>NW_024881282.1:74767240-77167240 GCF_018691265.1 Tyto alba
ATTGGGTTTCTCCTGGCACCATTACAAAAGGTATTCACTGGTTTCACCTTGCACTTCCTTCTGTTTGCCAAAGACAGGGCTGCTCTAGCAGTCACTGGAAGTGTTCATTGGCTTCAGTGGGAGCCAAACAGGGTTCTGCAAAGCTTAGTTGTTCTTCCCAGATCATGACAAAGAGGACCACTACATCTGATCCCTCAAAGGGAACTCAAGTGCCCAAACACAAAACATCACAGCACCAGCTTTCAGGTGCCAAAAATAAATGGGATTTGCAGCCTCAAGTCAGACACCTGTGCTGCACCACAGCTATGGAAATTCCAGCAGCAGCGATACACTGAGAGGAACTCCCTGGCCTTTCAGCTGCACTTTGGTCCTATTTGTATGATCATTTAAGTCTTATTGTTCAACATTTGCCTTGCTTGCTTTAAAATTCAACATGTATTTTCATCTTTTTAACAGTCAGTCCTTGCATCTTTGGCTCTTGGCAACTTAAAAGGAATGCTCATGCAGTTCAAGGAAGCAGGCATTCTATGGAGAAAGGACAAGTATGACTGTGTAAGTTAAGTTCCACAAGCATTCAGTAAAGAAGCATTCTGGAAAAGTCATCTATTATGCAAAATCACTTACAAGTTATCTGTTTTTATACCTGCCTTACTTCACTAAATGGAAAGTAGAGTAGTGGCATGCCTTTTTTACTTGTATACCCTTTGCTCATGTTTTCCATTTTGTCCCACCTATTTTGAGTCAATTCTCTCTCCTAACTTAATTTTCATCAATTTAATTAAAATCTATTAAAATACAGTGCAACATATAAAGTCAAATATAGAAGGCAGTTACAGAAAATGTCTAAATACTTACTGCATCAGCTACACGCTCAGGGACACATTCTCACACACACAGCATGTTAGATGGAAGTTACACAGCAAAAAACAAGTGATGATGACTTGAAGGATTTACTCCAAATGGTAAAGCTTGTGGCAGGACTGCTTACCTCAAACACTCAGAAAATTTAGTTTCTTGCCTTTCTCATCAGCCAGTTCCTTGTGTTCCCAAATGGTTCCAGGCCTTAGTTTTCCCAACTACCAAACAGTTATTTACCATGTGAAAATGCTTTGAGAACCGTGGTTAAAAAATATTCAGTATTATCTACTCATTTGTGTTTATCATCAGTTGCATACATTTACAGCACCTACATTTGCACATTTATAACTTTCAGCTCTACTAGGATCCCGATTTACTTGTAACTTTGCCCTTCTTCTGGAATTTTATTGAGCATTTAGTGAACCACCTATGGAAGATCCACATCTGTATTATGTTAAGCCTCCGTTGTATAGAAATTTTCATCCCTAGAAACACTCCCTGGTTCTAGTCAGTGAGTCTGGCCCTGTTTTACAAGAAAAAACCCTAGGAAACATGAAACCCCTCACCAAAGGCAGATGGACAGCCTTGGCCAGGTCAAAGATCTGTTGCTTCTCCCACCCTGGGCTCATGACTCAGGTCCTTGACATGCCCATAACCGCTGCCCTCTGCCTGTTCGTTACAGGTTATATGGGTGGTGACTTTCCTAGCTGCCATTTTTCTTGGCCTGGATATTGGATTAGCAACCGCTGTGGCGTTTCAGCTGCTGACCGTGGTGATCCGCTCCCAGATGTGAGTACTTGTTGGATGCGATGATAACTCAGGGCCTCCTGTTATAAATCAACTCCCCCTGTACAGAGAAGGCCAACAGCCCTATGCTTCAGTCTGTCCAGTCTGTCTTTCCATGTATGGAAAAATAATTTACAGGGGTAAACGCTTGGCTGTGGGCTCCAGGTTCAGTCTACCACCACAGCTAAGGTTACTTTCTCTGATCCTTCCCTTTCGCCAAGTTTTGCTATGAACGACAAATAATTGTGTGTGTGTGTGTTTGTTCACAGTCCAAGCTGCACTGTTTTGGCTAATATTGGAAGAAGTAACATCTACAGAAACAGGAAGGATTATACCGATGTAAGAAATGTCATGTTTCTTTTATTAACTGCTGCATTTGTGTTTCTATAGCAGACGTTGTTACTGACACTTTTGCTTCATTCTGCAGATCTATGAGCCAGAGGGAGTGAAGATTTTCAGATGCTCATCTCCTATCTTTTTTGCTAATATTGAATTCTTCAGAGAGAAACTCATCACTGCTGTAAGTGTCTGGGGCTGTTGTTCTGAACACATGAATCACATGACACATCAAGGTGAATACAATTTCCCAATAATTACTATATACGCAATCATTCTACAGTTCAAAGTTGAATTTTTCATGAATTATTCAAATATTGTGGCAACTACTGCAATCCCACACATATGTACACACCTCTGAGAAAGAGAACAGTCTTGACTCATGCTGAACTTACTAACACCATAACAATGTGTATACATAATTTAAGTCCTTTAGAAAAAAGTAGCGCAAACAGATAATATAAAGGGACATTATTTTGTTTTGTTAACTTTTATATTATTTACACCCAATAAATGCTAGTTTACTCATTTTGCTCCAAAGAACGTAACCACAACAGTTAGAAGAAAAGTTGAATGAAATCACACTATCAAAGAGGTCTTAACCTCTCCCATGGCAAACTGGGCAAAGGCAGCTGGTCTTTCCGTTACCAGCATGGAGAGCCAAGAACCCCTGAGCCTCACCATGCCAGGGGGGCCCAACATCCCCAGACTGAACCACACTTGCACCCATAACCTCCCCTTCCTGCTGCTCTTAGAGGGAAGTTAATAAGCAGTGGCTACCCTGAGCATTGGTAATGAGTAGTTCATTCTTCTTGTGAGGGACTGAAACTGGCAGTGAAACTAAGGAATCCAACATGTTTAAGTCTCCATGTGCTTGGCTTTCACCTCAGAAGAGCCTGAAGGGTTTTTTCTGTGAGTGCAGATACTCACACCAATCTCTTTACAAATACAGCTACTTCTAACACCTCTCTCCTCCACCCACCAGATAGATGAGGCAGAACACTTGCAGAAATTTAGTATTTTCATAACCCTTACTAGCCTAATTTACCTGTTGCCTAATTTTGCTAAAACCAGCTAAGAGGTTCAAGAGTCATACACAGACAGCATGATCAACTTTGGTTTTTCTTCATCAAGAAAACAAAACGATGTGTATGTGACATGCTGCAGTCAGGTGGCACAGAGTAGATACAATCTGTGAGCTCTCTAATCTCGGTTGCCTGGGTGGCCATCTCATAATGAAGATGATTAGGACACGCGCTGGGCTATCCAGTGCTGTACCAGCCTGCTGGAGTTACTCGCCTTTACTACAGCATCATCACTGCTATAATGCTGTCCATGCTGGTGTCCTAAAACTAGGACAGATGGGCCTGCCTCATATATCATACCTGTAGACATCTTTCAAAGGAAAAGAGCTCTTGTTTGAGTTGATAAAAAGTGGTAGGCAACATCAAGTCCAAACTATGTTCATCATGACTGTAAAAAAAAGATGCATGAGATGCTGTGTCCTTCCCCTGGTGTCACTGGCTTGGTTTCGTTTTAGTTATTCAAAGTGCTGTTTCTGCAGGTTGGCTTCAACCCACTGAGAGTCCTGAGGAAACGAAATAAAGCTCTGAGGAAGATCAGAAAGATGCTAAAGAAAGGAGAGCTGCAAGTGACTCCTGTATGTAAGGCAACTCCATCCAGGGCATGTTAAGCAACCAGCTCCCTGGCTTGACATGGCAGAGAAATGTCCCACAGCCTCCTGTCCTAATTAGATATGCTATTCCCCAAGTTGCCACTTCATGACATAAACACATTTCAAAAATAAGATTTTAAATGGCTCTCACAGTTAGAGACATACAGCTTTACCATGGGCAGAGCTTGTATGTGTCCACTGGAGCTTTGTATGGTATCAGATGGCAGGATCAGATCCCACAGGAGCAATGTTCATGCTGCATCAATGGTAGGACAAGGATGGCTTTCCCCCAGCCCAAATCCTGCATGCTTTTTGTTGACTTCTTCCAAAATTACCGAATCAAAACATATCTGACAATTGACTTCAAGGAACAATAAAAAGCCATCATTAACTGATTATGATGATGACTAAATGATTGATGAGAGGAAAGACAACATTTCCAGACTCCTCCAGACAAGGGAGAGACAGAACTTTTTCTAGTCTAAAGTGCAGGTGGGTCCTGCTCCATGTTATGGGTACATCAGCTTTGGATAGTTACCACTCTCACACTTGTGTAAGATGCAATACTAGCCTAGCTAGGTCTTTAAAAAAAGTATTAATTATGACACTTTTCTCTGTCAACACAGAAAGGCTTGATTTGCATCGCTAACCATATACACGAGTCAGATGAAGAATTAGACAACAACAGGATAGAGGAGCTGGACCAGCCCACCAACATGACAGACTTGCCCATTCAGATCAACTGGGCTGCTGACCTCCCCCCCGGCATCACCGTGCCCCGGGTCGACATCCACAGCATCATTCTGGATTTCTCATCAGTGTCCTTCCTCGATTTTTCTGCCATGAGAGTCCTCCAAAAGGTAATTGTAATTCACAAAACAAACAGTGATCATATGAAAGAAAGACATATGAATGAACTTACACTTGAGGGATACACTTGAGGATGACATCCAGAGGGACCTTGACAGGCTTGAGGAGTGTGACAATGTGAACCTCATGAAGTTCAAGGTTCTGCACCTGGGTCAGGGCAATCGCCAGTATCAATACAGCCTGGGGGATGAATGGATTGAGAGCAGCCCTGCAGAGAAGGACTTGGGGATACCAGTGGATGAAAAATTAGACATCAGCCAGCACTGTTCACTTGCAGCCCAGAAAGCCAACTGTATCCTGAGCTGCATCAAAAGAAGCACGGCCAGCAGGTCAAGGGATGGGGATTCTCACCCTCTACTCCACTCTGGTGAGACCCTACCTGGAGTACTGCATCCAGCTCTGGCATCCTCAGCACAGGAAAGACATGGACCTGTTGGATCTGGTCCAGAGGAGGGGCACAAAAATGGTCAGAGGGATGGAACACCTCCCCTATCACAAAAGGCTTGAGAGACTTGGGGTTGTTTAGCCTGGAGGAGAGAAGGCTCTGGAGACACCTTATTATGACCTTTCCATACTTAAAGGGGGTTTATAAGAAAGACAGAGAGAGACTTTTACCAAAGCCTGTAGTGACGGCAAGGGGCAACAGATTTAAACTGAAAGAGGGTAGATTTAGATTAGATATAAGGAAGAAATTCTTTACTATGAGGGTGGTGAGAGACTGGCACAGGTTGCCCAGAGAAGCTGTGGCTGCCCCCTCCCTGGAAGGGTTCAAGGCCAGGTTGGACGGGGCTTGGAGCACCCTGGTCTAGTGGAAGGTGTCCCTGCTCATGGCGGGCAGGGTTGGAAGTAGATGATCTTTAATGGTCCCTTCCAACCCAAACCATTCTGTGATTATATTCTGTGTTTCTAGTCTGCTTCTTAAAGGCATTCCTATATGGACTGGGAAGTCAGTGTCAACCTTTGAGTTTATGTGAATTTTAATGTACATGTTCCATAGATTAAATAAGCCATGGATTATTAAATAATCAATCTAAATTTTCTTGGAATTAGAGAGTTGGCTGTGGCACCCTTTCTTCACCTGGTAAGATTTTAAGAAGCTTTACAGAAATGTACATATGCAATACAGCTTTAAACACTGGTGTGGGATTTGGAGCATTGGTGTTTCATTTCTGCTCCTGCTCTTGCTTCCCAGTATGACCTTGAACATAGCAATAAGAACAACATTTTCAAACATTAGTAGCTAAAGTTAACTATCTAGAGCCACGTAAGGTGTGTAAATCTATTTCCATAGAAACTAAATACCCACCATGTCAGTGGGAACTGTAGTTCTGCTCAAATTCCCAGTTATAAAAATCTCCCCAGAAGATTTTGGAGTCTTAGTTTCATCATGTGTCAAGTAGGTAAAATAAACGCATACAATTTATGAAAGATCACTTTTTTCACTGTGGGCAAATATATTTAATGCTGCCCCTTTTCAAAAGGATTGGTCATCCCTGTCTGCAGCCATGTGAAGAGACTATCTTGACTCTAGGTGCAGCAGAATTTGAGTTGAGAGCTGCTTACCATTCTAGATCTTAAATATCTTGAAGTGGTTTGTATATTTGCTGTGGCTAACCACCATAATGCATGTTATTAGCAAAACCAGCAGTATCTAAATGATGCCTCTTTCTGGTTTAACAGACTTTGAAAGAATTTGTCCGGATCAACATTGACATTTACATTGCAGGGGCACATGGTGAGTACTTGCCTTTCTGTCCACATTACCAGGGATGCCTCATCCCACTGATTTCCCTGTCCACCACCGAGCACAGGTCTGGAGGATCACCCCAGTTTTACCTTCCAGACTTGGGTCGCGAACGGATCCAGCTGAGCAGACACGTCATCCCTCCCATGCTGTCCTCAGCAGGATGGGACCACGCACAACAGCTCATTTTACCTACAGCCACTGCTGTGCTGTACGGCTCTGGGCTGCGAGACCTGCTATAGGGCACCCTGGTTTAGGCATTAAATAAGAACCAGGGCTCAAATTCCCTTCTGCCTGACATCGAACAGGGCAGGACTAGTTGGCATTTATATTCCATCCTCTCCACATCAGTAAAGAGGAACCCATCTGCTCTACTAAATAAAGCAGTGCAGTATACCAGCCCTTCCTGTGTTTGTTCCATGGACATGCTCAGGATACACTATTTTTTCATTTTGAAGGCCTGCAGGTCACTCTGTGCTTTGATTTTGTTCCCCTACAGAGGGCTTCTTGGACAAACTGGAGAGATGTGCGTTTTTTGATGAGGAGATTAAGTCATCCATGTTTTTCCTCACCATTCATGATGCTGTTTTACATATTTTGCTGAAGAAGGACATAGCTAGTTCTCCCAAATTAAAGCTCGCTGAGGTAACACTACAGTTTTCATATTTTGCTACTTTAGTGCCTTTACATTACTCAGAGGCACCCAGCAGTGCCTTGCATAGCTAGCCACATGCCCTACACTGTATCTATATTCAAAAAGTTAATGATTAAAACTCAGCTGGTCTTCAATAAATTTAGAGAGTAAGAGTGGTCCCTGGTTAAGGTGTCTGGCAAACCACTAGTGAAAGGAGTGAATAATTCCCAGTGGAGACTGGCCTGGCTGTGAATTTCACTTGAAGCCACATCCTTGGGAAGAGCACGGTGTGGGGCGAATTCCTGGCCCATCTGTCAGCGGTCCTCTGTCGTCACCCATCTGGCAGGGACTGCTGGACATGGCTGCAGCGGCTCTTGAAACGCAGATTTGACGCTGCTTGCATGTAGGCTTCCCAGCACTGCACACCTTCAAACAGAGTGCTGAAGTAGTGCAGATAAATTAGTACAGACAAATTTGGTGATGGCCTTTCTGGGAGTGTTCTTAAGTCAAGAACAAGAAAGAATCCTGCACATGTTAAATCTGTTTAAAAGTATCAAACCCAGAATGCTACTCACCTGGAAACTGTCTAATCCGACTTAGCTGAACTGGACCAGCTCTTCTGCACTGACCTGGAGATGTGGTCAGGGGTGTACAGAGCTGACAAGTGAGGTCTCCCTTCTTTCCAGGTCAGCTTCCCAGGTGTGTTTCAAACATTTAAAAAGCAAGACCTTCTTCAATGTGAAAAAGATAAAAAAAAGAAAACCATTTCCTAACCCATAATTTCTTGCATTCATTGCAGGAGAAGGGTAGCAGCAACAACTATATCATCATCCCCAGCAATGGACTGCGCAGCCAGGAGTGCACGGTAAGACGCCCACCCCTGGTGGTGCCACTCCAACCATAGGAAACGCAGCCCCCAAAACTGCTCATGGGAACTCCTAGGTCAGATAACAAGAGCATCTTCATCCCTGAGCTCGTGTGTCAACTCAGGGCAAAAAGCTGTCCAGGCAGCTTATTGATGGGATGTGACTTAAGGCCAAGCCTTACAGGAGTAAGAGGCTTGGGGCTCAGCTCACAAGCCTTGCCTTGAGCACTGAGAGTCTGCAGAGGGAAGGCAGGCAAAGGCCATCTCACCAGGTTCTCACCGGGTCTCCTCACCTGTTTCCCCACCATGTTCCCCCATGATAAGCTCACTAGTAGAATGTCTATGTGGCAGAGACATCAGCATTAGTCCCATTTATCTAAATGTCTCAGACAGAAGTGGAGTCTGGAGACAGGGACAAGAAAGGGACACATGCAGCCTCTCGTTACGGACTTAAAGAGAAGGGCAGTATCCAGCACATGGCAACCTCGTTAGGAGAAAATGTCAGACCACAGCTTTCCCCCACAAATGATTTAGAGAAGCAAATTCTTACATACCATTCACTAGAGGACACCTATCCTGGCTGTTCCTTACAGAGGTGACATTTATTTCCTTTTATTTCCTACAGATTCCAGCAGAAACAAAATTTTAGATTTAATTTTTTAAATATACTATCCTCCAGCAACACAATGTCATTTACAGAAGATGAATGCGGATGCAGTGTTGAGCAAGAAGACAGAAGAATACTTTTAAATAACTCAAGAAGGATTTACTATGTATTGTTATGTTCCGAGTTTTTGAATGGTCTTGCTAGTCTTTATGTGTCTCTATATATAGAAATGTATTTATGTACATACAGGGAGGCTAAAATCACACAGATTTTCTTATTTCATACGTTGTTGACAGCCTACCCACAGAGCTGAAGCAGCAGGTAATATTAACTTTATTTGCATATATTTGTACATATATCTGTATTATTCTGACAGTTTGTGGACAATCTGTACAGTTACTAGAGAATACATAAATATCTGAAATCTTGTAATTTATAACACAGACTCATAGTTGGGAGTGATACTATATCTTCAGCTTGTATGTAACTTGTATAAAGTTTTCCTGACATTTGTAAAATACCTAGTAGACTGAGTTATTAAACTTGTTCTCAGCTCACTACCATGAGCACCGTGTACATAGTGACTGATGTATCTATCATAAAATTTGAAGTTTGTTCAGGAAAACAACATTTTCAGCTCCAAACATGATTCATTGATTTGGTTTGGGCTGGTATGAAGTGCACAAGAGAGGATACATTTATAATGAATTATTAAAGAATCATTTTAGTAACTCTGCATTGCTTGCTGCATTTGTCAATACACCACTGAAGTAGCTCATAAGCAGTGAGACCCGGCGCGTGTCCCGCCGTGAGCAGAGAGATGCGCTGGCCCCAGAGCTCAGCTCGGGAGGAGCTGTGGGTGCAGAGCTGCCGGGTGGGCAGCCTGAATCGCCCAGCTCTCTTGGATGGATGCACAGAGGACTTTTAACTTAAAGAGTCTACTCTGATACTCTAGTCTGCACAACCACCATCAGTTAACTCCTGAAGGAAGATGAACTATATCACACTTTCCAGAGAGAAAAAACAAACAAACAAACAAAAAACAACCAAACCCAGAAACCCCCAAAGTAACAGAACTTTTAATTTAGCACAGCAAGTGCTGGAGGTATAAAAATCCTCAGCCTAGAGGAAAATGGAGGCCTCCCAGAGTCTGAAAGAAATAGCAGTCAGAAATCACAACTTCTTCGTTTTCAAGCCTAGCTTTGACTTTCAAACAAGCTGGGGTGACCAGAACCATGAATTTGGACTTGTAGTGAAGAAGGGCTGAAGGGAAGAAGAAAGTGTTCTGGGTAAACAAGAACCACAGTTTTATCTCCATAGTATGCAGGGCTTCAAAAGAAAAATTGAAGGAAAACCAGACAGAAATAAGTGGGGAGAAATGACGCTTGGTTTTGTAAAAGGTACATATATATATGCCACGTTCAACAGGTACCTGCATTTAGAAAACTGAGCTTTCAGAGGGAAATGCCATAGATATGTCACCTCTCTGGACCTGAGCAAAGCTTTCCGTGCCATCAATTTTTAATACCATTGGAGAAGATGGGATGATTAAAGTCACTGAAAGGCAAAGATATATTATGCTAAAGAGGAGATGACAACTAGGAGCTTTGAAAGGGAAACACCAGGATGGAGGAAGCACTAATCTGCTGAATATTTTCATTAATTATTTTTTTTTTACAAAAATCTGGAATTATCTGATGAAATCTGCTAATGAAACCAAGCTGAAAGATAATATCGAAGCAAGGAATATGGAAAGAATGAGGTGAGCTTGAAGACTGAAGTAAGAGAAGTCCAACGTTCAGAAAACACACTCATGCATTTACAGGTGAATAACAAGCTGCGGTGGGTGATCACGAGCCCGAAATGGTGTGGGAGAAGTGGCCTTCGGTGGTCACCACAGCGAGGTGTTACAGGCTGCTTTCTGCAGACACCAGATGGATGGTGGGCAGTCGTACTAGCCTGCTGCTCTTCTGCGTGTACCATGGCAGACTTGCTGGCTCAGTGAGGTACGTGTCCCATGCCAGCCATCCAGCACGGCAGTGCCACCTGGATGTTGCTGAACTGCCTTTCTAATGCAGCCTTCCAAAATCACATGTATCAGAACAGATTTTCCCAGCAGAATTAGGAAGATATTAGTGCCACTGTGCAACGCACAGGGCAGATTTCATTCTAAATAGTCCAGACTTCAGGACTGAGACCTCCAGTTCAAGAAAGATGAAGTCAAACTGCAATTAATGAGGAAATTTGCTATAAGGATCTTTGTGGAATGGAGAGCCTGTATCTAAGGACTAGCAAAAAGAGATATAGATACATCAGAGATTTAACCTAAGAGAGAGGAAAGGCTATGCAAGATAAAAAATAATATTGTTCTACAAGGGAAAAAAAAATGTATATATAAAATGGCCAAACATAAACGTAAGCCAGATATTAGAAGATGGTTCCTAATTTTTACAGTGCTGAGATTCTGGAACATCCCTTCCAGTTAGAATAAGAAGAGCAAAAAACCTAAACTCCTTTTAAGATGACACTTATGGAAATTATGATACCCCATCATACCAGTGGAATCTGGACTTTCTGATTCAGGTTGTTCTTTACAGTCCTGTGCTCATGGGCACCTATACAGACTCATGCTAACAGCAAAAGCAAGTCAGTCTGGTGAAATACCACACATTGCACTTCAAAACCATATTGGATTTGATGGCAGGCTTCAGGTTAAGAAAAAAATATTCTTTTCTAAATTACCCTCCTCAGAACAATTAATTTCAATACTAATGACTTATGAAATAGCACAGTGCCCCAGAGCATAAATGCCCCTTCCAAAACTATTCAACATTTCTTAAATGGACACAATACCTAGACAGCCTTAAGCCAGAGAGCCTTGTACTCCTGTGGCACATGTCCCTACCAGCTACTTGACATCCTGTTTAATCACCCTACTCCTTTATTTTTTAATGTTGACAAGATGAACACTGTATTTCTGATGCTTTATGTGATTTCCCCATCCAGGTACTGGTTATTTCTGCATTCAACTGTTACTCTAATATTAATGTTTCTCTGGGCAGTTTACCCTCATGCAGACTGTAGCACATACCTCTTGCTCTGTTGTAGGATATTGTGGCGATGCAGATTTACTGGCTTATTCTTGAGACAGGCACCTTTGGAAATCTAGATATTGCTCTCCCTGAGCGCTGTCACTGCTCAGTTAGAGCAATACCAGGTGCCACTTTTTAATACTTTACTCGAGAATAAGCTAGAAGGCAAATTTCATACCTTTCTTTTTGGAGAGCTGACAGATACGGTGTCAATTCATCACATATCGCAAACCTACCTCTCCTTAGCACGGTGCAGATGCTTGGTAACTAAATAACAGGCATTTTACAGACAGCAAGAGGGACAGAAAATACAGAAGCCGTGGAGTCTGTTTGACACTCAAGCCTACTCTCGGGCCTGGGTTTCACTTTGCAGTGCAGAAGAGATTGCCTGTGTGAAATAGAGACAAAAAATTCACAGTTATTCAGTTATGCAAGGTCTTGGGCCCAATGGAGAGAATATTGTAAGATGCAAACCTGTATTTTTTTTTAATTGCAAACTATATTTCTATTACAGAAAAAATATCTTTAAGCACTTCTTTACTGGAAAGAAATATCACTCACAGTTCTCTGTTCCTCATTCTTGTGCTGAATGTGGACAGCTTTCTTTTCTCACTCTTCCTGAGAAAACACCTGCTCCTTTCTGCTTCCTGAGAAAATGCCTGAAAGTTTACCTGATCCAGAAATGGCAAAAAGCAAGTGCAGGACTTCTCATTAGTACTTATGTGTTTTTATTTAGTGTAGGAAATAATTCATAAATTATCTTGGAGCTGTGTTCAAGCATTTGTTTTCACAAATCAAACTGAAGAAAAACTCTTGTCAACTGACATATTCATATCTATTTAGAATTACTCATTTGGGGTTTTCAGCAGTTAAGCTGAAGTTCTTTTGTGAAACATTGCTACATAAAAATTGAAACATTCCTGCCCACTTGCACACAGTACCACTCTCCATTAACAGAAGTGTATCAGTCAGTCCTACTAGCACTTGAGAATTGCTTGCATTCCATTATCAAAATGAATGATAAAAGTTTCGAGATGACTGAACTAATTTACCAGTTTCCTACCGCTATTCCACCCACACCTTCCCAGACGTATGTTGGAGTTTTTAATCATTTAATCTCTTGTACTCATGAACTGAGTCAAAACTGAAAACAATTTTTAAAAAAACCCAACAAATTAATGCCCCATATTTAGAGAACAAGGAGATACAATTAAGAGTAGTAAAGAGTAGTAAAGTTTCTAAAGCCGCTCTGTCTTATGGTTAAGTCAGGACTAAAATGAGCTTTAAACTTCATTACTCTCACTCACATTTCCCAAACAAATGCAGCTAGTTCAGTTTACAAACTGGCCAGTATGACTCATTAGTGTGAATAGAACCTACCTGAACACAGTGAAGAACCACACAGTAGTGAAGGCACCATTACTATATAAAGGTGATTGAACAATTGCTAAGAATTGTTTTTAACACCATAAGATAAAAAACAGGGGAAATACAACTTCTATGACACTGACATTTCCTTTAAAAATGTAGTCAGGATGAAAATTAATATAAACCTTGTACATTTCTCTGCTACATTGGACTCCGTAGTGTCATATATATGAACAGGGAAAGTTCAAACTTATTTCCCAGTACATTCAATATTACATTGCAACTGCAATCCGCCTGACGATACCCTCCGATGTGAACCTGGGCGTGCTTTTGTCAGCGACACTGGCAACGCACGCAGAGAGGAACCACACAAAAAACAGACACAAGTTTTACAGAGCAGAAAACATTTAAAGAAAAGAAAGGCGTGTTCAGACTCAATCCAGAGAGACAGTGTATCCACAAAGGTGCTTTCGAAAATACTTGACTTCATATAATACAGGAGACCATTTTTCTGCCTTGCTATGTGTGCAAACTGACATGGAATGAATACAAGTTACTCCCACTTTAGGTTTTAACAAACAGAATTTGACATGCCTTTGAGAGCCGTAAGTGAAAAGAAATGGAAACTCCATTCAGTTAGGTTTTCTAAGTCTCTAGGATCAGGTTTTTAAAAACTTAATTCAAATTTTTCTTTTTTCTTTTTTAAAAGGCAAGAAAAATATCACTGAACACATCTAGGTGACCAATCTTTTTGTTAATAGCATCTAAAAAAAAAAACACCAAACCAAGTACATGTTCATGCAATTGCCCTGCTCATTGTAAAGTATGCATGGTTGCAGGCAATCCTTTAAGCAAAGTTACAGATGGAATTGAAGATAAAGGGTACAGAGACAAGCATCTAAACCATGGATGTTTTCAGGCCACTTGCTAGTGTCCTTTTTATTCATTCCATGGTGGACACAAACCATCATCAAACCCCTTTTCATTCCCTTATGTGACATTATTAGAGGCACCTACCATGGCTGACAAATTTAAATGCCATCAGAATTCTCTTCAAACCTTGTGATCTGCTCGGCAATGCCTCAAGAGGGAGATCGCTGCCATAGACAGGGATATTTATTAAAAATAAGCATAATTAATCCAATTCAAATGTTTGTCTTTAAAGGAAGACATAAGTAGGAATTTGAAGAATTCACAAGTACATCTCACTATTCCTAAGACTGTCAATTATACAATTAAATACATTATATGGCATTTCTGAACTTCACACTGAAACGATCAGGCTATTTTGCAAAAAAAAACCCCAATCAAACAAAACCAACTCAAAACATGCCCAAAATCCCATAAACAAATTTAAGAGACTGTTAACATAAGGTTTTGACCAATGCAGACATATTTTTAACTTCATAAATATGAAAGCTTCAACAGTACATAGTCATGCTTAAGACTTAAATAAAAAAATGGATTTAGGTCTTCCTATATAAGCAAGACAGAAATTTGTCCCAAGTCCAAGTCCTGCCCACACAAGATACTTTTCAGCAAGTCCTCTGTCACAAAGACTTTTGATCCATAATCACTTAAACAACACGAGACCCCACTGATTTTTTGGGTAGTAAGTCATTGTCCACATGACATGTCACTTTTGCCTCAAATATAAACAGAAAAAAATTCTCACGTATTCTCTACAGCGATATACATTTATCTTTTGTGCTTTCTGATAGAGCAAAGGCTTCCATTTTCTCTAAATCAATTCAACTGCCTCAGCATTGTCAGAAAAGCACTTCATCAGTAACTTCAAGAACAGCAGTGAACCAAGAATTAAGTTTGAGCCCTCCATCTGCTTCACAACAGCCTGGGTAACACGGAACGAAAGTATGCAGCTTGACTTATTTCTAAAAACTAGTATGATGGAAAGGGTTGCCTTATTTCCTCACCACCTACGAGTGACAGGTGACAGCTGATTTCAGAATGTCTCATTTTCCAGAGTGCATGGGTGAAGGTGATGCACCCCCCTGCACAGAAGTCTGTCACATGGTGTCCTCATAAACCTTCTCAGCCTGAACAAAACGAAGCTGGTACCTAGAACTGCCAGTAACTCTGTTTAAAACGAGTATGTCGGACCTCGTTTGCAGTCAAAGAATGTTAATCAGACTTGCAGGTTTCCTCCCAGATGAAGTTTTCTGCTGTAATAGAAATCTGCCTTAAGCCTACCTCCTAGCAAGTAATTTCACAGTGACGAAGGGGGATCCTTAAAAGTTCCTCATGTGTTTAAGTCACTGAAACAAAATCATGCTGGCAGTCATTTTCGCCTTCATGCACACTAAAACAGTAAATTTTCAACCAATCCCATACCGTAACACACTATCACAATCAGCCTCTTTTTCTTCGCCAGTGTGTTTTATTTAAAATTATTTATTTTTTCAGAGAAACCAAAACAAAGAACTTTTTGAAAGAAGAATATAACAGCTAAGCAGACGTTTAATCCATTGACACTTACTGGCCATTTGCATACCCCAGAATTTATTTGTATATCTCAGGATTTATTTGCACATCTCTGAAGAAGTATTTATTTGAAAATATTTAAAAGATTTGCCCATGTGCACAAGGAAATCAATGGCAGTCAAGGACAGAGAGTAAATCTAAAGAGCGCTTGCTCTGGTAATTAAAAATACAGTTTATACATAAAATTACCTGAACTTGGAATGTTGCACTGCCAAAGCTCTTTCATAAATTTAACACTTACGAGACAGGAAAAAAAAGTTTACAAGATAAACAGTAACACTGAGGCTTTAAGATGGTTCCAGATTCTGCAAGAACAGTAGGAAATTACAAACCTTAAAAAAAAACCAAAGGATTTCTTCATCTGAAAGCACCACTGTTAGAAATGTGGCATTCTGAAAAAACAAAGGTTCAGCACTAACATTGATTAGAAATGCAAAGATAAGCACTCCAAACAACAGAGTACTGTCTTAGTATTGTCCAGTTCTGCTACCAGCTGCACTAAAAAACCCACATTCTCATTTCATACTTATTTTAAGTATGCTTATAAAACATAAATTTTAGGTCAAAACAGACCTAAAGGCCTGCTTATATTGCTACTTTTCGAAAAACACAAAACAAAACACTTAACTATTGTCTGTTCAGTTAAATCTGTATCACAAAATCAAAACAGATAAAGGATGTGTAGCTTTTTATTTCTTTGTATCTACATACGGGATTTCAGACCACTTCTTTCAGGTTATCCAAATGGGAAGTTTTCCTACTGTACATATTCTATAAAGTGACAGAGGTAAACACCACTTCCCTACCTAAAATCATCTGCTTCTCACAGACATGGCAAGCCAATTCACAGCCACTTCCACACAAACATAGCCATAGGTAAACACAATAGTTTGAATTCAACTCCAGTGAGTAGTGTACATGTAAACAGAACCTTCCGAATCAAAACTAGCTTTAAAATAAACCAACCCAAAACCCCAATCCCCAAAACCCAACCCAACAAACCACCAAAACCCCGTAATACATTATTACATCGTTTCCTGGCATGCCCAAAGCTGTATTTCTGACAAATTTATTTTGCTGCATAAGTTTAAAGAAAAAAAGAAAAAGCTGAAATGCAGTTTTCTGCATGTCTGATTTCTACTGCCATTATTTCAGCATAGCCTGAATTTGTTATAAGTAATGGTAACAGTTAGTTAGTAGGAGAAATATTAAAAGTGCCCTTAATATTTCATTACACTGCCCATTTGGAAAGTATTAGTGCCAAAATGGTGTCCCGGAACTACGTCTGTGTTAACTTCATATAAAAACCCACCACTTTTACAACCATATTTCAATTTAATTATTGTACACAGGTTAACAAAAACGTATCACAAGTGAAACTAAACACTGGATTTAACAAAAACAATATTCAGAATGGTACAACACGTGTTCATTTTCTCCAGGAAATAATATTACAAGTGTTCATCTTAGGACAATTTAGCCACACTAGAGACAGAAGTTCTGTTAAAATGCAACCGTGGTCTACTAAGCCACTTATTTTAGCACTACAGAATATTTGAATTCGGAGTCCTACAGCCAAGGCTTAAAAATCACTTAAGATTCAAACCCCAAAATGTCTTACAGTCAAAAGATAGTATTTTAAAAAAATAACCACAACAAAATAACCCCAAAACAATTGATTAAAGGCTGTTTTATATAGTTTTATCCTCTTCATAGCACTCTCTATTCATGGAACTGCTCCCATCATTGGTAATAGGGTCTGTACCTGGCTTGATCAGGGTGGTGTGGTCCAGGAAGTGGGGCCTGAGCAGGAGGCCCTTGCATCCTTGGAGGTGGCGGCGGCCCCCTTGGAGCTGGCCAGATCCCTGGACTCATTCCCCCGGGCTGTGTGAAAGGGGGACTAAGAGTTCCTTGATCTTCACTAAACTGTGGCAAAGAGTTAGGATTATAGTGATGGGGAGGGGGTGCGTTTACATTTACAGGGGGGCCTCCGTGCTGAGGAGGGGGAGGTCCCGGAGGAGGATGATTCATATATGGTGGCATCTGGGCAATTATATGTCCAGGTGGTGGGGTTATTGGAGGAGGAGCAGAGGTCATTGGTGGTGGAGGAGCTTGGCTATATACCATGTGAGGAGTACCCGCTGCCTGGGGAGGATGCTGCAGCGGATGGCTTATTGGTGGAGGTGGTGGTGGGGGTGGCGCATAATGTTGCTGTGGAGGCATAATATGATGAGGGTGCGATACCACTGGTTGCCCCTGGTATTCAGGATGATGGTGAGCAGGTGCGGGGGCTGGTGGAGGTGGTTCTCGAGCACCTGAATTTGAATCATCCTGAATAGGGACAGTTATTAAGTTGCTGTGTTTTCTCGTCGAAATGCGGAAGGTGTCCTGACTGACCGGGCGAGGTGGTGGTGGAGCCATGGACATCTCTGCAGGAGGCGCACGAATGTCTTCGTGTGGCTGGTTATAATGCTCATGTGGCACGTGCTGTAAAGGGGGTGGTGGCATCATGATGTGCTGCTTTGGTGGAATGTGGCTCATATGATGCTTCTCGGGTGGCATTATGAAGCGCTCAGGAATTTCAGCAGGCGGTGGGGCAATAGGAGGATGTACAGGTTCGATTGGAGGGCGAGTAACAGGCTTCCCAGCTCTCATATGACGGTGGTTGATGTGAGCTTGTAAGTCCCTCTGTGACAGATAAGTTCTCTTGCACCCTTGAACAATGCTACACATGAAGAGAGACCCTCGTACGCACTGCTCGATTCGTTGCACAGGTTCATTACAGCTAAACCAGAAGAGAATATTGGTTTACTGTCATCACAGAGAGCTCAGTCTGCAATCTTTTTTTTTTTTGTTAAAAGTCAACCAGTTTACCACAATTACCCAAATTAGAACTCACAATTTTTCCCCCACTGTAGAAATGAAAGAAACATTTCATCAATTTTGAAGTTTATCTAGGTTTTAAGTCTCCAAGCACAACTATGAAAGAGTATAAAAATTTCATGAGGTGGAAATTTATAAATAGAAACACACTCTCTCACAAATTCCTTCTGCGCATTAAGACTTACCAAGTCACTCTCACTAATTAAACTGCTGTTTATTCCTTTTCAGGTTAGAGCAATAACAGGTTATCTAACTTATACTTCAACAGCAAAGTAAACACCCATCTCTTACGATCCCAAAATATCAAATGGAAACTACAATCAAGTGGTGTAGTAGAGAGTACTCTACTGCCTCTGCTAAATGTACATAAGCAAGAACCATGTTAATACAGTATCTGAAATAAGATACATTTCCGTAATAAATCTTGAGATAACTTACCCTGGACACATCTTGTCTCCCTTTTTCTCATGTAGAATAGCGCAGTCATAGCAGAAAACATGCTTGCAAGGTATCTAGGACCAAAAATGGCTGTTAAGACATTGTATCTAAATATCCATGTCATTCTGCAGAATACAGTTCCTCCCTCCAGCACATGATTTCTAATAATAGAAGTAACTAAGTTACCTAGAGGTGAACAGGCATAGTGGTAGTTAGCAGGTTTACAGCATCTTTGAATAGAAACTTTCTAAAACAGCTGGTCTTGAGTTTGGGGTTTTTTGCGGTAGGCTTCTTCAGGTTTTTTAAGTGTTGTGAAAATGTATAGGCAAAAGTTTCAGTCTTGCAGTAATAGCAACACTGAACATTCACAGAAGCTGGACACGCAATCTAATTACACTTGTCATGCTGGCAGGGAAGGAGTTTTAAAAGCATTAACTGCCATTAAGTCAGTTCCTGGAGCCTGTTACATCACACTTCAAAATCTAATCTCAGGGATTTTGTGACACTAATTTTAAAGGGATGTAAAAGTGAACAGTGTTTTCTAATGTCACTGCAAGTCTTCAATTGAGATAAAGAGACAGTGACAGCGTTCCGATTTTTTGTTTAATGTTTTCAAAATTACTTCATTAAATCAGGGGGGCAAAGTAAAACCAGCCAGACAGATGGTACAAAAACACTTCAGCAGTGATGGCCCCCAGTTCCATCCCGATATTCTTCTGCTATTTATTCAGAGGCCTGCTGAAACCAGTAACCTCCAGAGGCCTCACAGAGATACAGTAAAAACCTAATTTTACCTAGTGGGGAACCATGGCTACATCTTCCAGTGATAATTTCACTCACCATGCGTCCATACATTTTGATAGGCAATCCACACTTATCACAGAAATGGACTGGTGTATCATCCTTTTCCCCCAGCAAGTTTATCTGATAGGAGAGAGAAAGGGGTGGGAGAACAAAACCCCACATCACTAAAGCTTCTCGTTTCAATTATCACCAACTCACCCATTATTTCTGAATTAGCTGAGAAGGAAGTAAGAACACCACAAACATGAGAAAGCAGAGGATATATTTTCAGTCAGTCAAAAATAATGGAAGCACGTTTATTTAAGAGGGTATCTACCAGGACTACTTACAGTTCAGTATGATTCACAAAAGATTCATGACTTCCCATCCATGACTTTACCTTATAGTCCCAAAAGATGGGTCCAGGGAATCTCCTTTGATTGCCAAACATTTCACCTCCTTTGCATTCGTACCGCTCCTCTTTGTTATAATCAAATTCTTCTGTGGAAGGAAGAAAGAGAAGAAAGACATGAGCCAACCACAACACTTTCCCAACTGATACCGGCTGCTATTAAGAGCACGTGTCATTCTATACTGAAATCATCAATGCCAGAGCACTTCCAGTGTGCCGAGCCCACTCTACAAAAAGGTACAATCAAAAGAGGAAGACAGCCTGTTTTGGGAACACGCACCATTTAATCTTTATAGTGCAGCAGTACCCAGAAATTTGAAACTTGTTTTGCACTTGGACAGAACCTTGGACTCTAGGTCTCCAAGACTGAATAAAGTCTTGAACAATGCTGCAGAATACTACCTTACTACAGGGCTAGTATTTATGTTAATTTACCTTCATCACCAGCTTGTGTCTTCGAAGGCATCCTGTTCATATTTCTTGGAGTTCGAGGTGCAGGTTTGGTTTTATTGGTCTGTTTTGAGATAAGCTTTATAGGGATTCTTCTACGAACGTCAAGACCACCCAACGATCCTGAACTATTTGTTCCTTGCAAATCATTGTCTATGAAAGGAAAAAAAAAGTTTACGTAAGTATTCAGTTATCTAACAGCTTCCAAAGAGGCTAAGTATTATGTTTTAAGAAAAACAATTATTAAAGTTTGCTTAAGACTCGTACAACATATCAAAAGTTTAATCACTAGAAAATAAGTACATTCACATACAATTTCTTCTACAAGTCAAGTCACAAAACTGTATTGGGAACAAACATGATTTTAGGAAATCTAGTTCTAAAAATAAAGCAACTTTAAGAAGCTAGCTAGTCTGCCATTTCTCCACAACAGGAAAACACCCATTAATTATATAGCTCCTCTAAGAGCATGACTAGCACTGAAGAGTCAATTCTTTGTATAACCATGACAACATAGAATTTCTGATGAGGAAAGATAATTTTTACAATTTATGTAATGTAAATTGTTTATTTAAGTTGTAAGGAAACTAGTTTCTATACTAACTCAGCATCTTGACACATCACTTAGAAGTGTAGCATAAAGTATCAGAAAAATACTGGTACTTAAGAGTATGTAGTAGTGTCCTTGTTAAACTGATAATTATTGTTCCCCACCACATACAGAATTCTCTTTAACCAGATTTAAAGCTGAGTACCAGGGCAAAGAAAGCAAGAAATAGCCTGACACATATATCAGTAGATACAGGCTCCAAGAGATAATCTAGAGGGGGGGTATTGCAATAAGCAACACCAACGAAAAGGGTACAACTCCCTCAATTTCCAGTGAGTCTACCTTAAACCACCACATAGGATCTTATTCATACAAAAATAAAGTTATGTGCTTCACAAAGCTACCCAGCTCAATTTAATTTTAATTGAAAATGCTATTTTGACAGGTGTTTCAAAGTGGGACGTGCTCAGCCTCAAAGGGGTGTGCCACAAGCTGTTACAGCGTGAGCACTGCCGTTCCATTCCGTATGGCACGGCAGTTGGGCACTGTCGCTGAGGCCCTGAAGGAGTACAGCACAGTAGCATCTGGACATTGGAATTAGGGCCTTGCTAGTGTGGCTCTGCACAATGTCTCACAACCTGCTGACCCTCAAAGCCTATAACCACCCCACACAAGTAGGAAGAAAAAGAAAAAAAAGAGGGAAAAAAGGGATTGTTCTAAGTTATTCAGCAGCTACCACCAAAACAAAATTTCAAACTGGGACTGTACCCTGACAGTCACTTTACCTCAAAATCAAGAGCCCTCAATTTCCTCTGATAGATCAAATGAATTTATTCCTCTTAGCAGTGTGGTTGACACGTTTCACTCTAAAAGGCAATATGTAAAAAGGCAAAAACAATAAAGCCTGGTTTTACTTTTGTTCATTTCTTGCTTTTGTTTAGGCTGTCGTGTTGGCTAAACAGACGACCCAGCGAACACACCACTTTGACACTGGGCTTCCCCAGACTGCTGGACTAGAACATCAGATATAATAATGATAAAGCTGTCCATTTTTCTTCTGTTGGGAAACTTTGATTTCTACCAGAATACACAAAAATGCAACACCATAGACCAGAAAAAGTCTCGGTAGGACCTCAATTCATTTGCACATAGGGATAACTAAAGCAAATTTAAATAAATCCCTTGTGCATTATTCAGTCCACTGAACTGCTAATAGAAAACAATTAAGTTCTGATGCTTTTCTCCCAGAATATTTACTTGAGTTAGATGCTCAACTAATAAAAACTAGCAACTTTATTAGTCATTCATGTTTCACATAAGAATAACAAATTCCAGTCTGTGTAAGCAGAACTAGCAGAATTAAGTCTGCAATTAAAAAAAAAAATATGAAAAGCATACCAAAATTATCAAGAGTACTTAGAGAAGCTCTAATAGGAGGTGATATAACCTCCTGAACTGTCACCTTCATCAACTTTCCTTAAGCTTTGTTTTGCATTTCAGGTATTTTTAAAATTCACAAATGTACGTCAGATACTATATCTTATAAATTTATAATGTAATCTTTGCTAAGGGGAAGGAAAAAACACACACCACACACACACACATCCGCTTATCTATTCATCCAGAGCGCGCCAGCACGCCGACCAGCAAAGTATCAAAGCTACAAAACCAAATTTAAGAGCGCGGGGAAGTTTCCCCTGCGGAGCACAACTACGGATCCAGAACACACGCTCTCGGCCGCGATCCCGCGATCCGCGGCGGCCCGACAAGCGCCACCTCCGACACGCCACGGGCTGCACCCGCCCGCGCAGCGGGGCCCCCGCAGCCCGCCCCGGGGCCGGATCCCGCTCGGGCCAGCGGCTGAGCTCACTCCGCGGGGCGGGGGCCGAGCGCGGCCGTCGGGCGGCGGCGGGGGGCGGGGAGCCCCGCGCTGAAGGGAGAGACCAGGCCGCGCCGCGCGGGCCGCAGGGAACCGCGGCGAACCCGGGCCCCGCAGGCGTTACCGAGCGCCGGGCCGCATCCCGCTGCTGCCGCGGCCCCGCCCCGCGCCCGGCGGCCCCGCGCGCGGCCCCTCCCCGCCCGACAGCGCAGAGCGGGCGCGGGCTCGGGCGGGTAGAAATGGGGCTCCCGGCCCGTCCCCTCCTCACCATTGTGGTCCATGATTCGGCGCGCGGCACTGTGGGAGCGGAAGGGCGCGGCCGGAAGCGGAAGCGGCCGGCAGGCGGGCGGGCAAGGGGAGGCGTGAAAAAGCGCGCAGCGGGGGAAGCGTTTGCGGTACCGCGCTCTCCTCGCCCCGGCCGAGCCGCCGCCGGACAGCGAGGGCAGGACGGCGGGGACATGGCGGAGCCCACCGGCGCGGCGCGACGGCGGGGGATTTCTTGCTCCCGACAGGCTCTGCGGCACGGCTGGGGAGGAAGGCGCAGCCGCCCCGCAGTGCCTGCCGGGATGGCGGCTGGCGCACCGCGGCCCCCTGGGGGGTGTAGTGCCGCGCGCGCCGCGCCTGCGCGCTGCGGCTGGAGTCGGCATGGCCGCCGGGCCGGCCTGGGCACTGCGGGGCGGCGCGGGGAAGGCGCGCAGCCTTCGGTCGGGCCCTGGGAAGGGTTCGCCGGAATAGGAGGCGCGGCCCTGTGGCTTCTTAGCGAAGGGTAAAATTAAAATTGAGAGGGGCCTTTGCTCAGCAGCCGTGGCAGCCTGCCCGCGCACTTGGCGGGCGGGTGGTTTATGTGGTGCGGGCTTCCAAGGAGTTAGACAAACCTGAAATTGCGTTGGGCTCTCTCAGCTGCTAATGGTCAGGCTTAAGTTTTGCCGTGGAAATGCAAGATTCCTGGCGATCACGGCTGTGGAAGTGCCGATGAGCTTGTTGGAACGCTGGACCACCAGTGCGCCCGGAAGCTTCGCAGCAATAGACCTCACTACCTGAAGAGACTACTTTGTGTAATTTCCATAAACATAGCATTTTGTAAATCCCGTGTAATTCAGTGGGATACCGTACAGAGTGCTTCTATAGCACTGAATAAAGGAAAGGAATATAAATACAATTAAATCATAGGGTAGAAAGTGGCCTCAAGCAGTCCCTCTGCAATCCTAAGGTAGGGGCAGTTCTACTCCAAACACTTCAGATAGGTGACTGTCTCGCTTTTCAGCTTTTTTGTCTCCTGGATTTGGATCTTGTGTTCCTACAATGTCTTTGTTACAGCCTCAACATTTAAAAGCTGCCATTTAAGCCTAATGCTTCTTATCCCCACAAGGCAGAGTGAACGGGTTTTCACTTTGTCGTTGCTGTTCCTCAAAAGGCAGACCCAAAGGAAGTTCGACACTGATCCCTGCACAATATCCTTTCTTTCCTCATAAACAATTGGCAAAGAGTTTAAAAACCCGAACATGCAGATGCATGGAGCATGCTTTCAGTATGCGCAAGTTTATTTTCTAGTTAATGAATACAATTACTTTTAAAATACAGCTTTTTTAAAAGGGTAAAAAACTTAAAATATATCTCCAAATTTAATACCTGACATGCAAAGACAGAATAGTAATACTCAAAATGCATATAAAAATATCACTTCTTCATTCTACTGGAAAAAGATAGACACATCTAGTTGCATTACTTATGGATGTTTGAATTAATACAAAATTCTATAGAATTTTAGCTTCATTGCAAAATCCATTATTTTGGTATCCTTCATTTGGATGGATACATAGATAGAAAAATAAGACGCACGTACCCTCGACCCACCAAGAAAGGTATTTGAATGCTTTCTGCATGTTGCCACTTACTGTTCTGTGTAACTGTAGGCTTTGTGCGAAATGCTATTTTTCAGGAAAAGTTGAATATTTTGTGCCAGTTAAATTAGGAACAAAACTAACCATGCCTTGAAGAAATGTGCAGGCCAAGAATAAGTGCATTGCATCATATTTTGTCACAATTCCAGCTGAAATATCATATTTGGAAAGGAAACTGGAAGACTGATGAATATTTAATTGCTTTTTCTAAATATCTGTATGGACAAGAACTGGAGAAGGTTCAAAAAATAATGTAAGCCCACATTTCTGTCAAGTAAGAATCTATACTCACTTCACAGTGCAGATGTTCTCTTGAGGAAAAGAAAAATATTGCTATGATTTTTAATACCATCTTTTCCATTGTGTGTGTTCTGCATAAAATGTAGCTGAAAGGTTTCTTATCAGTCCCAGGTAGAATATTTTGCTTTTACTTTTTACATAAAACTTTCATCCACTTTAGAAAAGCAATACAGCTGCTGAGAAGCATGTTGCTGGCCTTGCCCTTCATTGTTTTGTGCTGTGGGCACTGGCAACAGATTAATATAAACAGGGGCCATGGTCTGATAGGAAAGTTTTGTCAGTAATGAGAGCAGAAGGGCTGGTGAAGGGAAAGGGAGAGAATGAGGACAGGTAGTGCTAAAAGTGAATTGTCTAATCACAGCCTGAGCTTAACTAAGCATTAATGTAAATAGAAATTAATACTTCCATCTGAGGAGGTGCAGATCAGTCTGATTTGCCTCTTAAGCACGTGCCTAATTCTCAGCTTGTGGAGATGCTAATGTGACAGACAAAGGGCATATGTCCATTTGTAAATACAAACCTGTTTTTTCTGGCTTGGACTGGAACATCAGTATCATCTCGGTTCAAGCCTGTATTGCATTTGAAATGAGAAACTTCACTGACTGTCACGAAGGCTGCAGTTTTTGCCTTAATTAAAGATGTCAGTCTGGTGCTGTTACCTACTATGTAAGATACTGTCCAGCTGACTGAAGGTTACAGGATTTTTTTTTCACTGATTTTGATGGAGTTCACTCAGGTCCTTAGGACAGAGTGATTTATTTAGTGCTTAGCTTTTCACCTGAGATTTTCTGCTAACATTACTTGGAGCAAAAATCTCTGTACAGTGTGATACGGGAAAATTTCTCTGACATAATCAAATAAGGAGACTTAAATATGTGAACATGTCCTGGTTCGGGCTGGAATAGAGTTCCTGTTCGTTTTGGTAGCTGGAGGAGTGCTGCAAAACAGAGACCCCAGGGGCTCTCCAAGTCCCAGTGCCCGCACCTGTGCACGGGGGTGGGGGGAGCACAGCTGGAGGGCTGAGCCGGGATTGGCTGATATTCCATGTCATGTGACATGCTCACTCTATAAAGGCAGGAGAGGGCTGACAGAGGTGGCCACTTCTTGGAGTGTGGTTGTGGGGTCTTTGTGTTTGGGACCACCAGTTGGGAGCAGGTGGAGGTTGGTCGGTTGGTGGGTGGTGAGCAGCTGTATTGTACATTACCTATTCATACTGCTGTCAGTGTATTATTCTGTTACTATTATTAAACTGTTTTTATCTCAACCCGCGAGTCTCCCTTTGCCCCTCCAATTCCCTCCCCAGTCCCAAGTGGGGGGAGGGTGGGTGAGCGACTGTGTGGCATTTAGCTGCTAAGTAGGCTCAAACCACAACAGGACATACTGAAGCTAATTAGCCCATATTGTGGAATTTAAAGGGATTTTATTCCTGGACATTTCTTACCCTTTTGTTATTACCTGTTCCCTCACCAGGCAGCATTTTTTCCAGTTAAAAAAATCTGTGTAGGGCTAAAACATTGAAGGTAGCAGTCTGTTTTCCATCAAAACACATTTCTTCTTCATGAAAAGTAAGAACGTTGATTTCCTGCATATCTATTTTATATAGTCCTAAAGTAAGGATTAAAGTTTTGCAGGTCAAATCCTTTCTCTTTTGTAAATTATTGCACCTGTGCATTATGGACTGTCAAATGTGAAAGAACAGCAGCAGTCTGATGTAGAATATTAAAAGAAAAATTTTGCTATATAAAAATAGAACTATTAATTAAACTACATAAACTCCTATATCGTATTTTAAAAAAACTCCAAACCTCTATACTAGGTCGCATTCTGAGTTTCTTACTTGCGCTCAGTAGCAGCCTGTTCTACAGATTCCATTAAGTACTTGGGGACTGAGGTTTTCATTAATCTAATTTATGTCGTGTTCTGCCTCTTGATGAAAAATACGTAACCTAGCCAAAATAATCATCTGTGTATAGTTCATTTTAGGGATGATCATTAATAATAGTGCATGATTGGCTACAACGGGATTAATACAGAACTAAGGAACTTATCCAAGGGTCTTTTCTATTGAAATTTATCCTATTTAAAGTTTTATAGTAGTTCGGTGCAGTTTTCTGTTCGTGTGTCTCTTTCACCTGTCACCCGTTTCAGTTACCTAACAACCTGCAGCAATTTAAGGAATTGCTTGGAAAAGATGATTGTGATACATTTGTCAAGACTTGTCAGCACCTATGCTCACACTAATGTTCCACAATTGCAAAGCCTTGCCCAGCTAGTACTCCTGCCCTCTCACTAGGCATTGTACAAATACAGAACAAAAGGCTTGCCATCCAAAGATTTTGGTCTCTTCAACTCTCCTGGGCAGTCCACAAAGCAGCTTTTCATCCTGTACATACTGATAAAACATTGTAATGCAGCTTCTGCCTTACTTCTACCTACTCAGTCCCAAAACTGAGTACATCTTTCATAATAGTCTTCTGACTTTTTTTATCAATATATCATATCGGAAAGTGCTTGCTGAATCAAGGTCCAGAATATTTCCAGGAGAACATTAGCTAAAATTTGGAGATTTCTAGAGATCTGTATCATTCAGTCAAACAATCAGGGTTTTCTTCAAGTGCAAAGATTGGTTTCATTGCAGAAAATGCTTATATAGTACCGGTGCATAAATATTGCTGAGTTCACAAGTGGGACAGTACCAGTAGTCCGTCTTCATGAAGCAAGTCTGCGCATAGCCTAGTGAAATGGGTTTAAAAAGGTGGAGAGAAACAGGCCATGGTTAGTTCTAAGTACACACTACTTGGAAAAATAAAATGTTTGTGTATGTGTTAACTAAAAACTATCAAGTTCAGAAAGTAACTGTTCTGAGGCAGCATCCTTCTGACTTGTGTCTGCATTGGGCATTTCAGTCAGGAAGCTGCAGGTCTGAAGCTTTCACCTTCAAAATGTGGCTATAAAGGTGGGGGACAGAAACTTCTCAGAATGCTCTTCGACCTTGGATTGGTAGTTTTGTGTCTGGCTGCTTTTCTTATTTAATGACAATAATATAAATATCTAAGCAATCCTCTGAATAGGAACCAGAATTCCAGTCTCTTGGGTCTGCCATTCCCAAATGTTTCTCTTACAGAATCATGGTGTCTTTGTAGCGTTTAAAATCCTTCGTTCCTTTCTGCAGTGTGACTTACAGAGGAGTGGAAAGTGCTTCTCCCCATTAGTGATAAATAATAATATTTGGGTCTTTTGCAATATTCATACCAACCAAAAAAGGAGGGGGTGACTCAGGAGTACTGCAATCTACTGACCATACCCTAATGACATTTGAGAGGCTTTTGCTCAGGGTGTCAGTTTCTCCTCTCACCAATCTGCCTTCCAAGCTGACCTTACCTCTTCCTATGGGACTTCATGCTATGGTAGAAACTACAATGCAGGGTGATGCTGAGAACCTCTACCCAGCCACAACCTCCTCTTACCAACTTCCCTCCAGGGACCTCTACATCCCACAGGTGCAGCAACCTTGCTGCAGCATTTTACTAGAGCATGACAGAGAAGGGTCACTGCATTCCTGTGGCTGGAGCAGAGAAGCCAAGCACAGGGCACTACCCCAGTTTAGACTGGGGATTAAGAACAAAGTTCTAACTAGTACCACAATAGGAGAGACACATAATTGTGTCTTTAGCTATGTGGAGTGTTACAATACTTCCAAGGTATTGATGCATCACTAGTTTAATTCATCTCAGGCGATAAAAGGGCATTTAGCCCAATCTATTTTCTGAATATGTGGCTTGTGTGCTGCACTGTTATTTAAGCCGGAAGTGGTACCTTCTTTTCTGGCAGTACTCTGTAAATACAAAATACCATGGTATTGCTTTAATCCACTTGTTGCGTGTTAGTTGTGTTCAGTACACTGCTTTGCTGCAGCTTCCTGTAAAATGTTTAGATTGTGCAAGAAGATGCCTGCTGTGTTAGAAGGAGGGATGAAGGGGGAAAGTTGACCGTAATTTTGGACTCAGGTGCCTCAGGCCATACCAAGTCTTCTCTTAGGCACCTAACTCATGCCTGTAAGGCCAAAGTAGTCCTAAAGTGATAGGCATCAGGAAGTGCTTGTGCACATACAACCTACTACATCTCAAAAAGACCTTCATTTCTACCACTAAGCACTGACAGCCAGGTGCCCAGGCAGGGTATTTATTTATGGAGGAGGAAACTGTTGGGGGCTCAGTTCATCTGCCATACCCTCACAGCATGACTCAGTGCTACAGGCAAAGGAATAAAGCCAGCAGTATTCTGTAAGTAATAGACACATTCGGTTCTAAAGTGCATACCTCTTCCTGAACATCAAGTTCATCATCGGGACGGCTTGTTTCTGTGAATTCGATGGGTTCTTTAGACTCCTGCATGAGTGAAATCTTGGTAGAAAGAAATTAAGAAACATGATGAGTTATGCATTGTCCATATCATTGAAGTTGATTTATTACTCTGAAGTACCTTACTATCATTTCCACAACTCACAAGAGTCTGTTGTTTATTGTTCTTTGACAAAGCTGTTCCTTTAGTTCAGCTGACAGAAACTTCTATGTTGGAAAGCTTTTGGTCCTGCCTCTCCTTATATGACTAGCTATGGCTTTGTAAAAATAATAAAAGCAGAATCCATTTCTAAACTGCTTTTGCATGTCTTTGTTGAAATGTTAATCTCTGCTATAATACAGGACAAAATTTCTAGATCCTGGGTAATAAACAAAAATTATTGAAAAAATAAGGGCTCCATCCTAGTTATTTAACAGTAAAATTATTTTTAATTACTACTTATCCATAATACCATAACAGCAATTGCTAGGGAAGAAATTGTGGTGCAAAGACAGAAGAACATTATAAGGCCATTTTTTTAATGTGAGCCCACATCTTTAAACACTACAGAGTGTTCTGGTTGTCTCAAAAAATGCAGAATACAACTAGAAAACACACAAAGACAGTAGGAATGAACACTAGTGTGGAACAGCTTCCGTGCACACTCACACTAAGTAGGACAGGACTCTTCAGCTTTGATCAGAGGTAGCTGAAATTATTAATAGTGTTACAAAAGGAAGAAGGGAATGATTATTAACTGCAGCTAGCAATCCAGAAATCCAACAGGATTAAAACAAATTAAATATTTGTGATATAACACATTTAAAATTACAGAACCCATTGCCACAGGATGGTGTCAAGCTAAAATGTGTAAAGGGGTTCCAAAAAAGTACAAACACATCAAAGAAAACTTCATCTGTGACAAATATAATGGTCCAACTGCAACCTCCAGCTGAGGAAGTTCTTAAACAGCCAGTTATCAGAAACTAGAAAATGTGTCTTAGGATGAGGTGTTCTCCATATATCCTGTTTCTCATGTTCTTTTCACTAACAAGATCCTGGGGTCAACAGACCCTTTATTTGATCTAGCAAAATACTGATGTACTACAGAAGCCGTCCAATTTACTAGACTCTCACTTTATTTGAAAATAGCTCTATGTCTGTTTTTCAAACGTGCCATGCTGTAATGGAAATTGCAAGAATGAATGCTAGATGACAGAAGGAAGGGAAATATACTGCTGGATATCCTTACCTTCTCAAAGATGGGATCTTGGTTGTCACTGTATGTCATTTGATTCCTTATGTAGAGCACAGCATCATGGACAGTCAAGAAGAATATGTCTTTTCTGACAATATCATCAAAGAAGGCACTCCGTTCCAGTTGAGATATAAGGTTGTCTGAATCAAAGAAAGTCATAACAGGTTAATACAATTTGAAGTAATTTAAGAAATAAATGTCAAAATACATGGTTGCAATTATCAGAAATCAAACGTACAGCCAAATCAGTTGATCAATCATAGATTTTGTCTTGAGTTTTACTTTCCATATTTCCTTTAAACCCCACCATTCTTTGTGTCCCACCCTGGCCCACCATGTTTATCAGTGTATCTAATTTTTATCAGAACAAATGCTCCCACAGACACATCTAGAGATCCCTTCTCATCCCTTCTCATCTTCATTTTATTCTTTGCATGAGTGGTAGTAGAAATATTTGGATGTTTACCTTGATATGAAGCAAAGTATACTCTCACATCAATTCTCTCAAACTCTCTAATTATCTAAAAAAGAAAAAATTTGGAACAAGGACATAAATAAATAAAATCTGTAAGAAAAAAATACATATATGTATATATGTCTATATATGCAATGCGTAGTTACACACACACTTTATTTGTTTCAGTGTATCTTCATTCCAAATGGTGTGCTTTGTTTATTCATCATAAATAAGGAACTGCTATGCTTTGCTATACTTAAAGATCCAGTAGTTAAGTACCTGGTTGCTGAAGTGACCTACCTTTGACTATGTAAGTGGAACTATCAATTTTACACATACACACATTGCTGCCTATTAAGGTTCTCATTCTGTTCTAATAACGTGAATAATCATGTCTCTTCAAGTGAGAACCACCTGGGCTTGAGCAAGCTTTATCTCTCCCCAGGTATGTGTGATATGATGCAGTCTTCCACTGGCACGTGCAAATTTTTTTCACAGATTTTTCTCTCATGCAGTGCACCAAATGGAGCTGTTCTTGGATGAAAAAATGGCATGTGAAAAGAGTCATGTCTGTGGACCCCATATCTCTTTTGTGTCAGAAGTTGTAACTGAATCGAAACTAGGCAGAAGGCTGAAGCAAGGCTCACAGCATTCTTGTACTTCAGTTAATTAAAAGGTGGGAGACTGGATTCTACCCCTGGCTCTCTGGTGGCAGGCAAGTCTCCTAGAATAGTATTTTCAGAGGTGATTGCTGATTCCATCCCCCTCTGTTCATTGATCAACTAGAGTCCTGGCAATCTACGATGTGGTTTATAGATAGGCTAAGCAGTCCCAACTGAAAAATGAAGTTAGTGAAAGCAGCAATCTGAACATACGAAGTATCATAAAAGACTAAAGGCTGAACAGTCTGGTCCTTCCCACTAGTAACAGCGTACCAAAAAATAACCGAAATACTTGGTGTTAGTCTCTTCACCTCATTTCCCTCTCTTTAAACTAGGAATATTATCTCCTTATTGTGTAGTCTGATGTTTGAAGATGAATTAATGAATGTTGATGAAGCACTCTGATATTAGCCACAGAAACCCCATAAAGAAATTAATCATTCTTTCTTCCATCATAATTTAAGTAACATGGAATGAGTAAATAAATCTTGTGGCTAAAGACTGAAGTGATGGTAAGACAGAATTTTTACTACCTCTGTGTTAAGTGAGCATCATCCTGTGCCCAGATTAAATCAGGAGGCATGCGGAAAGAAAATATATAACTAAAATATTTCATAACATATGCATACAAGGGGACCACATTTTGCAGTTCTAAGTTTAGAGTACTTGACCATGCAACCTTCATATTGTTCTTTTAATACATTTCTTTCCTTTTTTTTTCCACCTATAATCTGCATACCCCAATATTCTACCTCTTGCTTTATAAATTTTAAAGGTATTTTTCAACAACAGACTTTTAAAAACTCAGAAATCAGATTCTGCTAACGGCCTTGATTTACATACTACTGACTAGTTTAATTTTCACGGAACACCAGAAAAAAATGCCCTTACCGTTTTTATTGATCTCACAGCTACAATATCCAAGAAGGTTACTGCTCCAAAATCAAGAATGAGACTGTGGATGGGCACCTTGGGGATGTTTACTTTAACTGGGAGTTCTGAATTCCAGTCCACCTGGATCTCTACTTCTTTGGTGGGAACTTGAATGTCTTCATTGTCTTCAGGTTCCTCGTCAGTCTCAAAAGCTTCATTATTAATACCAGGATCACTGATGATACCATTCTAATGTGCAGATGATATAAGAAATATAGCATTTAATCGTGGAGAAAGTTTTGGAGTTACAGGAAATACTTCCCTGTGATAACTTATGTTTCAGGAATGAACAAGACTGATACTTGTGACCAGTAACCCCTGCTCCCAACCCCTGGTAGGGTGGTTAGCATAACTAACGCTGTTTCATAAGTCAAGCAGCCATTCTCTGTGACCGAGCAGGTCATGTATTCATTCCCTTTCCCCTCATTCTCAGGCCTCGAAGGTCCTGTGAACCAAGTAGATGAACCAAGCAGATTTCTTCCCTTCCCTACTATCCTCAAGATTCCTGGGCGCCAGGCTGACTACTCCATTCCTTGCCGGTCCTGAAGGTCCCAAGCACCCAACCAGGGTGTTGTTGATGACCATGTCACAGAACGGGGAACCCTAACAGCACACAGAGCACTGTCCATAAAATCAAGCATTTACAAGTCCTACGTGGGAAACTTGGACCAGAACTGCTGCTGGACAGTAAGACCTGTGACCCCCAGTGGCCAGGGACGCCTTCACCATTGTCAGCTTCCTCCGAGGACTTGAGTGACTTGTCTTCTTTTATACGATTTTTGAGTCTAGATTACAATTGTTATATTGATACATCAAACCATGTATTAAGATCTGACATGATCTGCAGAGGGTCCAGGTCATTAAAAACCCTAAGTTAAGTCAGGGTCTAGGTAATTGGAAACTATAAATCAAGTTGTATTAGAAATTCTGTATTCTGCTACTTATAAATTGTGCTACATTGTTTCTGTTTGTAAAAATCCTGTGCCATTCTCAACGTAAATTCTGTGCTATACTAATCATAAAATCCTGTTAAGAAAAATAAAGCTTTAATTGTAACTACAATTTATTGCCATCATCATTCTGCCAAGGATCCCTAGAAGAACCTGTTTGTCCCCTTAGCGCTGGGTGACAATACTGCATCCAAGATTTTAAAGAAAAACAAGATAGAGCACATAATTACCTCCACCTTTGTGCAGTGTATTTCCTTTCCTCTTTTTTTCTTTGTTAAAAGAGAATCTTCCTGCAAAAAGGCCACTATCCAGAAAAACAAATACCTCAGAGCTACTCCCTCCCTCAATCGCTTTACTTCTAGGAGATATTTAAGACCAGTATTTTCAGCTTTGACTTAGATTTACTGTATATGATAACATAGTAAAATGGCTAGGTCAAAAACTGGAATGATAACTGAGCATTTAACTGCATCATAAATTGTAATATATACAGGAAATACTGCATCCTGCACTGAAAGTGATGAGAACAGAAAACCCATTTCTAACTTCCAGCTCTGGAGATTTAGTGTGTTGCCTGTACCTGTCCACTCCTGTAAGCATTTAATTATTGAAATGTATGTTCCGTACTCAGAGGAACATATGCTACTTTCTTTAAAGAGGATGTGGAAGGCTATGTCTACCAGCCAACTGTGCACAGGAAGCTGGATAACAGGAGCATGTACCCAAGAGCCAGCACTTTTACTGCACAGAGGCAAGCTGAGGTGGTGAGGGGTAGAGGTAAGATCAGGGCATCTCTTGCTTCCACTCCTGTTAACACTGTGACTGCCCCAGCTGCCTGAATCTGTGCGGCCTTAGGTAATAGGTGTACTGCTCTGTTAAGTCTCCTGCAGGACCCAGACTTCCTGCCATAGTAATAAATCACACTTTTCCATACTTATTTTAAAGATGAATACAGAAGAACTCGTAATTAAGGCTAAAGTAATAAGCTCTAATATTAATCCTTTGAGAAATAGAAGGAAAAAAATTGGTTTACCTTAGTAGCTTTTAATTTTCCCTTCTTGATTAGCTTTTGTATCTTCCTCAGTGCTTTGAGTCTCTTATTATATACCTTGACTGCATCAAATCCCACCTACAGAAGAAGGATAAAAATGATTTAATTTTATCTAGATATAATTCTGAGTAAATCTCAAAGACAGTTAAGAAGCATCCAAAACCATCGCATATCACTTACTGTGGATTTGAGGCTGCTTTTCAGTCCATCAATGTTAGCATAAAAAATTGGACTTGAAAATTTGAGAATCTTCACACCTTCTGGTTCTATAACCTGTTGCCAAAGAATATAAGGTTAAGCAGCAACAACCATATTTTGGCTAATAAGAAGCAGTTAAACTGTTTCAACAGTTCAATTACATATCTAATTCACAAAAAATGGTGTATCTGTGGTGATCCTGTCTTTAGAAGTTTACAGCCCCAGCATGCAATATGGACCAACCATCTGGATCAAGATAAAGAATTTAATGCTGAAACTTGTTACCTTCTAGCCCTCCACTTCCAAATTCAAGTTGTCTACAATATGCAAGGCACAACTTTGTCTTACACTGGCCTGTAGACTGAAGGGAAACAACTCAGCAATGACTTACATTTTTGTAGTCCTTGACCTTTTTGTAGATGTCTGTGCCAGGAATGTTTCCAAAGCCACCCCATGAAGGACTGACAGAAACAAAAAGAAAAAACACTGAAGGTAAATGCCATACTTAGGCATTCACAGAACTGAAGGGATTGCTGCATACAAGCTGTCACAGACTTGTAGTCTGCTGTCTTCTGCCAGACTAATAGGCCCATTGCAAAAGTGTTATATCTGGTTTGTGTTGCTGTGCAAGGGTCTTTTTCTGATTTGTAGTGAATGGTCTTCTTTAAAAACAAGGTCGTTTGGTCTCAGCCTACTTGCTGAACCATTTTTATGTAGACTTGAGTGAACACCTTGTTCCTTTTGTTTCCCAAACCAGAAAAAATGTTTTAAAGGCAGATTGGTTTGAATGAAAAAATAATTTTTGACTCTGAAAAAAATTTGGTCACTTTTTTCATTTAAAATCAGCTGAAACAATACATATACATTCTTTTCAGATTACTTAAACCTTTTTGTCCAACCTTTTTAATCTTTATGTCAGTCAATAATGAAACCAAAATATTTTGCAGTCTCCAGATATATTTTTAACAGTTGAAGCAAACTGTCCTGAAGTTTGTAAAGCCTCATTTCTCTCTTATATTTTGATTTCACATATCTGAGTTGAATTTGGGAATGTTTTTTGAGGCTATTCAAATTCCATTTTTTATAACCTACTATTCTGTAACAACATTTGCAAGGCTTTATTTTTATGCACTTGCTGACAGTGCAACTATCCTTTGGTATTGCTAGTAACCATACTCTCTGGACTCCAGGCTGAAGGAAAGGAGTTATGTTGTATTTTCAGAGAAAGGATTGATGAAAAATAACAAGATGGCCAAAGAAGATTCTGCAAAGCCACCTTTTCTGACCATTCCACTACCATATGTTCTTTGAGCAGCAACAGATCAGACAGAAGCACAAAATTTTGTCCTATTCTCATGTTTTCTTTCACAGGCATCCACTCAGTCTTGTATAAGTAGTAAGTGAAAAGGTTATTGGCATGTGCAGCATACTGTAGTAGTATTGCATGCTAAGAGTTATTATACTGATCAATTAATTACAGAAGCCATGCATACATCTTTTTATATTTGTCCTGGAATGTTCCTATCCCTTTCCAGAACTCATATATGTGGGTGTGTAAATAACATGGCTAAGTACCACCAGAGTACCCGATATGATATAGAATAAATACTGATAAAATAATGCAGCGTCTCTTTTTTCGGTGTAATTAAATGATAGCACACAAACAGTGTTTTGTTCTAAAGAATAGATTTTTTCCATTTCAAAATTTTTGTAAACCCAAGCAGATTTTCTGCCACAAATCATCTTGCTTTTCAGTGTATTGTCTTCCTTTTTCATGGTATAACATTATTTCAGATCCTGTGTTACTTACAACTGAACTCTCAGCACAACTGTCAGCAACCCAAACAAAAGGCCAGCAAGTAATCCCAAATCAAGTCCCAGAATGATGGATGCTACACACGTGAAAACCCAGATCATCTGGAGAGGAAATAACAAATGTAAATTTTCTTAATTATAACATATTACTCCTGGTCGTGCTAAAGAATCACTAGACCAGGCAGTATGAGTAGCAGAAGAATTTAACTTTGGAGATGATCATAGCACACTGGCAATTAGCTGACTTCCATACAAAAATCTTCCTCTTCCTCCAAGACACTTCTATCTATCACTAACTTATTAGGCCTGGTCAGATTTTAAGGAAATAAGGGGTTTTTTTAACATAACAGCATTTTTCAAGGATCCAGTTATTTTGGTGAAATTAAAGAAGATGCAGTTAACCACTGCATTTTCTTCTTTCTGATAGTGGCAGACTTTGTTAATCTTTCTTTAGAAATTGGAAAGAATTTATTTTCCCAAGATGCAAAATACTGTAAGATGTCCCACCTGCAGACATAAAGAGAGGGAAGGGGGCTCCTCGGTGATGTCTAAGAAGCAGAACTGTTGCAAAGCGAGGTATTTCGTATTAACAGGTTGATGGCACTCTCTAAAGTCTCTACTGAATATTGAGGCAGAACAGTTGAAGTGGGTTCCTCAGTTCCTCCCTATGTCACTGCCCAGGCAGAACGCTCAGTGGACCCAATCTTTCAATAAGCTGAGTACCTGCACTTCTCACTGAAGTCAGTGGGATATTTTACCTATAAAGAGAACTAGTAAATGATTGACTAAAAAATTGCAGATCTACCTAAGGCAGGTACTGCCCAATGACACACACTGTAAAATCTAAGCATAGTAAGGACTCTGTGGAGGAAATACTTTCCATGCAATCATTTCCTGCCCTAACAGCCACACTGAAGGTCTATTCTACAGAAAACACCGTGGGAGATGTGAACAAGTACCCTGAGATACGGTTGTAGTGGTTTGTAAGAAAAGCCTGTTCATATAACACTTAGCATGCCAAATGAAACCACATTCTAGCTTGGATTAGTCTTGCTACAAGAAAACATATTTTCTGAGGACTGCATGAGATTATCCAGGCAAATGGGAGGCTGATGCGGTAACATCATAAATATATGTTCATGAATTAAGAAAAGATCAGCTTTTCTGACCCATTTAAACAGTGCAAAAGATAAAAGAATGGTAAAAGTGGCAACAGACCATCCTTATTCTGATTTTCAAGCCACCTCAACACAGGATTGCTATAAACTATGGCAATTGCTATGAAGGAGTCATCACTGCACAGGAATACCCTGATTGGCACCCTTAAAGTGGGGTATAGGGAAAAAAGGAGATAAGCAGAATAATATGTAAAACTCTAAAATGGTGAATTTTTTAACTGACCTCATGGCGCTTGCATTTTGAGGATGCACATAAATGTTTTCTGATATTAACTCTAAAAAATTATGTTTATGTGGTAGTTAAGAGAAAATTGGATGACATTAAAAGGCAAAAAGAAAACCACACAAAAATATTCAGGAGAAAAGAAAAAATTAGGTTACTTACAGCATCCACTTTATTCTGTCTCCACAGACGGGGAACATCAAACACTTGCATGAACATCCCTTTTAAGTTAGCTATGACTACAGCTGCCAACACAGACTGTGAAGAAAAATGGTGAAAAAGCGTTATTCAGAAGTAAAGATGCATATTAAGATAGTGCTCAACGTTATACACTGTAAACCAAAGCCTCATCTGGTAGTCATATTAGTTTGAACAGGGCTATTAATCCTGCCCATCAGAGTTGAGCATTGGGATCTCATTGGTGCTGGTGGCTGTGCTGCAGAGGATGACTACGGTACCTTTTGTAAGGGCTCTAGCAATTTCCCCAGGGCAACGATGGAAATCAAAACAATCCCAGCTGAGATTATACCAGCAACCTGTGAAGAACAGAGCGTTTATAGGAAATGAATTTATGAAGACTCTATTTTATGTTTCTAGGATTACAAAGAGAAATGTACAAGTAGTTGCACATTACGTTTCTTTAGGAACAAGGTGACCTGCCAAAATGCCATTGTGTTTAGGCGTACGTGGGCAATCATTATACACTTCAGCTAACACAGAGGGAATTCAATTAAGCAGGTAGTGTAAATAACTGCATGCAGGGTAGTGGCTCATGGAGGGGTTACGTTGCATAGACAGATGAAAGGAACACAGCCTGTGTGTCAGACAGAAAAGGGGCTGCTGGATAATCTGTAGTTGTCCACTGTTAAAAATTGCAAAGCTGTAGTACTGTAGAACAGAGTAGGTTACTCAACATGAGAAAGATGGCACATGGGCAGATGATGAATGGCAAATAGCAGGGCTGCTCAGGCCAGCACATGGGAGCTTAAATATTTCACAGGCAGCTGCAAGAGGATTTCCTCCCTCATCCTGAATTCCTACTGTGACAAACCCAGTCCCTTAATTGGGAATGAAATGCTGAAGAATTAGGCTTGAAGGATTTCTGACTCGTAATGTAACTCAAGCTATGTAAAACTTGATTGCCCTCTTCTGGCAGAGCTACAAAACTTACTACCAGAGCACAAGCTGCTAGCTAAGATACCTGTGGCTTTCCACGTGCCAACACCACAATCATTTTAGGACCATTTTCATCCCATTGTGAAAGCTGTACCCTATACAAGATTAAATTTACTCATGCACAGTCCTAGTAAAAAGAGGTCATTACCTGAGTCTTTCCACCAGTACTTTCCTGGACTGCAGTCCGTGAAAGAGCAGTAGTTGCAACAAAACAAGAAAAGGCACCTGAAAAAATGTTGCTGAACCCAAAGGCAATAAATTCCTGAAAGATAATTGGATGATACTGTAAATACAGACACCTGGAGACAATTTTGCAATAGAGAATGACAATAGCTTCTACAGTAATTTATAAAGCAGGTAGCACAATAATATTGAGAAGAGTATGGATTAGTAATAGCTGTTAAATGTTTACACAATTTCCTCTTGTGCCAAACTACCTGTGTTTGGAAACCAATACAATGAAGTTCGCAGATTCTCCCTGACATGGACATACTCATCTTAATATAAAGATGTTTAAAGCTTATTTATATCAATGTTATCAAACCTAGCATTTCTAACAATTACACTGGTATAATCGCATCAAGAAATGGGACTAGTATAAATTTAACTCCCAAGTACCATCTGCTGAACAAATAATTGTAATCAGTACAACAGTCTTGAGTTTAGACAAGCCTTTAATTAATACAAAGCATTATATTATTAGTAGAACTAATCAGGAACTTTGCAATAAAACACAGTTTCACTGTAAACTTCTGGTTTGTTGAGCCAGAAGTTTTTGCACTCTGAATATCCCAATGAACTCATGCTGAGTCCCCGGCAGTGTTCTCATAGATTTGCCCCAGGGTCACAGATGCTGGCGCCTACTGATGCTGGTTGTTCTGCTCAAGTGACAAGGACCCTGGGAGCTTTATGTCCTGGGATCTGGGCCATTCCTCTGCTGGGAAATGAGGCATTTGGGAGCTGCCTGCAACCCCATATAATTGACAGAAACATTGTTTTCACCAAGCTGACACAGCCACAAGAGCTTTTCACTCCCTGCGAATTTTTAAAAATATAATTTAAGATTTGATTTTGACTCTCCCTTCTTTTCTCCAAAATGAAATTTCCTGCAAGCTTTTCATCAAGCTCTAACTACAAGAGCAGGATTTTTAAGTCATGTTCTTTAACAGAACAGACCTAGGTGACTCATGCCTATTCCTGTTTAACAGCTGTGTTCTGCAAAAAAATGTTGTTAGTTCCTAGTGTTCTTAGGTTTTAATAGTATTGACCTGTTCTTCAAATTATTTTACTACCTGCTTTTATGATACTGTTTTAACTTCCGCAGTTCAAGTAAACTATTTGCCCATCATTCATGCCTGCATTTAACCTTTGCTATGTGTAAAATTCATAGCATAGTATTGAAAGGAAGGCACTTTGCTTTTATAGATAGTAATTCGACTACTACAATATTTAATTAGTATTGTTGAAGCATATCAGTGCTGGCAGAAAAGCATATTCCACAAAAGAACAGCATAAACAGCACTCCCAGGAATATGTACTAGTCATTCAGATTTGTTAAAATTAAAGTCAATGCATTTTAGGCAACTTTAAATCAAAGTGTTACCAGGTACTATGTCTCTGTATTGTAAAGTGACCGGCATGTTCAGCAGTGTAATTTTGTTACATACTGCAAACCAGTGTTTCCAAAATAAAACTTTATGTAATCCATTAGTACTAAAGTAAAGGACTCATTAAACAAAGTATTCAGCTCATCTCTTTATTGTAGTGAGGTCATTTTCTCATATGTTCAAGGGATAAAATTTAAAATAAGCATAGATGCAGGACAAGGAAGCTTTCTGACATTTTTCTCTCACGCCCGTGGACAAGCCACATCATAACCGCTGGTGAAGACATGGAACAACTGTGAGAATCCTCTAAGAGCTTCTCAGTTCATGGCTCATGTAACATTCTAGCTATGTGCCTTTAGAAATCAGTGGTGAAAACAGTTCAGCAATTTGGTGCAGTTATCCAAGGACGTTGATATGCTGGTAGGCATTTACTTTTGCAAAGCTGCAGGACTTAGCTATACAGTTACAAGTATATTTATATTGATGTAAAGTTGCCCTCCATAGTGCTTAGCTTTAATTACCTTTTCAGAGCTACTGCAGTTACTAAAGCAATACAGAAGGAGTTAATTAGTATGAAAAGCTCATACTGAAGATAGAGCACATTTGGCTCATCTCTATGTGCTAGATTTGTTAGGTAATATATAGCCATTTCAGCTATTTGTTTTCAATAGTTGAAAGAATTTCTCCTGTCAGACAACTTTAGTCTGAAAAATGTGTGTGAATGATGTTTCGTTTATTTGACTACATAAGTCAACAAGAAACAGAACTTAAATTCACTACGTTTATAAACTATTTTGGTTATACATACCTGGTTTCCATCAATAGCATAGTCATACTTGGTTGCATATACTTTTCCCACAGACACAGCAATCGCATAAGCAACAATAGCAATGGAAAAGGAGGCTGCTATCATCTGGGAAAACAGGCTGACATCTGGAGCTTCGGGAGGCAAAAATCTAGCATTTAGAAAATACATTAGTGTTATCAACTTTGATCAAATTCTGTTCTTACTAGAATTGTCAAGGAGTTTGAGGCAGAGGCATACAGGTTGCTTATAATATGAAGTGTAATGTTTCAAGTTAATAAAAAGGTGGAAACAGCCCATTGACATACGGAACACGCTTATCTAGCTCACCATAGCCCAAATCCTGATGCTATTAGTCAGCAACAAAGCTCCCATTGTTCTCAGCATGGCTGAGATTTGGCCTTATGATAGCAAAGTGAAAAAGTACATTTTTTGAAGCACTGAATAAAGGATGTATTGAATAGTATCATGAATTACATAAATATGTTAATGACACTTCACACTACTGTTAGCATATTTCTTCAGAAGTTCTCAAAAACATTTTATCCCCTACTGTGTTTCCACAAATTTTAATTAATCAAGCCCTGAATACCAAATGGAATGTGAAGGTTACTACTGTGAAGTGCTCTGAATCTTTCAAGTGAAAGTCTCTAGCAGTGTAATCCTCAACATCCTTGCTCCTATGACTATGGAAGTGACAAGACTGATTGGGATAACAGCTGCAGCACCGCCATGGGATAAATCAGGTCTACAGAAATTAAATCTATGCAGAATTTCATTATTAAAAATCATTTTTTTTTTTTTTTACATTTTCCACAGTCATCTATTTACTTCATGAGCATGGATCATGAAGCAATTAATTCTCAGATGAACTTCATGAATCAGGAAGATTTCCTATGCCCATTTTACAGATGAAGGAAAGCTAGGTAATGTATTGAGGTGTCATAATTGACAGAGTCAGAAGAAAACCTCAGGAAATCTCCAGCTCCGAGTTCTAAACTCAGGTTACAGCTCTCAATACCTCTTTTATGTCTTTTCTCTTACCACTGTCATTTTTATCCAATTAAAATAATACTTATTTCCCAGAAAACAAAGGCACTCACCCTCTTGGAATGCTCTTAACAATGCCTGCATTGTATTTTTTTTCCAAGTTGGCAGCATATGAAATGCCAGTGGCTACTATTGTCTGTAATGAAATAAAACAACAGTTTTAATACTTAAAAAGTGTTCTTGTCTTCTTGTAGCTAGCCCAATCTATTTGATATGTTGTCAGGTTTTGTTATGCTCCTTTACTTACCACAATAACTTCTATTGGTATAGGTATAGGTATCTTGTGTTTGAATCGATCATTTATTTCTTTAACTAACATGCAGACAAAAATGGTGAGGAGTCCAGCAATAAGATCTGCAATGTTGGTGGTACCAATTTTTTCAAATGTTTCAATAAGAGTCTGAAAAATAAAAATGACAACATAAAACATGCCCATGTCCACTTGAAGGATGTGAAAATACTCATGAGAAGATCTAGATACATGGTGTTTTGGAGGAGGACAAGTTACTTCTTTGTCCAGGTCTGGAGGAGCCTGAGGATAACATACTGTCAAGGTGCTACAGAATGAGGGAATGGATTTAATGGTGAATTTAACTGTAAAAGTGTAACTGCAAGAATTGTCCACACAGGGGGCTTCTGATTTCTGTTTTTTAGGAAATTAATACCAAGTAAGAAGAGCTAACCCCCTACCTGTTTTTTACCTCTACCTGTTCTCAAAGCAAGGCAGGGAAGATCTAGAGCTTCTTCACTTTGTCCAAATAACAAGGGAGATCCTGATTTTTCTATTCAAAAAACAGCTAGCAGACCCATGGGCAAAACTCCTGTTCACGACCTGCCCGGTACATATGGTCTGTGGATTACATGTTTCCTATTTCCATTGCTGACATCCAGAGAATGAGTATGAACACATGGGTCCTGACAGGCTGCGGAGAATCCTACACTTGGGAAAAGCAGTCACTAAACCTCACCTTACGGTACATTAACCCTCTCAGCAGAGTTCAGTCCCTGGCTGGAGGATTCTTACAACTGGGCTGCAATAGGCAGCTCCCTTCCCTACCCTTGCTGTGCCTTTGCTTGATCTTACTGTTTATTGCAAACAAGTGTACAGAGAAAACATGAAAGTCTGATTACAGAAAAGTTACAAATACTCCACTGTCCTCCTACTAGGCATCAGGGTAATTCTCGCTTGCCCCCTGTCTCCAAGAAAATGTAATTATTCTATGCATAGAATAAGCAGGTTTAACAGAATGATCTGGTAGAAAAGAGGATAGAAACAGACTTCTTGCATCCTGGTTAGCTGCCCAGATACTGAGATGTCAGTTTAAAGGCAAGGGGAGGGTTGCAGCATCAGTACCACTACTACCACTCTGTAATGACTCTAGTTTTGAAATAAAATGTCTAACTGCTTAATCAGCTATGTTTTCTAAACTAAAGAAAAAGCCTTCCTGAAACACTGCATCAAATGCCTTTCTTTGGGTGACAAGCCATTTCCTGTCTGTTGTACTGCTTGGGATGGATCCCATTCTTACTGACCATCTCTCGTACAGCCGCACTTCACAGGGGAACAGTAACTTCCTAACTTTGGGATTGTGAATTCTGCTAATGTTGGATGCTCAGTGTTGCAGTTTATTAAACACCACTTCTGAGCAAGTCCAAAACTTGCTGAAGCTGAGACAGCAAGTCACTGGTTGAGCAGACCAGAAATCACAATTGCTTTGCTCTACGCACATCTGCAAACACACTGACTTGGCTCACACAGAAGCTTTGAGCTTTCACGTAAAAAGTCAGCATTCCACTCATGTTTGCAGGAGCTGGAAGAACTATATAACTCCTTTTCAAAAAGACTTTCTATTAAATGTACCACACTTCAATAAACATGATAGAGATAGAAAAACCTGCTGGACTAACAAGTCCATCACCCTGCCAGGTCTGCTCTAAGGTCTATTAGATAATACTTCGTCTCACTTAATATTCCTTGTTCTGGGGGAAAGAGTTTTCATCAATTCTGAAAAGGCTCATAACATAATACGTTTGTTTTTTTTTTTTAAATAGTCCACCAGATTTTTTTCTAAATTTTACCTTGCTGTCTGTAGTTATATTCATCCTATTATTACTAATCTAGATGTTTAATGGGGTTTTGCTAGTTTGGTTGCCTGACTTGGCATGTCAATTCTATAAATACATTTTTTGGTCTAGAACAGCCTCTTTTAGAAATCTGTTATTCTAATGTGAAGTGCTACGAAGATCTAAAATACTATGAACCTGAATAGTTTCATGCTGAAGTTCGTGACAAAACTCAGCAATTTTTCTGGGGAAGCAGCCTATTCTGTAATATGAGACCTCTAGGAATTCAGTATTTCTGTAATCCAGCCAAGATATTTCTCCATTTGATCATTTTCTCTAAGATCAACAAATGGAGTTGTGACAGCAATATTTAGCCTCACCTTAGCTAACTGGCAGGTACCTGGCTGCAGGGTGGGAATCCACATATATCTTTAGGTATTCACAAATATGGCTACAGTGTGGAATGGAGAATGATGCCCTTTACCAGAATGACCTGCTGGTTTAAGAGTAAAAAGGCTTGGGACCAGTCAGCTTTGGGAGATGACCTGACAGTGTTAAGAAATGATGAAATATCCTTCACAATAAGCTAGAAAGCAAGGGGTGGGACAGAAAGTACTCTCCAGAAGTAACAACCTAGAGAATAACTGTTTTGTTGGATAATTACATTTAAACTTAATGTGAAAATCTGCTCTGCCTGAAAAAGACTTCAAGATGGCTGTTAGACTTCCTGCCTGGAGAACTCTGAGAGCAGCTTAGAGCCCCACAGCTATAAATGAACAGCTTCAGATCTTCATGAGACTGAGAACTAAATGAATGCCCCTATACTTACCACCATATATATAAACCATTCCTGTATGAAATGGAAGCAGAAAATAAACAATTATACAAAAATTCTGGCATGAAACCAAAACAGATTAGAAGGGCATACTTACATATATTATGGAAAGGACACCATTATAGTTTTTAGTTGAAACATTTAGGACTATTTTCAATTGTGACACAAGCACTTGAAAAGCAGCTGCAGTTGTGAATCCCCCAACTAGTGGATCTGCAAGGTACCTCACAATGAAACCAATCTGAAGGACTCCAAATATTACCTGGAAAAATCATGAAGAATAACAGCTTGCTAAACAACAAAAGGGTACACTTTTATTTGGTGATTTCTTATGCTTTGTTCTTTTCTCTTTGTTGATACAGAGTCTTAGGACCGTCTTCCCCCATTGCAGCCTAGTGTAGCTTAATATCATGCCATCCAAGGAAATAAAGGAGACCTGAAGAAATGTGAGAAAGGATGCTCCAGGATATGCACAATTAGCACTTAGTTTCATGCAGGTCTCTCAGTCTGCAACCACAGGGCAATTCTTCTGTTGTCTGTGCTCCCAGTCATGCTGCCACAGACTCTGCCCAGGATAAGAAGAATAATCCCCCAAAAGCTCTTCAGAGTTTGAGATGACTTTCCTTCATTTTTGTGTTTTATTACAGGAAAATGTCTTACTGCCCTAGTAGGTATTTCCATGCTGTATGTTTTCCCATTAAAATTAAAGCTATCAACCTTGTGTCTTCAAGCCAACTATTTTACCTGCAATATTCCAACCAGAAATGTGAGGGTACTAGCAATCAGCACCCTCTGTGCATCTCTGGATTCAGTGTCTATCAGTGTCCCAGTACCATTAGTCCCTGTAGCATTACTGCCATCTATGAGAAAATTATCATCAGGGGCCATGCTCAATACAACAGATCCCACCATCAAACTGACTACAGGGAATGGACCTGTAATGACAAACAGAACACACTAAAGTTTAATGTACATTGAAAAGAAGCATTTATCAGACCAGACAAGCAATCTCTAGATCCGAAAACCCATTTAATATTTTAACTGTGGCACATTAGTATTATTAGGAGCCAGGAGCCACAGGCTCTGCAAACGTGACACAAAGGTACAATTCCTTCTTTAAATAATGTATGTTCTACATACAGGTGCAGTTTCATGCTTTGCTTAGACCAATTCGGGACTGTACCAAGGCCAAAAGGGGCAACAGGTTCCAATCATCTCCCTTGTATCAGCACCACAACCAGACAAAACAGATCACTGATCCAGCTGAAAGCAACGTTTAATTTTATTTTTTGGTCATGGTTACTTTTCAGCTAATCCAGATAGCTACGTAGCTTCATGGTCAGGAAGTCCAACCTGGTAGTGGCAGGAACATGCACCAAGGGGTAGGACCACATCTTTTGGCAGTAGTGTGGCATTACATCGGCTAAAGATGACTGAAACTATACTTTGGGCAAGATACAGAGAGAGTAAGTGATCATTGTGTCAGCAACACACAATCTAAAAGTAATCATATTTGTTGCAGTTATTTACTAAAATTATGTAGAAAAGGAAAATGTCATGAAATGTCCTAAAGAAGGACAAGTTAATTTTACAGATACCGTAGAGTACATTTCATGAATAAGAGTATTGGAGAAAGCATAAAAAGGAGCATTTGACAATATAGAGAGTAGGAATGTCAACATAAGTAGAGGTGACAGCTCAGACCTGGATAGCAAATGTGAGCTGATAGGTAGGGTAGGAAGAGGCTAACAAGGTGGAGAAAATATGCAGATGTATTTGATGCAGCAGAGAAGAAAGTTGATGAAAAAGCGATGTATCATGCCAAAGCTTTGGGAGTGGAAAACAATCTATTCTTGGTAGATATGAACAAGGAAAGACTGTATTTCATTAGAATGAAGAAAAAGAAACTTCAGTGACCAAGCTGTAACATGAATTTTGAATGTGAGAACTGATAGGAAATAAAACCCGTACTTTAAAGAAAGCATTCAGAAAGAATCAACAAGGTTTACCCATAGCCTTGATGTGAGGACCTAGAGCGAGGCTGGAGTAGACACACAGGTTCTGGATCTCCGCGACAGGCAAGAAGGTGATACTGTCCACAGTGATCAAAAAAAGATGCGGCAAGGAAGGCTTGTAGAGAAGACTAAAAGAGCTCTGTTTTAGCCATCTTGAGCTTTAGCTGATAGACAAAATATCTGTTCATACTGACTACTGCGGCCTTGATCTTGTAATTTCTTGCATAGAGTATAGCCAAAGACAGGATTTAAACTTCAGCATAAATGCAAGCAAAAAGCATGCATGGGCACAAATGAAGTTAGCTATTATGCACAATTGACTGTACAGAGAAGAAATAATCCTTCAGTCCTCCAAACCCACCGATATTAAAATTCAGCACAACCAGTTTTGTTCAGAAAGTACTTATCTTTTATGAAAAATTAATGTTCACAGTAACGATTAACATTTTGCAATAGATAATTCACTGTAACTTGAAAGCATGCAGTTACCAACTGAGATGTGCCTTGATGTTCCCAGGAAAAAGTATGTCAGGATGGGAAAAAAGGCAGAATAGAGACCATATCCAACAGGAACTGCAACCAGCAAAGCATATGCCAAACCTGAAATGACAGATAATCAAAATGTCAGATTTAAAATCTCTAAACAAATGGCTATCTTCTCTAGAATAGACTTTCAGAAAGATCTACTCCTTTTGTCCAGACACAATTTAGAATGTGTTTTGCCTGTAAATCAGTTGCAGGCACATATGTGAGTATCAGTGACTGTAAACGATTGTATATCCCACACTGGTAGTTGGATAAGTACTGAAAGATGTTCCCATATTTGCATAGGTAGCACAAAACACAGGCTCGGATGTGAAGTTTAAGTGGGGGAACACTGTTGTAAGAGTGAATGGTCTGCCCCTTGAGAGAAAACAGGGATACGTGAAGTGTTCTAGTTATAGACAGAAATTTCAAGCACAGACTGAATTATTGCACTACAAATATGCTTCAGTATGTTCAGCCCCTCTGAAAATCAGGCCACCTTTTTTTTTTTTTTTTTCAGTATCAGCTTATAAACTTAAAACCCAAAAGTAAATCACAAAAATTTGACAGTTTTGATCCTTATCATCATCTTCCTTTGTATACCTGTTCAAGCCATCAAATCCAACAAACAATTGGAAAAAAAAAAAAAGAAAGAAAAAATTTGCCTTCAGTGTTATATCCTGGTTAGCTCCCACTGCTGGGTGTAGTGGGATCAAAGACACCACAAAAACCTGTCAGAGCTCAAAACAACTGAAGTCCTGGCCATACTACTGTGACTGGTGGGAGGTCTGCAAGCAACACACAATTGCTGGGAGTCAGGGACTGCAAGGATTTCAGGATCCCAGAAGCCTCTTTTTTGGCAAACATTTTGGCTGATTTTTCCTGTATTGCATGATTTAGATTTTCAGAATTATTATATATATTTTTTTTAACTACATTAAGATTTGCACTGATTTGCTGGGAGGTTTTTTTATTTTTTTATTTTTTTTTAATACATAGGTGGGAGACCAAACAGTGCATTTCAGAAACCAGTTTTACAAGTGGAATCTAGTTGTGGGAAAATCAGACCCCACTGTAAAAAACTAAATGAGGTTACAGTAAGAGAATAATAGCTGCTATAAGTCATCTGATAAGTCCATCTAGCCCAGCTGATTTTAAAAAGGCAGGGGAGTCCTGTAACTGTGGCACTACCTTCGGCAGAGATCTTCCAGCACTGACACAGACTCTCCACGGGACTGTGGACAAATCACTTCGTCATTCCTCAAGTCACTCTCTGCCTGGGGCAGAAGTTTGTAATGTTTTTTTTCTGCCAGTCTGTGCCTCCCTAGCATGCTCCAAGGGAACAGACAGTAGGGAATGCTTGTGGCTAATTGGGAATGCGTAAACTGCTTGCTTTGTTCCCAACGTGAATTTTTGCCCCCTTGTGCAGACACTTAATTTCTATTGAGGGAAAATGCCGGGTTGACGCAGCTAGTTTAACCTCCCCCAGTCCTGAAAAATTGTGAAAACAGTGTAAGAACACTAGTGAGATGAAAGAAATGAATGTACTGAATTATGTCAGGGTTATTGCTAGTCTTGTCTATGAAAGTGGACCTCATCAGCTGCTGTGGGCAGAATGGTTCTGCCCTTTAAGCCTTCCTTACCTAGCTTATTTTAATTAATTTCTGCTTATTTCTGCTGCTTTTCTCTTTGTTCATCTACTGAATGCTTTCCTAATAAATGGAATAAAGAAATAAGGAAAAATCAATATTGCAAGCCATGTACTGTAAGTATCCATCAAGTTTATCAATTTTTTTAATATGATGAAGAGGGAAGATTCTCATCTTCAATGGATACGCCACCACCTCCCTGGATGTTGTTTTCTGCAGAGACCTGAACAATCTTATGGGCCAAGTTTTAAAGGAGAGTAGTTATCAAGTTTGCATTATTTTGGGGGAATAACTAGATTTTTGTAGGCAGCTGCAGGAGAGCTGTAGGATCAGATAACCAAGGAAGAGAAATAAGACCACATGATCTATCTGATCTACCACAATGTAATTAAATTTTTAAAAATCAAAATGAATACTCTGAGTAAAAGGTTTGGGAAAAAAAAAAAAAAAAAAGGTAAATACACATTGATAGCACATCAAAAGAAATGTAGATCTTCTAGCCAAGCAGTGGGGAAAAAAGAATACATTAAAACCATCAATTATTTATTGAAAAATAATATCTAATATCTAGTATTAAATAACAAGTCTCAGATTTGTAATTCCATCTGCAGAACATCCCTGTGTTCAGCCGGCTCCCTTATAGAAGCGTCCTCAAGAAGGGAGGGCCGACGTGCCCGGCTTTACCTTGCAAAGTGGCGACAAGGCCGGTGCTGACCCCCGAGATGATATCGCTGATCAGCCACTCTTTCACCCGGTAGTTGGGCAGCCACTCCAGGATGGGCAGAAAGGATTTGGTAATCTGAAAGGCCCTTCTCCTCGAACATCTGCGGGAAAACAAGTGGTGAACTCGCTGATGAGCCCCTCGGGGCTGCAGCCGGAAGGCCCCCCCGCGGCCCCGGGCGGACCGGCAGCTGGGGCGATGCACATGTCGAGAGGCAGCGATGGGCACGGCCGCGTCTTCCAGAGAGGGAGGGGGCGTGTGCCGGTGCCAGGGGCGCAGGGAAGCCGAAACCGGTCGGTCGCCAGACGGCCGTTGTTTGCGCCCCTTCACCCCTCGGCGGGTGGAGTTTACCGGCGCCGGGGCAGCGCGTCCCCCGCCACCCGCCGGCTCTCCTCACCGCTCCCCCGCGGGCCTGACGGACACCCGCCCCCCCCCCCTCCCGCCGCCTCCCCGGGCGCCGGCACCCACCTGCAGGCCGCCTGCGCCCGCTCGCGGAGCGTGGGCGGCAGCGGCGGACTCCGCTCGTTCTCCTCCTGGAAGCCCGCCTCGCTGTAGATGGGCCGCGCCACCACGTAGTGGCTGAGCTCCGCCAGCGGCTCCGCCGCCCGCTCGCCCGCGGCCATGGCCCCGCCTGAGGCGGGGGGCGCGGAGCGGCGCCCGCGCCGGCACCGGCACCGGCACCCCCTGGCGGCCCGCCGCCCGCCCGCCGCCCCCCGGCCCGCGGCAGAGCTGTCCGCGTCCTGAACCGCCGCCTCAGCGCGGCCCCCGCCGCCCGCCCGCCCGCCGACGGCTCTCCCTGCGCCCGCTCCCGCTCTCCGCCGTCGGGCAGCGGCATTTATACGGCCGGCCGCGGCCCGGCGCTTTATTTACGGGGAAACAGAGAGACCCGGCTCCGGGCAGGCCCCGGCGACGCCTCCGTCCGCCCTCCCCCTCCAGCCCCGGTGGCCCCCTCGCAAGCCCTGCCCCGGAGTGACCCTCCCAGCCCCGCGGCGGCGACCGCCGCCCCCCCGCGACCCGCTCCCGCCTCGTCCCCTCGGGGCGGGGGGGCTGCATTTCAAAGCCGGCCGCCCGGCAGGCGTGCCGCCCGGGTACAGCGCGGGATGCGGGTCGTTGTCGGGGGCGTGTGGAGCGGGGCTCCCTGCACGCACACGCACCCCACGGGCAGGTGGGTGGCCTCGTCCCACGCCACCAGCCGCCCTGAGGAGCCGCCTGCCCACCGGCGGCCTGCCGCCCTGCTCGCTGCGAAGATGAGCCTGAGGGGACAAGGTAGGACTGGTTGCACCATGCGCTGCTTGGCCCACACAGAAACCTCTGAGTTTCCAAAGCCCTGCTGCATCCCACGATCCAAGCTTTGGGAATCGGCTCCATGCAGAGATACAAACACCCGATAAGCTGCATCAGCCCTCTGAACTGCCCCTTGGTTCACCCAGCTGTCTCGGTGGGAAGAAGTGTTTTGGAGCCCGTGGGTTCTTTGCGTCACACCTGAAATGACAGAAGGTGGCCTGGAGCTGCAGCTTCTCATTTGCCTGAGGGGAGTTGGAGGAAATTAACTCCTTGGCAGCCCTGCTGTAATTTAGGATTACAGATAGGGCTGGGGCTGAAAAAGTCTACCCTGCACACTAAGTACATACATATCATGTATGGAGGACAGTCTAGGAAAGATCTTGCAGAAGCAAAGTGAACCATGTGTCCTCCTCACCTTGGGAGATGTTTCAAATTTAGGATCAGTGCTAATGTTTCAACTAACACCAAAGAGGCACTGAGGGCACATGCTGAGAGTACTGCATCAAATAAAATATTTGTTCAATGAACTACTCAGCCGTGGATATTCTCAATGGCCTTGGTTTCAAAGCATTCTAGTGTAGTCCTAACTTCGGGCATGTTGAAGCCAGCATTGCTAAACTGGAAAGAAGCTACTTGCTGAAAGTACATTTTATAGTGTAACACAGGTCTGGCTTTCTAATTCTACAACAGTCTTCCCCTGACACTGCACTGTAAGTAATGTCTAGGCAAACTGCTGAAATGCTTCGATCTGAGCAATGTTGTATCAGGCAGTAAAACAGCCAGCTTCCCAAACCAAGTCCCAAAGTCTTGTAAAAGCTTGTAAGCATGGCACTGGCGTGAGTAAAAGCTGAGTTAATGTCTAGTGGTAGGACTTTGTGTTTCAAGGAGAGTGGTCTTATGTACCTGTTACTCACTCCAGAGTGGGAAACCTTTTGGATTTTTTTTTTTTTTGCTAGTGGATAATACTACGGGGAAATGGAATTAATGTTGGAAAACAGAAGAGTGGCTTGATTCAGTTAGACATATACTAAAGCACACAGATAAAACTGAGCTGGCATCAAAACTGAGAAGTCTATTGAGTTAGAATCCACTCCTGATAAAAATGGAATAGCGTGAAAAGTAGTTTTGAAATCCAACTTTGAAAAGCTGCTGTGGTAACATCTTCTTAGGTTCTGAAATTAATACAAAGACAGTTAAATGAATCCACAAGGTACAATTACTTCTAAGTTAATCATTAAAGCAAAGAATAATAGCAAAATCATTTGCAGGAACCCAACGTAGACATCCTACACTTACAACATTAAACTCAATTTTCAGGACTGGATGTGTATTACATATTATTTTCTCCTAGAATACCAACAAAACCACAAAAGAGAACTGGATAATATCAAGAAGAAAAATGTACTGAACATGGTAATTAACACGGGGAGACTACTGTCAGAAGAATCTGAACTGGCTGTAACACACTCCTTGCAAATTAATTTCCTGCAGCACATCTACCTGTGTGGAACTCCAAGGTTCAGCATGGCAGGTGGTGAGATGCTGTAGGATCATCAGCAGATGATAGACAGATGAGAACTCTGTAGGATCATGCGTATTGACAGGAGAGAAGTATGCATGTTTGAGGACAAGAGTTTTAAAGAAAAAAGCTCCATCTGTGTAACAAGATGCACTTATCAGAATTTGAAAAGAAAATTCAGCAAGAGGATAAATAATGCAAACCCTAGCTCAGAGTGGATCCCATACACAGAGATCCCATACATCGCTTTCCATCTGTGTGAGATGGAAAGCAATGAGTTTCTAAGCTGTGATGTTGCTGACCCCACTCAGGATGATTTTTTTGTTTTGTTTTGCTAGCTTGAAAGCTACATCGAACTTCAAAATCCTTTTGTTCACATTATTATTTGCTACTATTGCCTAATTAGTTCATGTTCATTTTGTACTTGGTACAAGATAAACAACCTGGGATGGATACACAGCCTGTTTCCAAGTCCCTGCCTACAGCATCACTGTGTGCTCTGTTCCCAAGTCCTTAACTCTAAATGCCGAAGTCATGTCTGGAGAAGAATCAAAGCCTAAGATTTTGTCCTTACTGGCCAAGAATAACAGTTCTTCTCTTCCTTCCTCTCACATTGTCTCTTTTCTGTACCCTGTCTTAAACTCAAAAGGAGCAGTTTAGCACCTTCCCAGCCAACTTAGTTTCTTCTTCCGTAGTAAGGGAATACGGATTTAAACTTCAGGCTAAGATGTAGAACATGGTCCCGCTTTCTAGGTTAGCAGCTATTAAACTATCTCACAAGACACAATTATCACCAAAACTACTGCCCTGCTGACTGTGTTTTTGAAGAGAAGAGTAAACCCAATCAGACTACACAGACAGTCTGATCTCAGACAGCAGAATAAAGGAAAGGATTTAAGCTATGACTGATAGTCATAGCTGAAGTGGCAAGTCTTGCAGACGTACTTTTATCACAGCTGCAATTGGTGTCCAATTTCCAGACAAGTGAGTTTTGAGAGATGCTTCCCATTTTCATTTTCCCTAGTAGCTGGCTTTGGCATCTCCTCACTTCCAAAGGACATGCTAGCACTAGTATCTAACTCCCCCTGGCCACTAAACAGAGGGGGTTGGCTCCCACTCACTAAACCCTGGTGTGTTTGAGAATCTGAACATCCCAGACTTGGCTGTGTTGATATAGAGACTGAGACCACCTCTGTAGAGTTCAGAAGAGAATCCTCTAGGACATACAGTCCTGGTCTGTAGGAGTGTAGCCTGCTCCTCCCTCCTCTCAGCTCTCACAAAGCTGGAGGTGGAACAGCGACACCCTTTTAGGGCAGATTTGCACTTGCAGGTGTTAATAGCAATTTTCTACAGACCACAGTTGTATTTCTGAGTGACGGACACAAACCTAGAGGGACTCTGCTTTCCTCACAAATACAACTTGCAATGCCTGCCCCTATTGACACATTGCCTCAAGAGCAAAACACAAGGATTACATTTTGTCGTAGAAAATAAAATATTCCACGTTATTCCTGAATCCGGGATGCTCAGTTCCAGATCCATGTTTTTAGATGTTACACAATTAACGTACACAGCAATATTCAGCACAGGACTGGAAAGACCTAAGCGAGAGCTGACTTTCCAACATAACTTTATCTGTAAAATAAATTGTATCGGGTTGCATTGGGACTCAGATTATAGTTGCCACTGGGATAAACACTGTCCACAGGCAAGGCAAAATGAGGGTTTCTGTCCCAAAGAGTTTACAAAATAAATTCAGTATTTCAAGGAACACTTGAGAACTGAGGCAGTCATGTAATACTTCTAAAGTAACTTGACATTTGGAAAAACAAACTTAAATGTTCTTTCAATGCTGAGTAAAAAGAGCTTTTACTCTAAAGCTAGGAAAGCACACTATCTTTTCAATGAGGCTACATAGCTGGGGGCTGCTGTGGCAGCAAATACAGGTAGTGCTAGTTCAAGGGTACATTTTCAGAAAAGACTGCACAGTTTATTTTACTAAAGAAGACATATTATCAGATGTTTGTTGCAAAAATAGAAAAAGGGAAAATCATCCTGCCTAGGTAAGGGTGCTTTCATTTAAGGAAACACTGAAGCATGTAGCTAGGTCTATTAATATTCAGGTCAGTTCTCATGCACCCACCATGACCTCACTGCTTTCCTGACTCAGCAGAAAAAGGGGTTTATGAAAAAAAAACATTAAAACCCTTTTTTTTTTTTTTTTTGGAAAGCTACTATCATTTAAACCTGTGCAATTATTTTTAGAATTAATACTCTCTCCTATGTTTCCCCACCAGCGTACTGAAAATGCACATTCCTACTTTCGTAGAGGGAAAAAAGTTCCAAAAGAACCAGACAAATACTTTGACATTACTTAGAGTATAAAGAGCTCTAAATTCTTACTTCTGGAGACGTACCCAGAATTAAATCAACTGTCAAACATGAGTACAGGAAGCAATTTTTATTCCACCAGTATTAATGGAGATTTAACTTTTTTTTCAGCTCTTTCCTACAAAACAGGCAAACATCACCAAAATCTGACCAAACAGCCTGCAAGATCAACAGGTAAAACCATGAAATTTTGCATTACTCTTTCCCTGTATGTTAACCATAACTTAAAACATTACCAATGAGAAAATTGCATGTAAAGTTGATCAACCCAGACACCTGCAAACTCTGAACATGTATTAAGTATTGTGAAACAATGCAAATGCAAAATACTCTGAAAGATTTGCCACCTACTGAAATTTCCAGATGCACTATTTAGACTTCTAATTTTAGAAGAGTCACTTTCTTTCCACAAATACAGTTCTATGAAGCAGACATTACAAATTACTTTCAAATTGAGTAACAAAACATTATTTTTATGTGAACAAATCTGGGACACCAAGTGCTGAGCATGTTGACAATGCAACTCAGTCAAATGTGCGTGGCCATCCACAACAGACAAGTAGAAAAATGATGATGGTCATATTCTACTCAGCGACAGGGAAATCTGGTACATGACACAGGTAATGGACATGACAGACAAAAGGACTGGAGGCAAAGTAGAAAGTCTGTAGGTTTTAAGCAGTCTCTAATTTTTAACTAAGGAAGCATTCTCTGGCCTGGTATGCAGGGTTTGTTGTTTTAAGCCGTTGTCTCTTTGGTCTCTCAACAAGTGGATCCTCATCTCCCAAGCAGCCAGCAGGAAAGCGCTCGGCTGAGGTAAGTGATGTAATTAGAGGGCAGTGTGCAGGTACCACATATTGAATTCACATTGCACATTTAAAAATACCGGGCATCGCCTCAGCTTCTGAAGGAGCAGTAATGTACCACCACGTGCTCCTTCACCCTTTAGTCATACTCTACAGCAAGTTACTATAAAGAACTCAGACTTCCTTCTGAAGAAGTATTGATACTGTCAGTTCATTCACAACTAGCCAGTTTTTGTTCCATGTTATTTTTTCTAAGAAATTTTTAGGGATGAAGAGTCCAGTGTATGATGTCTTTCATTGTAAGCTGCTAATTATATATCTAAATATTTACTTGCATTATAGGAAGAAATGCTTGAAATTTAATGAGTAGATAACAGTAAGTATGTAACATTTGCTTTTGTTTTGGGTCTTAAAGAACAATAGGTGTGTTTAGTTCTGTTATTGAAAAGAGCACTTGCTGTTATATCTATAAGGCTTACAACCACACTCTTTAGTTCAGACTGGAGATAACATTCCGCCATAATTTTAAATATTTCAGAAAGGGGCTGGAGAGTTAAAAAAAAAAAAACAAAACCAAAACATTCAATTACATCACCAAAGCCTGTGTGTATGCAGGTATTAAAACCTGTAGCTTTTCCTGAAAGTTTTGAGATGAATAAACACATCTCTGTGTCTAGTGTCGTAGAATCTCTGAGAACACATTCTGTACTACTTCAGCAAGGATGAAGTATTTTTTAAAAACATATCAATTCCTATTTAATATGCTACGTTAATATGCTTTATAATACTCAATATGTTTAAAGCAATCAAAACTACACATCTGAAGAAGTCTGTATTTCCAGGAAAAGTTAAATATCACTGTGTTAGAAGTGTATTTTGTTCTTTGTGTATATACCTATTAATTCTGATGAGATAGTATATTGGGAGAGATTTACACAAACCCAGAAACTCATGAACTTAAACAATCCCTTTAATATAACCAACATATCCAACTTTCAAATATAAACTGAAACCAACAAAAAAGAAACTCAAAACAACATTCTGAATGCCAAACAGGGCTTATGCAAAACAGTGCACATTTATTTGAGGTATCGTATCCATGAAAACAAAACAAAACAAACCCAACCATCTACATTTAAAAAGAATTTTTACTTAGCAAGGCGAAAGAAGTTAGGTGGCACATACAGAGTAAACAGATGTAAACAGTGTAAAAATACAGAATGTTAATACCAATCAACAGAAAACTTTGGTTAGGAAAACTGAAATAACCCAATATATTAAAGAAAAATAAACCAGAGCATGCAAATCCTTATTTGTTAAAATACACTCATCCACGTGGCTAAGTGAAAGTCACAAGCTAGTGAGATGGTTTTAGAAATGCAGTTTTCCTTCTTTATTTGTTTTCCTTAGACTGATTGTCATTCAATTTTCCACTGAAGTGTAATAGCTGATGAAAAGCTTTCAGCCTTTTTCAACCCACTGGTAATTGAATTTTTGAAGCTTCCAAACAGGTGTTGCAAAGGAGGTTTAGGTAATTGTGTTTCTACGATATAGTGTGATATGCAACCTTGCTCAAATGCTGCAGCAAACGGTGCATGATCTGTTACCATTCTGGAAGGCAAAAGCTTGGAGAACAGTCAAGTTGCTCCAGATAGAACTGAAAGATTTTAGAATTTCTCCTCACAAGAGTAGTGACAAACTCCATGGTAAATTGGGTAAACCACTTAACATTTTATTTGCAACACAGACTATTTTGGCAACCAAGATATATTAGAGGAATCTGAATAGTGACCTGCAGTGCATGTGCTTTTCAGAAAAATCAAGTTTTGTTTCAGATATGCATCAGGAGTCTAAACAGCACAAGGCTTTTCACACTGAAGCAACTGTACCAATGCCATCCACCTAAGCTGCACCTACAGGTCCTTCTTGTCTTCTGCTTCATGTAAGCGGTCCTGAAAAAGAGACCGATTAAAAATAATTTATGTTTGGCAAGATCAGAAACCCTTGACTCCATATGCCACATTTTGCCCTCTTGCGTTCATACCCAATTTGTTTACTATACAACCCTCTGAAGTTGTGGTTCCACCAAGAGTACCCCACAAAACACGTGCTTACAGACAAACTGCAAACTCAGCAGAAAAAATTTTCTGCTATCAACTGATTTATCCTTAGAAGCTGCATCTACTGTGTACTCAGTACCTTCTGTTCTTTCCATTCAGAGGTAAACACAGAAAACTGTAAGGATGTGTGTTCTAGACCACAAGACTGTTAGAAATGCAGCAGGACTACTACGGCTCGTTGCACAGGGAAGCACAACAAAGACAGGACATGCACGGTGGTCTTAATTTGAACACAGATCAGTTGAGCAATCACTGTAAGAGTATAGGGTGAGGCTATGAATCAGTAAGCAGCTTCACAGAGTACAAGAAAAATATAATAACCAACTCAAAATTGCCTTTTTTTTTTTTTTGTTTAGATTATGTTATTAATACAGGACCAACAAACAGCTTTTCCTGAAAAGCAGGTCACCGTAATTTTAACACCAATCATATAATTTCTCCCAAGACCATTACCTGTAAACAGGCTAACTTTCATTTTTATTGAATTTTGGTTGAATTCTAAGACAAACATTAGGCATGGAACATACAAACAACTGTCAGACAACTTAAAGAACAGTCAGGGGTCCCAGTTCTACCAGAAATAATTACTGAATATATTATGGATATTGTAGCCACAAGCATATGCAAACCCAGTCAAACTGTTAATCAACTGTTGCTTGGTATGTTCACTTTTTTTATTATTTTGTACTTTGATTTGTATTTTTATAGTAGCCTGTATTTAACATAGGCTGTTTGTTGGTTTATTTGTTGTTTTTTTGTTTTGCTTTGTTTTTTTTTTTTCTTTCTGTTCTTGCATATCAACAGTATTACAACATTTATAATCCAGTATTGCAAAAGTATGTTTAAAGAGCAAACAAAATAAAATTGCTCTTCTAAATTATGTATATACCACATGCACACACACTACTCCTAGCATTTTCTTACAAGATTTCAGTTTGATCACATGCAGAACTCTGAATCTTATTTCCCAAGTGACAGCAAAAGAGAGTCTAATGATGACCTGAGCTTTGTAACCTCAAGTATGAAAAAGAAAATGCTAAGAGCTTTGCCATCCAGTTCTTTAAAACCAAAATTCTACTATTTGGATGAAGTTTAAGGAGTGCTGTCCATTGTAATTATGATATACTAAAGATTTTGGTAAATTCTCTTGCATAATAAATACCCAACAAGAAGAATTTTGCTGGTACAATTTCCGAACATTGTGCTCATACAACAATCCAGAACCACCTACCTGAAGCCGTTCATATTCTTTCATGAGATGATCATATTCTCTTTTAAGGCCTTCAGACTGCTTTTTAACTGCAGTCACTTCATTATTTGCCTTGTGGAGAGCTGTAAAATGACAGAATTAGTGTTTTAATCGTTACTTGTATTCCCCAGTCCCTCAGAGCCCTAGTTATGTATTAGGGCTCCAATGTACTAGACAGTCCTTCCTCTAAAAAAAGATTTAAATCAGAGCATCATAGATGGACGCAGGAAGAGATGTGCAGGACAGGGAGGGAAAGAGTAACTTGTGTTCAGGAAGAGCAGCACAAGGAACAAGAAGGGGCTGTAAAAAAGTAAGGTCAAGACCAATAAACTACTGACAGAGGTGATAAATTAGCGATGACTACAGTGTTCTGTCACATTGCAGAAGACAGTTCTAAAAAACCAAAACTTTATAACCTCAAAATGAAAATTATCAGCCATCTTAGAACAAAGACGGAACTCAAACACTGGGCAAGATTTAGCAAAGCACTGAGGCTGTCTATATAATGTGGGGGAAAAAAAAAAAAAAAAAAAAGAAAAAGATGAGAGAGAATACATTATTATACGAGCATAGACCCTCCCTCTTCACCCTGTTATATATTTTACCATGCATGAATTAATTCATTAGAAGCATCACTTCATGGATGAGAAGGCAGAAATGATGATGGTAGGATAGACAACTGTGAACAGGTTTTTAAGATAAGAAAAAGTAATTATTACTCTACTCACAATCTCAATAGCAATAAACTGAGAACACATCTGTGCTGCAGTACAAAACAGCCCAGGACTCCATAGGGGCTAATTTACAATGCAGGGTAAATCAGCCCAAGTTTCATAAAGCCACTAGTCCTAAGCTGTTATGTAAGCATTCAAGTAAGGTAATTTAAACATTTTAATATTCCTCTGCTGTGAGTATCTTAGGTATCTTTGTATTTCTCTGCTGTAGCAGCACAGATATACCCTAAAATTTGATTTATTCATGCTAAAACAGAGAAGTGTTGTTAATGACCTATGAGGCTGCCTCACATTGCCATATTTAAAAAAAAAAAATCTCGATGGTACAAACAAAAAAAGAAACATTTTAAATTTTCCTTGTTCCAAAAATGTGGATCTATCCTTTAACTGTGAGCTCCCCAAGACAGGCTGGTCTTTCCTAGAGACCTCCAAGACACTGAAGAACTACAGCATTTCTGTAAGAGTCTGTTCTCAAAAGATAAGGAGCTAGATGTGTTTTTTGTTAAGCACCTAGCTACAAGCACTCTGGTCTGAACCATGTTTCTCCTTGGGCGCTAGCTTCTGAAACATCAGGACACAAGAGATTTGACTGCTCTCCTGCCTGCAAAAAGGAAGACTCCCTCCCCCAGCATTTCTGCTATTTTTAATTAATACTTTGAATGCTTAGATTCAAAATAATTCTCATTTTAAAAGACTAGGAGTGGTTTTCCAGTAATAGGACTTTTATCTAGCCTTAAATTCTGGTCTACTTATGTCTATTGGGTCCAACATTGTCAAAAATTCATCTAATCTCTTTATATCCTTTCTTTCATTTCCATACTCTTACACAGATATCCTTCATCCTTTACTGCATTCTTGACAGCATCAATACAAAAAACATTTTCTAAAGCTTTTGGTATTTGGCATAACCATGATTTCCACACATCTGACAAGTCAAACCCCACTGCATAATTACTCTCTCTCTGACTTTGCCACTGTTTAAAATATTCACTGGTAAAATTTGGAAATCACTCTAAAATAAACTTGTGACAATTTTACAAGCTTCTGAATTTAAAGTTGTAGACAAAAAACATCTGCGTATGCCATTTTGCCTCTTCAAGAAACTGCTAATTAGAAAGATAAATTTTGACTTTGTTTAAACATTCTTGTACTTAGTTATAGTAAAAATTAACAGTATCTCATTTCTGAAGAAGTCATAATTCAATGTTATTGATCTAATACTATTTAGCCGTTTACAAGCAGCTGCACAGCGCTTTAGTTGCACCTAAAAATTACTGTATCTTTAAAACATGAACAAAATATCTAAAAGTATCTGCAAACTAAGAAAGCAAACAAGCCACTGCATTGTTTCAATGTTTTGACCAAAACAGATGTATGACAGGAATACTTCACCTAACCCTAGGAGATGAAAAAGCAAAGAACAGATTGTCCTTTCCACCTGTGTTGGCAATAGGCAAAACAAAACCCCAAACTCAGACTCATTCCTGTTGAGGCCAGACAATAAAAAGGAGCATCACATCTTTGACAACGTGAACTCCCCAGCATGCCAGCTTCCCTGGATGTCATCTTCTCAAGCAATGGAGACCATCCATACATCGCTGCTCAACTATTTTGCTGTTGCATGAACACTGCAGTGCAGCCAAGTTGATTGTACAGGTATATTGTTTGGCATATGGATCATATCATATGAACACTGATCCAGCAGAAAACAGAAGATCTTTTGTGTGCACAATACAGTCAGTTATTATTTCTAGCTTCCATCTGGTCTATTACTTTGCCTCACCGGAGACAGAACAGCTGGACTGGCAGCAACCAAAATCCAACAGCTGATTGTTCCTACCAAGTAAATGCATGCGCAGGCAGGTGGTGAGAATGCTGCTTCTACGTTAATGCTACTGAGAGGAATAGTCAGTAAGTCCTGAAACTGGAAACCAGCCTCAGTACTGTGAGAGGTGGGCTACCACTCTTCACTCCTTCCCTTCAATTAAAAAAAAAAAAAAAAAAAAAAAAAAAAAAAAATCAACAGAATATTCTTAGAGCAGGATTATCAGTGGAAGACATTTATGGAAAACTTTATCCCTTTACACTTAATGTGTGACTGGAGGTCCATAAACTAATGTAACATGTACAGTCTGGAAGAAGTAGAGAACTTGTCCTTCCCCTACCACGTTCTCTGTATCCTGTTCCAGGATAGACAGTTTACTTCCTCTAAAGTCGAAGTAGGATGAGGAATAAAATTGTTCTGAAGATGTTACACAGCCCAGTAGCTGTAGCATTTCTATTATCTTCTCATTTCAACAAGGATGGACAACAGAATAGTAAAACAAAACCAAACGGCAAAGGCAACCAGTGATTCTTTGGGCATTTCCCTAAACAACTACTAGTCCTGATCTGACTAAATCACTTGACTTACAGTGCTTGCTACTAAGGAAATGATCTGAAACTTAAATTAGCATTGCTCACAATACAAGTCTAAAACCCAAAGGTTCTGGACTAATATAAGACTAAGAAAGATCCCTCTCTCCAAGTTGAGAAAGAGCTATTCACATTTAAGAATTTAGGCCCTGATGGGACAAGAGGTTTGCCAACAAATATGCTGTAAAGCTGAGAACACAAGTCCAGTCAAGTAATTCCATACTAACTCTGAATTCTCTTCTTAAGATGTAATGGTCAGAGAAAGTTTAAAAAGAGAAGTCAGAGCCAAAAAAATACACAGAAATTTGCTTTAAGTACCTTTTGCAATCTCAAATGAAATTCTGTTACAAAAGGGATGTTACAGCATCTTCAGAAGCCATAAATGGCCCTGTGTAACTAAACCATGGCTGCTGCATGCAGTGCCATCCCTTCGAATCAACTCTTGTTGTATGTGACGTTGCTCCCACCAGGGTTATGATCTCACAGTTAAAAAGTGAGGTTAAGCATGATGGATTTTGTTTCTAATACTCCCTCTGCCATTGGCTAAATAAGATGAAACCATTGGCAATTCTTTTAACTTGTATCTCTTATTCTTCCCAGCTTACAAAACGAAGCTAATAGTTTGGGGGCTTTTTGGTGTGTTTTTTTTTTTATTATTATTATTTTATTTTTACTTACTTATTTTTAAAAACTTGCATGATTCAGTGGAGCTCAACTTATAGTTTTTATAAATGGCACTAGCCTGCCTGACAACACAAAAGCTGAGCTGAACTCTCCGTGGCAGCAACAGTTCTATGAAATGTATTCCCAATGTCTATACTGTTAACATCTTTCTATCACCTAATAATCTTAGCACTTAATTGAGCTATACATCCATACATGCACACTTTCTAGAATAGTCAACAATTAAAAGCTATTTCAAAATCAGCCTTCCACATGAATTGTTGCTGTCTCCTGTAATACTATGCAACCATGAAACAAAAAGCACTCGTGACACATTCTGTACACAAAACAAACCTCATTAAAGGATGCACAAAAGTTTCATCAGAATTTCCTCGTGCCCTACTGTATGCCTATGACAACAATACATAGAGAATATTTTCAGAAAAAGTTGAATTAAAGTTCAAAAGCACACAAATTACTTTGGTGAGTCAGTACACACCTCACAAAGTGAAATCCTAATGTCAGAGACAAAGAAACGATCTTGTTCTGCTGCAAGACTTGATCAATACCAGTTGTTCTGTAAATGAAGCTGTAGCCTTTACCATACACTAGGACACTATCTCCAAAAAAATGACCTGAGATAGAAGGTGAAACAGTACAGCATCGCATAAGTCACCCTCCTGACCAAAAGGCCCCATAATAACAAATGGACATTTCACACATCAGCATTTCCACAGTGTGGGATCTGTGAGCGAGAAAAGAAAGTTAATGCTCCAAAAGTTCTGTTCCTGCCCCCAACCCAAGGTCTGCTGTAAGGACTGCTGCTTTATGAAAGTTCTCTCAGACTCTGACATCATGTTCAGTTGCAGATAGTTTGTTTTGTTGTAGGTTTTTTGATAATTTTCAAAACTATCAAAATTAAAAAATATCATAGCATCTCTTCTTTCCTCAGAAAATTGCTATAGGTCTGAGACCAGAAGCTATACCAAGAGCCTTTAATTATCTAAATCAACATTTTGTTTGAAATATGTCTAATATGCAGTAGGAAAAACATTCTCATATCTGTACTGGGTGCTTCTAGGAGCATGTATATTTATTTCTAGGTATCATTGAGACATTTTTCATAATGTAAAGTGTAACAAGATAACACCATCTCCAAAGGTTTCTAAACAGTCATGTTATTACATGTCCAGGTATGCTAAAAATGGATTTAGGCTCTGAAAGTGCTAGCCCCACTGCTGGGTGCCTATAAAACCCCCCAGTATGTGGGTCTGCAATAAAGTGGTGAAGAACCAGCCCCCTTTCATTCACTTCCAGAATAAAACAAAAAAACGCATCAAGGGGGATAGGAAAGTCAAGTCTGAAAAGAAATTTGGCTGAAATCTTTGTCACTCCTTTCCAACTTTTCCTCAGATTTTAGCAATTTCACTACTCAGTCTCTTTGTTCTCTATTTTCATTCATCCTTCCCACCTGCTCAGAGCATAGTAGGTGGCAATTTTTTTTTTTTAACTTAGGATTTCACTTATGGTTAAGTGGACAAAAAAAAATATATATATAAAAAGGTAGACTGCATTTCCTCTAAAAGGTAGAAAGCTAAAGAACTAGGGATAGGTCTCCTGGAAGTCTGCAATAATCACTGTCTACACTATAATTTCAATCAGAACTTCAGAAAGAGGAGACATACAGTATTTTCTCTGCCAGAAGTCGTAAATACTGGATCAAAACCTTACAGAAAATTTCAATCTCCCCTGAAGTCACAGCACTAATTTGATACTAAACTGTTATTTAAATGTGGAACAGACTTACATTTAGGACTCCTCCTGGGTGCCACTCTATTGAGTTAACCCACCATTCAACACATGGCCTAGTATAAAGTAATATATCACCCTATCACCCTGAATAAGTAACTTAACAAATGTATCAGATGAGAGCAATGGCTATTTGAAACTGCTCCGTGAAGAACATTATACTTGTTTTTTTTTCATCCACGCAGAAAATAAAACCCGAAATCCCAACCAAACAAGAATAAAATCCAAATTTATGATGTGTACTGATACTACAGCTAAAAAACAAACAAAAAGAAAACCCCAAAAAGCAAACCAGTAAAGTTTTCCTTTTTATACTAGTTTTGCTTTATTTCATTACAAGGTGACGCCCCTACATTCTTCGTTCCCTTCCCCCTCCCCACCCCCCCGTATGACCAAAATTGAATGGCTTGGACTTTGTGGACACAAAAGAAAGGTTACTTTAGCCATGTGAGCTCAGTGGTATGAAATAAATTGTTAAAAAGAGGTAAACCAAGCTTTTCTATCTCTGTTTTGATTTTCTGTAATGCATTGCTCACACTTAGCGAGCATGAAACTCAACATTCACCTACTCCATTGCAGAAGTTTCAAAAGAAAACAATAAATTTGATTCACATTAAATCTCTAACACTCCATAAAAAGCTGTGTCTACAGATGTGGTTATTCTAAAGTATTTTTAGCTTTCTAGCTATCAGTTTGCTCAAAATAAGGTATAAGAAAACTCACAAAAAAAATAAGATAGACATACTTTAACACCATCTAGCTGATGATGGTAATTAACGCAACCATGGGGTTTTCTGTTTTGGCAAGGAGGGGGATGGCATCAGGGGAAGGGTTGTAAATATTTTCCTATTCATTCCTTAGAAAGACCCTCTTCCCCCATCTTCCCCCTAACAAAAGACTCCAGCATGCCTTAGTTTATACATCTTTTGGGCAGACAACAGCCCACAGAGAGAATGCAGCTGAAGCAGCATGTGGTAAATCTATTTATTCCTTAGCTTTCTCTAGCATTCCTGACTGAAAAGCTTACATTATATTAGTGTTACATACCACCAGTTAGTTTAAATAAAACATATGCATTTAAGTTTTTCATTGATCCTGTCACTTCAAAGGCAGTTTTTCCCCCTTCCTTTAAGAACAGCAGGAGAAGGAAAACCTACAATCAAACCTGCCTGAGAATGTGAACTAATGAGACTCTCTAAAGATTCTTGTTGCTTCAAGCCCAGCTGAAAACAGCTGTTCTACAGTTCTTGTTCGTCTTCCCAGCGGACAATAAAAAATGGTTCATTAAATATTCGTTGTTATTCTTACAGCTTTGTAGCAGTCCCATGCAATATAAAAGCAGGGCTATGTTTTGATGACAACATGCTATCAGGTACCATGAAAGTTTGTATTTTGTTACAGTCTGAACATCTGATTAAGGCATACAAGGTCACAGGCAGTGTTATCTTAAAAACACTCATTTCAGATGAGCAGGTGTTCATAAGCATCACACACCTTGACAGATCCCAAGAAGACAGAACCAAACAGGTAAAATCTGCTTCTGTCTCAAACTGGGTTGCCAAGAGAGCAGTTTTGATAACATAGACTTTAAACACGGAAGCTGCTAAAAAAAGTATTATGTTACAAATTGCAAGGCGTATTTCCTTGTAGAAAAAAAAAGAAAAATATTAAAAAAAACAGCTAATACCTCTACTGCAGAAAATGCATAAATTTAGAATACTTTGAGAAGTCAAGGACTTTTCTGCTATCCGACTGAAACTCCACTTATAGAAAAAAACATCAGCTGCATACTTCCCCATTTTATACAGAAAACGTGGCTGATATGTATGATATGAAAGATCAATCTAATGTCTATAAGCAACCTGCAACTGATTCCATATCCTGGTCATGCCATTGATGAAGATGAGTCAACACCACTTAAATGAATCAGTCCTATTTGTTAATAATTACAATTTAACTAAGGTGGTCAAATCATACCATACACATTTTCATAATGAGAACACTTACTGAAATATGGGGATGGCAATGGCATGTTTTTTCAGTCCCTAGTCAAATGTGAAGAAACCCCAAGCCAAGTGTTCTGTAAACTGATGAAGTTAATTAATGCTATACCTAGAATAGACTTTTGACATCACTGAAATAATCTTTTTCTTAACTGCAAAGAAATCCTAACAAATATCTACCATTTGATGTCTTCTGTAGCTCTGCTTTCAAATGTTCAATTTCCTTCTTCAACTTCTCATCAGTTGGTTCCGCTGACTCTTTCCTTCTACTGCTTCCTTTTTCACGCAAGGCCTATGAAAAACACACAGTTGCTACAATTAGTTTTGTCTTCCTTAATCTGACATTAATGCCAAACAACTAGAGAATTCCAGTCCTGATCTTGCAGAGTTACAGGTTTTACCAAATGCCAACATGACACAGGCAGATACTCAGTCATTCTAGAAAAAAACCTCAAAATTAAAAAAAAAAAAAGGGGGGGGGAATGCTCAATGTTTTAAGCTGATAGTAATGGTATACTTGCAGTAGTATAGCATTATCTCCTGTGTAAGAGTACTATGCATCTCTGCATCAGGCCCACAACTTCTGTTTAGGTTAAAAATGGCTTTTCCAGAAAACACATGCTGAGACTGCAAGTGACAGAACACTGCCATGTTTATGTGCAATTTATTCTAATAATTTATTCTGAATTAAATAATGTAATACATCACAAATCTCCCTTTGTAGGTTTGCAGTTCCTTCTTGAATCTTCAGAATACCTCAACATCCAGCTTAGATTTCCACTGAAATTCAAGAGAAAACTAGAAAAGTATTCAGGAAGAGCCCTGTAAATAGTAGACACTAGAGCAGTATACTTCCTGTACTCTGAAAATGTTGGCACTGCTGTATTTATGCTTATCATTAAGACAATTGCTATTGATGACTTAAAGTATCATATGTTAAGGATTAGACCCCATAACTAGACCCTTTGCTCATACAGCCTCTACTATCCAACTAAGCATCATCTCTGTTATGAAAATTACAAAAGAAGTGGTAAACGCTTAATGGGAAAAAGTAGAATAACTGAGATGAACAGCTGTTAGGTGAACTGGTGATACCAGAGCTTACTGGTGATACCAGGGCACAGGTGGCAGAAGAGACAAAAGATTATTTTAGGAGGAAAGAACAGAACTGTTTGTAAAGACAGGTAAAGAATCCAAAGAAAAGAACTGAAGAAAATTTTCCAGAAGCTATTTAACCAAAGAGCAGAGATTGCATTTGGTTGCTGGTAATAAAACCATAGCCAATTTGTCATGAAATTGGCCACAGATTGCCTCCTTTACTTTGTGCTCACCACTTTATTAATACACAAATAGTTATTTCTGTAAACTTTTATCTTAAGTCCTGTGCTCTACTGAACCTCTGAACAGGAGACAGCACAGACCTAGCACATTAGGGTAAACTTACAGTATATATATTTACAGCCAGTGCCCTATTTGCAAATGCTCCTGCCTCTCTCTGATGGTCTTATGAAGGACACCTGTAAATGAACACAAATGCTGGGGCCAAGCCACAGAGGAACCTAAGTCTCTATAAAGTTAGACCAATTCTGAACATTTTCCATCTCCAGCACAGGGGAGATCCGGGCACAGCATGCTGACTGTATCTCTTGCTACCACTGTTTTTGCAAACCATGCAATCAAACGCACAAGTAGAAACAGACAGGAATACAGTTTCCAGTTTCTGGCTATCACTTAGAGCAGCTGAGAGAATGTGTTGCTAAGAGAATGTGAAAGCAGAACAAGAAGAGGACTTTTGGCCAAAGCCCAACAGGGCAGAGAGGAAAAAAAAGAATAAAGTGTACCAGCAGTATGCAGTAAGAGACAAATTCCATGGCTGAGGGAGGGAATCTGGATCATTTTGACAAAATACCAAATCCCGGCATTTTGGGATCTGCTAATAACTTGTGAAATACCTAACACACAGTCTAGTGATTCTTGTTTTATGACACCTCTCAAACAAGTGGATTTTTTTGCATCCCTTCTAGTACTTTTTGTTGAGAGTCTGTTCTCTGTCTAAAGTTTATTGAAAAAAAAAAAAAAATACAGTGCTGGTAACCATAGACACTCAAGACAAACTGGAAGGAAACCTCTACACATCTGCAATTAATTTTGTTTTCCACAGTGTGCCAGACTGAAGAATGCTGTAAAAGTCTTCATACCCTGGATATCTGCACTGTAGTTTATGGTTCAATCTCTGACAATAGAAGTCAAACTAACCAATTAAGAGAAAAGATTTCATACATTATTTTTATTATCTTTGCCGACTGTCCTTCCTGCGTACAACTGTATATTGAACTACAACAGACAAATTATAACAATTTCTCCATTCATCGCATAAAAATAACGTATCTTTGGTCCATTGGTGGTTCTTTTAAGTCAGAAATTTTTGGCAAGATCCTCATTAATACTACAGCAGTGCCTTACTGAGAAAGTAAGGTATTAGGAAATTGGCTGATCCACCATAAAAGTAGATGCAAGAATACAAAATACAGTAAATACAAAAGACCAATTTTACAAGTTAGAAAAGACATTTCAGGACTAAAGCAAATCCTGTTTCGAACAGCCAGAACAAGAACAGCTATATTGTAGGCTTTTCTGTACTGGACCTGGACTGCTATAGCCCTGACCCAAATAGCCAACTGTTTAGGGTAAAAAGAATAAAATACTATAGCCTCTCTCTACTTTGTTCTGATTAAATTCAGAGAGATATTTTAAGAGCATATTACTACTTTAATAAAATTTATACTGGAAAGACAGAACTTCATTTATTTGGATTACTTTAGTTTCATTTGTTAATAAAACACTACTGAAATTTGTAATCAGTATTCTGAATTACATATTTTAAGAGCATTGTTCCTCTTTTTTTCACCAGAAGAAAAAATAATGAACATTATTCAGTAGCAAACCATCCCCAGAGTATTTTGTACTAACTACTTGCTGTGTAAGAAAATAACTAAAAAAGTTCAAAGATACCTCCTGCAGCCTTTCATTCTCAGCCATGTATTTTTTGGCTGCTTCAGTAGCATCGTTTACTTGCGTTTCCAGAGCTGCATGAGATGCCATCCCTTTTGCCAACTGAGTAAGAAGGGTAACAGTACGTCTCAATACACTGGTGAAGAAACACAGTGAACAGCACAGTAATTCATAGCACAGATGAAAAAAAAATACACACCAAACCAAAACCCAAAATCATCCCTTTTCAATCTCTGCATTAAATGTGAAAGCAAAACCACAAGAGGACTGTTCAAACACCTGAAAGGAAACGTCCAGGCTCATTAATGACAAATAATAGTAAAATAAGACTGAAAAGGTTTTCATCCATCAAAAAAATCTTTTACCTGATGCAGAACCTCCCTCCTCCCAGAATCCCATGGCTATTAAAGGGTCAGAGACCTGCCTGCTTAATGGCTGAAATACTCTTACATGACCTAGTGTTCTAAACAGGATGATCTCTCAATATAAGACCCAAGCAACATGTTATGGTAATAAGTATAACGCAAAAAAAAAGAAAAAAAACCAAAACAAACAAACCCCACAACTTTATAAAAGGCCTTACAAGAATAAAACTAGCAATGTGGGCATATTTATCTTCAAAAGCATTCTGTCAATAATGTATAAATCAGGACATGCATGAACGTCAGCACTTATACGGTACCTCGAATCTAAGCTTTGCAAATACCTTCCTGGATTTGATCTAGTGATTGCCTCTTTGCATCACTACTTTCATTATTCATCTTGGAGTCTTTCAAAGCAGTATGTCGATGAATCAAAGAAAGGCCAAAGCAACACTGAATTAAATTAATTCCCGTAATATAACTGTGCAGCTGCTCTTTAAAAGAAATTTGAAAATCCAAGTAATTAGCTTTTTCATAACTGAAAGCATATTAACAGACCTTTTGGCTTTCAAGGTAAGCCCTCACCCCTCCTTTTTCACTGAAAACTAATTTTCTTACTTTTTATGGTTTTAATAAAAAAATTAAAGTGTCATTACTTCTCCAAGGGTTAGCATGTTTTCCTGTTGCTTACTAATTTATAGACGCAGCAGTCAGGAGTCAGTAAAACATCATTACTAAAACAGAATCACGTAGGTTGAAAGAGGCTTCCAGAGGTCATCCTGTCCAAGCTCCTGCCCAAAGCAGGGACAGGTTCAGCAGAGTGCTCAGAGGCTTGCCCAGTTGAGTTCCCACCGTCTCCAGTGACAGAGACTCCACCATCTTTCAGGATCCTTGTTCCAGTGTTTGACTACCCTTGATAGTAGAAAAAGTACTTTTTACCCCAAGTCAGAATTTCCCAGGTTCCTGGCCTGTTGCCTCCTGTCATTCCTGTGTGGATCCACTAAGGGCTGGCTCCATCTTCTTTACATCTATCACTAGATAGCTGTAGAAAGCAGTAGGATCTCCCCTTCACAGACTCTTTTTCTACCTGAAGCCAAGCTCCCTCATCCTTTCCTCGTATGTCACGTGTCAGCCCCCGACCTTCTCTGTACCTTGCTGCAGTCCTCCAGTATTTTGCAACTGCAGTACCACCTGTGCCAGACAGAGGGGAATAACCACTTCTCGACTTGCTGACTACACCCTTGCTATTACAGCTCAGTAGGTGATTGGCTGTCTACCAGGATCCCAGGTCCTTTTCTGCAAAACTGCTTTCTACTCAGCCAGCCAGTCAGTCAGTCCCCCACCTAGATGCTGTACATCACTACCCTATAAGATGCTGAACTTTGCATTTGCCTTTGTGGAACTTCATAAGATATCTGGCAGCACATTTTTTCAACCTGTCTAGCAGCCCTGCCCTCTAAGATATCAACCACTTCAATTTGGTACTGTCTGCAACTTGCCAAGGGCACAATCAGTCCCATCATCCATGTTGTTAATAAGGGCATTAAACAGTATTGAGCCTAGTAGCAATCCCTGAGGGGCACCAGCTGGAATCTGCCTTATTATCACCCCATAAGCCTGAAGGCCTAGGGAATTTTCCACTCACTTTTTCATTCACTTCTCCAGCCCATATCCAGGGTTACCAGAAGAGGCTATGTCAAAGGCCTTGCTAAAGGAACACAATATTCACTGCTCTGCCCTTTATATGTGCAGCCAATCATCTCACTGCAGAAGGCAACAGGGATGATCAGACATTATTTCCCCTAAGTAAATCCATGCTGGCTGTTCCAAGTCATTCCATCCTTCATGTCCCTGGAAACAGCTTTGAGTAAGATTTGCTCCATAACCTTTCCAGGGAAGTGAGGCTGATTAGTCCCTAGTTCCCTACATCCTTCTTTTTATCCTTCCTGAAGGTAGGTGCAGTGTTTGCCTTTTCCCAGTCACCAGGATCCTCCCCTGATCACTATGATCTTTCAAATATAAGAGTACAGCTTGCAATGACATTGGCCAACTCCCTCTGCATGCAAGGATGCATCCCATCTTAGGAGGCCACAGATCTGTATATGCCCAATCTGCTTAAGTACTCCTTAGCTGCATTTTCCACTACTGAGAGTAATGTTCATTCCCCACCAACTCTACTAGAAGTCTCAGAGAATTGGGAGGCCAAAGAGCAGATCTTACCAGTAAAAAACAATGTAACGTAAGGTTGGTAATGAGACACTCAGTATCTCATTCTTTCCCATATCCTTTGTCATTTGGTCCCCTGCCCCACTGAGCAGTGGGCTCATGTTTTCTTTAGCTTTACTTCTGTTTTCAGCCCTTCTCATCTCTCTCTGCTCCAGCACAGGGTAACAGAGGGCTGGAGAAGCTTTGGCAGGCTCTCCACATCTCCCAAGACTAGCAGATGAGTGCCTCTGTCCTACCCAGGTGACAGTCTCTGGCAACTATGACCCTCTGCCTTTCTATGCAGACGGCTGGTGGATGAAGGCTCAGCTGGCCCCAATACTTCTACTGATAGGAGGCAATCTTCCTCACCTGTACCCAGTGTTCTGCAATTGCTGAACCAGAGAGAGAAAAGAGCTTTTGTTGTGTTGCCAGAAGTGACAAGCTACTAGCCTCCTCGATTTTGCAAATCTCCATCTACCACTCTTCTGAAATTATCCTATTATCTGATGTGCTAAAATGAACTAAAACTGACTAAAAGAATGAACTAGTGGCATCCAAGTACTCATTCACACCTACATGAGGTCTTAACTTGGTTGGGTGATGGTAGTAGCAGTGTAGGATAAGGCAACCCAAGAAATCATTTTTTCCCCTTCTTTGACAGACATTACACCTGTTTAATGGATAAGCAAAACAGCTTTACAAAGAAAGGTCCTTTGATCTAGCCACTACTGTAGGAATATTTATTTCTTCTAAATTTTGGCAAAAGGCCAATATCCCAAAAAAGGCCATAAGCAAACCTCTTTAAGGGCAGAACTTTTATCCACAGTAAAATCCATTAGGGCCACATGACAAGTTTTCTTCATTGACAAATGAGTGGGAGTAGGATCTTGGTGGACCAGCTTCCGACCCTTGCGTAGGACACAATCCAGCTATTCCTCTCTTGGAGCAGAAATCAAACATATTTGTGCGTATTTACTTAACCTTTCTGAAGGAAGACAAAGAACATGATGCATTCCTATCACTATTGTGCAAGGCTACAGCCACCTTTGTTTTTTCAGAAGTTTTCCTGCTCAAGTTTTGGATGAATTCTTCCTCAACACTTCTTTATATACAGTGCTCCTCAATGATCAGCTAAAATGGCCATATATCACTCCAAGGGAAAGAGGTTCGTCAGAAGTCTCTGTGATTCCAGGCATTTCCTTGTTCTGTGTTCCTCTTGTGTACCTAGGCAATGTCAAGCAGCTCACTGAAGGAATTCAGGCAGCCAACATTCTTTGCCCAGTGTCATCATAAAAACATACATATAGGAAATCATCTGACCAACGTGTGCTTCCATTCATTCACACTATCTGTGTCCAACTATTTCACGTGCTCCTTGCCCAACTGAGATCTGCAGGTTGTTGTGGCTACTGTGAAGATTCACAGATAGTCTTAGCTGCTACTTCTGGGCTGTACAGAACTAACCTTTCCGTTACCCTGTTTTATTAGTTGTACTTAAACATCCTGAAAGGGATTACGCACTTAAGATCATATCATCACAGTAGGCCAGTTGCCACAAAGTGCTTGATCTGAAATAATATCTGAAACTTCCCTTAGAAGACAGAACATTATCCTACAGTACCTAACTTCAAGCTTTAGACAAAGTAGTCCAAATCAGACTCAAGCTTTGCTTCTTAACACAGCAGGATGCAATAATATCAGCTTGCAACATATTATTTTAACAGTACTTCAATTTTTGAGTTTTTTTTATTCCAGTTTTCTGTGTTCAAAACAAACAAAACATAGGGCATAAGTTTAAGGAAGGAAATGAGTATTCCCTGAAGAAACTTCTCTTGCAAAATACGTATTTTCTCAAGCATTCAAAATGTTTCTTTCCACGTGTTGCTCGCATATCCTTCCAATCTTCAAACATTTGTAAGATATTATTTTTCCTGATCTTACTTGCCTCATAGCCAATCTGCTCACACTTCATTCTTTAATCTCTTGAAATCGTTCTTCCGATCTTTTTTATAGTTACATTACTTTATGTGATAGTCCCTGTAAGAAACATACTATGTAGAAACAATAAAAGTGTTATACTTACAGCCAAAGAAATAAGCAAAAACCTGAGAGATAAAGGTTTCTTTGTGATCTGAAGAGTTTCATCTGAATATGATCAAAGGCATTGGTATTGACATTTGCAGCCTTTTCATTCACATGAACAGCCGAGTACTTCCTGACTTCTCTAACCGCATCTGCAAACAAAATCAGTTTGTTCTCAGTCACATTTGTGGGTATGCATGTATGATAAACCAGACATAGTACTAGAAATATGTATTTGGACTTTCTGCTCAGCAAACAGGCATAGGACAGTGACATCACTTATGTTATCCATACATTTTAAAGATAAGTCTTGATAAATCACTGAAGCAATATAACACATTTCCAGGGATACACCAAACCATTGCCCAGAACATGCTTGAACAGGCATTTCGAGCCTTTGCCCAGCCACCAGAGATCAGGCCAAAGCAACACCATCTATAAACGTTACCAGAGACCCTACAGACAGTGTCAAAATGTCACTGCTGACAACTGAATTAAAATCCAGCCAGTGGACAAACAGTGAGAAAATAGAAAGAGAAGAGAAAAAAACAGATGCCTTCTGAAGTATTTGCCTCATGGAATTTGCTAGATAAGCATGTATTTTAGTAATGACAGAAGTGTCTACTTTATGCTTGAATCACAGAGGGTAAAAATTATTTCTAAAACATCCATCAGAATAGCAAGACTGTAGTAACACTGTGTTGAACATAAACAGAACAGAGCAGGTAGGCTACACCTCAGCTTTCTTTCATCTGCCTTTCATCCATCTTTCAGCTTCCTTTCACCTGTCATATACTCTTGATATTTCTGCAGAAGGGCCAATACACTGCCAATACTTTTCAAAGACAAAATAATTAATTAGGACTTACACCCACAAAAAACCAAAACCTAACCCAGTTAAGAGTTCATATTACAATCTGTAAACTTAAGTTCATCATACATACTTAAGGCCAACACAGTACATAAAATCCCCAGCACATCAACAAAAATAAACATTTCATGACACACCATCAGTTCTTGCAGAGTATTTTGGCCACTTGTTATTAAACTGCTGGTGCATTTATCTAAGCAGACAAAATCAACCCCGAAGAAAAGCACCTGTGAATAACAGCACTTAGGACTATCTCTTTTATATTCTTATTTAGAAGGAAAAAAAAAATGTGTGAAGTAAAACTTCAAACAATGCAACAAAAAATAAGTCAACCAAACAAAAGTCCATATCCCTGTGTTATAGGAAGATTCTAGTCCTGCAGTAAGCTATCATCTTATGCTATAGGGCAGGCATCTCATCACTGCTTTACTTTAGCCTAAATCTATCTTTCTGCAAAATCAATGACCATCACCAACTCAAAAGCAAACTTTGGTCAAAGTTTTCTACAGTAGTTCAAGAGAGTAAATGAAATCCATCAGTTCTCAATCTTCAGCCATTTACTGAAGGATCTAATTCTAAGGATGATATTAAAAGATCATCTAAAAAAGAGTTTATTTGCACTTCCAGTACTTTTTTTAATATTCAAAATATAGTATTGCAGTCTAGTCTGACTGTTAGATATGCAGTGCATCTGTGTTTTTCTCAGCAGACAATAAAACCACACATTTTTTCTTTGTATTTAAAGTGGCTTGGAATTAAATATCATTTTCATTGTAAGGCACTGGGAACACTTGTACCCATGGAGGAGAACTACTTCTCTCACTGAAATACAGGACTATTTCCACCACTGAAACACGGGAGATGCTTACCACACAAAGCAGTCAGGACAGACACAAAGTTAAAGCAGTCAGGCATATGGTCATCATTCAAGCTCAAGTCTCACTAAAGCTTTACTCCTACTTGATAGATCTTTGGATCTACTCATAATAAATGTAGCCAACAGCTGTCTTGTATCTGTGATGAGCAAAAGTACTCAAATAGCCCAGTTCTTTGATATATTCTAGTCTTCTGTTTCCACAGCAAACAAGAGTGCCATCTACTGCATAGTGAGCAACTCAGCCAAATTCTGGTAACAAACATCTTAAGTTCATTTACTTCTGTGAGAAAGTGAAACCAAGCAGCAGCCTAGACCAAGCTCCAGTTTTCCTCTGCATTCACTTCTATATTACTGTTGCATTTGGACTCTCAACACGGATCCAGTATAAGCCCTTTCCTCTTCCATTCTATTGTAGAACTTTTAAACAAATTAGCTGACTTGCATTAGGCTTTAGATTAATCTAATGCCATGAACTCCATATGCCAGTTTTTTTTTTCCTCCCTTTTTGTTAAGAAATTATTTAACACTTACCAAGAAACAAGACGATCAGTAAAACTATTATTGTAAGGAACATTTTGTTCCAGAAAACTGCCATTTTGCTCCATAGAGGAATTGTAAAAATCTTCTGCCATCTGTAAAATAGCATTGTGTTATTCAAAAATAATTAAACACTAAAAGAAGAACATAAAAACCTCATGAAAGAGAGCCTTGTTATTGATTTGAGACTTATTTAAGGTCCCTAAACAGCTGCTTTAATTGCAATATAATTTAGGTATATGCAACTTTTCCAACAATCCAACTTTCTTGTTTCTTTTTTATTTGTTGTCAACACAGGAAAAGACAGTTGGTTCAACTTGAAAACTTCTCATATAGATAGCAGGTACTTTCCAGATGTGTTTTATTTTAGCTTTTACTTTGGCCAGCATTACTTTGTGTTTGGTCCTGACTACAATAAACTCAGGGATGGGTTAACGACTGTAAAACCCATTCCATCATTTTTATTTCTATCCATTTATACCTCTTGTTGCCAAAAATTAAAAACCACCAGAAATTAAGATGATCTCTACCATCCTTCTGCAGAAGGCTCATATTTTACATTGATTAGTCTGCATTATTATTAAGTACAAGGCTGGTTATTACATTCTAACTTGCAAATAACAACAAAAGGACAAGTTTCAAGTTTATATTTTGTCAGTGGTCAAAACCTCTTTTAAGAGTTCAGAGGCCCAATGGTGGTGAAGACAATTTTGTTTGTTTTTTGTTTAAACAATCAATTGCATTTTCAGTGTTACTGCATGGAGGGTTCTGCAAGAATTCACAATTGTGGCACACATGAAGAACATCTGACATGCTCAAATGAATTGAAACCCCAAGAGACAACAACAGAGCACCTGCTTGTCCTCTGCTGCAGGTTAGAATCAGTGCTACTGCACAAACGAACTAATACTTCATTTTGCCATTAGGGATGTAACACAGGCATGCTGGTCACCATCTGATTATATCAAGTAAAATTTCTGACTTTTGTTAAGAGAATTTACATTTTCCATAGACTGTTAAAATTTGTCCTTTAACAAACCCACTTCCAACCTACTACAAATGTAGCTTAAATTAGATCGTCACACCATCTCCAATGGTTCGTGCTGGTTCTGCACCAGAAATAATTAAAATGTTTTAGCATTGTATGTGCAAAAACCTCATTCGAATCTTCTGGTATAATCTGAATTCTTTATAGCAAACAGCCACAGTCTATACCAACCAAAATGCTTACTGTAATTAAAACAGCCTACAACGGAAATGAAGCCAACTTGCTAACTCTTTATACATGCAATTCCGCAAGTTTCATACTGATCTCCACTTAAGCGATTCTCTGAGGTATGACCTTAGACCAACTGTACTGTCAAGTTATATTCAGGCTAAAAATAAGATCTCTCTACTACAAAGTCTTCCTATATTATATATGCATGCTTATTTTTCCTCAACAAATACTGACATTCATATTTATTAACGCTCCATCTCCTTTTGGTGAGATAGGTCACACAAATATAATCTTTCTGAATTATAATACTGGCCACCACTACACACTTGGCGGTACAGTTCTTTTTGTGTACTTGTATTTTTATATTGTCAATTTACTTATTCCCCAGAAACTTAAAAGCTTGTTAGCAAGTTTGAAAAGCAGTTCATTATCAAAAACATGTGCAGGCCCAAAAGAGGCAATCTTTCTGAAGACTGACAATAGAGTAAATCAAAACTTTAAAGAACAGCAGTTTCATATCTGCCTTTTATCACACACACTTTACAGCTGACAGAACCAGCTCCCACACCAAGATGTGTAAGGCAGAACTGCTGCCCTCTGGTACTGTCACAGCAGCTAAATCTAATCTTTAACCCCACAAGATTCCTACGACAGTTTTGTTAAGAAGATAATTGCTCACGTCACAAAGGATAAAGCTATTTCACTCTTTCAGAAACTACTGTTCAAAGGAATAGCTGAACGCTACAAACCAAGCACAAAAATTTATCATTCGTATATAATTAAAAGCACCATGTTTAATGTTTGAATAAATTTTGGTAACACTGCAGGTTATGAATTTGCTTTTCAGCCACAAAGACTGGATTGAAGCCCTGTTTGTGTCATAAGTGAAACCTGCTTCAATACTCTCAATGCATTCTGTGTCATCAGCCTACAGAAATTCTTGCAGCTAGTTTCCTCACATAAGCCATTAATAATCTGATGATTATGGCTCTCGTAATACTTCTCCCTTCTTACATACAGTTGCACTTGTGATTAGAAAACAGCAGAAAATATGAGGACTCAATCTATGTTGATATGATAAACTCACAAGTCAACTTGTAAAAATAAGAGGTTAAATTAGATTTTAGAACAGTTTCAGTTTCTGAAGTGGAGGAAACATGACTAATCATTGATACTGTCTGTGGAGGATCCAACCATTTTCAAGATAGGTTTAAGTAGTTAAATTCAGACTCTCCACACAGCAGGGTTTTGGTTAGGTTTTGATCCCCAAGATATTATAGTAAAAGCTGCATTCTTAATTCTAAAAATATCTAAAGAAGCAGAAAGCAAGCATGTAACAGTTTTTACACAACAGAGACAGTGGCAATTTTTTTTTTAAAAAAAAGCTTTAAGGTTTCATCCTACTTAGTTTTTTTGGGTATGGTTTGTTTTCAAGAATTACTGATATGCTGGAAAGAAATCATAACTCTGTTTCTCTTGCCTCTTGTAGAAAGACTAGCTTGCTTTATTACCTACAAAGAAATAAAAGTAACATTACTAAACTTGAAGAGCTCCTCACAGAAAACAATCTTAAGATAATGCTGCAATACAATAAGATTAATTAATACATTGTTTCTTTCCCTTACTATGGGCGTCTATGTAACAAGTATTACATATTTTTCTTAATGTTTGTGTTGTGTTCCAGAAGTCTTATAATTTTGTTAATCTATATGTAAGTTTATAGAGGTGTTTATTTCAGTAGTACTGATCCTTCTGCATCAAGCTGAAGGCCAGTTTTTTTAAACAAATGATCATACATTTCTTGCAGCCCTTACACACGCTGTATGCGGTTAACGTTGAACATCCGATGTCTCTTATCAGTTCTGCACCCACAATGCCTCATGCACACCAAAATGTTGTAAAGCTGCTCCTCACAAACTTGACCAACAACTTCTGAAAGGGCTGCACTGTCCTCTCATTTCTCACTGAGCTCATAGCATGGGAAACCAGATGCCCTCCTGTATGCTGGCTACTCCAAAAACTGCCAAGAGAAGACTGGGAGATGACATCCCACTTGCTGAAGGAAAGCAACAGGGCTCATCGTGGGAACCCTGACTGCTGCTGGGATTAATCAGCAGTGTGTAGAAAACAAAAGATAAAGCTCCTTAAAGGAGGCTTACAATTCTTGAAACTCCTGATGCTCAAGTCCCAAACAGCATTCCTTCAGCTTAGTTCACAACTAGTTTAAGATGCAGCACAGGTCCGTGTTTATAAAAACAAGAGTGTAACATAAACCCAAAACAGCGAGAAGACCGAGCTGGGGTACTGCGGCACGCTGAAGTCCTACCTCAGCGGAGAAATAAACGGCAGGCAAAGCACGAGAAGTACTCCTATTTCACCGTACAGAATGGTGGCAACTGCCGTCCACTGGAAAGTCATCGTCCCGGCAGGCCTGCGGAGGAAGGAGAGGATCAGGCGGGCCCGCAACACGGCGGCTCCGGCAGCACCCGCCGGGCTCAGGCTGCCCCGCGTTTGGCCACGGAGCTCCGAAGGGAAGTATTTTTAAGTAACTCAAAAGCATCGGGGTGGACACTGTACTTTCCCGTCCCGAACCCGCCCCTGGGGCAGAGCTCATCCGCCGGGGGAGGAAGGTGGGAAGTAGGACCCTCACCACCACCACCGCCGCCGCCGCCGGGCCCGGCTGGGCGGACAGGGCCGGCCGATGGCAGCCCCCTCGTGAGGAGACCGTAGGCCGAACGGCTCCTTCCCGCCGCGCCGGCTCCCGCCTCTCCGCGCATCACCCCCGCTCCCCGCCCCGCACAGCCGGGGAGGCCTAGGCCGCCCCGGGCCCGTCCCGTCCTCCCCTTACGGCCGCCCGGCCTCCGCAGCCTCCTCAGCGCCGGCGCCCAGTTGAACCTGATGGCGGCGAGCGGCTCTCGAAGGGGTGCGGAGCAGGACGGAACAGGGAGGGAGTGAGCCCGCCCTTTTCGCCGGCGCTGCGGGGCGGCTTCCCCGCTGCGCGGAGGATGTGGGCCGGGACGGGGCTGAGTGACACCAGGGCTGCGGGGGCAGGGCGGGGCGGCGGGAGCCGAGGGGTGGGTCCCGTCCCCTCAGGTCCCACCCCGGTGGAGCTGGAGGGTCCTCGCCGCCCTCCCCGCTCCCCAGACGCCATCCTTGGCTGCTGCCCCGGCTTCCCGGGCTCGGGCTGAGGGCCCGGCGAGGGGACACATCCTGAGGGGTCGGTGTGGGGCAGCTGGAAAGCCGAATCTGACGGTGGGCGTGAATTACTCAGAGACCACCCCTCTGTTGGAAAATGCTGGGATTTACACGTTGAGAAAGGTTAAAATTGCTATCCTCTTTCACATTTATGGAGTGGTTGTAAGCATTTTGCTGCAGTATCTTGTGATCATCCCACTGCTCCATGACTCCACCTTATTCACCTGGGGACTTGAACTCCACTCTGTAGCACACTCATTAGTTTCTAAACGTTCATTTAAAATAACTGTGTCTGTCTGTGTCATGTCCCCCCCACCCCATGCGTTATACTACCTTAACGTATTAAGATCATGTAAATATGTTTTCTCAAGGAAAATAGGCCCAGTATTCATAAAGACACCACAAACAGCAAACAAACAGCAGTCTCAAACACTGTCAGACAGGCCTGTTTGGAACGCATGAATAAAACACTATTACTTCAGAAAATCCTGCTCTATCGTATTACCCTGTGTGGTGCTTTTCATCAGCATAGGAAGGCTCCGAGCGCATTATTTCCATACCTTGGTAGCCATTTTCCCATTTCTCGACCATCTCTTTTGCCACCCTTGTAACTTCTCTTCTTTGTCCCTGTGTAACCTTCCCCTAATCTCTTTTCCCTGTGCTTCCTAGCTTTTCTGTATCTCTACCCACAACCAGTATTTCTGATACCATTACTTGGGCACTCTTGGCCTTACATGGTGTTACTGAGGTACTGATATGGTTATTGGGCTCTCTTGGCCCTGCAAGTTTCTAGTTCCGAAAGGACCCTCAAAACTACTTTCCAGTTGTCTAGTTCAGTTGTTTTTCACCTAACACTCCCTTAGCCACCAGTGAAATACAGCCATCCTGTCCAGCAATATCTGCAGGTTTCACCAACTTTCCACACTGTTGTGTGTCATGTTTAACAATTTCACATGTCATATCCAGGAGTTACCTGCACCCTGTTCAGTTAGCTCAGGCTGGGGTACAGTCAGCAACTTACTGACTCGCCTGCAGCTCTAACAGATCCTGAGGAAGAGGTTATCTTGTCTAACTGACACAACTTGACACAGTTACCTGCTTTTAGGAATTCTGTCCCAATTAATTTCCATCAAAATAAAACAGATTAAATGCTGTGAATAGTAGTTCTTTGTTACTCTAATCCATTGGTGCTGGCATGGAGTAGGAAGTTCTTGCAAAAGCAATTTTGAACAGAGTTGTTTGCAGCTGCTCACAATCTGAAATTATTTACATTTAAAATTTCCCAGGTCTGTGGCCTGGGGATGGAGCCAGTGTGTTAACGTTCTCCTAGCTGCTGCCAAGCAATGTCTGGATGAAAGGTTACATCCCAAATAATTGTTTATGCATAACAAATACTGGTGAGCAATACAACCAGCCATTTCTGTCCTATCCACACAACAAAAACAGCCTGGGTTTTAAGAAGTATTTCTAACATGTTTTCATAAACATATTTAATCAGAAGCATAGACAAACATAACCTCTTAGTATGTCCTGGTTATTACATTTTAGCTATTGTTTTACAGCCATTATATTTTATTGAAGCTGTTAAAATGTTATTAGACTTTCCCTCTCTTTTAATTCCAGAGCAGTTTCCATTTCTGAGCTGCTTACTTACCTCTTACTAGCACTGTAAGCTGCCCTCCCAGTAGCCTAGTCTCATACTGGTAGGACTATACTTGCACATCCCTGCTGCCATAGACTCCTGCGTCTGCTTTTTCACTTCAAGGGCTTCGTAAGATCTAAGACTCACTCTGCAGTGACTGCTGTGCACTTCCACTGCAGCTGATGCGTGTTCACCACCAACCTGGAATGAGGTCTGAGGAACAGAGAGGAGCCTCCTGCAAACGTATGTGAGACATCCCTGCTCCTGGTTCTAACTGAAGGTGTAGAAGTCTGGGTTGTTGATCTAAGGCTGCCTATCTTCCAGTGAACCAGAGTATGATAAATACGATGCTATGTGGTATATATAATGGCTGGCTGCTTTAGGAAAAAAACTCTCAAACCTTTACACATTACAGTTGAAAGAAATACCTTTCCCTCCCACCAGTTGGGTGACAAAGTATTCAAAAGTATAAATATGAAATGCCTGTGTATTAGCAGCTGGTTAGAGGATAGCAATCTGACTAACTCTCTGCTGAAAGGCAAAGAAGAAGTTCAAACTTGTTCCATTCTAGTTTGGCTTGTATGACATCTGTCTCATCATCACACACTGCATTTGCCCAGCCATCAACCCAAGACAGAGAAGAGACCTAAGAAACAACTAAACAGTAGGGAACAGAGAAAATGGGATTGTACAGGCTGCATGAGGGAGCTGGCATTACTGCAGCAGGGTAAAAGTTACAAGAAAGTACAGGTGTTAAGAGAATATGGCATTGTTGTGCAGGGTGGCTTAGCATAAAGAGCTGGATCAGTTACAGGAGGCAAAGGACCCAAAATAGGAAACAAAGCTTTGTATCATATTTGCAGAATAACTTTTTAAAATTTGAAAATTAGAAAATAGACTGAGTACCTGGTGATGTTACAAGTAACACATACAGGGAAGGAATGTATCTAGTGGCTTTAAACTGGAGATGAGCATTTTGTCATATTCAAAAGGCTTATCATGAGAAATACGACCATATTCTAAAGCAACAATGGGAATTAAATAACTAACTCCTATCTTTAGCAATTTATGTATATTTGAACAGTATGGCTGTTCTGAGTATGGCTTTAAGACCCAAATTTTGCAGTTTATTCTACATCAACACAGTGAAGTAGGCTCAGATGCATACAAAATTCACAAGAGAAGAAGGCATACAATTAATTTCACTCTCAAAAAGGGATGATAAACTTCTGTTGACTTTTATGATGCATAATTGGCCTGATCAAGCACTCCTTAATTACTAGCAATATTAACAGCAACCTAGATCTTGTACTTCAGGCAGAAATGTCTATGATTGATCTCACACAGGCACAACAACTGCTGCCTTCAAAATCAAGTATTCAGTTCCTAAATAGGTCAAGGTATTTGCATTGCAGGTCCTCCAAAATTCCATTTCCTCACTGTTTAAAAAAAAAAAAAAAAAAAAAAGCCTTGCATTTGTGTTATTTGATTATAATAAATAACTTTTTCTTATCTGTTCCTTGTGGCTTATGGGACAGTTCACAGCAAGTAATAGTTGCTTGCCAAACCATAAGAATCTTAAGAAAATGCTAACACAGGGTTAATACTTTCAAGAATACGCTTCTTCTACAATTCAGTTACAAAGTTTTATTTTTAAATCTTGATGCAGAAGACTGGATGCATTTTCAGAACTGAGGAGAACTGAGTATTGCACCATAGTTGGATGAACTTGAGACTGGAAATTTAGCAGTACAAAATACAATGTCATGCGATTGGGAAATAAGAACTTTTGCTGTAAAACTGAGAGCTCATAAATTACATTAGTATTAGTTGAGGAAAAGTGAGGCATTAGAAAGAGAACTGTTAACTGCAGAAGACATTGCTGGGGTTTTACCTGGAATGCTATACATAATTGTGCTCATCCAATGTCAAGAAAACATTACAATCCAGAAGAGTGAAAAAAACCAGTTGTCTGAAAGAATGGGGAACCTGTTGCACCAAAAAGGTTGTAGAAATTGTCTCAATTAGCCTAGGATAGCAAAGCATGTCTGTAGTTTTCCATTTGTTAACACATCAGGAAAGTGACCATATCAGAAGAGCTACGTAACTTCACTGTCTTAAATAGTGAACTAGACTTGGTGACTCAGCTCACACCTTTCAAACTTTTGTTTGGATGCCTAAATCAGACATAATGGCTATGAAAAATGATCAAGTCTTTTATGCCATTGCATTAAAAACACTGTGAGATTTTAGATATCTACATGATTAAAAGATTTGGGGAGTAGCATCAAAAGCAACCTCCCCTCCCCCAGGTTGCCATAGTTTATAGTGTAATAAAAATAATTACAATTGTATACAAACCCAAGTAATTTATTTAGAAAATTTAGAACTATTCCACTTGTATATTCATAGAAGTATCAGAATCAGAAAACTAAGCAATTTCTTGTATGAATTTCTGTGTAAACATACAAAGAAAACAAATTATTTGATTACAAATAATTGTACCGCACAGATTTGTGAAATTTCCCTTGCCAGAACAAATGCAGCTGGTGTGTAATGTTATTATCTTGTTCTAATTTTCACTATTTTCCTCCTATACAAAGATTCAAAGCCAAATGGCTGTCATGCTTTGATAAGCAACATGCTAGCAGGCAGAAAGGACTGCAAGAGCCCCACTGAGAGAATCTGTCAGCTTTTCTTTGACCTACAAAGTTCTGTTTTGATAGATGACAGGGATATAATATTTTATAGAATTATTATACATTAGATAAACAAAACTGAATTTAGTTAGATTGAACTTTCAAATCTTGTATTGTAGATTCAGCTAAGTTTCTACTTAAACTATCTCTTCATTTTACTATTTCCTTCTTTCCGTCATTGTTTATCTATTCCAGGTTTCTTTCACTATATGAAGTGTGGAATTTTTCTGAGTTGTAAGTAAGCTTAGAAAGTTTTAGTCTGCAAAAGGAACATCTAATTTAAAAGAGGATACTATGCAGGGCTTCAAGGCCTCACAGTCCTTAAGACTGAAAAATCTACTCAAATGTTAAAGTACTGCTTATGTCAGTTAAAACAAAAACTTCTATAATTGCTCCCTTTGTATTCTTTTGGTCTGAAATTTTTGGCATTATTTATGAGCAGTCCTGATTTTAGGAGGTTACATGTAAGAAAGGCCGTACTTTCGTGAACACATTGGTGTAAGCAACTGTCTGGTGAAAAAATAAATTAAATTACTTGAGTCTTACAATGATCCATCCTCTGTGAAGTAGTACACTGTAAATAGATTTCCACATTTGTGGAATCTGGAATATTTTCTGGAGTTAAAAACATTAACATAAAAATACTGAAAATATAAAGTATCACCCTGATCATAATGTTATGCTGCGCTGAAAATATTTATGCAATATATGAATCTGACTACAAAGTATGAGCCCAATTAAAACTTTAACAGTGTATCGACAATTGCAAAATACAAGTTTACACAGAACTAAAATACTTCCAGTTATCACACCCCATAATGGTCATTCAGATAATCTAGTACTGCTGAGGTACTTGATAAAAGATTAAAATTTTTTTTTTCTTGTTTTGAAGTTATCCGTTCCATCATGTACATTAAATGGTGGTGAAAACATGTAAAAGGAGTTCCATGCTCAAGAGCAATGTCAACCCAGTCCTGGATGCACTTCAAAGGTGTCTCTTCGTATCCTGCAAACATAGCTGGATTTGCTAAGAGTCCTCGAGCCACCATTATACCTTCAAATGGGAAATTAAAGCAGTAAGTTACATTACAGTTTATCAACTTTATATTAAATCTTTCTGTAGATTTTGTATAGCACCCCTTAGGACAACCACCCAAAGCTTACAGACAAGTAATGGCAGAACAACAGGGATGAGTACTACAGCTATACCAGAGAAATCCATTTAACAATCCAAACTTCAGAGTACCTACAACACCTGTCAACACATTCCACTTGATGATGTAACTTTTCAGAAATTTTGAAACAAAACACAGGATACAGAAGCCTTTCTTCCCTACTTTTAAACTGCAATTCAATAGTATTTTGTTTTTATTTGCTACACATATACAAGCCTGTCTTTTTAACATAAAATTATGATGGAAAGACACAGGAGTAGCAACAAAAGACACAAGAGTAGCAACATGCTAAATCTAAATGTAGTAATTTTTAGTGCAACTCAGCTGATTCACTGACCGAGTAAGAGGTCAATGTCTCAATTACGTAAATCTCAGGGCTCTTGGTCTGCAGTAAATCTTTCCGAACAAGCCAGTGTATTTGGAACTATAATCCCAAATTGTCAGATAAACCCATACAAGTTCTACTGCAATTCTTCTGCGATCAGTGAATTTTGTTTTTCTGCACTGTCAATATGAAATCTATCAGTTAGTTTCTTCTTAAACAACAGGATAAAAAATAGGTCAAATATGACAAATTTCTTTCACTACTGTACAGAAAAAACCTGATGCTTTATATTTTTGCTATTGAAGGTCAGCTGGGCTATGAGAACATTCTTTTCTGCTATGTATTTCTTTCCTGCATTGCATTTGGGGGGGAAAGTTACTGCAGCAGCATGGCAGTTTGGTTCCACTGATTTCTGTTCCTGCTATTAAACATCAATAGTGTCAAAAGAAACCTGCCACATGAACTTTTCCTTACGGGACTAGCAACTGTTCTGTGTCCTGTTATTCTCTAGCTGTAAGATCCAAAGTGTGTAGATACAGATCACCTCTTCAAAACATATACTGAATCTCCATACTGTCTCGAAACCATAGCCAGTTGCAGGAATCTATTGTGACTAACTCCAGGGCAGTCCTTTACACCAAAATTTTACCACTGAAGAGTAAAACAAGATAAATATATACACACCTGAGAGTGCAATGTCTCATTGAATCCTTGAAGCAAACTATCTTAACTGTTAAGTATCGGGTTTAATATTTCCTTTTCCTGCCATATTCTTGCTGTAAGAAATCTGCTCCCATGTACAGGAAGTAGAGATTTCCAAGTGGAAGTTTACAGTTCTTTACAAGATGATCAGCTCCAGAAGGAGACGGAATGAATGTCTGAAGGTCCCCCTGAACTCCACTACTGAATGATGAAAGAGCATAATTAAGCTAAGGGCTTTTGTAATTTGCCTCAGAAATCATTATTTGTGGCTCTGAATAACAGTGCTCTAGTGCTCCAATGATTACAAGTGATTCTGAGTTTGCAAGGCATCTAAAACATCCTCCTTCATTTGTCTCTTCAAAGAGTGAAAAGCACTCAAATCGTGTCCTACTTACAGCCAGAAAAAATACTTTGAAATCTGATTTGTAAGTTTACTTAGAAAATAGAGTATGTTTAATCTTACCATCTGCTCCTGTCAAGTGATGAACATTTTCAGCATCTTTCAAAGTTTTAATGTCTCCATTAGCCACAATAGGTATAGACATGCTTTGTTTAATTATTTTAATTGCATCATAATGCACAGGCTGATGTCTTTCTTCTACGCTTCTCCCATGTACTGTAATCCATGAAACTCCAGTTGCTTCAGCTTTTTGACAGAGGTCAACTGTTTTTTTTAAGTCCTCGTGGATCCTAAAATTCCAAGGAATGAAAACTTTAGATAGTAAGTTACCTGAACTGTATAAAAATCCCCCCTCCATAAGGAGGAGTTACCAGTATAAAAAAAGAAAATACTACTGTTGGAAGATAAAGATTTTTTTTTTAAATAAAGGCATACAAATTTAATGTTTTGAAACCACTATATAATTTAGCATTTCCCAATTGTATCATAACTCTGAAATATACATGGTAAATTTTATAGAGATTGAGCAATGGTGCCCAAAAGATTCTAAAATAAACATCATTATTTTGCATATTTTGTGGAAAAAGAACTCCAATGTATAATAGTTCTCCTTTCTTGAAGGATTGCAATCTGAGTTGAAACTTAATGGACAAATATGCAAAAGCCACATGGGATGTGTGCATAAATAGCAGATGAAGTGGTACAACGCAATGCAAAGCAACAGTTTACAGAAGCTTAGCCAGTGATGAAAGGAAGCAGGATGTGTTCCTTACAGCAGCTGTGCGGACCAGTTCCCATTTTTGTTACCCTTCCCTTTATAGCCAACAGCAACTGCAGCTTTGGCCTCCAATAGCTCACAAAGTAAATCCTTGTGACGATACAGACTATGCATTGCTTTTCTTTTATGGAACCCTAGACCAAAAGGTCTACTTTCATGTCATTTGGATTGCAAGAAAACTCCAGCATCCAGTATGTTATCTGTGTAAATCGCCAAAGTCTGCACTGGTTCTATTATCTAAATTTGAGATTACTTGCCCTAGATATTCTTTCACCATCTGAGGTCAAAAAATCTCAGCAGTCTTCACATGTTAGAAAATTATTATAATGTATAATATTGCATAAGCAGAATTACAGGTATTATAGTGTAACTACTACACTAACATGTTTCTTTAAAAAAGCCTAAAAGGATTCTTCCACATACCACAAACAGCACTTAAGTCAGACCTACCTTATTTTAATAGATACTGAAAATCTAGGGTTGTCAATCTGATTCCGTACATGTCTCACCATATCTCGAACTAGTTCTGGTTTATTTATTAAGCAAGCACCATAACCTTCTGTCACTGCCCATCTTTAAAAGAAAAAGAACATTTGTAATCTACATTTGAAAAAATGCAGATCAATTTCAGTCAAATACAGGTTTATTTCCTTAAGACCTTTAGAATGTGTGGTTGAGTAACCAGAGGTGGTACTGGCTGTAGACCAATGATTTGTTTGCAGTTTGACACCAGCTTTTAGATCCTGGTTCAGCCTCCACTGTGCTGTTAGAACTTTGGACAAGTTACTACTCTCTTACAGTTCAATTTTCTGTCTACAAAATGGACTCACAAGGAAGATGAATTAACATTTAATCAACAATGGTTTAGATGATACATAAAATAAATAGTTTGATGTTTCCCCTTCTATCGGGTCACAGATTTCTTCTAAAGAGAAAATTACTTTGGATTGAAAAGGAAGATTTTTGAAGTGCAAGTAATTATATGATTTCAGTAACATTCTGTTTTCCCTCAGTTGCAAAACACTTTACTTTGATTGGCAGGAAATAACCTTTGCTTCCACTTAACAGCAGCAGGTTTTTTTCTTAAACAGTTTTTCTTATAAGGCAGATTAAGTGCAAAAAGTTGTTATTTTGAAACCAGCATGCACAAGAAACACAGGATTCAAACATAAGCATATATTTTTGGTCTAAAGGGAACTTACAGTTTGGAATACATAACTGTAGTTAGCTTAGAAAAAAAATACACTTTCATTCTGAAGTCTCAGATCTTTCCAGAAAGTTTTCTCAAGTACTACCATTTTAAGTCAAGATAACCTAATTAGAACAGACATATTAAGTATTTGCACCATAATATATTCTTTCACTTTCCTACTTTTATTTTTGAGGTCTTCACTTAGAAAAAGACTGCCTGACATGCATGTAGTAAATGGTTCTCAATTGAACCAGTTAGCAAGAATCTTCATTTGTGCGTTACTACGCTGTTTCAGTCAAAACAAAATCTTTTATCAATTTAAGTGAAAAGTAGATCACTAATTCATCGTACTTATAAACCTAATAAAAGATGGAAGAAATTATTTTCAGCACTTTCTGAATAATATAATCTGTATAATTATATTTTAGATTATCCTTCACTTGCATAAGTCTGAGACATCAGGGACTTGCCTCGTTATTCTGGGAATTGCCACATCATTTCTCAAAACACTCTCCAAATTATTTGCAGCAAACTCTTTGTGGTAATGCATATTTAACAGCTGCTGAGAAGGGATGGACGCTTCACTTCTGAGCCAACACTCAGTATCTCAGAAATGAAAAAAGGCAAGTTGGCAAATACACCTGGTTTTCCCAGTCTCACCATGGTGACAGGCATCTCAGAACATTCAGAACAGTGTCTTGCCACACAGACATTTCTGACAGGTTAAAAAGCTGTTTCTTTCTCAAAGTCTATTTTTAAGTTAAGACAGAAATTACCAAGAAAATGAAGACCAGCCTTCTTTGTTCTCAAATTATTTAATCATTATTTCACCAGCTTTTTCAAAAACTTACCTCTGAGGACAGCCACAATTTAGGTCTATTCCATCTGCAAAAGGACAGACGATACGGGCAGCATCACACAAAACCTGTGCTTCTTTAGCAGCAAACTGAACAATCAATGGATGGTCACCTACTCCAATTAAAAGATAGTGAGAGATTTAGAAAAAGAGATTCTGAAATTTGAATGTTTTTTTGTATATAGAAATCTGTCTGGCCATGGTCTTGGGCAACTGGCTCTTGCTTGAGCAGGCGGGGCTGGATAACATGACTAGAAAGGTCCTTCCAATCTCAACCATTTTGTGATTCTGTGAGCCCTAGATCACAAAAAAAGGTAGCTGACCAGTGGTTACTAAATAAGTATGTCTATCAAGAGAGCTGGGAATTCAGACATACGTATGTGTCCTAGGTGGCTCAACATATACTTTTCTGACTGAAATTAGTCAGATGCTTATCTTTCACAAAGATGATATATGAAACTAAATATTCTCTGTTTTTCAGCAGCCATCATGCTTTTTCTCCTAGCCTGCCCCTTCTTGTCTGCATGCTGCCCCTTTGCTGTGCTGACACGGCTATATGTCTTGCCAGGTGGGAAACTTCCTTATGGAACCAACACTTCAGAAAGGAGCTAAACAACCCACAAGCTTTGCCCTTCCTTACCCCAGCTCATCTTTTTCCCTTTCTGTGCCAAGACGGCTGGTTTTGATCCCGAATGCAATATGCAGGGTTGGAATGAGAACACACAGGCAGAGACAGCTTTAGGAGCTTTGTCTCAAGTGGGAAAACAAAGTGTCAGTGCTCCTCAGCTTGGGTCTACTGAACTACTTGTGATTTACTAAGCCCCTGCAGAGAGCCAGATGGTCATTTGGAACATGGTCTCCTCTTTTACAGCTACTGCATTACATTAAAGGCATCTAAAAATATCTCAGTCTTAGCACTCACTTTCCATATAAACAATTGCTGCAGTTGAGAGGAAGAGGAATATCTGGGCACTGATGGAAAGAGGTGATCCAACAAATGCACAAAGCAAGTGCAATTCCAGCACTGAAAAGACCACAAGTGCTTCTGAAGATTTTCCTATTTTAGTGGAAAATAAGTAGTTCTTGAACTAGTGGAGCTCAAGTCAGAGAGAGCAGCAGTACCCTCTCAATAAAGTTGAGACACGTCGAAAAACTACCTAAAATCCAGCAAGCAAAAAAACCTCCTTGCGTATTTTTAAAACAGTGTCCATTTAAGACAGTGGTCTAGCTGAAGAGATTTATATTACTGCATCTAGTAATTTGGAATAATCCCACACTCTTCATTTCTGATTGAGCACTGAGTAATAAAAATACTGAGCCTAGCCATATTAGATTTTTTAGCAGCAGCCACAAAGAACACCTACCTGTATTTTAGAAATACCCAACAAAGAAATGTCAATGCCAAAGAAAATGGAAAACAGAAATTGCAATTGCAGGCTCCAAACCTACTCTGCTAATTAGAAGACAAAATCCCGAAACATCCAGGAAGTTAAACATAAAACCACAGGAAAATTTCACAACCTGTTGTGGAGCTACTTGTTAAAAGCATAAATGTTAATAATGTAAATACTCTAATATTGGCAAATCTGTCTGCAGCAGGATGTTTTAGAGGCCTATAAAATTAAGGCCAGCGTGAAAGAAGTGAATAGAGAAAAGATACTGTTTACAGCCCTAGACCATTTCATTTTGTACCCCTTGTCACTGGGCAGCAAAGTTACAGCATAAAGGAGAATTTCCTCTTTCCTCGCCCCCGCACCCCACTCCTTGAATATACTACGTATCTGACCTGTGGAACTTCAGTGCCATTGGACTTTGTGTAGATCAGAAGTGTAAGTAAGTTGAAAGGGAACAAACTAATGGCTCTGTGGACCTTTGAGCCATATATATTGTCAGTTATGTTCTTACTTATTCATGCTTTTTAAAAATGGAATTCCACTATTAAGAGAGTCTACCTGTGCTTCCCACTGTGACTTTTCTCCATCAATCTTCTGTTCTATTTGAATAATTCACCATAGTAAACAGACAGTGCTAAAATAATGAAATATACTTCCCCTTCTATTATATATACACTTACAAAACCAGTGATGAACTATGAAATTCAGTGATCTGAATAGGTTAAATCATCACACTTCGTAGATCCTACACACCAATCTTACTAGCACGTTAGCAGTGTTCTCTTCATTCCTCCAGTTGCAGCCTATGCCTGTATGTTCCTTGTTAATCTTCTACTGTAGCCACTTCATGCCAGCAGATCTGTATCATTACTGTCACCTCTTCCCACATATTTCATACCACTTCTCTCTTTTGCTTTACAGACAGGACTCTCTACAACTCCTTATACTCCTTTTTGTATGTGTTCTGGTTATGTTTCTATACCATGCCTAAAGCCTTGCTTCTCCCCATCAACCCTAGCCACACTTCAACTTCCTGGTCTCTTCTTGCTCCTTTTTATCATCCTCTCAGTATCTCAAAGAGTCCATCAACAGCCCCTTCCACGTATCATTAACTCCAGCTAATTTGAAACCCTGCTTCAGGGTAGAATCAGTCCTTGATTCTACTCTATCAATTCCTGGTCTATTAATTTTTTCACCATTAGCAACCTTCTTATTTTCCTTAGAGACCACAAAACTTTTTCTGGCAATGAGTTAAGTGTTCATCTCTAAAACAAGAAACAGTAATTGCTGGGAAAAGAATCTTATTACCATCTCATACTGGGTCTGGCTGGGATGGAGTTAATTTTTAAATTTATTTGAAGTTCATTTATAGCAGTTTGTATGATGCTGTGTTTTGGATTTTGTGACATAAACGGTGTTGACAATGTACCAATGTTTTGGCTATTGCTGCACTGTACTTGCAGTGTCAAAACTGCTTCCCTCTGCCCGAAGCAAATAGATTGGGGTGGGCAAGAAACTGGAAGCGGACACAGCTGGGACAGCTGACCCAAACTGGTCCAAGGAATATTCCATACCATTTAACATCAAGCTCAGCAATAAAACTGGAGTGGTAGGGGAAGAAGAAAGTGGAACATGGAAAGTGGACATGGAAAATGTATTCCAGGGTGGCCGTTGCTTGGAGACTGGCTGGACATTGGTCTGCTGGTGTGAGGTGGGAAGTGGTTGCCTTTGCATCACTTGTTTTTTTTCTCCTTCTTTCCTTCACTTATTAAGCTGTCTTTATCTTGACCCATGAGATTTTCTTGCCTTTACTCTTCCTATTCTTGCCCTGTGCTGCTGGAGGGGGTGGAGGAGAAATGAGAGAGCAGCCGTGTGGGTACCGCAGCCACTGGTCAGCTACCCACTACACATCTGAATCAGTTCAGAGACCCTGATTTCAGGTGGAGACAAGGTTTTCCACTATTTTATTTGACACACTATTACTGGAATGTGTTTGATCTCACCTAGAATACTTACGTGGTTTTGCAATCAATCAGATATGGTATAACAAAATTGTTAATGGATGTCAAGTTGTGTGACAGTTCTCATTCACTTGGCCAATTTAGTTTATCACCACATAAAACATTCCGACAAGACAATAGTTTCTTAAAAAAAAAATACCTTTGTTTGTTGTGAATTCGCTGTCTCTAGCTTTTGCAGATCTCACAAAATCAGCTGCCACTATCATTGGTGTGTAACACAGATCACAACTGTATTTCCTAACCAAGGTTCTGAAAGCCAGCCTGCAGACACATGACAATTAAGAGACATTTTTCTGATTATTCTAAAACACTGTTCTGACATGCAGTACTGTGAGGATGTCCAAATATAATCATAAGATAAAACATGGCTCACATCTGTCTCCCTCTTAAGTAATTAAAGGAGAAAAAAGGTAAGCATCCCTGTTTTTATAGTCAAGATAAACTTCCTCGGAGAAAATACACTGAAAACATAGTTGACATGACAGTTACTTACTTTGAATAGCGGACCATAGGGGCACATATTTTTACAACTTGCCCAGAATGAAACAAATCCATGGGATCTTTTAGTTGGCATTGTGTAGTTTCTGCGATGTCACCAATCATGTGTAATTAACAATCCTTTTTGCATCTGGAAAAACAAACAGTGCTTGCGTGTAATTCACCTATTTCTCATAAGCCCTGCAGCAAAGCATTAAAGTGGACTTGCTTTCTGGTAAAGCGTCCTGCAAGAAGTCCATCACTTGCAGTGGCAGAACAAGCCTTTTGCCACCAGCAGCTCTGAACGCCGGCCCCGCGGCGGCCGCCCCGCTGTAACACCGCTGTGTTTCCGTTCCCTACGGCGCCCAGCCCGGGACGGGACGGGGTCTCCAGCCCAGCCCCTCAGCGCAGCGCCGGCCCCCAGGCCTCACGGAGAAAAGTCTCCGGCCAGAGCCGCCGCCGCTGCAGCCTCGGCCCGCTGCCCCTCGCCCTCCCGCGCACAGCGCCGGCTGCGGCCCGGACACCCCGCTGCCCGCCCGGCCGGACCCGCGCTCACCGCATGCGCGAGCGCCCCGCGCGCCACCGCCGCTCGCCCGTGGGGCCGCCCCGTTGTCGTCGCGCGCCTTCGCCATCATCGCCGCGCGCCGCCGCGCGGGCTGCCGGCACCCGCCAGCATGGAGGAGGCGGGGGCAGGCGGCGGCGCGGCCCCGGCCCCGGCCCTCGCCGAGCTGCTGGCGGACGGTGAGGGGCGGCGGGCAGCGCCTGGCCGCGGCGGAGGGTCCTTCGCGAGGGCGGCGTTGGGCTGGGCGGGCAGAGCCGGGGGAGAGGCGCCGGCGCTCGGGGACGGGGCGAGGAGGGCGGTGAACGGCCGTGCTGTCAAGTCACGGAAAAGTTTCGGCGGCGGAGGGGCGGGGGGCGCTGGGGAAGCGCTGCCGCGCCTGCCGAGCGTCCCCCGGCTCGGGGAGGGGACCGCCCGCCCTGGCAGAGGGTCCTGCTGGCGTGGTCACCTGTGGTCGCCTGCTCCGAAAGGGAAAAAAAAAAAAAAGGACGCTGAAAAGGGAGACGGAGGTGCTTGGTCATGTTAGTGTGCGCTGTCTGGAAACTCGGGGTTTGCTTGATCCAGAAGCATCATTGCTGTATCATTTCTTAACTCAGTATTTTGTAAACCAATACGGTTGTAACAGCCTGGTGTGATTTCATGAAGTTGTGTCTCATGCCACTTTGATTCTCAGCGATTTGAAGGTGGCTCGTGTGTGTTTCATTATGTGTAGAACCTCAACAGCCTCACCCTGGTTACACTGTAGAGTTTGAAGAAGGTATTGATACTTTTTAGTGCATTCTGCTCAAGAAAAGTCTGTGGGGAATAAAGGAACACTTGTCTTTTTTCACCATTTACAACACGACCACTCCCAAGTAATCAGCTCCAAACTTGTTCCTCCCAATTGTGGTTTCTTCTCAACTTGATGTCTCATTTGTATTGATGTAGAGAGCATATGCTGTTAAATCTAGAGAAACTGAAGGTCAGCGAAGTGTGTGCTTTAGGTCTGTAAATATTATTTAACTGTTTTGAAGTATGAAAATGAAATCTTTTTCAGAATGTTATGCTGACTTCTTCAGAGAAGACTTTGATGTGAAAGCTTACACTTCCCAGTCTATCCATCAGGCTGTGATAGCTGAGCAACTTGCAAAACTTGCCCAAGGTATCAGTCAGTTGGACAAAGAGCTTCATTTACAGGTAAGTTTAAAACATATCTATTATTCTGGGGTGATTGACATAAATGAGTCAAAAATTTAGTAATTTTATGATCTTGTTGCTTCTGAAATTGCCCAGTGTACTCTGCAAGTAGTAACTAAAGGTACAACTTGCAGCAAAACTAGTAGTGAATCTGATATGTAACTTAGTCAAGCCTACTCTTAGTGCTCCTACCAAGAAACTATATACTGCTCTGTTTTCAGTTTCTGCAGCCAATCTCTGTATACATGGAGGTTATGCTTCTCCTTGTAAGGATGTTCCCTGACTCTTTCCAAATGATCATGTCAGCTGTCAGAAACGCTGGTGTGTGTTTTGCGATGACAACTGTGAGAAGATAGGAAATGATTTAACTTGCACCTTTTCATCCTGTGCTGGAGAGTAGTCTTGGGTCTAAGGCTTACCATTAGCTGGGCAAATATAACCTCCACACCTTCAGAAAGGCTTTTGAGTTTGGATAGTAGAAGGCTTTTTGGTAAAATCTATGCATATACCACAAATCCACAGTGGACCTTGCAGTGAGAACACATGCTAACTGCTTCCTCCCTCCCCCTGCCCCGATTAGTAAATTCTTTGAGAACTAGTTTCTGAATGTTATAAATAGAAAATATTTTAAATGTGGATATACATTATTACTGTGTGATTAATAAGCTTACAATTATTATTATTATATATGAAGGTATGTTGAAGTGTGATTACTCTGCTGGCTTTAATTAAGATGTCAGCTACACTGCAGTTACTGACCCTCTCTTCCTTCTGAGCTTGTCACTTCTGTGAATTAAAATGTGTTCTGAAAACCCTTTCATCTCTAAGGTGTGGCTGCTTTCTCCTGTGTCTGCCTAATGTAGAGATGATGATACTTTAATGTATGATGATGATATATTAATATTCCTTTCAGGCACACATACCCATTTTTCTGTGTTGATTTCTGTATTCAATTTTTTTTAAGGTTGTTGCAAGACATGAAGACCTGTTGGCCCAGGCAACTGGAATTGAATCCTTGGAAGGTAAATACTGTTGTATTATGCTTGCTACTTCTTAAAATGGAGGAAGTGCTTTTAATATTTGTGCAGGGAACATCATTCGCTACCAACTTTGGTCCCTAGTGTTAACGTTATGGATCTTACTTCTGAGGAGTAACGTGGCAGCTTTTTTTGATGTCAGTAGATGGAGCTCCAGGGAGAAGATTTGGCTGATATTTCTCTGGTGTAAATACTTCATAGGAAAACATATTTTGATAATCAGTTTGGAGAAACTTTAGCAATTAAGTCTTTTTGACCTTTTTATATCTTTTCTAAATAAGTATAAGTTTGCTGCAATGTTAGCTGATATCTGTTGCCATAAGTATCGAATTTGTGCATGTTGCACATGCACATGTTGCATAGTTTGCAAATCTTAACCAAAGAGACTTTAACACATGATCTTAGCTTCATTGAGATATTTTTTACCTAGTAAGGGGCCACTAAGTTAAGTACATGTCTTTGTGTTTTTCTGTGGTTTGGGATCTACTCTGCTTTCACGAGACCCTACCTGTAGTGCTGTGTCCAGCTCTGGGGCTCCCAGCATAAGAAGGACATGGACCTGCTCGAGTAGGTCCAGAGGAGGCCACAAAGATGATCAGGGGGCTGGAGCACCTCCCCTGTGAGGACAGGCTGAGAGAGTTGGGGTTGTTCAGCCTGGAGAAGAAAAGGCTCCAGGGAGACCTTATAGCGGCCTTCCAGTACTTAAGGGGGGCTACAGGAAAGGTGGGGAGGGACTTTTTACAAGGGCAGGTAGTGATAGGATGAGGCGTAATGGCTTTAAACTGAAAGAGGGCAGATTTAGATTAGATATAATGAAGAAATTCTTCCCTGTGAGGGTGGTGAGGCACTGGCACAGGTTGCCCAGAGAAGCTGTGGCTGCCCCCTCCCTGGAAGGGTTCAAGGCCAGGTTGGACGGGGCTTGGAGCAGCCTGATGCAGTGGAAGGTGTCCCTGCCCATGGCAGGGGGGGTGGAACGGGATGAACTTTAAGGTCCCTTCCAACCCAAACTGTTCTATGAATCTATGATTTTAACATAAACTGCTGACTTTCAAAGGCCTTACTTAGGAACCATTGAATCTGTATAGAAAAATGGTTGCAGTATATTATTCTTGTGCCAGGAACTCATTAGAACTACCATTCTGCTCTTTGTCGCTTGCTGAGAACTTCATACTGTTTTGGAGTTGTTTTGCGTAGAAAGATACTTACCTCTATAACATGCTAATTTGCATATACTATGGGATCCAAGCATATCCCCTTTTCCCCTTCTGTTTTTGTAACTTGCTAAGTAATTTATCTTTGTTCCTTTTTCTGCTTCCAGATTTTGGCATAACCAGAGAGTTTCCGGTTACTGATAGTTATAGTATCTCCTCAGTCTTTGGAACTTTTTTATACAGTATTTGGTGGTTAGCATTTGCATATAGCTATAAAAATAAAGAACTGCCTATTTAATCTAGCAATGGTAGCTCCCAAATAGCTTTTTAAACTGTTGGAAAATTAAGCATAGGAAGACTAGAATCTGTGTTCATCCTCCAAATAAGAAGTAGATGGGAATCTGTGGTCAGTCTTGTGGTTGATAAATACCTCCCAGTCACATTCTTCAGCAATTTGTGCTCAGTGGAATTGTATTTTCTGAAATCATGGTTGTTTCTGAAGGCATTCCTTACAAAAATTGCTCTGAGGAAAGAATGAAGTACTTCAGAACAACTGTTCAGTTATAAAACATTTCTATAAGGCAGGTGTGGTAAATAATGCGTGGTTTACAGCAAATAACCCAAAATGTAAAATAAAATCTAATTCATCTCAGATTTGTTGAGGTTGAAAGGTTATGCTCTTTAAGAGGCCTTTTCTGTGTGTGAGGGAAGGAGAAGCATGCAGAGGTTCTAATCCTGAAAAGTGTGTGATACTTGAGACATCAGTAGAAACGTCAGTCTGCAGTTGCCAGGAAAATCAAAAGTCTGTGCACACAAAGATGATGTGCTCAAAGGTGTTGCAGAGCTTTCTTATCTCTGTCCTGCTTGTGCCACACGTGGTATACGGTCACTGTAGAGAAACACTGAGTCAAGATTCATTAAGAAAAGAAAAGATAGATGCCAATAGAAATTTTAACTATGAAGTTAGAAACACATAGCTCTTGGTATGTTTATCAAGAAAGTTAGCAAGTGAAGATTATGGAACTAATTCACAGCATGCACAATCATTTGGATGTGTGAAAGTGAATCTCATTAAATGTTTCAAATTGATATACTCAGCCTGTAGAGTCCTTTCTTTTTTAGGTCTGTGCACTTTTTTAATGGTACACTCATCTGGTATACATCCTCTTTTCTGTCTATAGGTAGCTCAAGATAAGCTAAATAGTATCATCCTATATCTTATGCAGCAGATGGAGAGGGTAGATTGCCCATCCTAATTCTGCCTTCTAGCAAGAGGAGTGCTGTATGCTTTATAGCAATGTCACAGTCATAGCTGCAGCAGTGTCATGCTACTGGCCCTCCCCCATTATTGCAATGTAGAATAGAAAATTCAGCCTATTTTGCCAACTTTTCACTGTATCTCATATCTTCACCCTCTGATCCGTGAGAATTGCATGCCTACCATTCCATGTATAAATGTCAGAAAATTCCTACCTTTATCACTAAGCCAAGTTGATAATTCTGAAATATGGAGAAGATGGGAGTTTGCATATTTGTACAAAATATGTGAGATATAGTCCCAGTATAAGACAAGCTGAATAAAACTATTTGCAGTAGTTTTGTTTATCTTCCATCTTACTGTATTGTATTGCAGTTTTATCCAATTTGATGATGGCATGCTTGTAAACAGGGCTTTACAACAATGTAGTATGTTTGAGAATGCTAACAATAACTGGAACAAAAATAATTTCGTAGGCCTGGGTTTGTATAACTTAATTAAATTCTCAGCAGGCTGATTCCATATTGCAAAAATGACTGCTACCCTTGACTTCTTTGTTTGCAATTTAACAAAAGAACAAGCATGCTTGTGGGCTTTCTTTGTGCTGCTTTGCCAAACTAATCTGGAACAAACATGATTAGGGTCGTTTGCTCTGTTTGTAATCTAAATTAGATGACCTCACAATGACATTGATACTTCTTGCTAAAGATGCTTCTGCACAGGAAGAAAACCTTGAAATAGAATTGGTTATCTTCTCAGTCCTTTTTGTGTGTTGGTGTCTGTGAACTGTCTAATCACTATGTTAAACAAATAGTGTTAAATAGATTGTGCCATTTTTGTATATCATGCTCAGGTGTTGTACCAGGTTAGGTGACTTTGAACAGCAGCCCTGATTGTTATTCTCTTAGAAAGCAACATACGCTCTAAATATTATTTGAAACTTAACATATGATGGATTTTAGAGTGGTATTTCTTTTGTACATTTGTGTTTGCTAGCAATAACTTTTCTATAACATTCAGTATGTGACCTATTACCTGCTCAGTTTATTTCCAAATATTCTGTTTTATTAATTTCAGTCTGTTTGAATGTATTGTTGTAAAGGGGGAAATTGTTTTTTTAATGCTAAAATAGTCTGCAGTAGTTACTATGATTTGAAGAATACTTCTTTCTATAATTGATAAGTGTTCCATGTAAAAAAATCTGCTTATTTTGCAGGTGTCCTCCAAATGATGCAGACTAGAATTGGTGCTCTACAAAGTACTGTTGATAGGTATGCCATTCATTATGTGATTAGAAAGTATAAAATCTTAATTGTTCTATCATGTCATTTATTAATATTGATATAAATAATTTTCTCTTCTTATTTTTAGAATTAGAGTCAAAATTGTTGATCCCTACAACAAAATAGTGTCTCGCACAGCTCAGCTAGCAAAACTTCAAGTAAGTTGCATTAAAAATGTATTTTAAAAAAATCCATTTTGAACGTGTCTTATTTTTCAATTGTCAGACATGGGTGTGATTTTGATCCGCCTGTAGTTTGTTGTCAGTATTTCTCAATGAAACTCAGTATTTATGTCTCTTCATGAGCTACCGAGAAGTGCTTCCTATTGCAAAGCAGGAAAATTACCTTTGCATTAGCTAATTGAGTTTTTGTAGAGATGGAGGGAAGAGGGAAGGGTTGTCTGAGTATAGATTAGTTAAATTCTCATGATTCTGTAATTTTGGTGTTTAATGTTATGATGCCATTGTGTAGAAGATGCTTTTCTCTTAATTTAATTCATGCTTGGCTGCAGTTTAGTAAGGAGCTTGGGAATTAATTCTTTCGGAATAGTCAAGATGCAACTTACGGAGCCAGCTGTGGTTTTGTAGTTTTATAAACTCAGGTACATAGATGTCCCTGTCTTTTGTGTGTGAGTGGAGTCTACAAGAGAATGTAGATGTCTATTAGAGGATAGCAGTGTAAGATAAGTGTCAAACACTTCCATTGTTAATTTTATAATAGTTGAAAAGTATTCCATAGATTTTCAGAAGTCATGTAGCTGCATTCTATTCAGTTTATGGTTTGAAAAGCAACACAGCTCCAAATCCACAAGTGTTTAATGAGTTACTGTTTGCACTATTTGTCTTTACAAGTTTACCTTAGCTTTGCAGAACTAGAAACTTACCTTTTAGTAGCTGAAATTTGAGCTGTGGATATACATTGAAGTGTGGTGCCATCTGTGACAATGACTGCTGTGGTACAGTAGAGTAGGTGAAGCTTCAAACTGTCATGCAGTTTCTAGTCTGGGGGCTGGTGGAGCAGCTGTATTAGTCTCTTGGCTGAGCTTCTACTGTTCTCTACATTACTTTCAGTAGCAGTGAAGTTCAGCAGGAAGCTCTTAACACTCTTCAGCCAGTTTGTCCGCGTGCTTCTCTTGTTCTTTTCAACTGCAGTTGTTACTGTTTTTGTCACTGGGCAAAACCCATGACTTCCTTGTGCAGGTTAGGTGCAGATTTTTTTGTTCCCTGATGTATGTTGCAGTGTGGAAAGAGTTGCAGGAATTTGTGGATAAAGATTAAGATTGTTTCTGCCTTGATGTTACACAAATTCAAAATGCAGAAGGACATCTGAGAAGAATGAGTCCCTGAATTTAGGAAATATTTCTTGGGTGCTCTTTGCTTGTTCTTTGTTGTAGCAGTGTTACATGGATTTTCCAGTGGTATGAAAGCAGCATCCATCCAAGGTCAGTATTACTCAGCCTGTGCCAGGGAATTTGTAGCATCTGGCTTTTCTTGGCTGTAAGTCAGAAAAAAGAGGTGCAGGGTAAGGGGAGTCTGCTAGTCTACCCTTCCTAGTATCCAAATCCACTTACCTCAGTGTAGAAAGAGGAACAATGATTCCAGCTTCTCTGCCAGTGAGAATCTGTCCTTGGCATGAGACCTGCTGTCCCCCTTGTGTTGACAGATACTCAGCGAGTGCTTTATGTTGTACTATACTGCTGGGAGGAGTGGAGGGTCAGGACACCTGGATTATGTAGTGAAGCTAGAGTTATGGAGAGTTGAGTCAATAGGCCGTTGAAATCTCAACCCTCCTGCCTCTCCCAGATGCACTGCTGTGGTGTCTCTTTACCTGGCTGACTTGTTTATTTGAGAAGGGCAACCACACAACAAACAGTTCACTTCCTGGCTGTGGCAGTGCTTATGACATGAAATTGCTCCCAAATATGAGACTAGTGGCTTGGGACACTTTCAAACTTGCAAATTTTATCAGTTGTTGTATAGTTGGTAGAATAAGTGGAAAAAGGTAGATGACTGATAAAAGACGTTGCCTTCTGTCAAAATCTGTAGGGTTGGCAGGTATATTTTGCTGAACTGTCTGGTGTTTATGGGCCTTGTGTACTCTTGGTATTATTTTAGTGCTTCGCTGATTGCTGTGGGACTACTCACAAACTGAAGGAATATTTGGCTTGCATAAAGCTGTATTTTGCCATCCTTAATTGTTTTTAATATAGTCTGGCTTTTTCGTAAACATTCTCACTGCAAATTCATTGTCAAGCTTCAAATCTAGTCCTGAATTCTGAATCTCTGCTGTCTGCTAGTTTATATTATGTCTTGCTCTGCTCTTAGAGCTTCATGGCATCCCAAGGGAACAGCAGACTCAAAGCTTACTTCCTACTTTAAATCATACTGTCCTCTTCTGAGTCTTTCCAAAGTAGATCACAAGCTAAATGAGAATAGTTAACAGTTGAAATATGTAGCTTGTCCTTCAGAGGGTTATTTTCTGTGCAGCTCTGCTTAACCAAGTGTTTCTACATGTTGTCTTAAATTTCAGATATCTTAGTGTTAAAAATTTGGCTATTACAAGGAATTTTTAAAACCTTAAAAAAAATCTGTATTTTAAAAGTTATTCTCTCTGTAAAATATTTACTGGTAGCAGATTTAGTTACAGTAGCACCAGGATGAAATATTAAATGTAGTCTGAAGATAGTGGACTGTCTCATCTGTCTTCAGGCTTCTGTTATATATACATTCAATTACACGATGGTCTGGCAGATACATGCCATTGCATATATGAGCTGCACACTGGCACATGTTCAAGTCGTCCTCTATAATTAAGTCTGCTTTCAATAAATTCTTAAAATTAATTTGAGATTAAAAGTAAGAGGCTTTTTGATTTCTTGAATCATAGCAGTAATGTTGTAGTGTTGATATGTTGCTTTAAATTTCAGGAGATGACTAATACATAATCTCAAGAAAAATCAGGTTTTATTCTTAATTTTACTAAAATCACTGGGACTAACTCAGGCTACTGTCCTTTACTGGACTAATTCTTGCTTAAAAAGTGGAATTCATTCCTTCTTGGATGAAAGCATCTCCTTTAGAGAAGCATACTGTTATCAACTCAGGAAGGGAATGTTTCCTGAATTAATTCAGACTTCTGTTATGCAGGTGGCCAGGTTAGAGGATTTAGCATCTGTGAACAACTACATTATTAGATAATTTTTTTTTATTTCCGTTACATGGTCCTCATATATTACATTCTTTTACAGTGTCTGTGAGTTTTTTTAAATTGAACAACTCATGTAAATGGAAATACTTGAGTGAAACAGAATCTTTGTGAAGGGCACAATGCAGTAGTAATCACTGTGAAGTTAAGCGTGCATCTTCAGTGTCTGGATTTTTCACCTCCTTCTAATTCATAGGTCCAGAAGTTAAAACTTTTTTTTTTTGCTCTTGCATCTAAATGTAACTTTTCCAATCTCTTATTCAGTTTGATAGTCCTTTTAAAAGATTGTTTCTTGGGATAGGAGATAATGAGCAACAACTCAATGAAAAGTAAATAATCTTTTGGCATGTAAAGTAAAAGATGGTCAGATGATAACTGAAGTTGAATTCCTAGGGAGAAACATTAGCCAGAGGTACACAATTGGATTAGAGAGTAATTCAGTTTGAAAGCGAAGTAGTAATACTCTGCCCTCTTATTTGGCAAAGCACAGTGCACTATATAAAAAGCTATTTTTGATTAATCTTGGAGAAATTTAGTTCACAGATATGAAAGTGATAGGTGGGTCAAGATTTTTGTAATTAAATAAATTAATTAATAAAAACTAAGATGTTAATCTCTCAAAGTAGGATAAGGTCCACTCGGTTCTCACTAATAGTAATAGAAATCATGTGCTTAAGTTGTCTTAGAATGCTTAGGAAGCTTGCACTTTAGACTATGTGATACAGAACCAAAAACATTGAGAGTAATTGTGCTTTCTGTGAAGTGCCTCAGTGAGGCTTTTTAAAATTTTTCCTTTTTGTTCTGTCTAGATGTTTAATAAAATTAAACTATAAATATTTGTGTTTTGATTAGTTTGTGCTGGCATAGGGAAGAGCCTGACAAGTTGTGTAGTCCACTGAATATTGGTTAAAATGGTGACTCACTTGTGTATGTTTTCATATATGCACTTTAATATTAGTTTTCAAGATGTTAACTTCAGTCTAAAAAAGGACTTCAAAGTCTATCAGATACTAAATATTTTTTAAAGTGATTTTAATTTAATTTTGATATCCATAAGGTAAATACTTCAGGAGGCTTTGCCTTCAGTACCAGGGAAGATACCTCAGAAAAACTGGCTTACTAATTTTTTCTTTACTTTACTCAATTTCTTATTTACTTCTCTTGTTAATCAGATTGCTGATGTTGGGCTGTACCAAAATCCACATATATTTTTACTTTCTCCTGAGTCACATTTCTGAAATCTAGTTTAGATGTTATCTACTCCAGAATGTTGCTGCTCCCATAGCATGTACCTCCTAGCCCCACTGACACAATCCAGCCCTAGAGGAATTCTACACTTGATGTAACTCTTACTGTTTCTCTGTCTCCATTTACTGTGTGGAAGGAGAAGACCTATTTCAAGATCTTACTTAAGTGAAAAATTATGAAACTATTATGTTTGAGTCAGATGTCAGCAATGCCTTTTTTTTTAAATTGGTGCTAATGAAAACATACACAAATAAGTTTCCTGAAAATGTAAATATGCATCAATTTTCTTAATTTTTAGCCAAGAATGACATGTATTTTAATAAACCTATGAAAGAATGTGAACTAGCAGTTGGCTGAATGAAGGTGACTGGCCTGATGAATGTTGTGCTGAAAATGAGTTTTTTACATACTTTCTTATCATAAGAGTCAATATCTGTAATAACAATTTAGCCTTCAAGTTTTATTGTCTGTTGAAGTAAGTGCTACCATTTTGCTTATTTTGGGTGATATTTGATTGGCAAGGCCAACTTTTTAATTTTACTAAAGCTTACAGAGGGCAGGAATATTGAGGAGAGTTGCACAATGTAAAATAAAGCTCAATTCTAGTTAGAAATAGAACGTCTTTGTCATGGGGTTCTGAATTTTCTTTTTCTTTACTAGTAATGACAGCAAAATCTCAGTACCCTGTGAATGTAATTACCAGTTTTAGAAAGTATTGGTCTATATTGCATAAAACTTTTTTTCAGGACTTTTTAACATGGTATTTCAGTGTTCTAAAGTTCTTTGGTTTTATTCACATTCCCTTTTTTGGTTAAAGTATTTCCATATTTGAGGCCTAATATTATATGATCATAATGTACTGATAATATTCCCTAATGCTGTGATTTCTCTGCAGGCTGCTTGTGACTTGCTGCGGAGAATAATACGCATCTTGTATCTTAGTAAGAGACTTCAAGGACAACTGCAAGGAGGAAGCAGAGAGATAACAAAAGCTGCCCAGAGTCTCAATGAACTTGGTGAGTCCTTCTTAGTTACTTTTAGAGGCATTTTTAGCTTGCGCTCATATGACTCACACTAGTGTTTGACTTAAAAAAACAAAGAAACCTCCAGAACATTTCACTGTGGTTCTTGCTGTCTACTTTTGGATTTGAATTGAGAAATAGTATGGACAGAACTCATTATTACTTTCCGTTTTTTCATACATCTTCTCTACATAAAGGTATTTAATAACATGAAAATTCTATGATTATAACTTGTGTTCTTCTGGGCAACGAATTCTTGTGAAGCAATTCCTTTCTTATTGGTTTGTGTTTGTATAAAACGTCTTCAGAGACAGCAGATATATATTTAGCTTTTGGAAGACACTGTACTACAATAAGGCATAGTTTGAATTACAGTTTACATCCTAAAAGAAAATTATTCGCCCTGTGACCTTTATGAAAGCCATATGTGGTATGATATACAAATACCTAACCTAATTCAGATACTGGAGGAATTCTGCTGCAGTAGTGACTAATTTACTCTGTATTTTATTGGCTTCTAGGAATAATGATGAAATAGTTCTCGTGAAGATCATCTTACGTTGCTAGATTGTTTTCCGTACTTGAGCTAGCTTGGGTACTTCCACACTGGGCTGCATGATGCAGTGACGAGCATCCCATTAGTTCTGGAGATCAGTCGTTGGTGTTGTATATGGTATTTTGCCAGCTGTTTCTCCTTTGATTTAATGGTATTCAATTTCAGCTTCCAAAAATAGGTTGTGGGAGGGCTGAACTATCAAACATTCAGTATCATCCTGAGGTTTATTGTGCATATTTGTCACTAGTGCTCTTTTTATACTGTGTAATCAAAAAATTATTGGACAATGACTTAGTGTTATAATTAGGAGATGCTGTAGTGCAAATGGAAAGTTTATATAGTTATTTAGTATATCAGTTTGACTGAAGCAATTAAGCATCAGTTGTAGCATTATAAGCTAGAGTTATTTTTTCTAATTTTCTATTTTTTCTAATTTTTAATTTTCTTTCCATTTTGGTCTCCCTTAACAGCTTCAGGATATATACAGTAATACTGTCTTTTAACTACCTGAATTGCAGGTCTTGTGGGATTAATCTGGATGCTAAATCCTGTTCAAATAATTACTACAATTTAATGGTAAAATCTGAGATGTTTATCTTGTGTAGTTTTTAGGATTTCTTTCTTTTAAAGAAAATGCCTTTCATTACTCTGCTTTCTCTCTTTTTTTTTTTTTTCTTTCACCATTTAAAAAAAGAGTCTGCACTTTTTTTCTGTTGAAGTGTCACACTTCTTTGAGTTTCTTGTGTTCAAATACTTGGCCTTTTCCTGAAGAATGAGTGATTATTATTGTTAAAGGTAAAGGGAAATGCGTCCCCTTAGGAAGTCCTTTTGAGTTTCATTGTACAGTTCATAGAGGAGGAACCAGCACTTGTGGTCCTTAATTTAATCTTTAATTAATCCTTAATTCTGGATGGTTTATGGCTAGGTAAAACCCCTTGTCTACTGTAATTTCTCTCCCTCTCTTTTCCTGGTATCTCTTCCTTTCTTCTCACTCACCTCTCCATCTGCATCCCTCTCTCATCTTTTGGCTATCTGCTGTTTGTTGTTCTTTGCTGCCCACCTTGGCTGGTCTGGATTCTCATTGCCTCCCAGCTGGCCTTGAAGCCCAGCACACGAGTGGGTGGGAGCACCCCACTGCAGAGTAGCTGGCGTGGTGTCTGGCCTGTGTGGTGAGGTGGTGTCTTACTGGGTATGGGGTAGCCCCGTTCGGAGAGAAGCGTGCAGCGGTTGAAGTCAATATGGTTCAGAGTACCACAGTGGGAGTCAGTGGGAAGGTGGTGTGTTGCACGGGGCCTGGATTTGGGGATATGGCTGGGGAAGCACCGTGCTGTGCTTCTGGCCTTGGAAAGCACTGAGATGTAGGGGAGATCTGTAGGGGGGTGGTGGTGGTGGCGTGGGGCAGGAGAGGACTGAGGCTGTGGCCACTTGGGGTGAGGGTGTGGAAATGCTGTGCTTCAGAAGGATGAGAAATGTGATGTAGTGCTACGTGGCATCGTGAGGGTGGGAAGCGTGGGTAACAGACACTGGGCACTGGTTTTTGTGATAACCAGCGGTGAGATCCAAAAGCTTTGTGGGGGCTTGGAAAGTACTGCGACTTCTGATGGTAGTAAATAAGTGGTAGACATGAGTGGTGTGAAAGTCTGGTATTGGATAGGGAACTCTGCATCATGGAGGCTTGCTTTTGAATTGAGGATCATGGCCAAGAGTAATATTAATTTGTGTTTCTAGCCAGATAATTTTGAATATCCCTTTTAGCTGTCATTCTGGTAAAAATTCATCCCATTGTTACCTTTTTGTTTTATGTGTGGTGCAATATAATTTCTGCTTTGTTGAAATCAGCAGTACTGTGTTATTACTGTGAAAGCTTTGCACCTTCTGTGGTATAATATATCTTTTATCGCTTATAGGTTATTCTGGGTAGAATCTAGGGATAACTGGCCATTTATTTTTACGTACTGTTATACTCTGTGTATGTTTGGGGGACACAAATGTGTGTGTGCTCATTTAGGTATATGTATTCAACATATATTTCCTCAGCAAATCTATGTTAGTTCACTTACAGCTTTTACTTAGTTGTGTCTTGAAATTTATTTTGCAGTCATGGGAAAAGATATGATAAAAATATAAAATCTTAGAACTAGCTAGAAATATGTGTTAGCCAGGAACTGTAAGAAGCAGTAGCTTTTACTGAGAAGAATTTTTTACTGGACTCTGTTAAATTGTTAGTAGTCTGCAGATCTCCAGCTTCAGTGGGTGATGTTAGGAACTTTACTCTGAAAGCACTTAGTAATACTGAGATTTGGTAAACACTGAGATCTCTATTTAAAGCTAAAGTAGATCTAGAATTCCTCTGTGTTGGACTTTCACATTATTTGAAATTAACTTCCCACTTTGGTACAGTAAGAAGAAAAACTTAATTCCTTATGTAATCTTTAAAGATTAAATGTGATTTATATATATGTGTGTATATATGTGTATATATATATATATGTAAAACCCCACGCTTTCTTCTGCAATCCTTCCACCTCCCAACACACTTCTTTGGGTTCTCTAGCAAAGTAGAAACTGTATTGTGATAGTCCATTGAATAAGCTATTACCTCTTTCTCTAATAACGATTCTTCATGTTATATAATCCAATTCAGCATATGGATAAGTAAAACAAGTGACATATTCCGATGTCAAACAGTGCCCAATGCAGTAAATTACATGCCCTGACTATGCTTCTTGGTGATATTTTAATACAAATATCTCATAAAATGAAAAAGAAACATTTCTAAGCAAATTTAAACGAGAATGTGACAAGAAAATGGTACACTATATACAGTTCCCTTTCACTGAAGGAATTCTGCTGGTATTAAAAAATCTGCTGTCTTCTGTGTGAGTATGCAGAAATTACTGTCTGTAACAGTGGCCAGTGACTGATCAGATGAAGATGAAAAAATTGTTAGTTGTGCAGTGAATGGCAAGCTTGACTGTGGACAGGTTGTTAATTCCATCTGTGAGTTACAGAGCTAGTTCTGGACAACAAAGGATTTATATCTTTTCCTTGTTAAATACCTCTAACTGATGTCATCAATATTCATATAAATGCCTAAACTTCCTTTAATTATAATAAGCTTGTACTCTCTGTATATAGTTGTATTATAATTTATTTCACAGCAAGTGAATTTATTTGCTTGAGTGACCCTGTGAGCATATAATACTTGTAGGCAGGCTCTCACAGCAGCCATCATTTTGCTATTCTGTAAACTCAGTCTGTGGTTAAGCTGTGCATCCATAAAATGAAGGGGAAGGGGTCTATTGAAATATGTGTTGGGTGACTTCAATATAGAAGTTGCTCCAGAACAATACTGTCTTCCATAGAACTCAAGAGAAGGGAGGATGGGGGAAGATAGGACTGTGACCTTACTTTAAAGCTAAATAATTCTAGAGAAAAGGCAAAATACTGTCAGTTATGGAAGTCTAGCTAAAATTAAGAAAGCCGTACATATGTATTGTGTTCTTTATAAAGAAAGGGCAACACTTACACATGGCAGTTATTTAGGCTTAACATGACAATAGAAGACTTAAGGGAGATTCAAAGAAATAGAGCTTAATTTTGGTGATACTTTTAAAGAAGTGTAGCTTGGATGGATAAAACTTGAAATGTTAGGATATGCATGATACTGGGTGAAATACAATTTGAAAGAAGTTACTTGGCTATGCCTGGCAGGCCTCTTTGTAGCAGTCATAATGTAGGTGGTGTGGTAGCCCTGTCTTCTAAATTGTACTGCAGAACTAATGATATCTGTACAAAGGCGACAGTGATCTTGGTCTTGAAAAATGCTCTTGTGGATGCCAGAAAAAAAGCTGGACTTAGCACCTTCCTAGGGTAAACAAGATGTGTCATGATATCATTTAAACAAGAAAAAGCCTTGGTATAGCTGATATGTCTGTTTGAATCAGAATTAGAGGAAATGAGAGGAGGAAAATGACCTCTTGCCGTAATGGAGATTGCATTGGTGGGACCTTGTCTTGTCCAGTATTGAGACTTCTCTGTTTCAGTATGCTTTTCTAGTACCCTGGAGTTGCCACCCAAAGATAACACCATTGTAAAGACTGTGAAGTTATCTATAGTCTTACAGCTTATCACCCAGTTTGTGTCATACAGTAATACAAAGTAGTGCTTGATAAAGGGAGACAATTAAATTTCTTTGTGAAAATTCACTGTTTCTTTTTACGTTTTGTTCTTGTGTTATGTATTTCAGTAATTGTCACATGATCTGTGTTTTCCCCACCTTTGAAAATGCTTATGACATTATATAGAGCAAATTTTTTTCAAATATTTTAAACCTAAGGAGTCTATATTTTTCCTTCTTTTTCTCTGTTGCTGTTAAAACATGGACATATTCCATAGAAAGAAGAATGTGTTCCTTTGTGTGCATATATATGTATAAATATTTATAAATGCAAATATAAACAATACCTATATTCATCCTAATGTATCTCATCTGCTTTTCAGAGTAATGTCATTGTTCTTAGTCATTATCTTTGGGAACTCCTGAGGGGAGAGATGAGATTCCAGAGACTGGAGAACTTGCTTTATCGAAAACAGGGCTCACTGGCTCATATTTTATGTAGACAACTCAAACTTATGCTACTTCCTTAAGCAAAGAAACTTTAGAACAAATAAGCTATTAGTAGAAGTTTAGAATATAAAAGTGCTATTAAATAGTAGGCCACATAAATTTGTCAAGAATGAATCCTGTTTAACAAACCATATTTCCTTTGTTGACAGCATAACAGGTTTTAGGACTAGAGAGATCAATGGCTGTCTTACAGTTTGATTTAAATAGGGCTCTTGACACCATGTCACACTAATAGGATCAGCAATATAATCCAGACTAAAATGTTGTGCAATGAATGCAGAAGTTTTGGGAAAGCTGTACCCCAAAAATAGTCATCAGTTGTTCACTGTTGCCCAGCAATGTATCAAGTGGGGTTTTGTTGAAATGTGTTCTGCAGCTGGCTAGTGTTTTCATTAATGCTTTGAGTGATGTGATATGGTATATCCTTATTAAATTTACAAGTAATAATCAAGCGGAGAATAATGGAAAGTATGTTGGGAAACTGGATTAGAATGAAGAATATTCTTAGCAAATTGGAGATACATCTTAGCTGAACTGATTTAATTTATCTTCCAGACAAGTGCAAAGTCCTAGCAATAAATAGTTGTAGTTAACAGCAGAAATATGAGAAATTACTATGGGTAACAGTTCTGCAGAGAAGCTTGATAGTTCCTTACGAATTGAGTGCAAGCCACTTGCTCATTTGTTTTGTAGCAACGTGACATTGTTGGCAATGACATTTGTGCTGATCTTTATAAAGAAGGGTATTGTGTGCAAGTCACTTGAAACAAATCTTTTGTTCATGCTTCAACTGGAGTATCAAGTCAATTTTGAGGCACCTCATTCAAGGAAGATGTAGGTTAATTGGAGAAAGTCCTAAGTACACCAGTAATGATGACTGAAGGCCTTGAGAATGGGCAGTGGGTGGAGGAACTGGACGTGTGTGACTGGTTTGGAGAAGAGGGATCTGAGAGGTGGAGTAACGTTTTTCAGATGGGAAAGGATAAATGGCTCTCCATAGCCACTGTGATTGAAACAGTAAGTAATGGACCCGAAATGAAGCAAAGAAAATGTTTACCTAAAATGTTAGGAGGGTTTCTGCCAGTAATGGTAATTTCAGGGCAGCTGTGAAGTAATTATTTGAAACTTTTTAAAATGCAGTTTAGACAAAGCAGGTATCAGGAATAGTTTAGATACAGGTGGTTTTGTCTTGAAGCAGGACTGAGTAAGCTGAGCTGCTGCCAGTCCTTTGTTTCTCTCAGAGGTGCTCCTACCCTCAACTCTGTTAATAGGAAATGTATTATAAGGAAGTTTGTTTTTCTTTTTTTTTTTTTGTCTGGGTTTTGTTGTTATTGTTGTTGTTTGTTTTGCTTTTTTAGTGGTGTTTTTTTTTTTCTTTTAATTGGACTGCTTGATATAAAATTTGCTTTCCACAAGTTGGTTTGTTGGGCACTGTGCCCAGATACCTCCTGGAATATTGGGACAGTGACTGAAAAATGCATGCCATTGCTTTAATTCAGCCGCCTCTTATCACTTCTTCAGATGAAATAGTAGATAAATCTCCTCAAAGACCTCCAGGTCACCCCTCTGAAACAGTTACTTCCCTTCTGGTAGTGACTGACATTCAAGTTAGCTTCACACAGTTCATCATGTTACTGGAATGCTGCAAAAATTGACCCTCAAAAACTCTTATGTCAGTATTCTCTATGAGAATGCAGTGAGCAGGAAAAGGAAGGTGGTACTGGCTATGTGAATGTCAGTGTCATGTATCTAATTTTTTTTCCTTTGCCAGGAAAGATGGCAATCTATCCGTTTCTCAGTGACCCAACTGTTTTTAAGAAAGATGCTAACTTACTCCCCTAAGTTTTTAATATTTGGGAGTGATGATGAATATAATTTTGTGCTTTCAAAATACTAAGCACTACTTGTCAGTATCCAGGAAATAACAATGCTAATTTGTTGAAAACCTGAATAACTCATTTTAGTAGTAAGTATCTATACTTGTTTGTTTTATACAGGTATCTATTGCATATCTATTGCAATTAGAATTACCTGTACCTATTGTTTCCACAGTGTGCCTTATTAATTGAGTATTAAAACCACGTAAATAATCTGACTAAAGCACAGAGATTTATGAGATTTACTCTGTAATGATTGCAGATTAGCTGACTGTAAAATTTGTCCTTCAGGTTAAATATTGTATAAAAATATTTCATTTTAACGCTGCAGTTTTTGAAGTAACATTGAATATGTGTTACGTATCTGTACACAAGCATTACTAAACTTGCAATGGTAAGCTGTCTGAACACCTGCCAAATATACTATGGTAGCTATCTTTCACTGCTGCCATCTACCCGTATCATATTCAATGATGAACTTAATTTTTTTTTTTCTATTCCAAGCAAAAATTTAGAGTGTACAACTGCCAAGCCAGATCTTGTGTTGACTGCAATTAAAGTGAGGAAGGACTTGGTTACTATCATGTCAGTGAGGTCTTCACTGCTAGTACACAGAATAGACAGATTTGTTGGTATTAATATTGCCATGTGCAGTTTCTCATAAGAATCAACACACATCAATCTGGAGGGAAAAGTTGCTTTCATGGTGCTTTCGCTTAGGGATCTAGATGCATTACAATTTACTGCCTTGTGTGAGACCTAGTGTCCTCCAAAATAATATGTCTGTGTAGCACGATGTACTGTTCTGTAGGGGTAAGTGAACTGATTTGATTAATAGAAATTACACAGCCATGCTAGCATGATGCTTTGCCTGGGGTAATTAGTCCTGCTGAGAATGACTGAATTGTATTACTGGCTCAGAGCCATCTGCATTATTTTTGAATGCCACTGCTTCAGATGGTACATCTGCATCCATAGTAAGTGCAAATATCTTGCTAAAACGTTTTTCTTCTGTCCCTGGTGGTGTTAGCAGTAACACTGCCAAGCCTTCACTGAAATTGTTTGGGCTAAAGTATACTACACCTTTCTGTAACTGAGTGTAACCCCCATGTTCTTCAATTTCATGTTGTTCCTTTCAGTTGAGTTGTTTTGTTTTGTTTTTCCTGAGGCTCTGTTACCATAAGATGGAAGATTTTGCACAAAGTCGTTGCACAAATTTTATTTGTCGTATTCCAGGCCAAAAAACCCTCTCTGGTGGGAAAGTCAAGCAGACATACAAATAATTTAAAAGCCTTAATATTTGTAGCTTTAAAACAGAGAGTCTTGAACTATTTGGAAACTGAGAACTGATTTTTATATAAAAGATTAATTTTTCCAAAATCAGACTTATGAAAAAATTTAAAAATAATGAGAAATTCTTCACAAACATGAAGTCAGTGTCACATGTGAAATACATATAGTGTACATACATGGCCTGTTGCTCTAGTTACATTGTGATTAACTGTATATGGTTAATAGTTCATTTAATCATAAAATAATTGTGTATATATATAATAAATAATAAATAAATATACCAGTTACTATGTTTCTCATGGATAATGCTGGTCATCCTGTGACAGTCAGGTGTATTTCAAAATAATTATTCTTTATTTTTAATGTCATGACAGATCCATTCAGCTTACATTCATTCAAGAGAGAATTGAGATTGTCATTTTATACTTTCATAAAAATAAAAAAAGCATATTTGCAATACTTCAATTTACTATGTTTAGAAAGATTCTGGTTTTATTAGTTGATCTGTCTTTTCAAGAAAAGGTGTGCCATGAAAGCTGTGGTTAGTGCTAACAAAAAATCCTCTTGGTTACTAAAGATCTTGTTATTTTCTTAATATTGTTCCTGGCTTCACATTGCCAAAGTCACTTCTTGATTTATTGTAAATTAATGTAAAAGGAAGAGCTACTCAAGCTTCTGCTGAGTTGTGTTACTTAATGAATTATGATGTACAACCAAATATTTTGTGTAATAATTGTAGAAGCTATTCCTTGTGCTCTTCTTAGTTGTTCTACCACCCATTTATTTCTTTCTCTGTTTCAATTACACATATAACAATCTTGTTCTAGGCCATCTTATTTTATTTTATGCCATCTTTACATTTTATGCAGAGTTAAGGAGCTTCTATGGATATTAATTTGTTTTTTGTTGGCTTTTGAAATAAATAAAGAAAAATCTTGATACTATGTAACAAGTTCATTAATTTGGACTATACACTATAAGATACTAAATTAATGTGCATGTAAAAAAACAACTTGCAAAGCTTAATGCAATTTTTCATTAGTAAGAGGCTAATAATGTAAGACCTTTTTATCCTCTTTGAGCAAGGCAGACGGAATGTACAGATTTTAGCATCAAATTGCATTTTGCTGTGATTAGGATTCCTAGTTTGGAAACAGTGTATTAGACAAAGCATTTTATATAAATAGTTGGTATGTTTTATTTAATCTCTGGCATGCATTCTTTTTCTAACCATTTTCAGTAGAAGACACTAAATAATTACAAGCATATGAGGGAAAAGTGAATTGATACAAGAAAAAAAAAATATCCTGTTGGAATTTTGTTTTTCAACATAACCTTTAAATAAATTAGTGGAGTTTGAATTTACATTTCCTACGTTTTTTAAAAGTTTGTTTTCTGTTAATGTAGCTTCATTATAGTTTCATTGCTGTGTCACTGTTTTCCAAAGTCATAACTGTTCTGCTCTCTTGAAATTTATTTTTCTTTATGCATACAGGTTTAGAAAATTAATCCAGGTATAACTGCAATGGTGGGTTTTCTTGATGTCTAGTTTCCTTTAAATGACCATAAACATGTTTCAAATTTGCCATACTGAATGAACTATGAAACTATTTTTTCATGTTAACATTAAGCTGATTTCAGGTTTTGATGAGATTAGGCTTTTCACTATAACTGCTTGAAGAATTTGACTTTGCTGTATTATTAAGCATTTGGTAATCAAGTATATAGACTGTGTCAGAGAGCTGTATATCAGATATTTTTAAATGGATTTAGTACTCCACTTTTTATCTTGATATGTTAAGCTGTTCCTGAGAGGTATGTTATTGATGTCCCATTAGCAAGGCTGTGTCAGAAGTTAATTACAGTGTTTTCAGGTTGCCTTTACTGTAGCACATGGAGTATTTCTAACAGTTTTTATGATGATTCCAGGCTCATCAAAGACTATTTATTTTCTGTCTTTTTCGCTTTCTTGCTCTCAGTTACAGATGTCCACACCTTTTGTTCCTTACATTTCTGGAGAGGTTTGCTCTTTCAACCTTCTTGTCATCTGTTACTCTGAATCTGATTGCTACTATTTCGTTGTTAATAGCAATTATGATTATTATTGTCATGATGTAATGTATAGAGGTTTTGGTTGTAGGCCAGTATTACACTAAGCTAGGCTTCAGCAGGTACAGAGTAAAATCTGGGGCCTGACAGCTCTTCATTTATTTGCTTTTAACAGTTCAGAGGACTCCAGTGAGAAGGAAATCATAGTGGACAAGAACTGAGGGAGGGGAGGGGGGGATGTGATGGGCTACCAAAAAGTGTTTTCTGCTAGGAGAGGAGGTATTGTCAGGATAGCAGAGTAGCTGTACCGATCCTGCATGTGGTAAATTAATATGCATTTAAACTCTCTTGTGTATTGTCATGCGCATGAAGCACTAACAGTGTTTGCCCTGGTAACACACTCAGTTCTGTGTTTGAGATGAAGCCAGTACTACTTATTTATTAAAAACACTGAAACTGCAGTATTTTCTTTGGTAATGTGTCAGATGATCTGGGGCTTTGAGAGCCAGAGGATATATCTGGGGTTTGTAGTCCCACCTAGGTAAGGCTGAAACAGAGGGTCTTGGGAATTTTGAGAAAGGAATGGGTTGGATGTGAGGAGCAGAAGGAGTGATGGAAGAGGAAAGTTGTGGAAGAATGTCTTGGTAATTACACTGTCCTACCTTTTCTCATTAATGAGCTTAAATGTAAAGGGCAGGTCTCAAGCTAGGTTTTTCCAGGTTTTGTTTGTTTTACAATTAGTTAATTTAAATGTGTGACTATAAAATCTGAAAACTATACTTATATTCTCTTTCTCTAATTACAAAATTAGAGCATAGAGAGGAATAATACCTATAGATCTGAGAGGAATTATACCAAACCTGTTTCTGTTTTGCTGTTGAGGCACATTTGTTCCCTGCCAGAAGGATGGTATCCCACCTGGTAAGGGTGTTTGGACCTTGTTTTTGCTTTACCCCTTGATCATCTTAAGTGTTTGAACAGTAAGAATTTTTGTGTTTGTTATCTAGGGTATGTCATGAGAATGAAGATATAAAAGGATTTGGAAGAACCAGTAACATAGATAATCATGTAGTTGTGAATGCTCATGTTTAGCCAAACACGGATAAATACAACTTCAGAGGGTTTTTTTTAATCACTTTGGAACAGTTATGATTGTGTAACTAGTACAGATCTTAGGGCATCTTTGAGATTTGAGACAAAGTATTCTATTACTGGGTAGTCATACATTTTAATGGTACTACATAATTAAAGGTAGAAATGAAAGCTATGGGTTTCTGTTTCCAGGTGACACACAAAAATTATCAAGACCTGAAGATATCTGAAAGCTCTATCTGCCTTTTAATCTAGTAATTTTTTGTGCACTGACTGTAAAAGTTGGTATTTTAAAAAAAGATAAAATTATGCACATCAAAGATGAGAAAAGAGTTTAAAATAATTACTTTTGGCTGAGAAAGTTGGGAAGAGAGACAGAGGTTAGCTGTGAATCTCTGAAAGATTATTTTTGTGCATCTTTTAAATTATCAATACATTGTAGAGTGTAAGAATAGCTGTTAAGAGTTTGAAAATAGTTTGTAGTGTCTTTTACATGTTATAGAAAGAAAGGTTCATGAACTATATGTTCATGAAGAGAAAGGCGAGTTGGATTACATAATTTAAAACAGTAAGTGAGCTCAGGGATATTGGCAAAGGAGAGAGATGTCATCTCTTAATTGAGTGGTGGTATATTCTCACTATATTTCAGTAGGTATAAAAGATTAAGTAAACAGTGAAGAGCTAGGACTCAGTACCTATTATAAACAAACAAGTCAGTGACACTAACAACTAGTATGGAAAAATTCAGTTCTGTAGGGTTTGACACCGTTTACAGCTAGAATGACACATCTGAAAGAGCGCAGATCTAGTTGTGTCTTCAACTCTGCGGAGGTTCTACAAGGAAACGGCAATTTTATGTTTCAGACAGGTGTGCATATGCACTATCTGAAGCTCTGGTAGGAATTGGCATTTATAACTTTCTCTATTCTCTTCCTTTCCTGAGCGTTTATGTACTTGGAATTTCAATAGTAAGCTGCAGGCTAGTTCTCCCAGAACCAGAGTAATGATCTCTAAGGTGATCGGACTCAGTGGCTCGAGTTTCATAGATAATCACTTCCCCATGGGAGAGTGTGGAGAAATGTCGCATGCATACTTTGTAGGGCAGTTGGCAGAAGGTAGCTGGGAGGATGTGTGCTTCCTTTTGTTTTCCTATGGCCAGCGTTGAAATCAGTTGTTTAGTGGTCAAGGAAATAACACTGAGAAGCAGTTCGTAGTATTGATCTTTTTCTTTCTGCTGGGACCGAAGCATTTATTAGTGCATAACCCAGTGGTTGTACTGAAGAAGAATATGGTTAGTTCAGAAATAACACTTCAGTATTGTATAAGTGTCTGAGAAAACAGATTTTTTTTTTTTTTCTTTTTGAACAGATTCAGAAATAGAGTGAGAGGGAATACAAATGGATGAAATGAACAGGTAACTTGTGATCACTAAGGAAAATAATTGAGGATTTGTTTAGAGATCAAATAATGATGTTAGCAAATCATGTTTGGAAAGTGTCACTGAGGGTAACAGAATGAGAAGTTACAGTAGAAGTATCTGTAAGTGAATACAGATCAGAGAGCCAGCTAAAACAATCGAGAAGATGTTACTTTCACAATCTACTGAATTAAGCCAGAAAAATAGAAACATTGCTGTCTTAATCATGTTTCTGAGATATGTGGAAGAGTGGTGTTGGGAGCCTAGACTGTTTGTCCTCTACGGCCAGTGCTAAAAGATCACTAATTTCGTACATGGGAATTATCAACAAAGAGAAACATTATTCTGGATTTTCTTATAATAAACAAACTTAATGAATTTAGAAGCAACTTGTTGCCAGAGTGGCAAGTTGTGATGCATATGGCAAACTAAGAATAGACGCAGTGTTTAATGTTTAATTTTTGTAAGAGTTAATTTTCCAGTGCAGAGGATCTTCTGTTCAGTAGTTTGGACAAATGTATTTAGACAAACTCGATAGTCAAAAGCTTATTGAGAAGAGTATATTAGATTGGGAGATACTGGCTTTTTGGCAATCAGGAAAGAGGGTAGTTCTGACTAAAGGCTTGTTCTAATGTAATGACAATGCAAGCACAACTATAATTGTAAAACAATGTATAAACACAACTGAATGCATTACAAGTGTAAAGTATAGATATGACAAAATTAAAATATTGAGGAAAAACCCATGGCTGGCAGGAACCAGGAAGATACCTATCATGGAATAATCTCATTAATATGCAGGTGTCCAGATTGTTTGGAAAGATTTAGAATAGGAGGATTTTTCAGTAAATGTTCTTGCTTTATTTTTGGAGGCAGGGTAATTTGTTTTTCCATAAAGCAAGGATATTTTGTAATCCAACAACTAAGGAGCATTCTATACACATGTACTAAGTTCCCAGAGCCATTCGTTTGTAACCCCTTACTGAATGGGGAAGGGGAAAGTCCAACTTGTGTTCTGCTATCATTCAGAAGGAGAAACAGGGTATTTCTGTTGAAATCAAAGTCAGTTAGACACAAAGCTGCTATAGAAAAGTAGTGGAGAAATTGAATACATTTGAAAGAAGAATTCAGGGCTGTAAAACTGAATTAATGATAGCCAATTATATTTTTATGGGAAATATGTGTTGTCAAATTTGTGTGTTTTGATTACTTAGTTGATTAAAGAACTTGTGTAGATGCATTATAGATTTATTTTATGTGCATAATCTATAATTTAGATGGTTTAAATCTCCCTTAAGGTGTTGTTCCCCTAAGTAAGTATTTAAATAAGCCATCTTCTCACCTCACAGTTGCTCTACATTCTTGGTTGATAATTTTCTTGCTAGGGGAGCTGGAAGAGAGGAGCAAAGTTAAGTAAGTTAATGGTAGTTTTCTGTGGGTGAACACCTCAGATTAAGACAGACTACTGGACGGGAAGCAGCTGTGAATAAGCAGAGCAACTTGAATGTTCAACATGTATGCATAATGTACTTTTTGAATAAAAAAAAAAAAGAAAAAAGTATGATTTCTGTTTTTACAAATATGAAAATATGCTACTATACTTCTGTGAAGCTTTGGAATTGGACTGCATCCATGCTGGTATTGCTTTACCAGTGTTGTTTCTGTTCTAGCATTCTTACAGCTATGTCAAGCAAATCTGTACTTCTTCAATCAGTATAGGGAATTGTGCTGTACAGATAAAAACACAGTTTTGTGGTTACCTGTGAATAAATGCAATTATACATGTCACAGTAGGAGATTAAATGGGCTCTTTTTCTTGAAGATTAAGACTGTAGATGTGCATTCATGGGGAGAAAATAAAGGGTCGCAGAAGGGCTCTTTGATTAGCAGAGAAAGAAATAACAGGAGCTAAGGACTGGAAAATGAGGCCTGGCAAACTCAGAAGTATAAAATAATTGAAAAATTAGATTGTGTACACAATTTTGTTCTAATTCCTCAAGTAAATACTAGTTGTTCAAATCTTAAACATAATAACCAATTTTATCCTGTTCATTTCTAATTAAAGTGTGAGCCATTTCAGGTTAAAAAAACCCTAGCCAAATAGCTATGAAAAGACAGCTGAAGTCTAATCTTTGTACAGGTTCTAGAAGGGAGCCAGTTTTCCTGTAACTGTCATTTCTGCCTTGCCTTAAAGATCAATGAAGGTGTTGCTGTATGTAATACAAAGTAATGAGTAGTGTAGAGTAAGATTTAATTCTTGCACATAGGAAACAGCTTTAAAGATAGGCTGTTTTCACAGGAGTAGTTTTTCCTCTTTGTCTCCCAACTCATGCACATAGTTTTTGAATATTAGTTTCATCAAGAATTTTATGACTCTTCTCAGTTATGGTTTGAAACACAAAGTAGTCGAGTCGTTTTATTTGTTTACCATTCAGGTCCAACCTTCCACTGCTCACAGGCACCAAATCTGATTACTGACTTTGTTATCTTAAAGGTAGACCATCTTCAGCTGAAGAACAGCGTGGTCTCATATCTCTTTCCATGTCATTTCCGGGAAATGTGTGAGGACCTAACCTCATTAAAAGAAGGAACATCCTATTATTTTGAGAACATACTGTTTCTATGGCAGATTGCCTACAATTCCACAGATATTCCCCTCCCCCCTCATTTTTAGCTGACCTAATTTGCAAACAAAAGATGTAGTAGAAATTTAAGATTTTTGACTGAAACAAAATTGGGGCATAGCAAAGTCTCAGTGACTGAATCAAAAGTTTCCTACTTTCATTACTTCATTTAAACTGCTTCTGGAATCTAGACTGTAAGATGTACAACTGAAGCAAGATTTGTCAGAAGCTTCATTACATTAATCTTTTTAAAGATGTCTTTGACTTGTCTTCATGTGCACTTTTTTGTGCTTTATCCTTGTTTGACGTGACTGCAGACGATCTGTATAGCTCCATTTTGTATTTATGGGCATATAACCTCATATGGTCAAAATTATTAAACTTAAATGTTTGTTCCCATTTAAACATAGAAAATAAAGTGATTCACTCAATTTGGAAATCTCTTGCAACAAATACATATGCTAAATCTTCTTATTTTAGCTATATTGTACTCCATATATGTGCATGTGTATGGTATTTTGGCAAAACATGAAAAACTAGTTTTCCATGAGAGTTCTTTTTGGGTTAGGTGTTTAGTCTGTGGACACTGCTGTTGTTACTGAACCATGTAACTGTGTTAAAACCTTCCCTTTGCCCACAAATTGTCACATCTTTTGTTTTGGTTGTTCTCATTCATTGATAAGTCTCACTTATTAGCTACTAAAGCTGTTAGCAGGAATAATAGATCTTCCTGATTATTGTGAAGGTGTTTTACAACCGCAGTGCTCACATTCACCTCTTCTTTTGTGATGATACATGTATTGCAAATAGTGTTCCTTTCCCATTTTCTCTTTCCTTTTGCATGTTTTCAGCACACTGTTAAATGCAACCTAGTGCACGAAGTATCACTGATATTTGTTATAATTTGCATATGTAGGAAGCTGTCCTTTTTTTCTACTTCTCCCTTCTTCCTTCTCTGTTTATTTGTGACAGGGATTTATGAAAAGTATCTTGAAATAAGATTTGGAAGAAAACCATGGTAGGGAGTAGCAATAGGTTGTCATCAGTTACTGTTCTTTTTTTCCCCCTACTAATTGAGTTTAAATTGAGTTTAATTTGAAGTAAAGTCTCACAACAGATTGTGAGAGATCCTAGTACAGTTGAAAGTAAAGCTGTGCTAATATTGCTCTGTTGATAACAGTCTGACATAGCCAGAGTGACAGATTTTACAGCAATAATGTTGTTTCAGCAGTGACATTGATTTGTTTATTAGATATGGTATAAAATTAAACTGTTGCAAGATAGGGTAGGAAGTTAGAGATCATAGCAGGGTAACAGAAACCAAAAGTATATTTCTGGAAACCCGGTTTGGAAAAGAAACAAGGGTGTGCTGTTTGCCAACAGCTTTGTGCCGTCAGCCTTCCCTGGCTGCGCAGTGTCAGGAATCAGAATGTGAATATAGAAATGCTTATATTCAAACGATATAATTCATTCAAACTATAAAAAATAAATTATGCTTTAATAATTTCAGGTTCTGTATCTACCACAGAACTTTCACTGTAGATCTGTTTTTTTCATTTCAACTGAATTCCTTTTCATTGTGTGAGAATTTCTTCATAAAATGGAAAAACAGCTGATACAGAGATATATAGGGTAAATATGCAGGAAGATATTTCTTCCATTCTGGCTTAATTTATAATAATCACTGAAGTGTCATTTTAGCAAAGAACATAAAGATGTCTAATGATATTTCTCCTTTAATTTATTACTCTACAAAAATAATTAAATTGAGATAAAGAAGTAGTAATTGAAAACATACAGTGATAGGGAAACACACTCGAAGCATCAAGACAAACTGAAGTTATCTGACCAATACTGATTTGCAGGAAAATTCAATAGCATTTTTTAAAATTTATCACTGGTAACAAACATCCAATAACATTTTCTTTTCAGGTCTGTTCTCGGAATGCATGTATTCTGTATGTACTTTGTACTTGGTAAAATGTATTGTTTATCTCTAGGAAAAGAGGTAGTAGAATAATATATACTCTCGGTTTGTCTGTTATTCTGTGTGTAATTTTTTAAATCAAAAGCCTTTTCTGGAGTTCCTGTTCATGTCATTTTCCTCTTGCCTCCCAGCAATTTTGGCAAAACCACATATTACACTCAGTGATTCAAAGATAAGTTGTTCTTGTATTTTTGTTTATTATCATCTAAAAAATAAGGTCAGCATTCTTTCCCTGGCAGGTGCATGTTGCCCTCCACCTTTCTGTGGTCCTGATGGACATAGCTGCCTTACAGTGGTTCCTTCCATCTTCTGCCCTTTTTCTTTTGACATGTACTCTCCACCCACTTCACATCCTTCTTCTGTAACACTATGTATGAGTCAATTTTAATTTTCCTGTTAGTCCATTATTATGTATATTTTTTTTCTTTTCTTATTTTTTTTTTCCATAACCCCCCTAGCAAAACAAAACCCAAACCCTGTGCTTAATTTCGCTTCTTGAATTGCACGAGTGTTCTGTGAGGTAGAAAAAGGAGAAGATAATTACAGAGTCAGATTCTTCTTTCCTGTTGGTGTAAGACAAATAAAATCAATGATATTACAGTGGAATGTGTGAAGTGGGAGTGGAATTTAGCTATTAAAAGCTGAAAGGTTTTAAGACAGAAGCTTATCTATATGTTGGAGTTATTTTGTTTGAACAGTGGGGGAGGGAAGGGTAAATTAATGTATTCTATATTTTTAAATACTGCATTGAAACTTTGCTAAAGAATGCTGTATTCTTTCCTTTTTAAAGAGTTTAATGGCGATTGGTAGCTAAAATACTTTCTTCAGAGGAACCAAACATATGTCTAAAATATTCAGCTATCAAAGAATTCTGATGACCAGCACATACATTGATGTTGAAAAAGAACTATTATGTGCATTGCAATATGATATATGTAACAGTTACTAGAGCAGAAAAAATCTTATTTGTGCCCAGGTAAATTATACAGGTTCTTGAATGTATTATTTAATTTTAAAAGAAAAAAGAAAAGGTGGTGATTGGGAAAAGAAGGCATTTAAGTATATGCAAGGTGCAGCATAGTGCCTGTTTGTTCAGTTTAGATACTCTTACCAAAAATGCTTCCATATAAATATGAAATAGATGCTAGTGTTGAACTCCACTTTTGGTGCGTACAGATATATAATAATTATATATTATGTGTACATGTGTGTATTTAGGTAACTATGAAAGAAGAGAGGTTATTGTGTATCCAGTTGCATACTGTTTTAGTCTAATATATTTAGAAATGACTCAAGTGATTCCTATTCCCCTGGCACTAATGAAATAAACAGAACTTCTGAGCATGTAGCAGTGCCTTGTAATCCATAAAAGTTGTTGCCAACTTGAAACTAGATATTTGTTATTTACATTTCTGTTTCAATGCTTTGTGGTGTACTAGTGTATTAAGGTGCACATCTTGAATATTCTAATAAATACTGGCACTGTACTCAGCTTTTTTGTATTTTTAGTGTGGGGTAACCTCATTTTACAATGTAAAATTGAATGGAAATGCATTTGAAGTTAAAAGACAACATAGTCAGATACCAGCTAATACTTAAGGGACAGGGAATGTGTGAAAACTGGTAGTGGTTGCTTGTGTTTCTGAGACATATTTGCTAGAATTAATATTTTTAGTCCTGTACAATTTTGCTTGCCTTAGGCTGAGTGGTGTGAAATGTAATTGAACTAATGACTCATTGGGGTGAGATCATTTTTAAGAATGTAGTGGGCTTCTTATTGTACAATACTATGGCATATATTTGCCCTTTTTTCTCCAGTGATGCTGCCTGTTTTTGCGTTCTGTTTAAGTCTGTCTGTCAAGCACCCACGGCACACCTTCATATCCCTCCTAAAATCCTCTTCTGTATCTGTAGTATATACAGTGTTCCTTTACTAGTTACTCTTTATTTTGTCTTGTTTGTGTTAAATCTGTCGTCTTTGTGGTACATATCATGTATGGTTCTGTTTTATAATGACTCCTGCATGTATATAGGATTGCAGATATTCTTACTTGCTCCCTGCTCTATGCAGAATTTTCTTCTGCAGACCTCAAAGTGTACAACATGGTATAAGTCCTTTTTTTTTTCCTTTATTAAAGATGAAGAATAGTAAATGTAAAAATGAATTTGCTTATATTCTTAGAGGCAATCAATGACTGTGATCGACACAGCTGTTAAAACCTGACTTAATGTCTCTGACTAATTCCTAGGCTGCATTTTCTCTTTGTTATGAAGTACTGCTTCATTGAATCTGACTTTCTAATGAATGAGCTTTTAACATTAAACATGTAGTTCTTGAGGATTTATTTAATTTTAAAAAGTAAAGTCATGTTGTCAAGAAACCTTTCAAGTCTGAAAAGTTTTCTTAAAATCTTATTTCAGATAAGTACATGATGTAAGCTTATTCATGTGTTGTTGTCATTATGATTTTTTTTTTCTTCTTTTCAATAAATGAATAGTATCTTTAATGCATTTAAGAATACTTTATTGGAAGATAAGTAATCACTGAAATCGTATTATGTCATTAACCCTAGAGATCCCACTTTCCCCTCCTTCTAGTGTTCAGAATACAGAAGATAGCTAGTCAGAGAAAGGAAGAAGTGTTACAAAAAAGAAAAAATAATTCCTGGTTAGGTTTTTGGGCACATTTCTTTCCGTAAGAGCTTACTCATGAAAGAATGTTTTTGAAATGATAAATTTGGAGCATATGGGATTTTTAAAAAAAAAAAACAACTTCTTCCATAAACCCATTAAGTTTACATCTACTCTGCAACCTCTCAAATAAGATGAAAGATTTCAATTCTTGTAGGAAACTAGCGATAGTTTAGATGAAATCAACACTGTGAGTGAGTATAGTCGAATGCAGGTGTCATTGGAATAGCTTTTAGCAAAAAGCCAGGGAAGTTATGTTTGAATATATGCTACATGGTAATTTTAGATAATGAATTATTATCAATTAGACAACAGAACTTCAGGGTAGAACGTGGATGATTGTAAGTGGCTGGTCTTTGTGGAATATAGAACTGCTTTTTGAGTCTTGTGGTAAGCTAAGGCATGAGCCTAAGTAAACTAAGGTGCATAACAAGTATTGCTATTTTTCTTTAAACCACAAAAACAGTTTTGGCAATACACATATGATTAATAATTTAATGATGTAATGGAAAATAGCTTTTTGCTCCCTTAAAACCATGCCTTTTTTTTAATACGCAACTTCAGAAAAGTGCTTAATTTTTTATGTAATGCTTTAGTCCAACTAGCTCTCATATTCAAGAATATGCTCTGTTTTTTTGTTTTTAATTGAAGCCGATACTTTGTGAGGATTAGTCTTTTAATGGTACTGGTAGCTGGTGACACACTGAGCAGTTTATCTAACAAGACAAGTGAAATCACGCTAATTGATTTTGCAGGTTGTTTTTTTTCTTTGTTTCCCCCGTTCCCCCATAACTGATAATTAAGTCAATGAATGTAGCCATTGTTCATTACAGTTATGAATTTTTAAGCATGGGACAGTGCAAACCACTCCACAAACTTTTTTTTGGATGATTGTCTTAATTCTTATTTACAGTGCTATGGGTGATGATGACTTCTTAAGGTTTCTTGATTCTTCATTGCAGGTATAAGTTGAAATAGAAAAAGAGGGTGTAGAATGATGATATACCGTGGCCGTTTTTCTCTCTCACCCACTCCATCCCTCCTGTGTAATTATGCAAAGTTGTGTATTTTCTATGCAGAAACTGGATCTGAGATTGTATATGCAAGATTTTTACTTTTTGCAAAAGTACTGTCAATTTTTGGACCAACATGATTCCCTCCCTCATTAAAATTAAGTGATTCTGAACCATTCATTGAAGGACATCACATAAATGCCTTTGTTTACTTAGTTGCATGCTGGAAAAATTTGAAATAAGTAGCTACCTAAATATGAGGTCAAAATGGGTCCAGGTTGTAGCTGTATAGCATTCAGAATATCTCTAATCAACACTGTTTAGGAATTAAATTTAAAAATGTCATATCATGCTAAATGTTGAAATTGTGCTTTAGAAAAGTATTCTCGAGTGGAATTTTTGTTTAAAAATTCTTTTATGTTTACAGAGAAACTGAGCCATACAAATATTTTTAAAAGTTTGCACTTCTTTAAGGCTATTTATTTTCTAAAAAAGAGGACTTGAATATTATTGACAAATATACACATGGTGTTACGCTAACAAACGGCCATGCAACATGTATCTTACATAGTGAAGAAATTGAATATACAAGACCTACTCTATTTAACATATATATTGAAAATTTACAGTCTCGCCAGTAGTTTAAAAAAGTTTTTCTTATTTGGCAGTATTTTTTTACAATTTGTTCAAATATTCCACTTGATGTGTTTTGGTGAATACTGAAATCTAGTCAGTGACAACCTGAGGTACTAAACATTTCTGCCTTACTTCGTTGTCTTCAAAGGTAATCTTTTTGCTCCTTTTAGGCTCTATCCATGAGTTGTGTATTACAGCGTTATTTGGCATAGGATCTGCTTCCACTATTGAAACAACTCGCTTTTTCATCTTACTTTTCAGAACTTTCTGAAACTTTTGCCTCGTGAATGCATAAAGTAGAGGGTGAAATATAGTTGTTCCATATGCCATTACTAGAAAACATAATCGCAACTTTACCAAAAGGTCACTTGGGCCCAAACATAAGATGGTGGTGTTTAAAACAGAGATGGGTGTCCAGCAGAGAAGGAATGTTGAGATAATCAAGAGGGACATTCTGAAGACTCTCTTTTGCCGTTCTCGTCGCTCCCGGTGCCGTTTTACAGCCCGGCGTAGAGCAATTATGACAGACACAGAAGTCCTTACTCCAAAGACAACATTTCTTCCTCCGCTGCTGTGGGACACGTCCGTAGTCTCATGCTGAGTGGTTAGAGAAATAGTTTTTTTCTTTCTAGCTTTCTTCTTTTGTCCCGTTGTAAATCTTGTACCAATCCGAATATTTAGAGCCTGGAGTATTTTAGTGTATGTAATTAGCATTACTATAACAGTGAAGAAAAAGATTGGAATCTGAACAAGAAGGTGGTAGTACATCCCTAGCTCAGTGTGGTACTCGTTTGTACTCACGCATAAAAGTGTTTTATTTTCCCAAGTACTTGCACTTCGAAGACTGAAAAAGTTGACTTCAATGAAAGGAATCAGGAAGGAAAAAAGTGAAATCATCCATATTGATGTCATTAATATCACAGCCCTTCCCATGGTCAGAATTCGATTGGCAGGTTTTACGGAGATGTCGTATCGGTCCAGAGTGATAGCAAAGACGTTGATTGCAGTTGAAACGCTTGCAAAAGAGACACAAGCCTCGTGGAAGCAGCAGATGAGAGCAGTGTTACTCTCCAGTGAAAGCAGAAGGATAACTATAGTTAGAGGAATACATCCCACACAAATTATTACATCAAGTACATGAAGGTTCATTGTAATTATGTTACTGACAGAATTGATTAAGTTGGATTTCATACAGTAAAGTACCAGCACGGTGAGGTTGCTGCCAAGTCCCAAAACAATTTCTAACATCAAAAATCCAGTGAGAGAAACTTGAAAGCTTAATGGATATGACAATGGTCGGTACATGTTGGTGTCGATGTCATCAATGGCATCTCGAACTGTAATGTTAGATTCAGACTGCATGTTGACTTCCAGAATGGGGGAGAAACACATTCTTTTGTTGCAGTTGTTTTTGCTCCTGAAAGGTGAAATAAAATATGGAACTATTTAATTTATTTTCTTAACACTTATTGTAGATAAATGCTGGGGATAGAGGAGGGAGGAAAAACATCTATTCTTACCAAACCCTTGATTTACTGTATGTGTAGAGCTTTAGTTGGCACGGACTCAAAATCCTGAGGATCTAGAATAAGGTCTTTCCTCTTTAAAGGAAAGCAGGATTTGTTTAAAAAAAAAAAGGAGTGAAAAGCTTCCACTTAGGGAGACAAGGCTTTATTTATAGTGATGTGGTTTTTACAAAGGGCCCATTTGTTGAATAAACTATACTTGTGCTTTGCCTTTGTGTTGCTTTGAGGGTTGTTTTAGAAGAATGTTGTTAAGTATTAACAAATTAGTACTCAAGATCATTTTAAAAAAGGCTCTTGTGGAAAAAAAAAGCAATAGGAACTGTTGCTTATATATCATAAAAGGAATATTTAAACTATTTATGGCAATTTAGCAGACTCTTTCTTAGGAAGAGTTTGCAACAGTATTGTGGGCTGAAACTTGAAGTTCTGTAATTCAGCAGATTTTTACAAGCCTCGAAGACTTATATTCACTTTTATCTTGTGTGCATCTACATATATGAAACTTACCACTACAACAATTTTATATAAGTTTGTATCATTTCAAATGCAAAACTTATGTGGGTTTGGGGGAATGGAGTTTATAAAAAAACACAATATTTCCTTTTTCTGATTTGAATATTCAGTTTCTTCAAGAAATCAGTGCCTACATGGAATAGAAGAGTATTTAATTTTATTGCAGAATAGATTTAAGTGAATCATTTTAGATAATAATACTTTAAAAGAAAATTGTCTTGTTCAGGTTTTTTTGTTTGTTCGTTTGTTTTTGTTATACAAACTATAATTAAATCCAACAGATTTATATACATAGCATGTTTGTTTTAGGAATAAGTGAGTTTAAAACAAGTAGCATTTATTACATCTAGGAGATTTTTTATTTTGTGGCTCATCTGCTTTGTTTTACACATACCAGTAGCTTGTAAATGTAGCATCTGCATGTAATACCTGATGTTTGTATTATTTATATTGTCAGCCAGCTCTTGAGTTTGTAATGAAATGGATAAATAAAAGAGAGGTTATTCAGTTTCTTGTTACGATACTTGAGGGTTGTTTTTTTTTTTTAGGTAGCTTTAAATTTAAGAGGGGATGTACTTGACATGAAAATAAATTTAAATGCAGACCTTTGTTCCATTCTGAATACATTAAAAATGGATAGCATTAAGGTGAACAAAAATGAGCTATTTTTTAATGAAAGTATGAATTAAGCACGCTTGGGATACAATATGCAAATGGATTTCATCTGTAGTTCTGAAAAGCCTCAATTGCACAATACTATTAATTGCAAATTGTATGATGAGAATTCTTGGTATGCTTCAACAGTTATTTCACATGTGCCTCTTAAATATAAAAGCTGTAAATTAGAACATATTAGTCTCAGGTGTGAAATGAAACAATATTTCAAAAGTTTTGTTTAATTTCTAGTTTAGGGAACCTCTATTAGGTTTATATTAGCCCTCAGGAATACGATTTCCTCTGTGTACACTGTCCTGGCTGTGAATGGATTTCAAGGAACCATTCCAAGTGCATTACTGGATAAATGGAATTCTTTCATATTAGCAAAAGTCAGGAGGAAATCAAAAGCATATCTACTAAAACAAATGTCAGTCTTAACTCTAACTTTATGCCAGCTGAAATTTTGTGAAAACAGAGAACTTCAGATATGCTAACTCTTAAGAATAGATTAAACATCACCTCCTTGTTGCATTGATTAGATTTCAGTTAAATAAAAGCAGAAATGTCAAGGCAGGGAGCTAATTTACCCAATGCATCGCCTTTCTGGACAGTGCCTGTTCCCATGCAAATGCTGAGCAGAGGTGGGGTGCATGCAACTGCTGACCTACCTGTTCCCTGTGCCTCAAGGGCCTTTCAGATCATTGCAGCAGCTTGTCATAAATTGATACATGGAGTCACTGACAGATATTTGACATGCACTGTAACCTGGAAACCAAGTGGTAGCTGGGCTCTTACTTCATTCCTTGCAGGTTTGTTTTTTTCTTTTTTTTTGTTCCAGCACTTCAGCAGCAAAAAATTCTGATTAAACATGGGGACTTCTTAATTGCCTGAGATACTTTTACAAACCAGTGCATACTCTGCTTGTCTGTTCTGAGTTTCAAGCCAGCAATAACAAATAAACCTTCTTTTAAGTGATGTTAATTTCTTTCCCCTGTTGCATTTTGTAGCAGCCTGTTTTTATTTTCCAGGTTTAAAAAAACCATAATTTCTGATCTCTGTGTTCAGAGTGCATGTAGACATCCTTTAGTTTATGGTTGCGTATTTCTTTCTGTAATATTCCTGCTCATTACTTTTGAGTGATGGCTTAGTCAAAGAAGTTGCTATACATCATAAAATCCAGTTCATGTGCTTTGAGAGTAACCATGAGTTACCTAATTTGGTTTATTTTCCTTTAAGGAGAATACATAACAGACCATAAAATTGAGAGAAAAGTATCCATTAGTCATTATGACAAATAAGTTATTTAATGAGTAGTATAGAAAAAGCTTGGTTAAACCCTTATTCAGCTTGCTGGTGAAGTATGCATATTCTCCTTTTGGGAATTCATGTTTCATTGTTTCTTCATGCATCAGTAGTTTCCACAATTCTGGTTTTAAATTATAAATCCCTCTTTAAGAAATGCTCACCATTTTAAGAATCAATCATTGCACTCTTCTTTTAATGAAAATCTGAGCAGATGTGTTAGTCTTCCATGTATATTGTTGAAGTGACATGCACGTAAATGGTAATACAAGTGTGTTCCATGTTTTGTTTCTAATTCCTTTATGTCTTAAGAATACATTTTAGTGATGCATCCTGCTGCTTGTAGGTCATACAGCTAGAAAGATACCCGGTCAACTGCATTCTTCATATTGTCAGTTGTAAAACTGAATTAGTTGCTGCATGCCCTTGTGAAGGGGAGGAAAAAAAAGGTTAAAAGTAGGGCTTACGATTTCAAAATAAAGTAATGCAAGAATATATTTTCTAATATCACTAATTTAATGAATACAAGATCTCTAAAATTGGATCTTATAGGTTGCATAGAAAATCCGTTAATGTGTTCACTATTTTCTAGTAAAATCATGTCATTCTCCTGTCAACTTACATGAATTTAGTTTTTTGGACAAGTTTGCTGTTCTCCAAATAGTGCAGGTTACAAAAAACCCTGACTAGAAGCAGTAACTGTTGTATGTAGAGTGTCTGTGACTACAGCTAGAAAATGTAGTTTTCCAGCTCTTCTGAGCAGGTAGTTTATACATACAACTCTCTTGTTTTCTAATAAGAAATAGAGCAGAGTCAATGAGCTTTATAGGAAATATGTTTTTGTTTAATTTGCACACTGTTATAATTTCCTTACTTGAAATAAATGTTTAGCAAATCTGTGTTTTTAATAAACGGCTTGAATGTACAGGGTAATGAAAAAAATAAGTTCTTAAAAAACAACAACATAAAAGGGGGATTTCTTGAGCAATCAGTGATTAGTCATATTAGCCAACCTTCATATAGCAATAAGTATACACTAATTACAGACTATCTGATCCTTCAAAGAGTAACTGGTTAAATCTGTAACATACTGAACTGCCAATATTTGGAAATACTGCTAAGGGAGGAAAAATTATTCCCAGTTGCATTATGTGGGTTTTTTCCCCAGTACTGTATTAGCTTAAACTGTACAGTTTTTATGTTGCACGAACAAAACAGGTTCTTAATATTCTGCAAGACTTTCATACAAAATAACATTTTTCTACCATTGTGTTTTTAATGGGGAGGGGGAAATAGCATTTGAATATTTTCTGATCTCAAATATAACAAGATACTAGCGCTTAATGTAAGTTGAATCTGATCTCTTCCCTTTTTTCTCCATTTTTTTTTGTTAAATGTTGCTTATTCTGCATACCATAATAAGGAACAGATCTTACCTCCACTAAAGATTTGATAAATTCTCGATGCAGGTGAAGCAGTTCCAGGTTGGAGGGATTCATTTTGTTCACTTGTTAGCAGAGTAGAAGGGAAAGAGGGTAATAAGCATATCTTCAGAAAATGACCTTAATGAAAATTTGTGCCTGTACTGTGCCATTGTTTCAGCATACTGCTAATGTATACAACTGCTTTAGTTCTGTTTTACAGGCTGCTGCAGTCTCCCACTCTTCCTACTGTAGAATCAATAAGCATCTGAAAATACATAATGAAAGTAATTTAACATACTGAAGGCTTCTTGTCTCCAGAGACATCACTGAGATTCAAGCTTTCTAAAAAGAAAAGCAGTGCTTCTGAGAGGAAAGCTTGCGATGGGCAGCTTTTGCAGAATGACAGCCTACCTTGTCGCTTCTCCTCACTGCAGAGAGATGCAGTGCATTCACTAATTTTGATTGGTCAGTGATGTTGGGCTTAAATTGTGCTTCATATATGGGATTGATGCCCTCCCTCCCCCGATTTATATAAGGATTCTTTTATAAAGGGACTAAATTTACAAATGATTTATGAATTCTGGAATATATTAAGGGTATGCCAGTTTTATTTTTACCTTTTCACTCTTTACTTTGTGTACACTAGAAACCACATGACACTGAAAAAAAAAAAAAAAGGGATAAAACGTTTATTACTTAAAAAGCTTCCAACAATCTATATTTGAATTTGCCTGCTTTCCATTTGTGATCTTTTTTTTTTTTTTTTCTGGGTCCTAAGAACATCTCTGAAATAAAGCTGCTTCTTTGAGCCATGCTGAGTTTCACCTGATACGTTTATATACAAGTGAACATTTAGCTCTTGTCTTGAATATATTATATTCAGGACAAGTTGGTACCCCCATATCTACTTGGAAAATTTCTATCAGGATTCACAGAGATTATTCAGACCCTTCAAATGGGTTGATAATTCAGTTTAATTTGTGAATCAGCAAAGAATGATTTTTATGATCCATCACAATGTATGTATAGTAGTGTAGGTTGTTAATTTTGTTGAAATGTTAACTTCTTAAAAAAAAAATCTTGTATGTTTCACGTGAATTTTGCTTAGAGATTTTACAGGTTTTTGTAAGGATGTCTTGCATGATCTTCTTGACCTTCACTTTGCAGGGGGCAGGATGTGTCTTCATTTTCACTTTTTTGTTTTGTAGCTTATTTCTGAATGTGTTCTATCAGTGTAGATAATGCTCACAACCACATAATGGGGAGTAACAGAAGTGTAGCACAGCATCTGTTTTAATTAGTACTAATGCTAAAATAAACATTGGAAATAAATTCAGTATACAACCCAAAATAATATTTCTTAAAGATCAGTTTGCTGAAGCAAGTAACTTAAGAATATCTGAGTATTGAATATTCTGCTGGTACTTTTTAATCTCAAATAAGTGTGGAGTATTTGGGTTTTTTGTGTTTATTGTGCTGTTTTGTTTTGTTTTTCCTTTGATTTTAAAGTGTGGTTTTTTTTTTTTTTTTTTTTTAAAGTTTGATAAAGTACTAAATGTTAAATCATGGTTCTTATGTAAGTAGCTGTATTAAGATAGCAGTTTTGGTCAAATTTTGATGGGATCCTCTGTTTTTAAGTTGTTAATGCAATTATAGAACGAAGTTGTGCAACTCAGATGTTTGCATTTCTTCTCTTTACTTTTTCTTTCAGCTGTCCATCCAATATATTATTTATCTTTAGGCAACAGTATACTTTATTTATTTTTTAAGTTGGCTACATCTCTGTCTAGCGTTCTTCCTGTTCCGTACGCTTTTACATTCAGAAAATGCCTAAATAAAGATTAGAAACTTTGAGCAAAGATCAGTAGGTACCAGCTGGCTATGCTGAGTAGCAACTGTCTGAGCTCTTTGAGCTGCCTCTGTGTCGTCTGCCTCCCAAGAGCTTGAAACCGGTGATACCAGCAGAGCTCTTAAGGGTGATGTGATAAAGAGGATTCCTGAAATGAAAGCATAAATACTAATATATTAAAGAGATTTATTTGCTTCACTCTCAGTATGACTTAGGATAAGTAGGGAAGCCTGTCTAAATTTAAACAGATGAACCTCCATCTCCCTTTCTAATTCTTCAATGTGTGCCTGAACAAAGATGGAGATACTGGATGAGCCTGTACTGTTAGGAAGAAAAAGATGTCTATGCAGAGGAAGATTGTAATGGGATTTTGGATGTAGCATGGATATGTGGTTCAAACACAGGTAAAGGAGTCACAAAAGACTTCCTATATTGCAGGAGGCAATCTTGGCAAAAGTTTTATCTGCAAAAAGTGTTGAGAGGAATGATAAGGAGCTGAGTTGTGAACATATCAAGCTTAAGTTTTCTGGAGAGAAAATCAGGAGAAGCAGCAGTACCATATGGAGGCAATCAGGAGTAGGTGGATGGATAGACATGCTTACAAGCCATTGCTGTGCAGATGCTAGTTAAGATGGTGTGAACAGATGACATCATCCTCAAAGGGTAGAATAGGGAAGAGTGGGCAAAAAGAGCCATGTGCAGACACCCAACATAGACAGAAAAATGTGCTGTTCTTATACCTGTTTCTATATCAGTACAGAATGGAATAGAAAGAATTTGACTGGTATTTTGGGTTTTAGGGGAGTGAAAAGTGGGTTGGAAGTGTAATAAGAGGGTAGAAATATCAGGGAACAGCAGGAGTCTTAAACCAGGAGGTTTATGATTAAGGGTCTTAGGACTGAGAATGGCAACACGAGGGGAGAGGGAGACCCTGAATGTTACAGAGAATAGAGCTGTGAAGAGTTGAGGCTGCTGGGTCTAACGTGGGGAGAAAATAAATGCAGAGAGGGAGGAGCTTGGAGCAGGGTGGAGCAGAAGGGAACAGAGACAAGTGCATGTAAAGGGATGCTGAGTGCACAGGAGTAGAGATAACTGCAATTGCTATAGCATACACCCCTGTATGCTTTTAAATTAAATTCAGGAGCCATAACTGTTCGTTAGAGTGTTTTTCTGTTTTGCTGAGAGCAGGAAGTCAAAAAATTTGGAAGCTGTAGCGTATTTTGTGGTCTTCCATCTTTTACCTGCTGTCTTACTTTCTACACACAGGAAGTAGTGTCCTAACTGACTGTTACTGTATGCTGAAATGGTGGTAGGATGTTTGTAGATCTGGAGGTCTAAACTGCTGGTGAGTTGATAAGGTCACCGTGAATGCAGGTTCTTGCACTGCAGTTTTTTAGAGAAGCATACATTGTTAAAAAGACTCCTTAGGCTCACAAGGTCTAGCAGGGATGAATGAAGTAGTCAGTTGTGATGTTTTCTATCAGAATCCTTGATTTTGGAGCTTTAGCATTCTTGTAATGCGCTTTAGGGTTTACCTTTAGATAAACCTATCACAGACTCTCTTAGCATCTGGGTGTCACGAAGTAGACACATTCATGAAGATATTTATTGGAACTGTTGTGAAACTGTCTGCTTGCTTCCCTTGTTCTCTGCATCATTCTTTTTTTCAGTTTGTACAGTTATCTCCCCTGAATGCTTCAGGAGTGCTTTCTGTTTTTTTTCTTTGGGCTGCACGTCTTGTTTCCTAGTTTGAATCTTGTTGCTCATTTAGTGGCTATGTATAATTTTCCTTCTTCTTGGCCTAAAAATGTCATCTGTTGTCATATTTGCAAGAGACTTGGGCTTCTAACTTGTACAAATTTTTCAGTGACACATAATCTCTTTAGAGCTTAAGTCACTTTTGGAAACAAATGTTGGGTGATTTTGGACATCTTGCCCTGGGATTGTTCTTCAGCATTATTTACATGGTGTCCGTGCACAATTGCAGCTGGATAGATCCTCCTGTACCTTGCACTTACCTACATGGGGCAGTGTAATACCCAATTCTAGTGTAGCTCTTCTGGATAGTTTATTGTTTGTACCTGTTCTAGCAGCTTGTGATCCATATCTAAAATATATTTCTTACCTCATTGCATCTTAGTTTCCTCAATAGTGTGTTGTAAAGAACTTTGTTAGAATGTTGTTGAAAATCCAGTAACATTTATAGTATCAAGGAAAAATAAACAGTGGATAATAGCAGGTTGGGTTTGGGAGTTGTACTGACGTGCCCTTGTTATGCTGGATTTGTCAAGGTGTTCTGTTTTACCTGATACTGAAATGATGGCTTGCTGGCCTGGATTGTGCTGCAGCACACTTCTGTGTTGAAAAGGTGTAAACCTGACTTCAGTACATAAGTTCTAGTTGTGTTTTATTATTGTTTAAGAGTGATATGCTGAATAGATGACAAACACTCTGCTAGAATTTGTACCTAAGTACCATTCTGACTCTGGTAATGTAGTGTTTTCTTTCTTTTGACACAAGTACTTTATTCTCATTTCTGTAATCTATCAAGAACAGTTCTAAGACAGTTATTCCTTTTCTGTAGTAAAGACTGACATCCACAAAACTAATTTTCCATTCAGTGTTCTATCCTTAATGTTTATTTTATTTTCTCCCTGATTGTTGATTGCCACACAGCTTTCTTTGTTTTGTTCTTTTTATAATGACTTATTTAGGTTGGGTTTTGTGGTTTTTTGCATTTCTAACTTCCATTTTTCCCTTGCCAGAAAACATTCCTACATGAGACATTGCTGATCTCAGTTTCTCCACTTTAGACTTACCTCCATAGATTTAAAAAAATGTGGATTTTTGAGCTTAATTATATATAATTTCATTGTGCTTCCTCTTGTATTTGCAAAGATGTACACCTTTGGAAGCAACACAAAGAAAAGTATTTTTAGAAAGATAAAAACTATATTATACATAAACCATATAGATATTATTATATATTTTGTATTTTATATAGTTTTATATATGTAATGAATATATATTCATTTTCAAGATGCTGAGTTAATGTTAGCATAGCAGTTTGAGTACGGCAAAGTTACCTACTTATGCTATGAAATAAAAATGTCTTGGAAGATTCATTTGGTTTTGTGAAATTGTTAAGCATAGGTTATTTGTTCAGTAGTATTTCATGTTAGTTCAACTATTGACCTTTTCAGCACTGGCAGTTCCTGTACTCATGAGGAAATGTGTAAGTTACAGAATGCCCTTTATCAATTAATACTGAAACTGTATCTTGTTTTAGTTTTGCACAGTGAGGTGATACCAGAGAAGAATTACAGAACCAGTGCTGGTTATCGTACCTATATAGAGAAGGTGTCCTTTTCATATCATAACAGTAAATTTGTTTTAGTGATGTAGCTAAATCATGGTCCTGGTGTATTGTTGCACAATTATTGAAGCGTTTTAGTTAAAAAAAAAAGAAAAAAAAGAAAGAATATCAGCTGTCCTCAGGAGGGAAGTATGGCTGATAAATTTAATAGTAATTTGAATAACATCACTCTGACTCCAGCTTTTCTCCATGGAGGTGGTTTGTCCTCTAATATAAACATTCACAATGAATGGTGCTGTATCACATAGTAGTTATTGGCAAAATTTTAAATAGTCACTGTAAATTTCAAGATAAATTTTTCATTTTTCTTTAAAAATAGTAATCTTGCTGTGATTTAGTTTTTCCTTCATTAAAATTGTACTTTGAGTACTCTTGAGAATTTGAGAGGTTTCTGCTTTTATAAAATATTCTTAGTTCTAAGCTGGCAATTGCTACTGACTTCTAGTGAGGGTTTTCATTATTACGGAAAGTCTTTTGGAGTCCTGACATCATACTGTTTGTGTTGCTTTAAACATACAAGAGAAGAGCCACCTGCTCACATTATTTAAGACTGTGAAAGTGTGCCTGAGAGAATGTTGATTCCCTAAGTTGGAAAGTAGTTTAGCACCACAGCTGAAGAGTGCTGAAGGTGAAGTCCTGACACTATGTCGCTGTAAAAGAAGGAAATATTGCCTCATGGCTTAAAGTCCCAGGCGGTTGCTTACCTTGCTTTCATCGAAATATTTTGTATGTTGGAAGAAGTTTTCAGTGTTATTTCCTGCTTACCTGGGTTGCTGCATTGCTTAGCATCAACAAGTCCCAGCTTATGATGGCACTGTGCTAGGTTCATGTCAGATTGGCATTAATGTAAACGTTTCAGTAAACTTTCTGCCTGGCTTATCGCAGTGAATTGGATTCAGAGGTAGCTGGATTTGACATGCAGGGTTTAAACTTCAGTATCTGGTTCAGGATTCTCCATCAGATATCCCCCAATGATGTCGAAGCTGTGCCTGGCAAAGTATGCAGGATGGTCAGCAGCAGGAGCAGCACTACAGCTACCCTGCTACAACCCCCTGATGCAGGAGTTTGTTACTCACCTTCCTGCTGTAATATCCTCTAAGTGGAACTGCTAATTTAAAACAAAACAAGAAAACAGGAAGATTTGCTCGAGTTGTTTATTTGACAGAGATCTCGGATGGACTTTGTTTCTAGTCCTTTTTAAAAATAGGAAGGCAATATGATTTTCTCTAAGACAGTGTTCACATGCCTAGTAGCAAGCATTCTTCTAGCTGAAACTAAGTAGCAAAAGTCTCTTAATTGCCCTGTGTGTAAAGGGTGAACACAACATGAATAGATATCACAACATGGACTGTGTCCCTGTCATTTTGTTAAGATCACCCACAGTGTGAGGCTTACCACCAGGGTGATTTTATACATTGCAGTCTCACTCAGCCCCTTGGCTGATTTGGTTTGAAAGCGCTACAGAAAGCGTGTGAAAAGGATCTGGTAGGCTTACTACCTTTAAAACCAAAGTTCAGTGACCACACACAGTAACTCTGCAAGTTTCCATATAACTGCAGTTACAGGAGCATACTTTGCCTTCTTCAGACAACAAAATAAAACCTGTGGACGGTAGTTAGATTCCCCCCCAGTTGTGAATGACTGCTCTAAGTGGTTAAAACCATCTATCAGGTCTCCGTGTTCATTTCAAATATAGGAAGTCATTCACATCAGTGTGACAGTTGTGATATTCCTCACATTAAGTTCTCAGAATCTGAAAAATGATATGCAGTACTATGTGTTTTCTTGTCTGTTTTTTTTTTTTTTTAATGATAAAGTACTCTGTCTGCCCCTCTTTGCCACCTCAGTTCTTCAGTTATTATTTTTACAAGTTTGTTCAAGGAACATAGAAGATCTGTTTATGTAGTGCCATAAAAAGACATGTGAGAGAAGTTTAAAAGTAATAAGCTATAATGATAAATGCATAATAGTACGGAAATTGAACTAAGCTAGTGCAGTGTGGTGACTTCACCACACTGCTAAAAAGAATATTCATTTGATGGATGTGCACGTTGATCTAAATTTAGATTTGTGTTGGTATCATCCTCAGTTTATTTTCTTTCTTCCTCTGTTGTTTGGGTGCAGTAGTTTAATATACTGTAATATAGTTTAATGTTTTTTATTGATTGTTGAAAAATCTCTCTCACATTCTTAAGAGGATAAATGAAATAGAAATATGATAACCTTGATATTTTATGAATTTTTTAATAAACATACATATTGTAGTTCTAGAGTCTAAAATAAATACCTAAACTTTGTTGAAAATGGATGCATATGTATGCAATGAAGAACTAATTTTATCTATGAAACTTTCAAATATCAAGGATTTTTGTGCCTAAACCATAGTTTCAGTTTTCTTCCATTTCCTATTTTTAACCTCACTGCAAAATTGTTCTATTTGAAATCACTTATTGTAGTACTGAAGCAAACCAGAGCTTGCATGAAAAATGCTTTCATTTGCTGTTTTTTTGGGGGAAGGCTGAGAGCAATAGCGTCACTGGTATCTGAGGAAGGGAATACTGTTTCGTTTTGTATATGGTTGCTGCCTGGAAGTGGCTTTGCAGTCATTACACTTGAAGCCTAGGTTTTATTTTACTAATAAAATCTTGAGAAATTGAAAGTGGTTGGTGGAGACGTTTTTGTTACACCAATGGATGATGAGCAAATACATGTTAGTGGAGAAAAAACTTGTCAAATTCTTCAGCCTTCGCTGATGATCTACTTAAATTAAAACGTATAGGTAGAATGAGTTGCAGTGATAGGAGCTATAAAGTGTGGTTGGAGTGGGAAAGAGGAAGGATGTTATTTGCATTATTTCTGGTACCTTTCAAAGTGAGAAGCTTCAGTATCACTAGGCAGGCTAGCAACTCTGCAAATTGATACCCATGGTTAGGAGCTCCTGGAGGAAATGTGGAAGACAGAATATAGCAGCTGCTACAACCTATCAACAGGAAAACCAGGTGAGTTATTACATACTGACTCTGCCCGTTACCATACTGCCTTTCTAAAAGAGAAATTGCAGTTCTGATACAAGTAGAGGTCTTTTCCAGTCCTCATTCTTTTCACAGTAGATACAGTGCCCAGTGAGAAATGACTCCCCCTGAGAGATAGCTGAATATAGAGGAGAACATTATTTCTCTTATTAATCAAGCAAATTAGTTTTAATATGAGGAAATAATGGAAGGAAAGGAGAGCCTGCCCTTTGAAAGTGGTTACTATTTTAAGTCTGCTGGTGGTTAGGTTGGAAATGTTTTTCTTTAGCATTGTTTTATGTTGTAATACCTTTTCTGTTCTCTTGCTCTTGAAGGAGAAAGAGAAACTCAGCCAGCCCTTCCTGTTCCCCAAAGGGTAACTTTTTTTTTTTCCCCTGCAAATTTTTCATATATTCTTCAGAAACTTATTTTGTTCACCACTATCAAAAAATTCTAGGTGTCTACCTGTTTATTTGGTTCTTGATAATACCCTGTTTAACACTCCCACTCGAAAATCTTTAAGGTGGCATTATCATAATAATCAAAACATACTTTGGTCTAGGGTGAAATACTTCAACAAGAATTTTCCAGTGGTGTTGGAGTACATCTGTATTTACAGACTATATTGCTCTTTGGATTATCAGTTAAATGCATACCTTGATGAATACTACAGGCTATGATGATACCAAGTACTTACTATATTTTGTAAGAGTATAAAAACCATTCTCAGTAATCTTAAAGCTTGTAGGCAAAGCAGCTATTACAGTATAGTTTGGGTCAATAAAGGTTGATATCAGTCACAGAAGTTTTAGTTTGTATTTAGTACTCTTAATCTAGAGCAAATTTCTATGGACAGTTAGAGATAGTGTGGATTAAGACTTCAACTAACCATTTCAGCTGCGTATGCAATGTCCATGACCACAATGTGTGAGCATCCGGTATCTCACACATTGTTTCTCTTCATATCATTCATAGTTTCTCTTCATATCATTCTGTTTTCTAGAAAAACAGTTTGGCTACATGCTAAAAGCCTATGGCAGATCTGTAAAGTCTGTCTATATTTCATGAATCTGTCCAGTTTCTCTAATACAAGACCAATTTCTTTGTGAAAAATGAAGGAATTATATACACTTTTCACATGTATTCTCTTTGTAGGTCTTTAAGCACTGATTTTTTATGTCTAACTAGACTTGACAAAGACAGTTAAACTGAGGCAATGCTTTGGAGTACTAATGAGCAAATTGAGGTTTGAGTGGAAAAATAGTTCATGTATCTAAATCTTTCTCTCAGGACATTATTTTTTTTTTTTTTCCTAAAGTAATGCATTGGCAAAGTCAGAATATAAATTATTTCTTGCACTAACCTTACTTCTGTCTAAATTGCTTTAAGCCCTCAACTGCATTGGAAGGAGGGGAGCAAAACAAGCCTCCAGAACATGCAAATAATTAATGAGATTTAAAAAAATGTATTGATGAAACACTATAGAACTCATCCAGCTTTTCAAAAGTAAACAAAAATGCCACACATCTCTAAGAAAACAGGCCTTGCAGCTTGTGTAGAAGATTATTAAACACAGGACAAAAATACAGAACGGTGTCTGGAGAATATTTCACCTGGATTTTGACATCTAGGAGTCATTGCTTCTAACATGAGCTAGGAAGTTAAATTAAGTGTGAAGATATTTGCTAAACAAAACCTATAATCATATAAGACCTAAGAGATAAACAAATCAATAATAAAAATAGAACAAACTGGATATAGTGCTTTTATGTAGACCACTTTGGGTTGTGCCATTCTGGAAAAACTTTTCATTTACATATTAGGTGTCTTGTGCATTTCTCCTTCTTTTATCCTTCCCAACATGACTTGTATCTTATGTGTGCATGTGACGTGGCAGAAGGAAGAAGAAAAGTTGAGTCTGTTTAGGATGAGCCCGGCATGGAGTTGGTAGGATGAATTTTTGATGAGAACTAAAGGAGTCAGATGCAAGGACAGGGAAGTTGTGAGAATTGCGTCAAGGGTGACTCAACTGCTCTTCAGAATTATTTATATAGGCTTTCCTCGTTTTCTTAATAATCTTTTGCTGTACGTGAACAGAGAATGTTGAATGTTGAGTTTCATAGTCACTTTTGTAGGAAACTGCTAAGAGCTTGACAGTAAGCCTTGCTTTAAGTTTTTGTTTTTCTAAAAAATAATCTTCAACAATATCAATATTTCTTCACTTTGGTACCACAATATAATTCCGTTGGATATGACTGTCATGTATGGCAGTTTGCTGGATAGCACCCTGCGATCAGCTGGGCACAAAATTGCCTTGAGTAGATTTGCACATCCACAACACAAAGAAATGAGAATGGAAATAGGATTGATCCCAAAAATTCCATAGACAAGCAGCTGCAGAGAGAACTGTGGACTGTAGAGAGTCCACATAAAATTGCTAATCTGTAATTTTAAGTCTTTGTTTAAATCTGTGATTACGATGCAAAGTTTGTTTTCTTTTTCTGTGCTTGCCTGAAAGTGCCTATATTTTCAAAGTATGTTTTAAGATTGCTGAGAGCTGCTAGTCATAGATGCTGAAGAAATGAATTCACCAAATCACTAATATTTTTAATTTTTTAGATTCTTTTTAGAAACATATCCAGCTGATATAATTTTAATATTCTGTTCTTGTGTACAGTCTTGGCTAATGCATCTGTTGACTGAATAAATAAATGCAAAGAAATGCAGTTTTAATTCTGGCAAAAACTATTTTTATTGCTTCCTTGTAAAATTGGCAGCAGTGTTGTACTCTGGGATAGCATTATTGGTTACTGACACAGTGGAATAATAGTAGCAGTTAGAAATAAATGTGAATTTAGCTGAATTTTATAGCTTGGGCTTTTATTTATTATTTTTAAGTAATTCTAGCACCTGCAAAATAATGAAGATGCTGGTTTCTCTTTTGTCAAATATTACACGTTCGCAGATTAATGTATAGCCTCTAATCTCCATTGACTACTGCTGGATATCGAAGCAGTCTGACACTGAACAGGTCACAGATTGGGCTAACCTGCTCTTTGACTGTGGCTCAAGAGAGCAGCCAGGCCGCTACTGTTTTACCCCCTGGACAGAAAAATATATTTATTTTCTTTTTCTGCCTTTGGGTTTTGACTTCCTACTGAGTTAGTAATTTATTTATTGGTTTTGGTATTTGAATGATATTTTAACTTTTAATGAGGAAAATCTCTTATGCTACTTCTGAAAGGATAAAATAATATCCAAATAGTTTTAATTGCAGTTCCCAGTTCTTGGCTGTTCAGTTTTGCTGATAAATACAGGGTTCCTCTGGTATGTCCATCTCGCAAGGCCTTCTCAGCGCTGTTCCAGATCCTCTACCAAACCTGGGGATTCGGGGTGCTGACTCAGTTGCAACAAGGCGTGCTGAGTTGCTCTTGAAGAAATCTGTGGCTGCTTGACTCAAAACTCTGCTCTCATCACTGCCACTGACAAGCAGTGCTCACTGTGAGTCTGTATTTTTCAGCAGAACAGTGTCTACAAAGTAATTATTCTATGACTCCTATAACTATGATATATATACCATAGTTATATTTTGTATGAATGTGTATATGTATACATACATGTATAAGTATATGAGAAAGTATATAATGGTTGTAAAATTTACTTTCATTCTCTAGAAGTAGTGTGAATTACACTCTTTCTGGCAACAGAAACAGTATAATTGTTTATGTAGAAACAGTTGTTATTTAATCAGTTGGTTTTATGCCGCGGCCTTTCTAGCAACCGTAGCCCGAGAGATTGATGTCTAATACCTTTTTTCATCTCCTGGACTTTAATTGTGACTAAAACTTTCTAATGTCTTTGCAGACATTTACAAAGTTTTTCTATGACAACAGTGAATTGTGTGGCTTCAGATACTTTGTTACAACTCTAAAGTGCCCACTTAACAGGAATTTGCATATGCCGTTCAGATTTTTCTGTCAGAGTTGACATTACAAGTACTTACAAACAGTAAACTGTTTCATGCTTCTAATTGCTTCACATAAATCTTGATCCTGGTCTTCCAACATCTGAGAATGAATGACTAAATCTTTTTCTGTGCTCATAAAGATCCTTTTCTGGTGGCATATGTATGTTTAACACTCCAATATAATTTCATTAAGGGAAACCCCATGATAAATTTAGGGAAAGAAAAAGCAAGCTGAAAAAATAAGGTAGGTACCCTAATGTCAAACAATTATCAACAAAGACTATTCCATTCAAGGAATTAAAAAGTCTGCAAGTAATTTTGCTTGCAGTATTTCAAAATAGATTCTGAATTGTAGTATTTTTGTGGCTGAGCACTTTTAAAATTGGTGAACCCTAACGCAGATTGTTTCTTTAAGGACCTTATGACCAAATGCAGTCTCTGCAGAGGTGTGGCATGTGGGAGGAAGATAGTAGAGCAGTTTTGAGGTGAACAAAGCCCATGTCTGAACTGGAAGGAAGGGCTGAACACCCATCAGTGCATCAAAAGACATGGGGAAACAGGCTGCACTTAGCTGGTGGTAGAGGAAGGTGAAAAGCCAAAGCACTTAATCTTTCTGGCTGATATGTATGAGATGGACAGCACAGGAGCTACGTCTGTGCTCTACTCATTTTCGTTTTCCCAGCTCTTGCTGTTTGATGAGTTTATACCATTACTCACCTTAATGTAATGAACCAGAGAAGAGAAACAAGACCCACTTCCCTACTGCAGTTTGTTAAAATGTCCGATAATGCATTCTCCAAAGTGGAATCCTACTTCCAAAAAGATACCAAGAAAGAATGTTAAATTTGAAATAATATACTCTCAGCCCAGAGACTTTCCAAAATGAGCTTTTCAACAGTGATGGGCCTGCAACAGTGGCGATGGAAAAATCAGTTCAAGCCATGGGTTGAATGGAGATTTTGACTCTGGTTTTATTTTCACAATGGAGTTCGTTTTTCCTCCCTCCCTTCTTCCAATTAACAGTTCTTCTTTTGGCATTTCTTCTGCTTTAATGTATCAGAAGGATCGTTATCTGTGTAGGGAAGGGAAGGAGGAAGGAGAGACAAGATCTATTTACAGTATTAGAATCAATCTCTTCTGAAATTTAGATTTTTATACAAATGAAGGAGTAGTATTCCTGTCTTCTCTTACACTGTTAATCTGAAACTTTCATTTCAAATAAAGGGGGGTTATCATGATTTTGGATTTTCCTTTGTGTAACCAAACCAGCTCTTAAAGTTTAAAAGAATTACTGATATTGTTGAATGTGTAAGAAAGTTATTTTCTTCACCTTTCCCCCTTTGGAAGACTTCATAACTCTCCAGTTAAGTAGGTTATAGTAATGGGTAGAAATAAATTAAAGGAAAAAAAACTTGAGGAAAAAATAATTAATCATCTGGGAATGGACGAAGCATTGGACAAAATCCTAAGGCAGTATTGGTTAAGAGACAATAAATTACGCTTCTATTACAACAGTGTTCACAGGACTTGGGTTTTAACTTTGGTTTAAATGTAAACTTGTTACTTGGACAAGTTACTTGGTGTTCAAGTTATTCCCTTTAGAAAAAGGCTTAAAACAGTAGCCAAAACTGCTGTGTGATCTAAAGATGGGAACTGTAGGCAAGTGCTATCTACTAAAAGTTATTAAAAAAATACAGTCTCTAATAATTTTGGAGCAATTTTACAAACTGCAGCCTTGGATAATGAATGAAAAGCAGAAGGGAAAATGATTTCACTTTCGAGCTTCATGCATCAATATGCTTTTTAAAATATCATGAGAAATTGCTGTAGCAATTGCATCCACATGTGGTGCTTTCCTTTCCTTAACTGTTTAAAAGACGAGCATGATTGACTGTGTAAATATTGATAGCTTTATAGACCTGATGAAAAATTACTGTGAAAACCAGAATTTGGGTAGACTCAAATACTGCAATTTCAAGACAAGATTTTTAATGAAATGTCCCATAAGTAGTCTTAAGTAGTTCTTCCTTAATAATAATAAAACATATGTCTCTAAGGTACCCCATCACCTCTGTAGAAAAAATGGCAGCCAGGAAGCAAAACTCAAAGGATGTTTTACAGTGACAGTGGTTTGAAGAAATTAACAGTGCATGAAACTCACATAAAATTTCTCTTTCATTATTTATTAAATATTAACTTGTTTTAATTGTAGACTGTCCTTCATCATTGCCTACAGAGAGGTACTTTATTCATACTTGAAGAAGGAAACCTCTGAGTGTAAACCATTCTCTGTAGTTGTACACTGATTTTAAATTATCTGAAAAATTTATATCTTCTCTAGTTCTTTTTAGGCTTTCATTACTTGAACTCATGTTAAAATAAGCATGAGTGAAGAAGTAGTGTTGAAGCCATGCTCTCCTTTCTGTTTGTAATCTAGATATGATCTTTGATGCATTAAAAAATGTGAATTGTTGCACTGGTACCCATAATTATTAGAAAGAATTCAGTGCTGCCTGCCTTAAGCTGATGCTTATTATCTAAAAAATTGCTTCTGTAGTTGAGCCATGGTAGTATGAGACAAAATTATAATTCTGCCATTGTGAATATAATAAATACTGCTCATATCTGTATTACCAAAGCAAGCACATTTATCTCTGTTGAAATATAAAGCACAATGTTGGCTTTTTAGTAAAATACTGTGTATTACAGATAGTTCTCTTAGTGGTGAGTGTGAAACCTGTGACTAAATCACATCTATGGATGGTAATGTTTTCTTAATATATGTTTAAAGTTTCTATCATACTGTTATTCCACACTTCCAGTTACAATTGTTATGCGTTGAGTTATGCATAGAATGATCTGGCTCTCAGACTGAACATATCAGGCTGGATTTTGAATCAATTAGAGCATTTTTAAGTCTGGAGAAGTTTATATTTAGTCTCAAAGGGAGCTCAATAGGCAAAGATGTCTTACAGTTTCTACCTCATGTTTATTATAACTATATTTCTATTTGGACAAATCCTTTTTCCGTTCATTTGTGGACAGATTAAATAAGTTGGCAGCTTGTGTAGATAAAGGCAGAGGACAAAGAAAAGGCAATTCTGCCTTGGAATGTTGCGCTTCAACCTTTTCACCTGCCTGTGAATCGCAGTGAATAACACTTCTTTCTTTTTGATCTGAAGCTTTATTTATAAATTAGTAGTCTGCTGTGCTGTAGCAGCACAGAAATCAGGGTTATGAGGGTGATGCAGAAAGAGGGTAGATGGAAAAATGAACTGGTATAAATACCTGTAGAAAGAAAATAGTTATGCTGCTCAGTTTCCATGGATAAATGATCCCACTTGAGAAGGCAGTGATCCCATTTCTAGGGAAGTTCTTCTCTGAATTCTTGCTCAGAAATAACAAGTCATTGAACTCCTGAAGTTTCTGGGCTTGAGCTTCTGTTTCTAGCCCCAGTTTCAGGTTTGAAAATCTGAGCTGTGAAAGTTTTGGCTCATCGGATTCACAAATTCTGAAGTGTTACTTATTTAAAGCAGGTTGAGGTAGTTGCACCATGTATTATGTAATCTTATACTCAAAAAAATTCCCCCCCCCCCAGGTAGTAAAAAGAAGTTGTTGTTTTATATCGATGTGTTCTAATACATAACAGGTGACCTACTTTTGTACTTTCTACACAGGAATGCAAAGAACAACACTGTATTTATGTACTTAAAGATCTTCCTACGCATTTCTCTGTCCTTTCTTTTTCTTTTTAATTTTTTTTTAATTTTTTGTATTTTACGCCCAGAAATGAGAGGCTCAGTGAAATAAAACAACTTAAGACTTTTAAAATTTGACCAGTGTACAAAATATGCATAAATTTCTATATAATGTAATCCTAAATGTGCATTTTCAGATTTCTTTGAAAAGAAGAAAGATTTTTTTACATCTATGTCTTACATATACTTCTGTATTTGCCTGAATTTTAGGTTTTGGTATGTCTTGTATAACTTCTTTAAAATTCCCTTTTAAGAAACTGTTGGGTCTTTTTATTTAGTTTTTAGTTTTTTTCTTGGCGAGGGAAGAACTTAATTCTTACATAATTGACTTTGATAAACGTATTATTAAAATCGATACATACAAAATACAGTTAAATGCATAGTTTAAATTACACTTTCCCCCTTGCACTGACCTTCTCTACTTTATGATAAAACATATTATTGTAACAAAGTCAGCAGAAAATTTTCAGGCAGTAATTTTTTCAGATTCATGGCATCTGTTCAGTTGGTGTTTATGAAGCACTTTGAGATACTCAGATGAATGAGGCTATATTAGTGTATGTGTTAGATGGCACCGTTCGAAGGAGCAGCATGTCTAAATAAACGCATCTTGGACTTTTATAAATTTAGTTGTATACAAACCCTCCTAAGTAAAATAGCCTATGAAAGGCAAAACATAAGCATTAAATTCCTTGGATGCCTTTTATTGGGAAAGCAGGATTGATAAAGGCACAATATGTTGCAGGCTTTATTTCACAGTTCTGCCAACACAAATCCAATCTGAGCTAGAGCACAGCTGCTATTCCTGCCAGTCCTCCTCTCTCTCCTGATGGAGCTTGATCAGCTTTTTTTGTTTTTCTGTGTTCTCTTAAAACGAAGTCTGTTTAATGATCATCGCTAATGAATTAGCGATGTCCTGTTCAGCGGCTTTTTTTTACAGAGTGCTTCCGCCCAGCTTTGAAATATTCTTTACCGATACAGTGTAGGGTAAGGGAATGAGGAAAAATAGATGTGAAGTTGAAGATGGATTGTGATGGATAGAAATACACAGAGAAAACTAGATGTTCTTACAACAATTGTGCTATTCTTTTTATCCCTGTAACACAGTTACTCCTCCTCCGCCCCCCACACAACAGATTTGTAATGAAAGAATAGAATCTTGTGCAGGCTGCAACTCCCAGAGGTAAAACCCACAGTACTAGACTTCCATCTGTATAGCCTATTTTATTTCAGAGAGATTTCATTTAGTTTTCCTTGGTTAAATTAGTCTGAAATACTGTCTTTGCAGGTTCATTAAAATTATTCTATAATGGGCATGTACTGTAATTTCTGAAGTTTTATATTCAGTTTCTTGGTGGTGGTGCTTGCTGTTTACCTGATGTTCTCGTCATCCTTTCTGCTGTGTCCTGATGTTTGTTACACTCTCTTACCTTTCCACTCACCTTCATGGCCAGAAGTGTTACTCCTGATCTGTTCTCTGTAGAAGTCTCTCTCTCCCCTCCCACCCCCATAATACAATACCAGAGTAAAAAAGAAGTCACCTGTGTTAGTTACATGTAATTAGAATGGGGAAGGGAATCTTCTTTGGTTGAATATGTTTTTATAGAATTTAAGAAGACGATTTCACCAGAATACTTATCTGTAATGTTTATATTTAGCAAACGTCGCCCTTACTGGTATGTGAAGACTTTTATCTAGTTGGAGAAACAAAGATTTGGAAACTTGGATTTGAAACAAAGCTATACATGTCAAAAAAAAAAAAAAAAAAAAGCTCCCCGGGGGAATGGGGTGGTGCTGGGTTTTGGTTTTACTCTACAGCCAATGTGCTAAAATGTACTGAATCAATACTTTGAATCAATATTCATGTGTTCAATAGTTTCGTAGGAGCAGTTAGACCTACACAGGAGGCCTGGTCCTGATGAGATCTGTGCATGTGGATCGTTTAATAACCTGTAGATTAATGGAGGCAAGTAAAGCTAGGGTGCCAAGTGTAGGACTGGACACAGCCTTGTGAGAACTTTGCTCACCTGCAACAGAGTGAACGCAGCATCATTGCTCCACAGATGGGAGCACTCCATCTTCATTGGCTTGTAAGACAGTATAGCATTATCCCTCTCCTTTGCCAAGTAATAAATCCTTCTTCCCCCAAAACATGAACAAATAGCTGAATTAGATACATAAATCACTATGAATGTACATGGAATTCACCTGAGATACTTTTGTGAAGGGCAGTGATTGAACACTTGGAAAAGGCTAATAATAAGTATTATCTGAATAATCTGTATTTGTCTAATTGCCATTTAAAAGCTCCTTAACTTTTCCCATGAAGAGTTTACCCTTATTGAAGGTATTTATTTCAATACCAGGTAATCTGCCACTTTGTCTTCCTAAGTTTGTTGCTTTGCTCAACTCTGTTCACTGAAGAATTTGCACTTCACATTCAAAATTTTTGAGTGGTTTTACCAAAACTAATTTATGAGTTAGCTTATTTGTATGTTGTATGCATGTCTTAACTGAGTAAATGGAAATCTTAATAGATATAGTGATTGCTGAGTAAGATGGTAGAAACTTGATGCCAGTACGAACCAAAATTTTACAGAGTTCTATATTTTATTGCTTTAATGTGGAGCTTCATACACACATTGGATTAAAGATTGGCTTCCATGTCTGGTTAACTGGTATAAATTGTTCTCCTGTGATTTTTTTTTCTCATTGCATCTCTGCCATGCAGGTGTCCGTGTTCCTTGCATAGGTGCTGATGCATGTGTGTCCGGAGGAGTGAAGCACTGATGCAGGGGACTGATCTGGCTGACAGCTAATGGGGTCATTTTCAGCAGAATGCTTTGTGGGGGTGTAGAGGAGGGGAGGAGACAATATGGCTTAGAGGTGTGGAAGGGAGGGAGCCACTTTGGCTGGAATTTAAATTGGTAGCATAAACTGCTGTGGAACTGAACCACAAGAGACTTGGGTCTGATAGCAGATCTTCCCTTTCTTAAAATCTATAGTATGGTCAGATTATATACAAGTAAGTGTCTGAATCATTACACTTCCCCTTCTCCCCTGGAGGTCTCTGAAAACTTCAGTAAATTCCATAGGAGTGGGAGAAAGCTGACCTTATGGTACGACTCAGAAAGGATAAATAGAATGACTCATAATCTGGTTCAGTTTATCATTTGCCTTTGACAGAATAATTTTTGACTAACGACATGGGACATAACAAGTAAAAGGGACAATCATAATTCTAATCAGTATTCCTGAAAATAATTTTTGCCAATTCATTTTTGCTTTATCTTTATTGTAATAGCATTCTTTTGACATTGCACACCGGTATGGGGTGATCTGCATGCTGTTGATTGAGATTGTTGTGGTCTATGTTATGGTTTTAAATACTTTTTTCTAAATGTGGACAAGAAAATTAAGTCATGAATTTTGCATAGACCCTGAGACAATCATTGAACACAGCCGTTTTGCTAACAAAGCTTGCAGCATCCTTTTGTCACCCTTTGTCACTTAATTTCTGCAACTACAAATGGAAAGGGTTTAATAAAAGGTAATAAACTAATTTGATTTTTTAAAATAAGATTACAAGTCTGATAAAGCTTAAATATATTAACGCTATTGAATTCAGTAGGCCTTTGAATACATTTTCAGAAAGAAAATCAAGTAAAAGATCAAAAAAAACCCCAAACTCTGAGCAACTGGAATGATAGAGTCAATGGCAGAGCAGCTTTTCCTTGAAAAGGAATGGTTTCCTCTTTGTTGACTTCTTTTGTAGAGTTTATTCCATCTCAAGATCTTAACACTCCTTAAGTCTTCCAGCCATTTTCATCTTTGAGCTGGAAGTGTTTTGTGTACATAATATGTTGAAGAAATTTTGGCATTTTTTTTTTTTTCTGAACACCTCTGATTTTTATTGTTATTTTCATGTCCACGTATTTTTGAAACTCTTCATTAGCTTTTTTTGCAACACAAATTATCCCCTGTCTGCCAGAAGCTGACTTACAATTCCATTCTTCAGCCATCCAGCAAGCATCTATTGTTATTTTTGAATTTATGTCTTAATTTCATGAAACAGTAGAAGTATAGTACATCTAATATAAGTATTAATGCTATTTTTAAAACTTACAGGATGGGAGAAGAATGAAAGAGAGTGGACGTTTACATAGTTTCTGCATTGGGGTATAAGGGAATCATGGAGATGAGCCCTGCTGTGTGAACAGAAGCAGTGAATTAGGGTGAAGCATCGGACATAATTCTCTTTGGTTTTGTTCCTTGATCAATATGCAGGTGCCTCTTGGTCTTATCGATCTTTTCTGCTTATTTAATGTACTTTCATTTTATGAGACCTATACAATCATTAAATGGAGTAGTTTGAATTGGTTTTGAATTAATTTACTTGCTGTGACATTGTTTTTAACATACTGGGTTCATTTACTGGATATCTGTACTGTTAGCTGCCATTAAGATAAAAATAGCTCATCTACAAAACCAGGTAACTGTCTGTAGCCAAGTGTCTCCGGTTAAATGATGTGACCTACTTGAGAAAGTTGCACACACTCAGAATCTCTATTTCAAAATGTCAGGTATTGTTCAGTAGTTTGTTATATTTAATTTTTTTAATTTTTACTCTGAAAACTGGGGAAATACTAATTCACAGCAGAACAATTTGATCGCAATGTGAGCAGTGCTGAAGATCAATTTGCTTAGAATAGACTTTTGCTGATCAGCAGCCCATGCACTGCTGTGTGACAGCATCATTCTTAATTCTCAGCTTGCTGTCTGCCTGGCGTGCGTGCTCGAGGGGCTAGCTGGAAATCAAAATAGATGCCTCTTATGGAGCCCTGTCGGTGCATACTTTGACGTGCTCTTTCAGTGCTGGGTAGCTTATGTTTGATCTGCACTAGAAAAGTTTTCCTGGTATGGCTCTTCCAGATCATTCTTTCAGCATACGTGTAGTGGTGCAAATGCGTTTTTGCCAGTGCAGCCCATGTTAGCTCCTGAATGAAATGGATAAATTGCACCAGCAAAAGCCCTTTTGTACACTTAAGCTTTTTGTTGGTGTAAAAATACTGTGGACCTTTCACTTCATTGCCCTGATGCCGCACTACAAAAAGTTTATAATCTGGAGCTGGATTGAATATAACCCTTTTAGTAAAGAATAGAACATAGAATCAACTGTGTTACACTTAGTAAGCAAAGCTAGTGAAAAATACTGGATGAGTCATGATGAATACTCTGAGTCTTTTTTTTTTTTTTTTTCTGTCCCCCTTTTCTGTCCTCAAAACAATTTGATGGAGTTGGTTTAACAGATGGGGAGAGAACCTATCAGTGTATGTTGGAAAACTGTTTCCAGATGAAGAACAGTTTTCTTAAGTCACTTGCACTCTTTTTTTCTTTGTTCAACATTGACTGAACTAGTCAAAACATTTTAAGCATGTTAAGCAATAACATATTAAGCAAGTCTATAAAATAATTAAATTGAAACTAGAAGCTAAGAGTTCTTAGCAATATTTACATTAATATTTGACTCAGTATAAATCTTATGATAACTACTTTTGAATCTTCTAGGAACCTTGTGCTGAAGATAAAGAAAATGTTTGTAATGGTTAGTATACTGCTTCGTACTGAAAATATTTAGAATTGTCTGGTAAATGAATTTCTGAATCCAAAATGAGCTGTGCTTTTACTTTTCTGTAAGTGCTCTAATATGCTGAGGCAGAGAGACATAAGGTTTATGGCTATCCTTCCAAAAGATGTTTTATTAAAGTGTTGCAGCACCCTTTGTTTTTCATGGGCTTTATTTCAATTCATTTCCCTGTACAGCAATTCCACAGCAGTGCTGTGCCTAAGATCAGGTGGAGGTTTTAATGGTTCTTCCTTATCTGTTTTGGTCCTGGTCACTGCTATTATAAACTGTGAAGGTCTGTACTCTGCGTGTTCTTTGAGAAGACCCAGGCTCTTAAAATTTATGTAAGGTTAATAGTCTGCATAATTTTGCAGAGTATGAGCAAGTACTTGGCAGGAGATACCGAAAAGCTGTGGCAGATTTATGTTGTTCTCTGTAGTCTCAAAACGGGTTCAAAGGATACTGATGATAACAGGTGACTAATAATACACCATGAAATAACTCTTATGTGGTGGAGATGAGTCAGGTAGTTATCAATTTCTAAACACATTTGCAAAGTAAAATCCACCTAACAAAGGAGGTTTGGAAGTTTTTTGGATTTGTGATTTGCTGGAATCCTGCTGAAATGTGTATGTAGATTTTGGGATCTTTTTTCCTGTCCACACTGTGTGAAAAAGGATGGAAGAATCCTTCAGTGTTCAGTAATTCTCAAGCCCTTGCAGTATCTCCAGTATGTTTTCCCTTACATAAGAGAAATCTCTGGTCTGCAGTTTTTTTCCCCATTAAGATGCTTTCTCTCTTACCTCTGCCTGCAGGCTCTCCATGCAGTTCTCACTAGTCAAGTGTCTGATTCCTCTCAAGCCCTCACTGGAGGGGAGCCAGCAAAGTGATCACTTTCAGGAGGAGGCAGTGAGAGAAGTATATCTGAAAAACAGCTTCTTTAACCTTTCCCAATAAAGCATATCACTTGCAAGTGAGGATGCTGTAGCTTCCTTTGTTATCAGGCCCAGACTTCTCACACTGTGCCCTTTTTTTTCTGAAAAACCCTTTAAAGATCTGACCCCGCTCCTACATGTTCTCTGGGAAAGGGAAGAGCAGTATTATGCCTCCATAACTGCTTCGCTAGCTTGTGGCAATGTAGGACTGAAAATATGCTACTTAAAACATATATATACACTTCTAAATTTTTAGATGCTACTATCAAGATAATATTTGAGAATCTGAGCTTTAAAGATCTCATTTAGTTCTCAGGGCTTCTGAAAACCTTGGGAATGCAAAGCAAGGGTTCTCTAGAAGTTCAGAAATAGAGAAACAAAGTAAAATATACATTTCAATGTTTTTAAAAAGTTAAAACCATGCCATGGTTTCTTGAAGACCGACTCATTTTTTGAACTCTTGACACTGTTACTGCTGATGTTTTCCTTCTCTGTCATTTTCTAGGGAAAGAAACAGTGGTTAGGTCCCTCTCTCCATTTCCCCATCTTCTGCTTCTTCTTTCCTGACTGTACAACAGATTTTCCAGCTTTACTTGATGCAGAGGGTAGGAGAGGCTGAGACGCACAGCGGCATGAGTGGTTACTTGGACAGTGCAGATAAAATGAAGAACATACATAGACATGGTCCTTAGACACCCAAAATATTGGTCCTCAGAGACATCAAGCATGGGTAGAAGTATTCTGAAATATTCTACTTTATCAGACCAAGGAATGTTTGTTTCTTTTTCTGTTTTTTTCTCCTCTCAGAAATGTACTTCTGGTGTTTTGTGCATTTTACTAACATGATTCCTTTGGTGAGCCCAGACAGACATCTCTTAGTTGCTGTGGGGCCTTTGATACTCAATTTCACTTTTTTCATCTCACTGTAGTTCTAAAATTGGAATTGGGTTTGGCTTATTTTACAGATACAACGGACTTCATACAAAACGTTTCTGTCATTTGTTGTGATGTATGAACTCAGTGTTTATTTGTAAATATATACCCACTCACCACCCCCACCCCCACCCCTTTTTCTTTTTACAAGCCATTACTTGTTGTGGTTGTATATGAGAAGATGGAAAACTGACATTCTGTAAATGAGCCAATGAAGTTATTCTCCTATTTCCTGCTATCAAATACAAAATGTTATTATTGAAGCCTGATGCTCCTGAGGAGTGCTCTGTCTTACCTAGAATGCCTTTGAAGACCTGTCTGCTTTCCCTTACTCCAGCAATTTGCTTTGATCCCTAATGCTGCTTGCCAAAGTCAGACCAAGCATAATTAGCCCTGTGGATGAAAACGAGTCTTTGGAAGAGTTAGTTGAAACTTGGAATTTTTGCTTTCTAGGAAGGTTTGACATTTTGAAGTCCAGTTGTCATCTAATTCATGACAAATCTAAAACTTTAGCAAAACAGAAGTCAGAAGAGATGTGTCCTTTGGAATTGAAGAGGCCTTGTTTTTCCCCTCTAAATTATTTCACAACATAATATGACATAATTAAAATATTTTTCTTTAAATAGGAAGCAATAGCTGTTTCCAAACAGTTACTGAAATACCTTATAAAACAATGCATTTAATTTTGAATTCTCATTTATAACAACATGCAAACATGTTAAAAAAAAAAAAAAAAAAAAAAAAAAAAAAGCCAGTGCCTTGCAGAGGCTACAGTTTTCCTTCTTAGTTTTGGGAAACTGCTAAATCTGGAATTGTTATACTTGTACTCAAATAATTCTTTGTCCTAGAGCCTTGTTCCCTCTTTAGTGCTTGCTCTCAGAGAGGGAAGGAGCTGAGGTCCATCAGAGCCGTCCCAGCAGCCCACTGGTGGCTGTGCTGGCTGTCACAGCCAGGACCAAGGGCTGCCGGTCTGATGGCTGATTCTGCCTCTCTGAGGGCACCATTAACATGAGCCTTTGCCAGGTTCTTCTACTTCAGTCAGTCCTAATAAACCATTTTATTTACAAATATGATCTGTGTAATGTCTCTTGAAATGCAGTCAGCTAATCTTGCCTTTTTAATTACTTACAATGACTTTAATTGGATCAGAAAACAGCAAGAAATATAAAGTAGTAATGTAATAGAGTTCGCACAGTGGAAGGACTCTTGTTGTAGGCTGCAGCCAGAGTATTGGGTTTGTAGACTGTCTCCATCTGCAGTGGCTGTCACCTGCCTCCGAGCTCTGCTGCAATGTCCGGATTGCCGTGGTGCAGGAGTCTGCTGTGATGCAAGTACCAAGACAGCCACATTCATTTCAGATGTTCAGTAGCTGAAATTTGTCAGTATTTCAGGCTCTCAAGCCTTGGAAAAAACTTTTTGTACTGAGAATGATTGACAGGTGTTGAACTCGAGTGTACCACTGTATCTTGCTGGTGATTTTGGAGTTGAACCTTAGGGCCCTTCTGATGCTTTCTGTTTGCCACTTTTTCACCATTTCATCAATCCAGTAAGTACACCAGTGTCTTCAAAAATAGAATGCAAATCTTTCTTCCTTTTCTAAAAGGCATTGCATAGGTTGAATAGTTATTCAGCATAGCTGCTTCTCTTGGGAAGTCAAGCAGTCCTTCATATTTAGACTGGCCAGTTATTGGTGGCTCTGGCTGCTTTACTGAAAGTTGGTTCAGGGGAGCCAGTATCCTAGAGCAGCTATTATTGCTCTCTACTTTCTGGCCATCTCCAGTCATACAACAGAGAGGCCTCACATGTGTCTCTGTTATGTACTTCTGAATATAGGACTTCTAACATTTCTTTGGCTGACTGTTTCTGATTCTTCTGGGTTTTTTAATGTTCCTTTTTTTTTTTTTTTTTTTTTCTTAGAAGTCCCAACACACAGAAAGTAATTTTAGACTGTACCCAAAGTACCCACGAGTTCACATATTTCTACAAATATTCATGTTGCAATGCTTTCCTTGTATATTTTTTCTGAAAAAACTCCCGTCCTTTTCCACATACTTAGTTTGCATATAAAATGACAAAGAAGGTCATAAAATCAGTTTTGAGAATTGAGTTTTATTTGAAAGAATATTCATAAACTTTTGTTGTTTCTCTCAGTTGGTAGACGTTACAAGTTTCCTTGCATGGCATAGTCACTAGAAACCTAGAGGGGTCAGGGTCAGGCTTGGCACTGCGCTAGTGCTTGTGTGGTTAGTAAGTGTGCCTGCCAACTGTTGGTAACTCCCTGTTAAGATTCTTGTGTCAGAGAAGTAGTTATGTAGCATTTGATAAATCTGTGATTTGGTACCTCCACGATTATCCAGTGAAAAAATACATGACAAATGCTCCTGTAGTAGGGTGAGGGTGGAGAGGTCAGTCAGCAGTCCACAACCACCCTCTAAAATGAGTTTAAAATGACTGAGAGGGGAAATATGATGGAGGTATATAAAATCATGAATGCTGTGGGAAAAGCAAAGAGACAAAATGAACAGTTGTTCTCTTCCATTACAAGCACTTACAGCCATTGAATGAAACCTTCGGATGGCAGGTTCACAAAATAAAGTTGCCGCTTCATGCAACGTGTCTTTCAGTTGTCATGGGAAGCAGTGATTGCTAAATGTTTCCATGGGTTCAAGGATTTTATGGTTAACGGAAGAGAAACAGGTATTGAGAATTATCAAATGTAACAGTACCGTTGCTCATAATATTTTTAAACCATAAATTGTTGCTCCATAGAGCTTCTGCTTTCTGAGTTGTCCATGCTTTGGGCTCAGTACCCTGTGTTGGAAGAGGAGCTTGGCTGACCTGAGGGTGTAATCGAGTCATGGAAGAGATCACAGCTGAGATCACAGCTAGTCCAGAAGCTTGTCTCTTAGGATCTGTTGGTGATCCTTCTACTCAGTTCTAGAGATTATATGCTGCTTTCTGAGCAGTGATCTCCCAGGAAGATATATTTGACAGTAATAAATTTTACATATTAGAATTGCAGATGCTGTCGTGTTTCCAGTCAAGACTCTGCTGCTGTTACTTATTGATATCTAGTGTTTCAGTGATAAATGTTAATGAGTGTATCAATACTGTTGACTTTGAAGACCATTGATAACCTTCACTTAATTTTCTGCTAAAGATAAATAGTTATTTTCACTTTCTGATTATTTTGGTTTTGCTTGGCAAAGTACACTTTCTGATATTGGAAAAATGTAAATCTTTATTGTGCTGCAGTGTAATAGTTTCTTTGCTTCAGGATTGGGCTGCTGTAAGAAAGTCAGTATATGCTAATGAGAAATTGGTTTTCCCCTGAATTTTTTAATTCTTTTTTTTTTTTTTTTTTTTCCCTGAAGGAAAAGGTGTTTAATTTAAGCAATAATAATCTTAGTTTTAGTGAAGAATCTGTTTCTTTCCTGATCTTGAATGATTCATAACTATCAGCAGTGAATTCCACAAATTATTCTTTGTGAGGCTTGAGAAAATTCTGTTGTCAAACTAAATATTATTTAGAATTAGAGGAACTATAATAAGAATTATGATAGAATCATATGAGTACACAATGAGTCTGTATGTTTTCTCAATTTTATTTTGAAGTATTAAATTGCTAAACATCTTTTATCCTTGAAGCAGCACTTTTTTTTTCTGTGCAACTTTTTTTTGTGTCAATTATTAGATATAATTGGCTGACAGATGTAGGTAATAATAATTGGCTCATAGATAATTATGTAATTCTACAAAGAAAATATCAGCATTATTTATTTAATAACAATTATTTGCTAAATTAAATGTTATCACCCATCTGTTAACAATTTGTGCCTTTTTGCAAGTGAAAGACTTGCTTGAACTTATTGTTTGCTTCTTTGGATATGCAATCTTTTTTAAAAAAAAATCTTGATAATTTTAGCATTTAGCTCATTATTTTGATCTCTACTACCAACGACATAAATTTTTAATTTTGTGTCTGTGTGGCATTAATGATAGTAGGACTCAAACGTGTCATCAATACCATATTTGAAAAGACTTGCTTTTCATTTTGATCTGTTTCAAAATAATAGAAGAAAAATTACGGCTTCTGTTTCTGTTTACACTGATGTTTAATCATACTGAGAAGACAAGTACGTTTTTATGAAATCTCAGTCCATGGTAATTCTCAACCTTCATACGTGTGTGTGCTTCCTAATTTTAGCAATATAAATATGCTCTTCTTGGAAGAAATCATGGTCAGGATGCATGGAAGATTCCAGACTAGTAGTGCTAAATTGTACCATTCTTTTAGGTTGTTGAAGGACTTTTACAGGTAGCAGAAAAGGTATGGTGCCACAGCTGCCTAAAGGCGGACCTGGAGCATGTACGAGGGGATGCTGCTCACATTCCATTTCACTGGTGTTCATAGGTGAGCAATGATCCAGGTTTGTGATCTAGCAACTTTGGAGGCTATGGTGAACACTTCAGAGCAGCTCATATGGGGTAGTTGGGAGGAATGTGGCATTTCCTCCAGCTTCCCTGTGTTCTTGTTACTGCAGGTACAGCTAAACATTATAGTAAGTGCTAGAGTTGTATTTTACCATTTTGTATCTATATAACTTTTTAGCAAATTGCAACAAATATTGGGGATGGGGGGGTGGAGGAAGAGGAAAGGTTAAAGCTGTTTTCTTTTTTCACTTTCGCTATCCAAATCATACAGGAAAGAAGGTGTTAAAGCATCATCAGAGGTAACTGCTGTCAGTCTTTGTGTCATGGTTAAATACTTTATATTTCTATTGGAAGGTCAAAATACAGGCACCTGTGGAAGGTAAATTCAAAAGCAAATATTTGAAATCTGAACACTGCTATATTAAGTTCAGCTTTCAAACAACATTCTTTTCTTACCCATCTTTTTAGTACTGTTGCTGAGTTTTATTATTGCTAGAAGAAATTATGAGAATTCTGTCAGACTGGGCAGATTTCTGCCAAAGGCTGATCTCTAAATTTTAAAAAGGCTTTACTGTAGGAGATAAGATACATTGCATGATGTGTTAAAATTTTGCAGTTATGTTCAAGTTATCTGCAGAAACAATCTGGATAACACAAGGTTCACTTTGTTTTCCCACAAAGTATCTGTGGTACATAAAACCTGTGTGATTTATAGCCTATCCAACATCTGTTGAATCTAAAGATGATAAAATCAAGTAAATATGCAACTAATCACAGGAAATTATTGATGGTATGTCAAGGAAGAGGTGGGAGGAATTAAATATGCATCTATTAAAGATAAAAATTACATATATTCTGAAATACCAAGTGAGTTAACAGCTGATACTAAAGAAAATGCAGTTATGCTTTTGCAGTAATATTTTCCTGAAGGTGTAAGTATGAAAGGGCTGAATGGTGGGTGTTGAAAAGAGGCAGAAGAGAGCCGTAAGGAGAGAGGAATATGAAAGAAATATTTGCGGCTTATATATAGAGTAAAAAAAAAAGTAGTATTTCCCCCTTATCCAGGGGCCAAGATATTAGTGTGATTTAAAAAAAAAAAATTATTTTACAGCACTGTAGCACTACTGATCTTAAAGGATCTTCTGGCATTTACAAATATGTGTTAGAAGTGATCCATGTTCTCTCATGTACAATCTGACATTTTTAGATGCATGTTTTAGTGCAAAAATAATGATAAAACCTCAAAAAAAATGCAGGATATCATAGAATGGTTTGGGTTGGAAGCGACCTTAAAGATCACCTAGTTCCACCCCCCCTGCCATAGGCAGAGTCACCTTCCACCAGCCCAGGGTGCTCCAAGCCCCGTCCAACCTGGCCTTGAACCCTTCCAGGGAGGGGGCAGCCACAGCTGCTCTGGGCACCCTGTGCCAGTGCCTCACCACCCTCACAGGGAAGAATTTCTTCCTCATATCTAATCTAAATCTGCCCTCTTTCAGTTTAAAACCATTACCCCTCATCCTATCCCTACACTCCCTGATACAGAGTCCCTCCCCACCTTTCCTGTAGCCCCCTCTAAGCACTGGAAGGCCACTCTAAGGTCTCCCCAGAGCCTTCTCTTCCCCAGGCTGAACAACCCCAACTCTCTCAGCCTGTCCTCACAGGGGAGGTGCTCCAGCCCCCTGATCATCTTTGTGGCTTTCTCTGGACTCGCTCGAGCAGGTCCATGTCCTTCTTATGTTGGGGGCCCCAGAGCTGGACACAGCACTGCAGGGGGGGGGTCTCATGGGAGTGGAGTGGAGGGGGAGAATCACCTCCCTTGACCTGCTGAACACACTTTTCTTCATGCAGCCTGGCATATGTTTTTTTGATATCCCTGGCCAGATTTAATTCTATATATATGCCACTGAAATGAAAAAATGAAGTGCAGCTAGAATTACTAACTCGGTAAGGTAATTGCAGACTTCTACACCTTAAGTCTGTAACTGTCCATGTATTCCTTTATTCAGATGTAGAAGTATTCAAGAATTAAGTAATATACCATTAATGTCATTAATTAAAACACACAAATGAACCAGTATCTCTTCTGCCCTCCTTTGAGGACTCTGATTTGGGAGTCAGCCATCTTTGTCATCTCAGTAACTGCTGGGATGTTTGAAAGAAGGTATTTTTGACCAAGATTTTCAGAACACATCATCCATTTTCCTTCATTTGCTTTTGTCATTGTATATGTCTATTCCAAGATGGCATGGTACTGAGGGGCACTGAATCATTGTACCTTCACATAATGCTCTATATTAAGAAATTCTACTTAGCTATTGAATGATAACATATTAATAATATTTAAAAGCTGCCAAAAATACTGGTATTTTCAGGCCAACATGTAAATTTAGGTTATCTTTTACATCCCTCTACTTATAACTATCTTACTTGCTTTCATGGCTTTAGGTATGATGCTAACTTAGGTAAACTTGATTTAGATGAGTCCTTGTCTTTGTTTGGGAAAGAGATGGTTTTCTTCAGCCATTCCGGTAATACATTTGGAAGGGTATAATTCCTTTACGAGGGTATATGATGCAGTTGCAATATATTTTAAATGCAGTTATCTCTTGCAGATGTAAGTAGATTTCTTTTCATCCTGTTTCATTTTATATACTAATGTGATGCTCTATTTCAAGGAGAACTGCTTGTTGTTCACCTGTTGGGATTTTAAGAAATATTGTCCTGACAGTAAAAATTGTGATTAATGTCTGTTGGAAATTTATTAAAAGCAAGCTTTATTCACCCCTTTATTTTCCAGTTTTGGATGGTCTCCTGAAATTTGAGCAGAAATGCTGTTGTCATTGGTGATGAGCAAGCAGTGTAAAGCTACGGACTTAGGTGGGGGTGGGGAGGAAGCTGTCAAAGTGAAAAGCAGATGATGGCACTAAAGTACTCTTAGAGATTAATAAGACCAAACTGTATGAACTGATTTGTATTTGTATCCTTTCACAAGTTACATTTCTTCATTTTTTTCTGTATCTTATTTTCGAGCATACTATCATTCTCATCTCTTTCAACCCATAAGCTCACTTCTTCAGTAATCCCCCACTTGGGCTTCATCTCTCTCCTGTTCCATATTATACCTTTCTGTCCCGCTTTCTGTTTCCATCTTTTTCACATATGCTGTACACATTGCTTTGCGTCTGTGATGCTATGAAGTCTGTTCAAAACAGAAATAGGACAACTAGATTTTTTACTGGTAACATTGTTTTATTTTTACTTAGCTCCAAAAAAAGCTCAAGAGGAGTATTGACTTGTAGAGGTATTATTGCTTTGTTGCCACAATAAATATGATTTTAAAAGTCCAGATACATCTGAAGAGTAGTTCCTTATTGTGAAGTGTCTAAATTAAACTTCAGTGAATTTATTATGGAGAAGTGGGTTTTTTTCTCTGTTTACTTTTAATGAAGAACAATCTTAATTATCAGAATAACATGGACGTTGTAAATGATACAGATACTGATTTTGTTTTCATGATTATAGCTTTTGCTTTATGTTACAGACCTGTTGTAATTTATAGGTATTGATAGAAGAAATTTTCTTTTGAATGTTTTCTGATTTCTAGGCCATAGCTCACATAGAATGTTTAGGGTAGAGTTTGTTTCAGCTCCATCCAAATGCTAATGATGAATAGCATAAATGTTACAGTTCTTTGGGAGTTTCTTATAACACAGAATTTAGAAAAAATACAGTTTTAGTTTCTAAAAATGTTTTGGGAGCTTTTGAGGAAGGTTCTCAAATCAGCTTGTTTTGAGGAAAGGCTTAAGAAGCTTAGGGTGATTTTTAGAGTCCTAGATCTTAATGTTTCACATTTTACCAATTTTAGTTATATTAAAATCTAATGTGTGCTTTCCTGCAGGTTAATATCCTCCATGGGTCAGGTGTACAGCACCACAAATAAAGTATTTCCTCCAGATGTCTAATCAGAATTTCCTATGCTGTAGGTTGTGTCTCTTGCCTCTTGTCTTACCCGTGTGTACCTCTGAGAAGGGTCTGGCTTTGTTTTCTCCTGACCACCTGTTATGTAGTGGAAAACAGCAGTTAGATCTCTTCTTAATCATCTCTTTCGGGTTAACAAACTCAGTTCTCTCAGCCTGTCCACATATTCAGATGCTTCAGCCCCCTTTCTTGATGGTTCCCAGTTGGACTCACTCCAGTTTATCAATGTCTTTCTTGTAGTGGGAGGCATGGGATACAGTGGCCTTACAAGGGCCAAATAATAAGAACAATTACTTCCTTCAACCTACTGGCTACACCCAGTACAGTACACAGTAGGCTGCATCTGTGGCAAGGACATACTGCTGGTTTGTGTTCAACTTACCATCTGCTGGGTCCTTTTCTGCAGAGCTGCTTTCCAGCCCATGGGCACCTGACTTGTCTGGGTGCACAGAGTCATGCTGTCCCAGACGATCAGGGCTTAATTCACTTTTGTTGATCTACATGATGTTTCTGTCTGTCCATTTCTCAAGGTTGTTGAGGTTCTTCAGAATGGCAGCCCTGCCCTCCAGGGTACTGAACACTTCCCCCGAATTGCTGTCACCCATAAACTCACAGAGGGTTAATTTTCTCCTGTCACCAGGGTTACTTACAGTGATATTAAACAGTATCTGCCTCAGGGCTGATCAGCCACCCGTTGAATGTGAAGTCAAAGCCCCCTCCCCTTTGAGCCTGGCAGTCCAGGCAGTTGAGACAGCGGGCAAAATAGAAAGTAGCAGGTTTAGTAGGTCGTGGTTAAAGTAAGGTTATGAGTCTATATTCAAGGGTGAAGGATAGGGCTGGGGGAGGTCTAATGGTGTGTGGGTGGGGAAACCTTAAAGGAGTTCAACAACTCTTGCTTTAAGGCCTAACTGAGTGTGGGAGTAGTGTGGTATAACTTGTGATTAGACCTAAGTAATGTTTGTCTTAGTGTGTTAAGCTATTTTCTGAATCGTGGCATTTTCACAGGAATGTCTCCAAAATATGGTGCTCATTGTTAAGTCAGTGATGATAAAAATAGATATCAAACTCATTTCCATCAAATCCAGATCCCGCCTGGCATCTGATTTCCAGCCCAGAGAGCGGTAGGAATTAACTCTTCCATCAAGTCAATTTAAATGCAGCTTTAATATAATGTTAAAAATAGCTAGGCAGTCTTCCTCACTACTCCTCCAGTATTGTTACCAACTTTGGGTGTGTTTTTTGAGTTTTATGCATGCAGTGTGGAGAGAAACAGCAAGTTTCCCCTGTAGACATGATTGTTCATAGATGGTTATTAAAGCACTACTAAATATTTTAACACAACCCATATTCTTTAAAAAAATCAGCAACAATCATTTGGAGGAAAAAAAGCTGATCCCAAGTGCAGAATAACAACCCGTTCCTTCTTATTCTGACCTGCTGATACACCTATAAATTTTCTCTTTGTTTTAACATGCTAGAAAAAGTTCAATTCTTTCATACCTACATGATCTCTAATTTTAGTGTTGAAGTCTCAATTTTCTTCTGAAGTAAAGCTTTAATCAAGTAAGATAATACCCCATCATTGGAAGTGTTCAAGGTCAGGTTGGACCAGGCTTTGAGCAACATGATATAGTGAAAGATGTCCCTGCCTATGGCAGGGGGGTTGGACTAGATGATACTTAAAGGCCCCTCCTGACCCAAAGCATTCTTTCATTCCATGATAATACAATGTAGATGACAGGTCTGTTTTACAGTACAAGATGATTGTCTGTGTTTAAATGAGCAGTTCAAGTTTTGCTTTTTTTGAATCATGTGCTTTCCACCAGTTTGATTTTGGTACTGTTGACCTCATTTCTCTAAAATGAAACCTGTCTTCGTATGTGATTGATATGAAAAACTGAGAAGTGTTTTGCTTTGTTTTTAATTTTAATGTCCCCTTTCACTCGGGGCATTCATCAGAAACTATACCCGGTTGTCTAATACATTCCTTTTGCTTTTCTGGACTTAAGCAGCAAGAACGTGTTAACATGCTGAGAAAGCAAACAAATAGAGTGCAATGGGTCCCACTCAGTTTCTGGCTTGGGCAGGACAGTTTTGCCTCACTTGATGTTGCTCAAACCGCGAAATACCAAAAACATTCTGTATTATGCATATGAGTATTTTATTTTTAAGATTGTAGAAACTGGTTAAGTGAAGATGAGTTTTCATAGGAACTTGATGGCATTTTAGTGGCAGAGAGAGATTTTGTTCTCAGTTGTTTCACTGAAGAAACAGAATGTTGCAGGAATCTTGTCCTGTCGGAAAAGGAAGGAGAGATAGCAGGAATTTTGTAAGGAACAGGCATTTTAGCAAAATAAAATTTTATTCCTCTTTAATAATTAATTCATAATGTCTGCAGAAAAAAATCAAAATTAATCATTTAAGTTTCAAAATTAATAATTTTGTAAAGTATATGTAAAATATATGGTATATTGTATATGACATATAGTATAGAGCTATAACATTCATATTTTGAACACTTTACAAGGCACCATACTCTGTAGAGTATTTTATAGGAATAAACATCTTTTTCTGAAGAGCTCATGTTGTGTAAGATGGCCATAAGATATTGTTTCATAGTAACTGTAGTGGAATCCCTTTCACTTGATTTAAAGGCTTAATATAAGCCTTGCTTCAGCAAGTACTTTGGTCCCTGATGCAGAGTGTGGGGCAATCATTTCAGCCTATGCAGATTAGCCTGATTAAAGCAGAACACAGGGAAAGGTTCTTTTTGAAGGCACCAGCTTCTGTTTTGAAAACCTAAAAACGTTCCTGCTCTTCCCATTCCCCACCTTCTCTGTGCATCGATTGTATGGAAAATTTAAGTGCCTCAAAGAAGCCGACTACTGTTGTGTAAGTTAGGGTGTTTGCCTATTCTACTTAGAGAATGAAGATGTAATATAAAATGTCAGGTTGCTTTCACCAAAAGATAAGCATTGGGTTTCTGCTGAGGTATTGGGATCTCAGTCTCTGTTCTTAGACTGGTTTTAGTTTTGTACTACCTGCACTGATAAAAACAAATAGCCATATTTAGGCCCAGCAAACATCCTATGTTGTTGGTTCGGATACAAGTGAGGCAAAGAGGATCTTGTCCTTCCTTTAGGAACATGGAAGTTAACATTTCCATTAGGACCATGGAAGTTTCCATGTTGGATTAGATTTGTGACCCATTTGAATTAGTAAATTACTTTGAGGTACTTTAGAAGCAGATGGAAAAAAACATTCAAATGGGTCCTCAGCAGTTCTGACAAATCAATCCACTCTGTTTGTTTGTTTTGTTCTTGTATCTAGGCGCTGCTGTAGGACTAAAGACTGAAGGTTTAATAACCCCTTTCAAAACTGAAATTGATTGTCATTACTGAATACTTCTCTCTCATAGGAAAGATTTTATGTGTTTTTACAGTATCTGTCCAGTCCCTTCTAATTTTGTGTAATGGAAATAAATATTGCAAATAGCGGTTTAGATTCAGTTTCACGAACATCTTCTACCAATGCACACGTGAGCTTCTACCAAGGGAGGAACTTTTATCCTGCCTGTGGGTTCCCTACGCTCTCCCATGGGCTCCTGTGTGTCTGCATCATGAGTCAGATGAGAAAATGCCTTTAGATGGAAACTAACTCAACAGCAAAAACTCTCATGAGTGCTAAAACTTGGAGGATGGACTGGAGTGAAAGACTAGGGAAGCGGGTTCAGGGCACGGAGGTGGAAAATAGACAGTGTTCTGTTCAGGGCAGCCTGCACTCAGATCAGCTTGAAGTAATAATAACGTTGCAGTTTTACTCCACCTTAACATTCTTTATTTTTAATATGCTATTTCTAATGGACAATTTCAACTAATTTGTTCTGTTGTTACCACTAGAGAAATTTTCAGTATGAATGCTGTGCTGTAAGCACTGTAACGTTTGCTCTTTAGCAGTCTTCTACAGTATTTCTTAATAAGCATGTTTTGGTAGCCTTTCATCTTCTTCATACTTTAATCCCAGCAGAACTCTTGGATATCATTTGGACCTGGTGACTTTTTGGAATTTAAATCAGTAGTTTCTTCCAAAATTGTAATTTTTCTTCATTATGGAAAAAGAACAGCCTTAGGACACCGATATTACCAACATTTTCTGCAACTAAGACTGCAGAAGCAAAATAAAGCAAATGACCCATGCAAAAGAAATTAGCCCCAAACCTGCCTCAAACAGGAAAACAAAAATCTATTATTTTATTTAGAATTTCAGGAATGGCTTAATTTCGTGTGATTTCCCCCCTCCCGCTATCTCCCATGAAACACCTCTTATCATTGGACTCTTGTTATTTATGCATTGAGGGTGGTGCCTCTGATCGTAGGTGTTTGCTTTTAGAGAATCCACTTTAGTTCTTCTAATTTCCTTCTTTCCGCCTCTTTATTCAGTCACTGAGGTTACTTCTAGAGCACAGAAGGATTTCTCTTATGGCTCAAGCAGCCTCTTGAGTGACACGGTGTAATAACATTGGTTTATTACTGGCTGCCCTGGTTTCCTCTTTGTTGATGCACCTGATTGTCCTCAGTAGATTTCTGTTGATTCTCTAGTTTCTAGCAAAAGCTCAAAATCAACTCAGTCTAATACAGTTTTTTGTGGAGCTCATAGGGATGTTAGCTTCATAGTTATCTTTTTTCCAAAATACATTTTAACACTTACAGAAAATTTTAATTCAGATATTTTTCCTGTCTTCATTATATATTTTCACAAGAGCAATGTTTGAGGTCAAAAAATGAAATCACTTAATAGAAAGATTCTACATTGTTGAGTCACTTAAATTAAGAAAAGCTAGCTGTGTTACTCGAAGTATTGTTTTTCAACCTAATGTACTATGTGCGTATCGGATTTATCTCTGTCTATTAAAGTCCTCTTACATAACTATCTGGGAAATGTTGTTTTAAAAAATGCATTTTTAAGCAGCATCGCAGCTACTCAATTAGAAAAGCTGTTCATATTTAGTGAATCAAGAAAATTTGGAATTGTAATGACAAAAATATTTTTTCTTTAAGAAATACAAAGTTCTAACCCTTTGTTAGGCTGAGGTAGATTATAAATGTCACTGATTCCTAGGGCTCAGTGTATTCTGCCTTGACATACAATATTTTTATTCAAGAAGAGAATTCAGCAGGCAGTCTGTATTTTAAGTCCTTAAAAAGTTGTTTCCAGCTGTGCCTTCCAAGCTTAATAGGATGTGATAGTTAGAAGGGAAGCAGTACCAACACCCTATGGGAAAGTTAAAGATTTGCCTTTATTTTTATGAACTTTTATAGAGAGGTAGAGCTATCAGAGGGATGAGAGGTAGAGGAATGGCTATAGGACTATAGCTCCCTCCTCTAATTTCCTCCCTGGCTCCACTGAGCAGAAGTGACTGGAGAAGTGGGCTGCGTGCCGCGCCGGTGGGAGGGCAATGCCTGTCATGGCTGCATCCAGCCCTGGCATGTGGTGGTACAAGGTATTTTAAACACAAGTCTTCTCAAAGTTAACAAAATGCCACATACGTGCTTTTAAAATCTGTTATGGTAGAGACAGCAGATATAAATACTATACTCACTAAATCTGTTATGGTTAATAAAGTATTAGTTTTACTCTGGTGTTTTAAGGTTAAAGCAGAAAGGAAAGCTGTCAAGTTTTAAACCGGGCCCCTGTCCCCAGAGTCTGTGCTAACTGGGAGATGAGCCACTGTGTCTGCTTAATTCCTGAGAAGACGACACTGGTACCTTACGGCCCATGTCACCCTCACCTCTGATCATGACCATAGTGTTATCGACTGACTGTACATGGCAAGAAATAGAATAATGATTGCACAAGTGCCTGAAGCAAAATCCTACATTTGCTGGTCCCTGGGTTAATAACTGGTAGGATCTTTGTTGTATTTCACGTGCCGTGGTTTCTTTACTAACTAAAACTAACTGTTTGGAACGTGTGAGTTCCTCTGCAATATTTTAAATAAATTGGATCCTAAATGCACCGTGGTTCTGGCCACCCCTGTGTCAACTGCTTTTCTGCTCAGTTTCATTGTGCTGTCTGTGATGGCAGCATCACTCTTAAGAATACACAAGTGTAGAGATTTCTAATATTATGTTGTCTGCTTAGGTGATAAAAGCAGGCAGCTTCTTCTGTCACACAGGAATGGCAGAAAAGCATTTGCAGGTGTTTCTGCCATAGACATGCTGTCCTTATGACAACTGCTTTTATGTTGAAAACAGTATAATATGATTGCTAGGGCTTCCCTACTGGTAAGAACAGCAACTAAGAGCATCTATAGCAGACTGTCTAGCCACTGAACCCACAGAAAGGCCCTCTGTTTTGAAGTCCTGATGAAATGCATTGTTCCAAAGCATTTTGCTGGGATTGCAGGAAATTTGGAAAAGGATGCAGATTTTGGCAGTTTAGCAGGAGGTGGCTGCCAGTCTGAGGCACAGATGGAGATATTTGGAGAAGCCAAAGCAGCATGGTCTTTCTGTTCCTTTCCTAAAACCATCAGAAGGATTAGATTTTCAGCACTTGAAGTGGCTTAATTTAAATTTTGAGATAAAATACCGCAGGGAGAAAGTCTCTTTTTTTAGTTCTCTTTCACAGATTTTTTTTTCTGTGGATTTAGGAGATCAGAACTATGTTTTAATTTTATTTTGTTTAAGCAGCCTGGCATTACAGAATATGATTTTATGACATAAGTGAACTCCACAGCAGTTCTTGTATTTGTGGGCTATATAAGTCTTTGGTGATATTTGCACCATTTGTAATCTCTTGATGCCAAGAAACTACTTCAGAGTTTACTATAGCAATACATTTAATATGTGGGTAGTTCTTTGCACTTTTTTTTTTTGTTTCTGTGCAGCTGAGAGGAAGGGGTCAGAAAATTAGTCTTCATATTCAAGACGCATGTTCATTCAAGTTCATAACTGAAGTTAGTGGGACTTCAGTATTAGTTTTAATAGGTTCATATGCAAGGCCACCTGTAGATATGCAGTTTAGTGACAGCAAAAAGTTGCAGGGAAGTAATGGGTAAGTGTGGCTGCTGTAACCCCTAGCAAAAGCAGCTTTGTAAGCATGTCTGCTTATAGGACTTCATTAATAGCCTGTGCAGCATGAGGTGTGCAGTCCTGCTGCTCGGCTGTCCTTTGACTTCTCTGATCCATATTAAAATAAATGTATACAGAGAAAAGCGTTTGCAGGCATATACTTAGTAGACTAAAACATATTTGACATACCATACTGTTAAAAGTGTTGATTTCCTTTATGCTTTACTTTATGCAGTATTTCTCTAAACAATTTTTTTTGTATGCGATGTTTTTCATATGCAGGTATGGGGCTGCATAGCTGTGAAGTGACTCACGTGGAATTTTGTGTTCAGTTGTGAACATGTGGTTGCTAAAATTAATCTGAGGTGTAGATTAGTTTATTGTGAATAAACAAAAATAATTCGCTACTAAAGTGAAAGGTTATTTGGCAAAGATTTAAAAGTTTAGTTAGGTTAGTCGGGATTTGAGTCTGTGCCTTAATAAATTTACTGGGAGGACATAAAAGGAATATAACTTTGATAGGAAGTCATAGTGGGCTGGTTATAAATGGAAATAGTGGAACATGGTCTTATGAAGGAAGTGTCTGACACAGGTTGAAATGCTTTGGCTATTATTTTGTTAATTTTACAGCTTATTTCAAAAGAAGCTGTGGACAACCTGCTTGACTGAGCAAAATGCTGAAAAATGTGTAAATGAGAGTAGTCCTGTGTTATTTTGGAGATAAGCAGTAGTGTAAAGGACTAAGGTACCTTGACCTGGGGAACTGGGATGATTTAAATCTAGAAAGATGAAAAAGTAAGAAATAAAAAAAAAAAAGCAGCAATGTTTAACTTTGACAGTTCCTCAGGTTCGTTGAGTACCTTCCTAGTCTGCTTTTATGTGGCTCTGTGGGTCTAATCTAAAGCACCCAACAACGTTCAGAATTGTTCGTTTTGTAAATCTAATCATCCATTTCCCACCTAATTTATGTTGTAATTCAGAGTTTTAAGTGGAGAGGTGTGTCTGTTCTTGGAGGAGCCTAAAGCAGTAGGTGTTCTCAGGTTGTGCTTTCTGAATTCCAGAAACATGGATTTCAGAGCAGTGGCCATAGTTGTTTTGATTTTCAAAAATGTGCAATAGTTACGGGTGTAATTGCATAATATTTGAAAGATTTGAGTTCTAGCCCAATCTAAGTTGTAGGGCTTCATTAGCCTGAAAGAATCTGAATCATCTTCAGTTTCTAAATCTCAAGTGAGTGTCACTAAGAAATCCAAGACATCTGGGAAGAGGCATCCTCAAGCCTTTTTTCCAAAGACAGGTCACTAGTTAGGTTAGATTCGGAGTGCAAGATCAGTCAAAGAGCCGACAGGAGGGAATGTAGAGGTCAGGGACCTCAGAGGGTGTGAAAACCTCATTTTTATGCCCTGGGTTGTGTTTTATATCTAAAATTGTTCTATGTGAAAAGCCTAAATAGTCCAAAGAGCAAGCATTACAATGTCACCCCTTTAAAAGAAAATGAATGTGTCTGGGAGAAAGGATGTCACAGATTCAAACCTCCTTTGATAAAGGGAGGTGAAGTGTTGGGCTTTCTACTTGCTGGAGTGCTCTCATTACTAAGTTGCTATTGCTGAAAGATTAAATGATTTGGCCAAATCTACATAACCAGTGACAAAAGTTGAGTTTGAGTAGATTTTCTTGCTGCAGTCACCAGTCTAGTCTAGTAATCTACAGATGTCCTACTGATGGTGGTTTCTGTGATGCTAACAAATTTTGTCGTGTTTCCATGATTAAAAAAAAAAAAAAAAAGTTTTATTTTCTTGCCATTCTCCTGTATTTGATCCCAATTGTTTAGAAGTACAATTTAAATATAAGAAGTATAATTTAAATCTATTCATCTATAATACATCTGGTATTTCAGATCTTAAAGCAAATTATGCTTATTGAAACATCTGGTTAGAGAAGTTTAATTATATGGTTAATCCCTTGGGACAAGGAGGTATCTTCTTGCCCCTTCCTGCCCTGTGACTGAGATTCTGGAATTCCTAGAACTCATGCTGTGCACCTCTTTGTCAATGTCTGGGTCTAGAGAAGTGGTGTGAGGTAAATTCAGTGTATTAAATATCCAAGTTTTCTTGAGTAATAATCTTTTGATTTTCAGTTTTTCTGGTATAATGTATCACTTTGACATACTCTATTGTCAAGTGTTGTATGCAAAAATGTCTCTTGGAACTAACTGTAACTTCTAAATGTTAGAGCATGCTTAAAATGGTCCATTATCCTATGTCATGCTAATCAATGTTTTGTTGCTTTTATAGATTACCTTTCTCAAGGGATAGATCTCTCTGGAATAGAAGTAATTGAAAATGATCTTCTTTTTATTGCAAGAGCTCGACTTGAGGTGGAAAATCAGGCTAAAAGGTTGCTTGAGCAAGGTGTGGAAACTCAGGTAAAATACACTTTCTTCTTTACTTACTTTCAAAGCTACTCTGAGCTTGATTTCCTTTGTTTTGTGTGGCTATGTCTAATGGCGATTAAACATGAAAAAAGTCTTATGTGAGATATTCTCAAACATGAGATATATCCAAAGAAATTGACAAAACTGGCCTTGTGCAATATTTGCAAGAAAAGAATTTTGCAGGATCTGACCCTGAAATTTAGAAGAAAGTAGGTGCTGATACGAAGAGTTTAACTCCAAGCACTGTGATAAAAGCTTGATACTTGATAGGACTTCGCATTAAGCACAGCATAATACACTGCCAATATTGCCACACTTTATAGATAAATCTGAAAAATTCAGTTTCTTAAACGTAAGCTGTAAGAAGATTTCTACATTTTAGCTGTGCAGTAATATATTGAAATGATTTGAAAGATTTCCCATTAAAACTTTAAAGGGCATTTTAAACTTTGAGGTAAATATTCACTGTGGGGAATATGAAAATTAATATGCATAATTACATTCATCCATACTAAATGTAATTATCTATATTTTTAATAACCTGGCTATGTCTATTATTTAACTATTTGTAGTATCATTAGTGCTGTCTTACTGCCTTTTTAAAAGTTCATGTTCTTTTGTCTATACTTTTTAGTATTCTTAAAGAAAGAAGTATTTTAAATCTCCATTACTACAGTAAGAGGAAAAATCTAGTACAAGTTCCTATCAAATTTGGATTTTAAATTAGAGAACAAAGAGGATTAGAACAAGACATTTTTATACTGATTGTGAACAATGGTTAAACTTACCTTTAAGTCAATATAGCATTTGTTTATACTGTTGAAGTTTGACATGAAAATAAATTGTAAACAGAATGGAAAATCTCTTAATTAAATTGGCTTGTTTAGGTAATACAGGATTAAAATTATCAGTATGTCTCAAACTTTTACTTAGGCCTTTCATTTCAAGTAATTTTCTGCAGTAAGAAGTCATGTTTGTGGTAAATACCTTTGGCTATGTACTGATAGCAAAATGGTAGGAAAAAACTCCTCATTTTTTACTTAATTACTACTCAAATATTGAAACTCCTGGCTGTTTGAGCATGTTGCCAAACTGTGATTGGTCTTGTTACAAGCTATGAGGCATATGTGAAGTTAAATAAAGACTGAATGAAGATAGGGCCTAAGAAAAAGAAAATGGACATTTATTTCAAATGTAGCAAAAGTCTTCATCAGTGTCTACTCCTTGTAGTTTTTCATGTCAGATCTGACCTTCTCTGATAATTTTCTCTTCATATTAAGTACTAAAACAGAACTGACAAAGAAACCCTGGGGAAATCAATCCCACTCCACTTGAAAAATAGACAGATTTATTAGGTGTTTCAGGCTGTATCCAGGTAATCAAGAGATTATTAAAGTATATGCCTGTTGTGCTTTAGCCAGGGGCCTGCTTCCACCAAATGGAAGATTGTTTGGAAGAACATTATTAGTGCTTAGTCACATCAAAAGTGGGGATGTTTTCATGAAGAGGTGTTGGGGTACGCTTCACAGCTTTGTTGTTGGTTATGATTTGTGGATTCAGTGTTGGAAAAATAGTGTGCTTTAGAAAATACACATGCAGGCATTGCCCAAAAAATTTAGAATTTGAAATATGACTAGCAGATAGTATGCCTTTGATTCTTATTATTTTAGCTGTGTGTTTTATTGACAACAATAAACAAGTACCTTCCATAAGAGGACATGGAATCTTCATCTTTCCTTCTGTGTTTTGTATCACAGAATTCTCCAGATGAGCTGTCTTCCTGCTAGTAATTATTCTGGTAGCCAAGTCTGTACCTTTGAGAATAGTGTATCTGTATTTGTCCAAGTGGTGGTTCTGTTATTTGATGTTCATATTTGCTATTGCAGTTATAGTTTTCACCTTTGTTTTGATCTGCTGTGTAAATAATACATGAGATGTGTTGCCTACGTGATAGTGAGCTGTATTTCTATATTTCATTTAGCACTTCTTAGCAATGCCTTAAGAAGAAAGTTAGTCTTACTGGTCCATTTTGGAGTATTTCGGTGTCCACCTGGAAGTGAAGTAGGAAGTGGAAATATATAAAAAAGTAAAACTATAAGTATCTCCTTCTGAGCAGAAGTCATTAGAATTTGGTGAATGTCTTCTCTAGAATTCAGCTTCTTTTTCAGAGATATTGCTGGAAGTTACTGTGACAAAAAGAACAGAGCTAAAAAGTTTAAAATGTCCCTGCCAACATTTTAATATATCTCCTTTGTTTGGGTAAGAAACTATTTATGTTATTTTGATTGTTTATTTAATGATGTATACATCACATGCTAATGAGCTGTGCCCAGATTTCCCTAAATAATTGCCAGTAGCACATGAAAACAGGTACTTGCCTCTAAGTGATACATTGTCTCCTTCTCTGCATTGTAATTCATGTTTTTATTGCATATCTATCACTGTAGCATTTGTGTATTTCTGAGAATAAATTAAATCTCTTTCCCTCTTCCTTTGGAAGTGTGGCATTTGCCATTGACTGCTTCAGAAGTGAAGGCTTCCACTCATGTTCATGGTCATATCTGTAAAGCTGCCATCTCGGTATAAACTAGAAGTGACTGTCAGCGTGTCTAGACTTAACTGACTTTCACAGAGCTGCCAACCATGCTTGTCTTCCTAATCATTTTAGAAAGGGTAAGACCTCTTTGCTCTTATTGACAAAAGTAATACAAATAATAGCAAACCCGATCAACCAGGGGTACCAGTGGCTACGAGCAGGTTTTTTATTGTTGTGTATGCCTAGTTATGCGGTCCTAGTGTACATAGCACAGATTGATGCTCTTTCATGACCCACAGAACAGTATCAAAAAATGGATTCAAACCCTTTCCTTACTGTTTAGTACTAAACTCCTCGCTAGCTTTCCTTCACACTGTAAGCAGGTTAATGGCAGATAGTATAGAAAGCAGGGGAGGCTGCTTTAACAGAGATACATCAAGAGCTTTAATAAAGTCACCATTCTAAGAGGAGAGACAGCAATGTTTTCTGCTTTAAAAAGGAAAAAGTAGGTATATATCCATCTTGCAACTGCCTGAAGCATCCCCAGCATTTCTTTTTCTCACAGGATGAACCCTAATTAGAAGAATCTAGATTTGCTTTTGATACCACTTCGGCTCTTTATTCAACAGCAGTATATTATTTAAAGCAGATCTGAATAATAAGAAATTACTTGGAGCAAAAGAAATTTGTTAAGATTATCATAGCTCAATTCCAGGTAGAACAGTTTTGTGAGGCCCAATGTTGTGACTGCTATACTTATAAATACGAAAACTTTCTCTGCCAGTTAGCTCATGCTTCAGATCCTTTCTGCTATATATTGTCATGCTTAGTGTGGGACTTTCTTCTTACAGCCAGGGATGCCCAAACTTAGTTCCATCAGGTAATGATAAGGTTGATAGCATTAGGAGCCAGGTCATGTGTGTGCAGAAAAGAGGTGCATTTCCAGCTCCTCCATCTTTACTCCTCCGAAGAGGTAGCCCTAGTTCTGACCTAGGTTCACTGCTTTAACAACAGTTATGAGGCTCCTCTGTGTAAGAAGGATGGGGTTTTGCATGTATTTACTCACCTGTGTAAAATGGTTTAGGAACCTATGGTCTTGCTTTTGACTTCACTGATACAAACGTTAGTAATTAGTTAAGATACAGATGATGAGGAGTATGCTAACATTAAAGATTGATTAAAATATAAAATGTTCATTTAGGTCAAACAAGACATGGTGTGGAGATGAGAGTAGAACTCGGATTTCCTTGGTTTTGCACCTTAAACACAGTTTGTCCTTCTGTGTGTTAAAGAAACATTATCTTTGACTACAGTATAAAAATTTTCCTTCTTTGTCTCCTGGAGTGATCTATAGATGTCTGACTGATTTTTTTAAAGGAAGTGTTTGGGTAAATTATGTGATGTTTGTTGCCCAGTTTCCCTTATTTAAGATGTGAGCAAATTTATTTTCCTGACTAGCATGAATCTTGAGACAGTTAAATTCACTGATAATTCACTGAAATTGTTCTGGGGATCATATAGTGAAGTTTCCTGTTTGTGTTAGAGAAAGCAAGAAATAAGTGTAAGCTTAATAACTATCCCTTGTCCAAACGAATGTTAAATTGTCTCTGAAGTTTGTTTGTTTGATTGTTTGTTTTTTTTTACAAATTAAGAGCTTTACTAATTATGACCTCACAAAATAAGGAAGAGGGGAAAAAACACCCAGCAGAAATAAACCCTAAGCTCTACTTCTGCAAGATGTTCAAGTGCTGGGTTTATATACACAGGATAAATATGTAAGCAATACTATCTGAACAAAAATGTCTCAATTAATTTTAGTGTAACATCTTTATACTGTTGTCACTTTAACCGTATTTGGGGGCATTTTGGGTTTTCATGTTGTAACTCACTGAGTAGAATTTGTTTTGTGAATTATTCTGTTTTGCATTCTTTTTCAAACTGAAACTTTCCTCTAAGTTATTGTCTCTGGAACAAGTACAGTATTTTTTTTGTCCACATAAAAAATTATTAACCAGATGTAAATGCATAATTGTTCTTGACTAATGCTATTTAGCACCTGAGAAAAGTGATGGGAGGATGAAGTATCTGCATAATTAACCAGTTGTCTGGAGGTGATTATCCAGAAGTTTTTCAATTTATCTCAGTTCAGGGTTCTCTAAACTAGGTGCTTATGTAGTACATCTTGCAGTGTTATGGCAAATTGGTGAAATTAATCTGAAACCTTTCATAGATCAGCATTTAATCTTGTGTCAAGTATCGCTAACAGTAGGTCTTCTTTGTTATCGCCAAGGGATTGGAGGGGAAAGCATGCACATAATTGACCATTTTTCTGGACATGATCATCAAGAAGTTGCATAATTTATCGAACTGCAGGGTCCTCTGAGCTGAGTAGTTATGTAGTACAACTTTCAGTTTTATGATGAGATTGGTGAAATTAATTTTAAATTCTTCATAGGGAAGTGTTTAATGTCAAGGATCTTAAATGATACATTCTATTTATTATCCTGTGGCAGCATTTTCCAGTTGTGCAAATGCACTTGGAGGTGTTTGAGATACTCAGATAATAAGAAGGGCTGGCGTTGGGCTTTGTTTTTCACTTTTTTGGTGAAACTTGCAAATACACGATAATGTTGCAGTCTTGAGTTACTTCTGTGTATGGCTCTTGCAGCACTACCCTCTGGGTAAGGTCCTGTGATACTAAGTTTCTCATTTTCAATCTTGAATACTTTAGCAAGAATATATGTTTCACCGAAACATCCTTTTTTTCTAGATTAGTTTATGATATTTTAACACTTCGATTTAAATCAAAGTATGCATGCTAGTTTTTGATCGTTTAGTGTCATCTTCAGATTTTAATGCTTTATAGTAAAATGGGCTGTGCAAGTGTATGAATAAGCTGTCTGAAGTTGTCAGCTCTGTGGAGAAGTGCTTGACTGTAGAACAAAATCTAATATCATAGGAGAATGTCACTTCATGTGCCCCACAGTTGTGTAGTGGGCCTCAATGTTTTTCTTTAGTTCATTTAGCTTAGGATGTGTTATGTTGTCCACACTGATGTATTGCACTAGTCAAAGGAAAAATTCTAACTGCCAGAGGTATTTTTGCCTGCCCTTTGCTGCTTTTACATATTAGCTATCATATTTTGTCCCTTTTTAAATAATATAAGCCCTTATGTACTTCAGAATGTCAATGGAATTGATAGCCATTCTGTAGATGTGCACAACTGCATATGTATGCATGATTACAAAATGATCTTTATAATAGCAAATAAAGTAGAAATATATGAGAAAAAAACCCCTCCAATTTGACACACAACTAGTCATCTTTTTATCCATTGGTTACCCTCATAAAAAGTCTGGAAGAGCTAGAGTTGAAATGCTACCCAGAGTATACCTTTTTTTTTTAAGTCAAAGAGTAGTCATTGCTTTTTTCTTTCTTTCTTTTTTTTTTTTTTTTTTTTCCTTTCTTCCCCCTTGACATTTATTTCTACTTTGAAATCTAGAAGTTGGAATTTAACCTCATCACTGTCAAAAATTTAACCAATATAGTACACTTCAGGCAGTAGATGTTATGTTTCCTTATTATTCCACAATCTTGATTCCCTGGAGGAGATCCTGATGGAAACTAGACTGAGACAGCTATTTCATAATAAAGTGATTGACTACAATATGATATAGAAATGGAAGGCATTTTTGATTATTCAGTTTGAAGTCAATTACTTGAATCTGGAGTAAGAAGACTGAAGTATTATCTCTAAAAAGGAAAATTTGAACCTACTTGCTACTTTTGGCGTAGGGTGAGGGTGGTAGCTATAGTTAACTTTAAATCATCTAGTTTTGCTTAGTGAAGACAGAGGATGAGATCCAAATCTTTTTATTTAAAATCACATTAGCCACCCATTTTATTGCCTTCTGTAATTCTAATGTAGACAGAGAACACTTACTTCAACATGTTATAGCTGTCATATTGGCTTTTGTTGTAAAAGATCACAATGGCATTTGAGTCTGTTTAATTAAAATCCTACTAGCTTATATGGTTTCTGCTTTTTTCTTTTACAATAGTTCTGTATGTATATAGAGAATTTACACTTTATATGTTTATATATGTTTTACTCTATCCTAACCATTAAGTTTCTTTGTCATAGAAACGTACTCATGTTGCATTGTTCAATTTTATTTTTAATCTTCAATATTACGGTTGTGGTTTTTGTGATCTTGTTAACTTGCTAAATCAGATTCTTTCATCTGGCCATCTGGTGCATGGCACTACTGAAGGAGTTTTCAATAAATCTAAATTATTTCTTCCTTGAACAGTTCTGTTAAGATGTGATATAGCAATGTATGGGTCATGTAACAACCAAAAAATATCTTTCAAGTATGTGTTAGTTATATTCTACATGTGAATGGTAAACTTCATGGGGATCAACCAAAACTTATGGAATTTTCCCTTTACTGTTCTGGTCTAAAAATAATTCATTTTATCTTAAAGTATGATCTAATGGAACTAAAGTGTTAACCATGCTTCAGTAATTTGAAATCACCAAGCTAAACACTAAGCATGAATTTATACCTCTGAACTATGGATTAAAATAAACCACAGATTTCTCTGCAACATAATCGGTTGATACTGTTATAACCTAGAATATCCTTTCAGTTTCCATAGGAACAGATGATAGAATGTTTTGAATCTTGGAATAGCTAAAATGAATGTCTGGCTTCAATATAGTTCTCTTTTATTTTGCAGCTTGCAACCTCTGCATGTAGGGGCTAAAAATGTGCATAAAAAAAGAAAGGTGGAATATTGGCATAATACATATTGAAATGTTTTCGGTAACAGTGGTAACAACAAAACCAGCAATAATAATAATAAAAATACTTTAAGGTGTTTCTGTGCATAATTCTTCAGGTGTTAGCTTTATGTTTTGTTGTACAGGTGCAAAAAGTATTTCTGAATGCATAGGAAGAGAGAAACCATTAATTATTGCTGTGTGCTGATGTCTCTTTAAATGTTTTACAACAGCAAAAAAAAAAAATCTGTCTCATTGGTCATCTCTAGATTTCATCTCCAGCCGTTACTTCATCTCACTGTGTCACACTATATAGGTATATTTTCTCATTGGAACCATTTGTACTATACAAGAAGACTTCATGTAGCCAGAAAGAAAAGACCCGCAAAATTTTAGTGGGCTATATAGTGTGTTATATATGTGACCATGGCAAAAGATGGTAATCCAAGAACAGTCAAAGAAACTTGCTAGCTGTAGTAGTATTTGTTTTATTAGATGTTTGGCATCTTCCTTAACAGGTCATGTTGCTAAATTGGAAAAGATATGCTTTGAGTGCAAAAACATTAACAAGATTTAAACATACCTCTTTGTTTGAGATGAATGGATATGTAACTCCAGTATTGATGTAGAGGGAAAATATGGAGGCCTTGTTAACAAAACATTAGGAATCTAAGTACCCGTAACCTGAGACATTGTGAATGCAGGTAGAAATGATAGTATGTGACTATTAAGTACTTGAGCTCTTTTCATTTGTTATAACTCCAGCATTTAAGACACTTGTTCTTTAAAACATTTTGTATGTGGAAGTTAGGATGGTACTGAAAACAAAAAAGAAAAAAAGAAAAAGAGTCAAAGTGAGGAAGAAGTAGCAAGTTAACTTGTGATAGTTTCTCTTTTCAGTGCAATAGGTTTTTGGTCTGTGAATGGAGCTACACTGTGCTAATGTAGTTCAAATAGTGACTTTTTCAAATATCTGTATTCCAAGATTATTTTCAGCTACCATTAATATAGAAGACTCATGAGACCTGTAGTTACTGGAACATATGGGCAAGTTTAATAGCAACATTTTGAAAATAGAAGGATTTTAAAATAAAAGTAATATCTAGGGCTTTCCTGCTCAGTATTAGAATATAATTTAGTGTTGCAGATGTGCAGAGGACCCTGCGTCACATGTTACTGTCTGAATATTGATCGTCTTTTATTAATGGTTCTGATCTGCACTTCTGCAGCATCTTTTAGAAAATTCCTCACAAACTTTGTAGTAGGTGGTTTAGGCAGGTATTATCAAACCTCATGCCACAGGTGAGCAAATGCAGAGAAATTCTAAATGACAAGAAGTAAGCAGGAAGGTTCTTAACAAAGTATTTGAGTTTGCAAGTTTCTATGCTTTAACAATTAGGCAATAGTGGTCCCTTGTTTCATGAAAATGCTTTTATTTTCCCCCTTATGAAAATAACATTTTCTTCTTCAGTAGGTCCTGGAACCTTATATTTTCTCACCCAGTAATATCTGCAACTGTAATTGTTTATCTTTTGAAATATATTGCAGTTAAAGTAGAACAAGCATTGTAAAATGAATGTAAATTTTAGTTCTTTAATTTATGTCCAGCAGAAAGTTTCCTGGTGTGGGAGTGAGGACAACGGACTGGCTAGTTAGGCATCGAAGGGCCCCTTGCCTTCTGTCAGCTGCCTTTCCCAATTAGTAACTCTTGCTGGGTGTTTACCTTCCCAGCTCTGGTATGGGTACGTGGCCATGCAGCTATGCAGTGCCCTCACCTGCATTTGACTCCACATCTGCTTCTGATAAACTTCTGTGATATTCAGGGTCAGGTTTGGTCCTTATAAAGTTGAAAAAATTATTATGCACCAGATACTGAAGTTATGAAGTGTTTATTAGTAAAACAAACAAAATGCACACTTTTTCCTTTCTGTGAGGAGATATTACTGGGAGATACTTTGTCACAATATATTAGGGGCACTGGTTCATGTTACGGTTTCACAAAACCTTCACATTTAATTAGGCCCAGGTTAGAGAACATTTTTTGTTCCTGTCCTTTGGATTAATATTTTTTTCTTCAAATCATATTAAAGCAGAGAACTGAGAAATGAAACTATCATTGTTTCCCAGATTTGGATTGCCTGACTACTTACACTGAGGTGATGGCAATGACAGCAGCTTTTATTGCAGTACCTAGGTATGTATGTGTTCAGGATTAGAGCATACTGCCATCCTATCTTCCTCCATCCTTCAGCTGGATACCATTATACTTCCATTTTCCTAGGCCTCAGAATGGCTTCAACATCATCCAAATTAAGAAATTCCCTCACATTGGCCATCTTGCTGTCATACCTCTATTGATTTCCAAACTGTGACCCCCGCTGAGCCCACCACCAGCCATCTCAGAGCCCTGTATTTGTGCCTGAAATGCTCACGCAGATTACCCCATCCATGGCTCAGATGAGCACAGCAGAACTGGGAACTGCTGCCTCCTTTGCTGTTAGTGTCCCCTGCACCCACCTGGAGGAGGTGCTGGCACAGGGTTTGGGTGGCTTGGCCAAGAGAGTGATGTTTCTTGTTGATGATCTGTTAATGCTCTTGGCTATTGATTGTATGTCTGCTGGACGCGTGTTCCACACAGTAGTTTTTGTCAGACTACAAAGTAGACAGCCCCAGTGAGATGTCAGTAGCAAATTAAGCATGAAACAGTCTTCCCTTTTGCCTTCCTTTTGTGGCAGGTAGTATGGTGTGGTGTAAGGAATTCATAATTAATTGATATGAGGCATAGGCTAAAAAGCGTCAACTTTAAGCAAATACTGAAAATAGCAGAAAGCAGGAAACTGCATTTGAGGAAAAACTTGCTTGGATAGACACATGCATATTTAATCAGTCTTCAATAATTCATGTAATATTAATGTGATGCATACGGTAATACAAGTGTTTAGTAATGGTTTTGGCTGAAATTCTAATACCTAATTGGGAATTGTTGCTTTTTTTTTTTATATCTTAAATTTCTTTGGGAAGAGATATAATTAACTTAAGTAAGCAGTAATATTACTGCAGCTATGTCTGCTATATGTATTTAAGTTAAAATAGTTTAGTCTTTAAAGTCATTAAGCTTTTATTAACTGAAAACTGTGTCTGATTTTCCACAAATGCATTTGTGCCATGACCTCTTTCAGTGCCTTTCCTAGAGAATCCATTGCTATCTAAACTGTCCTTCTTTCCTTTACTGTTTTTCTTCTGACAAGGTACTGCTTTATGTTTGCTAGTCTGAATTAAAAAAAAAAAAACTAATCTGCAACAGATAGAAAGCTGCAACAAATAGCATAAAATGCAGCCTTATGTTATAAAGACAACAAAAAAAGGGAGACATTGGTTTTGCTGCTTAATTTTCTAAGTTTCATAACAGTTTATATGTTTGTGATATCTTAATAAACTGATGAAGTTAAATCTGTTTCTTACCTTTCTAACAACCCAGTTTTAGAATATGATAAAAATTGTAAAGTTTTCATTAAATGGACTTTGAGGAATTTTGGTGGCAACTCTTTTTACAAGCTCTTTAACAAAGTGTGCTATTTCTTTATGTACAATAAGGTGAAGACTGTTTGAGCAATTACTTGAATAATTAGTGACTTAAATCCTGATGCAGGTCCAGCATTTCTGATGGGTAAACATGTTGGACTGCAGAAGAAAGGAGAGCATAGTAATTTTTGAAGACATCCCATGCCAGAGATCCAAATGTGCAGATTTTTGCAGGTCCACCTGACTCATTTTCAGAGATGTAGTTTTTCCCCATATATGGTGTACTTTTCAGAGTGAAAGGTTTTATAACTCAGCAGGGAGCAGTGAATTCCTTGGTGAATACTGTTGAGGAAACAGGACTACTCGGGAGGTACCTGAGCGTACATTTTAGAAGCCCACAATTTAGGGAGCATCTCTACAGTGTAATAGAGATAGCATAGTAGCAAAGATGGCCATGGTAGTGTTTTATGTCATCTAGTTAGAATTAGTTCCTGCCAAAATATATCCCTTGTACTCAGGTTGCTGAACCATGCTGAAGCATGTATTACTGTCACTGCCTCTGTTAGTCTTAAGGAACGTAAGCAAGGAAGCGTGTGCCCACGCCACAAGCTAGATGGGCAGTGTATTGATATTTTTGTTCTGCTTTCTTTGATTGTAAAGCATACATGTAACAATGGTTATTGGGTGCTGATATGTCTTGCCTCTCTGGAGCTCAGATGGTACTGATTTTTGTGCAACTCTTTCCTTCCAGGAGCGAGGAAGAAGGGAAGCTGTAAAATGAACTGCACTCAATCTTTCCCTCTCCCTCCTCCAGCACTGTATGTGAGCATAGCTATGATGTATATGCATCTGGGGAGGAATGTGTGCTGGAGTGGGAGTTACCAGCAAGGAGGATGGGAGGGTGCCATATGTTCTCCTGCACTGCAGGTTCTGCTCTTCCCTGGAGGCTTGTTCTGAAATCCTATTGATTTCTTGTCCAAAAATTCAGTTGTCTTGCAGTACTTCGTCAGTATTGTAGAAGGTTTGGCTATTACTGCTTAGTGTTGCTATCCTTGCAGTTATTGGGATGTAAGCACCAATTTATTCGAGGAAAGCCTAAGTCACCTTGTTCTTTGTTATTAATGTTAGATGAAGGATTTTCCTGAATTAAGATCTAGGCCAGTATTTATTTATTATTCTTGTTTTTCGAGTACTTCATGTTGAAAACCATGTTCCTGAAGCGCATATGTATGACCCATTAAAAACTTTTGGTATGACATTAATGTTACTCAGTTGCTTTTTGCAGCAGATTTTATTTTCCTGCCTAAGGACATGTTAATGCATGAGGCCTTTTTCATTCTGTCTTTTTACTTGACTCTTGTTTTATCCACTTTTGAAATGCTAACTAGGAATCAGTTTCAAAATGCTCTGCAAATAAATACAAGCAACCTTTCCACATACTGAAGACTTTTTCAGTTGATGTGTTGCTACAGGCCATTCTTGTATACATTTGGAAAATTCACTCCCCTTAGTTTATCATCAGCACTTTTACCACACCTTAGAATTAAAATTAACCCACCTCATGACCAAGGATATTTTTCTCCTTAATACCAAGCAGCATTCTTCATTAAGACCCTCTAACAGTGTTCTCATATATGGTGCAGTGGAAAAGCATCACCATGTTGAGTTTATGTTGCTTCAGTGCAGGTTATAAAGGAATCATAAAATTAATGAACTCATAGACTTCTACAGTGAGCTAAGAAACCTTGTGCTCGTGTAGTCTGACCTGTGTAGTGCTGGACACAGACTTAAATTCATTAGATGGTGAACTATAAAGTGTGAAGAATAGTAACTGCTATGAGCTGCAAATTATATTCTAAAGCAGGGGATTTGGTAACTAGTTAACTTTTATTAGATTCATCAGTCTTGAATTTTAAAGGAAATTGTATTGCCATGTAAATAAAGTAGTCTTTGCTCTGAGGTGGTTAACACAGCAAAGCTGCTGTAAAAATAAAGTGGATCATTGAAATAATGCTCTGGCCTGTGAACATCTGAAAATTGATCTCATGCATATTATTTTAAAATGCAAATTAGTTTATAAGCAGGTCTATACTTATGTTCTCCAGTTTAAAAATCTTACGGTTTTATAGAAAATCTTTGGGATTTTTCTCTTTAGAGAAGTTTTAGCATAGCTTTTACTTATGTTCAGAGATTTTTTTTTTTTTTCCTAATTCTAAAATAAGTGATAAGAACTTTTAAAAAATGTCAGGTTGTTTGCTGTAGCTAAAAATTAGGTGTTAGAATTAGTTCTTTACTCTACAGATGAAATCTGTTTCCTACACTGGAGGTACCTCATACATTGTGTCTTGATAGTTGCACACAGAGGAGGGAACTTAATCCTACATCTAGATAAGTAACTGTACGTACAAATAATTTCTCTTGCACACTAAACTCCTATAAAAACTATTTCCACTGCATCTGTATACAATTTTTATGAACAAGTGATTAATTCCCTTTTATTTCTTGAAAATTATACTAGTAAACACAGTGTGCCCCAGGTAAAAGTACTACACGTTCTAAAACACTGTCATGTTTTTCACACATAATACTATTATGCATTCCAGTTTCTATATGGGATGTTTGCTTCTTTATTTTCCGTAACACATTTTGGCCTTATTTATATTTCACGGTAGTTAAATTCACTGTTTATGTGTCATTCAAACATAGGAAAATACTTGAGGGAAAACAGCTGAATTTTAATAATGGATGAGGAATTGAATTGTAATTGCAGTAGTTTTCCTAAAGCCATTTTAGTTAAGGGTGTCTGTAAACAATCCCTTTGAATCTTTTATACATATGGAAGTTTTTTACATTGTCTGTGAGTATTCAGAGGAGGTCTGGCAAAGCTAATTTCTGTCTTGGTTTAGAGTTAAGAATCCATTTCCATTTCTTTTCATCTTGTAGGCCTCTGTCTTAAAGTTGATGGTATTTTGCACAAAGTGTGAGTCAATAAAGAACTTGACCACTAAGTAGTGGCCATTCATACAACTGCTATGCAGATTCTGGGCAAGATTAAGCAATTAATATTATTTATCATATTTTTTCAGTGTTCATGTCTACCTCTAGATTTGTGAGTTACTTTTGCAGGGGGCTAAATTAAAGTTAATATTCTAGTTATTGTCCTCATCTCAGGCATTAGACCAAGTTGTTCACTGATGTCAACTAGCACTTCTGTTTTGTAGCCAAAAACTGCTGTGCAGATTCATAGAAGGGGAGGCTCTGACCTAGAGTTCACGGAAACCTGGCATGGTGTGTGGTTGTACATATGTGCTAAGAATGTTATTTTAACGGAATTTATTGAATTTTGGCAGTGCAGATCATTATTGTTCTTGTTTTGAAGTCACAGGGAGTTTTCACACAGTAGTGTAAGCATGTATGCACTTTTGCATAGCATCCAGTTACGCATCAGCATCACGTGTGAAACTTAGATTGGAGCACTAGGCATATTGTAGGAGTCAGCCTGTAATGTTGAGAGGTAGTCCTTTTTTTATTCCCCTGAGTTGAGATAAAATTACAGGCACTGTATTAATGTTTTTAATTAAAGACAGAGATCTTTTTTTTTTAAGTATATGCCCCTAAACCAGAGAGACCTCAATGTTGATTGTGAGTGGAATTCATATTCAATATGCCTTAATATGACATTTCAGTTTGTACAGACTACAGTGTCTTTGCTTTGTGAATTCTAAGCCTGTCCACCTGTAGAAGTTGTGCACCATGATGGTTTATTGTAATCTGCAAATTTTAATAGTCCTGTCATCTCTTCTGCAGTTTTCAGGTGCGTAAGTGAGAATGTTGAATAGTACCAGAGTTAGGAAAGACTATGGGAGACACAGGTGTTCAAGTGTCGTACCCTTTCAGTTTTGAAGTGAATCATATAAATACTCTTTGAGTAGGGTTATTCCACTCTATTCTTTATGTCCCTCTTACAGCAGTTCAATCTAGACCATGTTTTCTTGGTTTAAGAGAATGTCACTTAAAATAGTGTCAGCATTGCTTCAAATCAAAACATATTATATCTCCCATTCAAAGATATGTTACTCTGTCACAGAAATAAATTACTTTGGTTTGGCATGAGTTGTTTCTGACAAAGCCATCTTGGCTATTATTTAGCACCATATTAAAATTTCCTTGTGCATATCAAAAGGTAATTTAACTGTGCAGTCAAATGTAAATAAGTTATTACTTTGTAGCAATAAGACTATATAACAGTGCTGCTTGATGGTCCAGTTTTGAAGAACAGAAATGTAATGCATGAGATGCTAATTTCAGAATACCTCCAGTGTTTAATGACTTTGTTATATGAGAGTTTTAAACTCCTTAATGTCTTGTTTGGATTTCAACTCAGAATTCTGGGAATTTGCTCAAGTAGGTTGATAATTAAGGTACTTTCTGGACGTAATTAGTGGAGCATACTGTAATTAATAAACTTAGAATCACTAAATGTAAAATGTGTTCTTAAAGTACTACAGCTTGGGTAATTAAAACATTTACAACCTGTATCATTCACGGAGAGCAATAGTACTCCTTAATATATTTTGCAATGAATCAGTGAGCTCTCCTTCAGCCCCCGTTGCTGACAGTTATTTTAAGATCAGAATTAATACTTATGTATATGCAGCTCCTGTAAATCAGATGGATTTAAGAAAACAAATTTTTGATAGTGCTGAAGCTGAAGTACATTTTCTAAGGTGGGTTATGCATCAGCTGCAAATGTATACCAGAATTCTTCTGTAATAAATTAAAGAGTTTATGAAAAGCCTGGATCACTTGTTAGCTAGTAAGCATATTATTCTACTTGTTTTAGTCTTTTATTTCTGTACGTAGTTGGGGCACATCCAGTTAAAAAATGGGAAGACATTTTTGTGGGCTACTATAGTTGGTTCTCTGATAGCCAAATGGGATGATAAAATGGAACTAACATCATCTACTCTGAGGCTTTTTAAAAAAAATCATAGTTGAAGACAGTTTTTGACCGTAAGTTAAATTGGATGCGGAAATGTGTGCATTCTAAAAGAGCTTCACGTTACCTTGTGGGATGTAGCCATGACTCATTATAGCTTTTCTGTTTTTGTTTTCTGGAAGTCACCACTTTGAAGACTGGGTAATGGATTGGGTGGGCAGTTGCTATATGACAGTTCTCATCAGGTGATTTGTGCCCTGAATTGTTCAAGTCGCATTTACTTTTTCTCCTTTTTCTGTCTAATCACTGATTTGTGAATGGATCTTTGTCCATAGTCCTTACAAAAAGGGTGGTGAGAAACTGGGAGAGTTTTCCATGGGCTTTCAGTTTTGTTTTTTTTTTTTTTCCGAGGAGTTTGAATCTTTGACTTTGAAATCTTTGCACCAAAATAGTCCATTTCTTGAGCTCATGACAGCAAAATTTATCTCTACTTATAGCTGTGACTCTGTTAAACTATTTTAGAAAACTAATTTCCTGCTAATTGTATTTTTAGAGAGTATGTGTATCCCTACATAATTTGTGCATGTTACAGGGAGAAATGTGTTAGAAATAATGAAGGATAAAGTTTTTTACAAGCTATTATCTAAGGATATGACAAGCAGCAACACATTCCTCAAGGTTGTCACAAGCACAAAGCTAACACAAAACCAAACAGGTCCTACCAATGAGGGAAAAATTAAAAACATTAAAGATGTTGCTGAAGGCTGCTTTTCTTTTGTCCTTTTCTTTTTCTTTTATACTTTTATTTTTCCTTTTTTTTTTTTTTTTTTTTTTCCTTTTTCCATTTTCTTTTTTATTTTTCTTTGAAGAAGAAGTTGGGGAAAATACATCTACTTTTCAAAAGATCAGAATAAAGGGATGTAGAGGATGTTAATGTAATTATGCAAATGGAGAATATGGCCAAATTCAGAATACTCTAAGCTATAGTCATAATAGGAATTAGAAGAGTTTCAGAAAAGAGCACAAGAAAGTTTAGGAATATAAAAAAAAATGTCATGAGAATACAAATTTAAAATATTGAGGTTATTTAGTTTATAAGGCAAATAATACGTTGGGCAAAAAAAATATATGTAATAATGGAAAACAGTGACTGATACAGAAAAGAGAATGTGGTATCCTTTATACTTTCTCATTTTCTAGCCAGGTCATACACTAGTTATCCAACAAAGGTTTTCAGAACAGTAAGCAACTTCTACAACTTGTTCTTACAAAAATCACAAATGAACAGTAAGAAAATTGACTTGTTAAATATTAACATTAGTACCAGTGAAGATGCTTATACAGAACATCTCTGAAACAGTGACATTTAAAATGTAAATTTCAAGAATTTTAACGTGTGTCATTTATGGACAATAATTTCATTTAAAACCTGAAAAAGCTCTGAAGAAGTCTCTGTATCTCAGAAAAGGTACAGGCATCTGCCTCTCAAGAAAAGTTTACAAAACTTTGTTCCATTTAGTTTTCAACATTAATTCACATTGAAGTTAATGTAAAATCATTGGTGTGTTGCAGGGGCTTGACAATACTTTTGTGTCATGCGGAGCTTCAGTTAATTATTTCTTCAGTTAGCTTTAAAAAACACCCGGTCATAATAGTCATTTGCTGTTGCTCTGCTTTCTCAGTAATGCTAGACACTCCAAAAGTACAAAAAGGTAATAACAAAAATTGCATTACCATTATTTTTGTAATAAACTTTAAAAGAAAAATTGTTAACCACTAGTAACTATATTGCTCAGTAGTGTATTAGATTACATATGCCTGCATTTAGGAACAGGGACTTGCCAATACGTGTTTTGTCTCTTGAAAACAGCAAAGTACTGAAAAATCCAAATGGTGTTATTATGGTAAGGTGTTCACATAGAAGTATTCTTGTGTATTCTGAAATGTACTTTTTTTCAAGGAGATCTTAAACAGCATTTCGGTGCTTATTCCCTGTTTCACAGGACCTTTACAGCAGTGTGAAATCATGTTTATATATGACATCTTGCTAGGTTGGAGGAAAATAATGGATTTTTATCGGGTAGTGAATTACTTTTGCTTTACTAACTTCTTATAAAATTTAGTAAGTTAGTAATATTTTAACAATGGCATTATTTTAAAAATAAAACTCTGTCATGCTTTAATATGTGTAATGCCAAGACTTTGCTGGCATACATGGTGTCAAGAGTTCAGTGAAAGATGACTTTTGGTTATAGCTTAAGTGTGCAGAGATTGCAGCTTAACTGAGTAATGCAGCTATTTTGTTATATTCTTCATGGTTAGGAATTTAATAGCAGTTACCCACTACTTAGTTCAGCAGGTTCCCTTTCATAAATAACTGTCATAATGGGCCCAGATAAACAGAGAAATCTTGAGTTCTCAAACAAGTATCTTCTGACCAAATTTGTTGTCATGAAAAATAAATGATAAAAAGCACTTTAACTTATGCATATACATAAAATTCATCCTCAGTTGCTGACTGCTGCAAGTTAACCTCAGCTGTGTGCTTGTATATGACATAAGTGATGTCACACTGTTTATCCAAATGCCATTGTCACAGGAAATAGCTATTATTAGCCCAAATGTTTCCCCTTTAGGAATACTTTGGAACCTGATCCTGCCTATTGAGTTTATATTGATACAGGTTCCTGAAAAGTTCATGCCCTTTTATTACAAAATCTTTTGCCTCTCTTTTTTTGCTTGAAAAAGCGAGCAAACAACACCTGAACATAATTACGCCCTCTTATCTTGCAGATGATCCAAACAAGTATTTATCCCCCCAATAAAGTTATATGAAGTCTCTGATATAGAGTTTATGTAAAAGAGATATTATATTACATATCAGAACAATTCTACAAATTTCAGAGGTGGTGTGAGGAATTTTGAGAAAATTTGTGTAGGACCAACCCTAGGGAACAATTAACTTGAACCCAAGCATTTGGAGCAGAATCTGTATGCTAAACATACAGTTTGATGATTGTTTTTGTCAGGATAGGCTATCTGACATTGAATGAAGTGTAGGAAAATAGGTATTCCTTTTGTCTGTAGCCATATAAGAGAATGGATCTGATTCTGAACAAATGCAAATTATAGGTTTTCCTGGCTTGAGGTCCAGCTGGGTTTTGTACCCTCTTGAGCCCTTTTAAATGCAACATTAAGACTTAAAACATATAGTACAAACAAGACTGATCGTTGAAAATGCTGGTTTTGGTTTTCCTTAATGAAAACAATGCTATGTTATGGGGTATAAATCCATGTTTAAATTTCGTCTTCTTGGAGAGTCATCTTAAAGCCTGTTGATAAAATTCAACACTTCACTGATGCTTGAGCCAAAACAAGATGCTTTAGTACAAGAATTGTTCAGTCATTATCACTGCAGGGTGAAAGATGATACGTTATATAGTATAGTCTACCATACTAGATCAGGATTAGAGTTACTCCTTCAATTCTTGCCGATTTGGAATGGATTCATAGGACCGTGAAACACTTAGGCCTGGAGAAGAAGCTGATACATTTTAAGATTTATTCTTACATTATTAAATCATCTTTTGATCCCTTAGAAGGTTAAAGAATATTTTATTGTCCTTGAGATTTTTGTTTGTAAACAGACACAAGAATTTTCCCTGATGTAATGATTCAACAAGCAAAGTTCAAATGATCAATAAACCCCCATAATTTCTGCAATGCTGCATTATGTGCTCTGTCAGCAAATAAGGAAAGTGAACAAGGATTTGTCACCTCCCTAGAGAAACAGGACAGGTCAGGAAGGCAAGCAGAGGATATGTTTTTGGTTTTTTTGGCTGACATCAGATCATAGGAATCCTTGCTACAGTTTGTCTTAAGTTTGCCAAAAAAAAAAAGAAATTGTAGTCTGTCATTCTAGAATGTTACATTTTTGGAATACAGTGCAGAATATGCACTTCATCTCTTCAAAATAAAACCTTTTTTTTTAATATTTTTCTGTGACACTCCTTTTAAAATCACAGGGGTGAACACAAAGGCCAACTACTTAGTATGTTTTGCTAACAGAACCCTCTCCAGGGAAGAGGCTCATGAACCAGGATTTAATTCAGAATAGAAAATAAGCCTAAATTACTATAATCAGTGAATTTTTTATTCAGATCAATGATAAATGATCTGATACTCTAGAACTTTAATTTTCAGTGTCTGGAAGGATACTAAGGATCAGATGGGTAAAAATAATGAGCAAAATATCTAAAGCTGCCTTAAGAGACAACTGTCCATTAGGAACAAACAAGCATCATTTTATTGCAAGCAATAGAGCCACTGCTTCTGCAGCTGTCCTGAGTATGTGAAGGATGTAATAATTCTTTTTCCTGAGGCTCAGTCAATAGATAGAAGGCCTGAAGGTGAGATACCCATTTGTAAATCAAAATCTGGATCTAGAATCCAGTAAAAGGGTCAGAAGTGTACCTGGAACAGCTAGGAAGCTGTGGGTGATTACAGATGATAGTATGATTACTGTGTGCTACTGACTTTCTATAAGCTAGAGGTTAAAGGGGTGTAGCCTTTATCTGCTGATTCTTACAACTTGAAATTTAAACTGTATGTAGTTGTTTATTTGGGTTAAAGCTACTTATGTGTTTCTGCATAGAATAAGATGTTAAAAGACAGCTTGCTGTGGGATGATAAAAAGCTGACATGTTTCTACAGTTCATTGATTTTGTATGTTTTGCATGGCTTGTAGAGCAGTCCTCTCTGTCTTGACCCTCTCACAGCCTGTTGACTGAATGTATTCCATGCTTTAGAGTGTCTTTTGGCATTAAATAATTGTTGATAACTGTTTTTCAGTCAACCTCTTGTGTTTAAAATATATTCAGAGCTTGTCTTGGTCTGATACTAGACCAACTGGTGCTGGAGACAGAATTCCTAATCAAATGTTTATTATTTCTTGCAATTATTAGAGGTTTGTGAATATCCCACATATCCCCCAAAAACCCAAAAGAGCTAACTGTGCAAGAGCACTGTTCAGTAGCAAACCTTTTAATGGGCTGTGGTTAACCATCCTCTTAAATGGGCTGATATAAGTTGGTTCGACCACTGATGATTTTTGTGTAACGCTTCCCTTCTAGAATTCTGCCAAAAAATAAGTGTGAAACAACTTGTGACTATTATGTGCTTATTATTTGGCTAGATCCAACTTTGGAGAAATACACTTAGATTATCTTTGAGATTGTTCTCCTTCACCAAAATTGTTTGATTTGCACTTAACTTCCAATAATAGAACTATTCAAATGTATCAGTTTATTATATGACAGTCAAATAGATTCAAATGATGAGAGACCATTAAATCACTTTATCTGACCTCTGCAACTTTATTTCAGCTAGAGCATTTCATTCTCAAGAGGTCAGAACCACAATCCAGATATCTGCATGTCAGTGAACTGGCAGGGCAAAATATGCCCTTGCAAGCAGTCTGGAGGAAGAGTAAGGTGAAATCCTACAAAGATTATTGATCTTTGAGAAATATTCCTGTGAAGGGAATAATCTGCCAGCCATTAGAGCATTCTGTACAGCTTGAAGCTGAAGAGAAACCCGATTCTTTTCCCTTGGCATCTATCTGATGTTTGGTAAGAATCTGTGAAGCCAGTTGTGTGTTGGAGAAGAATATTGTTTCTGATCTACTGTAGGCAGAGGATTCTAAGTTTGAGAACTGATTTATTTACTGATCTACCATAGACTTGCATCTGGTATGAAGATGTAGAAAGCAAAGAAGAGCTGCTTATTTTCTCAAAAGCTGTAAGAGTTGTGGAATACATAGTGTCACAAATGTACACACATGAAGGCTAAAAAGATCCCCTAAAACCATATTACTGCACACGTTGGTCCTTCTCGCCTGTTCTTCACTACTGCTGTAGACTTTTGCAGGAAACATGTTTTTTATGTGGCCTTTTCATAGTGTACTCTCTTGGTAAATAAATAAAGACTAGAGAGTTTTAAAAGTAATCTTGTATTTTCACTTAGCACTAATTTTCTCTGGAATAATTAGTTGTTTTGACCAGTTAGTTGACAAATAAACTAGAGGAGAGGGAAGGCAAGGAAGGTGTCAAAAACAACTGAAGGTATAGCTGAATATAAACTATGGTTATAGTGAATGGTTATGGTAGGCTTTTCAGTGGAAAAAAAGGCCAATTTTGATTTCCAAGGATTAAAGCACATAGCTTTTATTTAATTTTGTGGTAAGGCTTTATGTTATTTTTCTTAATCCAGCCTCATAGCAAGCAGCAACATGTCTTCAGAATTAGTACATAAATTACATTTATTTTTATTTTATTTTGCCTTTTTTGTATCAAGCCAAAGAGAGTTGGGTACTCTTTTTACCTTTTCTCAATCCATGGCTCATCTTTTTCAGTTTGGCTTTTGGGATGCTGCTGTTTGCCTCCTCCTTCCCAGCTGTTCACTAGAAGATTCGGGACTGAAGCCAATTCATTTGCTTTCCTACTTTATTACCAAAAATGGCAAAATTTTGCCAATGTTGTCATTTTTCCACTTCAATAATGGATAATAAAGTTGCACGTGGGAATTTTTGCATATCTTCAATTTTTTGAGTGTGGGTGGAATACTATTTCAGGCTCTTACTCTGAAATGCTAAAACATGAAAGACTGTATTATGTATTTTTTTCCCCATGTTAACCAATATTTTTAGCTTATTTCTGATTCATCTGAATCCAGGATAAGCTATCAGAGGCACAGAAACAAATGGTCATGTATATGCCATGGGTTTTTCCTTTCTCTGAACATCTTGGGAAGACACAGTGCTTGAGATACTTGCTTTGTAGAGAAGAGGGAGCAAGAACCCCCAAACTTCTGGCAAATGTATATTTTTTCTTCTTATATTTTACCAGAGGAGGAAGTTTTTGACATCAGCTGTAACTGATAGGAACTACTTTATATCTATGGAGGATAAATTCTACTGAATTTAAAGACATTTAAATACTATGTTGTACAGGGTGGTCTGTTTTAATGCTACTTTTAAATGCTGTATATCTTTATTAGAGAAACTTTGGACAATTCTTTTTTTTTTAAAGACGAGCAAAAATCTGTTCAGATTCCTATACTATATCCAGGGCCAGGTATGGACATTGTGAGGAATTACTAAAATAAATTATCTGAAAGTAATAAACTCTGTCACACCATACTGCTCATGTGAAGGTATCTGTAGTCTTTACACCAAATTAACATTGAATAATGTAGCATGTGTGTGCCTTCCTGCGCCAACTCTGCGATGTACTCATATGACTTCCACCATTCCTCCTTTAGTTGAAAGTTGTCTACACCTTTATTAATGAAAATATGTAGCTATAAAACAGTTTTGTTTAAGAAAGATTGTGAATTGTGAGTTACTATAGATTTTAAGGTGAAAGAGGAGTATGACATATATGATTCAAGAATTCTTGCAACTGTGTATATAATCTCCAGGAGCTAAAGGACATTTTTGTAGAGGACAAGCAATTTGATTTAAAGAATTAAAAAAGAAAAATAAAAAAGAAAAAATATTTCCTAGCCTATCCATTAATTTATCAGTTAGATTGTTGTTTTTTCTAAGGCACAAAATGTTCATCTTTTGTTCCTTGCCATCAGTAACAGAAACTTGTTACAAGATAGGTTGACCCACTGTCCATTGAGGATATACTCCTGGAAAATGCAGTGCTAGTGTTTTGACATACAGCGAAGCAGTTTTCAATGTAAAAGTCAATGTGACAGGGTGCAGATGCATGTGAGGACTTCAGATGCAGAGACAAGACCTGTGTTGTGGAGGATGGACATGCAATGGCAGGGCTTTCAGGATTGTCAGTTGGAAGAGGTACTGGCTTAGCAACAGCTGACTTTTCTGACCGGGCTCACTCTGAAAGAAAGAGCTCAGCTGCTTCCTACATGAGATTGATTGACCAATTTTCATTTATTACTGTGGGTATTCTTGCATTCTTCTACATTTTTGCTGTGCAAATTATCTTCCTCAGAATAATCAAGATCGATTAAAGCAGTCAGCAATAAGAGACTGAAAACTGGGGGTTATTACAATAATTAGCAGCAATATGTGATCTTAGGTGATGGGTAACAAAAGTCCAAAACTAAGCCTATTGATGAAATGGCTAGTAGAGTGCTCCTTTACCCCTAAACAGTCATGTTACTGGGGAGTGTCAGCAATTAGATGTTAGGGTAACCAGGAGTTAGTGCAGAAGCCTTAATTTTGGAACACATCTTGGAGGGTAACAAATCTTTTAAATATTTCTCTTAGTGTTGCCAGCCATGATGCTCTGTTAATATTTTATGTTTCTGAAATCAAATGCCTTTCTGAGGTAACAAATAAATCTCTTGGCCTCCTAAATGTATTGACTGAATTTTAATTTTCCTTCTAATAGCTTTGTTAAAATACATTAGATACCATTTAAAAATGGTAACATGTCAGTGGAATATGTAATACAAGAAAAAGACTAGGGTACTGACTGATAGTTCAAATATTTAACATTAATTTCTAGAACTTTTCAGCTGCCACATTTAATCTTTAAAAGAACAAATTTTAGAGGCTATGTAGTTTGGATTTCAAAGAAGGCATTGGATGTTTGGAGGATATGTAACTTATTCTCTCCTGAAAAAGAGAAATATTTCTCTTGTAATTTCATAAGGTGATCAGAACTGAATGTTCTCCTTCCATAGAATATTCTGCTCAACATAGTTCTTTAGGTTACAGATTTTAAGCAGCTGATATATGTGCTAAGGATGATGTGCTGTAGTGGCAATCAGCCTTTAGTCTGTGAGCCAAATGTAGCCCCTCAGGACAGTTGACCCAATCTGATACCTGCTTCTGAGACCTCATTGCACGCCGGGCCATGTGGTGATGGTAGCTGCTTCCTGTGGCTAGTGTCTTTCATTGTGGTCTCTAGTGCTTCCTTGATACATTTCTATGCACTGGCTTTTTAATTATGTTGCATGCACAAACACAGACATGCACTCACACATTTTCTTGGTGTCCCAGACATGCCTGGTAATGGAGTGTGTGCTGAGTCTACTTCGTGATCAGCACAGATTTCTCAAGCGTGAATTCTGTCAAACTAGCTTAGTTTCCTTCTGTTGAAGAGTGATCAGTTTAGTGGATAGAGGTGGGTATCTGATACTTTGTCTGTAATACTTTTACCTGTGGCATTTTCAAATACAAATTGAACAAGGATAGCCTAGATGAAACTTCTACGAGATCAGCGCAGAAGAGTTTGGAAAGCCACACACTGTTTTTTCCCTTCTAAAATGGAAGTACATATCAGGTGAGTTTCTGCAGGGATTTGCCCCAGGGCTAGCACTATTCAGTGCTTGCATTAATGATCCGGATGATGGAATACAGAATATACTTATTAAATTTACAGACTGTCCCTGTCTAAGAAGGATTAAGAGGTCTTGTAAGGATAGAGTTAGAATTCAGAATGATCTTGAGAAATTTATTTGAAAAAATGGGATTCTACTGATAAGGAACGAGTGTAAGGTACTGCATGAAGAAAAAGTAAGGGGAGAGAAAAGCATGGGTATGTGGTAGAAGCAGTTGTGTGGATAGTAGATCTGCAGATGGATAGTAGATCTGCAGAAGGGGATTTTGAGTTTATAGTGGATTACAAGCTGAATGTCATCCATGTCAAGCAGATAAAAGGAGGAAAATACTGTACTGGGAGGCATAAACAAAAGTATAGATTGTTAAACATTGAGCAATCTCTGTGCTCTATTCATATGGAGTGACCACTGTCCTCTACTCAGCCCTGTGGGTTCTAGTAGTGAATTCAACACATCAAGAAGGATGTGGACTAACCTGATAGTCAAGTAGGGAGCAATGGAAACTAGACTTATGAATAATGGTTTGGGTAAATTTCTGCAAGATGTTTGTATTTTTAGCTGTAGATAGAGTTGTTTTAGAGAAGGAGAGTAAACTTGAAGTACTTCTTAAGATCTTTCCAATCTGTGTGGTAAATTTAGTAGCTTCTTGAAAAAGTCAGATGACATGGTGTCCTGGAACTGACACCTGAACAGATCATCCAGCACCTTGATTGCAGTGGGTGCACACATATAAGATAGCTTATGTGAATGTATGTGAGGGCCAACTCTACAGCAAGTGTTGTGTCTGACACACACAACACTACTAGCATGTGTGCTCTAGTGTTCTCACAGAGCAGGGAACATGGCCTGTGGCCTTCTCCTGCACCTGCACAAAGGCAAGTGGACCACCCAGCCAAGAGGGCTGGGCATCCCTGCAGTTGCCTTATAATTTATGGTTGACATGACGCTCACATTTTTAATGGATTTGAATTTTCACTAATGGAAAATACTTGCTACTGTAAACAAAGTAAATCATGTTGTTGACAATTCAGTGCTGTATTTCACACATTGATAAGTTTGTGAATCTGTTGACACGCTACTTGATGTGGGTGCAAGGACATTTAATACCAGCAGTTTTCTCTCTCGTGTATGTAGACCAGCAGCATGCTTTGAAGGTGAAAAAAAAAAGAAAAAAAAAAAGAGGGAATCACGGTCATCAATGGCTGGCTGTGGTAAGCAAACCACAAATAAGATAACATTTGTGTTAGATAGAAGATGAAGAAAATTTTGAAAATAATTAATAAATCAAAATTTTCTGAAGAAAAAATATGTCAGGTTTTAAATTAAGAAAACAAAAATGTTAAAATAATTGCTGGTCAGACTGATGAAATAGATATTATGTAGAATGTTTGTTAAGTAGAGCAGGGAAGAATTTATGCTCTTTGAAACAGAGAATGGTGTCTGAGAAAAGGACACTCCATTGACAAGTGCTGTAGAGATCCAAGCTTGTGTAATTTATTTTCCCAAGTATATGTTTCAATAGTGTTAGTCCTTCAGAAACATATGTAGATCTGTATGTTTAAACTATCAGTTGGTATTTACTAAAGCTTTTAAATTAGAGCATGAGGTTGAAATATAGTGCATTTGTTTGTGGTTTGCTGGGACTGTGTGCATGTCTAAGGAATGCTCTGCACACATTGTTAGGAATAATCAAAAAGAAACTCTGTTGGCCTTTTGAGGGGGTAATGTTCTTCTAAGATACTACAAATAATTTGAAGGGATCCAGTCAGGATTTTATTTCAAAATATTTGTGCTGTACTCACCACACCCACTCACTCGCTTAATACAAGATTCTGTTGAAAAGCTTGTGTGCAGATGTAGAAATAATAGAGTCATGTAAAGGAACAGTAGACTAGCTCACATCTTAGGAATTTAAAAACACGTTATGGATAGATCATTCTTGTGTAAGGTAGTTAACTCATACAGTCCAATAGATTTTCAATTTCTATATCAGAGATTGTTTCTTGAAAATATAAGTAATACTGTAAATCAAGTGAAGATGGACATTATTTCTGTAGGTTGAGTGCAGCTGCAGAACTTTAGCAGTAAGGCACAATGTAAATTTATACATAAAAATGTCAGGGTACTGCAGAACTTCGTATGACATTGTTACTGCAAGTGCTGTATTAATAAACTAAAGGGGACAGTAGACAATTTCCTTCAGTTGTCAGTTCCCCAAATCTCTCCCTTCTATCAGCTGTACCTTTTCTCCACTGGTGATAGTGTCATTATGTTGAAACTGGAATTATATGTTTTTGATCTTAAGTTTTTTAGTGTGTGGCAGCATTATTAAAAATGTGAATGACTTCCTAGCGATGCACTTGAACACAGATAAAGGACAGTATTACATACTGAAGGTCTATTTCTGGGAATTCCTCTAGACTTCTATTAAAAAAAATAATTGAGTGGATTTCAGCCATCAGACATTTTGGCAACCGTCCATGATTTAAATAACATTTTGATCTCTATTCAGGATGTCTGTCTGACCAGAAAACTAAGACTACTATTTTTACATTTAGTTTGGTAGAGGTACTAAATTAAGTATGTATCATGTAAAAGATAAAATACTACTTTCATTTCCTCAAAAAGTGATTATCTAACATCAAATGAAGTCTTATTAACTCATCCAGTGTCTAAAAAAGACCTTGTGCATAGTTGTATGTATCTTTTAATATCTTTACTTTTTGTCTGTCTATATGGCTTTATTTACTGGCAGATAACTAGAAAAATACAATTTTTAGCTGACATGCTCAACTGTCATGTATTATTTAGTCATTTTGCGACCTGTTACAAATGTGTGCATGTATTTTAATGGATCAGTTCATTCAGAGGTAGTACTAAGTTACAACATTTAATCAGATTAGTTGTTTCTTGTCATAATAAATCAATAGACATTTCTTTTGATCATGTACATTATCCAAGTTTCAAGCAGAAGGAAAGCAGCTACCAAGATGGAGAAACCTTTATGCATCTTCCAGAAATTCCCTGTGCCAAGTTTCGTATTTACTGCGCATTGTTTCCAGGTGTACATAGCAAAAATGCTGTTGCTACTCTCTGGTATACTGTATGTTCTGTTTTGATCTGAGGGGTTGGAGTTTTCATTAAAAGTTTACCTGAGTTTGATCTGTCCCTCTACGTTAGATAATTCTATAATCCGCATTACCAGAATTCCTTACAGTCCCTGTGGCTGTTAACCCTGCAGCACCTTTGTGACAGAGGTGAAGTACCAGCACCTGTGGTTTGCAGGTAGAGAACAGAGGCCCGGGGAGAGAGAGATCATGCACCAGTTTTATAACATTCCTAGGTCTTGCCATGCATAGTAAGGGTTGTGGCAGTGGGAACTGTGGTTTGGGGCTACAAAAGTGGGGTGCACAATGCCATTTTAGTCATGTAGGTTCTGCACTCAGTGAATTAAGCGCCTGAAAATGAGATCTGCAACAGAGAATGTCAGTATATAAAATCTGAACTTCAGCATGCATTTGCAACTCTTCTAGGGGTGGTTTTACTGGGATTCACCAGCTGATATCTTTCCTGAGCCTAAGTACCTGTGGCTTCCTCCTAGGCATGGGTGACTGCTTGTTTAACTACACAAGTGATTAAAAAAATGAAGGTTCTGGTGAAGATGTGTTTAAAGCACTTCTTTAGGAAGTGGGAACAGAGGCCAGGGTTATCCTAGGCCTGAAGGGTTTTGCCCTGTGTCTTATTTGGGAAGGAGTGACCTGCCCTTGAGCACCAGGCAGGGCTTGGTTGGTGACACACTGCTGTGGCTGCCAAAGAGCTTGGCACTAAGGCATGTCACTAGGTGATCTTTTACAAGCTCATTTACTCATGCAGACAACTCATTTGTGCTTAGAGGTTGGATTTACTTAATAAAGATGGCGTAGACCCAAGGGATGTGATATTCATGGGTCAGAAGGAAGAATAATGGTAGTCCACTGTGGACAGTGTATTTGGGAAGTTCTGGGTTTGGCTCTCTTTCTGAATTTAGGCCTCTGTGACTTGCTGAAAATCACATCTTAAACTGCTGAGCCTGAACTCTAGTCAATGGATTGGGTTTTTTCTCCCTAGAACTTAAAAGCAGACTTAAGCTATTAAAAGAACTGCTGTTTCACAGACTAGTCATTAGCTGTGCTGCTGTTACTTCTTATTCAAGAACTCACATGGTTGAAACTCATTTTAAAAATAAGCTTGCGCGTACTCTGGTGACTTAAACTGGCAAAGGGGGAAGGGACAGCAAACAGCATCTTTTAGTATTGCTTCCTTTCTGCTGCTTTTCTGGCTGTAATGCAGAGGCAATTTAGTTAGGCTTTTTTTTTTTTTCTTCTCCCCTTTCATTTTTTATCTTCCTTTTTTTTTGCTACTCAAAGTTATTTTTTAAAATAGAAATAGAGAAGGCAGAAGTGGTGGTTGCTGCAGGAAAGTACTATGGAAACCTGTCACGACAACAGTTTCAAATGAAAGCGAATCTTCAGCGGTTTAAAAAGTCAAAAGTATTTGTCAGATTCTGGTGTCTCCTCTAGAGGCAGAGTTGAGAGGAAGGACGTGTATAGAGAGGTGTTGAGAAAATACATATTCTTGCTTTTCACTGGGGGAAGATACATTTCTGGGCTCAGCCTTGCAATTCTATATTCTGCAATGGACATATCAGGGACCTAAAATTGCCCAATTATTTAGTGTGTTATAATGCTGTGCTAACAATTGTCCTTTATGGTTGATTAGACACATTTACTGTAAAATAAAATCTAACTTGTAAGTGTTTCCAACTGTTTTTTTTTTTTTTTTTTTTTTTTTTTTTAAAGAGAAGATGGTCAGACTCTTCCCTTCTTGGAAGGAATTAACCAGAAAGCTGAAAAGAAGCTACTGGTGGTACATACAACAATAATTAAATAAATAAACCTTTAGTATACATTTCAGTTGTGGATGATTGTCCATGTTTTCCAGATGAAAAATGCAAAGCATGATGTGAATGTATTAGATGCCAAGCCACTTGATATTTGTTCTCTGTGCCCCTGCTAAAGAAAACGCTATCAAATTCATTTTGTTGTTACTAGTAAAGCCCTCAGAAGATAAAAAATGACGTGAATATAGTACTGCTAGTAATGTTATGATTGAGAGATTCACTTTGGTCTCCTGTTACATTCACAGTGCCTTTTAAAACTTGCTAGCTGTTTCAGCACTATGTTGATGCATAATAGTGTCGATACATATATATATATATATATATGTGATCGTGAATGTTTTTGAATTATAATGAATGTCTGGAATGCCAGTGATTAATTGCTAAAATACGGTGTCCAATGGCACTACCTGGGGATAATCTGAAAACGTGCAGTGAATTCAAATACCAAAGTATTTAATCTCCCTGTGGTCACTGAAGTTCCTGAGCATATTTTGTAACGTTTGTTGGTCATGTTCATTGCTACTAGAAGTACTGGAAAGCAGTATCTAGTAAATAGAGATTACGTAAAGGAGATTTTTTTTTTTTATTTAAAAAATGCTGCTTTTCTTAAAGGATTGCTAAGAAAAAAGAATAGAAAGACTTGGTGGTGGAAAAGTCATTCTAAACTAGTAGATTAATCTTTTATACTGTGTAGACATAGAAAAATAGAGACTTTCTGTTAAAACTAACAGGTTTCATTTTCACATTTTGGCTTAAATTTTTTACTGCTGAGCTAGAAACTAATAGATATGGTAGTAGTTTTGTTTGTCCTGTGAGAGCCTGATCTTTCAGATTTTGATGAGTCTGTGTGCATCTGTTAAAATATCTATACTGAATTAGAAACAGTTTATGGGATTGTGCAGAGTTTGTCTACTTTCAGATATGATATAGATTGTATTATATCACTTTGCCATTGTGCACTTGCCCTATATAGAGGTAATTTAGGAAGCTTAATTCAATTGATGTCCAACTGTGACACAGTATTTTTGTAAAAGTAAAATTCTTCACTGCTCCTAGCCTGTGTAAATGGTTATCCAAATTAGATTGACAGATTATGTGTCTGTTTTTTTTTTTTTTTTCCTGTAGGTGTTTGTGACTCATAAATGCAGAATTAGCCCAAAAATCAGTGACTGGATAATGGAATATTTGCAAGTACTTTACTGCACTTTTCAGTGCAGCACAACAAATAGCCTGCACTTTCCAGTGTTTATTTATAAGGATTTATTATTCTGTGACCCTGCTAATCCCATCATTTCTGTTCCTGTTTTATGATATTACAAGAAAGTGGTTTATAAATAGTTTCTATAAATGGGTATTCCTGAAAATACGTCTGATCTGAACAATATTTTTATATAACTGTCTTTTCTGGTAAAGTAATAGGTGAAAATTGAGAAGTCATTAATGTTTTATATCCCTTCACTCTGCTATGAATCATCACTTAACTGTTTGCCAAAATCTTTGTATTCTGTTTAGTGACAATTTTATATGCGAATCAGCTGGATAATTTTTAAATTCATTCCTGGTCCTTTTCTTTGAAGATTCATCTTGATTAATTTGGCCAGTTGCCAATGAAATGTTAAAACTTAATCTTTCATTGTAGATGATGTTTTAAATACATATTAACTTAGAGTTTAATAATGCTTTTCGAAGAATACAGGTAGTTTTACTGGTCCAAAATTGTAGATACTAAATAAATTCTAAGGAATTAGCAGTTATGCATTCTGCGTGTTATGGAAAAAAAAGTCAGAACACCTTAGAAAGCTATCAGAAACCACTTTGTGTGTTAGATCTTCCCACTGAGACTACTTAGTTTGAAATATGAAGCACTTAGTTTGGTTTCATACCAATTAGTAAATGTCATTTGTGATCACTAAAAAATTATTCCTCGTAGAATATCCGTCATGAAAACACAGGAATGTTTAATAACATTGAGTTCAGCTTTCTTTGCAGACAGAAATGATTCTGAATTAGAGACTGCTGCATAGTCTGCTTCTGTCTTCTGGTTGTCCATCTGTTTAGGTGGTTTCTCTGGACTGGAGACGTCAACCATTATGCCTTGTACAGCTCTGATGACAGTGCAAAACTGAAGCTGCACTAAGACTAGATAATATTATAAGGGTAAGAAGGTATCTGATTCTAATGCTTTTAAGATAATTAATGCAAATATGGTAATTGATTCATCCATTTATATGCAGAGGCATGGGCCACTGCTATGAACAGCTCAACTGTGAAAGGCTTTGTAAATAAAATATGCTGTAGGGGGAGAATGGAGGAGACTGAGTACAGTATGTGTCAGTATGAAAGCTGGAAACTAAGTTTAGGAGTTAAAAGTAGTTCCAAAGAAAAACATATGAATGGAAGGAGCTGTTAGGAGAGCAAGACTACAGGAGGGCTGGAGGATGAAATAAATGGGAGATGGATAAGGTGGAGCTGTGAAATAAGGAAGTGATGTTTGCCTTGCTACAGATCAAGAAAGGCAGGCTAAGATTAGATCTCATTGAAAGTAATTGAGGTAAGATTAGAATGAGAATCATAGAGGTTTTCCTGAGACTGGAATGAGAATCATAGAGGTTTTTTCTTTATTAGTCATTGCAGTTCTTTAATTACATTGGTCTAGTCTTTATAGAATGAGCTTAATCAAAACTGAAATAAGGTAGTCTTCCAAAGTCCTTGTTCATTCAAGTGTTTTGTACCAAATTGATTAAAATGATTTCTGATTTGGTTTAAATACTCAAAGGTAAACAGTTTGTGTGAAATTCTGCTAGGATTCCAGGGATGCAGCTGAGCAGAGACTGATCCTGGCTTTAGCTGGGTCTTTGTATAATCCATCCCAGTCTTTTAAATTGGTACTTTTGTGTATCTGTCTCTCTTCAAAACTAAGGATACACTGAGGTTCTTTCTCTCCAGATAAGATAGTATGTTATTGTTAAATGCCTCTCCCAGACTGTAATTCTATTTGTGGTTTGTACTGTTGACTGTTGATTGTTAACAGGTTCTGAAATAATGCAATTAGGTGATTCAAGAAAAAACATATAAAGCATTAATAAGCCACATCTGCATAGAGCAGAGTGAAAAATATGATCGACTAGCCATGATACTCATCTAAATAAGATAATATAATTCATTTTGCCTTTTTCTCAGGTTAAAAATCTGCTCTTTGTCTTAATCTTCTCTGAAAAATGGGTGTTTCATTGTGTTCTTGATTTGCTACTCAGTGACACATGAAATTCTACATTATCGTACATTTAGAGATGTTCTTATGGTAACAAAAGATTTAAAGCTTTGGATTAGCTTGAAATGGTATAGAGAGCTGAACAGTATGTTGCATTAGAAAGGAGAAATCTTGCATCAAAATACTGCAGTTCCTAGCTGCTGAATAATGTCCTCTGTTTGGAACAAGTTATACACTTAACTACTGTGCTTCTCCTCTTTTATTCCCCTCTTTACTTCTTCACCCCAAGTAAGTTCTTGCTTGTGTGAAGGTTTCAAAATGCATCCTTGGCAGGTAAGTGAAGTGAGGGGTGGGGACTGGCTTTTTTCAGTAGTAGAACAGGATCGCAAATGCATGTGCTACCTGCAGGTAAAACTAGGCACAGTATTTCTTTTTCTTTAGATGACTTCAGATTTTTTTTCTTCATAGTACAAGTTTTTGTATAGTATAGCTTTGCCCATTTATTTTTAAAGAGACTACCCATTTATTTTTGAAGAGACTAGATATATGAAATGTATTTCTTTAAATGTAGCATGTGTAACAGAAAGAGGTCAGTCTTATCATGCTTTTCCCAGTGGACAAATTAACAAGAGTGCTTGGAAGACTATACTATGCTTGGTGGGTAACACTGCCAACACTGAAGAAGTGTTGGTAGGTGTGCATACAGACGCTTGTACAGTACAGAAGCTAACCTCAGTGAAACTCAATGAAAATGACTGCTTGAGTCCTTTGTTACATTTTCCTGGAACTGTAAGCAGAATGAGGAGGGAAAGATGGAGCAAGAGAAGGATGTCTTCTGGCTCATTTGAACTAGCCTATCTCTGCCTTGGAAGGCCCTGAGCAGCCTGGTCTAGTAGACACTCTGAGCAGGGAGGTGGATTGAGTGATCTCCAGCAGTCCCTGCCAACCTCAACTGTTTGGTGATCCTGTGATTCTTCTCCAAGTTATCTGCAGACATGAAGTTTTGTACAGGTGGGAGATACAAGGAATTTAAACTTTGAATTAAGAAGAAGAAAAATATTTTGAAATATGATCCAACAGCGAATCTCTCATTGACAGAGGTCTGTAGTTAAATAATAAAATAATAACTGAAAAGAATTTAAAATAAAGTAACTTTTAAAAGTTCATTCCTTTTAAATATTTAAGGGCACTTCAGAGCTGTTGACAATACATGCACAGATTCCATAAATGAGATATTGTCACTTGCATAGGTAATTATTATCTTGTTGCAAAGACTAGCAAGAGAACAAGAAAACCCAGATGGCTTTGGTACATATTTAAATCATTAGGAGCATACCATTTAAAGGATATTTTGTCTGAAATTAGTTGTTTTTTTTTTTTTTTTTAAACAGAGAAAATAGATATTACAAACCTCCAGTAGCTAATTCCTAATCTTAATTGTTAAGACTGAGTTAAAAGTAAAACTTGACATTTCTGTTTTGTAATGGCTTTGTTCAACCAGTTAACAGAGTGAGCATGTACATAATGATGTTCTGAGGTGGGAGAAAACATCTGGTCTCAAGCTGCTGTCCAAAGATCAGAATTAGTAATGAGATTTTGTTTCCTTATACTTCTGTGCTTCAGTAATGGCACTTGAGTCTAACAGGTTCAAGTCAAGCTTGCACAAGGACAAGAGGTGCTACAACCTTGCCCTATACTCTCTGACCTTCATCAGAAAGTGATATATGTGTTTTTAACAGAGAAGCCACATCTTCAGATTAACTGGCCATCATTATTGATGAGGACTTTAGAGATTGATCAAATTGCATAAGAGATAAGTATTTTAAGAAGCTTGATTAGGCTCAGATGCCCCCATTTCCTTGTTTCCTTATAGTTTTTATCATTTTGTATGATTTCTACTCTGAATTTATATTTTTTCTACACTCAAATACAGCATTGTAGGATGAAATTTGTAATTATTATGGCCTAGTTGATGTAGCTGATCTGTCCTCAGAGATGCCAGATACTTTCTTTGAAATTGCTGTCACGTTGATAGCCTAAGGCTTGGTAAACTTTGGAATATTGCTTGATGTTTCATGAGGTAATTCTTTACAACAGTTCCTGATGCCTTTCTGTTCCATTAGCTTTTAGCCATCTGTTGCTTTGATTACACTATTATAGAGAATAAGTGTTTTGGCAAGCTATTTAGCTGTGTTGAAAAATCTTGTTTCTTTGCTTTCTAGTATTTTATTGCTGCTGTTTCTTTTTTTTTTTTTTTTTCTTCCCCTATCTTTTTCTTTCAACCTTTGTAGTGCAATGCTTCTTGTTATTTACTTCTTGTTATTCTAAGAAACAAAAGTCTGACCTAGTTTGAGGACATGATGAGGCTTATGGCTGTTTATGGCTGTGCTTTATGGCTGTTTTCCTTTCCTGTGAAGGTCTTTTTACCAAAAGAAGTTGTGTATTCCAAACATGGTCTGACAGAAGGTAGATATTATAACCTAACCATATTTAAATGTTTAGCTTTGGCATTCTTGCCTCTTAAGGCTTAAAATGTGCTTTTCTAGAGTCTAGGCAATGTGTTATGCCAGTATTACCTTCTATAGAAAATTATAACATCTTAACTACTCACTTCTCCCAGTGCTGCAAAGGTCAAAACAAGAACAACTGTAAGATCATTAGAAAGAAGTCTGTATTATCTGGCTTTACATTGTCCATTTGACCTTTTCATGTATTGCTCAGATTTTAAAGATGAACAGAGTAAAAGACAGATGGGGTGCTAATGAACATAGAGATGTGCTTCCCTAAGTAAGTTCATTTTTAGGAGTTGTGATATATCAATTAATTTTTTTAAGGCATGGACTTTTGGAAATGAAATAAAATACTGTTTTTAGACTGCAGCTGAATTTCATTGGCATTTAATTTCTACTTTTAGTTTTTTGTTAATCCTTCCTGCAATTAAACTAGCTGAGTGATACTGCAAAGAAAGAATTCCAACAATTCTTAGTAAATTATTAATTCTCCTCAATAGGTCATTTTTCCTTGCTTTTGTGACTGAGGTGGCTGAGTTTCTTCTTTCACTGCTTACCTGCTTGAGCTCTTTAAATTGAAATGCAACTTCTCCTGGAGTAACTTCTCATTTTTTTCACTTTTGGTGTCTGTAAGAGATGACTAAGAACTACTTGTAATTGGTAGATGCAAGTGCTTACAAACCCTTCCTCAATCACTTGGTCTTCAAGTAGTAGTACTTGTCATTAGGGGTAGTAATGTTATTTATGGGAAAATTATTTGAAGGAGTCAGTGTGTTGCAATGGTAGCAAGAGGGGAGAAGTAGTAAATACTGTGAATGAAGATCTGACTAGGAATTTTCAGCCATATGAGGGGGTCTTTATTTTGAATTATTTAACTGACCTTGTAAAGCTGTGCTGTGTTGGAAATTGTGACTGCTGTCTCATACAAGCAAAATGACCTGTGGGAAGCAGATGTAGAAAAGTAACTGAAATAGTTCTCAATATAGGAAATCTACTATCAAATGAAATTGTTTAATACAAAGTGCCAGTCAAAGATACTTAGAAGTATCATTCTGGAAAATCTTTTTGCAGTTACTCTGGGAGGACTGCAATAACCTTCTGTCAGAGAATATATGTTCATTTACAAGTTTGATTATTTTGATGTGTGTCTGGTTTTAGGGTTATTGTATTTTAATGCTGATTTTTTCTTGATGGCTAGCAAATGTTGTGTTTTGTTCAAAATATTATTAATGGTATTTCTTGCTTGCCACATTGTCAGACCACTCAGTTAAAGTGATACCTGGACTAAATAGTAATTATGGATCTTCCTTCAGCTAAGCAACATATGTAATTCTTTTTTTGTACTGTGTTATGCTTTTAGTGCTTGTGTATGGGGCATGGTGAACATTTTACTACATGAGAGGTGAGGATGTGGCAGCAAACTGAAATCACAGCTGTTGAGTAATACATGTATCTACACATGTATATATGTAGTGAAAACTTTCTTTTGTGTTCCTGCCACAGGCTTTCCTGAACAGTGTCATTTGTTCTTTGCATAATAATAAAGATTTTCAGTCAGAATCGCTGTTCTGATTTTAGTAAGCAAACCAGAAATGTTCTAGTGTGCATTAGTAGCTATGGAATGTCATTTCTAAGTGAGGGACTAGTCCAATTTACTTCTCCCTTTGTGATGCTTCCAGACTGTCATGTAAAAGAACATTTCCTCAGAGAGTTGTTCTGATTATGTGGTGCAGGCACTTGTGAAATTTAACTACATGACAGTTAGCAATTAATTAGATTTATAACGCTGCTTCTCTATGAAAGTAGTTCTAATTGTCTCAGGTAGTACTGGCCGTAAATATTTTGGGCAATTAACACATGTTCAATTGAGAAGGAAGTTGATAGTCCACATGGGTGAGGACCCTGCAGCATGGGGTCATATGGACAGATTTGCACTGGATAAAGAAATAATGAAGTGGAGTTCCCCAAGACAGCACTGACTGGAGAAGAAGGGTCCACATGGTGAATCCCATACCCTGAGAAGGTAGAGTGTGAGTTTGGAAGCTGTGTTTGTAGCACCTGAGCCAGTTAGTTTTGCCTGTCATCCACGTTTCTTATTTTTGTTTCAGCCTCATGCTGGGAACCTTCTTGTCCTCAGATTAGCTCAGTGTCATCACCACACTCACATGTGAGAAGCAGGCTTTACATTTCTAATGATAAAAAAGAATATTGCTCTGTATTTAGCTGTGCTTTCAGAAGATTGTTCTGATAACACTAGTGGCAATCATAAAATAAAAGACTGTAATGTTTGACATTATAAACCAGTTGCAGTATTGGCAGTTGACAGTAGAAAATTACTTGGTTCCATCCTAGGAGATATGTTCAAATTAGAAATGCAATATGTATTTATTTAAGTTTCTAATGACATTTCTATCTAGTCTTCACTATTATCTTTGTGGGAAAGGAAGTGACCAATTGGGGTTCTGCTCTGCAGAATGACTGTAAATGTCATGTTGGGCTGGACAGCATCTTCTGGGTTATTGAGTCTAATCACCAACTCTTGAAAACAACAATGTGGTATAATTGTGGGGGAAAAAAAAAATCATACTTAATGACTGCATGTCAGTTTTTTCTTCTTGTCTATGATGGTCTACAGATCCAAATAGGATGGAATAAAATGAATCAAAAAATGTTAGTAAAATGAACAGTTCTCAGTGATAGAGTAAATGAGCAAATATGTTTGGTACAAACATTTCTTCATAGTTGCTGCTGAATGAGTATCTTTATGTTTTGCTAAAACATAAATGGAAACATGCATGCCTTTTTTAAGTGGTGGCTAATATCATCCTTCTGGCCAGGCTATTTAATGTATTGTCTGATGGATACTGAGAAACTTTGATGTTTTTAAATATTTGTGAGTGTTGCTTTCATGGTAGAACTTGCTTTTGAGCAATTCATTTTTTTTTTCCTTTCTTGTTTTTCCTTCATATGTTGAACTGATGATTCACTGAGTCTTCCTAAGCTCTTAAATTTGTGGAATTTAGTTTCCATATATCTATAACATATTATGTTGTGACATGCCAGATGGAGGAGTACTTTGAATGGAGAAGGGTATTATTGGTGGATTTAACTCCATCTCGCCTTAGCTCCCTGCTTCATTATAATTTTTTCAATCTGAAGATCACTGTAGTTAATCTTTGAGTAGGTAGTGTTGTAGGTCTACAGTTTGTGAGGTCATGGTTTTATTTCACTTGTGTATGGTTGTGTTCATGCACATTATATTGTACTGCTAACATATTATTAAATGCTGTACTATTTTTCTATGTCCCCATCTCTCCTGATTGTCATAACTTATAGTTTATGGCACATGTACAAATACTTTTTAGGATGATAATTTATTGTGTAAGAGAGTATTACCTTGTGAGAAGCAGAATTGTGTTTTGCTGTTGCTCTACCTGCCCATGCATTTTTACATAGTAAAGCCAGCCTGCTTCGTGTTTGGTAAAAACTACTACTTCTGAGCCTTCATTTACCAAAAAGGAACATAGTATCTTATGGACAGAGATTCTAAGAAGAGCACTTACAAATCGTTCAGTGTAGTTGCCTGCAGTGTCAGACAACTTGATTATAAAATATTGCTAATAGAGTCATTAAACTGCATCTCAAAAATAGTTATATTATTTTCCCTATAGTTCCTGGTGAGTAGCTGTTCTGAATATTATTCTCCAATGTGATTCCATTTTCCATTGTAAATCAATTCTGTAGTCAGATGGGGTTTTTTACTTTGAATGCATGCTTTCCATTTGATAAAAATTGTGGCACTTTTACATCTCAGAAATGTTTAGCTTTAAGCTTTCTCAAATAAAATGAAAATATTAAGGGCAAATTCTTATAAATAAAGTCTGTTGGTAGTGGCAAATTCTGCAATAATGATTCTCAGATTTTTTTTTTCTGTTGTCTATTAGTGATAAACAGTCTAATTTTGAGATGTATATGCAAGCCTGAAAGTACAATAATTTGTTTTCTTCCTGCTTACCAACATTTTCTTCGCACATAATAATTTTTGTCCCAAGATATGCTCCATTTTTTTTTAACATATTATCTAAATCTAGAAACTATCTGCATCAAAAATGGAGTTCTCTTAGGACTAGTGATAAACCAACAATGGACTTTATATAGCCTGTCTGGAGCTATAAAACAAACTGTTTTTTGAGGAGAGAAAAATACTATATATGGAACAAACAAACCAGATATTTTATTGTGTGCTGTCAGAGTTTTAATATATCTCTAATTTCAGTTATGCAGGATGAATACATGAGCTAGAAGCCCTGTGTCAGTGGCCATGTCCACAATTTAAAGCAAGTAACAAATAGGTCACCTGAATAATCTTTGTTCTATTCTGATTTTAACTTTGGTACTAGATTTGGAAGATAGCTTAAGTGCATAGCAGGTTTTCATAATGATGTATTTTGGTTATTCTCTAACTATTCCTCACTTTAGAATTAATTGTTTGACAAATTTTGGCTAAAACCAGTTCTTTTGAAACATAGCTCAGGCCCTGTCGGAACACATTTTTGTGTCTTTACTGACCAGCAGTTGCAGTTAGTTTGCTAAGCTGTGATGTGGGAGCTCTGAGATTTATCTTTTGCCTGAAATTATTTGTGCATATACCACCTCTTTGTCAGGAAAGTGTCAGATCATCAGTTATTCAAGGCTGAGTAGTGCCCTGCTCACCTTTTTAAGTTGTTCTATTTTTTTGTTAGTTAATACATTAACATTAGAGTCTGACTGAAACCTGACTGACTGCTCTTACTATAGTAGTAATTTACTGATTTTATATTACTGACTCTCTAGTTTTATAATTGTCTAAGTACTCTATAAGAATTAGAACAATTTCAACAGGAAAGACCGATAAATGAGGTGAGTCTCTTCTATCTTTACTTTTCTTCCTTTCAGTTTCATTCTCTTTCTTCCTTCCAGTTTCTTTTCATTCTATTCCCCGTCCTCTTCCAATTTATATTTTCTTTCTCTTGTTCATTCTGTCCCCAAATTCCCTCCTTGCATTATACTACTCTTCATTTTCTGACATCCCATTAATCTTCCAGTCTTTATGGCTTACTTTCCCACCTCCACAAGCACACCCACAGGATGCTTAGAAATTTTACAGCATACCCAGTTGTCAAGAAACTAAACCTACAAGTCCCAGCCCCATAATACTATGCTGGGAATGCTCATTAACTCCCACACTGTTTGGAAAAAGAAACTGGTACAGTTAGCATAAGGTCTGCAAACCATAATACATGCCTAATATTCCCTTGCTTTCCACTAAACCTGGAAACTCCTCCTTGGAGTTGGGGAAGGAGATGAGATCTGGCTTCTTTGCTTCAACTATCATTCTCATCTTTGCAAAAACCCTAGAAAGAGTGACATGAATGTGTAGCTACAGTTCTGTGTCCTTTAACATTAGGTTTGAGGAGCATGCACTGTTCATCAATGGATCAGAACAGCCGTTGTAGTAGGTGAACGTACCAGCAAGTGAATCCCCGGCACAGCCACCACATCATAGCTTTACTGCTGTGGTATCAGTGCAAGTTCCGCACACTTGAAGGAGAGGTGGTTAGACCGTCATTCTTTGACCCCAGAGTGTCTGGCTGAAAACAGCAGTGACCTGGGGAAGATGAAGCAGAGTTGCACTGGTCTTGCAGCAGACTCGTTTTCAGTGTTAGTGGCTACTACTGCTGCAGCCACCAGCAGGAGTGCAGTGGTGGAAGGTCTCCCTGCCAGAGGAGCGTCCAGGTGGAGTTTTTAGTGGGATGTGCTTGTGGTCTCAGATGCTTCTGTCCAGTCCAGGTGGCAGGATTTCTGCCAGAGCATGTTCTTTACCGCTGGCAGAAGTCACTAAGAAAAACGACAAAAGACTGCATCTCTAATGTGTGTGTGATCAACTGATCGACCCCTCCACTAATTGCCTGTGAATGCTAAATAAAAAAGCAGTATTCAGTGTATGGATGACAGTGCTTAGTTTCCAAAGGCAATAATTTGAGTCTTTTCTCTTGCTAAATAGCACCCATGCCAGTGTTTAGTGTTGCTCAATGGAATTATCATCAGATTTAATCTTAATCAAAGGTCTCTTAAACGAGGGACCTGAACAGGTTTTTTTGAATAATTTTGACTCTCCTGTATTTTAAAAACCTGTGAACAATGCAGAGACACTTGAGCTTAGTTTTTTTTTGTTTTGGTTTTTTTTTTTTTTTTTTTTTTTTTGGCTATGGAAATGATCACTGTGTTGCTTTGTACTCTTAATTCTGCTGTGAGAAAGACGAAGTTATTGTCAGTGTTAGAAACAGGAATGTAGAAATACAAGCTTAAATTCTGCAGTAGTCAGTAGTGTAGGGGCTTGACCTGCTTGCATCTGTTTGTCCTTGGTTATTTTTTTTTTAAAGCCTGTATCATATTTAATTAACTGTTTGGCACTTAAATGACAGTACAGTAACGGATACCGCATGTTAAAACAGTATTACTAGCTACACCATAGCTGAATATAGCTGTACTGTAAGTAACCTTGGAATTATTGGATCAATCACTGGTAACCCACCCCAGGTTAGACATTGCCAGCAGTGCTTCCAGTTCCCTTTTTTTTTTCTGTTCTTATTCAGAGGATAATGCCAAAGGAAGCTAAGCAAAGCATTGCTAAACAACAAAGGAAATCAGTCCTCTCCTTTACCCGCTGTTCTCTGTTATGCTGTAAGGATGCCAGTTATTTAATGTCAGATGAAATGAATTAACAGACTGAATTTAAAGATGAACTTGCACAGTAAAATGATGCCTCATCATGGATAAAAACCCCCTATAGTACAGTTAAAGATAATAATGATTTTTTTTTTTTTTTTTTTTTTTTTTTTTTTAATTTATAGAATCCTACTCAGGTGGGAACTGCTCTTCAGGTTTTCCACAACCTTGGGACTTTGAAGGATACCATTGCTAATGTGGTGGATGGATACTGCACAGTCCTGGAGGAGAACATAAAAAATGCTTTGGATATCAGAGTATTGACCCAGCCATCTCAAACTGTTACAAGAGGTATGATGCTTGTTTTACAGGGAAAGATAACGGATTTTTTTTTTTTTCGCAGATGTACAGTATGTTGTCAAATGAAAGAAACTCTCACATCCAAGCCTGTTATAGGAACATTTCCTTGCTTGCTTTAACCAGTGGAGGACGGGACTAGACATGTCTTGGAAGTCATCTAATACAAAGCCAAAATTGGGTCTGTCTGTTGTTACCAGGCTCAGAGGTTTTCCTTTATTCCCCACTCCTCTCTTTTTCCTGACTTGCTCAGAAAATTGTCCTCATTAGTTTACAACTTTGCAGCATTTTCTTAGCAGTTTACCATGAAAAGATGAATCCAAATTCTGCTTTCTTTGTGTTGCTGGGAGGATCATGGGTAGAAATTATTTGCAAGCAATGGTACAAGCCTGAAACTGCATTGTGATGCTGTTGTCAGATGGGAAGTGTTTCAAAGCAGTATATTCAGTATGAAGGTATGTTGTACTGTTAAACATTTAGTTCTGATGTGTTAGCTCAGATACCAAAGAATACTGAGGAGTTGGGTGGGCAGGCAAATTTGGACTTCAGCAGTGTGAACATTTAAAACTTTAAAAAAAAAATTTTTGCAACAAGTTGAGAATCCAAAACCATGATCACTAGCATAATAAAGAAATAATAGAGCCCTTCTCAAGAAAAATGGTGGTTTATAAGCTGCATGCCCTTCAGCTGGAATATCACTTTTTTTTAGCAGTTTGCCTATGCATTTAAGTCCTGATCTGGTGATACCTGTCTTTTTCACAGCTACTGTCTCTGCCATTACACTTTGCTATTACATCCTACAACAGTGCTCATTGGTATTACCTTGGTGTTTCTGTGGAGGTCTGAATTGGTAAAGCAGGTAACAGTTGTGCACATTGAAGTATCCTCACTGAACTTCAGAGTTTAGTTGACTTCTTAGTTGAGACAACTGAGGCCATTCACAAAACTCTGTTTTGAAGCTATTTTAGGCTGCTTTGATTTAAAACAGAAAAACTCTTATGTCCGAGTGCACAGAGATCTATATTTCTGATATTTTAGTTTTCACATGTGAAAGCTGAGATGTGCTGCTGTGTGTTTTTAAAAACCATTTAGGTGGCCCTGGTAGAGCTGCTATGCCAACACCTGGGAACACAGCAGCTTTTCGAGCAGCCCTCTGGACAAACATGGAGAAACTCATGGATCAGATCTGTGCTGCTTGCGGACAGGTACTCAGCAAATAATTCTCCTTTGTCTAGTCATGCAATTTTGCATGTAAGATATTAGGTGTCACTTTTTCCTCTCAATAAATTCTTTCTTACAGGTGCAACATTTGCAGAAAGTACTGACAAAGAAAAGAGATCCTGTGTCACACATCTGCTTCATAGAGGAAATAGTTAAGGTAAAGTTTTAATTTATCTGAATATGTTTTAGAAATTCCGCTAAGGAAAACGTGATGAGAGAATGCTTTTGTTTACAATTTTACAGTTCCATAAAAATTTTATAATTAAATTAATGGTAAAGTGTTGAAAGTCAAACTAACATTGAAATCTATATTTATGGTCTGTGGGTTACATCTGTAGGGTGTAAACATGTTCTTTTTATAATAATTTCTTTTGTTTTCTTTAAAGGGAGCTGATAAGGCACCACTGTCAGTTTTTATTACTGATCATTAATGTCATTCCATAAAATACCATGTGATTTGAGTAATTAATTAAGTCTGTTAGTTTGCATAGGAGAATGTGTCTTCATCTAACACTTTCAGCCATCTGTTTCTCTACTTCTTGGCAATTTCTTCTCTGAAAAATAATCGTGGCTGTTCTTTTGAATACCTATTCTTTTCCATTCAGTTGCACTGTTTTCTATTCATATTTGGAATAATTTGATTAATGGTCTCCTTCAGTGTTAGGAACATAATTACTGAACCTATCTACCTTAGTAGATGAGAAGAAACAAAAACAAAAGATGTGTTTATGCAGATATCTGCTATTCAAAGTATGGGGCTGGATTTTTAATTTACACGAACGTAATTTTTTAAATACTTTGGGGAAACTCTTCATATGCAAACATGGTCTGCTCAACAGTGAAAGCAGATAATGAAGGTTAAATACAGCATTTAAGTTTATCTGCCTGTCAAGCCCATCACCTATGAGGCACTTCAAGCTTCTCTTTCATTGTTGTAAAAAACCTCCAAAACCCAGACACAAAACACCTCAAAAAGTTTATAAACTTTTAACATATTTTCTTCATTAAAATGCTTAATCTGGCAAAAAAAAATATCTGTTGCTGCCTGGGTGGAGCCCTTCAGTAGATCAGCATGTCTAAGGAGAAACTCTGGAAGGCTCATAAAGTTTGGATGGAAAGGGAGCTTAGATGAGTGAGCTTTCAGTGTTTGTGAGTGGCTCTCACCCTGAGCCTGTGCTTCTCACTTTCCGTCTTCTAGAACAGCACTTGAAAAGTGGATAGGAGTTTTTCCAGTTGTTGAGGATGATAATAAAGGAAATCTTTTATTAACCTGGAGAATAAATGAACAGGGAAAATGAATCTCAATAGAAGGTAGATGCAGAGTAAGTAAAAACTCATTGGAAAATAAAATAAAAGGCTTTTGTCATGTCATATGCTAAGCATATTCTATGATCTCTCTGATTACACTTCCTTACCTTTGACTTCATACTGCAGTATTGCATCTAAGTGACAAATTGTATTTCCCAAATAAAATCCATCTATTTGTTTCTCCACAGTTACCACTCTTCCAATTAATTTGCTCTTCAACAGGTGTTTTGGTGTAGTATAACATCAAGCTGGACAGTTGTCATTCTTGATAGGTAGCTAAGGAGTAGTGGTACATCCTTGTCTGATGCTACCAGGACTCTCTCATCATGACACGGTACTGCTGATAGCACTGATGCTTTACTTTCTTCTTACCTGAGATGGTTGAGTGTAGCACAATGTTTTTCTTGGCCCTTCTCACAATTAGACCATTTGTTTTAGTGTCCCTTAAAAAAGGTATGGCCCCAGCCTGCAGGTGGTGAGGTCATACCGAACAGCAGAGCTGTTGTTTAGACAAAGCCAGACAAGTACTACATGCTGCTGAAATTCAAGAGTGTATGTACAGATGGCTGTATGGGAGAGTATCTTGTGCACATTGAAAATAGATTTAAGTAAGAAACTGGAATTTTGTCATTTAATGATGAAGATTCCGTTTCATATTAATCCAAACTGAAACTAAATGCTTTCCTCAGCAAGTGTTCTGGAGAGGGGGAAAAGTTGGATTTTCTTTATTGTACTCAATTTGATTAATAAACTGAGCAAATGAACAAAACAAACTAAAGGTACTAACATTAGACCAATTCGCTAGGGCAGCATGCCCACACCAGAAGATAGGAAAACGAATCATCCACTCTACAGTCTGTGCACTAATTACTTTTACTGATGTCAACATTATTATTATAGTCATCTTCTGCAGCAGCTGCAGTACCACTTTGCCTGTCCATCTGCTTCCTTGTTTTGATTACTGCAGTGCAAGTATCATCCTAGGAGGCATAAGAGAAGAGGAGACCCAGCCTTTTTAAAGCACAAGTCCTTTAATAGCAAGGAAGCTACTTGCCTTTTTTGTTTTGTTTTGTTTTGTTTAAAGCATTCTCTTTTTCTCTATTGGGGATTTTTTGTGACTTTCTGTTCACAGATAGCACAGCCTGCGTTTTTTCTAATTTTGTATTATGATTTCAAACGTGCTTTCTGGCCTTCTAATTACCTGTTACCATAATAATGTTTAGTAGTGTTGTATCATATTATATCCAAAAATGTAGTTTTAAAACCACTAATTAATTAAAGGAGTCACAAAAACTCTCTGTTTTAAGAAAAAAAAAAAAGGAAACAAAATAAAAATCTGACAGATGGAGAAACTGAGTCACAGAACTTGCAAAATGTATAAATACTGGAGTTCAGCAGGAGAGCAATGACAACACCCGCATCTTTTCTGCACTATAGTTTCTATTATAGAATTCACTTCAAAATTTTTCCACCATTAGATGTGGCCAAGAGTTAAGTGATGTACCCAGGATTACCTGAGTATCATGGAAGAATCTGGAGATTAAATTCACTCTGCACTTTTTTCCTCTCCTTCCTTTTGCAGATCTAGACTTCGGTATTTTTCCTTTGCCACAATATGAAATGAATGCAATTTTGAAAAGAAATCATGCACTCACAGTACATTGTAAAAACCATTACATTCATAGCAGTAATAAACTATAGAATAATTATTAATCTGTAAATATTAAAATTACAGATTTCCTGAAAAAGTCTATTGGGTATTTAAAGGAGAAATACATTTCTTTTAAGACTGAATGGAGATTTTTGTGATTTCATGTAAGAAAAGAGGCCTTTAATGACTAGAATTTAGTTGAGGAACAAGGCTAAAAGAATTCAGAATTTGTTAAATTCTGATTTCTAGTTTTGGAGTAAACTAATAGAGGTTTAATTTTGTACATTTTTTTAAAAGATAAGGTTATCGTTTTCATGATTTTGAGGGTAAAAATTAAAATTACAAATAAGATTTAAATAATGTAAAATTGATATTTTTGTTCACCTAATGACTGGTTATTTATATCACTTCTTTCAATTGCTTAGTTCACCTTCAGAGAGCTATTAGGTTACTCCAGTTTATTCTGCTTTATTGCTTCTCTCTTTCAATGTGTAGTGACTAATCCTGCCTCAGCTGTTGTAATACCTAAACTACAATTGACTTCAGTGTAAGTCAGAGCAGAACATATCTTTCTCTGACAGTCACCTTCCTAATTAGAGATAAGAATCCCTCTAAGCCCCTTGTAAAAGAGTTGAAAATGATCTCTGATCTTCATCTATTTTAGGTCCTTCACTCCTACACAGGATCAGCGAACAGTTCTGCAGAGAGAGAAGCAGTCTTAAAAACAGCAGATAATTTTGTAGGGGGGCTCTGGGGTGGTCAGTAGAAAGGGTGAGCGGGTGTCTCTCAGCTGGGCAGGAGGGTACTCCCTGTGAGAGGGCAGATCTGCCCTTGATCGCCTTTGGTCTGCTGACGTCCCACTTGTTAGCAGCTAAGGCACACCGCAAACCCTGCCGTTTATGTAAGGCTCTGGGTAAAAAAGTGAGCTGAGGCTTGTAGGGAGTGTTATGTACTTTGTGGAGGGCTCTTATCATTGCCTCTCTTGATGAACGTTTGGTGAGTAAGCAGGCTATTTTCCTGAGTTGTCAACACTGGCAGTATGAGGTGTTAACGATACAGAAGGAAATGTCCTCATCATTACATAAGATAAAGAAAATAAATGGAAAATAGAAATGTTTATTGCCCAAAGTATATTTGCATTTCACCTTCTTATTTCTCCTGCCCATCTAAACTTGTTAAAAAATGTTGCTGCGTTGAAATTATTCACATCTACCATCAAATATTCACATTCAGATGACCCAATTAAAAAATAATCACAAGTGGAAAAAAAAGAAAAATAATCTAATTACTGCCTTATGTGAGTTCAGAAAATAATCTGATTTTTACCTATTATTACAAGTATGTGATTTATTTTCCAGTATTTTTTTTAAAAAAGCAGAATTAGATTACTTGCACATCATTTCTACTGTGGTTTCTGTTTATTATTTAAGCAATAACAAGGTACTTTGTGGAGATCTATTGATTCTCAAAATACTGAAGATGCTCTTTATTTCAAACCTACAAATTGTCTTGCTGAATTCAGCTGCAGGATTTTTGAGGCCTCTCTTAAAAAACCAAAAAGGTCTTACCAGTTAAAAGTCCCGATTCTCGTTTTGGATGGATCAGCGTATCCAGACAGCCGTGCTAGAAGTAATTTGGTTCTAATTCAAATGGGAGGCTCAGAGCCTGTGCAGTGGTTTTCTGATGACACTACGTTTTCTCTACAACTTTAATTCCGTTTCTCTGACAGAAATGTGCAGATGTAAATAAAAGGGATGGTGGTGGAGGTTTCGTGGGTTAGTAGATTATAATGACCTTTGTTCTTTTTCACTTCTGGTTTGGTGGAGTTTCTGCAAATTGCAGTTTGGTGATGATTGAAAATTAAGTCAATTGGTTTTAAGTCAGCTTGCTATAAAGAAATGCATTTACTAGAAGTGTCACCTTTTGTCATGGTTCTTGTCAATCCTACCTGAACAACAATGGCCTGAGTGGGCTGGTAACAAACCGCCCTTTCACCCCTGGACTGGGTATGTAGTAGTCAGGGTGAAAGTGTAGTTTGAATTGCTACTGTACATACTAAATCAGTTCTCTGGATAGAAGAAAGCTGTCAGGTCCCTTGGGTGGTTACTGGCTTTTGGAAACACTACGTTAATTTTCTTCCAGTTGATGCATATCTTGCAGGGATATGGGGAGATTAATTAATGTTTTAAGTACTTATGGAGATATAGGACACTGTTTAAGACCTAAGTATTTTTGTTCCTTACAAATTAGTTTTTCTGAGGAATCACTTAAGAATTCTAATAGTGTAATAGGGAAAATGCACAGTCTTAACCTTCTTAACTAGAAAATAAAGTTATATATTTAAAAAACCCCAGGTTTTGTTTCTTTTGTCAGCTGCATAAAGAGACCTTTTAAAAATGTTGCACTACTGCTGGAAGTCTAGAAACTATTACACCTTGGGTATAAACTGATCAGCTCAGTGTAATGAAATTCTATGCCCTGCAGTAAAACAGAAAAATCAAGGTCATTTTTAAAATCATGGTGTCATTTATTGACATCTGTTCACCTGCAATGTGTAATGTAGACAACATTAGAAATTTAAATGCACTGTTCTTTTTCGAAATTTAATCTTAACTACTTTGAGAAGATAGAAAAGGTTTATTGAAAACGCACTCGGAATTTGTCTGTTTCTTTACTGATTAATTGCACAACTGAAGATGATGGCTTTTTGTTCACAGTCTAATGTCTGGCAATTATGTTGCTATAGAAATAGTGCAAATAGATTTCCTTATTTCTGTCCCATAAGAACTTGCTGTACAAAATTGTTAAATCATTTGTATTGTTGCGTTATTGGTGGAAAAAATACTTAGGTTGTCCTTTAAATGTCTTCTGCTTTTAGAGCAACATTCGCAAGTCCCGTATTTCTTTATGGTGGAGCCTTTGATTACGGATAGAAAACACTGTATATATTAGTATGCAAAGCCTGATTTCAGGAGCCTGCAGCAACTAGCTGCATGGTAATATTCACTATATTGTTTTACATTTCAAAGAGGCTTGACAATAAAGATGTTTTTCACATTCTACTCAAAGTATCAAAATTTCTACAGGGAAAAATAAGTTGGAAGTGATTGTCGTGAAGTGGGGGCCAGTTTAGAATCAGTGGGTCAGATTTATTATTTGACTGTTAGAATAGCTATTTTAGACACACACAAATATGATAATTCACAGATGGGAAATTATACTCATTAAGTTCTAAATTTACAGTGTGGAGGAAATAGAGACATTTGTATAAATAAATATATGTCTTTTCAGCATCTTCTTGCATTCTTGTCTAATAATGAATAAGGGGGTACTTTCATTCTCATTCCTTGAATTTAGATGTAATGGTAGATACTAAATAGTTATATTAAGAACAGAGCTCAAGAGGTTTAATTTCAGTAATAGCAAAGTTAATTAGTAGTTTGGTATGTTTTTTAAAAATGAGGTATGCTGTTCTAGTTTTATGTTTAAGGAGACTTTAAATCAGTTTTACAGGCTGCAGCATTAAAATTATTGTAAAGTAACAGTAATGCAGATTTTCAAGTATCTTTGCTCTCATGGTACTGGTACTCAGCCCACTATTGTTCAGTGGTTTACTAGCTTACCGGTAGTTATCAGTGAAAATGGGTTATAGTTTTTGGACTGTGAAATCAAGTCACTTTCATGTGAGTAAGTGGGATGGGGTTTAGCACATGGATTCTGTCAGCCTGTATTTTTTTCCATCAAAGATAATCTTGTAATTCTGCAAACAGGCAACAATAATCTAAATTTCAAATCTGTACAGCTGAGTAATAATGTTGCTTCACGCTATTAACAAGTTGGCATACATGCTATAATACAATGCACTAAAGATATAAAGACTGCTGAAAAAAATAATTTAAAATATGCAAGTATAAATGGGGTTTTTGCCTGTTCATTCCATACTGATAAAAGAATACTGATCTGAATCCTTTCCTTACCACCAGTCATGGCATAGCATAGAAGGTGGTTGAATCCGCAGTCTCAATTCCTCTGTGGGCTATAACAGCCCTCTTTTTATGGTTCTGAAACTCAGCTTTTTATGAACTTAGGGTTGCTTACGAATGGCCTAGCTGAATGGCCAGCCTGAGGGTGGTGATCAGTGGTGCAAAGCCTAGCTGGGGGCCAGTAACTAGTGGTGTACTCCAGGGGTCAATACAGCGTCCAGTCCTATTTAGCACCTTCATTAATGATCTGGATGATGGGGCAGAGTGTACCCTCAGCAAGTTTGCTGATGACATAAAGCTGGGAGGAGTGACTGATGTTCCAGAGGGTTGTGTTGCTATCTAGAGGGACCTCAACAGGCTGGAGAAGTGGGTTGACAGGAACCTTGTGAAGTTCAACAAGGAGAATTGCAAAGTCCTGCACCTGGGAGGAACAATCCCAGGCACCAGTAGATGCCGGGGGCCACCCAGCTGGAAAGCAGTTTAGTAAAAAAGGACCTGTGGGCCACAAGTTGAACATAAGCTGGCAATATGCATGCCCGTGTGGCAAAGAAGGTGAACCTGGGCTGCATTAGGCAAAGTATTGCCAGCAGCTTGAGGGAGGTGATCCTTCCCTTTATCCAGCACTGGTGAGGCCACACATGGAGTACTGTGTTGAGTTCTGGGCTCCCTAGTAGAAGGGAGATACGGACACAGTGGAAAGAGTCCAATAAAGGGTCACAAAGAAGAAGGGACTGGAGCATCTCTCCCATGAGGGAAGGCTGAGAGAGCTGGGACTGTTCAGCCTGGAGAAGAGAAGACTCGACTCAGGGGGATCTCATCAATATAGATAAATACCTGAAGCGAGGGTGCAAAGAAGCTGGAGCCAGGCTTTTCTCAGTGGTGCCTGGTGACAGGACCAGAGGCAGTAGGCATAAACTGAAACACAGGAGGTTCCCTCTGAACATCAGGAAACAGTTTTGCAGTGTGAGGGTGACTGAGCCCTGATGCAGGTTGCCCAGAGTGGTGGTAGAGTCTCCATCCTTGGAGGTATACAGAAAACACCTGGATGCGGTCCTGAGCAACCTGGTCTAGGTAGCCTTGCTTAAACAGGGGGGTTGGACCAGATGACTTCCAGAGATCCCTTCCAACCTCAACCATACTGTGATTCTGTTGACTTGCCGCCTAAAATCTCTGCCTGAAAGGCTGGTTGGTCTCTTCGAATTTGGCATCTACTAAATGTAGACCTTTTCTGTCCTAAACTAGTAAAAATTTTAAACTTTTGCCATTAGAATATTAAATTTTCACACTTATGCTTGTATTAGTGGGGAAAGACTCAATTTTATTAGTTTACGACAGAAAGATTTACTTAAGGGAACCTTATTGTAAAATACAGTTTGCTAGTCTGTGTTCATCTAGAATGCAGAGGCCTATGTTCAACTTCGCATTCTTGAGCTGGGACAGAGAGCAGGGTGAACTAATACTGTCTAAATGTCTCCTGGCACTGTCATTTTGAAGTATTGGCACACATTCCTAATCATTTTATCTCAAAAAGCCCTCTGTTGTGAGGAAGTTGCACGATATTACTGTCTGTGCAGAGTATTGACAATAGTAACTTTATAGTAATAGTTGAAACTAGTTACACAAGGTGAACACATTTTTTGCTGATTGTTGATTATGGCCCTCATTCAGCAAAGCACTTAAGCACATTCTTAAGTTCACATAAATCAGGTATACCATGGAAGTCAAACAGACTGCCTGCATCTCTTGTTCTAATAAGGGTAAGCTTTGCTGAATTATTGTTTACACTAATGATCTTTGTCCAGTTCATGTACACAATGAAGTGAGCCCTACTGTTGAGAAAAATCATTGCCATTTGTGGTCTAGCCTGCTGGACATATTTTGTCTAATTTATGTGTGCAGTTTCCATGAGCAAGTAATTGCTATGTGAATAGTATGTGTGACCAAGTACTGAATTTTTAAACAGTATGAAAAAGGGTAAAATTAGAGTAAATGGGCCAGACTGGAATCTGATTGTTGTGTTTTTCTGTTTTACTCTACACAGAAGCAAGTGGATTCCATATGAATAACATTTTTAAAAGTAGCTAAATGCTTATAGTCCATATGTCTTTCAAAAGCATCTTTCTATTCCCCTGGTTCTGGCCAGCTGTCCAGCAGGTCAGAATGGCAGAGCATTGCCCTAGTTTATGTTACTGGGTAGTTGTTCAATTCATTTCTGAAAGCAAAGAATTGACCAGAGGAAGACAGATCTAAGCTGTCTTGCACTGCCCAAGTTGTTGCACGGGGGCTAGTAAATTGTCTGAGTGCCTGGCTCAGCTGTATCAGTTCTGGGGAATAAAGTGGTCACTGGGCACAGGAACAGCAGTGACAGTATTTTTAATTCCCAGTTTGGGTTGGTAGATTATTGATTTATGTAAGTGTAGTTTAAGTATAAGAACATTTTCACAGCAGATTTTTATGAAAAAATATCCAGTTCTGTGCCCGATCTTAACCTCCCAACCATTTTGTAGTGGTGCAAATTATGATTTATGTGCAGATTTACTCTGCTGTGAGATCAAAAAAAAGCTACGAAGAGATAGTACCATGAGTTAAAAAATGCTGAGTTAAATGGATCTACTTCTGGAGGGAAATCGTGTTTTGACATTATTGTCCTACAGTTGCTTACAATTAATGTTCACAGATTGAATTCAGTTGTATTCCATGATGGGGAAGATATGTATTTGTCAACCTGAATCTTGCCTGTCCTGAGTTTTAGATACTATCAATTACAGTTAGGGTTCTTCTGTTGAAAAAAGAACATACTGCACGAAAAGAGGAAATAGCATTCTATTATATGCTAAAGTGCAAAAATTTCCTTCTGAGATACTTTAAATTATGTATGGAAGCTTCTTGTAGGATTTCTGTATATGCAGTATGCACCTGAAACAGTTTTGCCCCGGATAACGGTACTAGACCTCCTAACTCTCAGAGGTTTTTGTGTTCTCTGCATTATTAAACACATACACTGATGGGGGTGAAATACGACAGAATGGTGACCTTTTCCCAGTGTTGTTGGTTATGGAATAGGAAGCTGTTGGAAAATGATTGCCACAGAGCTGAAAAGATAATCGGATGCAGTTCATTACTCATCTTGTCAGCTGCTCCTGCTACAAGGGATTGTATCACAAGATGTTAATCTGCTTGTGACTAGATTTCAAAGCAAGCATTTTTATTTTGGAGGGGGTGTAAGTAATTTAACATCTTTCAATTTTATTTAATTTTGAGAAGTGAGAGAAATGGAAAATTCCTAATTTAAAGTCTCAGAATATTAATTGATAAAAATATTAGTACATCCTTGTGGGTTCTGTTACAAAAATAAGATGATATGCTGCAAAAAGCTATTTAATTGCAGAAGTTGTTCTTTTTAAGCTAATGATGAGGTTGTGTATTTCTTGAATAGTGGAAGTTAGTCTGCTATCATACTTCAGTGTGTTCTGTAAAACAAGTATAGACACAAGACAGATTTGCACCAAAAGCAATCCCTTCTACACATTCAGTCACTAATGTGGATGTACCCAATTCTCCCATACGTTGTCTACCAGTGAGGGTATTTGGTGCACATGTAGAGGAGGACCATATTCACTACTTACACTCTACAGACGGGAAGATGACAAGAATGCAATTTTATCTAGATGACATTTACTGAAAGGGAAAGGCCCAAAAGAGCGGTTACTTTCTGATACTGTGGGATGTTGCTCTTGGTGCTATGTGAAGCATAGGTGAAGGTTTATAAACTTTCCATTGCAATAAGATGAGCCAGTAGATTTGCTGTGTACATTTCAGGCACACAGTACTGCCCTTTCCTCTTCCACCTTCATCCTGCCTATCTACTAAAGTTCTTGAAGAAGTTGTCCAGTACAAAGAGAGGGACATTCCTTTAATTACCGGTTTAAGAAAAATAGATAAATGGTTTCTGGATGCTCATGGTTGCATATGACACTTTTTACTTCAGCAGGAGCATCTAATGTTAATGCCTTGCTGTATTCCAATTTTGGTAGATACAGTCCACCCTCTTAAATACCCCCTGGTGTATGCGTAGGCAACAGTATTCTCTAGTTCCTGCCACAAACTCTTACATGGTCTTTTGTGTACTATTAATCAGCATCTGTATTTCACCTCCAGAGGGACTGCATCTCAACACTGGACAAAGTGAAACGGTGTATCTTACGTTATAGAAGCAAGCAGTAATGACTCCGTAGATAATGGTTTTAGTTGGTGTAAAGCTGAGGCATTAATTTTTTTTTCGCCTAAACATTTTTGACTGAGTTGTCAGGATGAAATATTATTTGAGTTTTCCACGTGGCTTTTCCCTTCTGTTTCTCCTCATATGTAATACAGTTGGTTAGCTGAGATGCAAGGGCTGCCTTCACTACAGAATTCTGACAGTTAATGAACACCATTTGCCCAGGTCAGAAGACACAAGCTAATGGACAGAGGCTTAATTGGTACATCTGTGGCTACTATGCAAATGTTTACATGAGTACATATGTATATATATCTGACTTTATGTATATATATAGGTACATACAGAAGTTACGTATTTTCACAATGTCATCACATGTATATTACTGTTATTTGTCACCATGTTGAATCTGACAATTAAGATAGAAGTGTTGTGGAGGGAATACATGCAAGTTTGTTTTCAAGACCCTTTAATCATTGCATTTTTTGTCGAAACTATGACAGCCATAGATGGTGTTTGAAAATGCTCTGTAAATGTTTTCCCACCTCCATTAGATTATTTAGAAATTTAGAATACCATGCTGAATAGGCAAATATTGTTCCAGGTTGGGATAGAGAAGATGAAAACTAGTTAATTTACTTTGTAGTTGATGTGAAAGACCTTTTGTTTTATACTAATTTTCATGTTATAAGTGTAGATTTGTGAAATGAAGAACTGAGTAATTTCACGTTTATGCTATAGTAATAAATTTACAAAAAACCCTGAAGATATTTTATGAAGTGCACCTTCTGAGTCATTGTCTGATATTATAACTTTACCTTGCCCATCTATAAAAACGAAGTACAATTTTACAGAAAATAATACGAACATAGCTATAAAATAAATTACTTCAGTTTCTAAATCTGTCAGTGTCCTCAAGCAGTCAAAAATGATATTCCATCATCTCAGTTTATTTTAGTATTCTATGTTAATTCTCATACATTTAACAAGTATGAATCCAACATCATAAAAGATGTTCTCTCTCAGTTCTTAACACATGACCCACAAATTCTGTCATTCCTTGAATATCTTTAGAGATGAGAGGTAGGATTGGATTTATTCCTCATCTAATCTCAGAATTTGTGAAAGCATTCTATCTGGTAATACTTTTTTTTTTTTTTTTTTTAGATGTCTCAGTGTACCTTTGACTGATTTTCAGGTTTTATATCAGTTCTTTAAGCTGATAGTTTTGGAACTGAAACTTGAGTTTGAACTTGCAGTCTTTCAATGACCAGATCTTCAAGTGGGATGCAGTGGTACCCTATTAATGGATGACATTCTAAATGCCTTCATTGCTTTGCATGTTATTGCCAATGCAAGTGAATAGAGTGCATTCTTTCTTCCTTTGTCATCTTAGGTAGTAATTCAATTTGGAGTAGTTGAACTTTGATAGATAATTGCTTCTTTTTTGTGGTGCTGTGCAGTGCAGAAGCTGAACTGACAATTTAAAAGGGCTGGTGTTATTAACAAGAACTAGGTTTGTTCAGTTGTTTGGGGTGGGTTGTTTTCTGTGTGGTTTTCTTCTTTTTTTTTCCCCTTCATTTTTCTCATAGTGAAGTCACTGGCCGTACCAAAAGGAAAGCTGAGAAAATGCATCCCTCTGACAGTGATTTCAGTATTGACCCCTTACTTAAACCCATCTTTAGCTGTGAAAGTTGTGCTTTGATTTAAAACCTTGGATGTTTCAGTGAGTCAGGACAGAAGCTGCTAAGTACCAGCACAAGATCCGTAGAATTGCTGACATTTGTCATCACTGCTGGCTGTTTCACTTTTTCCTCCTGAACACTTCATGCTGATTACCATTACTATAGTGATTTGGTTAAACTGGTATTTTTATACACTAGGGTCAATACATTACATGTATATCATACAATGAAGAAAACCGTTCTGTCCAGAGTGAGCTTCCCCTTCTCATGAAAACTCTGGACAGCTTTCCAAGTATCTAACTCATGGGCAGGACAGGATACCTATCGTCATCTCTTGTAATTTTTTCTACCTCAAACACACAGACAAGAAGAAATCAAAGAGAGAAAACAAAATCATGCTTTAATGCTTAAGCGTAGTGCAAGATGTTGGGGTGAGTATGGAAACAGCCATTTCTTGTATGTCCTTTTGCCAAGAATATGCTACCTGGTTTCCACTTACGATAGCAAGCCCTGATGAGACAAGGTGATAAAAGAGTCAACTGTGAGGTTAACTGTATTTTCATGTGGTTTATGTTTTTAGAAACAGGAGACTGTTCTGTGTGAAGCAGAGCAGCATGTACTGGTTTTGGTCCCTGGTCGGTGTTTGCAAGCACATTGTAATGGCAGTAACAATAATTGCTGTGATGTAGCCAGCATGTGAACCCCCCATGGACTGCGAAGGTCACTGCAATGCAAAGAGATTTTCTAACTTGGCTCCTGAGATACACTGCTTCAGTCTACAGTCATGCCCCTAGAGAGCTGGGAGCATTTCTCTCAGACTTGAAGGAAAATATTCCATTTGATAGAAGACTGAAGCTTTTATTTTTGTTTTCTCCAATATTTTTTCTAGCTTTAAACTTGAGGAAGACTACTCAGACTTCATATACTTAGTTTTTATTCTAAGTGATGGTAGAACAGCTTTGACTGGAAGCATTTGCATTGTTTAGGATTCTTTGAAAAGGGTATGTTTTGAAACTTGCATTTTCTTTTGTCCCTTGCTATCAGGATGGCCAGTCTGATATTTTGTACAAATTTTGGACTGCAGTAACTCAGACACTTTCGTCTCAGTTTCAATCAGCAACAGACTGTAAGTATTTGGTATAAATGATTTGTAATGTGTTCTATAGTTATTCTGAATGTCTCATTTCAGTAAGCCCTTTGCTCATTACCTCCTCTACTAGAACTATAGCAGTGGTTCACTCAGTGCGGGGTCTGTGAATTTAAAACTTCTTGGTAATCAAACAAGGTGATCATTCTAAACGAAGGTTGAATTTTCAGAAAGAAATATTTTCTGCTTCATTAAGTAGTCATTATTTAATAACAAAAACGTATTTTTACAACTGTATGTGGAGGTAAAAATATTTGGAATGGTACATTATATTTTCCAAAATGAATGGGTTTGCCAAATTCAAAAATAGTAATTGGATTTTAAAGAGCAGTTCTTACACTCTTTTCTTGTTAAACACTGATTAGTTGTAAAAATCTGATTTTTGCCACTTTTGGATACCTTTGTAAATAGGAGTTGAGTTTCTTCCAAATTGTGTCTTATCTAAATATAGATAAATGGCTGGTGTTTGGACTATACATGATATTCTGTACATGTGTAATACATAAATAGCAGATACAGTCAAGGAATATTAAATAAAAATAATGTATAAACATAAGACAGTACTATTATCAGTACATGCTAATACGGCAAGTAGTTGGATCATAGGTGAATTTGGTGCTTTTGTAGATATATCTTTAATGTTTATATACAGTATATAAAATTAATCTTATGCACATACAGTTAAAGTGCATAAGATGTGCATTTATCTTCGTGATCTCAGCTGTTGCATTGGCCCTTCAAAATTTGGTCCTTCCAGGCTTTATAGCGGCAGTATTATTTTGAGGAACTAGCTGGTTGATTTGTGTTCAGTGGTTGCTAAGTAACTAGATGGTCCCAAAAGAAAATGTATTCATCTTGTGTTAAAACATATTAATTTTACTGCTTGCTTTACTCATTACTTTAGCAGCAGTATGTATGTACCTGGAATCTTATATGTTCAAAATGAACATGTGCTACCTGTTTTCAGCACTCAGTTTTGTGATTATAAAATTGTGACATGAGTTAATGGGATCAACCGACATTTCAGAAGTAAGGGAACTCTTACATTTTGTCAACAGTACTTTGTCTGCCAGCTATTAAAAAATATTTTATTACTTTTGCTTTTTAATGATGTTTTTCATACAAACATTTAGAGAGAGTGGTTGGATATTTGAACTGTGAAGGAGGTTTTTACTTTTCTACAGCTGAGTTTTGGGGAAACAGTGCTTCCGTCAAGTAGACTTTTTCATTTAAGGGATGCATCTATATGAGAATGTTCATTTTTAACATAAATTCTAAGTGACTGAGTCCACTGACATCAGTCACAGACCTCTGGATCATATAGATCAGAGGAAGACAAGACAATATCAGAGAAATAATGTAAAAATAGGAATTCATGGCAGTTTACAGAGTTTGATAATAGATCATGATCTGCTTTTGTTAGGTTGGAACTGTTTTTATAGACATAGCTTTGTGACCTGAAATAACCTCTGCATTTGATAATAAATGTGAATCCTCCAGTATTGAGAATCAAATTATATTTAAGTTGAAAGGACAGTCTGGGTGAAATGGGGCAGATGTCTGGAACCTGAAAAATTTACGAATGAATGGAGCAGTGTTAATCTCCTAATGTAATGGGAAATCCATAAAGTATGAGCAATGTTAGATAAAGATTAACATCAGTTGCTGAAACAACTGTACATTTGTTTCATTTCCTGTTACTCATGGCAGGCTTTCCAAGGCTGAAAATCGTGCTGGTTTTTCTGCTGGCTTTGTCATTCTTTATTTGATAAGTTTAGGAATTGCATTTTAGGTACCTTGTTTTAAGAAGTGTGTGTAAAAGCATATACTTCCCTCATCAGATTTCTTAAGACTTTGGCTCATAAAAGTTACTTTTGTCTGTTTTAAATGAGCATCTTTGAAGTTGCACAGCCCCACGCTTTCTCCCCATCAAGTTATTGTTAAAAATCTCTAGATTTAGAGAGTTCTAATCACACTTTGGCCTTACATGAATGGTAATAGTAATAATTAAGTTTGATACCCAGTGTTTCACAACCATGATTAGTATCTGTATTGTACAAAGTTAGTTTTCCGTGTCTAGTCTTCCAGATTTTTGTGGTGGTGCTTTAGATACATACCTTTGTCAGCTGCATTTTATGTGATAGCTCATGCCACTTTGATAAATATTACATTTATTAATATTAGAGATAGGATAACACTGTATTTCATTCATTGATATAAATACAAGGATACAGGTTATTGATATGAATAAAAGAATTCGTTTGAACTTAATAATGCATATTGCTTACTGCTTTATTTTGCAGCCTCTATGTTTTTGAAACAAGCTTTTGAAGGAGAATACCCTAAATTACTGAGGCTTTATAATGACTTGTGGAAGCGCTTGCAACAATATAGTCAAAATATTCAGAGGAATTTTAACACAAGTGGAACTACTGATCTCTTTGCTGAACTACAACAAATGGAAGAAGATACTCAGGACATATTCATGCAAAACCGCCAAGATTATGAGTATGTATTATGAACTCTACGGCAATAAAATGTAAAGCTTTGCACCCTGCAAGAAAACAGAATATTTTTAAGAAGTTAGCGTTATTCAAATTGTCAGAGCAGGAAAATTTTAAAGAGTTTTTTTTCCTCTTGTGATTATTGCATTAATAGTATTTTAGAGCTGTAGGATTTTCTTTAGGTTATATAAATAACAGTGTTGGACTGTCTTGTCTTTCACAAAGTCCCTGATTTTGTAACTGGTTTCATCTTTTTGTCTCTTTGGGTGAAAAAAATAGCAGAATGATAAAAATTCAGTTTTGTATGTGTTGCGATTACAGCAGTAGCTTTCTCTTAATGATACCGCAATCACTGGAGTGTGACAAATGCTCCGTTTGTTATGATTCACAGTTTTTGTGTTTATACATTGTAGAATAAACATGATCTAAGTGGTAGATATCAGAAAGATTGAACTGAAACTGGCTTTTCAGGTCTATTAGGACTTCTAGGCTTATGTAAGATAAAATTATTTTATGTGAATTTGTATTGCCTTAAATGTGTTCCTGAGCAGTCAGTGGGAGACATCATTGACTTCAATGGAAGTAAAGTAAAAAGTTCACAGACTTCTGACAATGAGGTAAAATGTTTGAGAAAGCTACTGTTTACTCATTTTCAACAGTAGAAATACTATAGACTGAAAAGTCTAAAAGGCTTAAAAGTACATTTAAGAAGAGTCTTTCTATCATTTTCAACAGTAGAAATACTATAGACTGAAAAGTCTAAAAGGCTTAAAAGTACATTTAAGAAGAGTCTTTCTATTTGAAGCTTTATATATATATATATGTATAGCAGGAGATCAATTTTTTTTTAATATATCATTAAGTACAAGCTAGCTGCTAATGAAATATGTGAATATAAAAAGGTCTTCCATTGCAGTTCTGGATATCTTGCTGATATTTTGCAGATGTTTTTAGAACTGTTTGTCTCAAGAACACCTTGAATTAGGGATTCCACATAGGGCTTACAGAAAGTGCCAAGAACTGTATCGAGCTACACAGAATGGTTCCCTTACATAGTTCCAAGTGAAAAGCAAGATGTTATACACTATTAAAATCTTTTCAAGTGCATATGTTTAAGGAGCAGAAAGAAAAACCAGGTTCAGTACTGTGAAGTTTGTATGGTCTGGAAAGATTCAATGCTATTGTGTATTTTAATTTAAAATGTAGTAATTTTGTCTTACACCCACAGTCCAGAAAAGGCCTTGAAAGATTCACTGCAACAATATGAAGCTGCTTATTTGTCAAAATCCTTATCTCGACTCTTTGACCCCATCAATCTTGTCTTCCCCCCTGGAGGTCGGAATCCTCCTTCTTCTGACGAGCTTGACAGCATCATTAAAACTATAGCCAGGTATGCACATATAATACATTGCAAAATGTAATCTTCAACATGTTTTTTCTTAAAAGTTACAATTTTAGAAATGAGACTTCCTTAGCAGTAAAAGGTTGATTAATCTTTAGTTATGAAACTGGTTAGTGTAAAAATTAAGTCAGAATTTAGAATAGAAATAGCATAGCATAGCATAGCATAGCATAGCATAGCATAGCATAGCATAGCATAACATAGCATAACATAGAATAGAATAGAATAGAATAGAATAGAATAGAATAGAATAGAATAGAATAGAATAGAATAGAATAGAACAGAACAGAACAAAACAGAATATTTGGAAGGGATCTACAAGGATCATCTAGTAAAGCATGTTGTTAAGGGCACTGTCCAAATGCCTCTTAAACACTGACAGGCTTGGGGCATCGACCACCTCTCTAGGAAGCCTGTTCCAGTGTTTGACCACCCTCTCTGTAACAAAATACTTCCTAAAGCCCAGTCTAAACCTCCCCTGGTGCAGCTTTGAATCATTCCCACATGTTCTGTCACTGGATACTGGAGAGAAGAGCTCAGCACCTCCCTCTCCACTTCCCCTGCTCAGGAAGCTGTAGAGAGCAATGAGGTCACCCCTCAGCCTCCTTCTTTCTCCAACCTAGACAAGCCCAGAGTCCTTGGCCACTCCTCACAGGACATTCCTTCCAGCCCTTTCACCAGCTTTGTTGCCCACCTCTGGATGCCTTCAAGGACCTTCACACCCTTCTTAAATTGTGGGTCCTAGTACTCACAGTGAGGCTGCACCAATGCTGAATACAGTGGGATAATCACCTTTTTGTTATTTATGATTTATTACAAATTTTATTATTTATTATTTATTTTCTGTATTTTTTTTTTCTGGAATAAATGAAATTTTAAATTCAATTTTACTGTTTAAGCTTATAAAACATCAGGAAGAGAAACTTCACACATATTGCAGATGTCTGATATTTTAATTATTCTGACTGTGTCAAAAGGAAGATGATAGTTGTTTCGCTGGAAGTGATAATACCCGATGTAAATATTCTGTTAGAGTGAAACAGCAAGATAATAGACAAAGACAACTATTCCAGGTAGAATTTGTAAAATGCAATGCTTAAATTACCAATGGTTTATTTTCCCTCATAAGGTTTTGGTAAGGAGTACTCTGTTCAATGCAGTCTGAAAATGATGGGCAGTATTCACAGTATGTGTATGTGCATGGGTGTGTGTAATATTAAATACTGACATTGTATTTGTTACTGGGCATTTCACATGCTCAGAACATGCTTATTGGTGTGGCTGCTGATGTTATTTTACTCCTTGAGAAGGGAAAACAACATGAAAATTATAAAATTTCATCTGAGTTTTCCAGTGTGACCTTTTGCTAATGATGTTTGGGGTCCTGCAGAGTTCTTGGAGAATGTTATTCCTATGTCAGGATGCACAGTGTCTCTCCAGTTCTTGGGAGAGGTTAATCTTGTCACTAGTAAGATGATGGTCCTTGTACTTGTCTGCTTTCAGTAATGCATTTATGAATGTAGCCACAACTGAAGGACATCTGTAGAGTTCCATGAACAAGAAATACTGGAAGTGGATTAGAAGTATTTTCCTTCTTCCTTTTGTTCCCTGTCATTCATTCCTTTGGGGCCTCTGTTACTATAAAGGATTGCCTAAAACACAGCTTATTAGTTGTGTCAAGCTAAGGCGTCCCCTGAGTATTTCTGTGCAGCTCATGTAATTCCAGAGTTGAATGACTGTGTATTCACCTGTGATGTTTGAAGGCTGCTGCCAAAGCTTGAATGTAGTTAATTGCAGTCAATATTTTTGAATGGCTTACTAATAGTGATTTCATTCTGAAGTGTCATTCCTAAACTTTGCTCATTTTTACTAGAATAGCAACACTGCACATAGAATTCCCAAATGACTTGTTAAATTGTAAACTGAATTACGGTACTTAGAAAGACTATGTGTTACTCTCTCTAAATTGACATGCCACATAACTACGTATTCATAGTTAATTCTTTATCAATGAAATACCACACTTTTTAGTTGTTAATTAAGATTTGTAATCTTTGCTTCCAGTGAGCTAAATGTGGCTGCTGTTGATCCAGACCTGAGTTTAGCTGTGGCAAAAAATGTGGCAAAGACCATTCAGCTCTATGGTGTAAAGTCTGAGCAGCTTGTAAGTAATTTTAAATTTCTGAAAACTTATGTTTTTCTATGTACAATATTCTGTTTTTTTTGTAAATTTATGACATAACAGTAAAGCAATCTAGATAGACAAAACCTTCAAATTGCGTTTCCATTGTATTTGGAAACATTTTCAGATAAATTCTGCCTTCAGATAAACACAGTCTATTGATAGCAGTAAAATTTGTCTGTATAACTCCAAAGTGAATTTGCCATTTTAATTATAAAAAGTTAACATTGTAGTTGTCATTAAGTAAAATTAAGGCAATTCAGTTTAATATTTACCCACATTCAATATTCCATCAGATACATCTTGATGGTATTAAAATCTGGACTATTCAAATATATTTTTTCAATATATGTGACAAAATTTGGGCATTTTTTCCATATATTTATTATTTGCCATATATTTAACTGACCCTTGATTTGTTTACATTTGTCAAATGCTTCCAGTCATTTACCATGAACTGTTATCTAATGTTAAACTGAATAGAGGAAGGATCCCCAAAGCCTTATCCTTTGGGTAAGGATCCCCAAAAGGCCAATGGATAGTACAGTGAATGTTGTTGTCCTATGAAAAAATCATTTTTAAGATCAACAATTTTTTTGTGAAGTCTGTTGCTGAAATTTCAATGTTTTTCTTATTGAAGAAATGAAAATTATTTTTTTCAAGTATTTATTTTTAATTATTTATTAATGAAAATAAAATTAATTATTGCAAAAAATAATTTTTGCAGACCCTCAAGAAATGACTAACTACTTGAATTTTGTAAAGAAGATTTTCACTTAAACAACATTAATTCTGAAAGCAAACTCAAACTCTGGTGACATTCATTTACTATGTGGTTCGTTTAAAGAGAGATACTTGCTCTCAATTTTTTGTAAGAATTGGCTAAAAAACTTTGCAGCAATTAACTTGTTATGGATTCTGTTTACCTTTTAGACACCTGATGTCTCTAGCTTTAAAAAAATTAAAATTCAATAACACACACCATGTTTATCATGTCTGTTGGATGAATTATATTGGAAGTTTACAAACTAGGGTATGGAAGAGGAACAAAGGTGAAGCAATCATGAAAGCCATAAAGAATATTTAAAATTTTAAAATAAAAATATGTGTTTACACTATTTTACAGTACTTGGAGCTTAAGTTGGGTCTTCCTTTAAAGATACCAAATCATGGCTTCATAATTTCAGAATGAAATTTGATCATGAAAGAAATCAGGATTTTTAGTAGGTTGTGAGAGTTATCACAAGTGAAAGTATTACACTTGTGTCTCTATGATGGAGCATAGTGTTAAATAGTGGCATTCAGCTGGGAAGAAAAACCATATCATCTGTAACTGTGAAAGCACCAGGGTCTGTTGTGCTCATCATCTCTGCTAATGTTTGAATCTCTGTTAATGTTTGAATCTGGCCAGTGGCTTCTTCAAAAGCGTACATCATTTTGTGATCAGCCAGCTGGCAAATTCTTAAGACACCCTGAAAAGAAGGATACATAGAAATAAGCTGACATGTATATGATTTGTGGCTTTGTATTAGCTGACCTTAAACTAAAAGAATGTAGGAGTAAAGAGGGATTCTGAGCCCTTGAACTTCTTGAATTTGACAACTGAAAATAAAACCTGAAACTTGGAAAAACTAAGTGACATGATTAGTCAAACTGGCAGAATGAACATCAGTGTCCTTCAGGAATATACCAGCAAATTGTAAAACAATATCAACTATGTACTGCACAGCTACAGTTTTTAAATTTTTTTTCTGTCCTTACCATATACATGTTACAAAATTAAAAACTGGATGAGCTTCACACAGTTGCTGAGGCATAGGTGTATAGCGCTATCTTTAAAGTGCTAAAATACCACGTTTAGCCTCCAGCTACCTTTCCAGAAGGTCATGGCTCTTCCACTTGTCCTGTGCCATGCTTGCCAGCTCTGTGGATATGATCTAGAACCTCTTAACTTTTTTTGTACCTATTTTGGGGCAGACAGATTGAGCCTGAAATGTGTGCCATGTGTAGAACAGGAGCTATGTCAGACAGCACTCTTTCATAGTGTTCTAGAGGTGTAGCCAAGAATGCAGTCTTTACTCAGTCTTGCAATTCAGTCTGCAATGATAGCTTTCTAAAGCTGAGAAGGGTGACCATGCAACATTTCCACTCAGATGGTTCATTTCTGGTAGAGCAGTGTTAAAGACGGAAATCTAATTTCCTGGAGAAATTCGCAATTGAGTTCTCTTCCAAATTAAAAGTGAACAAAAGAATCTCAGAATTCTCAGTGAAGGAAGATTGGGGGGAGGATCTTTTAAGAGTCATTAGAAATTTTTTTAAAAATGTTGTTGTAGTATTGCAGGTAGATTTGAATAGTGAAGAACTGAAACGTGCAGTCCTAAAAATGTTGAGACATTCCGATGTCTGGGTTTTTATTCAATTTCACAAAAGAAGGAATTGCAATTCATTAAGATTTCATTGCTGTTTCTTCAGTTAGATTTAGGTAGGACAGATAACAAGAAAAATGTTATTCAAGACTCAAAGATTTTACCTTTGAGTAAAAGCAGCATCTAGCAATTTGTACACTTAGTACTAAAGCAAAAACAAGTAAGAAAAAATTATGTCTTACTGTGAATCCAAAACATTGGTGTTACTTGTGACTTTGTACACTGCTGGCTTTTGGTTTTCAGCTTCCCCCACACCAAGAACTAGCTGTTGCTGTGCCTGAGACCTATTCTTGTATTAACCAGTTCAAATGATTTCAGATGAGATATAAATAACCCTCTGTGAGCAGTAGGTAGATATATTCTGCTGTTGGGTGAATCTTTAGCTAACCCTTTGCTGATGCTTGATGTGGTTGGTGTATGTCATGAAAAATTCAGAATTACTGTCCTAATTTCACTCACTGTAATTGCAGATGTTCTTACTATATATAGTTTGAAGGGATAATTATACATTGCACTAAGTTTTAAAAAATATTTCTGTTAATTTAAGTGTATTACCTTTCGACTTCATCACCCATCCTGTGTTTTGTTAGGTGATGCTGAAGAAGGGCGCTTGGTACATGTTCTCTGTGCCGTTACTATTTTGTCTCTTCTTATTTACATTTTCTCTATATCAGGCAGCCCAAACATCTTCATAATGGTTACAGACACAGCAAGATTTCCATTTAGTCACCATTTCTACATCCTTCTCATTCCAGATTGGAAGAGAGATTAACAAATCTGATCATAGTGTTTTGGATAAGAGCAAAATTTTCCTCTTCTGCATTTTCACATTGTAATCCATTGGTTACTTTTTAATGTAATGGCTGCTAACTGACCCGGATTTCTTTCACGAGCCACTTTTTTCATATAAGTGAGGTAGCCCAGATAAAAAAAAATACTAACTTTTCTCCTTGATTTAAGAGTTTTCCAGAGGCGTCATCCATTCCCATTTGCAAATACCTTAAATTACTCATCTTAATTGACCCATATAACATGTTGTGCTGTTTAACTGGTCACATGAGGAAAGTTATTGCTTTCATCAAACACTGACGATAAGTACAGTGGAGGGAAGAGATTCCTGAGAAAGCAGTAAGTTGCATTTCTTGAAAACTAAGTTGAGTAATTAGTTTTTTTTTTTTTGAGAATCCATGCTACTTAACAAAAGACAGGAGCTCACAAATCAGCCTCCCAGAGAAATTTTTACCCATTTGTATAACTGATAGTTGAGATCTTGATATCTCACCATCTTCATTACACATCTTTGACATGGCAGCAGTAATCACACAGCAGGATCCTCTAGGTCAGTAGTCTCTAAACTTTGTTGGTCCTGCGTCCCTATCAGTAAAAACTTTTTGAGCATGCACCCCTGTTATATGTGTATTTATTTATTTATAAATTGTATACGTATATACAAGTAATTTATAAATTATATACATGTACTGTTGAAGCTCTGTTATTTTCTTCTTGCATACTAGTGGATTGTCTTGCATAAGCGCTGTGGTGCACACACCCCACTTTGAAGACCAAAGCTTTAGGGTTGCAGTAAACTTCCATAATAAGAAATGAACAGATTTTGGCAGTCCACTTTTGGAAAGGATGCCTGATCCACTGCAGAAGTCTTTTAAACTCATGTTTGGTTTTGTTCATATGCTACTTTAAATCAGATTTATCATTTATGTATATAAAAATTAAACTGATGGTCACCTGTTGATTGGAAGTGAGACAAAACTATATTTCCCCAGTTGATTATCTGTAATTTTGTCATTTACTGAGGTGAATTTTAAATGTACTTGAAATGTTGTGATTTCTCTCATAATTAAAAATCTCTTTGTTGCAACTTTACAGTCACTATGTTTTGGTTTGCCTCTTGATAGAGCTATTTCTCTTACTTAGAACTGAATGTCTTGCGGAGAGAAGTCATGAAACATTGAGGATTAAAAGCTCTGAGGGTTTACAAGATGTGTACTTTTGCAAGATTCATTGCCAGATAAATTGCAAAATCCATTGTCATTATAGAGATTTGAAGAGGGAAGAGCTCTATTTGGTCATCTAGTCTATTCCTTTCCCAGCACAGGACTATTTCAAACTATTGTTGGGGTTTTTGTTGCATTCTTTCTGCTTTTAGAGTGATTATTTCAGTTACCTCATATATTGTGAGCAGAAATGTAAGTACTGTATGTTCTCTTACTTTTGTGCTATTTCTGTTCAGCTTGGCATGTGGGTGGATTGAAATACACTAACACACCCACCAAGTGCACATAGATGAAATGTGTTGTGCTGTGAACATGAAAATGCAGTTGTTTAGAGAAGATGCGATTCTCCTACTTTTTGAACCTGGAGACCTCTACTAGTTTCCTCCCTAGAGTTATAGTCATCCTGTCAGACTATCTTTATTAATTGCAATCAGAGTCCCACAGCAATCCTTCCTGTCTTGTCTTGTGGAGGCTGTGACTTGCTGCCTCCTCCCACCGTAAGGCATCACTGTCAGAGACAAAGTGGTCTGGTATCTTTTGGCCAATAAACAAGCAAAGAGTAATTTGCAGAGGCAGGGTTGTAAAAATCAGGTTGCCCACTTGCTTTTCAGAGCAGGTGGGGGTGATTATGTTGGCAACTTCTGGTGGATCAAACTATCTTAAAAAACATCTTTGTATGTGGATATGTAATGGTATGCTTACATGATTTAGGCAAACACAAACTTACTCTGTTGTGCTCCCAGATGGTGGGGCACATTTTAGCTCCACTCCAAGCCAGGGTGACCAGATATCTTAGCTGTGGCACCTTGTTGAGCGCAACACACTCATTCAGCCTGGAGCACAAGCAGAGCAAGTTCATGTCTGCTTGAAGTACAAACAAAGCAAGAATCTGCATGGGCACATTGCACTAGGAAGATTGTTCCTAAGGTTAGGGTAGATAAGGCTAAAATCAGTGGGAGCTGTGATTGCCTATAATTGGAGAGGTTCCTAAATATGGAATATTGTATTTTATGGAGTAATATGTTTCAGAAAAGTTTGTCTAAAAAAAGGAATCTTTCCAGCAGACAAGAGGCTGCAGGCAGATGATATAATGGAGATCTTTCCCACTGTCAGACTTGTAAGCAATCATAAAGAGGAAGCACTCAGAAGATGGAGAAGGAGAGTGGGTGTAATAAGGGAGGAAGGAAATAGAGAGTTTGAATCAGTTTTTTATTCTCTTAACTAAATGTGGTTGGACTTGTGTCATACATCTTACAAAAGTTGATGAATGAGGTGGATGCCCAAGATACAGGCTGTGGGCAGTGCTCTGGGAGAGTTACTAATCTATCCTTTGCCCACAGCTCATGGTAGAGGCTTGGCTTCTCATCAGGATTTTACCCACGGCAATGGTTGTGGGAATTTCTGATTATCAGGTTTGGCTACTATCAGCCACTTCAAAATTTTAAAGCACTGTACAGACAGCATGGTCCTTCCTGGCATTTTGAAGAATTCTTCTCTGGCCTTCTTAAGAAAACATGAGGTGACACTTGGTGAATTTTATATATTTCAAGGTTAAAATACGAAAGACCCAATAATAGAAATTAATTTTGAGATTAAAGATTAAAGAGAAGGCATAAGTGCCTCAAAAATTAGAATCCCTGCACCAAGGTTCAAATAGTTGTCCCATATCCTCAAAAGGCAGGACATTGATTCACATATTGAAGACCTTTGGTACCGGACACACCAAAAGGCAAAATGAGAGAGAACTTGCTTTCTGATCACAAAAGCAACGGACCACTGTAGACTTGGGACACAAAGAAATTTGTATGAGTTTTCTCTGATGAATGAGGTTTTTAGGTTCTGGGTTGTTTTGAGGGAAAAGTCAGCATCAGCTGGTATCTGTGATAGAGAGTAGGCAGCCTCTTTCTCACTATCCTCTATCTCAGTAGTGTATTGAGATTTATTTACATTTACTTAAGTAAATATCCGAGTTATGTAATGTTATTCATGGTTTTAGAATGTGCACCAGTTGCAGAGTACAAGAGCAGTAATATGAGCAGCAGTATGCGGGTACTCAGCCAAGTACGAAAATGTTCTTGGGAAGTAACTGGGAAGCTTTGATTTAGCCTGATACTGTTTTTCAATGCAATGGTGAAACTGGATTTCAGATGTTGTAAACCAATTCTGAATATTTAATTGTATTAATGTTTAAATGTAAGGTGACTCTGACATAAAAATTCTTTGATTAAAACTAATATAAATTATTTCTAAACTTCTTTTGTTCTGAAGGTTTACCTAGATCTACTTTTCAATTAACTGATAAATAGTGTAATGGGGAATGTGTTATTGTAAAGTATTATTATGTGTCATAATATGAGTAACATGTACTTGATGACAGATGTTTTTAGTGCATTATTGTTTAAGAAAGTAAATACCAAAAAAGAGCATAAGAAGTAGAAAAACGTAACAAATTATTGTTGTTTCAACTCCTCCTTCAGTGTCAAACACTGATATATCCTGATCACTCACTGCTTATGCCCCACACGGTCTGGATTTGCTTTTGAAGCAGAGTATGGGTGTAGAAAGAAAAACGTATAACTGTCCTTAGAACAGTAAATGTAAGTAAGTAAATGAGCTCGATCTCATCTGTTTGACGGCAGATTTGTATCGAGGCTTGTTCTGATCAGTGTTGGCCTCACTTCAGGGATCAGCAAAACGTGTCTTGTTTTTGCTGCAGAAAGGCTGTGTGTTGAATTGCTCCACACTGGTGCCTCTCAAATGTCTGCCTCTCCCAGCTGAGAGTACAAAGTCAGTAAAGGTTTATGACTGACACTCAGGACTTAATTTGCCATCCTAGCTGTGAACTCACTCGGTCTCCCACGTGGGACATAACCGTAACATCGACCCTTGCCAGTGAAAGGTGCCTGGGAGCATTCTGGGGCACTCTGGCCAGCCAGCACAGGACAGCCTGCCTCGCGGCTGGTGAGGGCTCTCCTGCCCCAAAGCACGGGGCTGCCTGCCAGTGCCCTTTCGGGGATAGTCCCTGCAATATTGCCTCTCCTGGGCCGTGGCTGGAGAATTCTTGGGAGGGTAGTTGTTGGCCCAGGCCAGAAACTCACTAATGAGTGCCCTAACAGTTTTGGGTTACAGATGATCACATGCCTGAGCCAGGAACCTTTCCTGGCACTGTTTAATTTACTGCTATGGGTGTAGCCAATATGTGAATGAGACTGAACGAGAGCGACATGCAAAATCTGTTCAAGAGGAAGCTTAAAATGCTGACAGATTGGAGTAATTTTTTTCTTGCATCTGGAATTCATACTTTCTTACTTTTGAAGTAAATAAATCTCTAAGGCAAAACTTAGGAGATGCTGATTTCTTCTACAGCAACATTGCTTTTTGTCTTAAAATTTTCTTAGATTGCCAGAGCTTCAGAAGATATGCTTTCCTAAACATGTTTTGCTATCTGTAATGCTTGTCAGCCATACCTGACTTATTCTCAAATAGCATTTGGTGTTTCTACCAGAGTTTTAGCCCTTGAAAAGAGCACAGTTGTCTGTGGTGTTGTGGCTAGTTAGCAACTCCAAATACTGCTGGAGCGGTGCAAGAAAACTCTTGGATATTAACTCTTTTCAGGAGTTCAACACTGTCTTCAGGTAGCCAGGTATTTATTTGAGCCAACTCAGATGACACCTTTTTGGATGGCTGTGCAACCAACCCCTTCTGTAATTTAATATTCTATTATTATTGAATCTAATAGATAGAGATATAGGCTGATGAGCATCTATCTATCTGTCATGTTCAGATATTTTTAGAGCACTGATCTTTGTAATGCTGATCAGCACCAAATGCATTACGTAAGATTAGCATCAAAATATATATAATGGAAAGTCAGCCCTGCTGCAGTTGTTCTTAAATTATTTTTAGTATTGCCCACAAAACTTGTATGGCTCAGTGCATTATCCTGCCATTGTGCTCAGTCTCTACTTGTAGAGACAGATTCCTGTACTCTACAGGAATCATTTTTAAAGATTAATTTTTCTTCTTTCAGACCTATTCAATCCCAAGTCTCCTTCCTGAGGCTTCAGATAAGATAGTCAGTGGCACGCATTACGAAGATTTTAGTAAATGTCCACTTTCCACTAGGACTGAAACTGAGACAAACAATTTATCTCTCATCATCCTTCAATCCAGTTTATATTTGAACTTGTGATATGCAGGTGCAAGATTCCAAATTCTGCTTTATTTACATCCTCAGCTACTGTTGTGTTCTTTAATACTGCTTGGGTGGCTTAATCTTCTGCAGTTACCCATGATGTACCCATTTTCCACTTTTAGTGCATATTCAGAATTAGTATCTCCCTATTAAATATCTCTGGTCCACTAGCTAGCCATTTAGAATGGGTTGGAATAGATTATTTGGGAGATTTTTTGAGTTTAAATAAGCACACTGTGAGAAAACAGACCATATTCTTCTCACACCACTCTAGAAGATCTATATTTGTCTTTCAAATTTTCTGCAAAAAAGCTGATCCTTTCCTTTGAGTATGTTTAAAAACTAGTTTGTAATTACTGAGGTTTAAAATAGATCTCAACTTTCTGCACATCCATCCCATCATCATAACTATTTGTGATATTGTAGCAGATGAGTTTTAATTTTTTTCATGATTTCTTTGTTGATTTATGGTGCATCTGATATATGATAGTCAATAGAAAATAGTTTGTTGTTTGGTTTTGGTGATGTAGTTTTGAAAGCGTAATTCTATCATGTCGTGGCTTCACAGATCTTCTAGGATCTCTCTTCCTGAGATTACAAATAAGTGTCCTCTGATCTTGGTATATATTTTTACTGTTTAAAAACAATCTCTAATTTATTAATGCTTCTTCTTGGTTTGCAAACCTTGTTTCAATTAAGAGAATGAGGAAAGAAAATGCTAGAAAGCCAGGTAGAATAGGCAAACAACAACTGATTCAGCTCAAACTCCAAGCTGAGAAAGAGACAGCATCTTTACAAGGAATTTTCGTAACGTCATTTGTAGAAGAAAAAGTGTCTGTCATGCTTGATCAGGGGAATGAAGATTTAAATAAGCTGTTTTCAGTGGGTTATTTAGATGATAAGCAATATGAATGGCATATTTTTTCCCAGAATCTGAAAGGATAAGTGTATCATAACTGATCCAGAGACTATATTGGAGCATCTTGGCTCGATCAGTGAAATTGTTAAGAGAAGCAGAAATGCAAATGATTTAAAAGTTAAAATATGGCAGTGAAAAAACAGTTGGATGAGAAGAATTGGTTCTTCATTTTCTCTGAGTATTCATGGAGATAGGAATTTTTTCTGAACCTTTTGGTCAACTTAGTGGTTGTCGAGAAAAAGACAGAGGGGGGCTGGACTAAACAAGTTCTCCATTAATTGTGCTCCTGTCAGCCTAGTGGCAAGGGGAAAAATATATATAATGTGTTGCAAGAAAGAAAGATATTGATCTAGGAGGGCTGTAATTCTGGTTTCTTCTTAGGGAAATTAAAAAAATTAAGACCTCACTTATAGGGGAAAGCATTTGTTCAGTTGGCTTTAGTGATATGTATTCCTAAGAATAAATGTACCTTACACTAACCAAAACCATTGTTTTGCTCATTTAATTTATACAAATTCCCCAAATGGAATATGCTATAGTAGCAAGAAAATGGATGTGAGCTGTATCTCTGTCAGGATGTTTACTGACATAACTATGTGGTTTGAGGTATCTGCAATGTTGTTTTTTTGTCCACTCATCCTCTTATCTGACATAGCTAAATTTAACTAGCTAAATAATTCAACAAAATAGGGGAGAACTGGGTGGAGAGGGAGAGATAAAAGGTTTCCTGGAATCAGATTCTTCCAGTGAAGGGAAAATACCGTTCATGCATTGGAATTTTGGCACCAGATTTAAACTCCGACAAATTTATGAGGCCTGTGATGGTTTTGAATTGAAAAGCACGATGAATTCTCATTGTAGTGACATAAAGTGAATTTCTGATTGCCTTTTTTATTATTTGATCATATAAGAATTAATCCATGTCTCGTATTAGATGGTGTTATATTGAATTGGGAGCTTTCATTTGCGGGTGAATCATTATTCAGGACATATTCCAACAATGAGATTTGTCTGACAGTTCCAGGGAAACGTATCTAGTCCTTCTGTCTAAATGTCGAATATTGTGAACTTTGAATGGAAGTATGAAATGTAATAAGCTTACAAATCATCAAGAACAGTAGTAAAATGACACTTCACGAAAGGTTTTCTGTAAATAATGGGTCAGTTACAGTGGTGTAAGTAATGTGAAAAATTATTCCCCACTTCTTTTTGAGATACGTGAATTAATTGTATTATACTAGCACCTTGAAGACATGCTGCTACTGTCATTGAAAAACTTGTATCTGTGCTATTTAAATGAGAGAACCCAAAAATATGAATTCAATATTTGGCACATTAAAGGAATTCATTAATAGGTATTTAAATAGAATATGTAGGAGGCTATTATATACTAAAATAATTTCAGAATAATTACTGTTTCACTGTACAGTAATAAAAGCTAAAGATGGCAGTAGGTCTAATTTGAAAATAATCAGAAGTCAGCCAAGGTTTTGTCATTATTTTTTTTTCTGATGGAAAGATCAGAAGAGTTTTGTTAAAACAGTCATTAGGGAGCTACTTGTATTGGTCAGAGAATACTTAGAAATACCTAGCTGATAAGTCACTTCAAAGCATTAAAACTTTAAAAAATTGGATTACCAATCTAGAAGAGAAAGTTGCTTTAAAAAATAACTTCATGAAACATTTTCTTCATTCTCATGTTGTCTTTTGCTGGTTAGATCGTGACTCACATAACAAATGTGTGATTTTTTTTTTTTTTGATTTTTTTTTTTTTTTAAGAGATACTGGCTAAACTCCAGAAAAAATCATCCAAACATAAAAGGCTGGTTTTGAGAGTACTATGTACTTCATTTTATCTTACTGGGAAAGTGGTTAAAAGACTTCTTCATATCTAGCATGTCATTTTGGTAACAGGTAGAAAAAGACAAAGATTGCACAATCCTTATAGTATTTTGTTATAGTGCGCTCTAAGTTATTTCATACCAAATTAAATTCTATGATTCAGAAAGGGATTTGGTTAAGTGTATGTTGATACGGTAAAGGCTTTGGAATTTTGCAGTTTTGGAACAACTCTAATGAGAGTTGGACAATGTAAAGCTCATTTATAACCTTCTGCAAGGTAGAAGTATTCTAAACTCAATTAACACCTGGACTTGATACCAAAAAAGGTAGATGGTAATTAAATAAGTTGATTAGAGTTTTCACGTGTAGGTGAATATCACCATATCATGTTGGATAGGGGATGGATATCTTGGGGATGGATATCTGCTCTTTACCTTTGGAGATGCTTCTCAGTATTTTCTTGGGACCAACAGCTATTGGGATGACATATAAAATATGATTAATCATTCAGTCATTAATTTGGCAAGCATGAAAAATTCAGTAAACTGTTACAGTCAGAGGTATCAGGATCAACACACATTGTCCTTGAAATCCTCCTCAGATTTGGGCTAGATGGATAAAACTGAGTCTGAAAAAATGTTGAGTACAAGGGGCATAATTTTCAGAAGTTGAGAAATTTTTCTGAATGCTTCAGGTTTAGGATTCTCTGAGGTTCCTTAAAGGAATTGGTTTTAGGTGCTTTCTGATAGAAGAGTTGTTTTAAAGCATCTCATTATCTAAAGACCATGAACCGTTACTCACTTTTGATTATTTGTACAGTGCTTTTCTTCTCAGATGATTCAAAGACTTAGAGATAAATCCTGCCTTTTCTGTTCTAGAAAGACCATTTGCTGTTTTCCTTCCATTTCTTCTGATTTTGAAAATATTAAGGAAGAAAAAAAAATACAAAACAGTAATCCTCCTAAGTGACTGGTTCAATGCCTACTGTTGTTCTAGCATGAATAGTATGGGCATGATGTTTGGTCTTTTTTCTTGGTGAATGACTTAACAGTCCCTTCAAATTTTTCTTCCCAAAATAATGATTGTGTTTTTTATGAGATTTTTTAATGCCTTCACCATAGAGCTCCTTTTCTATTTTCATTTTTATAAGGAAGCATAAAAAAAAAAAAAAAAAAAAAAAGGTATTCTGGAGGCTAGAAAAATGTCCTGAGGGTGCAATATAAATGCTTTTATGTACCTTTTAAGTTATTGCCTAAATTCACAGCTTATTTCTTTCTTCATGTCTTGAAATATTTCTTCTTCTTTGAAAAATTATAAGTCATTCCAAAACCATAAATTCTTATTTATGATTTATTCTTAAATCTTAGCTTTTTTTTTTTTTTTTAAAAGCAGAACATTCATTTTAATTTATTCTCATTAGTCAAGGACCTTACTTGCCCCAACACATTCATTCAAATCCTACTCTTCAAACCTCTAAATTATGTCTCTTCCTTTTGCAAATTGTTCTCTAAGAAGCTAATATATTAGGTGACATAGCTAGTGGAGTTCAGATTATTATCTATTTTTCTGCTAAAGGGTGTCATATTTTTACAAAAAGTAGCAAACTGATTCTAGTAAACTTTTGTGGGTTTTAGGTGGAAAGAGATTGTAAAAGTCTTCTCCTGCCATATGGAAAACATTAAACCTAATAGTAAATCATCCCAGTTATTTGTCGCTTATGGGAGAAATCCCAGGGCCAAGCCATACCAACTCAGAAACTCTGTTAATGGATTCTGTGCTTTATAATAAGTTATTATGATCAGGCAGGAGGCCAAATACCAGATGGATTGATTGCCTTCTGCCAGAGGTACGGCCACATCAGCTGCCTCTATCAGGAATGTATTTATTCTTGAAAATGTAAGCTTGACAATTGGAGTTCAATTTGTGCTATCAAAACACATTAATTTTGTGATCCTAGAGTTATTTCAAATGTTTTGTTGAGGGGCACTACTTTTGTCTTGTTTTGATTTGAGATCTTCTCTGTACTCCTAAATTATAAATGCTGTTTCCTGCTCTTTAGAGAGTGGGCTTACTGAGGCTGTTTTGGAGTAATCAAATAAATGGAGTTTTCGAAAACCATCAATAAGTATGCACACAAAATCTTAGTTACTTGGTGTGAAACTGAGCTTTTTCACAAAAATGTTCAGTCTGTGAAGGGAATAGTATCAAACCAGCTTACAGATCAGTGTGTCTTCTGAGATGACACCTCTTGAAAGAGGGGAAGTTAGTCCCTTTGAAATACTAAACAGATTATAGGAAAAAATGTATCAGTAGTCTGAGCTTTTCTACAAGAAAAAGACAAACTCTAAAATAGGCTAGATGAATTACTCAATAGAAGTGCTTACTTCTCTACCTCATGAGTTCCTGCCTGCAGCCAGGTGAATCATTCCTGAAATTTTCTGCACTGTGCAATTTACTGATCCAATATGAAGCACCTGCAATCTCTGCAGGTGAAGTGTAACTACATTAGTGTACTGAAGGATACAAACTAAAAGAAACTATTTAACAGAAGGACTTCTGAATTTGCTGAGAGCACAGTGCCAGTCATGGATTACAGTTTCTTGACCAGGTCAGGCTGAAGCAAATCAGATGGCCTTCAGTCAGCTTGTTCCTCTTTGTGACACAATTTTTTTGTATCAGCTTCTACAACTGTCCTTTTTGGTTCAATAAACTACCTGGTCTACTACTTAGTCCTCATATTCTGTTGAATTAGATTTTTTTTTTAAAAAGTCTTCTAGGCAGCTTCCTCCAGATAGTCAGCTACTGGGTTTAACCCGCAAATGTCAACCTCCTACCATAGAGAATATCCTCATATAATGTCAGAAAGGCAGTACCTCCAGTGTTTCTTTCTCATTTTAGTTTAACAGCTGCCTTTGAGTTTTCTTGAAGTGCTGTGTGGGACGGAAGCTCACGTTCACATTCTTGAGCGTGCCATAAGACACAGCCCTCGTCCTAGTGCCTGGATGCATGATACGAAAGTCCTGGCTAGTATTCTCTGGTGAGAGACTTCTCTGCCTCACTCCTCTCTTCCTCACTAGCATCTCATGTTGCCAGTGTGGTGGTAGCTCATGTTGGCAAAGGGAGCTCATACTGACGTGTCACCCATTGTAGAATTGCTGCTTGCTGGGGAATGGGGTGCCTGTGCTTTGATAGTGCCCATGAAATTGCTGTAAATAGTAGACAGGCTTTGAGGTAAAAACAGAAACAGTTTACCCAACTAAAGTGAAGAATGTAAGAAATCCATTGCTAGACTTAGACAGATACAGAAAAGTGGAACAGTTACAGTCCTTGTTGTTACTGATCATTCAGGTCTGGCTTCAGCATGGTTTCTTTTCCTCTGTTTTCTTTTCAGCTAGCAGGCTCAAGCCAGAGTAACTCCCAGAGTGACTGACAGTTCCCTGGAGATGGGATCTGGTCCTTCAGCTACACTTTGTCTTTTAGTTGTTTCTTTCCCCAAATAGATTCAGATTTGGGATGAAGTCACCCCTTCTGTCCTACCTATTTCTGCTTAGCATAAATTCACCCTTCTGGCCTTCTGCATTTCTGGATAAAACTAAATGATTAAAAAAGCATCAGATTTTGTCTCTAGTGCCCTCATCAAAAAGAAGGCCCTTGGACTGTGTCTTTCAGCTAAACAGATATGGCTAGGCTTCACGCTTATTTGACTTAACCTATTTACACAGTGCACTCCACAGTGGGCAGATAACAGAGGAAGCATTAGGTTGCCACTGGGTTTAAAGTGCATAAGCTGTGTCCAGCACAGAACTTCAAAAGTACTTGCTATATAAATGAGAGTGATGAATATCAATCATTGATTAAATCTGCTATGTTGGAAAATAAATTGAGGGATGATCTGTGTCTAAAGTAAATGGGCTTTAAGTGTGGTTTGTTGGAACTGAGGAGACACAATGGTGGCATTTTCTTATCTGGATGCATAATTGTACAATGGTTATTAGAGGCATCAAGAATTCAGTCTGAGGCTTTGGAATAATGATAAGCTATCTGAAATCTAGATACATGCCGGTGACCAAGTGTATGTATGTGAACCATGTTGGACAGAATCAATGCAGAACCTTCTTACCTCAAGACGAGGTCAGAGAAATCATTGTGGTGACAGCAAGAGATGGGAACAACCACCCGAGACTTCTGCTGTGGGTTGTAGGGCACACGTTCCCATGTAGGTGCCAGGTAGTTCCCATGGGACACCTTCAGGGGAAGCAGTCCTAGGGAGCCCTGGGCTGCCCTGTTCCTACAGCTAGTTACAAGAGTTGGGTTTTCTAACCCTCTTTGTTTTAGACCAGTGATTTTATTTTATGATACACAAGGAATCAACACATCTAGCTGTCCAAGTTCAAATTGATTAATTTAAGGGAATTTAATAGAGTAAACAATTTGAGAAAGATTGGTTGCTTTTAAGGTATTTTTAGACCTGGTCTGTGAAGCTGTTGTGCACTATTGCTGACTGCAAGAGTCGCTTGTTGCTGTAGAAGGGTTACATTTGTACTTGTTAGTGTTTTTACTTATCAGTTAAGCTTTTTCACACAAAAAGAGACCTAGTCTAATGATTTCATAATGTCTAAGAAAAAGAAGTGAAATCTTTGCAATAGACTGAGGAACTGAAATTTAAAAGACTAGGATGTAAAATTTTAGTGTCTTAGTAGTCTTCTATGCCTAATAGTTGTAAATGTGCAAAACCCCCAATCAAATAGTCTGTAAGGGGCTTAAAAAAGGTGGGGAAAAAAAAGGTTATGGGGTCTGGGAGGGTGGTCAGGTGGGTGAACAGGATGTTTCTCTGCACAGCTGTTTTGTTATTAATCTGTGAAGCTGAAAGCATGAGGAGCAGAATTCTTAAAATCATTCAGATCTGTCAAGTAGAAATATCAGGAAGGGAATGGAGGTGTACATAGCTCACATGTTCGTTCTCATCAAGGAGGCAGGAAAATGCCAAGATATATTTTTCGTCTGGTCTAAAGATGCATTCTGATGTCAAATAATTGAAGATACATTGGAAAAGATTTTTGCTTCTGCAAAGGCCTCAGAAACCTATTTATCCTGAAATAATCCCTAAATTTGAAGAAAGGGAAATGAATTGATATTGACACCATAGTGCTGTGAATAAGCTTGAATTCCTGTGTGCTCACAAGCACTTGTCAAAAACTTCACTATTAGCAGTGCTGGCAAATCCTAGATAATTTTGCTTGCATACTGTCTGCGTTTATGCTGAGTGGAAGATATGGGAAGGACAAGAACAGTCTTTCACTAGTAAAGATTCACCATTTCCCATAACTTAAAAATTTTCATGTCCTGTTTGTTCTTTTTGTTCTTATACGATTGTTATTGTATATTCAGTTTCAGTTTAGGAGAAGACACACTTCATCAAAGTCTCTTGATGACTTCTTCAGTGAATTGAATATATTTTCACTGAGAGATTTTTGGAACTAGACATCTTCAGGAGTTTCCTGGAGGATAATTTTGTATCCTGAAATATAGATTACTAGTCAGATAATTATATCTCAGTAAAGCTTTCTATTAATAGCTATTCTTGATGTAATATTTAGACATACTTCTAGAATTTACATAGCTTTTTGTCAATTCTTTGTATTTCTGTAGCTTTCAGTGCACAAGAAAATTTCTGTTTGCTTCCCAATTACAATTTATTTTATTTTAAATTATAAAAATATGCTGTGGTATCCTTATGGGATTGTTCTGCTGTTAATTGGTGTTTATGTATCACCCTGGAACTTTGATTTCTGCGGTAATGATAAAAAATGCATTCTTTGTGGAGTTTAAATAGGAAGAAATAATTTTTTTTATTTTATCTGAAAGATTCATGGATAGAACTATTTTTAATGACAGGATAAGCAGTTCTGGTCCTTGCAGTTCTAATTTCCTGTTCATTTACAAGCCACTAATATGTACAAAGCTGTAAGGCATCTATTTGAAGAAATAGAGTATTTAAGAACAGGTGTGAATGGTTGTCAGAAGTAAAGACTGAGGGTATACAGAAGAGCATACTCTTAGCTCTGCTGCTGCTAGTGTATATCACCTATCCTCGAGTAGGTCACTGCACCTGAGTCTTAGATTGCCAGGTTGAAGTTACGCTGGGACTAGGAATCTCCAAGAGATCGGGTCGGAGTGCTGTGATTTGGGAGCTGAGACAGCAGTCTCTCATGGTTCCCGTTCCTCTTGTATTATCTGGGGATGGAAATCATATGAATCAAGACAAGAGTTAAATGGAAGAACATTGGTACTGCAGACCTATGGCTTTCTGCCCTGGTCTAAGCTTAGTTAACTATAATTTTGTGGTGATGCACTGTTTAAGAGTTGGTACTGTATTAACCATTTCTGCCATCACTGCAGCTCTCTACTCAGGGAGATGCCAGCCAGGTTATTGGACCACTCACAGAGGGACAGAGGAGGAATGTGGCTGTAGTTAATTCATTATACAAACTGCACCAATCGGTTATGAAGGTAGGCTTCCTTTGGTATTGCTCTTCTTGCCATAATGTTAACGCCTTTGCTCTATTGTATGTATATTCTCCCATTAGCTGATGAGAACTCTGACAAATACAGCCCAATCCTGGGTTAAGAGCTGCACCTTGCTATGCATTTGTACAACTCTGAGATTTAGTTGGCCCTTGTAAGCACCACTATGTAACAGATTGTCAATAATAGAAGTGAAAGATGTGTTTATAAAGAATAATCATGTCTCACAACCATTGTTTAGTGAGCCTAAACAATTGAACTATTTCTGTTTTTTTCTTACCAAGTAAGCTCTGTCTTTGTACTGGTCAGCCCAATAGCCCTTGTCTGCATCCGTCCCAGATCTTTCTCAGAAGACTGCTTTCCTACAATTGTAGCCAAACAAAAAAGGGGAAGGAAAGAGTTGAAATCAAGACAAGCAGCTCCTCACAAATATCTCTGTGCATTGTTTCTGTGACCGAAGTCTGGCATGGAAACGTTTTCAGGACTAAGCACAGTTATGAATAATTCCAATTTAATGCCTTAGTGATGCCAGTGGTTACACAGTGTCTGTAAATTAAAACAAACAGATATAGCGGTAGTTGTAGTTAATCGAGTTTAAATCCTAGCCTGATTAGAAAAAAGATCATGAGTACTCCTGACTGTGGATATGTTTAAGGAATGTTAAAAAATGCTAAAAAGCCTATAAAATTTGCTTGGATTTTGGAAACAGATGGTAGATCAACTTTTAAGTCTGGTTTCTCTGATGTATTTAGTAATGAACCTCATGTGCCTTAGTGTTGGAGGGAGATCTGGTATGATTCAGTCTTTAAGTTCGGTACTTATCTGGCTTAAAAATACTATTGTATAGCGTGCTCATAACTGTAAGAAAATTGGTAGAATCTTCCTTCAGATCATTCCTTGACTTTCAATTCTAATATTGTTATAGCTGTACATAAACAGCTATTTAACATGTAGTATTATAATAGTCATAATACTAAGAAGGAACAACCATTCTTTCAAATATTTGCTGTTGAGCTGCTTGTATAGTTCTCCATAAATTCTATACTTAGCAGTGGGAGAATACACCACTTATTTTTACTTTGATTCTGTTAATTCTTCAGCTAAATTTCAGTTGAATCATTTCTTTGCCATCAGAGTCCATAGGAAATTTGAGAGCAAAGGACTGATACTGGCACATTGAAAATTCTGTCTGTATACGAAACATTAGATAGTTATTTATACCTATGTAAACCACTCATTACTAATGATAACTCAGTATGTTTTTAAATGAAATTAAATATTATGGATTCTAATAATTTATCAGATGTTGACTATTAACAATTACTTTAAAATTTTTAGGTCATTACCAATCAGAACTCATTTCCAGGAGCTGCCGAGCAAACAGTCACAACTGCCTTAAAGGTAATTGCATGTCCATATGCTGCAGGGATAGGGCTGAGCTTTGTTTTGTTTGTTACACCTAAAATGGGCACTTATTTTTCCAGCTATTATTTTGTGTCAGTACACGCCAGTCAAAGGTATATAAATATTCTGAAATTTATACTTTGTTGTATCTGCAGCTACATATATGTTGCACGTGTCAAATTACTGCTTGAGTAGCATTTGTATTCAAGAATATTCTCGTAATGGTCGGAATCCAGATGTCACCTGACTGTGAAAATAAACGGCTTTCTCTGCAGCATTCACACAGCAATAACTGGATCCTTTGTCATCCTCTTGCCCCCCCAACACACATAAAATTGTGATTTTTATGCGACCTGGTGCTTTTCTGGGTGGCAATGTGGATGGCCATGCAGCCCGCTGGGGGTGACAGCTCTGCACATCCATCCTGCTGGGCACTAACCTGGGAGGGGTTGTGTGCAGGGGAATGAAGGGCAGCTTGCGTGTCTGGGGAACGAGCAGCTGAAAAAGTGTGTGCACCAAAACATGGACATTTACAGGACAAGAATGCCAGATTGTTGTGCACCTTTTTGAAGGAGGGCTTTACGCAGAAGTAGTAAACAGCCTCATTTCTGTACTTGACTGGTAAAATCAATTAAAGAAGAAAGTTATCATTGGCTTTTGTCCTTCTACTTAGCAGTTTCTAATACAGAATATTAAAAAGCACTGTTGAAATGAACTGTTTGTCGAGATATTTTTGAGGTGTTAAAATGCAAATGCTTCTAGTTTCTGTTTCCTTACTTCAGCCTTTTTCTTATTCTATTTTAGGCAGTCCATGATCTAATGGGTAGTGCTGTTCAACCGTTACTGAACTCTGTAGGAGATTCAGTAGAAGCTATTATCATCACTATGCATCAGGAAGATTTTTCTGGGTAACTAGAAATATTTTTTAAATTTACCATTGCTTTAGGAAGATGTTCTGCATATGCATAATAGATTATTATTGCCACAATGTCCTTGGAGTAAGAACACTTATTTGTTGAGGGGGAGGTGATGCTTTATGGTCATTGAACACAGCAAGCAGAATTACACTTATCTACTGAAACAAATTAATCAGGTAGCATCTGTCTTATTACCCCCCCCCTTTTTTTTCATATCTGTTGAGTAAAACTAATTTTAAATAGAAAAATAAAGCCAAGCAGAGTCCATTTTTGTGCTTAAAAAAAACCCTCTTTTTTGTGGACAGTCTTTAGAACTGTCAATATTCTTGTTTCTCAAATTAAAGTATATAACCTCTGATTCAAAATTACACAGAAATTTTTCTAAAGTATTATTGAATATGAAATGGTTCAGAAGATCTTTTTTATTGAAAGCTCAGATTTAGTGTATTATGCTATTTTCCCCTAGAATTTTAATTCAAATTTCCAGTATTCTTTATCTGCAAAGATCTTGAGTCCTATCTGTAACTGAGACTTCCTTCCTGAGTGTTATTTTGGTTGTTATCTCTGTTCGGACATTGCTTATATCATCATCAGATGTCCTGTTTCTGTCATGGAAATTCACTGACAATAGTATATTTTCAGAGGTGGTTTAAATTTTCCTTTTGACTTTTTTTTTTTTTTTTTAAAAAAAAAAACAGTATTTTACCCTCTCCATTTTTCTTTTGCCACCACTATAAAAATACCTCTCTAGGTGGATAAACTGATTCCAGCCGAAGGCTAAGTTTTGTTAGATAGCCTGTATGCTCAGGTTCCTGAGTTTGGAAGAGCTCTTTCTCCTGAGTGTGATTCAAAGAAGGAGGAAGGTGATTGATTTCTGTGTCCTGTAGCTTCTGTGATGCTTCTGTGATAATTAGGTTGACTTTATAATCCTTGGTTTGGAGTAATCTAGGAAACTAATTCTACACAGAGAACAGGTTTGGCATAGACTAAACTAGTAACCCTGTGACACATGCTTGTATTTTCTTATGCATTATTAGTTTCACATCAACAACTGGGACATATAAGTCTAGGGGCTGGGTTTGAGGTTTAGGCTCCAAACTGATGGAGGGTCTGCAAGCTGGGTAGGAGTGGGGTGATTTCCTTTATCTTGTTAGGATGGGAATGGCTGATAAAGAGATATTTTTTGACTACAGTTTCAGAGAGCACTGTGTGCTCTTTATTCTGAGTAGAAATGAGACTCTACAATTCATGCCATGACTTCATGGGTAGGAAAAAAATTTAAAAAGAATTCAACAGATTTTGGTTGTGTTTTAAAGATGAATTTAGCTGTCCCAATTTCTTTTTTCTTTTCTTTTTTTTTCAGATCATTATCCAGCTCAGGAAAACCAGATGTCCCTTGTTCTCTGTACATGAAAGAACTACAGGGTTTTATAGCAAGAGTCATGAGCGACTACTTCAGACATTTTGAGTGTTTTGACTTTGTCTTTGATAACACTGAAGCCATGGCTCAAAGAGCAATTGAACTTTTCATTCGCAACGCCAGTCTAATAAGGCCCCTTGGTGAAGGTGGGAAGATGCGGCTTGCGGCGGATTTTGCACAGGTACCCTCAATACCAATTTCTGCTGTTTACTGTTACTTTACTGTGTTCACTGAAGAGTATTAATACTTTCGTCCCCACCAAAGTATAGAAAGGCCATTGTAGGTTGGTGCTTTCCAGTTCTAAATATCCTCTCTGATGAGATACTGCATCCTGAGAAATGCATCCACTAAATAGTTGAAGATCCCTTGTCACCGTAAGGCACATTCAAGGAGGTCTGACAGCTTCCTATCAAGTGACTGTGGCATTTAAATTCATCTGCATCTTGACATTTTATCCCGCTTGTCTGACCTCTTTGATACGTCTGTCACTTGTCACTGTTCATTCACTTCATTCTTTTGCTCTCTTCTAATGAAATGGTGTGTCACTTTCTTAATCACTTTATATATCACAGTGCCCACAGTGGTTAATCGCTAACTCAGCTGCCTTGCGGTGTAGGAGACAAGCTAAAGGAATACCAATATCCTGTGGAAGAACTGCCCTTTCAGTAATGGAAGGGCAGTTTTCTTGTGGGATTCTCTTCATGACCTGATTGGTTTGTCTGCCTCTCAGCTTTACCAAGCTCTTACACTGGACTAAAACGCAAAACAAATTGCCAGATTAATATCCACTATCTGTCTGCATTATCTACTGTATTCAAATTTAATTCGTCAGTAGTAACACTGTGTAATTAACTTGCCAAAGAATACAGGTATCCACTAGATTTGTCTGAGGGTTCCGGTTATTATTATCCAAGCGGAAAAGGGAATAAGCACCAGCTGTCTGCAAATTGAGTGCTGCTTTTGGCTGGTAGGTAACTGAGGTAGGAGAGGAAGGCAGGGAGGGAGGAATCACTGCCATCTCCACTCTTCCTGTGGCTGCTTTGTATCATTTGCCTGTGAGTTACGTACTCCTGAGTAAAGTGTTTTTATTAATTACTCAGAAATAGCAGATCAGTCTTTAACCACAGAAGTTAAGGGGGAAAGTTTTCAATTGCTTTCAGTGAAAAGGTTCTGGTCCATTCTCTATTTTGAAGACAGTGGCATAATATTGGAGGGAAAAAAAGACACTTGACTCCTCCTCTGGAAGGAATATAGATAATTTTTGTAATTCATGCTGCAGTACTAATGTAAGGTGTATAAATTTATGAAATACCTTCACCTGATTCTACATTAAAGAGCATCTGATCTAAGCACCTACAATAATAATAATAAAAATATCACTCATTTGTCTTTTTTAAACACTTACCACTTGCCTTTTAGGTGAAAAATAAGGTATGTTTTCATCCAAGCATAGGGGGATTTGCATGTTCTTCCCCACTGTGCTAACCCCTGAATGGACAACTATGGGAAAATAAGTGTTCTGGTTTCTCTCCTTTTGTACTGTTGAATAAAAAAAAATAGGTTTTTAATTCATTCTTGTCTCCTGCCTTTAACTGTTGCTGCAACTGGCGTCTGCCTTCTATTTTTCCAATCTTCACACTGCACCATGTTTTTGGCTTGTTTAAAAATAGAATTGAGACAAGAACTGTCTGGGGCCAGCCAGCCCCATACAGCCACCAGTGCTCACTCTGTGCCTTTGAGCATCTCGGCACAGAGCTCCTTAGAGCATTCCAGGCTGCACAGGGAATGGCCTGGACACTATATCCTGTTGCTCAGGATGACAGAAAAAGGACTGAAATGTTTTGTATGTGGAGGCTGCCTTATAGCTGTGTTTTTTTGGGGTGTATCTGCCCCTCCCAAAAACCTGATGGGTTTTAGGCCCGTGCCTGTGACGCCAGCTCCTAGCAACCCCACCGGGGAGGTTGTAGTTGCTCTGACCCGGCCAGGAGTCTTGGGCACATTCAATGAAATGTGGCTGTAATCCTGGACAGGACTCATTTCACTTCCATGCTCCCCTCCCTATGACATGTGGTTTTATCAAGGGAAAGAGTTGATTACTCCAAAGAGAAGGGGAGGTTGCTACTGCTTTGGGCTGAGGAGAGCAGGGAACAGGTATTTAACTGAGCTGCTGGCTTGATGGGAAGGATAAACTTTGCCAAAGCCATAAATGCTGCGTGCAGGGGTTTTTTTGAGCCCCAGAAAGGCACTGCATTGTTGGACTAAAGCCAAACCTGAAGGGAAGGGCCTGCCTGGAAAGACACTGTGTGTGTAGGAGGAGGTTTGTTTATAAACTGTTTTTACTTGTCCTCTGTAGAGTCAGTCTGAATTTTCTGTACTCAGAAAGAGTTACACGTTCCTGATTCAAAATGGCTTTTGAGATCTGAAACACATTTTGGTGTTTTGGGGTTACTCACACGACTGGGGTAGAAATCTGTACAGAAGCTTTGGTCAATTTGAAATCGAATTATAAATACGCATGCACTAAGTAAAATAATCTTGGGTTGCATCAGATTTTGGATATCACACGTGCTTGTGCACATTTCTTTCAGGGCACTCAGAGTTAGAGTTACAGCTGCCTTATACTCAGCAGAAGAGCTTTGGCTGAGAGTCAGATTTGAAAATTTTTGCACTGGAAATGTGTTTTACTGATAAGTTGCCTCAAAACAACAGGTGTCTACACAGAAGGGGGAAAACTGAGGCTTTAAGTTCTCTTCATTCAGAACTGGGATCGGTGAGGTGCACAACAGCCAATTTTCTTGAGTAAGGCTCAGCTACAGTTAGGAATTACTGCTGTAATTCTGTTGAATTCTCTGTCTTATCCTGTTTCCAGTGTCAGTATTGCATTTTGCTATTTTGTGCATTACAGATATTTCAGCAGTAAGACTAGGTGTGTGTGCTAGTGTGGCAGCTGTAAACAGTCGTATGATGATACACTTGAAATATGCCTGAACATCGTTAATATGGTTTCATGAAGATCAGTGCCTACAGGAACACAGGAATATTTTAAGCCCTAGAAAATGTCTGCAATGCTGCAAGGTTATTATCACATACTGTGCCTTTCCTTGGGACTCATTGTTTGAAATATTTTCAGTCTACAGGCTGAATTCACCTCTTTTCATGCTCTGAGTTTCTGTGCAGGCAATTGCACAAGATTATGTTTCACTTCACTCTTATAAATTCCTGGATCAGTTTGTTTTAATTTTTTTTTTTATTATTTTTAAGGTTTTTAAGGTAACCATAACTCCCTATTCATGTATGTAATACCAGATTTCACTTTTTAATTCAGTACTAGTCAGACTGAAAAAAATGTTCTCCTGGAGGCAAGCAAGCCAGCGAGCCCTGGTGGTTTTTCAACATTTATGTTACTGGGGAGTACCAGTTCTTCTCCAGAGGACCTTTAAACTTGCTTGGTATTCAGACCTGTTAGAGCACTTAGACTTAGGTGCGCTTTGGGATTGGTGGCTTTAGTTCAGGCCTTCCAAAAAACCTGATGGAAGTGCAGAACAATGCAGCAAAGAATTAAATATAAGCACAATCAGGTGAGAAATCTATTTAGGAGACATGACCAATTTGCAGTAATATTTGGCATGGAAATTAGTATTTTGCTACATAAAGTTTGTAAGCTGATATAGCAAAATAGCTGTTTATTAATAGCAAACACAAATCATAAATGCATTGAAATAAACTAGACTAGAAATTGCAAAGACTGAGTAATCTTTATGCTTCATGACATGAAGGCATGGCATGTTTTCCCATCTTTTCATAGTACAGGTGTATGTTTAGAGTGACATATAAAGGCAGGAGCCACTGTCTGTGTCAAGAACTCCACCTGATGTTATGACTTACTGTTTTCAGCCCTGTCGAGTGATCTGTTTTTATTGGTCCTGTTTGAGTTAATACTATTCTATATATACCTTCATATATTTCTTATCTAGGTGTGATTTATAGTTGTTTTTTTTGTTCAGTACTGTGTTCAGGGAGTTTTGATGGGGCATAGTTAACACTGCCACCAACTCTTCAAGTGTTTGTCAATAACTTACTGCAAAGTGTTTTGGTTTTATTTTATTTTCCTTGAAAAGTTTTTTTACTGTAGAAGTTGACAATGCTGAATGCTAGTGCAGAAGAAATGTTTCTATCTGCTTTTTATGGTCAGAAACTGGTTTCCTGATTCAATATGTGGCATTAAAAAGCAAGTACATTTGGGTTTTTAAAAATAAAAACGAATTTGCTCATTTGATTAAACATAATGATACAAGTGTAAAAATGCTTTTAATAATTTTTCCTAAAAAATTTCATTTCTAGTTTCTTATGGAGAAGTAAGAGAAGCAGGATGCTGTATTCATAGTTGTAGTCATAAGGACAGAAACTACTAAAGCTAAACTACACTTAGTGTTTAATGCTAACTGTCTTACTGAAAGGAGGAAATTATTTTCTGATATATGTTATTTTAGAGGTATTACAGCTGAAGGATTTACTTAAACATCAACCGTTTTAGAATTGCTGCATGGGGGAGAAGTCGAATTCCGCATCCCTTCAAGGCCAGCCTCTTTCATATAATAGTTCAGAGCTCTTCTGCTCCCTTGCTTGTTAAAGCATTCTCTCCTGGTGAATGGCTAGGAAAAAAGCATTTTCAGTTAACATTTAAAAACTTGGAATTCATCTTGGCCAGGAGGAAATGTAATTGCTAAAAATTTAATGTTAAGATTTTCCAGCTGAAAAAACAGCTGTTTAGTAATGAGAGATCTTGAAAATACCACAATAGGCACTAAACAATAACTTCACTATGGGGTTTTTCAAAGCGCTCTTCAATATATATGCATTATCTGTATCTAGACTACGTACTAACTTCACCCTTGGGTTGCTGAACATAATCCAATTAGAGGAGCCAGCCATGTGATGTATTTTTTTACAATATGACTAGCCAGTGAATAGTTCAACAGATAATTGACCACGTAGCCATGGGCTATGGCATGGTCATATGAGCAGAAAAGATAATACAGCCTTTTTGGGCTTAGAGAGCAAGAATCGTTGAGAAGCAGCATATGTTGGTCAGGAGTCTGCCCCTGTGTTCTGTGAAGCATAGCAAAATAACATGAATAAATCATGGAAAAGCAATGGGTTTTGAACAAAGTCAGAAGAAACAAAGCAGAATCATTAGGCTGCCTTCTGTACTAGCTGCCTCTTCCTTTTCAGCAGGCAGGTGCAATTCATACTGCTTCACCTGGATCCTCTGTTGATGATTATCTCACACTAGTCCATCAAGCCTCTGTGCTTACAAATTACTGCTTGGCCACCTGATTTATCACTGAATTTAACCTGGATACCTGAATTTTCAGATTTCCAGCTCTGGGAGAGAAATTTGGAAAAAAACCCAAAAATACTTCTTACCCTTTCGTATGTAATGTCCATAGGACATGACTGTACGAAGGGCCTTGCATACATGATACAAATACTGGCTTGCAGACAGCCAGAAACATCTTGTACACCCAACTTGTAAAAGCTCACAAATATGCTTTGGAAACGATAGCTGTATATCATAGCAAAAGCTGCTACAGTATAAACATGCTGCATGAATCAACAGTTGATGCAGCTTCAGGTGATGACAGGTAGCAAAATCAAGAAGTGATGTATGCTCAATATTCTGCCCAATTCCAGCACCTTGAAAACAGCAGCTGTTCCAGCTGAATGATTCCTCCCCAGCACTCACTCCCAGGCCAGCGGTGCCGGCTGGCACGATGCACAGTGGAGACACAAAATTCCACTCAGTGGGCCTGCAGAAATGAATGTAACAGCAGAAAGATGCTGTAGCATCTCACTACATCACTGGGCTCAGACAAAGAGCTAAAATTCAAGTGAAGTAAACAATCTTAGTTACTATGCAAAGTATAGTTTTTGTTGGAGAGATTGGGTTATAACACATAGCAGACTAGTGTTGTAAATTAAAAAATAAAAAGTTTCTGTGGTTTATATACATTTTTACCACATTAGTTTTCACTCATTCCCACTCTTCGTGAGTCAATTTGAGATGGTATAGTATGCTGCAAAGCTTAAAAACAATTTTTTCTTTGGCAACTACTACTTCACGAATCAACCATCTGCTGCCATTAAATCTCTCTAGTTCTAGCAATACTAATAATTTCCTGCAGTGAATAAAGGTTGAAGATGAAGTAATAGAATTTTCCAAAGTAAATTTTATTCTTTAGTGCTTAAGACTGAAAATGTTGATTTATGGAAACTGCCAAGTATATTCATGAGAAATCATTTAAATTTGTTTTAATAAGGAATTGGTTAAGCTGTAGAAAGTTTCACTTACGTCTCATTACATCATATTATGTTTCAGGAGTGAAACAATCATTTAAAACCGATTAAGCAAAATTATATTTTGCTGTGCTGGGATTTCTTTCCCCTCATGAGTACAGTTTGATCCAGGCATCTCTGTTTCCACAAGTCAGACAAGTAGTTTGTTGCCCGCTATCAAATTCTCTAAAGCACCTAAAAGAATTATCTTCTCCCTGGTTCTTCCCAGCTACAAGCCTACAGCTCCCACCAGAGCTGGGACACCAGCTCCTGCAGGATAGCAGTTACATCCAGCTGCCCCTAGCCAATGCTGATGCCTGAAAAGAAGCTCTGGAGAAATCAGAGTCTGGCTCCCATTTGTTTTTCAGGGTCTGTAGGCTTCTTGTATCACGATGCAGCAAAGCCTACTTAATCAGCTCCTCTTTTTGGCTACTTGCTCCTGATCCTCTGCAGCAGACCAGCCTCTTGGCTCCCAGTACGTGATCAGAGGTGTCCCGGGGGAACTGGGGGAACAACATGCTGAACTTGCTCTAAGCTTCATCACAGTTTGGAGTTGAAGCACTTCCCTGCAGAAATCCTCAGGGAGAACCTGCCTGTCCCAGGAGTGTGCACGCAACCTCCCTCCCTTGCGCCAGCAAATTGAGAACGTGGCACAGCAGCTGGCAGCTCTTCCTTGGCTTCCCATTTGTGTGCCTTTTGCACTGTCTGGTGGATAGCGTGCCTGCTCAGGAACTGCAGAGCTGTGTGGTACTTGCTCTTCAGCTCAAGAAACAGGTACCCCTTGCGCCTGCGTGCAGGAGAGATGACCTAGCCCTCAGGCTGCAGGAGGTACGGGGGGCAGGGCAGGGATCCCACCTGGCTGTAGAGAAGGGGCCAGTTCATAGCCTAGAGTAGAAGATTTGGGGGCCAGAAGGGCAGCAGGCAGGAGGAAGCAGGGCTGTTTCCTAGGGCTGAAGCATTCATCTGAAAGCAGAAGACACAGATCCTTATTTCCGCTTCCTGGATTTTTATTCACTTTCGGCTTCTGCGAGTTTCTGCTGAATATAAAATGCAGATTTCAAGTGGCCTGGAAGTGCTTGATGTGGGGCAGGTAGTTCGAGGTTCTTAGGCTTGGGAAGTGGCTTTGTACTGCCTGCAGGATAGCTCTGTGGGCCTTTCCCCATCGCCTTTCAGAGGTGCCCCCCTCTCCTTGGCTGTAGGGGAAGCGGAGGCCCTCTGGCTTTCCCAGTTTTGACTGAGTGTCACGTAGGTGGATAATCCTACAACATAACCCACCTTGACCTATTTTTAGATGTCTACCTCAGGGAAGGGTGCATCACACCTCAGGAGTGGCTGTTTCTTTCCACTGAGTATGAAGAGAACTTGTAGATGTTGAGAAGTAGGTGAGATGACACCCATCCTGCCACCTGCTTTTTAATATGGGTGCCTGAGGTATATGGCCTTGATTTGCATTAATTGCTGATTTAATTTCTTCTGGTTTTAGATGAACTGTGGTGTCATAGTTCACCACACCATCTTTTGTGTTTATGCTGGAATCCCAGCATGGTTACATGCTCTTGGTGAAGCCGGTGACCCAGCAGCCAGCTCTGAGGAAATTCTACAGCTTGAAAGAATAACAGTATGAAAGACTTCACTGTAGATAGTGTCTTATCACAAACACTTTGAAACTCATTCAGCAATGTTACTTAAACGGGGAGCTCATTGTGTGATGGTTTTGATCTTGTTACTTATTTTAGCTCTCGTCCTTTGAAACTTAGCTTAATTGTGCATTAGGTGGAAATCAAAATCTGAATAGTCTTTCAAGTTTTTTAAAAACTTGAATTTAAAAAAAAATGTACGTGGAGAATAAAGCTTGCATCCTTCTGTTGACTGACACTTCAAGAATGGAAAAAATAAAGAACTAATCCGTATCTGGCTAAAACTACCTTAACTATGGCCTTTTTTCAGTGGTGGTGTTTGTATTAGTGTGCATATTAACTGAAATTTTTAAATGTAATGTTTATGTTCGGTCTGGGATCTGGAAGTGAAATTGTTCTTTCTCACTTCTGTGTCCTCACTGTTAATGAAGAGCCTGTGACAGAATTTAGTCTCACGTGAATGATGTGAAAACCCAAGTGGAGCCAGGCTCTTGTTCAAAAAGGCAGGTGAACTCCAGTGCTTAAAAAAACAGAAAGTGATTTAAAATTGTTTGTTTTTAAAGATGGCTGCTGTAAATCAGAGACTGAACAGTATGAAAATAAGTATGAAAATAATGCTCTTACTGATGCTTTTTTGCCTGTGATTCCATATGACCCTGTGGAAATAGGTCCCAGCTGCATTCTATTTAATCCGTGTAGGTTTTGTGCCCCAGAATTTGGGGCCAAGTGTTCAAGAAGGAATCACTTTAACCTTGCCCTTTGCCAAAGGAATGGGTGCCCAGCTGAAATGGGCATGCATTTTTACTGCTTTAGGAGTGGTTTGTGGAGACCTGTCTAGATTTGCTTTCTTTCCAGGCTGTGGTCAGATTTTGGGGGTATTGACATAAGTTCTTCATCAGGACACTCATCACCAACAAAATAAACCTGGTGCAAGACACAAAACTTCAGTCTCAGATCGCTCATGAGACCCCTTCTGTTCTTAACCATAGACTGTCAGTGTCGTTTGTCATGGGATGCTTACTGTGTTATCAAGAACAAGGCACGAGTCTTGGCTTGGGCAATGAAGTGTGAAAGGAAAGCATAGCTGCTTGTCCCAGATTCAGCCACCAGCAAGAAGTCAGTGACTTGATCTGCAAGTTTGGATTATTGCTTGAAGACGGGTTACTTCAATACCAAGTTTTATATTTTGGGACAATCTAATTAAAATGAAAATGTTTGTTTTTATAGATGGAGCTAGCAGTAGCACCACTGTGCCGGCGAGTCTCTGACCTAGGAAAATCTTACAGACAGCTGAGATCATTCAGGTGAGTTGCAGTCGCAGGATCTAGCAATTGGCAGTATGACCAAACTGTATTTCAAAACTGATTTATTACCTTGTGTTAGTTCTTCTTGAACAGAGAGCTTTTTTGGCAACACCCACCTGCAAATTAGAAATAGATTAAAGTTCTTTTAAATTTTATGTGGAGTATAACTGTGATTTAACAATCTTTGTCATGCAAATGTTGGCCAAATTGCAATTTTTTGTGTTTCTTTCAGTGCAACTTCTGTATGACAGTGAGTTTGATAGTTACCCTAAGTGTTTTCACTGAAATACAAAATTTACAGTCCTGTGGTGTTTAATTACAATAGGCAACTTCTGTAAATTTTTACAAACTGAACCTGTGTTGAAAACCTAAGATGCAGACTAGTGGAAAAAAAATAGATGATTCTGTCCTAACAAAATATTGCCACCGTATAGGCATTTTCTAATGCATAAGCTAAGCTTTTTCTTCCTTTCATAAGTATATTACATTATTCCAGACCACTGCTGTTCCAGACCAGTGAACATATTGCCAGTAGCCCAGCTCTGGGGGAAGTTATTCCATTCAGCATTATTCTTCAGTTCTTATTTACAAGAGCACCACCAGAGTTAAAATCACCCTTCCAGGTAATAAGATCAACCTGTCTTTCCTTTTGAGATGTCCTAAGGAGGAATGAACATTGTAGTTCGCTCTAGTTAGTTTAGTTAAAAAAGTATTCAAGCTCATACTTTATATGATTTGCTGGCTTTTGTTTTTATTGTGGCAAAGGTGTTATGGTCATTGACTTCATACTGTGATAAATTACCAGTAGGAAGACGATAACCTGGTTTTGAATAGACTCAATTCTTTAATAGTCTGTCAGCTTATGAAAGAAATTGCAGGTCTTATCCCAGACTGCAAATTGCCTGGATCTTGCTCATCTGAGATACAGGAAATCTCAATTCAAACCCCTGTCAGAATTGGGCAAACAGCTGATGTAGGAGATCACCTCTGAGCTCCCAAACAACGTATTGGGCTATTTCTGTTAATTGCTTCTGATTCCTTAACTCATTCTGCATCACTGCAGTATTAAGAGAGCCTCATGCGGTCTTCATTTCTGTCATCGTTGATTCTGAAATTGGTGTGTGTGTGTTTCCTTTTTCACATTTATGTGTAATTGGTGTTTGTTTGTGTTTCTCTGTGTCAGAGGGCTGAGTGGTCCATTGCCCGCTACTCCCAGTGGCTTGATGATCATCCGTCTGAAAAAGACAGGCTTGCTCTCATACGGTAAAAATCATTCTTCTTTCTTCTCTACGTTTATGATAATGGAGCAGCAACTTATCTGCACCCCAGGACTTGTCTGGAAAAGTTAAAATATGTGCTTTAGGAGATGTATACTATTGCCCTCTCTCCACTCACAGGATGAGTTGCAAAATGGGACAATATATAAACTGAACACCCCCCTCAAGCCCCCGTACCCAAACCAACCAGTGCCTTTGGGAGGAGCACATAATCCTCTTTCAAAAGAAGGAAACCATTTACAATGATGCTTTAAATTAATACTGTGTTTTAGCAAAACTGCCTCTCTCGACTGTTGGAAAGTCAAGGCTGCAGCTGTCCTCTCTTCTGTATCAGGAAAGAGAACCTTTGGAAGCTTCAGCAATGAAAATATAGGTGGGAATTTAAAAATGGAAGACTCTTATTACACCCCTGTAATGTTATTCTTTCAGGAAATCAGCCCAGAATCTTTAGGAAGTGATAGAAAATCATCCCAGGGTAGATGACTTTATAGCTAAATACTGTTTTGCATCTTAAAATGTTATGAAAAGTTATGAATAGTCTTGGTTTTTTGAAACAAGCGGATTTGTAAAGTATGTTAGAGGGAACAGATGTGTTGTATGAACGTGACAGAGGATCCTCTGGATTCAAAGCTCAGATGAACATTTGGCTTTGAACACCCTAACTCTTCCAGCCATCTCCTCAGTGTCCTGTCCTGACCTCGGTGCCACCCATCCCAGTGGCACGGGAAAGGTCACACGTAGCTGCTCTAGGCTCGATCTGGCCTGGGAGCCAGCTCTGTCCTTGGACTTCTGCATGGGGATGTTGCCAGCTTTTGCTGAAATCATAAAAGCTGACTTTTAAGTTCCAGCCAGTAGTGGTTGTGCTTGAGTAAATCAACCATTATCTGTCCAGACTTTTAAAGCAGCCAAGAGGAGTCTGCTATAAATATTTACAGTCCTTGAAGCTGATAGCACCATACAGTCCTGTGTAGTGCTTGGGCCAGTTAATGAAATACTGTTTGATCACCAGTAGATGTTAGTAGGATTTATTTCCAAAATATTAAAATGCAAACTGTGTCTCTTCATATACATATTAAAACAGTATTTTTTGAAAATCATACGTGTTGTTAGTCTAGTTTGGCTACAAAACCACGTTTTCTCGAATCTCAAGCCATGACACCTAAAATTACAGGGGAATGGATAATAGGTACAGAGCTGATACAGCTGTATATGTAACTTAGTTATGAGTATTTTGATTGTAATTTCTGCCCTGATAGTACTGGCAAAACTGACAATGTTGATTTTCAGACATGTTAGAGAAAGCCAAGAATGCAAATCATTTGAGAACTGATGGGATTTTGTTCTCTTCAATCCTTTTACACAAATTTGAAAATGCCATCCTTAAACTGCAACACATTTTTGTCTTTGCTTGCAATTAAATGTCATCCAGATTGATTCAATTAATTGGCTTGCTGGTGGTCATTTTCAGACACTGATAAATTGCTCTGACCGTGGAGGTATTAAGGGACAAGCCTTGGGACAAGGTTTTTAGGCAGAGTGAGTGTCATTCATTAGACCAAGCAGTGTAGCTGGAATACTTTAGCTTTTTATTTCAGTCCTTTCACTGGGTCCTTTATTCAGTTTGCATGAGATACCACAATTAAAATATTTTAACTCTGTAATCTCAAGAATGGGCTGCTGCAAGGTTATTGCTTGGCGGGGTTATCACTTGAGCTTTTTGCAGTGAGACTGTGGTCCTTTCGCTTTGCACTGTGAAGCGCTTGGACATTGCTCACACATCCGTCCTCCCGGGGCACGGAGAGGGCAGCTTTGCAGCTCTGCCCTTCCCGAAGGCCTCTGTTGGCGCTGCACTGGCTCTTCCCTGCTCTTGGTACGCCAGAGCAAGGCTGTTTGCCACTGCCCACGCTTGACTGCTTCGCCATCCATCCCCAGGCCCGCTGCTTGCAGGCACCGCTCACGCAGCTTTGCTGAGCCACGTGAATTAACTGCAGTGGATTTTTCGAGCAGACTTTCCCCTCGGGTGGTTTGGTTGGCAGCTCATGTAGCACCGCACGTCCAGGAGCAAAGAGCGGGGGCGAGCTGACCAACGCTTGATGGCAGTTCGAGCACTGAAGAGTGAAGGGGATGGTTCTCCTCCGCAGGCACTGGTAATGTCTGTAGGCGTTGCTGTATGCATTCACCTTTTTACCGTCTCTTCTCATGCCTGTTAGTCGTGAGGCCAGTTATCTGGACGTAAGGCAGGCAAGCAAAGGTCAGTCACTAGCATGACCGTGTTTCACTCATATTTTCTTTAACACCCTATGGGAAGGTTTCTGAGCCTGCTCTTCATGCATCAAATATGAACCTAAGTTGAACTACAGACATCTTGCTCATTTGTCTGGAGTCTTTTATCAGTCACCCTCTTCAAGCTTTTTTCACCTGTAATTGTTCAGCTGTGCTAATCGAACCTTGGACATTTTGAGCCGTCAGATCCCTGGCCTACATCAAGAAATTATCTTTACGTTTGCTGCAACCTTGCAAATGGTAATTTTCTGCAACTTCCCTTTGTAGCGACTGTGCAATTACTCTGGGGACCTGCTGCTTAGATATTAATTTACTTGTGTTATCAGAATCCTTACCGCTTCATATTAAAGCTAATTGCAGTGCTTCTTCTGCTCTGTGGATCTTAAATGCTTCATATGCAGCGTGGTGTCGATGCTATGAATTAGTAGCATTCTCAGCATTTTTGTGCATTTCTTTCTGGTTGTATTCAGCATGAAGGGTGGTATTTACCTGGCCAGAGGTATATTAGCTAGACTCCCTTTATAATCAGCAGAGAGAAACAGGCGCTGCTGGGGCTGATTCATCTCATCCTGAAGTAGGTACCTAAAATAGGTCAGTTGCCTTGTGTCCTGAAAGCTCCATTTTCTCTGCTCAGTGAAGGGAGCGTGGGCTGGGACAGGGGCGCTCTCTCAGGCAGACAGCTGCCCTGCAGGCATTTCAAGCTAGGTGAGATGACCCTGCCACAGGCATCCTCCCGGAGCGGGGATTGTGTTGAAAGGAGCAAGCAGTCAGGGCACTTGTTTTCCTTTTTCCTTTTAAATTAAGGTTGAAAACTCAACCTGTCTTCCGTAAAAGAAACCCTGTTAGATGTGGCAGGATTTGAGCCGGCCTGAAGGACAGTTCATCCCCTCAAGGGCCAAATTCTTATCTTTACCTTTTGAGTGTGGGCAGGCTCTCCTTACAGAAGCTCACCCTTGCTGGAGCCGAGTTGAAAGCCAGTGAAGGGTTGGTTTCTACCAGAGTGGCTCTGACCACCACCGTGCCAGGGGGCAGGGACAAATGCCAGCCTGGGGACCACCTGTGTGTCAGGCTCAGTCTGGCTGGCGCTGCAGCGTGACAGCTTTGCCGCAAGCGGCCGAGCCGTGCTGGGTCACGAGCAAGCAGCAGCCACGCAGCGTGGCCGGAGGGCTGCGCGACGCCTGCGCCTCCGAGCACTCCCCGGGCCATTCATAAAACCCTCCGTGTCACTTCTGCTTGTCTGTCAACGCACCGTTCCTTTGATCTCTTTATTATGCAATCTGGGATAAACCAGAGAGGTGTCTCACTAATCTGTTGTCCTGCAGATGATGCTGTTCGGTTTTACAGTAACTTCTGTAGCGCGCGATTAAATAGACCTGGTGTCAGACAGATGTGCTCTTACACAGCGTATTTTGCATTTTCCTCTTTGCTCTGAAATCTGCAGAGCAAACAGACTTTTAACAAAGTACGAAAGGAAAGTCTGGCCCTGCTGGCCTCCTGCTGCCCGGCTAATTGAGCAGGACCCGAGTGCACAGGGCGCTACCCCGCTACGGAACAGAAAGATGATCCCTGCCTCTTCTGAAGCTTGTAATTTAAATCAGGCTCCATTTGACCGAGTCAGATCCCGGGAGGGTAGTGCTAATATTCACAATTCCATATAAAATTAACTAATTAATTAGAGTAATTCTAGAGGAAATGCATTAAGATCCCTTTAAGAACCACAGCCCAAATCAAACACTTTTTTTTTTTTTTTCGTTTAACTGTAGATATAAATCTTCATGGGTTGAAATAACATTTTTAAAAAGAACTATCTTGGGTCTTATATAATCAGCTTGTCCTGATTTCCAAGAAAGCTCATGTTTTTGCTCAAGCAAGTGAAGTAATTTAATAAGTGCTTTAAAATCCTTTTCCTTATGTGGGAGGGCATTTTAAACTTAGATATTTTTTTTCCTTACTTCTTATGGCACTTTTAATGAAGCATTAATATATGCAGAACATCCCACCAACTCTCTTTCCACAGCTCTCTTTTACAAACAATATTTGTAATGTATACCATAGCTTGTCTTTTAAAATAGAAACAGATTGCTGAACAGGTTTTATGTCCTTTATTAGACTGGAAGATGCTGAATTTAGGGCATTATTTAGTCTAATCCCTTCAAGAGTATGTTTTCTATATTACATAAACAGGGTTTCTTCTATCTTCTTAAGCATCGGTAATATAACTATAAATTACATCTTTGTATATGACAACAGCTGTGATCTCTTCTGTGCTGGAGAGAGACTTGATACTGTTTTCACCCATGATGCTGTTTATTTTTCCATTACTACTTATGCACTAGCGTTTTTACAGTGTCCTCTACAGGAGCAAGCCTACCTTTTCTTAAGACAAGATGTTAATGGTAAACCGGTGCATGTGAATTGAATTCTGTACTGCCAGCGTAGTTTGCAAAAGCTCGTTTGAGCTAGGACTGGTAACGTTCACACAAATGTCATCATAAAATCTGCATTTCAAGTGTAAACAAAGCTACTAAACTCGGTTATCCACCAGAATGAGGAACACTCATGTAGGCATCTCAGCAGCTTCAGTGAAGTGCACTGCTGCAAGCTGCCCCGCTCAGCCAGCCTGAGCTGAAATCTGGCTGCGTGTAGCAGCAACCGTCTTGCTTTGCCGTAAGCAGCGCTCTGCGCTCTCCGTATTTCTGTATGTCACAGTCCTGACATCCCACCCTTCAGACTTGGTAACTGTCTTCAGAGAAACAAAATTCCCATTCCCAGTGTACTTCTGCAGTCACATCTGATTTACGCCCATCGGTGCTCTTGGTTACCTTTCCCAGCCTGTTTCTCCCTCGCACCCTGAAGCAACCTCACCCTTACTCTCTGGACTCCAAACATCTTTCTCCGTGGATTCAAGTTTTTTGCCATTTTACTACCTGGTAAACTTTCGTTACCTAGTAGCTCCTAGTAGGATGAACAGGCTTCCTGTGACGTTTCCGTGGGCAGCACTGCAGCCAAGAGTTTCCTGAGCTGATCAGAGCTTGACCATGATTGTGAGCTGTTCCATGGTCACCAGGCTGGGTCCGGAGCTCCGGGTGACTGCAGCTGCCTCTTGGCTCCCAGCCTTTAGCAGCTGCAGCAGCTTTTCATCCCCTCACTCAGTGTGAGGCCGCTCCGGCTGCTTTCTTACCCCTGCCCAGGTGGGACACAGACTGCTGCTCTGCCTTCCTGGGAACGTGAAGCTGGTCGTTCTCCGTGCCAGTTCTGCTCTGGAGGTGCCCACGTCCTTTGTTCAGTAGTGGATGTTTCTCGATGACTTGTTTATTGTCTTGGCACTGTAGTTCCTGTCAGTTGTTCCCCCAGGGTTACAGTGAAATCCCCACCAATGGGAAATGCAGCATTTGCAAAATAACCTTCACAAGTTGAAGGCTGACATGACAAACGAGTCTGACATAAATACTAAATCTGGTGAAGTAAATGGTAAATTTGCTAAAGTCGGTGCTTGCCATGCCTTTGTCAGGGATTAGGCCATTAGCGAAACTCTTACTGTCTGAGAAGAATCCTGTCATAGAATGGTTTGGGTTGGAAGGGACCTTAAGAATCACCTAGTTCCACCCCCCTGCCACAGGCAGGGCCCCCTTCCCCCAGCCCAGGGTGCTCCCAGCCCCGTCCAGCCTGGCCTTGAACCCTTCCAGGGAGGGGGCAGCCACAGCTTCTCTGGGCACCCTGTGCCAGTGCCTCACCACCCTCACAGGGGAGAATTTCCTCCTTATATCTAATCTAAATCTGCCCTCTTTCAGTTTAAAGCCACTACCCCTTGTCCTATCACTACATGCCCTGATAAAGAATGTTTTTACACACAAACCCAAACTTTTGTTTTAGTGTTTCAGGTAAAATGATTGATTATGAATTGGATTTCAACATTCAGCTTTAAAGCATTTAAATACTTTTAGTGGAGATGCAAGCATGGGACATGGAAGAACAGTGCATTTAGTCTTGGATTATTGAGAAAGCTTTTATTTTCATTGCTTAATGTAAAGCTGTACAAGGTCTGTTTTAGAAAAATGCATGAGAATTCACCTTATAGTATTGATGGAGTAGTAATTATTGTTGTCTTTTGAGCAGAAAAGATAGTTAAGATGCTCCTGAGTTGATCATATTGAGAAAGTTTGAACTCCGTCTCTTTCAAACAACGCGAGCAAGCACAGCAGGAGAGAGCTGACGAAGATCAACTTCTGTCAGCTGTTGGTCTCTGCTGGGAAGGAGAAGGGTCCGGGCAGTTCTGAGGCCACCAAACAATTGGCCAAATTCTTTTAGCTGCTTTTTGAGTTGTAAGAGGACAGTGGCTGCCACTGATGGAGTTGGTTTTGCCAGTTAAATCAGATTCTTTTGAGGCAGGAGAGAAGGAAAAAAGATAAAAGCTGCTGGAAGGTGTGACAGCAGGACTCTAATACTGGTGTTTGGCACTTAGCGTAGCCTAAATCTCATTCCCTCGTGTTTGATCTGATGGGAATAACAGTCTGGCTAAGGATTATCAAGGACTGACACTGAGTGGGTTTCAGTGCTGCTTTTATGGTAAAGCTTCTCCCTTTCATCTGAAAGGATCTGGTTATCTCTGTCATCTTTTTCAAGGGCTTTTTCAAAGCAAGGATATAAAGTCAGAAAGGGATAGCAGTGTTACCATCTGGATAATGATGCCAACCCACAACTTCACCAAGAGGCGTCAGAGCTTTCTAACTTAAGCAGGTCAATATGGTTTTTTCTATTTTCAGCTTTTGATGACTTCTAAAAACTATTTGGGCCCAACAAACTTTGTGGAGTGTATAGAAGAAAAGACAGGGACACTGGTGAGTGGAAGGGGAGGGATTCAGCAAGATGAATGACAGTTACAGTAAGAAAAATGTCACAGGAGTTTCTCAACTGTCTTTTTAATACAAGGGACTATTCTTTGTAGAAGGTAACCCACATCTAACATGTTTAACAATTTCTGCTGACCTGAGCACTTGGGTGCTGACCCGAGTGGAAATACGAGACACATCTGACTCTCCTGAAGCATCTCCCCTCATCTCGATGGGATCCGTGAGCCTTCCCTGCCTGCATCTCCCACCTGCTGCTCAGTCTGCTCATCGCATGCTCTGCCCCTCACTGCCACAAGAGGCCAGTTTATCAAAAAAGCTCACTCACCTGCTGTCCCTTTCCCCCGTCTCACTTCTCTTTAAATCTTGGGATTTAAAATTTCCCTGTGGATGTGCCTGATCTCTGCAGTCCGTTATGCTGATGGCCTTTCCTGGGAGTGAGGTGAGCTGCACCTGAAGCACTTTGTCGCTGCAGCAAGCAATTTTTTAGTTGTTGCCTCTTTCCCTGTAGACCCTGTGCTGCTCACCAGAGTCCATTGGGAAGAGCAGGCTGAAGATTTTCAGGGAGCTGACCAAGTGGAAAAAGTCAGCTTTATTTTGGCTAGATAAAATAAATATTCTTTCCTTGCTTTTCTGGCTGTAATGGGGGATAACTTTTCTCTTGCTGTTTGTTGATGTGTGAAAAATGCAAAGTGACTCTTCAGAGCATATCGGTACCTAGTGTGGACCCCTCAGCATAACTCACTAATATGGTATCAAATTTGAAGAGCTCTCAGGTGCATCGAGGCCAAGTCAAGGGATTGTTTCTGTGCTCAGTCACTTTAGTCTTCTGAGGCCTCCCAGCTCTCCAGTAATCCAGTCCATCCTCCTTTTGCGTCACCTCAGACTTGGACAATGTGCTCTGGGCTTCAGCAAAGAGGGAGTCTGGAGTCCAGCTGCCCTGCCTGGGGACGGCGGGAGCTGTGGTGCATGGTGGGCATCGCCTCGTGCCTGTGCTGTTGCATTGCAGCCTGCGCTCAGCAGGAAAGCTGCCTCGGGTTCCTTGGTTGCACAGTTGCACGCTTCGCTCCCTCCCTGCCAAACTCCATTAGCGACAGGCCAGGGAGCTCTGACTGCACGTGTGCGTGCGCACGCGTGTGCGACGTGTGGACAGGCAGCTCCTCCTGTGGCACTCGGGCAGCGGGGCGCGCAGGTCAGCGCCTGGCTCCGGCGGGGAGGAGAAGCGCTGGCAGGAGCGGGCGCAGCCGCAGGACCCGCTGGCGGGGCCGGGCTGTCATCGCTGCCACTGGCTTCTGGGTCCAGGCTCTTGGCCTCAGGAGCATCTCCCACTTGTTAATAACTGACCTTTGCTGGACATCGCCAGCAGCACTGCCAGAGGCAGGGCTCAGTTTTTGTTTAGCCAGTTCAGAGCCCTTGCTGATAGGAAAGCAGTAGCTTTACTCACAGGCAACAAAGTGTATTACAACCCTGCTTCTCCCTACCATCTCTTCCGGGTTGCCAGGCTGGGCGGTAGCTTCCCAGTGCTGCAGCATCACACAGGGATCTTGGCCTCTCCTCTCTCATCATCTTGCTGCAGGAGCCTGCATGTGTGTGAACACAGGCCGAGGCTCTTCAGTGTTTCTGCTGTCCTTAAGCCTTGCCTAATTAAGTGCCTACTTACTGCCTATCGCCCCCAGTTGCGGGCAGGCAGGTGTGGGTTACCAGCGCTGCCTTACATCCCCTGAACTCTTTGTGCAGTGTGGTTTTGGCTGGTGTAGAGTTTATTTTCTCCACAGGAGCTAGTACGGGGCTGTATTTCACCACAGGCTTGTCTGCTGGGCGTAGCAGCAAACATAAATAAACTGAGCCTTGGCCCAGCCCACCAGCCTACAGCAGCTGATGCGGGTTTATACACAGGACCCTGCCGTCACTCTGTGTTATCACCTCGCCCAGCCCTGTGCCTCCAGTGTGCCCGACGACCACCCACCTTCCCCCAGTGGCACTGGGAAGGGTCCTGCCACCTTACCAAAACCCCGCAGTGGCGGAGCAGCCGTGCCGATGTGTCCCACCCAGCCACGAGGGAGGCAGGGGACAAACCCTGGAACCGCTTCCCCCGCTCCGCGACGCGGAGGGACGTCGTCAGCTCCGCGGCTGGGGCTGCGTCCAGCCAGGCCCGCGGCCTGGAGTAGCTGCCACCAAGCAGAAGAGGAGCAGCCACATCCCCCCCACACCCAAAATGGGGTCTGTTGTTTGTGCGTGGGTTTGGCTTACTGTCACAATTTTGCTGTAAATAGCACCAATGGAGTGTAACATAAAAAGTTTTAGAAGAAAAACCCCAAGATCATTTCATCTATTACATGAAGAAATGGGAGAAGAGGAAAAGGAGAGGAAAATCAATTAGAGGCCGTATGTAAGTATGGCAAATGTAACTTGGCCTACTCAAAGAACTCTGAAGTTGGAATTTGAACAGATGAACCTTTATAAAGTGTTTGTTTTACAGCTATGCTGTCGTTCAACAATACTATTTACTAGAATAGTTGGATGAAAGGTGGCCCTGTGTTGTAAGGCAAGTTGAATTACGTAAGACAAGGATGTAATCCCTTGCCCCTTTTAGCTTTGAATTTGTGTAAATCACACAAGACCACTTCTGTGTGTGACATCCTACAACAACGTACGCGAAAACACCAGCGCAGCCAGACATGTGAATGCGCACATCCACTGTCCGGGGCTTAGCGCCGCGTTTCCCGAAGGACAGCGGCAGCTCGGAAGACTCAGCCAGGAAATGGCTAAAGGCATTTAACACCTAAAGGCAGCGCGGTGTTTCACCAGTGCCCCAGCTTTCATTCTGTAAGTTGTACCTTTAGCGTCTGCAGCAGCTGGAGTCTATTCTTTTCGTCGCTAAAGGTTACCAGTACAGGAATGTGCCCGAGTCTGTGCGTCAGAGCTGTCATTTCAAGCCATCTGCAACATGCTGCTACTGCTTATTTAAATGTTAACTTGCTCGCTCCTCAGAACATGCAAGAAAAGAAAGATCGTGAAGCAATTATGTAGAGCTCTGGGAGGCTGTTCTTGCCCATCTCCTTCCAGAGAGGTACGCAAGATCATCTGAGGGAAATTCTGTAGTAGGGTAGAAGTTGATTGATTTCAGTTCCTGAACACACAGTGTTTGTGCACTATTTAATTGCTTTAGCTGCTTTACCTTTTTTTTTTTTTTTTTTTTTTTTCCCAGTGGTGCCCTGGAAGCTTACGTTCAATCAGTAAGAACAAGAGAGGGAAAGGAGTTTGCCCCAGTCTATCCCATCATGGTTCAGCTGCTGCAAAAAGCGATGTCGACCCTTCAGTGAATGTGCTTGGGCAACTCTGTCGACACAGGGACGGGACAGTAACACACCCCGGCATCCTTGGTGCCACATCTATACTTACAGTTCATGTAGATTACTCCCAAGTAAATCAGCTTTATGGTGAAATGTGTTTACTGACTTCATCTGTGAAACTTCTTTCTTCCTCCTTTCTGTTCGCATTATAGGAACTTAAAATATTTGTGTATAAATACAGAATTCCTACAATTTTTCATGCTCTAAGTCTAAAGCTAACAAAAATGAATCATTCTTGAGCACTGCTTTTGAATTTAGAAAGGTATAAAATTAGAACATACTGAGATATTACAGTGTAATTGCTGAATATCTCAAATAAGGAAGTAGCCCTTTTCTGTAAGTACAGTTTTAAACAGTTGGATACATTTTAGACTTATTCAGAAAATTGTACTTTTGAAATGCTAGAATCAGCAGCTTCCATCTAAAAATCACTAATTTTAACAGAAAGAAAAATATTTATAAATAACAAATGATTAGTGCACTGTTACTTGCTTTGAAATAATTTATATTGATTTCAACTCTCTTTTTGCTTAAGCTGTAATAAAAAACATTGACTATCCAATCCTGAATTCAGTATTTGAAATTCTTCAGCAGCTTCTGACTGTAAAGCATCAAAATGCACTTTGGATGGGTTCATGTAAAGACTTCCATGCAGAACGTGCTCAGCTCTGCAGGGCTAACTTAATCAGTAGTCGTCTTCATTTTATAAAATACGCAACACCAAATTTTAATGAATTTATTTGAAATAATATACAAGAATATAGTGTGCAAAAATCTTAGGGGCAACATCATGTAGACATGTGTCACTAACTGAAATTTACAGTTGTGATTCTTAAAAAAAAAAAAAAGAAACACACAGCTGTTTAGTACATGAAAAGCCATGATTGTAAAGGTTCACAGCAGAAGCAATTGTAATCCTAACGCAGCTGCTCTAATTTTAGACAGTTGGAGGAAAAAAAAAAAAGTAAAGTGCAAGTGTTGCACGTATAGTTAAGTGCAAAGTTTGCCCCCACCATAAAGATGTCTTATGGCAAAATAAAATATTGTAGAATATGTGGCAAAGACAAAACACAGAGTTAAAACTATGATGGTGACGATATCGACAGCACCATTTTTCTTGAGATAACGCTATTTATTCATTTCATCCTGTTCTGGGCCATTGTTTCCACCACAAATAACAGCTTGCACTCGTGCCAGCTGGTGCAAAAATCTCTTGACTTGGGGGTACAGATTTTATACCTGGCCACCCAGCAAGCAGCTCCCGTGCCACATTACACCCCGCTCTGCGTTTACCACGTTCCGGTCACTTGTTGGCACCGGGGCAGGCTGGGGAGCTAGAGGCTGATAATACATTTTGCCATTTCAGAAAATCCCAGGCCCCAGAATCGTAATTAATAATATGGCTGTGCAATACATATTAATCAGCAATAAGAATCAATGTATATAAACAGCTGTTACATATTTTAAAATTCCCCTTTTTGTACATTTTCTTTTAAAAATAAACATTTATACACATCTCCTTCGCCTCTTTCTAAAGTACTTTAGCACCACAGGATATCCATTTTCAAGCCTATATTACCTGATACATATATGAAGTTTGGAAGAAAATAAGGCAATTTGGTTTAAAATGTTGATAGTTTTAGCTTACTTATGTTCTACTGTAAAAAGCAAATCTGCACTCATATTAGATCGTTTCCAACTTGATGGTGCCAGTATTTTATGGTCACGCTAAGTCACAACAAATTGTAAGACCTCTGTCTTGCATCTTCTTGCCATCAAGCAACAGCCATTTTGTAAATACAGTTGACAGGAACATTCTGGCTTAATGCTGTTGTGAGCCCTGAGAAGAGAAAAAACAGGTCAGCAGTTACCAAGCAAAGGGGAAGCAGACGTTATCTTAAATTTAGCAAACACTTGTTCTGAAGAACACAAGTACTTGGAATCATTGGTCAGTCAGAAGAAAACAAAAGGCCAAAAGAGATGATTTTGTCTCCGGATCATCAAAACACCATCAAGATTTGTCACAGCCTGGAATCCACCCTCATTACTTGATAAGGTAACCAAGCTGCAAGCACAACTTTAGTTCACTGAAATAAAACAATTAAAAAAGGTATTTCCTGCATTTCCTGTTACAACACCGAGGTAACAGGTTGTACAAATACTGTTATCTCAGCCTGAAGACCCTAAAAATCCTACTCCAAGGCAGGGAAAGCAATCCAGGTGCCTCGCTGAGGCCAACCCATCACTATTCCTCTCAGTTATACACAAACAGCCCCACTGAGCGCCTTGAAGCTCACAGGTACACGTGTGAAGTGAACTTGATCTCACCATCCAATGCCCAAGACTGCAGTAGTGTAAAAGCAGAATAAATATTATTATTTTAACTAAACTCACAAGGAAATCTAACAGAAGCTGTCACTGTTGATTAAAATAGAATACAGTGAACAGAAAAACAGCTTGTTCCTAGCAGCTGGGATTTGGTGAAACCTTCTGCAACAAGGGACTCAAAACTCAGCATCAAGTATGTACAGCAATAAGAAGCAAGTCAGTGTTGGAGCATTTCTTATTCAGTCTGAAGGCAACACTTGCATATGTTCTTGAGAAAGCAGCCTCATTTACACATGATAGGGGGTAATTTGAGGATGGAATCTTAAACCTGTGAAGTCCACACCATGTTTGATGCTCCTACCCAGGCATAAAATGGCTGACAAAAGGATCTGGGGTTCAGTGCACCTCAGTGGATCTTTCCTTCCAACCTACTCTTCTGAGCACGCAGGCTGGCAGAATCTCCTTTTTCTGATGTTCTCTTTATATTATGTATTAGCTTGAAACCCCTAACCTAATGCATCCACCACCTACTAATACACTGCTGCAGAGGCTTACATTGATGGCCTTCTACAAAGCTGAAAACAATCTATTCCCCTCCAGAAGAAGTGTTATCTACTGTATTTAATTTACAATTAAAGTAATAAATAAAAGGGATTAATGGAAAAAAATTAATTTGCTCCCTCAAAAACTTCATATATGCCAATGTAAATGATGAGTAAAAAAGACAGAAAATGGTGAAGAAAAAGCTTTTACTGAAGAAAAAGGAGACTGACTGAATCGAAACAGAGAAGGATTTTGTGCAAGTTTGTGGTTTTGAGGGGAATGGACAGACGCAGTTTAGGTACAACCTTATAAACTCAGTTACTTCAAACAAAAGCTCACGTGCCTTTCCTCTGCATTTCACAAGCACACTCGCTTTCAGTCCAACAGAATTCACAGAACTCTCTCTCACAGTACTCGGAGAGAGACCCTCTCCTGATCTGTCTCCTGCCCGCTGTCCAAAAGCAGGTTACACAACACAGGGGAGTAAAATGAAGGTCTGGGCTACCAAGAAATAAGCTGACAGCAGAGTTTATCCTGAACAAAAACCACTGTAGCTGCCATATGAACACATTTAACTGCATAATGAAAAAGACTGCTTCACAAACATACAGAATTTGTTCGTTTTCGTTTCCAACAGTCAGGATTTAAACGTTTCTGTTCTTCCGCCAAGGCCTTGGCTTCTAGCGTGTACATCCGTCTTTCCTCATTTTTCATTTTCTTCCACCTGTCACCAAGTATCACACTTATGGCTCTGCAAGATAAATGTTTACAGTACAGTCAGGACAGGGTGTTAAGAAATACCCTTATTCTTTTTCTTTTTTACCTCAGCACTCTAAAGACAACAGTTAAATGTAGAAATAATAGAGAAGAAATGAACTGTATCTTTAAAAAAATTTTTTTAAAACAATCGTGTTTCTGATTATCTTCTCATACTTAACAGGTAAACTGCTGAGTGCTCTGTGGTAGCTGAGCATGGGTCAATGCACATTCTAACATTTCAGAGGGCACATGCTGGAACACACAGCAACTCGCATAAACCCACAAAATAGGGACGTTAAAAAAACCACCACCAAATGGTAACTCACATTTGTTTTGCTCTACTTTCGTACTAGATCATATGACAGATTAGCTGAAAATATGTTCTCTAATAATTAGGGCAATGATCGGAGTATGATCTCAGCAAAACAAGTATTTCATTAACTGCAAACCCCCATGTCTATTTAATAGATGTGTGTAGCTTCCTCCACCTTTAATTCATACTGGGGAGAACACGAGTGGGTGGAACATACTGGTAAGTTCCTGTTCCTATGCAAAAGAAGCCATTTGTTCTCACACACCTATCATCATTTCCAGAAAGTGAATGAACTGCTTTTCCTACTCCCTATAAACTTGATGCCTTTTGGACAGTATTTCCCCATATTATCATGCCACATTGCTTAGCTGCACTCCCAAATGCTGGATCAATACACCATTAAAGCTTTAACTCTAGCCTTTAGCTGAATGAAAACCTCCAAACAACAGCTCTTTTATCAATGACAATTACTGAACTACTGAGTAGGTGTGCTTCGGCTTCAGATTACAGTGACAGAAGTTCTATGACCAGCTTTAAGAAAAAGATCTATACAACCAAGTACTTTGCTTTATCATATTAAAAAATTCCTCAGTGGTAGCGAAGCTATTCACAGACTTTCTAACAGAATCAAGAAGAGCAGAGTGTCATCAACCACTTCCACAGCATTTCCCATACAGCAATTCTGAAGGCTTTTCTGCACCACACCAAGAAATGGATTTTAGTCCTGCAAAATCATGTAGTACGGTTCAGGCTTCCCCAAGCTGCAGGGCACTGGGAGAGCACAGTAAGAACTGCCCGGGGGCTGCTGTTAAGCCTGTGCTGTCCCAGGCTCTGCTGACTCCTTAGAGCAAACTCAAGGTGCAACCAGATCCCATCAACATCAAATCCATCTGCACAGCCTGCCTCTTCAGCAATAGAATTTCTCATTTTCTATCCAAACTAAGAACCATTATCTTTGCTTTCTCATCAGATGTAAACACATTCCACTTTAATTAGCAGATTTTTCAGGTTTTGGCAGTATTCAGAGGCAAATCAACAGCACCAGAAACCTGTCTGGTTTTGGTCACCAGTTTGTACTGGGTCACTCGTAGCCTCTGGAAAGAACATGGTGACCCAGAGAGCAGGTTTTCTGAAAAAGCCATTGCCTTTCCAAATAAAACACACCATGGAATCTTTGTATTTCAAATGCTAAAGTATGTACGTATTTCATACCTCCAGAGAAAAAGCTGCACTGAGAGCGAGTAGAGATTTGTACCTTTCAAAAAGCTTGAAAAATCTAATGCAGAGACAAAAGCTCCATTTCTCCAAGGAACCAGTTCTATGAGTGAACCACCAAGACTGAAAAAAAGACGTGTACAGGGAAATTTCCTGATACAACTGAGACCTAATTCTCCTGTCCAGAAACAAGTAAGAAAAAACTGACCCTACTGCATCACCGCCTCAGGTGCCTTTCACCTCATCAGAACTTTGCAGTGCTCTGTACACTGCCTTTGTCCTCTTAAAATGGCTGGTAAGATACCTGACAACGTTTTAGCAATAGAATGATGCGCAGGATGCAATCCCTTATACTGCAGTTAATTCAAAAGAAATTGTGAAACAGTAGTTAAGAATGCCTCAAGTTTACTCAGTAATTATGTTCAGCATGAGTAAGTGCTGTTAATAGTTTCGGTGATTTTCTTCTTCTTTAGAATGTACACTACTCAAATAGTCAAGTATTTCTGAACGCACAATCAAGTCCAACTACAGTTACAGTGAGAATATCTAGAAGAGAAACAAGTGCTACCCTAACACCAGTTTCTCAAGTACATCTTACAGTCCACAGTATTTTTATCACGTGAATGTTGACTGGTGGTTGAAATATTTACAGCTCCCTATCTTGTTGACATGCCTTGAGCTACTTTGTCTCAGAACAGACCATTTACATCAGAGTACCTCAAATTCTGTCCTTTCTTACATGCATAAGACAAATAAAGTAACTGTAGCAAAACCAGGAACTCCAGTGTACAGAAATGGGTACTATATGTAACCATGCGTAACATCTATTCAGTAGTCTGAAAATGATACATACTTACATTTAAAAAACAGTTGCCTCCAAGTTAATTAATGCCCCACCAACATTTAAGAAACAGTAGCTGAATGCCTATAAAATCAATATTCACTAACTCCTATGATTTCTCCTATACTGTATTTTATGGATGCCAAGAAATTGCACCCAAATGCCTTCCCAACGGGACAGGGAGCAGGGCACTCTGAAGCTTACTTGCAACTTTGTCAGCACTTTCTTTCAAGGTAAACCTGCTCACTGAAATAGTCAACTTATTTCCACATCCATCCAGCCGCAGCTCCCCTTCACTGCATCCATTTGAAATCAGCATTTTAAATTAAATCTATAACCATCACAGATTTCCCTAGCTGACATTCTGTTCAATTTCTCATTAATAGTTGCAATGGATTTGAAGGCAGACCTGCTTCATTGGAGTTACTATAAACATTTGCAGAACATCATTGCCAGGACACACAAGACTGGCTGGGATTTAAGGATGGGTTACTTGTATGGTAGGATTTTATTTCTCAACACCAGTTACAGCCTCCTTGCTAGAACACTGTAAAATAGACAAAATCCTCTCAAAGCCCTGTCATCTTTAGCTTTTACCAGATTTAGTACTAGAATGTGTATGTGACAATGCAATTCTCACAGTAACAGTTTTCATAATGTTATATACATCAAAAATCTGATCATAAAATCAGTGCATGTTCATGGGTTTTAGTTTATATTTACATATGGACAATTAGCACAAAATAGTAAGATTATTTAAAACACATATAATGGAGATCTTTAAAAAAAAATGTTTAGACATGAACGTGCATATCGGTAAAAACAAAAGAATAAACCAACAAAGAACCCTCCTCCAAACACACAACCCTTCTGCAAGTTTCATCAGATTCTTGAAGGCCTTAAGGACAAGCAAAATTTGGCAATGCACTGATTAAAAAAAAAAAAAAACAAACAACTTTCAGATACCCTAACAATCAGTAGTCCATTATACAACATGATATCCAGGCGGAGAATAAATGACAGTAACTTCACTGAACAAGTTGCAGTATTATGTCAAGACTTCATTAGAAGAACCAAAAATTCCCTTTTTCCATTACAACACACGAGCAGAGAGCGTGGTACTTCCCTCCCATGAACATTTCTCATCAGCATAAACAAAGACTGCTGTGTAGCCAGTGCACATATATACATATGTCAGTGGCTTTACCCAAATGCTTTCTCAGAAGGTAAGTTTACCAAAAATGGCTTGTGTCAAATTTACTGAGTACTGTAAATATTTAAAGTCTGCCCATAAATTAAGCTTTGTGTCAGCATCTTTCAAAACTTTTTCTTAAAACAATATATACACCTTTAATTTCAAATATAAAATTTAGTTCACTTAAATTTAAAGATGGGACACAGATATTCTCCCAGCTCACGAGTAATAACAAAACTACAGTTTTATACCATTACCTGTTGTCTTTCCCTGGATACATCTGAGTATATTCAACTCTGTATTTTTTGGCAAAAAGCATGAAGGCATTCATTGGTCTTTTGCATTTGTTTGGAGAAGTGGCACTCACAGTACTTGCAGTCCCTGAGCTGTGACTTTTGCCAGCTTTACTGTACAAAGAATTGGAGGAAAGATGTGATGATGCAGTAGACGCACAGTTTTTACTACTGCATTCTGATCTCTCAGCATCTTGATTGTTTGATCCTCCACAAGACAGAGAAGCGCGACGCTGGCGAGCCATGCTGCTTAGCACATAAACTGCAGAGGAATCCATTGGTGTAAAATCATAACTACAAGAAAAAGACATGCCATAAAATGATCAAGTAATTTTCATGTAAAGTCCCTAAACAGCTGTTCACTCTTAATCTGTACAGCATTTCTAATATTCTGGTCTCCTGAGTGACATAATGATTTGTGCTTGATGCAGATGTCGGAGTGAAAAAAAAAAAAAAAAAGAACTCTGGCAGATGAATTAATAGTTTTTCCAATGTGATAGACTGCACCTTTGTAAGATCTGCTTTATACTATCAACTTCCCAGCTGTATATCAATCTGTATATCAATTAATCTTTTGAAATAAGCTTCTTTCTGCTTCTGTCCTTACCATAAATGAAATCTGGTCAGTGAATGACGAGTACTGAAAGGGACAACGGATGTGGGAAGAGAAGTGTTGAGTTCACTTGCAAATACATTGTGTTCATTACAAATATGAAACCACTATATCACTATGAACTATTATATACACTATTGTACAAATAACTTCTCTAGGCATTTAAATACATATTATTTTACAGGCAAACCTTCCACTGGGATTTTAAAATTGTTTAAAGACCCATGACATTGCATACTATTTGATTCAAAGCTGACAAACATCTGCCCTCTAGTGACAAAAACGTGAGATTCCTCGATATTTCAGGGTACTTCAACAGCTCGGATAAGCTGTTGCCATACAATTTAGACATCCAAATACTATTAAATGGTTGTAATTTTTTGTTGACCAACAACTACAATTAACCTCTAACCACTACAGAAGTAGTTCAGTTCCACAGATTATTTGTTATCATCTCCAGGTGTGTGCAGATCAGTCTGGGAACCACAGGCTATACTGTCTTTGGCATGCTGTATGAGGAAAACAGACTTGTAAAGGTGCTATTTGATCATAAATCTAAAACATTGAGTTACCTCCACAAAATAAATACCAAATGTATGTAACTCTAAAGCTCTGCTCAATGTGGCTATAGTTGCACAATTTATGGCAAAAGTAAGGGCTTTGAAGAGCTTTTTTCCAAACACAAAGTAGAACTACTAGCAAAGAAATGCTGCAAGTGGCAGTCCAGCCCTCATCTGCACAGGCAGCTCCTTTCTGTGGGACGGAACCAAAAGCAAGGGTTGAGCCTGAAGGGTTGCCTCCAAACTCCCTCAGAAAAGAAGGGATAATGCTGACAACCTTGCAGCCAAGTTCACAACATCATGCAAAAGGACCTCTCTGTTCTACAAACAGTTCAGCATACCTCCTACTCCTAATCTCCTTGCCGTAACACAGCAACAGGATTTTGTTTTTTAATTCTTCTGTTCTGTTAACCACAGCTGCTGCTGCATGTGCCTTTCTTGGTGACTTACTCCCATCTGCCCAGAGAGACAAGGAATTTGAAGTGTCTAGGCAGTATTCAGCTAGGCTGCAGGATGAGTAAGGAGCCACAAGTCCAATTTCTTCAGTGAGATATAAATGTAATGATTCTAACAGCTCTCCATATATGCAGGTCGGAATAGGAGTTAGTAAGAAGGAAACACCCCAGACAGCAAACGAGTGAAGACAAACAATCTGAACTCTATGTTAGACTGAAATCATACAAGAGCTCCTAGGACTTGAACTGCAAAGAGCATTTTAAATTCATTTTCTCCTACTGTAAAAAAAACAAAATGCAACTGGACTAAAAAGAGATGCTAAAAAGGAGGTAACGTCATAGGAAAAGATGGATTCTACTAAACCTAGAACACTCAAAATAGTATGTAAAAATCTTTATGAGTAATACTATTTCCTTAGAATAATTTATGTTGGACAGAACCTCTGAAGGTTATCTGGTTGAACCTCTTGCTCAAAGTAAGGCAAACCTCAAGGTTACCTAAATTCAAAGTCTGATATATTAGAAAAGAATTACAAAAAGCAGAATATACAAAAAATAATTAAAACTAATTGTGAAAGTACTGTATTCTAAAGCCATAGCACATGCATTTATTAGTAAGAAACTACTCAGATAATTCAGATACATAGCTGCATATGAAGCACAAATTAATACTGGCAGACATACTATCGTGGGAAAACTGTGCTTGGTTTTTCAAACCCAGTTTACCTGAAGAATTTATACAGATAATATGCGTATTTTTGCGGCTTTATCTAATCTGGCTTAAATTGTCATAAAGAGGGGCTGAAAAGTTATTTCACTCCAAGGTATTACTTTGCAGTTTAGCAGAGCACATCATTACACAGCTTTCCTAGTATTCAGTCTTCATTTTTCCCTCACATTTATCTTGTATTACCAAGTGTATTCTCTCTCTTTGCTCTACATAAGGCTTCAAATTCTTGTAGACTTAAGGTGCCTACTCATTAAATACAAGAACCACTGAGGCCACTTTATCCAAAAATTACCTTTTAAATGTATCAAAAACACCTGAATCATCAAAGTTAATGGCATCAGGGTGTCCAGGAGGTAGACACAGATCTCCAAGATGCATTTCACAGCATGGAATGCCATGCTGTACCACAGTCAAGCTTGGATAAAAAGATGACCAACCTGAAGTGGTAAAGAGTTAAATTAGACAAACGGCCAGACAATCTCTCTAGTTCTTAACTGGAGCAATCCTATATCTCTAAATTATATAATTTTATAAAAATGTTCTGATGTAGTTTCTTTCACCCAAAAGGAAAATCTGAAAGACTTGCTCAGGGAACTCTTACTGCAAATAGTTTATTTTTATCTCAAGTAAGATCTAATTCTAGCAAAAAAAGTACCTTTTGTCATCAGAAGTTCCATGTTTAGCAAGGGAGAAAAGCCTCCCTTATTTGCAGCTTTCCTTTTTCCCCCCATTTTTTCTGCTTTCCTGAGCTCCATTTATATACTTGATCGAATCTTTCCTGATGAGACATGCAGTATTTCTGTAGCTTTATAGCTTTACAGCTTGCTTTGTTCCAATTCTGGATTTCTTTACGAAGATACTAAATTGATTCTACAACACTGCTTTTATCAATTTCTTGAGCAACATGGGATGCCAATAAAATCTGCAACCACTTGCTAAGAATATTTTAATACACAACCAAATATACTTGCAATATTTCATACCTTTATTTTTAACATAAAAAGGATGATCGAGTCTGCACTCTACTGTAAGCAAGCCATCTTCCACTGTGCCAGGATCAAAAGTCAACTTCAGCACTGACTCACCAAAGGAAATGCTTTCTTCATGAGAAATCAACTTCAAACCATCAGAACCATAGCCCTGTAAACATACGTATAGTTAATAAATTTTCCCCCAAGAAAAGCATATACCTGTGTGTACTATAGGTGTATACTCATCAGCTTATGTTACATTAAAAAAATACCAACATTCTAAGTGCTCTCACTGGACATTAATGAAGGTACAGGGAATAACATAAGAAACTAGATATTTGCTACAGGTATTGAAATTAATTTATTAGAATGAACAGCTACCTTGTATGGACTCACTGGGAGATTTTCCTCCTTTCCACAGCTTTCAGATCTTGCAAAGTCTTCAACATCCTGCCATTCTTTATTGCGTCCTTTATGAAAGCACAAACGAGAGCCTAATATATTTTTTCAAGAAAAAAAAAAAAAAGATTAGCATTATGTAACAAACTATGTTACAATAAAAAAAAAAAAAGCCAAGACAAAACAAATAGCGATTTGATGATACATGTTATTTTACCTTTTAGAAAACAATGCCAAACAGTTGAGGGCCAGGAATGGCACCATCCTAAATCATCATCATCTGAAAGTGATGACATGCAGAAAATGCCAGATTCTGATTCACTATTCGCCTATTAAAAAAGGCAAAATGGTGTTAATATTTTACTGTGGAAAACTTTAGGACTGATCTTCTATGTCTTCAGACACATTCTCTCATTTGCATCTGTGTTAAAATTCTGCCTTAAATACTAACAGCAATGTAACAGGAAGACAAAGATTGAAGGAATGCAGTAAATGTGAACACAATATTTTCATCTCCTTTTCATGAAATATGACATCCTGGAATTTTGGGGTTTCATTCTCTTTTAGCACCTAAAGATTACCTTATGCTTAGGTACAAGCATTTTACAAGCTATCATTCCTTGGTCATCCACAGAACCACAGGTTACTCTATGGTCAAATTACTGGAAAGCTGTAGGGCCAAGTTGGTTCTAGAAAAGTCACTGGGAAAAATTCAGTGTCTTTAACAGACAAGTTTAAGACACAAATTAATACACAGGAAAAGGAGAAGCAGGACTGACAGTTTTTGTGCCTCTAAAAGGAGATGATAGTGTACTTCCTTTTTGTGACATCAAACAAGTTAATGCAGTTTTTAAAGCTTGCTATAGAATAAGAACTCCAAGAGAAGCTGAGCTTTCTTAGAATATGATCTCTTCACAAAAATGTGGACTCTGATGTAGCACTACAAGCCTACTGTGTTTGATAAAAAGAAAAGTAACAGAAAATCCAGCTTAAACAGAAATGGTCTTAGAACTAAACACATGATTTTTTAAAACTAGTTTCTCACCTCAAAAAGCTTAACCCGTTACTCATGCATCTTTATTTTAGAAATGTTTCAGAACAGCTCACCCTTTCATGTCTGACTGGTGTTTCATCCAAATCGTTCTTGGAGAAGTTAGGATCATTCTTTGAGGATCCTGGCGGAGGACGTGCATAGGAATGTAAACTTTTGCTTGTAGCTATTATGTGAACAGGAGATGATCTACAATAGAAAAATGTATTTTAAAGTATTTCAGATTAAGACAACACAAGACTTAGCTGCCATTACTCTAAAATGGCTTTATTTAACAAATATTTGTTTGCATGAGCTAAATACCAAATAAACTTCCCACACACTAATATCCAAATGGGATGATTAAAGGGTGCAAGCTCAGGCAAAGGGAGTATTTAGCATAACTCCTGCATAGCTTCTATATCCACCCAAATGACAGTACTGCCTCCACATCAGCATATCCTTGTCACAACAATGAAGTTTTTAGAAATATCTTGAATATTTCATTCTTAGAGTACATAAAGGCATCTGCTCTGTCATAATGATTACATCCCAACTGCATTACTGTTCACAATATGGTATTTAATTTTCTTCTTATAAACCCAAGACCAAAGCCATACAATAAAACAAAGATCAGAAAGTTCTAATATCCCACACTGCTGCTCACAGCCTTATGGAGTTTACAGATCACAAATCTGAAACTACCAATAAAAAATACATTACAATAGATTTCGAATTAGCTCTTTAAAAAAAAAATCTAGTCAGTGAACTAGGAAGAATATAACATAACAAATTCATCTTGATTTTTCATCTGCTGCTTCACATGAGGCAAATGTTCTTAATTTCTGAGCCTTCTGTGGTTAGGCAACATTCTTATAGCATCCTACCTCATTCGTGGCTGCAATTAAGCGTCTTTTGCAACAGGTTCTGAAATGAGTCCTGTGCAATCTTCCACAGAAGAATAAAGTTACTATATAGAAAGATCAAAAATAGGGTTCTGGCTCAAAACCAAAGGGGTGTGAAGAGTGAAGAAAATGTTTCTGGAGACAGTATTACAAATCTTAAGACTTCAAAACTGAAGTGTCAGTACCTGTTATAAAAAGAGCACTGCATCAAAGGACTCTGAGGACTTGTGGCTATATTTGCTAATTCTGTCAACCAGTTCACTCCATTCTCACAAGAATGAGCACTTTCTGAATTGCTGTTTGAGGTATGTTGGTTCCATGAAGGTCTTGAACACTCCTGATGTGAAACATCAGCACCAAGCTGAAAAAGTGCAGGTGGGGTAGAATCTGTCTGCACAGCCTGTAGTTCAGGAAGATCATCTACGAACAAATGCACAAGTTAACATAATTATACCCACTGATACATTCTAGCTGACATCAAACCTTGCAAATAAAAATCAATATGGAGCCACAATGAAGTAACTGATTTTCTTGTATCACAATTACCAACATTTCACAAACCCTATTCATAATATTGACAAAATGGTCACAGGAATAATCATGTCTCTAGTCTATTATATATTCATACAAGCAATTTAAGAAAAACATTAAGTAACGTGATAAAAATGTAGTTCTGGTTTTAAAGTTTTTACTAGACTGTCTAGCTTACACAGAATTGTAATTCAGAATTATGAAAAAGTAGCAACATGCTTCACTAAAATCCAAAAACATTCAACAAAAGGCAACTAAATTAATCTGTCCTGGCAGGTGTGACACTGAAAATTATCAACATCAGGGGCTGTACAAGGTAAAAGTTTTTCATATTTCCACCAGGGAACTGGAATTAAGTAACTCAAAAGTCATGAATGCTGGGTATACAGCCTGGTACAGATGAATTCCTACCAATAAGCTAGACATTTCACATGTTATGTACAATAGCAGAACAGAGTCCAGCTCATTAACAAAAGTCTGTATTACGTGCTCTCCTGTAACTAAGTATCATTATTCTTAATCACTCCATGACTTAAATGTGTTAATATTTCACTGATTCTATCAATACTTTCTAATGTACATGCTCTTTTTCTCCACTATGTAAGAACTGAAATTGCATGTTCCTCTAGCCCAGAATCTCTATTTGCAGCTGATCTAAAGCAGCATAATTTCCCTTTAGGAGGAGCTCTTGAGCTGTTTGTTATTCTTGTGCCAAAAAAAAGCTCCTTTGGAGATCAGAAGCAGAAATTTGCAGCTCTGAGTTCAAGAACACATTTAAGTCAACAGGCCAGTGTGTCAGAACTGGAAATGAGTTAAAGGGAAAAGTGACTGCAAAGAAAGACCTTCAGATGTCACAATTCACTGTCATATTCCTTGCCCTACTTAAGTTAAAAATCACTATCTCATTCAGTCAGCTTCCAGTAATTTCACTACAAGAAAATTTAGAATGTGACTTCTGAAAAAGTCATGTTACTTACCAAGTTCCATGTGTTCATCACAGGATGCATATCCAGGAGAAGAGGGCAAGTTTTCATTACACTTCAGCAACTCCAGTGACTCATTCATCCCTGAAGTTCTCTTGTCCACTACCAGAAGGAGTTTCTGAACTGCATTAGGCATTTGATTTGTCTTCACTTCCCACACCATGTTAGGATGCTCCAAAGTATCTGACTTTAAAGAGACGGTGGTTAAAAATCTGTATACACATAAACTGGTTTAAGTTGCATCTGACAAGCTACTTCATTATCAGAACCCTAAATCCTCCACAACCTGTTGAGAATCACAGCATAATTTAGCTTTGGAGGGACCTCTAGAGATGATCTGGTACAATCACTGCAGAAAGCAGAGCCAACTTTGAAGTCAGATGAGACTGAGTGGAGCCCTGGCCACTTGAGTTTCTAATATCTGGAAGGATGGAGATTCCCTGACATTTCCCAGGAACCTGTTCCACTGACCGCTCTTGCTGTAAACAAGCTGTTCTTACACATGATTTGAACTTCCCTTGCCACAGCCTATGCCCATTGCCTCCAAGAGTCTGGGGTCACCTCCTCAACCACCACTCAAGCCAAGGTAAACAACATTCTCTTGGTACTTTGAGCCATGCATCCATCCCATCAGAGAAGGCAATCAGACGGGTCAGACAAGGTTTGACTCTGGTTAATCCATCCTTGGCTATTCCAAGTCATCTTCTTGCCTAGGACATGACAGTCAGGAGGATCTGCTCCACAACCTTCCTAAAGGCTAAGGTTACACAGGCCAGCCTGCAGTTTCCCCACATCCTCCTCCTTGAAGGCAGGTGTTACAGTTTCTTTATTCCAGTTATTGGGAGTCCTCCCACCACCAAATCCACTGCCTTTTGGAGACCATCCTCACAGTAACACTGGCAAGCTCCCCCTGTCACATCCCATCCAGTCTCACTGACCTGTGTACAGCTGGCTCACAGAACCAGCCTGCCCCCTAATTTGCTCCACCTCTGAGGTAGACAAAGTAGTACCTCACTCCATCAGATGTGTGTTGCTAGGCCCAGGGACTCAAGGAACCTGGAAACATGCCTTGCAAATAAAGACCAAAGCAAAGAAAATCTCATCCTCAACCTTTAGACATCAGGTCTCCCACACCATTTACCATCAGGCTCATATCTTCCCTAGTCGCCTTTTCACCACTGGCATATCTGCAGAAGCCTTTTTCACTGCCCTTCACATCCCTTGCTATCTCAACTCTACATACAGTCTCAAACACCTCTCACTGCTAACATCCTTAACTATGTTGTAAATTGAAAGAAAAATAAACCTCTACTAGTACATTTCACTGCAGTTTCATTTGCCCAATTCCCAAAATTTTAACATTTATACCAAAAGAAATATTTTAAACCATCTTCAGCAGTCAGAGAACTCTGCGATTATTCTACACAACCAATGCCTCTAAAAGACGGAAAACAAGGTTATCCAGTCTTTAGTAATCTGGTTATCTACTCTTTTTTTTTTTTTTTTTCCAGATGATGATGAATTAAAGCTACCACAACATGATTACCTTGTACTTTAATGAAGTGCCATTGAAAAAGTAATCATGAATGCCTCACGAAAGAGCAGAGAACACAGCTTACTAAGAAAGAAAATCTGAGAAGTCTACCACATGCATGTCCACTAAGTAAGCTATCATGCAACACATCAAAAAAATACTAACAATAGCTAAAACCAGTCTAATATTTTCATATGAAACAGTAAGACTATCATACTACAAGTTCCCTTAGTGTAATGTATAAAAAGCCACCTGATAACAATTATGAAAAAACCCCTAGCTTTATTTTAATAAACAGTTAAAGGTATTGTGTATATACAGCCAATATTAACAATATTCAATGTTTTTACCCATTATATGAATTTGTTTCATTCATTTTGCAGCTGGTCCTGTACATAGTATAGTTAAGACTTAACCCTCTGAATTAAGATACTGGCCCTACCAGAAGAGGTCTGACCTAAGCAGCAAATTACTTTGACATGAAAATTTATAACCTTCTCACCTCCTAATCTTTCAAGTAGATGCCGAAGTTACACAAACTTGCATTCCAAACATAATAAAATGCTTGATTCTACTGAAATGGTACTACTACAAAAGCCACAAGAGTGCAACTCTGATTTTTAAGGAAGTGGAGATGGCAAGAGAAATGAGAATATACTATCAAATAAACTATCAATGGCATGTGTATTTCACCTCCAAGAAGCATCCTTAATGCAAATTATTCCTCTATCACCCATGAGAGACAGTAAAATTACAGAACACCAGAAAAGCAGAACGCTCAGTTACTTCTGAACAGAAAAATAGTACCTCAGTAGTATAGGTCAGGACCTTGATGATTATCTCCAAGTAATCAACTATGAAAAGCCACTCCTTGTTTTTCTGGCTTGTCTACCTCCTTCCTTTCCCCCTTTCTGCCTTGTTTTCTCCCTCTATTTTTTCTCTTTTCCTTTCCCATTTTCCTGCCAAAATGAACGAACTAATTTATTTTGGGAATGTTGCCTTCTCCCTCCTTCCCACCAGCTGCCAAGATTTTAAAGTACCTGTCCTGATATCCCAACACACTGAAGGTCAGAGATAAGGCGCAGACACAACATGCTAGTCTGACAACAGATACTTGTTTGAGAAATTAATTGTTCTTCCAAGTCACAAGAATTTATCTAAACCAAAGCCACCTATATACAAAAGCCAAAAAAATCCTCTAACGAATTAAAAACAAAAGAAGTGCCCAGCTTTACTTTTTAATTTTTTTATTCTATTTGATTAAAGCCTGCTTTGGACATCATGTGCTTCTCTTGTCCACAGCCTTTCAACGTTTTGGAACATTAAGGGGAATGGCCATTAACTGGCTTGAAATTATTAGTTTTTTTAATTCAACTTTATGTTCAAAACTTGTCCCAACAGATGTTTTCCAGAAGTATGCTTCACCAGACTACAACTATTGCCGTTTTCTTTAGAAGCTAAATGAATTTATGTATTAATTTGTGCTTTAAAATCAGTCAATTTGTCATGCTAAACTAAATGGCAATATTAACAAAGAGCATATTAATTAAGCCATGTCTGTTTCTGAGGGACAAACATAAATTCAGGACTAAAGTAAATAAGGACTGTGGCTGAGAAGGGGTTCAACAGGAACTGGGCAGCATCCACCCAAACTGCACTGTGCATGAATGCCTCGGTGGAAATGCTTCCCGTGGTTTTCCTTCTGGTATTTGCCTTCCTTCCTCCAACCTACCACAGAAGTCTCAGGCAAGCTCTATGCCTGCAGCAATTCAGTGGATGGAGTTTAGTACAGAGAACAGCTTCTCCAAGCAAAACACAACATACTGGCAAGACTGGATCTACACCAGAGACTTTATTGGCACAGCTGCTTTGATCATGGATCCTCACTCCACATCCCCGACTTGCACAGCCGTGCCAGAAAAACGCTGCAGAGGCGCACACGGCCTCAGAGGAGCACAGAACATGATTCATGGTGTTTTTGCCAAGATGGCCTTTTCGCATTACGCAGGCCGAGCCGTATCTTCTACCCAACTCCACGGGACGTCTCCCCCCTCCCCAGGAGGGCCGCGGAGGAAGCACTGCCCTCCCCGCACCATCTGAGCGCCTGCCGCAGAACAAACATTACTTTCGTTACGTAAGGAATGTATTTACAGCGGGGTTGAAGGCGCAGGAGCACGCACCAGTATGCGACCCGCGGCCAGCCAGAGGGGAGCCCCATCCCCCGCCAGTCTCTCCCATCCTCCCCTTCCCCCCTCCTCGTTGGGCCGAGGCCGAGGCCGCGCCCGGGAGCGCGCTTCCCCCCCTTCCCCCCCCCACGTCATGTGACCCCACCCGGCCGCTGCCCTTGTTTATAACCACCCGCCGGCACCGCGCATGCGCGCAAGGCCCCATTCATTCACAACTGCGTAACAGCTCGACCCGGCGGCGGGGCCGCCTCTCCCTCCCTCAGACCCCGCCGCGGCCCCCCAGGCGCCGCTGCCAACCCTGCCGGCATGGGGCGCGCCTAGCCCCACGTTCCTCCCCTCCTTCCTTCCCCAAACGGCCGCGGCTCCCCCGGCGGGGCAGAGCGCCCTCGCTCCGACAGACCGGGGCAGGCAGGCGTTCCCCGGGGAAAAAAAAAAAAAAAAAAAAAATCCCACAACAAAAGGGACACACATACACCGCCCCCCGCTCTATTTCGCTTGCTGCCGCGAGCCGGAGCCGCAGCTGAAGGGTCCCACGGCGGGGCAGCGCCCCTGCATACCCTGTTGGTTTTAGCCCAGCCGTGCGGGGGGTGGCGGGTCCGCCGGGCCGGTGAGGGAAGGCGCCCAGTAAACAATGTCCGGGATCCTGCCGCGGCCGAAAGCCAGGACCCAACGGCCTCCTCGGCTCGGCCCGCAGCCGCCGCCGCTCCCCTCCGGCCCGATGGAGCTCGCCCGTACCCCGCCGGGGACTCGCAGCCCCCCGAAAGCGGCAGCTCCAAACTTTGTAACACTTACCAAACCCGTCGCCATTACCAAATTCCCCTCAGCTCCCCCCCCCCGCCTCCTCCCCACAACGGAGTCACGCCCCCGCTCGGCTGCGCTCGGTCGCCGAGTGGTCGGAGACGACGTTGCTCAAGCCGCATCGTCTTCCTATTGGCTGTCTGAGCTGCCTATCAGGAATCCGCCTAGAGGGAGGACATGTTTTGACTCTCTTGCGCAGCGGATTGCTCCGCGCTGCACATCAATCACCTCCGAGGAGCGCTCCGATTGGCTGATGCCTCCGCCGGCTCGCCGAGGGGCATTCTGGGAGACGTAGTCTTCGCCGCCGCCGCCGCCTGCCGACTTGGGCGCCATAAGACGACAGTCCCCAGGATGCCCCGCGCGGCGCTCGACTGATAGTAAACAAGAGTCACAAGGACACGTGTACGCGCGCCCGCGGCGGTGGCGGGGGGTTGGCCGTCGGTCGCGGACCCGCAGCAAACCCGGGCGCGAAGAGGCGCTGCCTGCCCGGCGCTGCCCCGGCGGAGCGGCCGCCCCGCTGTCCTGCGGCCGGAGAACGGGAGGAGCCTTCCCGGCTCTCGCCGCCCCGGGCCAGGCGTGGGCGCGGGCCCCGAGATGGCGGCGGGGCGCTGACTCACGGGCTCAGCCCCGGGAGGGGGGACCGGGCCGCGGGTCGGCCCCTGCCTCTCGCGATGGCCGGGGGGGGCCCGCTGCCTCTCGTGACTGACCACCATTCACCAGCGCCCCGAAACGCTGTTACGAAACGGGCCTCGGTCGCCAAATAAAAGCTGCGGCGGGCAGAGGTTGAAGGAAGTTGCTAAAGGTCAGAGAGTGAGTCAGCAGCAGCGCCTGCTCCCCGCCGCGGCCTCGTCCCTCATTTTCCCTTAATTACAAACACTTTCACGGTGTTTTAGCTCCAAAATACGAGTTGGTGGGGAAAAAAAACCAATGGTTGATCTGTCCGTTAGTTACCCGGGCATTCCCATACACTTAAACTGTCGCAATCACAACTTGCTGCGGTTTTACTTCTGTTTTACCGGCAGACAAATGAGACAACAGACAGTGTGTGATCTGCCTGCTCACACGGTCCCTCTAGGAGATAGCAGGGCTAGAAATGGACTCTGCTCTCCTGAGGCCCAATCTTCATCATAAAATATATTCCTATGCGTGCTAATACAAAGCAAATTCAGAAATAATACGATTTTAGAAATGGGTAGTTTACAAGATTTTGCAACTGCTGGGATTCTTCCAAAAAAAGTGTTTCTTCCTTACCCTATTTTCAACATCATCCCAGTCATGTGAACGCGTCCTAAACCTTGTAACAGAGCTTTTGTTGTAATTTGGTATCTATGACAGTTCTGACTTTCAGGCACGCTAACATAGTTATGTGAAAAAATAATAATTAAAAAAAAGTTAATTCTTACAATTTAAATAGAAATGGTTCTGTATTTAAACTTCCCTGCAATCTTTGCGTCCCATGAATCATGCTGCTGGTGGCCACTAGAGGGAATGCTGGTTTTATTGTTTTCAAGGGTCTACAAGGGTAACGTAATTAACAAAACAAAACAAAACAAAACAAAAAAACAACAAAAACCGAAATTGTACTTAGCATCAAAACACACTCGGTATGCAGATGTCATTGACACATCTGTTTAAGACTTGTTTTTTCCAAGACATAATAGTTTGCCTGTTAGTAAAGTCATTGCCATCTGTGGGCACCGTTTGAAGAGAGAGAATACTTTCAAAAACATGCAGTATCTTCTGCAGCGTGAATTGGAAATTACTGCTTTTTATACATATATGTGCAAATTTAGCTTAAAAATAATAAAAAGAGTAGAAAAGCCAATGCCATGGAATTTAACTAAAAATCTTCTGTCCTTAATCACGTAACAAACCAACTCTTCACAGATCATTTTCCCAGTTTGAAAACTTGAGTTATTTGAACAAATGCCTCCAAGAAAAGTCTGAAAATTAATATTCAGATTCAACTATTAAGTGACTAGACAGCTTATTATAATAGCAACTATCTAACCCTACATCCCACAAGCTCAGATTTTTCCTATATTTAGAATTCAGGCTTTTCCTAAATAACTGATAGATCTTTATATAAGGAAGCTTTCATCACATCCTCTCTCCAAAACACATTTTTTAATAAATTGAAAACTGGTAAATCAGGAATCTTCTTTTTAGACCACTTCACAGTAAAATTAACTTTAAAGCTGTGTTTCTTCCTCCCCTTCCCCTTTCTCTTTTGATCTCCCTTATACATCTAAACAGTCCTTAGGCTCTTTGGAGAGAGACCCAAGCTTCCTGGATTTTTAATGAATTTTACAGCAGACCCTGCATTCCCAGACCAAGGCTTGGCAGAAGACCTATGTATGCAGAGGTCTCCATTCTGCAGATAGGCTACTCTGCTTGTGGTACAGCCACTTGCAAGGTAAAACCCACAGTTTACTCTTCTGAAAGCTCTGTCTGCTGCAGTGTGGAAAGTGGAGAGTGCAGAGGCCAGATCAAGCAGATACAGAAGATACAGAATCCTGTCTCAAGCTCCATCAGATTCTTCAGAAAAAGATCATTGGCCTGGAGGTTCGTACTTTGTTACAGAGCATGTTTCTATCCCACTATGTACTTTTTCTACCCAAAATGAGAAGCGTTTTTCCCAAACGTTAAATCTATTTGCCATGAAAGTTTACAGTTCTTTACAAAAAGCTACGCGTGATTGTTTGGTGTGAAGCCCAGTCCACTGAGATCCATTGGCCCAGATTCCAGATACAGGTCTAGACAAGTAAATACCACTGCTGAATTTGAGCCTTGGTATCACACCATCTATGACATACCCAGAAAGCACAAAAATACGACTCCTACCTAGAACTGAGATTAACATCTTGTAAAGATGAGTGTCTGAATTGTTTTGGGATTCTAAAAACAGACACGTAGCAGCTTTCTTATTTTCAAATCTACCTTTCCTCCTTTGCATACGGTAAATAAACATTTACTCAGTAAGGATGTGAGAGAAAATGAGTAAAAGAACAGGTAGTCTATGCAGTAGATGGCAGCACGACACATAAAACTGTATTGAAGCTTACTTAGTAACCCCCCTTGGCTGAAGTCAAATATACATCTTCTAAATTTCAGAATTAAGAATGTCAATGCCATACTCCTTGCTCTGGATGCCTAGTCTCAAATTATTACTCCCCCTCCACACACCCTGCCTTGCCTTACTCCATGCCCAAAATGAATGGGTACTCAGAGAATGAATCAATACTGTGTAACACAGACACTGTTGGCAGCTGTGCTGATTCAGTTGCTTCTGCTGGGGACTGGAAAGTGTTAGTTGTCAGTTCTTGTCATGTTATGGATTGCTACCAAGAAGCACAAAAGAAGCAGGAGAGACTACAAAAACAGAAAATAAAGATACAGACAAATTTACATCCTACTTATTTACCTCTTTAAATTACCAGCCACGAAGTTATGAAACCACAAGGCAGATTTTAAAAATGCACAATATTACAGTCAAAGGCACATTAGTAAAACATAGATTCTGTACTGGGTTTGTAACTATCTCTACTTTTAATCTCTTCTGTCCAAAGCTAATGTTCTGTCCTGTCCTGCCCTTAGGACATAGCTGCTACTGCTGACTTTGAAATACAGTATATCGTTATTTTAATTCTGCTGTGGGAGCTTTCAGATCCACATGTAGACATCCACACTCAGTAATTAACTAAATACTCCCCAGACATCAGAGCAACCCTGCTCATCAGAGCTTCCACTTCTACTCAACACAGCTGCATGTGTTCTGCAGCCATTCTGCCAGACCCTCTCATATCAGTTTTCTCTTTTCACAATGACTTCCGCATCTCCTAAAGCTATTTGTACTCATGCCCTATCCTCACAGCCTTCGGTGGCTAGAGCTGCAATGGTGGTTGGCTCTCTCCACCTTCTTAATGCCAACTCTAGGCACACCCATCCCCACATTCCACCTCTTTATTCTCACAGAGGATGGTGTTGGGAACGCAGAGCAGAGGAACAGAGGACTTACTGCTCCCAGCAAAGGTTGTTTTTCTTGAGTGCTAGGAGTGAAACTTCACTCACCTCCTGCAGCAGTTCAAATTGGGGAGAAACAGAACAAATAACAGGCCAGAGGTTTTTTTTTTGTTTTTTTCTTCTAAGACAGGTCAGGAATCAATAAGAAATTTATTTAATGTCATTATGGCACAGCTTCCAGTTTTAGCTAAACTTTTATCACCTACAAAGATAAAGCAAGACAAAAAAATGACAGTAGTATCACGAAAAAGGAAAGACCTGACATATCAAGGAACAATCCAGAAGAGCAACAAATAAAAATACCCTCTATCCCAGCTCAAAGCTTGCAGAAAAACAAGTCAAGAAGAGACTACAGATGATCTGTAGGTTCCCTCTGTGCTGGTTGGTAAATTAAAATGTCAGGGAGTGTTCCTGGGCACTGGAATCCAATCATCTGTACTGTCTTTTTTTGTTTGTTTGTTTTTTGTTTTGTTTTAAGAATAGCCCTGGCATAGTTTTTGCATGGGCCAATAGCAAATAATTTTTGTGTAGAGTTTGGGAGCTACCACAGGCCAAGGACTATTCTCAGTTGGCCATCGGCATATGGCCACCATATATGGAAAGCTGGAAAAAGCCTTCTAAGACAGCTTATAAATGAGCCCACACAAATACTGGAAAACAGCATGAATGTTGGTCATTCAATGCCTCAGTACTAGCAAATAGTCTCAGGCACATAAATTTCCTATGATGGATATAACAATACAGATGCAGCCAAAACCTAAAGGTAGAGCGAAGCTAAGGTTGCTTAAGATAGTCACACCACCTGACTCCACAAGGACAAAGCAACAAAGAGAAAAAAGAAGATACAGCTTGGTGATAAGTTGGATGGCTTTTTCCAAATAAGACAATTATCAGAACTGAGTTTCCAGCATCTTCAGAGATGTGGGGGAACACATCCCAGAGGCTCACTTGGCTGCCAGGGAATTAGTCCTCCACAGAGAGACCTGCACAGAGTGTTATCCTTTCCCAAAACTGCACAGCTGCTCAGATGAAATATTTCAATACCTTCAAAGAAGAAAGGACAAAGTATTCATACCATGCCATGATGCTATTTTTAGGCCGTCCTAATTTAATTTACGTCAGTAAGGAAAGGTTGAGTCAGCAGATACTGTCACAGTGGCGTAGCATGATCTAGTGTCAGAGTTTTTCACACAGTTTTGACTGGGCACAGTTTCTTTAATGTAATAGTTTGGCTTTGTCTCTCCCCAGTTCCCCCCATATACCTCTACCAGTTCTAAGGAAGAAACTCAACCCTACCCATGGTATTCACACAGCCATGGCAGCACCATTACTGCACTCCAGCTCAGCTTGATTTGCCACTGTAGAAAGGACAGGGACGGGACAAAGGGGATGAGGAAGAGAAAGTCTCTGCCCAGTCAGCCAGACCACAGCATCCCAGCACTAACCCAGCCAGTCACTCCACTTTCCTTATATCCCCCTGTGGCCACTGGTTCTTTACCTGACTGTCAGAATAAAGATAATTTAGAGGGAAAGAGAGAAATGGGGTAAAGGAAGAGACAATGTTAAAATGTAATTTGGGGGGCGCTTTTCATATCCTACCAAGATTATTCAGCTTCCCTTCGGTCCATGAAGTGAGTGTGTCTAGCTGTTAAGCGTCTTTCTGAGCCAAAAAGTAGATTAAGTACTTGGAAACAGCCTTGGTATATATCTGAAGGAAATACAATGCTCAGAATGATTTGAAAATTATCCTAAATTTTGTAAGACAGTCAACAGAACAGATCTGCACATACTCAGCATACAAAGAGACAACTCCTCCCAGAGAAAACTGCAGTAATACTTATTTGAGAACTACACAGGCAAGTATCACAGAAACTCCAAAAAAATAAGCACCTATAATCATCACATGTATGAATGGATAAAAAGAGCTTTGAACTAACATAAAAACTTTAGTAAGAGCATGTAAGAATGACCATGCTATGGCAAACTGACTTTCAGCAAAGCACTTTGTTCAGCAAAAGCTACCAGATGCAGTTAAGCCTCTGAAAAGAAGAGGACTAGGAATTTGATATGCCAGGTCTGTGAAGGATGACCAGCAGATACTGATTTTACACATCTGGGAACTCCTGATGTTGAAAACCAATAATGCTTGTCATGGAAAATGTGTCATAAACTGCTAAATGACACAAATCATGACAGAAGTATCCCAGAGTCACCTTATAGAGAGCTTAAAGCACCAAACATTTCAAACAAAACAAAACCAAACCACTAAACCCCGACCAAACCCACCATTACAGCAAGAATGAGAATAGTCTTTACTGAATCCAAAAGACAACACAAGGAAAGAAGATGGAGTGACAGTGGTTTAGGTTGTAGATGGTTTCACAATGCTCTTCACAGTTTTGCCCCACAACTCCCACAGTCGGTCACTTCTGGACTTCAGTCAGGAGATCCAGACGGGAATGATTTCAGAAGTGTTTATTCTAGATGAACTTGAATGAAATCTCATGAAGTACAAACAAAAGACATTTAAAAACTGATGGCATCAGCACTAGGACCAAGGAAGCTTGCTTTCCTCAGGGTTTGTGTCTTGTGATCAACTGAAGCCTGCGGTCGAATTTTTTTTCCCGTGCTTAAGGCATTTGTAAACATTTGCTGCCATGTGGATTCTCTTTTGCTTAGTAACATCAGCCCATGAATGCCTTTCTTTACAGGCTTGTCTTTCTCTCAGGCTTGTCTCCCCTCACCCAGCAGGGCGTATTTTCAACAAACTCACTGGAGCAATTTTTATTTATTTGTTTTCCTCTTTAGAATTTAAGCATCTATCTTAATCATTTAAATCATCTGCAAAATTATAAATCGCTGGTGAGGTTGGGGAGAGAGGAAGGAAACAAACTAATGTCTGTGCCAAATAACTGCCAAAGTCCCGTTCCTTTAGCGACCTGACTACAAACAAGGATAATATAAATACTTAATAACAGAAGCATCAGGTAATCTGAATATGGACACAGGTAGTCTCATCAGGTAAACATGACATAGTGTTGTTTAAAATTATTAGAACTGTGTACCTTTTTTGGAAGGTCATTAAAAATTGGTGACTTGGTATGATTTCCTTCTTAGGATGAATACTTGCCACCTTTATGACATGAAGGCTGGCATGTTTGAAATGTACATATAAATAGATGCAGGAGAAATCCCAAATGCTGACTGATGAAGGATATAATGATTTGGATGAAACTTAAAAAGTGACAATTTATTACTGTTGGTTAAACCCCCCTGAATTTACCAACAAAGAAAATTCAGAAATCATCCAGTCCCCAGGAGACAAAAAAAATGCTGCAACATGATACTGTACTTTGGGACTCAGAAAATCCAGAGTCTCTAATTGTCTTAAATTTGCCACTCCACAGATTTTTCCCAGCTATAAACTACAAGCAAATTATTAAATACAATGTAGCTATGACAATTCCCACACCAACATGTCATGTCTTCTTAGTAGACAGAGCATCCGCATAACATCATTCATGAAAATCAACATGAAAGTGTTAAGACTTATGGATGTTTTAATAAATCAGTATAAACAGGTCACTTGTAACTTTATGATAATGGAATTAAAAAAAATATCAATAAACATAGATTTTTATATATAAAAGTGTTGTTTATTGTAAGGAAACTTTAAATATAACCAACAATATTGAAAATATCGTGACTGGAATTTATGGCCTTGATTGTAGTTTACTGCCATACAGGTAATTTCTAGCATTTTTTCTTAATCACATCAAGCTAGTGCAAACTATAGGTAGCTTTTAGAGATTAAGCATACAGAATGACAAGAGTGTAGATTTTGGTTACCTGATATTTCCTTCTAGTATAACAGGCTTCTCTTTTTTCCATAAATCAAAAGTACAAAGGCAAGTTATCATATGTGCAATTATTCATACCAGGTTTCTAGGTTAAAAAAAAAAAAGAAATTTGTAAATTTTGCCCAGATCATATTTTGTTAGGAATCTGACTTATAATTTATACCATACTGTATGATATAAATTACATATTGTTATCATATTATATAATCATAATTTCATATACAGGTATGATTATATAAATTGTCAGAACATATCACTAATTATAAGATAATAATTACATCAACATACACAAATATATGGCATTAGAAAAGTCATTATCTAAGAAGGAAAGGTGTTATAATTCAGATGTTTGAAACAGGGCACAAGCAGCCTTCCTACAATTCTTGTAGTATCACTTTGGCAGAACTACTGCCAATGGCCATTATGTGCACTAGCTTTCCATGTACATCAACAGATAGGTCAGTAAGCAGTATTAAAATTGGACTGTGCCTGAAAATTTGAGCCAGAGATCCTTGTAGGCAATAAGTCCTGTGCTCCTAATTAAGATGATACTTCTCTCTCCTCAGTCTCAGAAGGTATCCCATGCTATTGTGACTAAAAATATTTTATGATGACCTGCAGGTTTTTGAAAGCAGGTCATGTTAGCTTTAACAATTACATACTTTCCAGACTTATGCAAAGCTTTTGAAGTACTGATCTTTCAAATTAAAAATATTTTTTTCACTTCCTGATAAGGATTTTTCAAGGACAAGCTTAGTTTAGCATGGCTTTTGATATCAATCACTTCAGTAGTTGAATCTGGTCTTTGATAGCTAAGATTAGACTGCAAGAAGAGAGATATACAGAGATCATTTCATTTGAAATAGGTAAAAGATTTAACAGATAAAAAAGGTGAGATCTAACAAAAAAAATTAACTAGAGAAGACAAAATGCATAAATATAAAACAAGGGAGAAGGAAAACAACACAGGTTATGTATGATTAGGTAGAACATGACAATGACCTATGCCTTTGCTTTTAAAGCATTAAGGTTAATTTGTCAACTGCCCTCACTCTAGACTGTACAGAATACATGTAACTGATAAAAAATGCAGTTTATTGCAAAAATATACAAGTCCTCTAAATTGCATAAGATATTACAATGTCGTGCTGAAACGTGACATATTAAACAAAGAGGACTTTAAAACAAATTACAAAATGTTAAAAATCAGATTTGGGTCAGGAGCATCACGCAAAATGCATTGTCATGCTTTATCGTACGATTAGTCCTGTGAATCACTACATCTGTGATAAATGCAACATAAAATCATGACAACTGTAATAGTCAGAAAGTAATATCTACTGTATATCTTCTGTATTAATACATATAAACACTTTGTGTGCACTAATACTTTCAACATACCACATTCAAACTAACAGTCTTTCCAGAAAAGTTGTAACCTTTTTGAAGAACAGAAGCTGGTTTAACAAGTTCATCGCATGTGGGTTTTTTGAAATCTACTCTTTAAGGAAATGCTGTGTTAATGGACTTGATTTTCAAAGGTGCTGTGCTACTATGGGTCGTCTTCATGCCAGATGCAACCAGCAATGCTAAGCACTTTCAAAAATCAAGCCCACAAGTTATTAAATTTCTGTTTTGTTTACTAGTATTTCCACTGTAATAAGTCAAAAAAATACCCCCAAACCCGCTCTTAAAATCACAGAAAATGCTTGGCATCTATAGGAAGAGAGACAATTTCTCAGTGGACTAACCACTACTGTGCTATATTCTCGTAACAGATCTTGTCGCTCCAATGTTTAGTTCATGCACTGGGATCGGCAATGTCCATGTTTGTTCCAAACAGAGCAACTAGCTGCTCTTCATAGTTCGCAATGTTTCTTTTCAGAATTTCCATACAAGGTCCCAAAAGCCTTTCAAATGCCTGCACATCCATAACTAAGATAAAAGGGGAGAGAAAGAGAAAGAATATAATGTGCTTGTCAGTTGTAGACACTAATCTTGGTGTTTATGACATTCCAGTGTAAAACTTTAAACGGCAACAGGACAGATACTACTGAGGCATATACTTTGCACTGAAGAGGATTACTTACCGTATTAAAGCCAAAATCAACCAACACATTGCTGTCTTGAAACTTCATAAATAAAACTTAGAATTTGCTGCATTTCTTATTTTGAAAATATTTTCATATTAAAATTTGTGTCACCCAAGAGCTGCTGGAGGGGCCTGGATTCCTCCACAGAATACAGTTTTAAGACCCTTGAGATTTCAGAAAAAATACATCCTTTGCTGATGTTGTTGGCTGTATTTGGGGTCTAACTTAGCATATTTCCTTGTTATTTTTACTTGCTTCCACCCACAGTATAAATTGTAATAGATACTTATTTTCCAGCAAACATACAAAAAGCTGGAGGCAGTAATTCACATGCAATGTCAATGTGTAGCTGACCAGAATATTTTCTTTACCTGATCACATAATGTTATCACCTGTAGTTCTAGCCAATAGGCCAGGGAAACTTCATACTTCAACCAGCTTCCAACCTGGTGGCCTGTAGTCTCTTGGCTCCTGAGGAAAGTTCAAGATCTCTGCTATTTGGGAAGTGCCAGAGATCTCAGTGACTCACCCATATGGGGTAATGACACTTCCTCACCACTGCCTCTTATTCTTTCGTCTCTGTCATCTTTGATCTTTATTGCCTGATCATCTTTGTGTGTTTGGAGATAAGGATTTTAAAAAATAGTACCTTTATAAGTAAGTGGGAAACTTTCTGGTTACTGGCTTGGCAATCAAATTGTCATTCAAGAATGCCAAATCAGTCATTGCAGTTTACAGTTTTCCCATAATTAGATGCAGATATTTAGGAGCTAAATATCAGACCATGAAAAGCAATGGATGTAAAGGGTTGTCCATAAGTACAATTCCTATGGTCTTTACTCTTCCTCTGCCTGACACTACAGTGTGACAGAATGATTAAATTAACAGCTGATGAAGACAAAAGAATTTGTTAAAGCTTAAGTCATGGTGATAAAATGGGGCAGGATTTTTACCACAGTTATTTCTTGAATGAGAGTCAGTCTACTGAGAAAATAAATACTTTACCTTTCTGCAGAGCATTAGACATTTATCCGATAGCTATAAATGGTTTGCAACAATACTCTCGGTACTGTCCTGAAACAATTTTTACTTCCATGCAATCAGAGGAACATTGGAGAATTTGTGTTTAAAACCAGTTATTAATTGCAAATAATTTTTGCAGATAAATAATGTAAATGAGAATACACAGTAATAGATGATTTAACAGTCTTATTTGGGTAAATGTAATTAAATCTTATATTCTGGAGAAAGACAGAGTTCACAATAAAAGCAACCAGATAGATTATATATCATTTTATATTAGAGATAAAACATTATTGAACAATACCTAAACATTTGACAGTGCCAAGAGCAAATGCAGAAGCGGCTCGTGGTTTGTTAGTTACAAGAGCAAGTTCTCCAAAATATTGTCCTCTTGAGCATCGAGCTATTTCAACTGCTCCATTCTCTTCTACATCTTGTTTACCCTGAAATATCATGTTAAAAAAGAAAGAGAAGGGAAGAGAGAGAATGAGAGATTGGCCGAACTCAGGATTGCATAAACAAAATTAGTAACAATGGTAGCATTACTGTTTAACACTTAGAATACATCAAGATTAAAAAAACCCCAAATTCTGTGTTTTAGAGATGTTTACCTTCCTTGTCATTATAATCCTTACTTCTCCAGATTCCACAATGAAGAAAGAATCAGCCAAGTCACCCTGTAGAAGAAAAAAAAATATGTAAAGGAAATGTGAAATTTCTTTTTTAGTTTCATGGTGACATTAAAATATTTGCAGCCAGTGTCTTGAAGCTCATCTTTTTGATACCTGTTGCAAAAGAAATCACTTTTCAAGTGAAAACCATACCATAATCAAAACATCTATACAAAACTGACAGCAAGGCCTCTTCATGAAAAGACATAGCTGACTGTGCCTTATACAAAAAGCAGAGGAAAACAGTGTTATGGAAGATTTTAGGATCCTTACTCCTGTTTTTCCACCTCTATATTCCTTCGAAATTATTTCCCTCACAGAGTTTCCAGTGTAAAAAGCCTCCAAGGGCTATCTGATATCCAGTAACAATTCTGGGGCAAGGCAATCTCAGTTGCCTTACCCTGAAGAGTTTACTTCTGCATACTTATTCAAAAGTTTATCATATTTTAACAACAAAACCGAGGTAAATCTTCAGTGCTCCTTATTGGAAGCAAACATTCTTCTATATAGTTTGAATTTCTAAGTATACTAAAAATGTTGACTCCTGTATTCGTACCAACAGAGGGATGTTTTTCAAAGTACTGTAAGTGAAAAACTAGCTTCTGAAACAAAATAATCACCTCTCTTAGATGCAAGATTCACTGTTTTTGTTTTGCCTGAGAAAGAAAAATAGTTGAAAAGTAAGTATTGTCAATAGACAACATGATAATTGTTACCTATTGGAAAAGAAAAACTAAAACTATAAATAAACTGTACCTGAGCAATGATTTGTTCTCCATCTTTGTACACTTTGGTGCCAATCACATCAACCACTTTTAAACGCTCAGATACCTTCATTTAAAAAAAGAAAATGTAAGAAATACTTGGTTAATATTAAGATATTACATTTAGAAAGCCCTTTCATGTTTCTTTGCATTAATCTTTGCACAGAACAGTATATAGTAGGAAATAGTATCTTTATTTTCCTGGTTTGATAATCATTTAAAAAAGGAAGAACTGCTGAATGGCATTCCAGAAGCTATATTATAGTCTTAACAGTTAGATGTTTTGATAGAGCTTTCATTTTTGTAAGAAGTCTACACATCCCAATTCTTCAAAAATTACTTTCAGAAAAGCATGCATGTAAAAATATAGCTGCTAAATTAAAATATTTTTAATTCCCTATGTCATTGTTTGATTTTATTAGTTCATATCTAGTAAAATGAAGCTTAAGATAATTAAGGTAAAGGCAAATATATATATATATTTTTTTTTAAATACAATATATTAACAATAGTTCTCTATCCTGAAAATTTAGAAATGTCAAAAATATAGTCTTTCTCCAAAACAAAAGTATGCAAAATTTTATTGTGGAGAAAATCTGAATTCCAAATTTAAACTCTGCAAAATCAGAATCTTATGAGGTACCTCTGATACAGCCATTAAAATAATGCAGTAGAAATCTTACTTCTAAAGATTTAAGGAATGGCAATGACTCAATAAAATTTTCATACATTCTTCTCTTTTTGGCATTATTTTTTACAATGATTCTTCGGAACGTTACCCTGTCCTGTAAACACAAAATGAAAAATAGTTTATTAACAGAAAATACGTGCATGATAGATAGAAATGTCTGAATATGTTCAAATTACCCAATTTTAGTCACTCAATGTAGCCATCAAACTGGCTGGCTAGTCTCTCCATACAGTCAGTTGAGAAAGATTCCTCTAGAGGTCAGTCAAGAGCTCCTAAAGTTAAGCTCCTGATCCAATTCTCGTTGTGAAAAGCTCCTCTGCCCTTTGGCAGAGAATACGTACAGACTTTACATATAGAGAGTAGAGAGTTTACCTTAAACAGGCTGGCTACACAATGAACACTGAGTGGGTAACTGAAGATATCTAAGAAATCCTCAATATTTAATGTACAAAGTTTATTCATTATCCTGAAGTCCCATACATACTGATATGTACTCAAAGAGGTTTTTATATTATTATCCAGACAAAACCAATATACATGGATGTGGGTCCTAGGTCACAGTCCACTTTCTGCTATTTCAGCAGAACAAGACTCATTGCTTTCCTAAACAGCCAACTGGACATTCCTTAGTATTTGGCAATCCAAGTGAAGCAGACATGGAAAAACTACACATATGCCGTTTTCTTCTCTTAACATCGTATGACTGTGGGCTGGCGACAGACAGAGGTAAAATGCTTTGCAAGCCTTCACTGCTACAGGTAGGACTTGCTGGCCAATACAAACCAAGCCAATTTAAAGCCATCCTTACAGTGTCCTAAACTCTGTCATGATCCCAAAAGTTGTATGGATTAAGTTGATGAAAAAACATGCATTTTGCTTCCACAGGAAAATGTTATTCTTGGGATCAGTCATTAGATTGATATGTACATCTTGAAGAAGATGGCTATCCTGGTTTTACTCTTCTGGTAAATTCTACTACTGTTGCCAAAGATCCAGATAGTATAACACTGATAAATAACCTTATATTTGAATTTTACTCTGGAACCAAAGGCATTTCCTATCAAGATGTGCAAAAACATTTTATATATGTGTCTAAGTAATTGCCAAGAAGTTTGCAATTTGTGAAATTATCATTAAAATAGAATAAAACAAAAAGATTTTTAAAAAACTCAGTGTTTTCTTAAACCTCGGGTTTGCTTCTGCAGATTCTGGAAAAAAGACAGTATTGTGTTGAGAGTTCTCAGAATTTTTAAAATTAAACTTTCCAAAATTATAATTCATTTTTTAAATGCTGATAGAGCATACCAGTGCAATTTATATAAAATAATTAAAACAAGTAATATTTTAAAACAAGTATTTCACTTACCAAACCCCAGATGGCACCAGGAGAGGTAGCTATAATTGTAGCTGCTCTGGGTGTATTGTACATTAAGGCCAACTCACCAAAACTTCCTCGGTTATCATAGGTTCCAACACATCTCCCAACACCATCGCATTTTACATAAATATCATATGTACCTCTGTTAATAAAATATATAAATACAGTGAGTAGAATCCAGTCCTGGTCTTAGCTAAGCAGCCTCTCACTATGTTTTTTTATAGCATGAATTCCAAAGAGAAAGTATTTGAAATACACATTTGCTTATTAAACACCTTGCAGAGACATGTCAATCACTTCCATAAATAATAAAAGTAGTTCCTTTTTAAAGGGAAGGATAGGGTTATTAGATTTTACATTAACTCAGTTTCAATAAAGACTGTATGTACAGTGACCTACTGATCACCACAACTTATTAAAAATTAAGATCTAACTTAGTATCTGTTTCTTAATTTCATTTTAAACACATTAAATACAAATGTAAAAAGTCTTTGCAAAAATTGCTATGATATGATCACTGAAATAATAATACAAGTTATTTAAAATATTTTAAAGTAGTAATTTATAGTGTAATAAATACAGAAGATGCAGGAAAGAAAAGGAATGTATATGAAAGGCAAACTAAGATTATGAAATAAAGATATGGATTTATGTAATATATTGTGGATTTCTTTTCCCCATCATCAAATCAGTAATTTTTTTGCTTTGGAGATATAGTAAAATCTGGTATCTTGTAAAACAAGACATAGCCATTCCCATTGATGCGGAGCCATCGCTTTGTTCAGCACTGAGTATTTGTATGGTACATGTTGATAAATCATGTGAATGTAATGCAAAAATCTGTACAATGATTTCATTGATAAGGGACTTAGAGGTGATCCACTGCACCTAAAAACTGCAAGGCTGACAGAATGCGGTGAAGTCCCCACAGCTTTTTGGATAAGAGATTGCAAACTCACAAAGCTGAAAAACATTTGACTCTTCAGCAAAGAATCCTGACACACTTCCACAGTCTTCTGATTGAATATTTCAGTTGGAAGGGACCTACAATGATCATCTAGTCCAACTGCCTGACCACTTCAGAGCTGACCAAAAGAATGTTGTTAAGGATGCTGTCCAAATGCCTCTTAAACACTAACAGGCTTGGGGCATCAACCACCTCTCTAGGAAGCCTGTTCTAGTGTTTGACCACCCTCTCTGTAACAAAATATTTCCTAATGCCCAGTCCAAACCTCCCCTGGTGCAGCTTTGAATCATTCCCACATGTCCTATCACTCGATACCCGAGAGAAGAGCTCAGCACCTCCCTCTCCACTTCCCCTGCTCAGGAAGCTGTAGAGAGCAATGTCACCCCTCAGCCTCCTTCTTTCTCCAACCTAGACAAGCCCAAAGACCTGACCACTCCTTATAGGACATACCTTCTCGCCCTTTCACCAGCTTTGTTGCCCACCTCTGGATGCCTTCAAGGACCTCCATACCCTTGTAAACTGTGGGGCCCAGAACTGCACACAGTACTCACAGTGATGCCACATCAAGGCTGAATACAGTGGGATAATCACCTCTTTTGACTGGCTGGTTAAACTAATACACACCGACCAAAAACCTTTGCATTTCTTTTAGAGTTCTAGCATAATATTCCTTTCAAACAGTCTCAGAAATTGCTGTGTTAGCCTAAAACTAAAGGTACAAATGAAAAGGTGTTTTGGGACAGCCTGGCTAGAGCCTGTGCCAACAGACTACTAAAGAATGCCAAAGTAAATGTTCTTCCTAATTCACTGGATTCAACGGTAATCAATATCTAGGATTTTACTTAGTTACCTGCTTCTTCCAGTACAGATCTCAAAATGAAGACTAATGACTTAGATAGTTGAGGTCTAATAATATTCATATGATCAAGAATGTCTACGCATAGTATTAAAATGCAGTGAGATTTCAAATATTGAGCTGTAAAACTCAGTGTGTTTTGTGTTAAATCTCTTTCCATGTGAAAAACAAACAAACAAACAAACATGAAAACCAGCCTTTGGGATCTAGCAATATATACAGAGGACAGGGACATACTTCCATATGATAAATCTGCCTCCTTTCAAAAACTGCTCTCTGTATCTCAGACAGAGCTGCACTGGTTCACATGTGTTCTTTTTTCATGCTCCCATGCAAAACGTATGTAAGAGTTAAATACAAGTGCGTAGAGAAATAGACTTTTCTCAGTGAACTTTTGCATAATACTTTGGGCTATAATAAGACACAGCGATTCACCTATCAATGACGTAGAAGTTGTCACCATCATCCCCTTGATCAATGACATGTTCCCCTCCTTCAACCAGCTTTTCAAACATCGCATCTAACACCTGAGACATCTGTTCCTATTAAAAAAAACACAAAGACAAGAAATTACAAACTGCTTTTAAAATTTTGCTCTTCAAATTAACTAACTGTCCAGCCTCCCAATATGCAGATAAACATGTTCACAGAAAGAAAATATTAATGCTACAGAAATGCATGGATCAATCAGAAAGACAGTTTTATTTAGTATTCAGTGTTAGATTTTTCCCCTTCCAGTGCTCAGAGCCCAGCTTCCCTTCTTGTCCTTTCCAATGATAACATAGATTTTGTCTGCAATATAAATTGCTCATGAGCATCCAAAGATAGAATTTCACCCTTCACAATCTCGTAACATTATACAGTTAAAATAAAAAACTGTATCCCTAATTGCAAACAATACACTTACTTGGTTTTGTCTTTAGAACTATTTTACAAAATTTAAAGTTTCAAAATTATTGTAAAGTATTTTGAAAATCTAAATAATGCAATGCCTGCACAATGGTGGGACAGATGTAACCATAAAGGTCTGCAGTGCTTTGGTTAAATTAATGCTGGACTCATTGGGAAGTAGGAATTTACACACAGCTATAAAACTACTTTGTTAATCTGAATGGAATACAGATGTTTAGAGAGAAAAATTAACAGACTAACAAAATGTCATCATCTGAATTATGACTGTCTACGAACAAAAACAAATCACTAATTACATAATTTGTCTTGTTTGGTATAAATCTGCTAAAACTTAAGCATTCACATCTTAAAAATCCAAACACAGCTCATTGTGGATTAATGATATGAACACTAAAAAGGTAACTTATTAATTTAAATTTTATTTTCAGTTTATCCAGCAATATGCCTAAAATTTTGACAATAAACGCAAAATTATCCTCTACTTTTCAAAACTTATTGTGTATCATATCATACTGACACAAGCAAGTTCTAGTGAAAATCACAGTAAGGAAAATCCTGTAGATTTAGATCCCCACACATTTTACAATGGTTCAATTAATAACATTTCCAGCCACTGAAAAATGGCATTTGCCTTTCCAAACACGACCAGCCTAAGCCAGTCCTCTAGAGTCCTTCTGCAGCCCATGGACAGAGATAACCATACTAGATAACTCAGAGCCATTCTCTAGAGATTCCCCTTTATTTCCTCTGATGATAGAGAGATCTACTGTAACTCACTGTTAGACACTTAATTTTTAGACAGATAAAATTAGGTGGAATGAATTCCATCTTTATTCTGTTGAATTTCTTCACTTACTCAAAGGTTTTAAATATATCAGCAGTACTGTGTTATTGAAGCCCTTTTAAAAAAATGGAAGCTAAATACATTTTTACTTCACAGTACAGCTGATCATTGTAAAATACAGTAAGAGATCATGCAGCCTACCTAGGCCAGCAAGGAATCATTTAACTATGTCTCTATTTAGTAACTTTTTTAGTATGGACAGGTATGTATTTGGAAAAAGAAGAATCATTTTACTATCAATGAATAGGTTGTAGTTCATTTCAGAGAAAGAGAAAAGTATGTGGGTGCCATTTCGAGAGACTAAAAATTTGGTACAGGGGTTGCCTTTTAAAAACTTTAATGTTTAAATTGATTTGTAGTCTTTTCAGTTCTCCCTATGTAAACTAAAAGGAACTCCTACAGAATCTGCAAAACTGACCTAATACCAGTTAGTTGTCTAAAGCACCTGAAGCAGCAGACAGATGAATAACCATGCCATAGTTACAGCCATCATTACTGTCTCAATCACCTTTGCTTTCAAGTGTGGATGTAACTGCTGGGAAGCAGGAGTGCAAAGGAGCATCAGCTCCCTTATCAGCATCAGCCAGCATGATATATCCTCTATATCACCTAAGGCAGAGATGATGTGGTTTTTTTCCCTTTCTTACTTAGGCTAAGACGATACCTACCCTGGTTTTATACCAACTTAAATGAACTGTGCTAAGTAAAGTTCTTTCGCATATTTAGATCAGTCAGAATCAGAGACTACAACTATGAAGTACAAACTCAACAGGACCAGGGGATTGACTCAAGCACTTACACAGTGTAGTCTCGGCTGGTTTGCTCTTGATGCAAATGTTGGCCCAGCTGGCACACTTTTGGCCTGTGCCAGCTATCACTCCTCTTGACAAACCCTGGCCATGGCCTGGAAGAATGCTTGAGCCAGGGCTTCTTCCCAGTCAAGGTAAAACCACCCTGGTTAGTTGCTTGGTTTGGTGGGGTTAGGAGGAGAGGAAGGTGCAAGAGAGTTTAGCTGTATGTGTCTATGTTATACTGCACTGCAGGGCCTCAGGAACAGAGAATGTTCTCTGATCTAGTTTGTTACTGATTACTGAACTGAATAAAGGTGACAAAAATGGAACATTTCAAAAGAATCTACTGCAGTCAGTCAGACTTTGCCTTTGGGCATCTTTCTTAATTTCCTGACAAACTAAATCTATATTTCTAGTCAATCAAATGATATTTTCCCTGTAATTAAACCCTTCCAAATATGAGACTAAGGAAACACTTAATATGAAGGGCATGTGGCTATGACTGATAACTAGTGAGATACAGTTAGGAGGTATTATTAACTCTTCAATCCCAAAACGTGTAAATCAACTCCACAACCTCTCAGGGCAACCTCTTCCAGCCCTGCACCACCCTCACAGTAAAAAGGCTTTTCTTAAACAGGTGTTTTTTTTATATTTCAGCTTGTGTGCATTGTGTTTTATCCTGTCACAGCAGCACTTGAGAGCAAGGCTGGTCAACAGATTGGTGCCTCCATCTGCTGTAGAAAGCCACTCTTGTCTCTTCAGTGGACCGTTGAAAGATGCTGTCAAGTTCCTGTTTATCCTGCCTGATGCTACACAGTCCTTCTCACGTCCTTCTGCAGTTCCTTCAGCTGCCAGCTCAGTACTCTAACCACAGCACATCTCCCATAGGTGAAGCCACCACTGTCCCCCAGCCTTCAGGAGAGATCCCTGCCACTCCCAGCAGCCTGAGATGAAGATGGTCACATCCTACCTCTGGATCTGGGTTGACACCTCTAAATATGCCATGGTTGGCTGGTCAAGCTGGTGCTGGGGAGCACTCTCTGGGGCCCATCATCACTGTCATGGCACCAACCCTAGCAGTCCACGCTGTCTTGCGCACTGTTTCCAGTTCCCCTTCAAACTCCCATCTGCACAAACTACCTCAACCGCAAATTCTCTGCTAGTTTGTCCCTTTGCTGTGCTCCTGCAAGCTCTCTGTCCTCAACAGCAGTTACACAAATGCTCTTCATCAGCATTTCACTAGGAGTCTGATGTTCCCTGACAGTCTTCCTGTGCTAAGTATTCTAAACACTACATACTTGTGGCAAAAAGTAGTTGCCCCCTCTTTCCCTTTATCACATGGTAGCCACATGAACCTCTAGAATAGAAGCAGAACTTGAATGTCAAAAAATGCCTCTGGTACTTATCATGGTGCCTATGAACAGCACAGCACCTAAGCAGAGGTTTTATGAATCATTCTGTTAAAAGTTAGGAAACATTTTACTGTTCCTAAAGTGCAGCTCAGATACAAGGTACCTTTATGAATCTAGGCTTGTAGTGATACCTATGCATAAGTAAGATGTGTGTAAGCTTGATGTATTGCCAGTTCATATCTGAAATATATAAAATTGTGTGCATGTTTATAATCAGTTCCAAACAAAAGACATGACATGAGATTCAGAAGAACAAAGCCCCAGACAGGAATGATAACTGGTTTACCAAGGACAACACCCTGGAACAATGTCTGATTCCATCCTTCTTGTCAGGCCAAGTGAAAAACTGCAAATAATCACTCATAACTCTCCTAATGTATACTTCGTATCACATAAAGTACTGTCCTCCAGATGCATGTTGCATTATTTGAAAATAGTATGTTAGCCTCAATTTCTTTCAAGTCAAAAAACCAAACATGGCAATTACATCTCAAGACAATTCCTTGAAAAAAAAAAATCAGTTAGATAATGGACATTGAGTATAATTAAAACTGCATTTTATTTAGCATACATTTCACAGAGATTAAAAATCCAGTCACCTTTATGTCCTTGCAAGACAGCTTCTGATTCATTCAAGGGAGCTGGTAGACCATGACATGTCCTTCCCAAATGCCAATGGCTCTTTTAACTGCCAGACTGCCAAGTGATTTGCTACACTGTGCCAGGTACATGCCATCTTAATTTATATATTTATTGTGAGCTATTTTGTAATGGAAAAAGAACAAAGTGCTCTATACTAAACTCCACCATTCAAACACTGGGGCTTCCAAGAAGCATCAATGTTTAAACTGCTGATAAAAACGTTTGTTGTTTGACAAATTGCTACCCATTCTGAGTGAATGAAGGCACCATAGATAAAATGGAAGGTAGGGCACAATCGTCACTGGTCATCATGACGACAAATATAAAAAGTACCTTCTGAAAAATATCCCCAACTATTTAAGAAAAGATATTCAGGAGATAGAAGGCACAGCTACATTTCTACAATTAAAATTATGTGGCTTCTGACAAAAAAATAAGACAATCTTAATCTGCCACTTGACAAGAGCTGGTAAACTCCAGCCATTAATCCAGATGCAGTAAATCCCAAAAGTATGGCATAGTATGTTGGGATTATATATGCTTTGGGAATCCCACAAAAGAAGGATGAGTGTGCTGCTGGAGTGCTGCCTGGTAGACAGGAAGTCTCAGTTAATTTCCCTTTTAGATTCAAGACATCCTGTACAATCTAAGCAGGAATGAAACTGCCTTGCACTTCAGTACAGTAGTAGTAACAAGACTTGCCTATCTTGTATGACTTGTAAAAATTATGATATTCTGAGACACAACCACAAGACTATCATACAAAGTGAATACATTCTTCTATTGCCTTGGAATTCATAAACCAATTTATTGTTTACTCCTACAACCATTTTACTAAAATGAGCCCAAGTTGGCCACCTTATTCTCACTTTGAGCAATATGAAATGCCAATGAATTAATGCCCAGCATGGTATTAAGAAGGTAATGCAGCAGACAGAATACCAGAACAGGAAGGGGAGGTGGGGGGAGGGAGCGAGGGAGAGGAGGGGAAGAGAGAGAAGAAGTTAGCAAACATAGGCAGGGAAACCATAGGAATAAAAGGAGTTTTAATCAACAATTTAGGACCTTGGAGATGAACAGTAAATTACAGAACTCATGTCTACAGCTGTCCACATTTGTTTTTCTGAACAAAAACATGTACATATACTCCCTTAGAACCCTGATATAAATGTTACCGGCACTGTTGATCCAATTCAAAATGTTTAGCTCCCTTGTGTAATATCCACTTGTAAACTAATCAAAAAGCATTTATTTCTTCACTATTAAATAACCTAATTTGTATTTAGATGTATAATCAATATTTTCAAGCAGTATTATTTTCTTTGAGAAGGTACCTTAACATTCCTCCACACATTTATATGCTAGATTAGTATTCTGCCTCTCAAATATCATGCACTTGCCCATCAGTCTGGCTCAGTAACACCTTTCGTATTTTGTAACCAGACCTCTAAGAAAGTTGGTTCATTCTTTTTAGCAGTTTGCTTAGAAAGAGCATAAATCATTCAGAGTTGCAAATAGTTTCCAAAATTCTTCAGCCAAAGATGAAGGCACCTTCCATTGGGCAGTTCTTTGGCAGAACATCTTCAATAACTGATTACAGAATCATAGAATCATTTATATTGGAAAAGACCTTTAAGATCATCAAGTCCAACCATTAACCTGGCCAACTCCACCACTGAACCATGTCCCTAAGTGCCACATCTACACGTATTTTAAATACCTCCAGGGATGGTGACTCAACCACTTCCCTGAGCAGTCTGTTCCAATGCTTGACAACTCTAAGTGAATAAATTTTTTACTAATATCCAATCCAAACCTCACCATGCTAACATATCAATTCTTTAAAAGTACTTTTTATTTAAGGGAGTTAACTCAGGAGTGCCTTGCTGAACTGACATTATTTGACTGGTCACTTCCTCATCAATCCACAAAGTTAAAGAAAGTTTCAAGAAAATTCAAGTAACTTCACAGACTTTAAGGAATTGATAAGAGTTGGCCTTTAAAACATAAGAGTGCTGCTCATGCGTATCAAGAACTGGTGTTCCTTTATACTATGCCATATTTTCAATCAGAGCCAATATGGGAAATATTGATACTTATAAATACTTCTCCATAAGTTTACCTATCTGATATTCAAACACTGCTATCAGGTAAATGCAGGCTCAATACAGTGTTGAGCATGTTTAGAAAGTTCTAAGTTGTCTTGAAGTCTGAGGGTTATCTTTTTCTCATCTCTTTCATTTAGTCTCACATTCAAATGGTTCTGCTGTTTTTTACTTTCATGTGAAGGCTCTTGTCTGTTCAGATGGACTCTTTAATTAAAATGCTGAGCAGCACTGTAAGTCATCTCCTAACTACTGCAACTTCTCCTTCTGTTTTAATGATACCCTTACCTTATCCTTCCCTTCAAATTAAAACAGTGTGCTAGGGTGGGATTTAAGAAAATATGAACTCCGTTTAGCATCATGTGCTGAATGCAAATCTGATCATGCTGTAAGACATGTTGTTATACTGTATATTTCAGAGTGGTGGCCTATCTAGGAATGGTGTTTGACACCTTGCTAAAAGACCATCAGAGAAAAGTCATTAAGTGCTCTACATTGTCTCTTCCCGGCTAACTCACTGACTTCTGAAACAATGTTTTTCATACACAGAACTATAGCAAAAAGAGGCTGAAGTTCAATGCAAGAAAGAAACAGTGGAAGTTCACAGCTTCATTTTTTTTTTCCAGAGACTTTAGATTTAGCAACTAAAGATATTACCTCTCTCCAAGCTGAAGGAGATTTTTTGCTAATACATCAGAGAGCAACCTGCAGCAGCTGGCACGTGTGCACGTGTGCTGCAGGGCGGAGAAGCAAAGGTGAGGAAAAGAGCGGGATAGGAACATTTAAATTTCTGCAGCTACAGTGACAGAGCTCTTGAGTCACTCCATAGCAGAACAAGAAGTGGGAGAAGTCCCCTGAGGACTACAGATCATCACTCCACAGAAGGAGCAAGCCAGCCTAAAGAAGGCCACATTTTAATACCCTTTCTATCTTCAGACCTCAGTAGCTTTCCAATGCCTTTTATGAGTAAAGTTGTTATAATGAAAACTCCTTTACGAAAATTACCTTACACAAGTTTACAGAACACTATCTGTGAAGGATTTAGAACAGAAGGAAGTGTTCTTAATTGACTGGACAATCTGAGCAAAGGGGGTAAACAAGACTCAGGAGATCCCAGGAGTGGATTTCAAGGCTTTGGATTTCAGAGCTCCATGTGGGGAGGACTCAGCTAATAAGTCTTCTGCTAAACACCTGGAACAGACTGTTGGAACTATTAGCAACTGCAAGTAACTGATTCAGAGGCAAAAAGTAAAAAAGGAGTTCAAAACATCAAGAGGATATGGGATCAAGACAGCAGTGCGATCCTGAGAACACCTCCACAAACAGGGAAAGTAATCCCTCAGTATTCCTTGTAAGAGTTACATCCAGTTCCCATACTGGAATAATTGAATGCTCTACATCTACACATTACAATATAGCTGATACAAAGCCAACAGATCCCTGTCCTACAGACCAAGTGGCTGATGACTATTTAGACAGAAGATCTAGTTCTCACTGGAAGGGAAAGCAGATCTCATCCAGAGGATTGATACTATAAACAGACAGTACCAATAACCTGTATAAAGCCCAAATCAGGAAAGCAGTAGCTCAAAATTAACATCACAAGCAGATTCTAGGAGCACACAATAATCTGTTGGGTCACAGGGCTCATAAGAGAGAAATGCTCAGAAACTAATCAAGAGGGGTCTGCCAATATGCCATTGGCAGTCGAATGCAACAATGGGCCAGCCAAGTGGAAGCCAGGACACAACAACAATAAGGAAAATATATAATAAAGCAATTTCACATCCAGAGCAAGTTTCCACAAATCACTCTGTATACCTTAAGTTATGCAGAAAAATAATTCAGGAGTGGAAGGGGCAAATGTTTGGGTGACTTTAGCTTGCACCAGTACAGTGGAACAGCTAATTAACTACCCATTAAACAGCATAAGGGAGGCAGTTAAGACATCTTCTGAGTCAGGATCCCTAGCATCCCAAGAATGCACACATATTAGCACCTACATTGAGATAGTTCATGCTCTCCTAAAGCTCTAACTACAGGAGTCTGCAAAGCTGGGAGTCTGTGGCTCTCTGCTCCTCACGGCCTCTCTGGGAACAGGCATCCAGGGTCAGGGCTCAGCCTTTGTGCAGACAAAAGCAGGAGCTGGAAACTCACAGCACAAATTAACCTGCGTTCTCTGTAACAGCACCTGACTTCTGAACAGAGCTGCAGGCTGGTCTTTCCATTAGCTCCCTCTTGGATGAAATTTAGAACTTTTTGTTCTTGTGCTTAAAACTCTACATAATTATTTCCCTTTCCCCCATGCCCCCTTACCTGACAGTACCAAATCAATTCTCTTGAGAAAGCACTTGGTGTGCTTTGAGTCATTCCAACCTCAGTATGCATGTTTTGATTAATATACTTGCCTTTTCCCTTAAACAACCATGTGCTTTTTTGTATCATTATCACCTTTGTCTGATCCAGATCACTCATTCGCTGCATTTAAGCTTCCTTAAAAGCTTAGAATTGCTTTTATAGACAATAGAAGGAAATTATCTGCATAGAAGAAAATGATCTGTAGCATTTTTTTACAGTATCAAGTGAAATAATAATGTAAACACCTCACTATTGCTTTTCTCTTCCCCTCTATTTCATAACTGGTTTGTTCAATTACATCTATAGCTAAACTGTAAGCTTTGGGGGCAATTTTAGGTTTTAATGGAGCACTCAAATCACTTTTGGATGATAAAAACTACTAGAAACAACGTAAACGTTCTAGTTAACTCGTGAGTTTATATACATCAATGTGCAGCAAGAAGATTTAAAATAGGAAAATACAATACCTTACAATCATATTAATGTATACATTCATATTAACGTACTTCAAGACTATCATTCCTGGTGGTAAACAAAAGGCTCTCATATACGCCATATCAGTTATAAAAATGGCATTTCTGGATTTTATGTAATGGTCAAGAAAGCATACATAAGAGCTCACAAAAGTAAAATCTCTAAACTTCTGTTCAAAAGTTCAAGAGAATTAATTCTTAGCAACACTGCTAAATGTGTTTGTTACAAAGAGTGTCTTACCGGATCTAAGTTCTTAAAAAGAAGAATGTCCTTGCATGCCTCCTGCAGTCTGTTTCTTTGATCATCTGTTTTAGGGTGAATAATCTGAGAGATATAATGGAAAAACATTTAAAGCAGTTATATCGTATAGCAGCACTAGTTGAAGGACTGAACTAATTCAGCTAAGCATTTTACACAATATTTTGGCCATGCTTCATAACATTTTCATTTAAAAACGTTCAGGATTTGAATAAACACTCAATGGTAACATTGTATCACCACAGCACTAGCAAATGAAGAACTGCTGTATTTAAGCTAACAAGATTTTCCTATTTGTAGAATCCAGTTAATTTCTGCAAGCCATTCTGGATACCCTTATCTCAAATGTTGCTGCATTAACATTACTACTCTCTAATCATATTTGGAGCATGCGTGTTTTATAAAAAGCACCACTGTTAGATTTAGCCATTTGCCATGACAACTTCCTAAAGAATATTTTGTGAAATAGTATCTGTGTTAAATTTATATCAGAAGTTCCACAGAGTAAACAACAGACTTGACACTATCTGTGTGAGCCAGAGATTTACTGAATACTGATGTCTGGTTACGGTATCAATCAAGTTGTTCATTCAACTCATATGCTTAAAAAAGGTATGATACTATAGCATAACATTTTTTGACAAGTTCTACAAGACACAAATTAGGTAGAATACAAACATTTAAACTTGTCTGAAAAGTCACACGCTATTTCATATTAAAAGCTAAGTAAATGCCTTTAAAAAGGTGACGTAAGTAAAAGAAGTAAATACAGTTCATTAACTATTGCACTGTACATTTGAAAATCTTGGTGATTTTATAAGTTACCCTAAGAAAAATACTTATGAAAAATACTTGAATATTGAGGAAACTACTGCAAGATTATGAGGACACCAAATAAGTACTTTCAGAAGCAGGCACTCTCTGGGCAAATACAATCGCACAAAAATGTCTCCTTAATAGATTATGTATATCAAAGGTGTGGTAATTTAGAATAATACATCAAGTCTTACATAGGTGACTCTTACAGAGAATTTTTATATGTTCCTTTAACGTGAAAATCCCACAGATTATTAAAGTACATTATGATAAGGATGCTTTTGGAAAGGAATGGTAATGCTGGTTATATAACTTACATAATCAGTCGTATTTTCTTCCTAAATTTAATGACCGAGAACTGAAAAAGTAAGTATTTGACTCAAAGCATTAAATACCCTAGATTCTGTGTCATCCTCTTCCTCATCAGGATTGTAAGCTTCTGCACACACTGAAATAAAAAAAAAAGTATCATTTTAATTCAAAGTACAATATGGTTTCACAAGATTTACAGCACAGAAAATGTATTATGTGGCACAGTAATAATGCACAGTAATGTAACACACTCCTTACAGAAACACAGAAGATAACTGCTGATAGGGTGCATAGCAGGTCACTTCCAAACTGCTGGTGAAACAAATCTACACTTCTATAATTTCTGGACATGTTTTCTGTATTTTAAAAGACCTATAATAAATATACTTACAAATTTCTCCCCTAACCTGTTCTAAGTGATCTTACCTTACTATCAGAATTTTTTTTTCTGCTGTCTAAACAAATACTTTGTTAGAATATAAGCTATCCATACTGGACGGAGACATCAAATCATTCTCTTCATCTGTGTAAGTCAAAGATGGTTCAAGGTTTGGGGGTTTTTGAGGGGTTTTTTGGTTGGTTGGTTGTTTTTTTGTTTTGGTTTGTTTTTTTGTTTTGCTTCGGTATTTTTCTAACATACTTGAAAACTTTTCTCTCCTACCTATCTTTTATTTTTTACGGTAAATAATTCTGGTTCTTCAATTTTTTCCTTACAAGTCATGTTTTTCAGCTAACTATCCTCACTGCTACTCTCTGAACTCCCTCCAATTAGTCCTATCTTTATTGAAGTGTGATGCTCAAAACTGGATTCAGTATTTGAGCTGAGCAGAGTACAGAGTATAACAGATTAATTACTCCATGCATTTTGCAGGCTACATGTCGTTTTCATCCATCCATCCCTTTTCACAACAGCTTGATTATATGTCATCATGTAATATTCATGACTTATGTATCATTTTCAAAACCCACTGCTTAACTAACTTTCCTGTGTCCTGTACAGGGCTATTCTGCCCAAGTGTAGTACCATGCACTTACACCTATTAAATATTACCTTATTCCCCAAGCCATTTCTCCAATGTGCCAAGATCATTTTTAATTCTAATCCTGTTCTCCAGCATCATTCTAATCCATCCTCAACTCTGTGGCAACTGCAAATTTAATAAGTGTACCCTCTAATACATAATCCAGATTATTACTGAAAAAACAGAATAATGTCTAAAATAAACTCTTGTGGAATACACACATGACAGTGAAACAGCAGTAGCTGTTTGGGGAGTTACTTTATCCTGCCACTTTTGCAGCTATATCCCATGCAACTTGCATTAAGACACTGCTTGATGTTCCCTAGCTTGTTTACAGGGGAGTCTTGTGAGAAAGCATTCAGAAGTTTCTGAAAGTGAAAATGTAGGATATTTGCTTCTTTTCCTTTATACACAAGTTTTAATCTCTTGTTATAGGGTATTAGATAGTTCCAACAAACCCATGCTGATTGCTATTTGTTGCTTTCCTCCAGGTACTTAAAAAAGTTTGAATATTTCTCTGTTATTTCTCTAGGAACAAAAATGATTCGGAAATCTTCCCTCTGTAGCTCCTCCACCCTTTTAAGGATCAGGTTTACTATTTTTCTGGTCTTTCACACTCTCATTTCTCTTCGTCAGCTTCTCAATGGTAATTGCTAACAGGACTGAGACTGATTTAGCCAGTTCTTCCAGTTTCCATGTATAGCGGTGTCTCAGGCGCAGCTAACCTGGGAACACCTAACACATTAAGTCCTTTCCAATTCATCCTTTCTCTATTCTAGGCTGAGTTTTCCATATACCCTTGATACCACTAGTGAAAACTGCCATGCTTCTGTTAAGCAGTAGAGCAACGTTTTCCTGGAACACACTCTTAGCAGAAATACACTTCCAGAACAATTTCTGTTACTCCTCATGTTTTTTCTTGTACACAGTCTTTTATTCACATTTTTTGGCCTTGGCTTCTTTGATTTTTTTTTTTCTCTAAATCTTTTGCTATTTTTTTGCACCTGTTCTGAATAATCCATACTAATTTTAGTTTTCTAGATGGTTCCTTCTTGTGCTTGATATAAATAAGGTGCTTATATTTTAGACAAATTTATTTTACTATGCTTTTTGCCCTTCTCCTGTGCTGCCCCAATTTGCATTTTTTGTCTTTATATTTTTTTCTTTGAGAAACAACCAATTCCTTTAACTTCTTTTCTCCAGACTCCTTTCCAGAGAGATTATGCCCACAATCCTCTCATATCCCCCTGAAACCTGTTGTTCTCATTATTTTACTCAGCCTCTTACCCTTCCCGAAATCTGTGAGCTCTGTCATCCCAGGGTAATTCTCACTCAAGCTGCCTTTTCTCTCCCTATTCTTGAACAGAGTCGGTATCAAATAGAACAGCTTCCCCTCCAATTGCCTTTTCCCACCATCTCAAAATTTGGTTCTAAGTACCAAAATTTGGTTGTAAGTTGGGTAGTTCATGTTCTCCTTTATTGGTTTCCAACAGATGACTGATTAATTTAAATCTCCCATCATCACCATCCCCTGTACTCTGCCAATAAAAATCCTCATCCACCCAATCTGTTTGGTGGTCTGTGCCATGCCTGCATAATGACAGAGCCCATGAGCTTCTCTCCTTTTAGCATTACTCATAGAGCACCAGTTATGTCCAACTCCCCCTACAGCTGGGCCACAGCACAAGTGTCTGAACTCAATATACAACAGCAACAGCCTCTTCCTCCTCCCTGTCCTCCCACCGCATGTTTGCTATGCTAATTCAGTCACACTGTTGCTCATGGATTAAGATTTCAGGTTCTGTTGTTTATTCTCTATATTTCATATATTATTATACAGACAACTTCCAAAGTAGTGACCAGGTAGACCCGTTAAGCTCCTCATTACCCCATCCAATTAAGACAATTTCATGGCAAAGCATATCATTGCACATACTATGCTGAGTTCCAAAGGAAGTCTTGGTCCTCACCATACCAGGCACCCAGGAAACACTAAACACTAAAATGTCAACTTTATAAAACTTGGCATCTTCAAAAACTTAGAGAAATTTGATACAAGTCCCTCTGGAACTGACTGAAAGATTCCTACCAAATTTACTAGGAACTGGATTAGGTCCCAAATAATTACAAATGCCCACAAAAGGAAGTCTGCAATCTGTTGAACAACTGTAATATTTAACCTCTTTATAAACAAAATGTTCCTACTGACTGTTTTATGGTACCTAGAGTTATGTCAATCTTGTCTAAAATAAACTTATGGGGATTTTATTTAAATAGAAGCAATAATAACATGCCAAGTAAGCACCATAACCCATCATAAGGTAAATCACTCCTTTGTTTCAGCTGGTATTAGCCTCTATGCCCTAGTGCATGCACGTGTACATGGGAGTCAACAAATCTGTGTTACACTACAGTGTGCTGCTGGGTGTATGAATAGTCTGTCTCAACCTGAGGTACAGTTACATCCTGACCTTACCTCCAATAAAACCTCTACATGAAAAAAATGATACAAACCAGGAGTTCAAATTAATAGCTTTGATGTTGTTTATCCCAGAATTGACAGGTCTCAGAGACCCTGGCTGAACATTTAAGTTTTCCAGACCACACAAAAGAAACTGAATTTAGCCTCATCCAGGCCCATCCTGAATCATCTTATCAGGCCCTTTCACATAGCCTGAAGCAGGATCTGTCCAAAAAGAGAGTATGGTCCTGACTCTGTCATCTAGTGTCTCTGCTCTAACTTCACTCTTCCCTGCTAGAAGATCATTTCAGTCAGTCTCATTAACTATTATCAGCAGGTGCCTTGATTAAATATTTCTTCTTTATCGCTGATTATGGACAGTATGTTGAAGAACTGCAGTTTCTCCTGGCCAGTGCCCATCTGCCCAAATTTTAAAATGCTTTATTTTTATCATCTGTGATGAGAAACTTCTGGTTACAATTCTGTACTTATTTTTGCCTTGGCTTAGCTTTTTGCCATAATCAAGGATGCATCTTTCATTTGGGTCACAACTTCAACATTATAGTAATGATGTGGCTCTGTGGTTTTAAATATGAAATTTCCTTTCCTTCATTGCTTATTCCAGTAGCCTGTCTTACAGACTTTAATAGTGTAGTAACATTAATTTCTAAGTGCATACCACAAGATGTCTCATTAAAAAACCTGATACATTTTACTTCTGTTCTTGAAATATGGTCTCTGACATTACTACAGTCCACTGAATTTCATGACATGAACACTGGGGTTTGGCACATGAGAATCCCAATGACATAAACCATCTAAAACTAAATGAGATGCCTCTTACATAGACATGAACATCTGCAGAAGCCATGTGGCTTCCAATTACAGTCAAAGGAGAGAAACTGGTGCATTTATGAAGCAATTCATCTGACCTGTATTACATGTCCAGATTAAGATGAGATTAATTAAAAATGTGACTAATTGGCTGAAATAAATCCAATCCCTCTTGCAATGAGTCCTGCTAGTTATAACAAGCTGTAAGACTGGTCCCCCCATTTCTCCATTTAGTTCATATTTCTTGGAAAACAAAGAAATTCATCATCCAATGATGATGACAGGTTGCTCATGCATTAGCACACCTTCTTTACTCATTTCATATATTCCAGGAAGACAGTCTGTGGTCCCCATCTCTTTGTGTCTGGCACTAGAGACATGAATTATTCTGAACTATTCCACTGCTGGTGGCTGCAATACTCATAGTGTTCAGTATTTTAGTTTACTACCTCTCCAGCTCATTCCACACAGTACACAGTACATAGCACAGTCAGAGTATGTGGTGACTTTATCACACTCAAATGGCCAACCACATTTTTGTTGCGTGTCACTGCTGAATACAATACTCACATCATTGCTCAAAAATCAGTCATAATACTGTTCTTATGGACCTATTTCATTCCATGCATAATTATGGCATTAAAAATAGTGATATAAATGCTGTACATATTTCTCCATTGGTTGCTAAGATCAACTAAATGAAACTACTTTTATTCAGTTCTTCCAACTGAGGGTTACATTTCACATGTAATTCCCCAAGATTGACACAAACAAGCCCAAATACATCAACGCAAAGTATTTGTAGGAAAAATCTGAATTGTCAAAAGGCAGCGCATTATTAAAATACACATGCATTGAAAACTGCACACAACTCTAGATGGATTGCTTTGTCAGTAGGAGGTAAGCTTTTATAATTTAACATAATGGTCCATCTATTCCCTTGATGTATCAGGAGATAAGAAGCTATAAACAATGAAATGAATGAAAATTCATATATAATAATAAAGTAATGTATTATACTCAAAACATGGCAGGAAAAACAATCAGTATGTGTGTACCCTTTCCAAAGCACAGAACCCCTGAGTCATAAAGCGTATTACAAAGAATTTTACAAGAGAAAAAGAGCTGTGGAAATATTTCTTCATCCCATTCAGGGTAAACCAAGACCACAGTTTTTCCAGCATGACTATCAGGCTGGAACCTGACCATGTCTATTCACTGTAGCTACACCAGCATGCCATACATCCCTACAAACATCCGTAACTATGAAAGCTATGCTCATACAGCAAGAATGCCACTTCCCTGGTTTAGCTGTATGAAAATTGCTAAAGTGACTTAATGGCAGTGTGATATTTTTTTTTCCATTTTGTCAGGATGTACTTCTCTTCACCTACTAAACACAGACTAGAAACATGGTACACAGAGACTCCTTGCATGGCAAGTGCTAGCTCCAAAGTAGACAGCAAATACTGCTGGACCTCCAGAGTGATACAGAAACACATTTTTTAACATCTCATCAGTTCCTAACACTGCAGGAGGAACTAGCAAGACAACCCTGCACCCCAAAATCCCAATTTCATAAGTAGTTTTTATTTAAACAAAAGCAACACTGTGCAATGGTAGCAATGAGAAATAACTGGTCATGGTCTCTGATGCTTGCAACTATCAAGTCCTGTATTATTTTTAGACTTGGTTTTCACTGGATCAGATGGATAATGAGACTGGAGAGCTGTAAGTAAACATAAGGACTGAAGAACAACTCAGAGAAAGATCAACTTTCTACTCTGAGAACAATGAGGTATCTGATTCTACACATGATATAATAAGGCAATACCAACTGGATCTGCTGCTGAGATCCACCACTTGTGCAAAACCCCGAAACTATTTCAAGGAGTTAAGTTTACTTTAAATATAAGATAATTTGGGACAAAGCATGATTGCCGAGGCTATAATTGTCCATGATACTGTCAAAAAGAAGGCATCTGTGAAACACCTACGCCTGATGGGGTCACTAAACTGAAACTTTATTTAGGCATAATTAGGTGAATTAATACACAGAATGCCTGATACCTTGCAATTCCGTGTTATTACTATTTTAGACATAGAGCATTTACATTACAAATGCTATCCAAACTGGAATAAAAGTATGTATGCTCAGAAAAAAGGTCTGGCAATCACAGAGACATGAATATTCTTCCAATTTTCTCACATGCAACAAACCAAAAATTGAAGAAATTCCCCTCCAATCTACCAGATTTATTGGGTAACAACTTTTGAGTGGTCCACTACCTAACAAAAATCACTAATTGCTCAGGATACCAGCCTAAAAGTCCAAAGCTGGACAAAATCCAGGCAGCTTGTTTCCTCTTAATTATCAGGAAGGTGGCCTTCAGTTCATTAGGTGGAGACTGACTGAATCCATCTTGGGAGCACTGCCAAGACAGTCCGTTTCAAGATTGGCTGCTTATGAAGGACAGTTATCTACTCTTGCTTTCAGTGTATAGACTAAAATTCTCCAAAGACAGCCTGACACTCATGAACACATACCAAATACCAGGTTTGTGCTCAGCTACGCAGCTCAATGGCAAAACCTTTTGCCAGAGTTGGAAGACCTTGCTCAGCCTGCACTACATGCTTGCAAGAAATCAAAGACTCGTACAATCAACTTCTCTACAGTATTTTTTCTTGTCCATCTGCTACTGAAGCTATTTCTAGTTAGTCAGACTTTGAAGATATTTCCTCTAGCATTTCTAAATAACATGAAGTGCCTAATATAGCATGTAGCATCTTGAATGAGGCCTATGCCAGTAGTGAGTCAGAGTCGCCCAAGGAGTCTCCGTTCAAAAGTCCACTTGGGTTTATTCATATTTCACCAATCCTCACACCGAAGCAGGGATTTCATCAAGATTGTACTGAACACTATGAAAGCCCGTCTGAAGAAACATGGTGGCCCACACAAGCCATTTCTGGATAACTTTATCCCAGTTGAGTTATTCATGTGTGGGCACCTTTGCACAAGTTCCTTAATATTATTTGGTATATAACAGTGAAAATCGTGATGTGTAGGACTGCAGTACCTTCCTGTACTTCAGACTCTAGAGCACTCTGCATCACAGCTAGCATGCTTATGGCTGGGTCAAAGATTCATGCTCTTCCCTGAAATCACAAGGATCTGAGTCACTAAATAGGCTCCTCCACAGAAACACTGTGTTCGAACTTTACCACCAGTAGCTGAAAAACCTTCCCTATTTTTAAATAGGAAACCAGAAAGGGGCTTTATCAGAATTTCCCTAAGGACTTACATAGTACTTAGTCGTCTTTCTAGTCCTATTTCAGTACTTTCTGTAATTGTGCAATTTGTCAAGATGGAGCTAAAAAAAACACCAGGCTTCTGCCTGATGGTAGGAGACAGTTTTGCTTGGCTTCTCAGGAAGTGCTTGACTTTATCTGTCTGGCCAGTGAAAACCAGCACAAACACACATTATAGTGTCCAGAACACTGCAGGTAGTTATTAAACAATAAAACCGTTACAAAAGTAAGATGCACTTCCACTAGAAGAGTTTGCCATGTACTATACTACTTACTCTATAAGCTTTCCCAATATAACATATGGAGTAGCATAACATAGCAGTCCAAGCAGTTCACAATGCTACAGTGTGTTATTTGAGGCATATCTGAAATATATGACAAAGTCTGAGCAGATACAGAGATCTTTGCATACATTTCAACTTCATATTTTCTAAGATATAAGATAAAAACAGAACCCATCCAGCTCTTCCTCCTATATTTAGTACTTCAGAGCCATCAACTACAGATTTTTTTTCTTACTGAAAAGTCAGCATCAGGAAGATCTCAGAGAGTGTACATTATTTTCCCACTAGAAGACTTATCCCTTACATAGAAAGTGAACAAATATAAATTGCAACTATTAAGAAAACACATTCTGAACACTGCAACCTAATCTTTTTGCCTATTTTGTATCTGCTTTATAAAATCAGATTTAATATTATTTTATATCTGATTATTTTTCAGGATTCTAAATACATTTCAAATACTAAACAGCTTTGAAACCCAATTTGCTACAAACATTTTAAAAATTGAAACTACAACTGTTCACCTCCAGAGCCTGAGATATGTGTGTGTATATATATATATTTGCATTTTTAAACTAGTAACATAGTAGTGCAGTTTAAGGAAACTATATGTAATAAACCACAACAGCAGCCTGTAATTATCTGTCCAGTCTAACAGTGTTTGTAACTTATACTGTACATCATGTCAAGCTTCATATAATAGAGCCAAAAATGGTAAAACAGTTGGTGTTGATTTTTACTAAACTATGTAAACTTCAGCAAGAAACTATTTATATGAGTTCTAACACATCTGAAGGCACACTAAAGTGGTCAACAGCATACTTAGCCACTTCTCTGAAAACTATTGTAGCCAAATTTTTCAAACTTGATGGCAAAATTATGTATAATGAATATCTTAAAGAGGAAACAGACATTCAAATTTACTTATTACCCATTAATCTCTTTTAATCTCTCCTTTGGTTTGTCCATGAATGTCTTGCCCTCAACCTTGCAAAATACCTGAAAAGGAGGCATTCATTTTGGTTGGTAAATGAAATATATGTATTTGGGGCTTAATTATTAAAAATTATTAGTTTTGATGATGTGTTAAATATGAAAGATGTGTGCAGAAAGACACCACTGAATTTACAAACCTAGCAGAGTAAAACATGAAACTATTAATACAACAGAACAAAAAAAATAGAAAATGGGAGAAAAATGTAAGTAGAGAGATATGCCAGAAAGGAACTACTCAGATTTTGGAGTTATGAGAAGACATTGAAGGTGAGATGTAAGAATCAGTCAGACATAGGACATGGTGGGTAGAAAGAACTGGGAATTATTTGAAAAAAAAAAAAAAAAAAAAAACAACAACCCAAAAAACCTCCCAAACCAAAACATAAAATCACAGAAGTAAATAAGTGTGTTGGGTTTGTATGGCAAGGTTTTGGTAGCAGGGTGGGGCTACAGGGGTGGATTCTGTGAGAAGATGCCAGAAGCTTCCCCCATGTCTGACAGAGCCAATGCCAGACGGGCCCAAGACAGACCCGCTGCTGGCCAAGGCTGAGCCCATCAGCAGCGGTGGTAGCGCCTCTGCAATAACATACTTAAGAGGGGAAAAAAACTGCTGTACAACAGCAGACGAAAGAGAGAAGCAAGATTATGTGAGAGAAACAACCCTGCAGACACGAAGGTCAGTGAAGAAGGAGGGGGAGGAGGTGCTCCAGGTACCAGAGCAGAGATTCCCCTGCAGCCTGGGGTGAAGACCATGGTGAGGCAGGCTGTCCTGCTGCAGCTCATGGAGGTTAACAGTGGAGCAGTTCTCCACCTGCATCCCAAGGGGGAGCCCATGCTGGGGCAGCTGGATGTACCTGAAGGAGGCTGTGACCCCATGGGAAGCCTGTGCTGGAGCAGGCTGCTGGCAGGACCTGTGACTCATGGAGAGAGGAGCCCACTTTGGAGCAGGTTTGCTGGTAGGACTTGTGACCTCACGGTGGACCCACGCTGGAGCAGCCTGTTCCTGAAGGACTGAACCCCATGGAAGGGACCCACACTGGAGCAGTTCATGAAGAACTGCAGCCTGTGGGAAGGACCCACTTCGGAGGAGCTCACAGAGGACTGTCTCCCCTGGGAGGGACCCCACGCTGGGGCAGGGGAAGAGTGTGAGGAGGAAGGAGCGGCAGAGACACTTTGTGATGAACTGTTTTGCAACTCCCATTCCCTGTCCCTCTGTGCCACTCAGGGGGAGAAGGTAGAGAAAATCAGGAGTGAAGTTGAGCCTAGGAAGAAGGGAGGGGTGGGGGAAGGCATTTTAAGATTTGGTTTTATTTCTCATTAGCATATTCTGATTTGATTGGTAATGAATGACCCTGAGTCAAGTTGAGTCTGTTTTGCCCATGATCGTATTTGCTGAGTGATCTCCCTGTCCTTATCTCAACACACAAGCCATTTGTTCTATTTGTCTCTCCCTCTCTCCAGCTGAAAAGGGGGAGTGATAGAGCGGCTTGGTGGGCACTTGGTGTCCAGCCAAGGTCAACCCACCACAATAAGGTAAGTAAGGACATACAGAAGGGGAATAGGTGAAAGACGCTCTTCTCCAAGGTACTCTTACATATTGGAGGAGGGGGAGTGCCTGTTCTGTGTAAAGCAGCAGTTAGAAAAGTAGGAATAGAACCAAAAAAGCATAAGAAACACAGAATTCAAGTCAGGAAAATGAACAGCAGAATGCAGGTCTGCCAGCAGGTCACCAGGTACACCAGTCAAGCACCACCCTGATTTAACAGGACTGGGGTGAAGAGAGGGGAAAGGAGAGCGACTAGTGTTACCGATCTGGAAAGAGTTACAAAGATTAGTAAAACAAAAAGAAGGTGGTTATTTTAAGGAACCACATATTTATAGCTATTTTATATGCCGGTGTTTTAAAGACTAACACAAGATCTTGATAGCTAGAAGAATGATGTAGTAAGGGAAAGAAAATGGTTAGAAGTGACATACAACATAATCATTGATGACAGGACATGAAAAGATATAAAAGGATTCGAGAAAATAGAAAAAAAATGTAGATTAAGGGTAGACAAGAGAGGGTGACCTCCGAAGCAAAGACCATGCAAAGAGTGACTGTAGTGAGGTTAGGTACAAAGCCAAAACTATTGGCTCCAACAAGCTTGTCTCAGTGTCCTGCCAGCGGACTGAACTGATGATTTGACCAAGACAAGGTGAAAAACCTCCCAATAGCAGTATGATCAATCATCCAGCAAAATGAGGAAGGTACAAATAATACTAAACCTAGAATACTCCTAGGAACCGTTGGAATGATATCTAATTAAGTCGTAATTCCAAGAACTCCTCAGAGGCACATATCAAAACCACTGTTCCCATGTACAGGGTAGACTTGGTTTGAGCTGCTAAGGGAGTACAAAATTAAATCTCAACAGGCTTCACAGAAAACCCTGCATCCATATGGGATTCTGAATAGCAAGCTGAGCATAGGAACCTAAAAATGAGGTGGAGTCATCCATTTAAAAGAATGGTTGCTATAGCAAACTTAGCTAGATATGGGACTAAGGCAAGGAAGCTTGAACCCACCTTTCCCTATTTTTCAAAGCGCCCTACATTCCAAAACACTCTGTAATTAGATGCTCTTCATTCCTCCTGGGCCCAGGCTGTTAGGCAAAATGAAATACAATAATAAGCTGAAGGAGCTTGTCTCCTGGAAATTTAGCATGCTGATTTTAGATATGTTGGCTTTGGTCAAATGGGTAAATCATGCTCATATAATCCTCTATAAAAGAAATATGATAAACCAAATTTACTAAACAGGTTCCAGATAAAACAGGAAGACAGGTAGACAAAAAACATTATGGAAAATATTTCTGCCAAGTTTTGAAAAGGTTGATTCTGAACATCTGGTTTCTGAACAATTCCAGAAAATCCATTTAAGACTTGCTGACAGGATTCTCTTTAGATAGTCAAAGGAAGTTTAGAAGACAAATCATAACTATGAAATAATATATGCTGGTTTACTTTTTCAAAGTCAAAATATAAACTGTTGTTATGAAATAATACTGGTACTACATACTAAGGTAAGAAAGCAAGTGCCCAACATAGCAATCACTACATGCTCACCTACATCCCTAACGGTGCAGAGAACTGTAAAAGACAACAGATGGACTACAAATATTACAATACCAAGAACTGGGACTGTAATTACCCTGAAAATACAGATTACCACACTTATATTCCCTAGTAACACAAGTTGTCCATAACTGCGTGAAGAAAGAAGTCATCAAGGTCTCACAGAACTATCTTCTTCTAAAAGAAAAAAAACAAAACAAAACTATCCAAAAAACAAACCTCCACTCATTCAGATAATGAGCTGTTAGTACTTGGAACTAAGATTTCCCAGAAAGTCCTTAGCCAAAGGTAAATGCAGACAGTGTATTCTGATGACCGAAAAAAATACATCTTTATTCCCAGCTTTCTAAACACCCTCCACTCTGCCCACACATACACATTTGGTACCATTATGAACAAAATACTACTGTATTCAAAAGACTAAACGGGTGAGCACACAAACTGATGCGAACCTAGCTTTTTCCTGCATTCTGTAAACCTGGTTTTATTTCTTCTTGTATCTATGGATCCTGCAGATGTCCATAGTGCTGTTTTGCTCTCTCTTGTCTTATACTATTATAAGAAGATGCAGAAAGGCTGGATGAGGTGTCATCAACGCATGTAGGACACTCCAAGTTCTATTACTCTTTTATGCCAGTCACCACCACTTAACTCCTTTTTCTCAGTACCTACTTAAAACCACACTGCACTTGAAGAAAAGTTGGCTAAAGATGAACCCAGGAAAACTGACAATATAAGCAGAAGATCATTGATGAACATCTGACAATGTGACCTCAAGCAACCTCAGACTGCCAAAACAGTTGTTTTGGACTTTCCAGTCTATTCCATATCCAAATCACTGATAACAAAAGCACACTCATCCACCTGTAGCTGACCAAGAAATATTGTGCTCTTTCCACTTAATGAAGAAACGACCAACGTGATACATGCATGAATGGCCTCCAGACTTCTGCAACAAATCTCTAATCTAAACATCACATTAGGTTAGAAAAAACTGACCACATCTCCACAAATACTTTGCTGCTATATTCCAGTCCCTGTTCCAGTATTCTCCATTTTACGCAGAGTTCTTTGTTTTACACAAACCTCAACTCATAGTCTCTTGTCTTAATACACAGAATCTCCACTGGGACCAGCTCTTGTGTTCCCCTGCAAAACCACGACCTTACATTTTTCCAGCAGAAAATTAAACTGTCAAACAGGAGAAAGTTCATGAGTGCAAATGCAGCAACTTTCTCAGCAACTGAATCCACACCACAAAACCTCAGAATAAAAGCAGACTTGCCATTTTGAAAATGAAACATAAAATTCATGCTTCTAACTCAGTTTCCTCTTGGTCAGCTATACATGCAAAACAGATCCATACTTTCAGGGAAATAATATACACATTAAATTATTCTTACTGAATGGAAGGGAGGAAATACTTTTATTTATATTTTTACTTCCTGAGAAGAGACATAACACATGCCCCCTCTGTAAACTACAATTCCTTTAAATTTGTAGGGGAAAAAGAATAAAGATCCTAACCTGAGCCAGATACCTTACATTTACAGAAACCAATATCCCAGGATATTGTGTATCCCAGGCAACCACTTTTCAGAAAAGCTCTTAGAATTACAGTACAAGTTAAACAAAGTGTTAACGTCTCACTTTGCAGGGTGCTAGAATTCAAGCTTACAGTTCAGTCTTTTTCTCCAGGGAAAGGAAGTACCTACAGATGCTCTTCAGCAACAACTCTGTTAAATATCAAAGAATAAATGAACCCTTAGGGTAAGACAGAGCAGCATTTTGCTTCTTCAGCCAAAACAGTCATTTGTAGCAGAATGTTCTTTTAGTGATAAAACTTAGAGGGAATAATCAAAGCCACAGAGAAAGCTGAAGGAACCCCAAGGAAACGGTATTCCTTCATAAATGCCCTGTGTTTAAGCAGCAGTGCTAAAGAACATCTTGTTTTAATTTGTATGCAGTCCCCCTGACACTTCTAGAAATTTCAGGTTTAATGATTAAATAATCATTCAGTGTAAAAATTACCAGGATAGCAGCACAGCTGGGAGATTCCACCTGTTCTAGTGGAAGGTGTCCCTGTCCACAGCAGGGTGGTTGGAATTAGATAATCTTTAAGGTCCCTTCCAACCCAAAACATTCTATGATTCTTAGATAACAAAAATATTCTAGTTGAATGAACCAGACCATTCACTGACTGAGGTACCCATTGCTGATATATTAAATAAAGCTGTTCTAATTCTAAACAAATCAAACACAATAAAAAGTAACCAAATTAAAAACTACAATTGTTTAAAAGTAAACAATGACAGGCTTAGAATACTGTGAGAAATTAATTTGCAGGTACTACATTTAGTGTAACCACTTATAGATCAAGGTGGGCTTTTTACATTGTCAGGCACCTTTGGACATGCTGACCTGTAAAGCAAAGGTAAAGTTACTTAAAACTAGCTGAAGCTCTCAAAGGTGCACAGCACACACAAGCCACTGTATAGATCGTTCAAGTCTGGTGAACATTTTTCATCTTTGTCTACCCTCAGAGGAGGCACATGCACCCAAACATCCCTTGTCCTCATCCTCAGCCCTGCAGCAGCACAGGCTGGGCCCCCCATGTTCAGGGAGCTGCTCCCCTAGAATGGCCCTTGGGGTCTTGGCGGGGCAGCTGCTGACCACAAGCCAGCAGTGCCCCAGCAGCAAGCAGGACCATCCACCTCCAGGGCTGTATGAACAGGAGAAGTGATCATCCCTCTCTACTTCATACTCCTTACACCACATCTAGAAAGGTCCGCTTTGGGGGCTTCCAATACAGTAAAGACATTGATAAACTGGAATGAGCTCAGTGGAGGGTCGCCAGGGTGGTATAGCACTTGGCCTGCAAGCAGAGGCTAGGGGAGCTGGGTTTTTTCAGCCTGGAGAAGAGACAGCTTTGGGGGACCTTACAGCAGCCTGGCAGTACCTACTGGGAGGTCACTGAGGCTCTGTGCGCTAGTGCACAGTGGAAAGAAAACAGACAGTCAGGTGGTGGAGCTGGTTGCCCAGAGAGATTTAGCAGTCTCTCTCAGTCCTTGGAGGCTTTCAAGTACAAAACCTCAGCAACCTGGTCTGACCTAACAACTGGCCTGCTTTGAGCTGGAGGTTGGACTAGAGACTGCCTAAGATCCCTTGCAACCTGAGTTATCCTAAGATCCAGAAGAATTCAGTCATTGGGAAATTATCTTTTCTACTTTGAGTCCACAAGTATATTCACATTATCTATAGTTCCAAGCTGTCCCCCTGATGTAATTAATTACCTGGCAAATAGTATCTGAATGGTTATCAAAAAGAGCAACTACAGAGCCACTTTAGAAGATGCCACAGGCAAGCTCAAGGCTTTTCTGTCATCACTGAGTAAAGGACACATCTCATATCACTGTTCTTGAAGATGAGTGGAAAAAATGAAGACATTCCTTTGCAGATTTTGGCCTGGCCTTGTCACAAAGAAAGTGTTGCAGAACCTGAAGAACAGTGACCTGCTTGCTGTGTAGAGTTATTACAGGAGACTACAACGAAGCCAGAACTGGAAGCAAAATCTAGTGTGAAATATCACAAAAATTCAGCACACCACTTGTCACAGGAGACATTGACACTGAGCAGTTCGCCAGGAGGTAAACCACTGGTTCACTGTTAGCATAAACTAGAATTTATTGTTCTGAAGTCAACAACTGGTCAAGTGAACTCTAATCTGTGATGATACAAGATTTGACACTTAAATGCTTGAGTACCAGATGCACGTAGAGAAATCAATAATATGCAGAAACTGAAAAGTCTGATTAATAATGGGATATACAGAAGAATGATCATCAAAATATGGAAAACAGTATTTCCAAATGCTTAATATAAGTTGCATCTACCGTCAGCATGCTAGTGAAGACAGCAGGAACTGCAGACAGACAAATGCATAAAAGACAAAAATGCTATCGAATTTAGCCATGAGCACATTATTGATGTTTATGTCTCAATGACCCTAACAGATTAGAGGGACCAAAGTTCATTACTGTTTTATGCTAAAGAAACTTCTGTTTCTATGTAGTTCATCTGAAATTATTATTTTGCAGATATTGCTTTTCATTCAATCATCTGAGGTGTCACATGAGGCTCCTCACTCTGACAGAATCAAGCAAAAGGAGAAAATGTTCAATATATACAACAGTGGTCTGAACATTTTTAAAGGAAACCAGGACATTGTCCTGGTGACTGAAAAAAAAAAGAGGAGCCATCATAAGACAGATTCTTAACAAATGTCAGCATGCTTCTATACAGGCCAAAAATTTGAGACCATGACATCCTAGTGAAAACAGCAGCTGACATGAACCTTGAGGCCACACCTACACACCCAGAGCACCTCAAAGAGATATTCTGTAAGCAATCTGGGCTCCAGCAAGGAGTCCTGTTAGAAAAAGCTGGATAAAGACAACACAAAATCTCCGTAAGTTGCTGTCTTTCAGAACAAACAGAATTTGATAAATTGAAGGTCAGAATCACAATGATGAAAATAAACTAACTTTCCCCACCCCCCCAGACTGCCAGACATTTAACGTCACCAGGAACAAACAAACAAACTGCCTCAGAGAACAGGAAGTCCACATTCATAAAAATATGATGTTTCCTCAGTAATTCTGCAGTAAAATGGCAAAAGATAGCATTTCACCTAAGAAAGTCAAGTGATTTCAGAATGACCTTATTACTGGGGAGCAACACCAGAAGTGCAAACGATGCAAAATACCCATGAGGTCTCCATATATTTTAATTATAGAAATCTTAAGGTAACTTTCCACCTACCTGAACATAACTTGACAAGAACACTGGCCACTGTAGTACATTAAATACTGTCCTCTCTAGCATAAGATGGAGAATATCCAGCTTGAGCCACTGTCTCAAGAGAACACAGAGATAAAAAAAGGCCGAGCCCACATCCTGAAGTGAAATACATATGTCTACCCACTTCGCAATTAAGCAGCTGAACTGAGGCATCCAATACTATTGCTGGTTGAATTTAAACAGAGAAGACTGGGACCTCAGTATTTACATCAATAACCCAATAATCCATCAGATGCAATGAATGACCATTACTCTTACTCACAGCTCCTTTTCCCCCTTCTGGAATATGATGCATTTCCAAATGACCACCACTATCACCCACCAAAGAAAGTGTCCAAGAGAACATTTATTTTCATATCCACATTCACACCCTAGGGACTGTAGCACAGCACTGAGGGTCTAACATTATTTCTAGTATTGAAGGATCAATTATGAGGTTGAGAAAACATAGTATAAGAAGTTAAACTCACTTTCTTGAACTTTCTTGAACAGTGCTGTGTGTTACTACTGAGAACAGTGGCACTTGTACAGAGGTATCCCCAGCTGGCACCAGGGGATCTGATAGCTGTAAATCACACAGTTGTGGAACTGGAGAAAGCTGATATATGCTTAATGTCTTGGTGTATATTCGGTAAGCCAGTGCTACAGAGTCAGTGTCAACACACAAGCTGCATCCATGTCACAAGACTCTGTGGCAACTCCACTGGCCCCACTGGTCTTGTCTTTATCATGACAAGCCTGGAGAAAGAGACAGGCACCTCCTTGAGGGGTCACTGTAGGAACTGCATCCCAATCAGTTTGGTCCCAGAGGTGCATGGAGTGGTGCTGGTCCCTGGCAGTGACTAAGAGGCTCACTGCAACCTCAGATACCTGAATCAGATAAGGCCTTCGTGGCTTTCTCAACATCACTCCTGTGCAACACAGGCACCCAATCCCTTCACTTGTGAAATTTAAAAGAACAGCAAATAGAACACTTATCAGGAATGCACCACTTTCTAAACAATTAAAATACTTCACAAATGGGTCAAAGATGGAATTCAAACCAAGTCTCACAGCAATAGACATAAATTATAAAGACATCACTGCTTTAAACAAAAAGAACAGGATACAGAACAATCCACTATGCAGAAGAAAATATGCTTAAGCAGGAAGTGATTCATCTCTGTGGAGTGGCTGGAGGAGCAGACATGTCGCTGAGCATGTTACAGCTCGTGCTGTAACCCACTCCTCCCTCCAAGGACAATGGAGGGTCAGGCATCGAGTCCCTACAGATACTGCCAAGGTAAAATAATGATGTGATCTTCAGTGAGGAGGAGTATGTGTACTGACACTGTCAGTGTTCACTTAGAGTATCACCCACAGAAAGACACAATTATTTATTGATGATAACAAAACTATCTAAAATAGACATGAATTCCTATTGTTACACCTACACCCAGTAAGAGAAAGGTCTTTCATATTTTCTTGTATTGTTTTTCAAGAACAGTTCAGAATAAAGTGTCTGCTACTACACTGCCACCACTGAAAATTTAATGACTTAGAAAAGGCACAGTACAAGAGGGAAGATAAAAAAAATTCAGTGAGCTGCTAACGAAAGGAAATTTTAAGATCTTCCAGGTCACGTAAACTCATTCATAACTCATCAGCATACTACACTGACCTCTGAAAATTATAAATTTTAAAAAAATCAGTCAAAACTTCAAAGAAGAAGTATAAATATTACCACTGGTTTCAGTGAGCATGGCAGAAGGCTTTCAGAATATTTTTAGGCCCTAATGAAGTTAAATATTATTAACATAATACTCCTGTAAGGACGAAGCCAGGTAATAACTATAGGACTATGTAAGAATTAGAGACACCAGATAAAAGCACTGTACATACAGCATGGGTAGCCTGTGGGATCCGGAGAATGGCGGATACACCATATACAGAGCCTCCGCTCCTTCATACTGGTGCATCTGTCCCCCGTAGTCCCCAGCCATTCATTACATCTGCAAGAATATAATAGAAAGAAAAAGCATAACAGGGTGCTTCAAGACCTGAGAGAAGATGGGAGCACATGGTTCAGGGTCTCTACTCCCTCTCTCAGGTACTACCCAACAACTCTGGGCCTTCAGTTCTCCATCATGAAGAACAAACGTCTGAAGTTTAATGGCCATAAAGGCATAGTGCAAAATGCTTAATACAGTTTTTAGAAGGCAGGGGACCACTGCTGAATGGATTACATTTACAGAGTCTCCAATCTGTTTTGTAATGTTTATCACTGTAATTATATATTGTAATAAGCAAAAAAGAGATAGTATGAATAAAATAGGATTTCTTAAGGAAGCAAAGATCAAAAGACTTGAAAGTAAAAAGAACCCTCAAAAGCCTAAAAAGAAAGTTTTCTAGTCACCAGTTTTGTGGTCTGCAAAAAGAAACTAATATTCTAACTTAGAGCGCCTAATATCCATGTCAGAAGTAAAGGGAAACAGCACACAGTTCCCAAAATATGTTTGTGGCTGTATCAACTAAAGAATCAACAACTCCACTGGAAAACAGAATTGGAAGTCTTCATTGGACATGATACTCCAAAAAAACAAGAGGACAGTATAAAGAAGCAGTCATGCTGCTCCCACTTAATTTTGTGTGTAACACAAAATAAAATCACAGGTTCAAAACCCCCAAAGTTCTGATAATAAACATTTGTTTAATAGAAAAAGAACTGTCTATGTATATCCCAGATGGCTGGGAACAAAGGGCTTCCATTAATCCAGCCAGCCCAGGGTTACTTTATTCCTTTCTGTTAAGACACTTACGTATGCTGCACTTGCATCAATGTGTAATTTCATAACCTAATCATTAAAGTGTGTTGATTTTATCTTCATAAGGAAGGACAGTGGTAGTTTTAACTTTGCTGTCATGAAACCAATGCAAGAAAGTAAAATGGAGAAGTTTAATTAAAAAGGAGTATTCATTAAAAATGACAACATAAATGCAGAGTTCCTGCTGGTACCACTTGTATGATAAATGCACTAAGAAACCCAGTAGTCAGATGTGATTGCAACCAGCCTATAAATAGGCACAATTCCAATTGCTCATGTAAATAACTTCTTTTAAAATTATCCATCAGTCACGTTGTGTTCTGATTAAGGAGCATTGCACGAAAAGTGTGAACAGAACAGACATGCCTCTAAAATTTGCTTCCTCTCTTGCACAGCACAACCACTTGCCACCTCAATCTCCACCCAACTGAGCACCTTCATTGTCACTGAAATCAGTGGGAGATACTTAGCACTTTTAAAAATAAGGTCTAGTCCCAAATACGCAGGCTTAATAAATTAATGACAGAAAATCTATCTCACAGTCAGTCTTAACTTTTGGTAAACAAGTTTTTTCTACTTAACAATTCAACCTTAACATGGAGCTTTTAACCGTATTTTTTAAAGCTATTTTGTCACATATCTGGTCATTAAACTAAAATCACATAATGCAGAAACAGATTTTTGCTTCAGGCTTGAAAATGTCACAGATATTGAAAGAACTTTGCTCAAATTCCAAACAAGAATTACATTATGGTCAGAGATGAATTACAAAATATTACATCCTAAAAAACATCTGCCAGAAATTTATGGGTATGTCAGAATTATGACTATTGTTGGCACTTTTTAGTAACCACTATTATAGAAGTCCTGTTACCTAAAGAAATAAACACATTCTGAAACTCAATAAACTTCTACTTTTTATGAAAACTATGGCTGGTACGTCCACGCTAGAAAAAATCTACAATTCAAACCAAGTGTTTTAAACAAATGTCAGTGCACCATATCACAATTTCAAGTGTTCTTTTTTCCCCCTAACTCAATCACCAAAATATTATAAAAAAAGAAATAATCAGTAAACCATTGCTTCAGAAACTGGCAGAGAAAAGCAGTTAGCACCCCTGAAACCTTGTCTGTTCTTTCAGAATAAGAGAAACTTAAAATGTAACGAAAACAATAGAAATTGTATAAAAAGAAAAAAAAAAAGTGAATGTCTACCTGCCACAGGAGATGAAACAGAGTATTACTTTTAAAGACAACAAAATCAGGATTCCACAAGTACTGAGAAAGAAAACATGTAAACAATTCTACTTAGATGGTAAGAACACAGAAGTGAACAACAGTATGTGACAAAACATATTACAGATTTTAGGTGAATTTAACAAACACTATTGCTTAGCATTTTGTATCTACCATTAAATATTTTTTCCAATTAATTTATTTTTTAACAAAATCATGAACGTACCTCATGTTCCATTTAAAGAATCTCTCTACAATAACAGTTACACACTTTGTAAATATTCCACTAATTTACCTAATTTAAAAAGATAGAAAACATAAGGTTGTGTGCATGCATGGCCACAAAACCTGTGCAATTTACTATTACACAGAAGAAGCATACATATGGCAAAAACTATGTGTGCTTGAGCACATGTGTCTGATTGTGCACACTCGTAGTAGTCCTTTCTCCACTTCATACATTCTCCTCCATCCACAGACATACTCTATAGTATTTTGAGACTGCCACAGGCTGAGCATCAACTCAGACCAAGACCACTCCGTCCCACATATGCTCTTATGCTAGAAGGGCAGGAGACCACTATTCTGCAAATATAAAAGTTTTTTTTTTTTCCTTTATTTTCTTATTACTTAGACACCACTCTTGTAGCTCTTCCCAGGAACACCATTCACAACCATTTAGAAAATGATTACACACTTTATTTAATTTCTAACTTTTTATTTATTCAAGACACCATTTATTCTGCTGCTCTGTAACATCAGAGCTTGAGCTGTAATTCTCAGTCATCTGGGGTACAGTCCCATGTACATTTGTTTATGATCTCCAGTGTGTCATGACCAGCTGTGCTGGGTTTGTGTGTGTGTGGTGGGGTTTTTGGTAGCAGGGGAAGGAGCTACAGAAGTGGCCCCTGTGAGAAGCTTCTCGAAGCTCCTCTGGCTCCAAGTCAGATCCACCTCTGGCCAAGGCTGAGTCAATTAGTGACAATGGCTGCACCTCTGTGAAAATATATTTAGGAAGGGGAACCTGGGAGGAAGAGTTGTGAGTTGGACACCTATACAAACACAAAGATCAGTGGAAGAAAAGAAGAGGAGGAGAGGTGGGTGTGTGTGTGCACTGGAACAGAGACTCCCCTGCAACCCATGTTGAGATGACAGGGCCACCCCCTTGCCCCCCATGGTGAGGTACACGGTGAAGAAGATGCTGACCTGCAGCCCATGGTGGACCCCATGCTGGAACAGGTATCTGCACCCAAAGAAGGCTGGGACTCCGAGTGAAGGCCTCGCTGCTGTAGTTTGGAGCTGGGAGGACTGCAACATGTGGGAAAGACCCACGCTGGAGGAGATAAGGGAGAGCAGGGAGAGCTGCATCCCATGGGAAGGACTCATGTCAGAGAAAGTTCATGGAGAACTGTCTCCCACGTGAGGGACCCCAAGCTGGAGCAGATGAAGCATGTGAGGAGTCCTCCCCCTAAGGAGGAATTAGATGTAGGACTGACCATAACCCCCATTCCCTGTCCCCCTGCACCACTGTGGGGGTAGGAGGTAGAGAACTCAGGAGCAAAGCTGAGCCTGGGAAAGAAGGAAAGGGGGAAGGAACGTGTTTTTAAGATGTGGTTATGCTTCTCGCTGTCCTACTCTGTCTGTTAAGTGTTGTTGCTGCTAGTGTCTGAATTAAATTATGTTCTTTTTTCTTCCTCTAACAAGTCTCTCCTGTGCCTGTGACTGTAATGGGTGAGTCATCCCTCCCTGTCCTTACCTCCATTCCCAAGCCTTTTACTTTATTTTCTCCTTCCCATTCCTGAGGCGGAAGGGGTGAGTGAGTGGCTGCATGGTGCTCAGCTGCTCTCTGGGCTCAAACCACGACACCAGCTAAATGTACTTGTGAATTCAATTAACTGCTTTTCATGTAAATTTATCAGGACAGCTTTTTGTTCTAGGTCAGGTGACAGTAATAGTCCATCTTTGCAGGGGCCAGAGCACCTACAAGAATTAATTTATTCCTGTTAGTTTCAAATCTACACAGTTCCTTGACTGTTCCACAGTTGTGTTCAGGAGGTTTTAAGCTACTGGCATCCAGAGTCAGGTGTGAGGTTACCATGAGCTTCATGACTGCATCAGCAAGTATAGAGTATTAGCATTGCAATAGACACAGTTAACACCTGTGTCAAACTGCAGCAAACCATTCTCTAATAGCAGGCAGTCTTTGTCTTCTTTATGCGGCACAAATTTTATGTCATCATGCAGATTAATCTTCCTTCCCGTTGAGCCTAGGTTCTCTGCAGAGGTGGCAAATATGCACAGCGCAGGAAATAAGGACATCTCACACCCAACAAGCATGCTGGGCAGTTGGTGGTAGGCGTACCATGAACCATTTGGAATCTCACTTAATTCTTTCTTTTTGACTATGTCAAGCATAGGCTCCCTACTCTCCTCTTCCAGGCCCTTACTAACCCAGTGTATCAGCTACTGTCACACTGTGTTACTTCCCTCTGTCTCTGCTTTGCTACTGTAACAGCTGCCTCACCACAGCTCTCCAACAGCCCTTTTAGTACTTTTCTACACCATCCTTTACACATGGATTATGTTTCTTGATCTGACCCATAAAAATTGTACCACTTCCCCTTCCTCATTCTTGCAGCAGACCATTTTTTTGGAAGGCATATGAAAGAAACCAACATACATATGTGTTTATTAAGATGAAGTATGGGGCACTCCATACTTTTTCTTCCTACGTGGTTTGACTTGTGCAAGCAAGAATATCAGTGTCGCTGGGCACTACTAAACCATGACGACAATTTAGATTCTCCTCTGTAATTACTCACCAACAAATTGATCCCAGGAGCATACCTCAAGAGGATCTTTTAAGATTAGCTTCTCATCTTTTTCAGTGTAATTATGCCGCACAGTAGGCGTAAGTATTTCTTTTCTCTTTTCTTAGCTGTCTTGCATCTGAAGCATTCCTTCATACTGACCATGAGAAAATGTGATTGACTCAGTGTGATGTGCCTAAAAATCCTACAGAACAGCAGGTAAGCCTTATATAGGGAGATATTTTTGCCATGTTTTATATAAATATATAAACATATACACATTTTTGTCCGCTGATGGCTGATTCTTTGACTTAGTCTATTTGAGCCTAAACCCCTAACTGGTGATGGCTGACATTCCCCAGGAATATATTCCCAAATGGCCAGCATAAATTTGGCAGCTCTTTTAAAATAAAGAATAAGATTAGTGTCTGTCTTCTCAGTAAAGAAAATGCCTGAAAAAATTAAATTGTGTCATGCATGACTATCTTTGCATAACACCAAAGTATATCACTATGGTAGGATAGACAAAAAAAGAGTATAAAAGTAGGTATGCTCTGCTCTAGACTCACCCAGAATAGGTGTGAAAATAGTTCCCAAACCAATGCTAGCAAGAGAAAAAGGAAGAAAGATTTTTCTTTCTGTTGCTCACTAGCAAAAATATAAGGGAGCAGAAAGTAATTCTTGTTTAGGACTCCCCTCTTTCAGTGAGTCCCCAGCTCACAGAGCACACTTTTGCTACAGTACTGCTTCACTTGAGCTGTATTTCCAAAACACAGACTGTGATAGCAGGAAAGATCAAGGCTGACAAGTAGGTGATGAATTTGTGCGCTAAAAGATGCTCTTGTCACTTACTAGACTGCATGCACAGGATTTTTAAGGGTATAAACTCCCAGTTTTGTTGCAGTGTGTAGCTGATGTTCAGCATGAAAGATCATTTCAGAGGCTGACTGAAGCTTTGAGTTTAGGCTGATGGGGGTCCTTCTTGTGTGACTGGTTGTTTGAAACTGAATCTCCACATTTTCATTACTTCCTTGTGTATGGAGAAGGGAGTTAGTGCTCCCATGCAGCCTGACATTTAACAAGAAAAGTAAGCAGGGCTTTAACATTTCCACTTAATATATATTCCTCTGACAAGTTCATTTTTCTTTATTTTCTGATCAGGTTCTGCTACCTATTCTAACTATGTAATAAATACATACATACAATTTTCTTCATGAGTGGATTGTGGCACATAGCAATTTTTCATTCTGGCATTCTCATAATAATTCTTCACAATAATGGTGAAGACATCAGAAAACAATCTCACTTTCACACAAAATAGTGATCAGAACAAAACCAGAAATTATTCACCTTTTTATTACTGGTCTACATCACTAGCTTAAAAACCAAACCCTTAAAGATGCATTGCATTAATACAACAAAATTTCATTATTTTAAAATTTAACTTTTCCCTAAAGAAGAACAGTGATTTAATTTGGGTGAGATAAGGAAGAAAAATATTTATAATATTTATTCAGAGAAATTTCTGAAGCTAAAACTCAGGAGTGATTTTTATATTCATGCTCAGCCCTTTTACAATTTTCTTACAAATTTTATACTAAAAAGCTATGTATACCCTGCTTTACACACACATACACGAACACCACTGCCATACAATGGCCAGCTTCTTCTCTGTTCGCCATGTGATCAAGCATCATGAGGGGAAGCAGGACTCCTCCTGACTTACACAGTCAACGGAAGATTGAGGGAGAGATCCTGGGTTCAAAATCTCGTAAGGAGATTCCTTAACAGTAAGCTAATAATCAAATGGGACAAGTTGGAGCAAAAATAGTGCATGCAGAACGATGTCTTTAGTCCTTTACTGCAATATGCCTTGCAATGCTCCACTGTCATTTCATACACAACTGAGCACAGTACAAAATTGATGCTTTGCTCTGTGCCAACTGTTTGTATGCAACGGCCATACAACCATTTCCATTGATTTCTGTATACAGTACAATGTTGTATACAACAAATCTAATGCACAAAGAGTGATGAGCTAGGATCCACAAGTATTAAAATACTGTATATAATAATAGTATGATAGCAGTAATGACTTGCTTAGCACAGTTCTAAATAACTCCATTTGAAAGTGCATACAAACACATCATATTTAAAAATTAGATCTCCACTGAGTTTTCAAGAGAGAAGACTTCACATCTTTATCTAGAAGAGAAAGCAAGATCTGAAGTGAGAAAATGGGCATTACCGAGTGTTAAAGAATGCAAATATGCTTCCAAGTTGGTAACAAAACTGTTACTGGGATTTACCAATATGCTTGGCTGCTAAACTTAGATGGATGTCCAACACAGAAGTACGAATGGCTTTGGGGGAACCTGTAGGACCCACTGACAAGAAAATAAATACTGATTTCAAAGATGCTATATTTCCTGCCTATATTTCCTTTCTGTATTTTCTCACATGCTTTAAACTTGTCCGTATCCTCCAAACTAAACATGTATTTGAGAGATATACCATAGACGCATGAAGCAAAGATGCTGTGGAACAGGATTATGTGGCAGCAGGGGGGTGGTGCAGGAAAGAGGGAGCGTTTGATGAAGAAAAAGCCTTGGGCTTGTGCTTTGACAAAGGACGTTCTGTTTTAAACAACTGAGAAGTACATCCCATAGCTCAAGGCATCGTGCTTCCTATGAAACATATGGAACTGACATTGAGCATTTAGGAAGCAAAACATCAGGCTGCTGTTCATTTTATACAATGTGCATAAATGACATCTGGTGTTTTAAACACCACAGTATTTAGCAAATATATTTAAATATATAGGTTTTCCCTTTCTTTGACTCCACAGTATTTAAAAGAAGTAGTACTTGCCAAATACTAAGCCAAACTTGAAGGTCAAAGCCAAGCCATTTGTATTACCGTGTTTTACAAGAAAACTTGCTACGCAAAATATTTCACAAATACTGTTATTCCATTTCAAATAACTCACTGTGTAAAACATGCCTTGTCTCATTCGTCTCTTATCCTAGAGAAGCAATTTTCTATAGCATGAAAGTCAAACCACATGAAATCACAGATGGAATGCAATTGTTTTAGAAAACTAGTAAGCAGGTACAACAGCCTACAGATTCATGCTCTATCACCTATAACAGAGCTAGCTTATCTCCCTAATCTAAATACAAATGCCTAAGAACAAACTAGCATAGCAACCAAAGTTGAGCTTATCATAGACATAGATACCGTAATATTTTAGAGAAGAAAAAAATCAGAATTATTAAGTAATGACTATCAACACACATCTGCTCCAAAAAAAAAAAATTTAAAATCCTTCCTACTTTTTTCAGTAAGGTGCATACGCATTCAAAAAAAATAGCGATTATTTTGTTTCTTTCAAAATCATGCAGTATGAGCATCCTGATAAAAGAATTGGAAGATTAATAGCTTCTCTGATCATGTTTAGATTCTGGGGTGTTATTGGGATCACTGGTAAATGGCAAATGCAAACTTGAAAGCAGGTTAACATAGAAAATACATTATGACCTACAAATTGTCAGATACTGGAAGAATTTGTTCTGAATCAAATGTTAACCAGAAACAAGAGAGGAACTATTAACCTGAAAAAGCTGGCTATAAAATGAAGACAAATTAAAGTTCAACAGAGAATAATCTGTATTTTATACCAACTAGTTCACAGCACTCACTGCAGTCTGAGAGCGTTCATTAAGAACTCTCAGTACATCTATTCAATAATGACTGACTTGCAAACTACTGCTTGCAGATAAATAACAGCCATATTTATTGTTATTAATATGAACATTTGGCCTAATTTCTATATTTATTTTGATAGAAAGTCTGTTTTGTCTGAAAAACCCGTTTTCTCTGAAATTTATTCACTACTACTAAGTTACATAGCAAGATCTCCTCTTTGAATATAATGCATTTGTTTGGTCACAAAACAAATATTAGACACTACATTACAGCATTCCAAGTAGAAGAGTGCCAAATACCAGTCTGTCTAAAATAAGAGGAAGAAAAAATTAGCTCCTTAGACGTCTCAAGTGGAACAGAAGACTATGCTGGCCAGAGTACCCCAGAAATCAGGGGGGGCCAGGCTCTGGTGAGGTCCCTGGCAAATGGAACTGTTCCCAAATGGCGGTATGGATGATGCCACACTGCTGGCTGCAGGAAGGGCTTAGCATAGAGACACAAGCTCTACTGTTGCACTTCCCTGGTTTACTTATCTTTTATCTTATTTACTAGTTTCATACATAAAACGAGTTTAAAGGAACTGGTCAGTCAGTGTAACAGCTCCATACCTTGCCAGGATTTCTGAGCTCTTCATCAAAGTGACTAGGCAACAGCTCATTAAGACGAATTTGATTTATATTTCAACACCAACCTCTGGTTTATGTTTCATATATCTGAAACAATATTAGCCTGAACAGCTGAAAAAATTATGGTGATTAATTTTACTGATACAAAACTGTAGGCAGAATACCTTCCAAAGGTAATACTTAAACAGCAAGAAAAATTACAATTTCTCATAAAGGGACGTATGCAGTAATTTGTGAACTCAAAACACATTCCTAACTTTCCTATATTCTAAAGAGTTTGCTATCTAGCTTTACCAAATTGCACAGTTTAAAAATAATTACTCTGTACGTTTTAGTCAGTCTATAAAACACAGTCTAGAAATACATGCTTGCAAGGACATCTAAACAAACAGGGAAATACAGATGAAACCTCAAGAAATCATCTAAATCATACCTATGCACTGCTGTGGCATGAACTGCACCTCTATCCCTGCAGAAAAACGTCTTCTCTTTCCTTAAAAATTCTGAGATAACACAATATTCCTGAGCAGTTTAGTCTATGGCTTCACCAAGTGCTTAGTTAGAAAGCTTTCCCCAAAGCATAGTCTAAACGTTTTTGTGTGTAAAAACTGGGCCAATCACTCTTTGCTTATTTCCTTCCTACCCTGCCACCTCCTTGGGACAAATATTGATAGGCCTCTTTATAGCAACCTGTCACACAGTGCAAGACTTACATATTTATTCCTACCATTGCCCCTCCCTCCCTTTTCTTGCCTCCTTTCCTCCCTTCTTCCACCACCTCAAACTTTGCCTTAAAGTATGCATCTAATAAATCTCCTTTTATTAAGCTTAGTGATAAAGTGTTATGATAAAACAGATTAAGCATAGCCATATCTAAAATCTGGCATGACATTAACTTGCAACAGTTAACCTGTTTCTGCGACTCAGCTCCATAAATGGGCCCTGAAAAATTCATATTCAATCTCTGCTCATGATCTATACAAAAAAACACTTTGATACAACCTGCTACAATCTATGTTTCAGATTTTGGAGGTTTAATAAAAGAATAAATGAATGTTGAAAGTGAACCACTTAAGAGTTCCAGAAGTAATGCGCAGATAGGCTAAGTTTTGTTTAAAAATTTGTCTTTTAAATAAGAATGCTACTGTCCAACTGTAGTACGGACTCATTAGGGTATAGATGCAATGCAATCTACAGAAGAAAAAGTTTCATGGGCAGAATCTTTCACTAGAACAGCTAAAACAATTGACCCAGGAAGGAGGCAGACAAGCTTCTGAGCACACAAGCTCAGATCTGCATCAAAAGCAACGAATCTCAAGGTAACAAAGGGTCAAGAACAAGTACTTCAAGTTCTATGTCGTGATGTTATTTTATTAGACATTCTGAACAAAAACTGTGGCTAGCATTGGGGAGCAAATGTGCGCGCTCTCTAAGCACCCCTAAGCCTATGTTACTACATTGTTTTTCTACAGGAACTGTTCGCAAACTCCCAGAAAACACAAGAGGAGACTAGACAAAGCAAATTAAACTCTTGTTTCTGTGACAGTCTCCTTTGCAGCAGAACTTGTGAAGTGCACAGCAAACAAGATACACAAGAGAAACTAAAGAAAGGAAGCTGGATCACTTGGTTATGGATTGGGTGGGAAACAGCTTCTGTGGCTAACATAGACCCAACAGCACTGTGGGACTGGCCACTGAAAGTAGTTCTTCATTCTTAAGAATTAAACGTGTGCTTTCAGCTGGACCTGGACCAGACTGAAGCCCAGGACTCTCCTTGACCCAGTGGTTCTAAGGTGCCTACACCATGCCCATATTGTTACACATCACATTAAGTTCAGTCCAGAGACAAGTCCCACTGGCTCTTCTGGCAGCTGATATCAAAGACTACTCTTGGGAAAACTCTGTGGCTCATTTCTCCCTGTGACATTCATTGGCCATGGGATAACCCTACAAGAGCAGAGAGAATATGAATTGCAAGTTTAGTTATGTCACAAAGAAAAAAAATGCAGTGTAGACATACCACAGGGCAAAGACATAATCAGCTCATCTTTAAACTCCTGTGCACATACAATTACAGCTATACCCTGTAGCAGTTATGATGCATAGAAAGAAACCAGGGATTGCATGTATGGCATTCCATTTCTGATGCAGGCATAATTAGTGATACACATTCTGACTTTAATATCAGTGCTCCAGTTCCTGCAAGCTCGGGAAACTGCTCATTGATTAATGGGAATGGCTGTTGGGTAGGTCCTCAAGGTTCACCAAGGATTTAAGTGTTACAGTGATAGCAACTGTAAGAAAGACTGTGACAAGAAAAGAACGTACTCTCTGTAAGGACTAGGGAGTAGAGACTATGCAATGCATTTTTACAAAATCACAAATTAAAGATGGGAGTACGTTCTCAGCAGTTAGCAATTGAGGCAGCTGATATTACAGAATATGGTGGAAGAGGCATGGCTGGGTAGGAAAGCTGCATCAAACAGGAGCGGTGACTGCCTTGCAAGAGGTGCAGGAGGTAAGCGTAGGGCATGGCCACTCACACAGTGATGCATGGTACATGTTTGCACCCATGTACAGCTGCAGCCCCACAGACGTCAGCACAGTCTAACAATACTTCATCAGGCTGAACCTAGTTAAGATATTACTATTCTTCTGTGACCTCCAGTAAGCCACAATTTGCCACAGTGATGTGCTACCTTAGGCTTATGCGCCTTCTTTACTGTGCTCTGTCATGAAACACAGATACACTCTAAAGCTCTGACAGCACTTTTTTTTCCCGTTTTCCTCACCACTGCAATGGCAGCCTTGGTGCTTAACTGGGTTTTAGTATTAGATACTATTATATGTCAGCTAACTATGTCCCTGTTTATTTAAAAAAACTGAAGGATGGAGCATTTTAAATTATGGATTGACTACGTGCGTGTATCAAAGAACAACAATGAACACCACAACACTTGATTTCAGTTTGGGGGTTGTTCATCACTCAGAACAAGCAGAACCAGTAACTCTGCTTGAAGAACTACACTGGAATTACTGATTCATCAATAAATTTCTTTATTATTCTTCCTTCTGTCACTACAACTTGATATGCTTCTACAATAACACTGCCTCCTACCTGAGCATTTTGAAGGGGAGTTTACAGTTACTTCATTCCTCACCATTATTTTTGGTACAACTCCAGCCTCTGCCTTACTGTATAAGAGGGAATAGCACTTTATTTCAATTAGCTGCCTTTCTCTGACAATTTTTAACATGCCATAGGAAAGTGGGTGCCAATCTCTTAGAAAATATCAATATAATTCAAGTGGATTGAAATTACAAATGAAATCTTGTTCCTAAAGGCACGTTCTATTCTTGGCTAACAGTATCAATTTGCTCTTCCTAAATACTAGTTTATGTTTAACAATTTAATATCATCCATGTTCTTCCATACTTATAATTTCAGAAAGCAATTAGGACTTTACTAACAGGACTCCCATGGTCTAAATTCAGTAAAATTCCTCAGTGTTTCTTAAGTAGGTTGTCACATTTTCTGTAGAAATCATTAAACTGAAAACTAGCAGTGATATATGCAAATGTTACTGTGGGCATGACTAATCCACAGTCCACACATCTGTTCAGAATAATGAAGCCCAAAACTTTTATCTTGTCACTTTCTTCCTAATGGCACCTCATGCAGAGATTAAGAATGAGATGAAGAATAGCTAAATTGTTCTGGCAAACTTGCTCCCAGATTTTCCCTTTTATGAGGGCTTTGCAGAACCTTCCTCCTCCTGTCTGAACGCGTGCCAGAAGGCAGGCATCCATCACACGCCAGGCAGAGGCGTGAGCCCTGTGCGTCAGGTGGGGAGAGCGGAGAACGCCCGTCCCGGCCGCCGCGTGACGAGGGCACAGCCAGCTCGGGCAGGGAGGGCCGCGGGCCGGTCACACCGCGGGCCAGTCACGCCACGGGGACAGCCCCGTGACGTGACCTCTGCATGGTGAGGTGTGCGTGTGTGCGTCCAGCCTCTGATGTGGCGGCACTGTTCTGCTCCCAGCTGCGCGGTCATAGGGCTTGGAGGTCTGACAGGCAACCCACCACTGATGCCATCATTATACGTAATTGATGCTATAAAGTACTAACTTGTTTATGAAGTGTTTCACTGGTGTACATTGTATTTTAATAAAAACAACTAGCCTGAGGGGCTTAGAAATTAATCAGTGTGCTTCTGTTAAAAGATATTTCTGAAAATTATGAAACGACTGAAAATGTCCTAGGTTTCCTGTTAAATGTTTTCTGCTAACAGAAAATATTTCTAACCTGCAGAAATTATTGCTGGAAAACAATTAAATAATTGCAAGGCTTGAGGAGAAACAAACTAAAACAACTTCTCTACCAATCCAAATTAACTACCATCTGTGTTAGATGATTCCATTATCACGGCTTGTGGGCATCTCGAGCAATTAAGAATAAAGAGAATGTTGCATCTCCTTTCTCTTCCAACTGCTGACATTTTGTAAGCCTAAAATTTGTAGAGTTAAGTAAAATGAACTTAGGTTGTTAGAGAATCTTCCGTAATTTGTAAAACAATGAGGAGGGGGGAAGGCCACTAAACGCAGCCCCATCTTTATCAGAAATGAATTAAACACATCCTTTCCATGGGGCATAAAAAACAGTTTCCTCCTTTCTCAGCCTTTGCTTTTCAGCTAATCAGCCATGTACCTAGAAGTGACAGCTCCCAGCAGTGTGTATAAAGGCAGAAACTATTTCCAATTTCAACAACTGCAAATTAAAAAAAAAGTTTAAAAGTAAAAAAAAAAAATAAATTGCTGCACAGAGATCTCCTCTAGTGTCATGTGAATTTCTCTCTCTTGCTTTCTCACTTCGGTTGATGGCTGTTGCAGTAGGTGTATAATGTAAGCACCAATTTACTTATGTGTTTCTTCTTTGGAGAGGTCCTTACTGGTACCCACGGTGAAGAAGCCTGAAAGTTCTCTTCTTCCTTCTCTTCTTTCTGCAATAGTGGTATCTCCTTAATTGCAAGTTTACTCCAGATATACCTAAGCCAGTTTCTCCCTAGAGGGTCAGTACTGATTTACTCTGCCTTTTGACTATGATTAAAATACTTCTGTTTAGAGTTTTGTGGAGAAGCCTTCAAATAAAGTTACTTCTCTTTCCCATTTGGTTGAGAGAAAAGTATTTAAAACTTCATTTATTTCCTTTCCACAGGACAAAAAAGGGTATTTTGAAGTTAGATATTGTTTGGGGGGAGAAGAATGTTTGGGAATGAGGAAGTTATCTCTGTTGTTAATAAGAGATGACCCACAAATGCCCTTGAGCCTATCTACCAGTTCTTAGCTTAAAAAGACTAACTCACAGCAACCTCAGTTAGGCTCTCTTCACTCTTTCAAAAGCTTAAGCAGATACATAACTGCAGTAACTTTATAGACTCATCTACTTCTTAATTAAGATGATATTATACATTTTTCTATAATACTAGTAAATAGGTATAAATAGCCACCGTAAATGGTATCTATCAAGTATAAATTTAAGATCATTCTGTATCAAACTCATGCTGGTTTTGTTGCATTATTCTAAACTCCTGCCAGTATTTAATGAGATAATTTACTTGTTTATCTATCCATCAAGATGTTGAAAAGCAGGAACCCAATGCTTCTGCTAACGTGCAGAATAACATTAGCTTTCCATCCCTAGGTATCTCATACTTAGATGAAATCTAATCTCATCCATAGCAAGAAAGTATCTGTCCTTATTCAGAAACTGTACCTCAGCTTGTTCGGGAATTTCCACTCATTTTTCACCTCATGAACATACTCACAGCTCTCTCTTCCACTTCATGCTGCTTCTACCTGAATGCCCCCTTTCTTCCCACCCAAGTCTCTCGATCCCCTCAACAGTTTTTCTCCTTTCTCTTCATCTCATTCCCACCAAATTTTTGAAGAAAAATTAAGGATTAACTACTTGCAGCTGTCTCATTGTTCATTCTAGCTCTATAAAGTATTTTTAATCTCCTCTTCTTGCTAAACTCCTCTGTTTAAGACTAGGATATGTATTATTCTTTGTGCATAGACTAGAACAAACTAGCCCATAAATAGTTATGTCATCATCATTATGGTACATGTGTATTTTATATACAGCACCCATATTGCATATATACACACACATGCATAAACACACGGAATAGTTACTAAATTAGCTCAATAAATTTTAAGAATTGAAATTCAAGAACAGTTACTTGATCCTAGCTTACTTATGACTTTATCCTCTACATACCAATGACAGTACATTAATACATTCACAGCATGTTAACAGGAACAGCTGTTAAATAATAAATGCCTTGCTATATTGTTTTCAGCAGGTGCTTCAGCAATTAAACTCTGGCTGCTTAATTTCTAGCTCAGTTAGGAAAAATAACTATATCTTATGCCACCAAGTAAAATACAAGTCATTATCCAAAGAATAACAGAAATGTCAAAATCAAGATATCCTCTGCAGAGAATTATTGTTCTTTGTAAAGAAATGTGTAATGTCCTGGCTTCTCCCTGCTTATCATTGCGAGAGCTCAGAAAGCAGCTTTTAGCAGAATAGTCTAGGAGCCTTTGCTGCAGGTATCATTGGATGTTTTGCCCCAACTGATGTCAGTAGTTCAACTCTTTCTCCATCCCACCACTGGCTAAAGGCAGCCACTACTACTCCTCTTTCAGATGTAGTTATTTGGGAGCCACAGCACAGGTCAGCTGGAGACCCAATGAAAATCAACACACCAAAACCTCCCGTATTTCTATCTTTTTAAAATCAATGCACACTCTGGAAGCACAACTCCTAGGTCTACGCAAGGGAAGTAGAAACAACCTATGGACAGAGGCGTGACAAAGGCAGGGACCCTAAAATCACACTCTCAGAATTAGACTGCAGTACCACTAGAACAGATGCAACATGAAACCACGTGTTGCAGGTAACTCTCCAAATATTCATCATTAACTTAGGAGTAATGTTCATCAGAAGCAATATTCAAAATCACTCAAGAATCAACAATTTTGCACATTTCAGATTTTAAAATAGCTCTTAGCTAAACAGCCTAAAATTAAGAGAAATCTGTATTTGAGAAAAAACCCTATGCTTCATTTGGTCAGCCTCTTATTTCCTAAACATGGAGTATCAACTTCGATTATGGAATGCTATTAAGCTACCAAGCATAAAAAAACAGCTACTATCTGGCTTTTCCACTTGCGAGGTATCTTGACTACCTTAATGTATCACAAACAATTGTTCAATTAAAAAAAGTATTTAAAAATATGGTTAGAGTTGCAAACCCCCATGTAAAATGTTTGTATAATTAGCATAGTCTGTTTCATATTTTTAATTTTGTATTTTATCAATCAAGTTTGTTACATGTACTGTATCTCTCCAGTGGTCATTTAGTATTTAAGAAGAAAAGTAAGAACTACCACCTTTCATGGGCTTTCTTGTTTGAAAAATAATTTTTTGACTATTAAACCTGCCAGAAACTTAATAAAATAGTACATATGGTAGACTGCAGTATTACCTTGTTCAAGCTTGAAGTATATTCACATGATTTACATCTGGACCATATCATACAATTTGACTCATTATTATGAATAAGATAACTCTATTTTATATCCCCACAACAAGACGAAAACACATGAAATATTAACTGCCCATAGAAATTATTTCCCCAATAACTGTGCATAAATTTCAGGCTTCTAACATGTTTTTGGTTTCCTTTTAAAGGAACATTAAAAATAACTGATTTTTTTTTTTCCCGAACAAGTGTTAAGCTTTTCAAACAATCAGACTCTCCTACTGAAATGCAAAAGCGTATCACACATCTGTTATAAGGACTGTATTCATTAAACTCAGCTATCAATCAGTCACAGTAAAACTTTCCTTAAAACATGAAATGTAATTTGCATAAAGCCCTGCTCACTGTTATTGAGTGCTAGTTAATGAATCATTCCTTTCATTTCATGCTGGAGTACCTCAAGTATTATCATTATTTAAAACATGAGAATATTTGGAATTCATTACATTTTCTTACTGTGTGCTACCTATGCTCTGTGCATCAATCCTGCAAATGCAAATCTCTGTTTTTTTCTATGCAGTTCCTTAGTAATCCTAAGGATCTCCACTAATATTTTTATATTGACAAGGACCTATCTGACTGAGGTTGTAACTAGCAAAATTAGAAGCCTGAATAGACTTACTGCATTATGGAATACAAACTTTATTACATTTACTAAAACTTATCTGCGGTTGACAACAGAAAGCGTTTTACAGTTACAGTTTAAACTTAGCATACCAGGACTATTAGAAATAGCTCACGTCTCCCACTCTACTGACTCTTATGAATCAGTCCTGAGTCTCATTACAATTAGTGGTGGCTTTTACACCCCACTTTTGGATTCAAAGTATTTCAAACAAACAAGACTTAGGTTCTGGGCCTCATGCTTCTGGAGAAAAAGCCCTGAAAAATGAAGTCCAAAGGCTATGATACAGCAAAACAATAAGAAGAGGCCAAGAATATTAACTTTTAATGATATGCAATTCGGAGGGATCTGTTACATGTAATGGAGTTCTCTGAGCTGGCACAAACCAAGTTAACTTGAAGAATACACAAACCAGCACCCAGCTAGGCAGGCGTGCTCCCAGCCCAGCCCAGCCCACCACTGCCATGGCAGCACTGCTTCTAGGACTCAATCTGCCAGCTCAGCACAGCAGAACAAGGTACTGTGTACACAAACCAGCTCGGGTTTGGAAAACACCGGGAGATTTCTAGCATGGTTGTACATTTTCTCATTGCATAGATGATCACCAAATTGCTGTTTCAGGCTGTCTATGAAAGTAAGCAAGACAAGCCTGCATCGGTTTACATTCAGTTCTTGCTTTCAAAGTTCAGTTCTGTTAGGACTGGAATGATTTTCCTTAAAGGAAAAAAGAAAAGCTTAGGTTTTTAATAATTTCCACAGCAACCGGAAGGGTTCACGCAAGTTCTGTAACCTGAAACCTTGGCTACATTTTTCAGTAAATCAGGTAACAAATTTGAGGTTAACCTCAGTCAGTCATCTTTAAAGAAACCTAATGCCATATTATGTTTGACATGATAATCACCATCAGCATTATGTTTCAACTATTATGTAGACCAATAAAACATGCAACTTCATCCAGCTTACCTGATGCCCGCCTGGTGAATCGGTTTATCACTGGAGCTGAAAGAAAGCATGACATTGCAATGAGATTCTTTTGTAATAGTACAACACAGTTTAAACGTAACGATGTTATACTTCATACAGAGTGTGACAACTACAAAAATCTGCTAACCATTAGTGTCGTATCTTTATAGAAACCCATGTTAACTTAATACACACTTAAACTTTTAAGCAGCTTTTCAAGAGATACGGTAGATGTTCATCAGCAAGCTTTCAAGACCATTTTCAACTTAGCAGTTACTGTTACTTACTGCTGTTCATGACTGACTGTGAAACATTAACATCTGCATTTCTATTATTTATTCAGAGCACAGAAATTGGCATCTTGCAAACAATGATGCAAGCATGGATTAAAAAAAGATATAAAAAAATAATTTTACTTTTACAAAACATACCTATCATAAATTTAACATCAAAGATACTCCTCTAGAGAAAAAGACTAATTTACAATCCCATCTAAAAGAGCAACTTCTGTTTTGACTAACCTTTAAAACTCCTTGGGTAAGTCAGTAACAATGCCAACCCTTGCCCAAACCCCAGTTTTACAGTGCAAAGGACTGTTTTATAGTGCCATCTTGGCACATGTCCAGCTGTGTGCTGCAAACATTTGGAATCAGACTCCTGTCTTGTTTCCAACCCGGAGAGATCACAAAATACATCTTAAAGCACACAGTTTTGCCTCTATTTCATTTCCAGGTTTACCAGCTTATTCAAGCTCTACTAGAGGTAAAATAGATAAAAAGTTTTATGTTTTGCCTTCCAAATACAACCTTCAGTCTTCTTCTAATTAGTATAAAACACCGGTCTTGAACTCTACTTTCATGTGATACATTAACTGCTGGAATAAACAGTAAGAAGAAAATCTGAATGACCCAATTTCAAACGTGGGCAGCAGCTACATTAAAAATGTATGCCCTTACAGTGCTTATTAATATTCAACCTTAAAAACTGGTCTAGATGTTTACGTGGAATTGAAAAATACTGAACTTCTTTATTTTATCCCACTTGCTTTTACATGGGAGTTATTCATCATTTCTTGAACATCTAAGCCAAGATAAAGAGGGAAAAAAAATGCTAAGAAGACAGGAGAGAGAGTAACAGCCTGAAATGCAAACCGACTTTATTCCTTTGGGGAGAAAAAAAACAGAGCAAACCTACAATTTCTGAACCACAGTCACAGATGGTTTGTAGAAGCACATAGAGTAGTGACAGGTCCAAGAGACGAGAAATACAGTGGGAAACCCAACTACGGTGGTTCAGAGTGCTAATCATGAGCAAAGAAACCGCTGGTGAATAAGCCATCACAAACCTCAAACACATCTATAAATAAACAAGAGAGGAACAGTACTAGAAAAGTTATTTTTAAACATGAAGTCTAATTCCCCCCAACATTTTTTTTTTTAAGACAAGAAATTTAGACACATTTTTTATTACAGCAAACACCTTATTTTATGCAACTACTGTTTTGTAATATAGGAGGCTGCTTCATTCCTCAAAACTGTTCATTTTGTCACCGGGGTTACAGGCTAAATTCATTTCACGACACTAGTCATGACTGTCACCATCAGATGGCTGAGCTGTTACCTCCAGCGTGTAAACTAGCAGCAGGTCTCAGCAGATGTGCTCATACAAAAAAAAATTGAAATCTGACATATTTATAACAAGAAAGCATACAATAGCACTCTGCTCCCATTCATAATCTTTCCCCAAACTCAGGGAGGGTATTTGGCTTTGGCTATCAGTTCTATACATAATCTGAAGATATGAAGATTTAATTCCTCTAGACACCTACCTCAGCACATTTTACCAACACAAAAAAATAATACAACATTTAAAAAAAAAAGAACATCTAACACAAAACTAACATAATTTGGAGACTACTTCTCTTTGAAACAAGTTACTGGGACTGTCAAAGAGACAAGGCCTTTTCCGGCTACATACTTCTAAATTCACCCTTTTATTTGGCTGCAGGAAGCTTAATTTATTTTACATTTAATTTTACAAATTATTTACTGTTAGGAAAAAAAAAAAAAGAGAGAAAAAAATAGCAAGAACGTCAGAACCTTGATAGGCAACAGGTTTTGAGCTCATGTGTGTAATTGGTGTTTGAGCAGCAACCACGCAAAGCCTTCCTCCCCAGGCTGGGATTTTGTGAAGGTCATCCAAATGTGTTACTGGGAGATTTAGAAGCAGCACCTACAGTTCTCTTTTTTGGAGCAAGCTGAACTATTCTCTATTGCTCTTGTAGCAAATTGCAATATTCTTTTGTTGCCCAGGAAGATGGAAGCATTAGCTTACAAGAAGGTCTCAGAAAATCATCAGCCCTACAGAAATTTAGCTGGTATTTTCGCTACAAAGTAGATGTGTGGTCAACCAGGTCACTACAATGGCTGGCAGGATAAGCATAGTAAGGTGGGCAAAAGAAAGTCTAAGAAGCATTTTGCTGGAGCCATTCAAAAAAAATATTAAATTATCTTCCAAACATGCTGGGAGGTAAAAGACTTGGCTCAGAAATAAACGGACAAATTGATGGCAGAAATATTCAATGAGGGATATTAAATGCTCTTCCTAAAGCCACAGAACATCAGGAGCAGCACAGAGATTTCCAGGGAAGAAGCACTACTTGCTCTGCCTGTGCTTACCATATTCCCTGGATATCTTTTTTTAGCCACTGTCCTCACTAAGTTCTGGGCTAGGCTGATCCTTTGGTCTGGACTGAGGTGACCGTCCTTAGTCACAAGGCTGAAGTGAAAGTGGTACCCAGAGAGTACTATGCCAACAGACAGTCTTGGCATCCAGGTTTGAGGACTTATCCCACTCACAGGCGACAGGGATATTGCACTTACATCTGTGGGTTCAAGCGCTGAGCTGTACACATGAGCAAGAAGCGCTGCTTTGGTACTGTGCTTCCCACCCCCCTACACCACTCTCCTCCCAGCCATGTCTGCAAGCGGCTTCTCAGGATGCCAGGTGCCTGCCCACGGGCACGGCAGAAACCAGGGGGCTGCTGGGCTCCGTGGGCTGCCCAAGGACTGTTCCCTGCCATGAGAAACCCAGGCAGCCTTGTCAGAGGGCTACCCCATCCCAATAACACCCTGCTTGCAACACTGCTGACACACACCAGTTCACAGCCCTACAGTATCCCAGCGAAAGTAAACTCGGGAAGGGAGCAGGCTTGAGACACTACATACGTGGCTGTTAAAGTGTATTTTTGCTGTAGAGTTAACTTCTTCTTCAAGGTTATAGTGACACTGTGCTGAGGGTTGGCTGCTCAGAATGATTCCATACAACTTGCTAGAAAAAAAAAACTGCTTACAGTAACTTACAGCTACACTCCCCCACACCAACATGGACTTGTGCAAAATGTAAAAGGAACAAAAAACATGGATTGCAAAACCTCATCATTGTGAAATCCAAGGATTTTTCCCAATAAAGGGTAAACAGGCATGCAAACATGTCCAGTGACATTTGATCTTTTTTTGCAGTAAGAGAAAGAACGCTGTACCACAACTGAGTAATGTAGTGCTGTGCACAGAGGATCTTGTTTAAATGTGTGGTGTCACTCCGATATTAAACATGACTCTTCACGTTCTAGTTTGTCTCAACCATAATCTATTACACACATACATAGGGGAAAATGAATAAGGGAGGAGAGAAATGGCAGGGGTCTGTATCCTGACGAATTGATTAAATTATCTTTTGAAACTGCACAAGCTATCGATCTTTATGTGACATACTACTGTTTTGTTGCTAGCACTACGTGAGAAAAGTCCACCATCTAAGATGTTACCTGCTAGTGCCTGAAAGTCATGTTTGCAAATCCTTGCTGAGATGACTTTACAAAAGTACAGTTTTTTAAATATTTTGGCAATACAGATCAAGTAAATAAACAGAAATAATTGATGAATGATCAAAAGAGGCTGAAGGGTTTTAATAGATCTAATTCACTAAGAATATATGCTGTTAAAACAACATCAAATTACATCAAACACGCACTAAAAATTTTTCCATCACTCAACAACTGTCTAACCACTGCTCCTTTCCCCATTGTACTTTACCTCCCACATTGTTTATGAGCATTAAGCAGTCATCACAGTAGCCCTGCAAAACAGACCATAAAAGCAGCATAATTTTATAAGTAGAGGAGGAAATGAGAGTCTGTGGGGTTGTTTGCGGAGCACCAGGACTAGAAGGTAATGCTAGGAAAGGATCCCTAGCTAGGCATCCTCTACATGGTTAACTCCAGATGCCTCTGCATGCCAAGCTTGGCAGGTACACGATGGGGACACTGGAGTTGCCCCCGCACAGGGGGAACACTGGAGCTGGCTCTAAAAGCAGTTCATCTGTGCTTGTGCAGCACTACCGGAGCAGGCAGCAGTGGCACAGGTAGCTCCACAACAGCACAGACTATCCACAACAGACACTTTACGAGTGGAGAATTAACAGCTGATTGTATTTACAGTCCATACCATACCTGAGGTCGAGGTACATGGTCTTTTCTTGCTTAGACTCTCTAAATATTAAATAGTACTAGAATACAGGTTTAGGAATATGATAAAAAAAAATCTGTTAAATGAAATTACATAAATTACGTAATAAAACTGTACAATATAGATATCTATATTCCTTATGAAATTTGTTACAGTTGGAATAACTTTAGAAATGGTTCGCTTCATTCTGAAGAGTTATTCTTCCTTCTAGTTATCAGACTCCAGTTGGTACATTCACTGACAGTTTGAAGAAATTACTCTGACAAAGGAGGGAGTTGTCAGGTCCATGGAGAATGGTTCTCGTATTTTCTCTGTGAAAGGCCGTGACGACTGTGAGGCATGAGGAGAGGGGATGAGCCCAGGGAATATGCAACTATTATTCAGAAGACAAACAGCCCTTGCACTATAGTAGTTTATAGATAGAGCACAGCTTTCCAAATAAGTATGTTTCAAGTTCTGAAAATTTAACAGCAACAGTAATATCTTATACGTAAGATATATTTTATTATTTTCCTCACCAAATAAGTCAGTCTTAAAAGATTTTTTTTATTAAAAGCAAAATTCAGGAACAGCACATAGGCTGGGCCTTTACACAAGGAGAAAGGGTAAATAATCACAGCAACACAGGTGCCTCTAAGTAACACTTGGCCAAAGAACCTGAAAGTTTAGACAACACCACTGCTGCCAAATTTCTCAGTAAACAAACTTCTCAAGAGAATCTGAAGTCCACTCCAAAACACTGATTTTTCCTTCAGGATTGTGCTGGGCTAGAGTGGCGGGGGTTTTTTGGTAGCAGAAGAGGGGGTTTACAGGGGTGGCCCGTGTGAGCAGCTTCTTAAAAGCTCCCCCAGCTCCAAGTCAGACCCACCTCTGGCCAAGGCGAAACCAATTAGCAATGGTGGTTGCGCTTCTTCAGTAAGGTATTTAAGAAGGGGAACCTTAGAAGGGGTTGGGACTTGTGAGGAGGAGTTGCTAGAAGGACGAACACCCAGGTCAGTGGAAGGAAAGAGAGGGACGTGGAGGAGTATGTGGGAGCGGAGACCCTTGTTTCCCTTGGTGAGGCAGCAGGGCCACCCCCTGCCACACATGGAGGTCCACGGTGGAGCAGAGGCCAACCTGAACTCTGTGGAGAAGCCCACACCAGGACAGGTGTCTGTGCTTAAATGAAACTAGGACTCAGGAAGAAGCAGCCCCCACTCTTGGGGTTCAGCGCTGGGAGGACTGCAACACGCAGGGGTGACCCACGCCGGAGCAGCGTGGGAACGGCTGCGGCCCGTGGGGAGGGCTCACACCAGAGAAGGTTCATGGAGGACTGTCTGCAGTGAGAGGGGAGCCCCGGGGAGCAGGGGAGGAATGTGCGGCATTCACCCCAACTCCTGAGAAGGAAGGAGCGGCAAGATGTAACCTTCATCACCTGCCTCTGCGCTGCTGGGGGAGGAGGCAGAGAGATCGGGAGCAGAGCTGAACCCAGGGAAGAAGGGGGGGTAGGGGAGGTGGTTTTTAATGTGGTGGTGCTTCTCATTGTCCTACCTTGTCTGTTAAGTGTTGGCTTTGTTAGTGTTTTAATTAAATTTATGTTCTTTTTTTTTTCTTCCCCTAATGAGTCTGTCTTTTGCCAGTAACTGTAATGGGTGAGCCACCCCTCCCCGTCCTTATATTAATTCCCGAGCTTTTTACTTTATTTTCTCCTTCCCGTTCCTGACAGGAGAAGGGGTGAGTGAATGGCTGTGTGATGCTCAGCTGCCCTCTGGGCTCAAGCCACGACAGGGAAGAAAACCCACATCTCCTCAAGGGGTAGGATCTGCACGCAGAGGGATCTGGCTCCATCCAAAGAAGGGTGCATTGCTGGAAGGCACTGCAAGTACCAGCTCTTAGGAAGAGTGTGCTCCCTAAGGAGCCACGGCTGCTATGTACCCAAGGAGGCAGAATGCCTACACATACACGCATTCATATACTCAAGCAGAATGCAGGCAGTGAGACATGAAGTAAATGAATGTTTTCAGGGAGTCCACAGACAGAAACTGTGAAGCCCAAGATGAGGAAGAAACAATGCTACAGTGGTAGTATTCACATGCTACTGGGACAAAAAGTGAGAGAGAATAATTTGGCTGTTGAAAGAAAAGTAGATGTTAGTGAGAGAAAATAGCTACATCAGATGGGATGCCCTAAGAATTTTTTTTTTTAAATAAAACCAACATCTACAGATTTTAAAACCATCTGTACCACAATGAATATATACATAATTATTCCTATCCCTGAAGATGTCAACACATCTGTAAAAGAATAAAAATATACAGAAAGCAGAAAATACTGTTATCCCCATTTTTGTAATATGCAACAAAACAAACTAAATTTACAAGAAGTTGTAGTCCTAAAATGCAGTTAGTCAACACCAAGTTTTGAGAATTTTGAGATTTTTTTAATTGGCTCTACACATTATTTTTTTCAGTCTGGAAAATTACTTCCATTTCACTGTAGAATAGTTTCTCAAGAAAGCTAAAAAAGCCTTTTAGTCAGAATAATTTGAAAACTAGACTGGATAATTGGCTTGTGCTCCTTGCAATTTAGCTCCGGAGCTCACACTTCCAGAATTACATGCCAGTACACTAGGACTGCCCCTTTCCAATCCCTGCCAAGGATTATGTGGTCTCCCAGGATGTCCTTCAAAGGAAGCTGAGAGGAAGGATCCCAGTAATTTATTTTATTCTTACAAATACATAAACTATCCTAAAAAAAAAAAAAAAAAAAAAAAGGCTGCCAAAAACAGCACGGAAGAAAGATGCTGCTCTTTACATATTTCATTCCACATACTAACATTTATCTCCCAGGTGATACACACAAACTGATACTTCAAACCAATACCAAACAGCAAACTGTCCTACCTCACCTCCCTCTGATGACTACACAATAACAAGCCACAAAATATTTCTTCAAAATCCAAAAAACTTGACTTGATAATTCACATCAAAAAAGCTAAATAAAATTTTTGGCAATTAATTCATTGATTATTAAGATGTCACCACACAAGAACAGGAATTATATATGTGGATAAATACCTTGGGTTTTGCTTTGCTGAAGATGAAAACTCTGTGTATCCATTTAAACACATCACTATGGGATCAGGTAAAGAGCAATATTATAAATGGAATCCCTGAAAACATTTAATACACAGAGAATCTAATATATTATTTCAGGATTTTACATTATTTCCAGGTTATAATTAGTGTTGATGTTAAATATATTTGTTTTTAAAGTGCTACCATGGAGCAGCACACTTTCACGGTCATGTTTTGACATGTACATATAGCCAGTCATTATGCCACAAGTTGGCTGGTTATTTAACTTGTCATAACACAAACCTCGAAAGAGAGGCAAAGAAATCTTTCCCACTTTATCAGTTAAGAGATTTCAGCTCTTATGAATAATTGATGCTGTAATTACTAACATTGAAAATAAAAAGATGAAATGCCTGTCTGATGTGTTAGACCAATGACCCAAAGCAGTGAAATGGGCTGTCAAAGCCCATTAATGGGAATGAAATGTTGTTTTCAGAGAGCATATTTACTTTTCCCACCCAAGCAGCTCATTGGAGATTTGAGCTTTTTTCTTTATTTTTAAATCTATCGCTTCTTTCAGATTAATGTTCCATGTTAGAACATGAAAGTATTAAGTGAAGATGTTGTTGTATTTACTTTTTCTATCTTAAATGTGCATTCTGTTACACAGTGCAACATGCCACATATAGCATGTTTCTCCTTCGGAAATCATCTTCATTACTGCTTGTGACCAGTACACTTAGTCATTATCTCATTAAAAGTAATCAGTCATCTAGATGAGAGGAAAAAAAAAAAAAAAAAAAAGAATTGACAACAGTATTTCTAATCTCAATCATACCACTGACTGAAACAAGTTAATTTATGCTATAGTTTGTCTAGGCACAAGCTGAAGATGTGTACCTGTGCAGAAGTCCTGGTATACTTGCTGCCCTCAACCCCAGGTTATTCAGTATGTATGATGAAAACTAATAGTGTGTATGTGAGAAGATTTCTACCCACCAGAAACAATATATTTTGAAAGCAAATAGGCAATATGAAATTGAGCCTAAAAATACCAATGGAATAAATGTACGAGGGAGGTCAGCCTTCCTGGGACATGCCCTGGGCTATGAAGACCCAAGCCTTCCCAGAGCCAAAACCCAAGACCAGAGTGCTGCTTTAGCTTGGTCACCACCTATAGATCTCATTTTTCTTCCACCCTTGGTTTTATACAATTTACCAAACTGCCTATTTCTGCCTAACAGAGTGGGCTGGGGGTTTTTAGTTCTTTTTTTTAACGTGATCGCTATACCCCAACATCACTTGCGGTAACATCCTTCTTTGCTAAGCAATTTATTACCATCTCCAAGGAATATTCTGCTGTATCCATAGCATAGTTTACAACTGCTACTAAACTCCATCTGATACAAAATGTCATTAATGCTTTTATCTTCTTAGCATCTGTAAATTACTTCTTTCCACTTGAAATTTCATAAGCTATTTTAAGAATATTATGGTTATTTGCTTTCTAACACTGCAGCGTAGGCGTTTAGATCCAATTTCATGTTCTTTTCTGCTTTCTAATTTTGCTGCCTGAAGCATATTTACTAATGTATGCATGTTCCCTATCAGAATGGGAGAAAAGCTGGTCATTCTGCCAAAGCTCTACCAGCAATGTCCAAATCAGTTGGGTGGTGCTGCTCATATGTAAAACTATCAAATTGACATTTTACATGACATCAGGCTTCAGGATCACCAACTCATAAAACAAAGAATAATCTGCATCTGTCCTTGAATCAACATTTCTGTCAAACTGCAAACTAGGCCACCCGAGATTTTACAAGATTCCTGATAGCCAACAGCTTCCCTTAATGATTACACAACAGTGCTTTAGGCTCTCTTTTTTAAAAAAAAATTTGGCCAATGTCTTTTCTTTCTTGACAGTACCTGCAAGATATATTTATTACAAATGAATAACGTTGCAATCCTGCTGATGATAGTGGGTTGGAGATGTCATGGCTGTCAGTATTCTTCTCCAAGGGAGTACACCTTTGTGTAGAGTTTATAATTATCTCATCTATTTCATATGGTTTAACAACTGTGAGCATGTCTTAGTTTGGGCTGAAATAGAGTTAATATTCCTTTTCAGGGACTAGATGAGTGCTGTGTTTTGGATTTAGCTTTGGGTTTGGTATGGGAAAAATACTGATAGCACACTGATGTTTTCAGCTGCTACCGAGACTTCAAGGACTCTCCGACTCTCCATGTCCTGCCCGTGCGCAAGGGCACAGGGAGCAGGGAGGGAGCAGGGCCACAGCACCTGACCCTAACTGGCCAGTGAAATATTCCATATCATGGAACGTCATGCTCACTATATAAAGAAGGGGTGGTTGGGAAGGAGCTCTCTCGCTTCCGGGATTGCGATTGTGGGATCTTGGTATCTCGGGGTTGCTGGCCGGGAACGGGCTGGGTATTGGTTAGCGGGTGGTGAGCAATTACGCTGTACATTGCTTGTTTATATATTTCGTTTTGTTTTCCCCCTATCATCGTTATTGTTCTCGTTTTATTGCCATTATTAAACTGTTCTTATCTCAGCCTGCGAGTCTCCCTTCACCCCTCTAATCCCCTGCCCCATTCCCAGGAAGGGAGGGGGAAGGGAGGGTGATTAGCTGCGGGGGTTGGTTGCCGATCAGGCCCAAACCACAACAGAACATAACTAGTTTCTCCCATATACATCATGTTTAATCCAAAACCTTAAACCTTCTAAGACTCAGGCCTTCCTATTATTATTCATGTTTTGGTCACTTCGCCATTAGGTTACCACAATACATCCTACACGGACAAACATCATCAAAACTATCTGAAGTTAAAATTTCATACAAAGTCTGTGCCTGCTTCCTAAGACTACCTTGGCAGAAACATGTGGTGCAATGTACCTTGATGAAGAAGTACATGAATATGTATGATATGCGATCTGCATTGCCTGCTTATTCACTTTCTGGTGAAATTTAAGATTTTGGACTTGATGTATATTTTAAAGCATATTTGCATATTTTAAGAGCATTACATACTTAAAGTAAGTTTCTCTTGCATTCATGATAATTCATTCTCAGCTACTCAGAACGAAAATAGACAATTTTGTTAGCTTTCAGATCATGAGGCAAAGCACATTCTCCCACTGGTTTTAGAGAAAGGTTGAGAGATGTAACTCATCAGACAGAACAGTGATTCTAAAAGAAAAAGAAAAAAAAAAAAAAGCCCAAACGCCAAGTGTTGAATATAATGAAAATAATGGCATTGAGACTGTTTCAGAAAAAAACAAAACAAAACAAAAACAAACCAAAACCACAAAAAAAATTCAAATATATATATAAGCATCTAAATAGAGAAGTGATAACCAAACAGAGAAGCACTTGAGCATTATTCTGTCCTCACTCCTACCACATTAAAGAAGCTTGCTGATGATACTGATGGTGGAACGGTGCTTCCTGACTCCAGCATGCTGACTGATGAAACATCTAACACAGTCCACAGATAGAGCATATCACCCATCTCCTGGTCAGATGTCTCACTGGTTTAACCTACAAATAATATACTTCCCACCATTAGAAAAACTGTTCATTGTCTGGCAGGCAACGCAACCACCTAGTGAAACAACAATAGAATGAAAAAGTCCCAGTGTACTCCCACCAGTTAAGAACATATCCACTGGTGTCACTTAACTTGGTGGCTGACACCTTCCCCAAGCTCAGGTCCCACAGGTCAGGGTGTAGTTTCTGAGAATGAGTTTGGTATATTTTTGGGCTTTGTTTTTTTTTTTTCTGTTTTTCGTAGATCCTTGTACTCTGCAGGCTTCAGGCCTGAATAACACCAGCAACATAAAAGCCTGGGCTACCAAAAATTACAGTGTTGAGATTTGAGACATTGAGCCAAAGGTAGAAGAGGAAAGATGAGTGAGAGAAAGCAAAAAGAAAAAAGATTTTGCTGTTCACTTCCCATATGTGTGCAATGCTATATTACTGCAAGTAGCTGTCAGGGATTCTGGTGAAGCTCTTGGCCAAAGCAGCCTCCATGATTTGGTCTTTCCAGTTCTCAGGGGCAAGTGACTGAAGCACAGCTGGTGCCGGTAGCTACTCTCACTTCAACACAGGCCTTACATACCCTTGCGACATCTGTTCTCATTTACTCTTGCAGACATGCAGAACAGCATGGAAACATGGCTCCAGACAAGGCAGGATACAGATTCACCTTTAATAATACAAGCCTCTAGCTCCCTTTCAGGCTGTCAAAACCACTATCTGCATCCACGAGACTACTGACAATACACTAAGTATAGAGACCCCAGCTGTGATTCACATTGACCTTCATGAATAGCTTTGAGTCAAAGAAGAGGGTAGAGAAGGCCACCAAAGAATCCCTGGTGACAGCAATATCTAAGTGACTCCACAAATCTTCACAGGCTTAATCCCGAGTTAGCTGCACACTGGCCTGTTGACACAGCACCAGCAATGTAGGTACTACTGCAGACATCGTGAAATCTGCCAACTGAAGGTCTGCAAATAACGGCAAAAATCCATCAATAATGAGCTACTATGACTTGCATAAAACAAAGTATCATTCTCCTTATTGATAAAGAACCACACAAAAGAGCAGCACATAGACATGTCATCCTGTCAACTACACCAAAAGAGCTGCAGAAACTTAAGTAAGCAAAGTCCATTATCTAATGTGTTTCTGTTACCCAGAAGGATATTGACTAAGGATCTTACAAATGGCACCTCCCAGATTGCACAGCTGGCTGTCATTTTCCCCTGAACTGGGCAGATGAAGGATGGTGACAGTTAGGGAAGACCACTTTCCAAGCGACCAGGCAGCACTCTCCCTTGTATCCACTGCCTTGTGACAACTAGCTACCGAACAAAGGGCAAACAGAAAATAGACCTCATTTCCGTGATCACCACCATCCTGATCCTGAAATTCTCCCTTGTATGGCTAATTCTCAGTTGAAACATGATACCCCATGGTCAGCTATCCCTCTTCTCACAAATGCAGGCATGCAGAACGCCTTGCACCTCACAGAATAGTATGTAGCACAGCACAGTTTCTGTCTCGTACTCAGTCTTGATACAACTGTGCTGGCATTTGAATGATCATGATCAAACACAGAGCGATGCTGCTGCATGTTACTGTACCACTACTGAGACACAAATGACAGCAAATAACACATGGTATAACGCCTTTTTTTAGGTCCATTTTCCAGGCCTGCATTCATCTCAAACTTTTTTCTCTTCCACGGTAACAACTCAGAACTCCTCCAGAACATTTCAGGATTATAGCCCAGACTATACAGAATGTGTATAGAGAATGAAAGTTGAGCTCTGTTGCCTAACTTGCTGTGGACATTTTAGAGCCCCAAAAGTAAAATTTGTGCATAACTATAACATATGTTGCCACTTGAGCCCCTTTATAAATCTAGCCTTTATTCTCAAACTGCCTCTTACAATCAGTACCCATGCCTCAATTATGGAGCCTTTAAGACCAAATAATTAATTTCTCAAGAGTGTGGAGACATCAGAGAGATCCCACAGCGTGAACAGATCTTATGGACAGGTTAATAGGATTTGTCTTTTCTGTCCTGAACCAATCAACTTGTGCAAGAGAGGTGAGGAGTGGCAAAGGAAGCTGCAAGTACCAATTTACTTCATTACCTTCTGTTGTGTTAGTGTGAAACAGATTACTGGTAGCATCTGAACAATGACCCCCAGGAAAAGGGGTGATGTATGTATTTATGTGATACATAGATACATAGGTCAACCTAGAGGAGGGACCCAAGGAAAGTATGTATAAATTGGGGAGGGGCAAGGATAACAGACGTGAAGACCACCAATACATCCTTGAACCCTCATCAACAGGACCAATGCAGGAACCCATTCCAGTGACTTCTCTTTCTGTCCCCATCTCCTATCCCTCTTCTCTTTTCCACCCTTTCCTTGTTATCAAGTAAAGCAAGATATATCATACTGCTTGCAATAACTTGTTATATACTTAGTCAATTATCAGGTATCCAAATAATACATTGTGGGAAATTAATAAATGTTTATATATGGACTTTGGGACTTGTCTCACCATGGTCCATTCCATTAGGGATTTTCAAATCTAAGTCACCTGCCTTCCTCTTCTGAGAAGGATGTGACAGGGCATCACATTTTCTAACCTCCAGTTATCCGGGACCTCCCCGCTTAGCCAAGACTGCTGATAAATGATTGAAAGTGGCTCAGTGAGCACTTCTGTCAGTACCCCTGGGTGGATCCCATCTGGCTCCAAAGACCTCTGTGTAAGTGGTGTAGCAGGTCACTAACCATTTCCCTTTGGATGATGGGGCCTTCATTTTGCTCCCCATCCCTGTCTTCCAGCTCGGGGGACCGAGTACCTGAAGAACTTAAGGTTCTTACTATTAAAGACTGAGGCATTAAGTACCTCAGCCTTTTACTCATCTGTTGTCACTGTTTCCCCCACATCCAATAAAGGATGGAGATTGTCTTTAGCCCTCCTTTTGTTACTAATGTATTTATATAAACACTTTTTTTTTTTTTTTTATGGCAGTAGCCAGATTAAGTTCTAGCTGGGCTTTCTCCCTTCTAATTTTCTCCCTGCATAACCTCATGACACCTTTAGAGTCCTCCTGAGTTGTCTGCCCCTTCTTCCAAAGGTCATAAACTCTCTGTTTTTTCTTGATTTTCCTGCCAAAGCTCTCTGTTCAACCAGGCTGGTGGCATTCCCCACTGGCTTGTCTTTCAGCACATGGGGGGACAGCCTGCTAGCCTGCTCTTGCACTTTTAAGATTTCCTTCTTGAAGAATGTCCAGCCTTCCTGGACTCCTTTGTCCTTCTGAACTGCCTCCCAAAGGACTCTGACAATCAGCCTCCTAAACAGGCCAAAGTCTACCCTCCAGAAGTTCAGTGTAGCAGTTCTTCTGACTCTCCCTCCTTACTTCTCCAAGAATCTAAAACTATTATTTCATGATCACTATGCCCAACACAGCCTCCAACCATAACATCACACACAAGACCTTCTCTGTCCACAAACAACAGGTCCAGGGTGGCACCCTCCCTAGTTGTCTCACTCATCAGCCGTGTCAGGAAGTTGTCTTCAACACACTCCAGGAATGTCCTAGACTGTTTCCTCCCTGTTGTATTGTATTTCCAGTGGACATCTGGTAAGTTGAAGTCCACCATGAAAACACAGGCTAGTGATTATGATACTTCTCCCAGCTTCTTATAGAATATTTCGTCTGCCTCTTCTTCTTGGTTTGGTGATCTATAACAAACTCCCACCATATCTGCCTTGTTGGTCTTCCTGCTGATTCCTACTTACAAACACTCAACCCCAGCACCATCATTAAGCTCTGGACAATTGCATGACTCTTGATAACGATACTCTCCAACAGGCTAATTAGACATCAGGCAATGAAATAACTCTTGGTAAAAAATAATGGTGTTCCACCAGAGGGCTTTTAATAAAAATAACCTACTGTGCTCCCAGTTTGGATTCCCTAGCAAAATTACATTTGATGATGACACCATTATCTGAAATACAGCTAAAACCAATCATAACAAACTTATGTGGTCATAACCCAAAGATCCCTTCCCTGTCGACCCATTCAAGAAATCCTACACACACTTTTTCATGCTGTCTATTTACAGTTCCTTACCTGGGCAGATAATTTGAGATTTGGGTACTGAACAAGGAATTATACAAAGGCAAAATAAAGGCAGACCAACGGATGCAGATGGAGATCTGAAGTTTTGCTCAGACTATCTGCTTTGGGGATGTGACAGAAACACTTTATTCTGTGCCTGATGAAGTGCTATTTGTCCTGTCTAGTGTCCTCCCCAAACTTCTACTGCCTTTCAAGAAGTTCTACTTCTTTTAGATCAGATAAACAGAAAAGCTCAAAACTATATCAAAAAGGAAGAAAGAAAAACTAGGGGATGAGTCTTCTTGACTGATTACATGTCAGACTAGCAACCCACACTTCTGAAAAAAATGCCATATTCCTCAGGCCATGACATATTCCAAGGGCAAGCACTGAAAGCTCTTCTCTTGAAGACAAATCCACGTGCAAGCAAGCATACTGAAAAGCAGATAAGACACCTGAGTGACCTAGTGGTCTGGATATTCAAGTGTCCACAAAAATAAGCTAGAGTTTCTTTCCCAATTTACTGGAATGTACATGCTTTACATTATACCCTGAGCAGGGAAGAAAAAAAAAAAATCTATTTCTGTAAATTCTTTGCAAATTTCTAACATTTCTTCCTTGATTTCTTAAGAAGTTTAAAAAAAAAAAAAAGTGTAACTGCTTCACAAAGTTTCTAAAATCAAAGGATATTCAACTTCATAAGCTTAGCATAAACATTATTTCTAACTTACATTCCCAGCATCCACATTAGGTTAGTAGAAGTGAAGATGAGGAGTACTCCTGCTGACTTTTCTTTCAAAAATCATATTGGACAAGACAAAATAATTTAATACTACTTTCTGTCCTACTAGTGGATTTAAAAAAAAAAAAAAAATTTACAAACAAGGACAACTTTTTCTTTTTAAAAACACAGACACGAGACAAATTTATTCACCGTTTATAGGCTGGGTCTATAGATGACCTTCACGTTAAGTGTGACCAGAAAAGCACATGGTTAAGTGTAGGATTCTGTAATGGTTATATGGCAGGAGTCCATATTAATAACCACAAACTCTCCTCTGTATAAACAATTTGGTAAATGACAGCATGAGTTAGGAATATCAAGCAATGCAACCTCTTCAGTGTGCAGACAAGAGAGTTCTGGCATTTACTTCATGGGAGCTTCTGCCTGTGGTGGCCTGCTCCCGTTGAGACAGATTGGCTGTTGGGGATGCAGCTACCCAAGACCATCTCCAGCATGTTTCACTCCCCACAATGACTGATCCCTTTTGGGGCAGCTGCCGGCCCAAACAGCTTTGTCTTTTCTGCTCCGTGCTACTCACTCAGGCTCATACGGAGTTTCCCCTCCCCACACTGCCCTAGATGAGTTCATGCCCATCTGGGAATACGCTCCTCTTCTCATTAGAGCACAATATTATAGTTATCAACAACCTCACCAGCACTCTCCTATGGTGAAATCTGGAAGAAGGAAAGCTGGCCTAGATACAATCTATGTAGGACAATGGCAAAATTCACTAAAACTTTCTCAGTTTTGGTACTCCTTTTATAGGTGACTCTTCATGCCTCAACAGGCCATATAGGTTTTCTCTGTTTACAAGATCTTTGCTGATTATTCAGGTATTCCTGCACATTTCAGTGGAAAATAAATCCATTATTTTCTACATTTGGCTAGAAAAAAAAAAAACGATGCATCAAAAATTTCTTAAATTCTAGCATCAGCTGGGCCCTGGACTCTAGATACTAGAGTTTTTTTAAAGTATTCCATGTAAACAATGCTACATGAGCCCCTGGCAATCCTTCACACACATATTGCTATAAAGTCCCTGAAAGATGGGGATGGCAAGTATTTCATTTTACCAAGTTACAGCATGTGCTCAGGCACTCACTGCAAACTATTCAAAGGCAAACACAGCAATCCTGTGACACACATGGAGATTTAACTCAATTTGTCTTAATTCTCAGAGCCCTATTTTTAATTGCTGGATCATTCTTCTTCCTTAAAGGATGATTATCAAGGGATGAGATTAGAGAAGACCAAACCTTCAACCCAAATTCCTTTGTTTTGTGGATTTCATCCAGACTCACAGAGTATTTAAATATTTTTTTTTTGCACAGCTTTTAAGTATCTCTTATGACTGGTAGGTATGGGAAAAGTTTCCCTCAGTTATTATACTGCACCATATACACTCATTTAAAAATGTTTATCACTAACTTGACAGACCATAAGAGCTTCATCAGGCCAGCCTATAAAACTAGACATGTATTTTCTAAAGCATATCGTTTCATAGGCCCTGTAGGTGTTCCTGTATCATGACCTTAAAATTTCTAGTATTATAGACGAATACTATCCAGTTTTACAGACATGCCAATAATTCTGATTAACATGAGTCTTCCATTTATTTCACAGCTCCAGCGACAAATTCTCCTTTTTGCTATTAAAACAAGAGGTTACTTAGAAATCAAACCGCTTGCATCAAATAATAATAATACATATTATCTTAGAAATCAAAACTACTGATCACCAAAAATAAATTTTTAAAACTGAGAACTATGATTAAACTGTCTTTCGATACAGACAGAAAAAAGTGAGTTTCATATCCAGTGGCAAGTTTCATCACACAGTCTAACTGGAATTTGTTCCAATTACAGACTACAAAACTTCAACCTTCTTTCCACTCCCTAAAGTGCAATTAGTTATATGCATTTGATTCCTCACTCTGTTTACAGAGAAACCAATGTCAAACAAACTACAAGAAGTTATCTTTAGAAAACATGCAACTGTCAAACCTCTAATACACAATTTGTGCAAGCATGAGGCTAGTTTTATAGAGGAAAACAACTACAACTACTAGTTGTATAGAGAAAACAAACTACCTCAGATGTACTCCATAAAAAACTCTTAACATTGAGACAAAAGCTAAATTCATCCCTTCACCTAAAAAAAAAGTTAGTTCTACAGCTCTATAAACTGTTTTGTCCCAGAACGTAGAACAAAAATTAAACAATGTCAGTTCCTAGCCAGAAGTAAATATAAAGTAGAGTTTCCGGAATGAATGCGTAAATCTTCTTGGCTCTGCCTTTACATTTTTAAAACAGCGCATGTGTTTATATTCTGACCTTTGTATATTTTCCAAATGAAAACAAAACAAAAAATATCAGATAAATACTTTTCAGCAATAATCAGACTCCTATTACTTTCTGAGTGTCAGTTATAGTAATACCTAACTGCCCTAGTGTAATAGCAATTACATTTCCATTCTTGATACTCAGGAAGAAAGCATGCTTCCACAGAACCTGACCTGTCAATTTTAAATTAGTTTCAGCACGAACCATTCAAACACTGGAAAGAAGCGAGAGTAATTTCATTATGCAAGTGATATACCAATTCCTTAAAAAAAAAAAAAAAAAAAAAAAGCAACAACAAAAAAACAATTAATAAAGGCTACTGCATGCTCTGTTGCTATTAATTGCTGTCAGTAATAACTACTTCATTTCAATAAAACTGCTTCCTGCTTAATTTCCTTTTGCCTTAGCTCACAGAAGAGTTTATACCAGTACATTATGCATCTGCTTGTTCATACTAGCTTCTGAACCTGCTGAACATTTTCAATTAAATTTAACAATGAAGAAAGGCTCAGAGGAAATAAGTTCCTACTAATTTGTGAAAATTAGCAGCTGATAACAAACTAGTATCTACCAGGAAGGAAAGATCACACAAATCCAGTATTGGTCTGCCTCATTTGGCCTGCCAGCCAGCTCATCAGTATTAGACAGCTCTGGAGATCAGTAGGAGATGGCTCTGAGCCAGGTAGGTCCTACCCCTACCAGAACACTGTAAGGTACCTTAAGTAACATCCTGCCTGAATAAAACTAAATGTTGCAAGGGTACGATACATGTCATACACCAACTGGCTCTTTCAGACCATAAAAACAGGTTTTCTTTTGGTTTTACCTCAGCTGAACAGAACATATACCAACCAACCAGAGTGCTGGAATCACTTCACACTGATTTTTACACTATGATTTAAAGAAACAATACAGGCATGCACCAGTTCGTATGTTTAGTGCTGTTTAGTCAGTTTTATTAGTTCTTCACAAGCAACTGTGTAACAGCTTCAGAAAATAAAACATCAAAAAAAATTCCACTGAAGAGGAACTTGCAATAAATATTGAAGGTGAGACATTGGATTGCAATGTACTGACTTCTGCTATAGCCACAAATGATAACTCCTTCCTCAAGAAGTAAAGCACATCTTAAAGCACAGAAAGCTCTAGGCACATGATGAACATGAATAATTTTGCTCCATTTTGGGCTGGATTTCCCCATCCCAGTGGCGTGACACCTCACTAGTCCCCAGCTTGCCAGCGGGCCTCTAGCCCCTCCTCAGCACAGACAGCTCCTGCCCGCAGGGAGGGACCACGGCCCAGCTCCCCAAAAAGGGACCCTGCGTTTGTCACCTCCAAGCCACAAAAGCCAACAAACAGCCTGCTTTATTAGGGAGAAGCACTAACGGGCTCCTTATCCTTTAGGATTTAAGGACATTTCTTTCTGAAGCTCATTTGCATGCATTGTTTTGATTTTGTCAAGGGTTCGGATGCTACAGTGGCAAAATTCTTCCAGAGTTAGAAGTAAAAACATATTCCTAACATAAAAAAAGTATGTTCCAGTAAGCACCCAGTGAGGTACTGGCTGACACCAAGATCACAATCATCTGGATTACAAAAGAACTTGCCTTATTCTGAAATCCTATACATGCACCTTACTTCAACTCACTCCCAAATTATCTTCCATCATCTGGTGTTACAGCTATAAAGACAGTGAGTGTCATGCTAGAATTGTAAATATCAACCTGCCTCCTTTTGACTGAGAAGTGTGATCGCACACATTTCTGTGATTTATCTTCCATTACTGTCAAGCAGAACTGCAAACAAGCCTTTATCTCAAAACAAGGGAAATGGATGTTAGCCACTGATTGAGTTTCTGTATAAACAGCAGGTCAAGCAACCTTCTTAATTTCACATATCGCAAAAGAAGGAAAACAAAACACTTAATACGCTCTTAGCTGCAGCAAAAGGTGAAAACCATAAATGCTGTTACTGTCTTTTACTACCATTTGTTTGTTTCTTTTGTTTTTTAAATCCAGTGCTTGAGAAAGATATTTTAGCAGAAAAATACAGCTGGAAGAAACAGGTTGAAACTCATTGCTTGACTCTTGTGCTCCATGTAGCCTCCCCAGGAAAACCTTCTCTTTGGTGGAAATGGATCAATGACATCCGATTTTAGCAGTAGCATGGAAGTCGGGTCTTTGTAGTAGTATTTACAAAAGTTCACATTAAGAAACATTACTCTAGAAGCTGCGCCATGCTCCCAAAACTTCCCAAAAGCAAAGCCAGAGAAAAGCACAAATGCCTACATGTTTGCATGGAAAGCATACCTTTCTCTCACAAGCTCAAACTGTTCTTCAGTTGAGACTTTCCAGGATCCCAAGACTTCCCAATGTCCTTATACATCCCAAAGCCTGCATCTGTGCTGAATACAATGATTTGAAGGATGGACTCAGAGTAAGTATGACATTGTTCTCTTCAGTTTTCAGATTTTTGAGGCCATAACCTGAAATAATTACCAATAGGCCATGTTCATATGACAATATGTTCCAAATAGACAGCAAACAAGGGCACGCTTAAAACAGCAACTCCATTTTATCAGTGTTCCTAAGAAAGCAAAACCAGAAGAACAAATTACTTCTTTTTGCACAGTGGATAATGGAAATGAATCTATGTCTACACCCACCTCAACTGCCAGCAGCAGCTACATTCCAGTAGAAGCACAAAACTGATAGATTAACAACGGAAACATTCAGATAAATTTTTACCAATAATTGAAATTAGTAGTATCCCAGAATAACCAACCATCTATCTTCTTTCAAGCCAATTTTTTATATGTTCATTAGCCATTAAATAATGTTTCCTGTAGGTCGAGGCAACAGGAAGGAAGGAAGGCTGTTAACTTTATATTTAAATTACCTCACAAATGCTTAAATAATGTAGTGGTGAAGGCTAGATCAGAGTTTCTCATGTTTTGAGTACCAATTAAAAACCAATACAGACAGATAAATTATCAGCTAAAAGATGGCTTTTAGAGAAAGAAGCCTGAACATTACTCAAAGGTATTGAACGAAATGGCTACAAAGAGAAAACACTATGCATTAACAGGAAAAAACAAAAACAGAACCAAGGATAATACGATGACTGGGTCTACTCCTAAACAGAATCATGAAGAAGCAGATCTATACAGGTACTGGATCCTAACTCCTCAACTTCAGTAGAAATCAGGTGTAACTGAAATAAATAAATTTGTCCCTCTAATGTTGAATTGTGTCTATTATTGAGAACCTATGCTTTTCAACACTCATTCATGATGAAAAAATGGTTTTATTAGAATGGTAGAAAACATTGTATTCAAAGCCTTAAGAAAATTTTAACATATGTCTACAGTACACATCTATCTTAATTGTTTCTGACTGTGTGATGAGTATCACAAACACTATTTTGGAAGAGAAAAAGAAATCTCAGGATAATTCCAGCTCTCCATTAGACAAAGTTTTTGTCATTAAAGCTCTTAACAATTGTTAATACAGGAGGAGTGTTTAAACATACTGACTAGCTTATAGACATTCATTTGCAAAACCTTAAAAAGCAAAACTTAAGAATTTCTTGATCAACAAGGTCAACAATGAAGGACTTGTGGACACTAGTCTGCACCTGTTACCAAAGGCAATTACTGGATGGAGTTCTTTAAGCATCAATGAAAAGAAGTGTTAGAGCTTCAGAGAGAAGATCTAAAAGGGAACAAGTTCAGTGGCGAAAGTATTGGGAAACAAATTAGAAGTACCAAATCAGTGCAGTGACAATATATACTCATTTGTGGGGTCATCCAAAAAAAGGTCACAACAATGCTGTCAGGGACAGCTTGAATTCAGGTTAATCTATATCCTGCAACAGTTACAAATGCCTTATAACTCATGGCAATGGACTTTATTTTTCACACTAGCATTACAAATCTATCATTAAAATCAGAATGGGAAAATACACCAAACCTTTTCAGCTCTCAGGCTAGCAAGTCTGAATGTTTACACTTGGTTCCAGCTTGTATTCATCCCAACACTGAGGATTCTGTACGTCTTTTATTTATAGTCTATACTGAGACTTTGCAAGGAATGTTTTCTTTCCGATGTTGGGCAAGGATTCCTTTTCTTCCTGTCTTGGTATGTTTTACAATACACGTCTGCTAAAAAGTGATACTATGAAGAGACTATCACTATTTATAAAAACATATTTTACATCTGCATCACAGAGATTCAGAAGGAGTTGATGCTATCATAAAGATCTTTATACAAGCAAGATGGTATCTGGAATAACTGAGCAGGAAAGATCATGTTACTTCTTGTCCTTTCAAAAATTTATTTCATACAGCAATTTTATAGTTCCTCCATTAAGGAAGTCTTCATAATATTTACTAATTGGCCTTTTCAGCCCAGCTTTACAAAAACCACTTTAGTCAAATAACTGGAACAGTATAAGAAAGCTGTTCTCATTATCAGCTTTTACCTGCTCAAGCTCTGAGCTTCAAATTCTTGCTCTCATGATTTTTTCTTAATATTAATATCATTAAGCAGAGCAATTTAAGAGGCAAACAGACAAGTGAAAAACACTTTCTGTTGTTACAGCATGTTTTTTACCACTCTACCTTCCATTATCCAGAGTGTTATAGTACAGTAAGGCAAGGCTGACTAAATTAAAATTTGGATGTTTGTACTGTTTCATTCCTTATCATTTCCTCATTTTATCTGTGGTCTGTAAATTACTTTTCTGAGCAGCAATGATAAAAGGATGCCTTTTATAGAAAGGATGGCAAACTGCCATATGCCTGTTGTTCAGTTGACTCTGTGGATACCTTGTGCCTACAACCTGCATTTTACTCCCATGCACTTCAGACACCCTTGCCAGTCTACATGCCCCTTCATTTCAGATCTCACACTTTTTTGTGTGACCTGGTGTCATTTAAAATGCTGAATAAGGCACTGGACATTTGATTAACATAATCTTTTTTATGTAGCCCCAAAACTGTATGTTTTCTAGGTTACCTGCTGTACTGATTTAAATCTGAATTCATGTATTACACATAAATAGAAATTATGTGTACTTCTGCTATGTTTATCACCAAATGCAAACTTGAAACAGAGCTTTTCAAATTTTTAAATTAAAAACAGTATTGACAAACATGAAGCCTTTCTTTAAGGAAAAATGTAATAACACCAGTCAATTAGAAAAGTAAAAAATGAAGAGAAAACAAAAAGACACTTAAAGCCAAAGTTCACCCTCTTCAATAACATCTTGTTTAGTTCTATCACTGAAAACTGATGTACAGAACAAAAACATATTGTATTAAAAAAAAAGAAAATGAAGTCATGCTCAAAATTCACAGTAAGAACACCCTGTTCAGCTCCATGAAGTAAACAGGTCATCATTCCTACCTAGCAAGTGAAAGGGTTAGCCTGAAAGGGCTGCCTGAATGGATAAGGGTTTTCAGTATAAAACATCTACATAAAATTATCTAGAGTTATCCTTATCCCAAAGAAAAGGTGAAAAAAAAAAAAAGTATCTTCTTTAGAATTCTCATAAAACTGCTTTCCAACAATACCGTAATTGATGGATGTTTACGGTAATAATATCTACTTATAGATGTGCATATTTCTTTTAACAGATTTACCTAGCATGTAGTAACTCATGCATGCATGGCCTTCATCTTTTATGCATCCACACCCATATAACAACCAACAATATAAAAAAAAGACTGTGATAAATGTACCAACCCAGTCAGATCACCTCTTTTTCTTCTAATTAATGTTCATCAAGACCTATTCCAACAGCAGAGAATACTGCACCATTTTGTCTCTTTTTCAAAGCCTTCTCCCTCCTTCATTCACTTTTTAAAAATCACTCACCTTTTTAAAGCACAAAGCTTCTCTATAATTACACTCACTTGAAGCTCAAAAGAACTCAAACCTGGGTGGGAATAGTTTTTCTATAGCATGACTTTAAGCCATTAAAATAATTGTTGGTGAAATAACCACTGTGATTTTTATTAAGCACTAAAGAAAGGGACATTTCACAAAGTGTTTGTTATGTACTACTCAATATTTCATTTTTCCATCAGCACCAAAACCATCTGACTCCCTATGAAGACTGCAGCTGTACCCTCGTGCCTACCGACTTTCTTGATGATGAGCACTACTGTTACTTTTTGAAACAGAAAATGGTTAAGAACAATCTGGATTCTCCATGAAAAACTCGAGTTGAAACTTTCATTAAAATACATGCTCATTTCCCTCAGACTGAGGGTTGTCACTGGACAGAACTAGAAAACAGAATGTAATACTTTTGCATAACAGACTGGGGATAAACCCTGAGATATATGTATTAAATCAAGCTTAAGTTACTGACAGATGCATGAAGCACCTCTGTGCAGGTTACAAATGCTAGGCCATTATGCTGGGTTTATAACATCAATAGGAATACATTCTAAAATCAGGCACTTTCTTAGTGACCATGGATACACCTTTATTCTGTTCACTAAAAAAAAAGTAATTGTTTTTTCCATTCATGTAAATGCATAAACAGGAGTAAACATGGGGAACAAAAAAAAAGTAAGGTTTCTTTGGGAAGCTGAACCAAATTCAGCAAGTGACATGAAACTCCTAGAGCACTCTTGAAGAAGCCAGTTTTCCTTTAAAACAGACAAGACAGATTCAAGAAGCAGAGTGGTACCATGCAAATTTAAGTACTGACACTGTTAATGTCTTACCATTCATAATGCAATCATTACAAACTCATGAAAACAAAATTTTATGTCTTCCTCTATTTACTGAATTAATAACGCTGTTCTCTGAGCTGAGCAGTCAGCCAAAATTAGTTTCAAGTTGTTTCTTTAGAGAAAAAGAATCTGGAGATAAATTCAAATGCTTTTTGGTATAGTTCCACTGCTTTTCTGTCCTGCTTCTCTTAAATGCATAGACACAAACTTCAACGAAGTAACAGCCAGCAGAGACACCTTCGCTCATGCATGCTCTTATTTTGAATGGGGATACATATATACTTTTGAGTGGAGGCTGCTATCATTTTAACTAAATCCTTAATATGAACATACTATAACCACTTTCTTTAAAAAAAGTAAAAGTATACTTTTCATCTACAGTCACAAATATATGCACATTTGAGAGAGAACCATACTCCTTATTACAAAGACTACTAAATGCTACCCGTTACAAGTTCACATTTCTAGTTGCTTATAATTTTCTCAAACTAAGGTTTGAGACTGCAATTCTCCCAACCTGAATAAAACACCTGGGACAGATTAAGGGATTAAAAAAAAGACTAAACTGCCAACTTGCTCAAGTTTGCTTTCTAAAAATAACTGTTAGCAGAAAGAAAATATTTTAGTTTGCTCCTGTCAAAAATACCAGAAACCATTATTTCAAAAAGCTCTATTACTCTGAAGATTTACAGCAAGGACTGAAAGCTCTCTGTTTTTGTGACTGCATATACTACTAGATAAGAGCAGCCAGTAGCCATCCCCTATTCATCCACCACCAAGGCCCACTGAACCAGCAAGGCACTTATCCACACAACTAGAATTCTTTTCCCTCCCAGAAGCTGTCTTTTTCCCAAACACTCAACCTGAATGGTCTCTTATGCTATGCTCTGAACCACAGCAGATTCTGGAAAAGTGCAAGGAAATATAGCCCAAAGCCTTGCTGAGGAGAGCATCAACAAGGCCATGCTCACACGCTCCCAAGGGACTTGCCTGTAAGTGGAAATTTCTCTTTTCTAGATTGCACCCACTGTAAAGCTGCTCCAGCCTGGGTCTGATTAAATGTGTCCTTATAACCATACAAATAATGCATTATTTCTTTTTGTATTTCAGCTGAGTATAGAAATTATTAAAACTTCATTCCTAAAGTTGGCTAAGCACACATTAGATGGCAATGCTCTCAGACACCACGCATCATAACCTAGATTTCAATTTCAGTATAAGCATTTTTAAGAAATACACACGTTCTTCTACATGGTTCCTGATTTAATGATATCCTACTACAACCTATGCCTATTTTTATATTGCCCCCTTGCTCTTACTGACCCCTCCCACTGCTCTAATCTAATCATCATCATCACACAACCACCTGCAGGATGGTTACAAACTGTTCAGTACTTTCTGGTTTTGTTTAATTTCAGGAAGAAAACTGTGAGTAGGGTTAACAGAACTGAAATACCATTTATCACAAAGCTGGCATGGAAGTGGTTGTGTGCAAAGTTTTCTCCAATACTCTGGTTTCTACAGTTTACCTATTATTTCAAACTTTGTATGAACAGCATGTATGTAAAGCAATTCAGACTGAGTAAAGGCACTAAAATGAAGACATGCCTTTAACATTGACAGTGTAAGATAGAATACATGTGTTTTATCTAAGCAGTGATGTCATATTATTTGAGCATAATCAGTGAGTAGAGCTGAGAGAAATACTTGCATTTTCTAGCTCAAGTTTCCAAGAAAGGAACTCAAAGCAACCAACACACCAACAGAAGCATATGGGGGAGGAGAGGGACAGCTGTAGTATTTTCCTTTTAAAATACACCACTGAGAAAAAACACCAAAACAAAACAAAGTAAAACAAAAGAACAACAAAGTAAACAGAAGCTACATGACAACAAATACAGCATTGCAATTTTTGAGTTTAAAGAACAGCAGTTACCTCCAAAAAATCTGCATTAATTCATATTAAGGCTAGATGGAATATTAATTTTTAGCTATAGCAAATATTTTAAAACAGCTGTTATAAATTACATGAGTTATTACCCATCAAATAAGTTGCACATTGACAGTAAAGAGAAAAGCACAGTCATCTGTGAAAAAGCAAATAACTTACTGAGCATTTTCAAATTTTACAGACACACCATACAGTAAATTTTAATATGCATTTCATACCTTCAAAAAGTTAGAAGAATTTGCTAAAAAGGTGCTTGTTTTTATGTATATGTCCTATTCAATTTAGTAATTGCTATTAGTGTTAGTAGGAATTAGTTGTGATCACTGATTAATACTAATCACCTGTGTAGACAATTCATACACACATATAAGAAACAAAACCCAAACAACTAGAAGACCTAAAAAACATACCCAAATTAAGCAGTGTGTTCAGAAGGGGATAAGCTAAATGCTCTGGACCTAAAGAATGTCGTTTCAGAGGTCACTTTAACTCCAGGTGCCCATTCAGAACTACAACACCAATATGACAAAGTTCTTCCTCCAGACAAAGTAACTGCTTTTACCTTTATTTGATTTCTGCAACTGATGTAATGGACCCAGCAGAGGACCTCAATAGAGTTTAATTCATGGTTCACATATGATTCAATCTTGTGTATAGTTTTTTTTTTTCTTTTAAACACAGCTTATGCCTCAGTTCATCATTTCTGAAACAGGATAATGCTGAGGTACCTTCTGAAATGCATTTCAAGGACAAAACTAATACTGACAAAAAGTCCACTGCAGTGCTTGTAGGTATTTAGGAACATGTAGTAGGAGAAAAAAAAAAAAAAATTACAAGGAGGTCTCAACAACATCCTGTTTGAATTAATTAAGGAATACTGTCAGCCTGACATTTCAAGTGTATTGCTTTAACAAAGAAAAGATACCACCACCAGGTCTGAGCTTCTTCCCAGGATTTTTTATTTTACATTTGCTAATAAACTTTTCCAATTTTTTTTCCTCTCATGTATGAAAGCAGTATATAAACAAGACAAACTGACTATACAGAAGCAGTTTGATTATGAATAAAGGCAAAAGAAAAAAAATGAGAAGGAAAAAAAAATTTCCCCCCAACTTAAGTTCAAGAATTGCTATAGAAACAGAAAGCAAAAGCATCAAAGAAATATGCTTTCAAATTGATATTTAAACCCTTAAACAATGTTTTCAATGTGAGCCTTTATGCCTCCAGTTATTAACAAAAGGCTGAGTGGATACATTGTTATGTTACCTTAAAAGAGTACATATTCAGGGCAGATGTAAAATTTGAGTTTAAAATACTCCTGCACAATGCACACACACACATGCACACCATTAGTAATCTTTTACTATAACTTACTTACTATTCACCTTCCACTCAGTTTCACAAATATTTCCATTTTTATTACTTTTCATTATTAATTACTCCAACTGACAGAAATTACACACCATAATACAATTAAACTTTCAAACTGTATTAGGCTTAGAAATTTGATATTTTAAAGGGTTTGTGTCAAATGCATAAATCAATTAGCTAAACTAAGCCATTCTAGCATGTCCCTTAAATGAGAATATTGACAATAATGGCTTTCCTTCTTCGCAATCACAAAAGTGGTATCAAGAGAATCTTGATTACAGGTATTCATTAGCAAAGCTTAGAAAGCTTCTTAAAACACCCTGTAAAGTTTTACGTATGTAACACATTCATGCTAACAAATCAAGCTACATTTCTGCATTTCCCTCCATACAACATTCCAGTTCTCCATTCACCAGTCTGTTTAGTGGTATAATAATTCATGTTTGAAAACTACATCTAGTGTTAGTGGATTAAGGTAATAATTTTGTTCTTCCACATTATCACCATTTCAGTTTTCAACGACAGCAAATTTCCTGATCTTCACTAATCTCACATAATCAGAGTTAGAGTTCAAAATTACCGCATAAATCTGCAGAACCTGATTGACAGACTCAAATTCTCATTAAATTCACGTGTTATAGCTGTGAGTAATAGATGAAAAGAATGGCGACTTGTCTTACAATATAACATACAGCATTTAGAAAACTTACCCAGTTCTTAAACATCTAAATTTTTTTCCTAATAAAATGCACGTAAGACACTGTTTTTAAAACTGCACTGATATTCATCTAGCAAACAGCTGGCTTCTGTACTCTGCTAAGCAAACCTACCTCCAGCATGACCTGGAGAGATGAATACTTCAATGATCTGATGAGATATACTTCCATTTCAAGCTGTTCTCAAAAAAAATAAACTAATGATAAAGATGCTTGAATGCTTTCGCTTCTCCATCTAACCTCACTGACTGACCTCTCACCATCTAACCGTACTGACCGAGCCTTTGGTCAGCCTGCTCATGACACAAAGACAAAGCGCTACACACCCTTCAGAGACTGCTACTCCTCATCCCATAAATCAGACCAGCTGATGGATTGGCATCATCTCTAAATAAAGCCTGTCAGCCCCATAAAGATAAGGTGTTGTGAGCTGCATGCAGATAGGTGTTACCCTCAAATATAAAGATACAGCATATGTTCTTTGCTGTCTTCACAGCTACGCTTGCTCCATAGGCCCTTCCACCACGCAGAAAATTCCATCCTGGCATTCGAGACAAAATTATGTTTTCAATCACGCTCTACTTTTTGAGACGCATGTAAATATACCTACATAAAATGCTTAACGTAGTGCATAAATACAGCAACATGCCCACGAGAGGTGTTCTCTAAGGTGCACATACCGCCAGACTGAATACAAAAATGTAGATTTGCTCTCTTGTGCTCTTATAAAAAAGGAAATACCCAGATCTTCCGTCAGGAATATGACAGGCCTACGCGCTGTAAGCGACCCAGCTGCAGACCCCGGCGATACCTGTGCGCCCAACACCCAGCACTGCCGAACAAAAGGGGAGAGCCCGGGGGGTTGAAGTTTGCAGGGGGGACCGGGGACCCTCCCGCAGGCCCCGGCGCTGCCCACGGAGGCCGCTGCCTCCTCCCCTTGGCGCTCCAGCCGCCGAGGCCCCGCAGGCACCCACGCGCGACCCACGACCCCCGGGGCCGGGGCCTGGTGCGCGGTCCACGCCGCCCCCCACCCCTCACACGGCCGCGGGAGCGGGAGCCCCCGCCCTTTCCCCACCCCCCCAGCTGCCCACCCGAGCCCGGGCAGCCGCGGGGGCCGCTCCTTCCCCCCAGGGGCGGGAGAGGCGGGGGGCCCTTACCCGGGAAATGCTCCTCGTCCTCGCCGCTCTCGGAGTCGGTCTGCATGGGCTCCTCGGCGAAGTTGACCCCGCGGGCGTCGGGGGGGGCCCGGCGCGGCGGCTGACCACCCCTGTCATGGCCGGGCGCGGGGGTGCCCGCTTTGCGGCCGCTCACCTCCTTCTCCGCCGCCGCCGCCTTGGCCGCCGCCGCCTCCTCCTTGAGGCGCCCGAAGTACTGGAGGGCGAACTCCAGCAGGTCCCCGGGCTGGCTCCGCAGCACCTCCACCGTGAAGCCCTGCAGCAGCTCCGTCAGCCCCGCCGGGATGGAGATGCTCATGCCGGGGCCGGCCGGGGGGGCGCAGCCTGGCCGGGAAGGGGGAGGGAGAGGGGAAGGGGAGAGGAGGAGGAGGAGGAGCGGGGAGAGCCCGCGGCCGGGGCGTCCGCAGCCCGGGGACGAGGCGCGCCCGGCAGATCGCCCGTGGGCAGCGGGGAAGGGGCGGGCGGCGGCGCAGGTGGGAGCGTGCGGGGGGCGGGCCCGGGGCGGGCGGCGGCTCGCTCGCAGCGCCTCGGCGGCCGCAGCTTCTCGCTCTGCTTCGCCCCACGCTCGGCGCGGCGGCCCCGGCCGTGACTGAAGCCTCCCCGCCCCCGCCGCCGCCGCCGCCTCCCCCCGCGCTGGGGGGGAACCTCGCACACATGTGACCCGGGAAACCATGACAACCTCCCGCCGGGGACTGCGGCCCGCAGCGCGCCCCCGCCCGCGCCGCCGGAGGGAGCGGGGCTCGGGGGCGGCCCGGCCTGCCGCGGTCCCCCGGCGGGGCGCGGAGCCCCCCCCCCCCGGGGCCGGCAGGTCCCCCCCGGCGGCTGGCCGGGTGCTGTTAGCCCGCCCCGCCGAGGCCTGCCGCCCGGCTCTCCTCACGCCCCCCCCCCCCTTGCCCGGCCGGGGCTCCACGGCCTCCCGGGGGCCCCGGGTTTGGGGTGCCTTCCCCCTGGGGTGGCTCCAGGCACCCGCGCTGGTGCTCGGCGGGGATGCCTCACCAGCGGACATGTCCCCCCGCTCGGTGAAGGACCACGGTGGATGTGGTATTCCGTAGCTAATTACTACTGTGCTTTTTCATGGCCATGTACCACCTGAATGAGACTCCCCACATCATCCATCTACATAGATACGCTATCCATTTATACTCATCTATATTATTTAGGATGAGAGGGGTGATACAGTGCTAGAAAACGCATCCTGTTTGTCAGCTGGTTGTCCAAAGTCCATGAAAAATTTAGCTGGAGAAAGAAACAATCGTTAAAAAAAAAAAAAAAACAAAAACAAAACAAAACAAAACAACAAACAAACAAAAAAAAAAGAGTACAATTTAAACATTGCTGAGTGCCAATGCTCAGCATAGACACTCTTTCAAGTCATGCTGCAGAAACTATTTAGCACAGTGGTAAGTAGGTGCTGCTTGTCATCACTTAAAGTAAGTAGCAATTACGGGTGCCATGTTTTTCATAAGGCTTTACTAAACACTTCTCAAAAGCGACATCCTTAGAATGCATGAAAACTGCACCATTCCCTGATTCATCATAACCTCTGAACACTTGGCCAATGTTTTGGGGTTTCATAGATCTCTGTTACAGAGTCACATTTTTATGCACCAGGCAAATTAACTGCTAAAAAGTCTAAGGTTGGGACTACTTGGCTGTTTGATAATTGATTTCACTAAACATTCAGGATTACTCAAATAGCTTTGAAATATACTTCATAAGGGCCTAGGGTAAGATAAGCAGTCAAAATTCAAGTCTGTAGTAGCAAGATGCTAAAAGACCTGACTTCAAGAAAGTAATGTGACAACAAAATACAGCATTTTCTATGATGCTTTTCACAGAGATCTGGATCTCATAGCCATTTTTAATTGAATTAGTTTCCAAGTGGAACCCAATGCTCCCTGGGTACGCATTTTCTAATGGCGCTTGATTCACAAGTTGGATCTTCAAAGTCTTATAGACCAGGTAAATTAGTGAAGTGAGTGATCCATGCATGTGTGGGGGATATTGCTGCCCTGTAGCAGGCAAGAAACACCTCTGGCAATGGAGTTGTGGAATACCTTTGAACAACATCTTGGGGCTTCGTTTTTCACTGCAGGAAAAGCCTACAACTAGACATCATGAAGCACTTATCTGAAGCAAAATTCATGGATGTTTAGCACTGTCCAGCCTGAGGAACATCTTCAAGGTCAAGCTAAGTCCTCTGGGGGCAGACCACAAGTGTTCTCTGGGCTGCAGAAGATTGCTCCACCAGCAGGCTCCAAGAATTGCTGCAGTGTTCTGGGGGCATCACAGCCTAGCCAGCATGCCCACACTTCATGCCATGCCCCAGTGCCAGTGTGCCCTGACCACAGCTGCCTTTACAGAGCACTGCTGGTGTAGCATACAGCCACATACATTCCAACTGCCAAGAATCAAGTGCAGCAGGAGAGCTGACATCTGTACGTTACGGGCAGGTGCATACCTCAGTCATTCTAGAGGCTGGTTTAGCTAGAAATGCCAGATTGACTCATTTACAAGTTTAGGAGCTTTAAAAGCCCTCTCACACCACTAAGAAGGCTGATCTGTTTGTGACCAGGTTGAGAGACACCTATGATATGAGGAAACCTCCAGGAAGGGAAGTATTGGCAACTGGTGCCTTTCGGGCAGTAGGAGTTCTCTGAGCATACAGTATTCCATTTATTGGAGTCTTCCAGGACTAAAAGGTTTGACATGACTGAAATTTTCTCTTAGCCAGACAAGGCACTCTGTTATTCTAGGAATTCACCAGCAGCATAAGCAGCATAGTGTCTTTTGCCATCTAACCAAGGACTTCCCTAGCTTGCCTCCCATTCTCCCAGACATGAAAGGAGATTGCTTCTCTAAGGACATCCTCAAGAGTCAGTCTTTGATGTTTGTATGCAAAACTGGGATACTTTGAATAAGAGATTCCTAAGGGGTGGCACTCTAAAGAATGATTCTTTTTAAAAATTTTCAAAACAGCCCAAAACGTTTGTGTCTAGTAAGACTTATCTTGGGTTTTGGTGTATCTCAAAGAATAACAGTGAACTTTGTAGTTCAAGTTGCTGTCATCGGGTGTCCTTAGATACTTTGTGTTCCAAGGAGCTTGCATTGACATTTAAATTGCTTTTAAATCCTTGTAAGGAGGACAGCTATCCCAAAATGCGTTATGTCTAGATGAGTGAACAAGTTAGGTAATGAGAGTATCAGATCACACCTCTCTGATGAGTTTTACTGGTTGCTACTAATTTTTGTATGTCATTCTAGTTCAGCTGTAAACATCATCTTGAAATAGAATATAAAGCCTTCAAAAATACTTCTATGCTGAAAAAGGATTGGGCAGAACATTCACCTCACAATTACCAAAAAAAATGACATAAAGACTTGTGTTGCCTCCTTTTCTCCTAGCCAACAGATGAGCTCGTCATACCACACTGCTTACCAGATTTGTATGTCAATCTTTCCCTTCACCTGGTTTGAGGCTGTGAAAAACTCGGGGTTTACAGCTAGCAGCTGAGAAATAGCAAGTGCTGTATCTCCCACATGGCAGTTGCAGACAGCATCCTTCAGACAGCAGTTGGGACTGCTTCTGTCAGAGATAGGAGAATGAGATCTTTTCTGATCGTGTAGAGGACAATGAACAGAGTGCAGAAGGAAGGAGCAACAGACTTTCAAGACTTGGCTTTACCAAGATAAATGCAAATTTAATACATTTAGTAAACCTGAGCTAACAAAGTCCATCCAACAGCCAACTGCAAGCATTTTTTCTGCCAACTTTCAACTTTTTGCCTGATATGAACATCCTTCTCCAGTCCTTCCAAAGACATTCTCTCAAACAAACATCTTCTGATTAACCTTGGCTAAACTCTGCAATGCAATACATGCCATACAGAGGGGGTAGAAGTGTGCACTTCATGTCGTGAGTGTAAGACTGGGTAAAGCCTTTCCTCTTGAGTAGAAAGTAACTTTAGCAAGCACACTAGTGGAGTACAGGCTTTTAAAACCTTCCTTAGTTACCTTCTTGGAGGCAAGAGGGACTATTATTATCGTCTGCTTGGACCAGCTGCATAGCTAGCCCAGAAAGAAGAGATCCCGATCTCTTCAACTGTAGTAGTCTCTTTCCTAATTTGGCAACCTAGCAGCTCTCAGTGGTGGATCTCAATGAAAACAGAGTTCATATTACTGGAGAAAACACAAGACAAAACCTGGTCCTATACCTACTGTAGTGTAGTAGGAAAGAATGACATTTGGGTGTGGGAGATGTTACTCTCTCTATTTCCCATGTTTTAAAGATTTTTGGCTTGTGTTATCTTGAACCTTTCGTCCTGGCTTTTGAAATTTTAAATGCAGACACACTTTGCATACTGCATGATTAAAAACTGCTGCTGACAAGCAACCTGCAAATCCCTGCATGCTTTATATTTACTTCAAAATCTCTTTAGCTATATAGCAATGTTTTTCCTTGCTGGCTCTTGATCAAGCAATAGCTGCTTTATAGGTTTTGAACAACCATAGTTCATAGGAACAGTCACATACCAATTTCTGATCTTCCAAAATACCTTTAAAATATCACATATATTGACTTCTTTTTTTTTTTTTTTTCTCAGCTCATGGAGGCTTACTAGGCAAATCTGACAGAGTTTTCTTACTAACAGTTTTTAATGTCAATCATTTAGCAATAGATTTTTTTCAGTAATAACAAAACTTGCAGCTGTGCAGATCCATAGTTTCCTGCTTTTCTGTTCTTCTCATTAGAATGTTATGTCACTATTATTATTTTATTAAATCCATTACCAAACCTAAATCTATTTGTCAGAAAAATGTTTAGTTCTATCAACAGTATAAGAAACTAGTGCCTGTAGTTCATGGATCAAATTCGAACACATTCCTCTTGGCTATTCCTTTACTTGAGTCTCCTTCATTTCATACCCTTTGCTCTGCCTATACTTTTTGTTCTGTGGATTCAAAACACTTAACTCTTCCCCTGACTAATGTAAATCTTGAATGGCAAGAACCAAGTAGCCATTTATATACTCAATATTCTCATTTATGCCAATGAGGGTTTTCCCTGAGCAAGAAGAATGGCCAAGTTCAAAAGTTGGAGTGGAAGAAATCTACCTCAGGAAACAGAATAATGGTGAAGCATTGTAAATGAAATAGCCCCTGCCATTTTCAGTACCAATTCACAGTCAGTTTTACCTGATACAAGGTTTGAGAATTTTTCTCTCACCAAAATGGCACCCTGCTAACCCTTGAGCAAGTGTTTCTTTCCTCTCCCTTGTATCACCTTTTTAGCACTTGCAAGACTACGTAGTAAGTCAAATTAAATGCCTGATGGAGTTGAGATGAATCATCAAGCTAACAGGGAGAAGAGAGCAGAAACTGTGGCTCAGGAGGAGTAATATCAGACTATCTTTTCATCAGCAATTCATATTTAGGTTGGCTTACATTGGTCATGAAACCAGGTCTTCAAACAACCTCATCTACTGTGATAATATGGTCAGAAAAATTACAGAGTATCAAATCTTCTGACCTCAAGTCCCTTATTTTCCACTCACCCTAGTGCTTCTTAACCCAAAACTGGATTTTCCAGTAAGGATGAACTTCCTGACTTATCTCAGACTTTGCATGTAACAGCTACTATTTGGTGAATGAACAGCTGCTGATTTCTATTGAAATCGATTGTTTGTGGTCCTTGATATTCAGAAACTACTGGATACTCTCTCTTAGAAAATCAGTCCTCTTTATGTGCCTCTATTTGGGCACTCACAATCACCTGTAATTTCAGAAAAATTTCACTAGAATTTTCAGTCAGTATAATGAGTGCTGAATTTGCCATTAAAAGTGAACCTTCTCATTTTAAAAGTAATGAGATAACAGTGTAGACGTAGTAGACTTCAGCTATTTTGAGGATCTTATTTCTTATGATGTTCTACTCTGTTTATAAAAATGGCATTGTACACTGTCAACACAACCTGTTAAATGGCTAACGGAGACATCTCTCCAAATAGCTGACAACAGAAAATCATCATCAGATGGAGAAGTTCTCCAGGAATTGACAGTAGGCTGCTTTTATTCAACACCTCCTGCAATCACTTTGGAACAAGTATAAATGTTGCTGATATAATTTCCAGATGACACAAAACCCAGTGAGAATGGTGATATCAGTGAGCTCAGGAAAGTATGGAGTGGTCTGGATAACTTGTCCATTTAAATAAAATCTTTCTTTACAGCACTACCTATTAAGTCATTGACTTCAGAAGAAAGAGTGCAAGATGTTTCTACAGAATGGGAGGAGTTTATCTTGGAAAGAAGTGCTTCTGAAAAGTTTTAGAGATCAAAATGGAGAAACAGCCCGACTTGAAGTCCCAGTATAATTCTGTAGAGAAAGGGGATAATGCGATTCTTGGTTGTTTCAACAGGGAGACCGAAAATAGGAATAGGGGATCTTCCCTTTCTAAAGTGTCTTGAGACCAGTAAAAGTGTATGACCAACATGTACAGTTTTGGTGTTCATATGTTCAAAAGAATATGGAAAAATAGGAGACGTGCAGAAAAGAGACACAGGAATTATTCATAAGCTGAAGAAAATGCCTTGAAATTAAAAAGACTGAGAGAGTTCACAGCCTTTATCTAAGCAGCTGTTATTATGCTCAGTAGAAGAAGCTTATACTGAATGATCTAAATGATGAAGGATATCAGTCTAGATGGTCTAGTGATTCCTTCTAGCCCCTTTAAGGCAAAGAATAGTACTGGTCTTGCTTATCATAAATGACTCAACAGCTTCTCTTGGAAAGTCAAGCTTTTTCACATCTCTAGAGGAACATACAAGTATTCCAAAAGACGCAGTAGTTCTTAGATCTTATGAAATATGAAATAATAGTGAGAAAATCATAGTACAAATATGCTTTTTAAAACCTACAGTCACCATTGTAGATGCTTGGGTATTATTTAAATGCAAAAGAGCTATAGTGAATGCATAGTTTTGCTTTTCATTTTTCTTGAGGGAACTAGGGAATCTGATGATTTCTGAAAAATGAACTTTCTGCCTGCAAACCCTCTTCTCTGGCTGGTCCTGAGCTTAGATCTGAAGTCTTCAGATCATTTGCTGTATGGCAAAAACAGGGAACAAATGAATAGAAATAGTTGTTGGATGGAGAACAACCCTACAATTCTATACCTTGCATTGCTCATTAACTGGCAGTGTTCTTCCAAACAAATCTATTATGACAATTATCTTAGGTTTCTTGGGAGCTAATTTATGTAAGGAGGGACTCTCAGAGCTGTGGAGTCTGTGGTTCTAAGTGATGTCTTCTCCTAGAAGTGGCAACTTTTTCAGTGGACATTAACTGTTGGGGTTTTGATTTTGGTTTTTGGTGTGTTTTTTTTTTTTCTTGGTAGATATAATTGTTACTCATTATTTTCTTGAATAAATTAGTATTTATTATTGGCAGAAGGAATAAAGTATCTGCGTAAGTATTGGTTATAGAGGACACATAAGCATCAGCTGAAATATTTTCCTGTGTTTGAACCTTAATGCAATTGCAATGTTACTTCATCCTGGTGGAAACTGAGAATAGCGTTAGTGAAAAAAAACACCATTCTGACCCTAATGAAGGATTTGCTGCTTTCTCAATTCGGGTGTCTCTGCAAACCTACACATGGCTTGGATTGGGTAGGTAGACACACTGGGCCATATGACAGACACTTTTGTGTGTTAAAGGCATCAGACAAGAGGGGTTCAGGTATTGCCTAGTCTGTGAGGGAAAACATGTGCCTGTAGTTGGAAGAGCTATGTTTAAGAGAAGAACATTAATCCAAATCAGCAGACCTTAAAGGACAAATGTGGATGCTTCAGAGCTGTGCACTGGAGTGCCAAGGCTCCAGTTTGTCTCAGGATGGTTTGTTTAGAAGAACTTGTAAATGTGATTTTGATTAAAAAATAATCTAAATGTAATGACCTTTACACATTCTGGAACAGAAACACTGTCTATCTCTCTATCATATAAGTATGTGTGTGTGCATGTATAAATAAATACACACGCATACATTTGTGTCTGTATATACACATTACTGTTTCTATTTGGGTGGAACCTAAAGACCCCATCATATTAATCACTTACAAATGCAATATAAGTATCTTAACTTAGTTGACTTGCAGTGTGTTAAGACTGGCTATTTAATGTAGACTTAGGGATCATCAAAGTAAGTATGTGATTTTTTTTTATATACTTTTATAAGAAACAGAAATATTTACATTTTTAAAGTAAAATTCATAATTGCACCACCCTTTCAATATTCCAACTTTAGCCCCAGGAGTGGAATATAAACAGTGCCAGATATGAATTCCCATGAGTTTTTTCTCGTTGTTTTCAGCACTATCTATTTTTGTTCAATTCTATGGGAAATGCACACACTTTGTGCAGTTGCCAGAATGTGATTTCCCAATTCCCCCTATTTATTTCCAAGTGTACTTTTTTCAGAATCAAGAACTTTTGCAACAGCATTTTTTCATGTTTTATCATGTAAGTAATCCTTGCTCATACTGAACCCATTTGCTGAGGACAACTGTTACATATGTGGAGCTGAAAGGGTGTCCATGTCACTTAGTGAAAGTCTCCCACACTGGTGATAACAGTTGGTTCTTCTTTTTCAGGGTCTACCATTATTCACGCTCACTCCACCTAAAGGCTGTGTGCATGTAGCTGCATCTGGAGCCAATGGGGCAGAATCTTTGCTTTATTCAGATTCTGCTGAGTGTAACAGAGTCCAGTGGTTGTTGGGGTCATGGTGATGTTCTGCTGAAATCCTCTCTGGGCCTACATTGTAGGACAATTTGGAGGCTGCACAAATTCATAGCAGATTAATGCATAGGAACTGTCCATGAGCTGGGGCTAGTCAGAACACATCAGGCTTCAGACTGAATTACAACATAACAGTTGCATAAGGAACTATATAGAGAGTCAAGCTGATAATGCATCTGTTGTACAAAAGAGCAGATTTGGCAGTGAAACCTGCCCCAAAAGGACAACTTACTCAAATAAGGACATGGTCCTTAGTCAACATATCCACTCAAATTTGCATGGTGCTTTCCAGATCAGCATAATTTTCTGCCCTAAGATCACATTTACTTGATGGACTTTTTTCTCTCATTTACTTTTAGTATTTATTTGTGTGTTAAAATCAATCTGAAAATGCCCTTACACCAATACAAACCATCCTGTTACATCATTACCATAAGGCCTAGTCAAGGTCTCTTGTGTTCAGATACAGCTGCAGTTCCAGCACAGTCCTTCACAAAGTGTCCTAGACATGCCCAGTCTGCATATAAATGGGGCACCACTGGTGAAGATAGCTTCCAAACTCCCTTGCAGTGTGCTGTGTCAAAGATGGTTTGATACTTGCCACAACCCTGGTTCATCTGCAGTACGTGCATGTGCTGGGTTTGTGTGTGTAGTGAGGGAGGGGGCTACAGCGGTGACCCCTGTGAGAAGCTTCTCAAAAGCTCCCCTGGCTCCAAGTCGGACCTGCCTCTGGCCAGGGCTGAGCCAATTAGCGATGGTGGCTGTGCCTCTGCAAGAATGTATTTAAGAAGGGGAACCTGAGAGAAGGGGTTGGAGTTGTGAGGAGGAATTGTGAGGAGGACATGTATGCAAATACCGAGATCAGTGGTAGGAAGGAGGAGGAGGGGGGTGAGGTATGCCAGGACAGAGACCCCCCTGCAGCCTGTGGTCAGCTGGCAGGCCGTCCTCTGCACCATGGAGGTCTACAGTGGAGCAGATGCCAACCTGCATCCCATGGAGGACCCCATGCCCAAGCAGGTATCTATGTCTGAAGAAGGCTGGGACTCAGTGGGAAGCCCCCGCTGTTGTAGTTTGTCTCTGGGAGGATTGCAACATGTGGGAGGGACCCATGCTGGAGCAGTTCAGGAAGAGCTGCAGCTCGTAGGAAGGACTCTTGTCAGAGAAGTTCGTGGAGAACTCTCTGATGTGGGAGGGACCCCATGCTGGAGCAGGGGAAGAATGTGAGGAGTCCCCCCCCCGAGGAGAAAGGAGCAGTGAGCTGACTGCACCACCCCTTGCACCACTGCAGGGCAGGAGGTAGAGAAATGAGCAACTAAACTGGGCCCGGGAAGAAGGGAGGGGTACGAGAAGGTATTTTTAAGATGTGGTAATGCTTCTCACTGTCCTACTCTGTCTGTTAAGTGTTGTTGTTGTTAGTGTTTGAATTAAATTTATGTTCTTTTTTCTTCCCCTCACAAGTCTGTCCTTTGCCCATGACCATAATGGGTGAGTCAACCCTCCCTGTCCTTATCTCAATTCCTGAGACTTTTGCTTTATTTTCTCCTTCACATTCCTGAGGAGGAAGGAGTGAGTGAGCAGCTGCATGGTGCTCAGTTGCCCTCTGTGCTCAAACCACGACAGTGCACCACAGGAACTGCACCATGACATCCTGCATAAATGCCCTACCCTTATCTCACAGCATTATCCAGCAAAACTTTCAAACAAATATAGAAAGGAAGAAATGTGGTCTTGAGGCCAGATATTTAGGTCAGTAGTCCTTCCCTCTTTTTCTATCTGCCTTGATTTACACCTGGTAGCTCAAATGTGATATGCGAGAAGGTGAGAAGATTCTCCTCGGGTCTGAGTTAATGACTACATCTCAAAGCTGTGATCCATTGCTGTGACAGTGAGTCAGGAAGCAAGACTGCAAGGTTTTAAGAGATGCACACTTTTCCTTAGCAAGTCTCCTCAATTGATACCATTGTTGAGGCCTTTTAACTCACACAGGCACCAGGCAAAATGTAGCTCTCTCAAGGTCTGACAACCTCAGAGTCTCCCAAAACCATAAAACTCATGAAAGAAAGAGAAGAAATATTTTGAAATATGCCACCTATGGGGAGCCAGATCTTGATGAAGTGGCATGGAAGTGGAGCCTTTCAAACTGGCAACATCAACAGGAGCCTCCCAGGCCAGGTTCTTCCACAGAATTTATTGTGCCAAAATTATCTTTCCCTGAAAAGCCAAAACCTCCTGCCAAGGAAAGGTACACTGTTGTCCTTCTAGACAGCCTTCAAAATAACTGCTTTCAAAGATGGTCTACCAAGTCAATTGACCAAGAGAAATCTACATTAGGCATGTGTTCCAGAATGCTTCCTTCCTCCCAAAACAAAAACTAAAGGAAAGCAAGCAAAAGGAAAAATTGGTATGATCAAGAACTGCAAGGGCTGTAGGCTTGTTCCTGGTAACATGTCTGGCCTGTCAGATATTTCTAAGTTTTGTGCTCTGAACATCTCAAAGGATGGTGCCTATTAAGAGACCTGGCTCTGAGAATAAGTCAAGTCTTTTTTCACATTGTTTGTATAGATTGTCATGAGCAATTGGCTAAGGCATCCTAGGGCCTCAGAGCTCAAATGGGTCTGTGCAGACCACACAGATTCCAAAGTCTGTATGGATCTGCATGCTTCTCAAAATCATATTCCCTCTTTCTCCTGAGTGCATGTTTGAAAAATCCAAATGTCTCCTTGTAGTCCCACTCTAAGGTGTCCTAGGACAGGCCACTGGGGTGGAAACACTAGCAGAGACTTCAAAACATAGCCTGTCTGCCTTTTCCATAAGAAATAAAGGGGAGTGAAATTGCCCCAGAACAGTCACTTTGAAGGATAAGATTCACTCACGGAGCATCTCTCTGTCTTTGTTGGACTGCAATAATTAGATGCTTGTTTTGATGTTCTTTTTTCTGAAAGTGATGAAGAAAGAATGCAGCAGGAATGCAGGCATGGAAGTGTGGGGATCTTTGGGTGAGAAAATTCCTCTTGACCAACCATAGCACTGGCAGAACCAGTCATTTTTCAAAGTAAGTCCTCAGCTTTTTAACCTTCTCAAAAATGTCAAGGTGCAGCTGGAAAGCCTGCAATATGGATGCTTCACAAACTCCCTGAACAGGAAGAGAAGAGGAAGATGCAGGCAGTAGATATCCTCTTTTACTAACATTAGGCAGCCAGATTGTCCTGTGGGAGCTGGCAGCAAGGTCCAACTGGTCTTATCCTTATTGTAGAATGGAATAATTATCATGGAGAGCACAGAGAGATTCTCAGTGTGTGATCAGTGCCATACCGCTGCCTTGGCCAGCTTCCAATGTGATACTCACCAGGCCAATATCTTTTCCTTGATCCAGAAAATGCTAACCTAGTTTTGTGGTCCCTCCCATGGAATCAACTTCACATGGATCAAGATACATAGAGAAACCCAGGCACGACTGCATCTGGGTGGGAGGGAAGGAACATGGGCTGGGATTGTGCTGGTCTCCTCATGTGTCCTGGAAAGGTCCAGATCAGGCACATCTACAATGCTGGTGTGTGCTCTCAGAAGTGAGACAGCTCTCTGTGAGTCTCCACCATTTCTTGTCCCTCTTTCTTGCCCTTTCAACACAGAGGCAGAGAGAATGGAGTACCATAACAGAGCAGGAGGAAGGGCTGCCTGGTTACAGACCTTTTCTCCACCTACACCTGTGTGTGTTGGTGTATCTCTGGTACAGGCAGCTCTGTTCCCTGCTCGACATCGGCCCAGCTGGATGGCAAGACAGGAGGAAGGGAATGGGGAGGGAGGGCAGACTAGGGCAGGCAAACAACAGCACACTGGTTCTCCTGGGACTAAAAGGCATCGCATCCTGGCAGGGGCCATCCTAGAGAACTGCAACTAATCATGTCCTGGGCTGTAACGTGTCCAGTTGCCAAGTAAATTTGGGGATCTTAACAGCTGAGATTTTCAGCGTTTGATTGCCAAAGTAAGAGCAGTGGGCTTTGAGCAGCCGAGGTGGTCTCAGTGAAAGCTGGCAAGCAAGGGGAGTGCAGCACTGCAGGCCTCTGCCACCCCAGGCAGCCCTCCCTTTGTGAGGGGAAGATTTGGTACAGAGCTGGGCATGCTCCTTTCTGCCACAGAAATGGCACGGTGCTCCTAAATCATGGAGGGCAGTGCAGACCCAGTATTGACTACATTGTAGTAAAACTGATTTGCATTCACAGAAAGCAGCAAGCTTGGATTATGGCTACATTTTACAAGCAACGAAAACCTTTCATGTCCTGTCAGTGTTTCAGTGCATCATGTGCAGAACTGATACAGAGTTCACTGAAGTTGTTTGAAATATGCTGCCTGCTACAGAAGGTGTTGGGTCAGGTCCTACTGGATCCATATTATTTTCTCCTGTGAAATGGTAACTTAATTAGAGGTGAAAAAGAGATAAGAATACTGTCTCATAGTCTTTCAAGTACAGAGAAAAATCACAGAATCTCAGAGCAGCTGATATATTTTCCATATTTTCATTATAGATAAGTACAGATTAACATCTGCCCAAGTTGTTTTAAGGAGCAGGTAATGATTTTGTCCCTGGAAGGGTTTAACTTCTGCTTGTAAATATATGGAAATGTAAGAATAGTTCTAAATGCTTATGGAAGAGGATATTTTATTGGATACAGACTAATAAGTTCTAGAATTTATTCTGAAATATCTACTACTAAGATATCTACTATTTCAAAATATCTACTACTTAGTAAAGAATTAAACATTATTTCATTTTAAATATGTGCAGCATTTAAGACTTTAACTTCTAAAACGTGTAGTTTTAAATAACTCAATTGTGTAAACAAATCCTTGCTTAAAAGTACGATGACTTGAAAAAATTCAACATAATTTAATTGATGGCTTTTATTTTCTTTTTATGTCTCGACCATTGGCATTCCTCAGTTTAGATGTCAACATTTATATGCCTGGAAGCTGGAGAATAAAAATAGTTACACTCTAAAAAGGGGCAGTGCTGAGGGTGAAAGGTCCTGATCTTGCAAGTTCTTGCTCAAATGGAAACTCAATGGAACTACTTGGGTGAGGAGGAATTACTCACCCAGCAGAAATTACAAAATGAGGCTGAGCTCCTCTACTAAAATAGTAATAGCTAAAACATGGAAAAGATTATTCATTCTCTGATGAAACAGGACAAGAGTACAGGAGTGTACAAATCTGTGATTTTTAAAGAAGTGACCACAGCTGAAACCCACTGGAAATCTGTTTTGAAAACAGATGAGTACCTCCTGATAAGTGGTTAGACTGCAGTGATGTCTTGACAATTGGGGGGTTTTTTAGAGTTTTTATATTTAACATAGATGAGCTACAGTGATTGCAGGCCTGTTTGGAAGCCAAGTATGTATTCATGTCAATATTATCAATGCCTTGGGCTAGACAGAAAGCTTGAAAACTATGTATTAACATAAATAAAAATCAGTGCATTTTTGGAATTACTTCATTCTGTGGCCTTAAAAAGATTTTCCTTGGCACAGTAAGATGACCTTATCCTTGAAAAAGAAAGTATTATATGACAGAAATATCTTTATTTCCTGACACAGTAGGACAGAAAAGCCAGTTTTATTCCAAGGAATCCCGTTTGTACATACAAGACTTAAAGAGAATGAACACATCACAACACCACAACATTGATTGCCTGACTCTTGAGATAAGGGTGAGTGCCTAATAGCTGTTTTCCAGACAAAGAGCACTCAGCTAAGAAGCTGGGTATGTGTCAAGGAGGTTTTAAAAGTGAACATTACTCACAGCTCAACAGTGATTAAAGAATATTGATACAGGCTACAGAAGTCTATCTCTTCTTTCATTATGTCAAGTGAAGGGGGAAAAAAATCCCCCAAACCCATAAATCTTCTCTTCTCTGGCCCTTTTCTACCTGGAGCACCACCTTCTCTGGTTCTGAGGACCTCTATGCTGACCTTCAACTTAAGTTCACTAGAAGAGCCAGCACCCCACTTCCAGGGTTCGAGAACACTCCAGATGATGTGACCAGACCCTGCATGAGGACTCTGCCACACCCAGCCAGTTTGAAAGATGTTGTCTGACCACAGAGGAAGGTCCATAATTCTGCCTCTTTCAAAACAGCACAGCTAATGTAATTGCAACTAGTAGTTCTCAGCCTGCAAAATGGCATCTAAGCTTTTGAATTGCTGGTCCCATTGCCCTTTGCTCCTTCTGTAATATTTCTGGTTTTTCCTCTGAAAGATGATGAACTCATGAATAGTTAACTAATTTCCTAGCTTGCTTCTTATATGTTGTTTGTGGCAGACACTCCCTAGCTGTAGGTTGGAAATTAAAGAATTTCTCCAGTGCAAAGGTCTTCACTTAGTACATCTTGGTTCTTCCTTTGTGGAGAAGTTAATGGGCAATACAAAAGTCTTTTCTACTGTTGCAGTGCACTTGATTCTCCTTCTCTTCAACCTTTCCAAATGAAATAAATTGTTCTTTGAAGATATCTATTACAATTCCTTACATGGGAAACTCTATAGAGTTTTCCCCTTATGTAAGTATAGACCTACTTTTAGTCAATGCTGATTTCCTTCCTTACTTTTGGTTATCTCTGAACGTATTTGTTGTACTTGGAATAACAGAGTGATTGCCTCTTCCAGATCTCAGTGGTTTCCTCTGTAGTTCTAGGTCATGATCTTGTAAGTAGATGTATGCCTATTGACCTTTGTGCCTGACCAACTTTCACTGTTGGATGAAAGTCTAGTATTTTTTTTCTCAGAAGTATTTTTGTAAATAATCCACTTCCAGTGTATGACTGCAACTGATTAGTTTTCTTGGGGGAAAGATCAGGGGTCCTGAAAAAATTGAAATGTCATGTTTGTGTTAGTTTAAAGTCTGTTCTTGGACATTGTTCATGACTAAACTACTAAAAACTGGACCAGTCTGTCAGAGTTTATGAGGATAAAATCCATCAGAAGAGATTCACAAAGAAATTGTTCTTTTTTTTTCCCAGGATTAGCTCATTTTCTGAGGAAAGTAAACCCATACATCACATTAAATAGGTCTTCCACAGTTTATTGTTTGTTTGCAGGCATGTTCTTTAAAGCATAAGCCAATTCCCTCTCAAATGTAGCTCATTTCCCTGTGACCCACTCTGACAAATGTGACAATCTGTTTGTCACAGAGCTTAGTACATATCAGTTTATATATTAAAAGTAGTTGGAGGTGGAGCAGTCTCATTTGTGGGTTTAGGACCTTAAAACACGTTGTGAAGATTCACCAGATTACTCCCTGGTCTTTTAAATGATGACATTACTTTTTAACTTTGCACTTCAGGAGTTCTCTTAGAAGAGTGACTCTCACCTTGAAAAAAAGTACTGCCCTAAATGTTCTAATTACCTAAATGTCCAAGTTACAAGTATGGTAACATGGCAATGTGGGACTACATCAGGCTGAAGCCAGTAGTGGGCTGTTTGCCATTCTGGGGCAGATTGTTTCTGGCTTGGTGCCTATGCCTGATGGTGGCATGTGTCTTCTCAGGAAGGACAAATTGCTCTCCTTCATGTTTGGCAAGCTCCTGCTGGCATGCCAAAGAGGCCTATATTTAGTACTGGTACTGTTTAGCCAACAAGCTGGGAAAATTGTCATGATGATGCGTCTAGAGATTTACTGAGGCTGTTTTCCAAGAGCTGAAGAAGACATGGTTGAAGTGGGCTTTGAACTTCCAGCTCTTAATCTTCTTGTCCATATTTTCTCTGAGTACAGTACATCCTGATCCCAAGCCCAGGCCTGCGGTGTTGCAGCTTAAACTCGAGCTCATTTACTGTGATTTGGCACTGGTGGGATTCCTACGAAGCTGGCTATTCTGATACACAGCTTGATGTCCAAAACTTTGTTCTCCTTGTTCTGTTGAACCCTGGCTGCTGATGTCTCCTTTCCTGCTACCCTGGTGACACGTGTTGTCCTGACTCCCTAAAGCACATATGAAAACTGAGAGCAGAGAAGGAGAGAGCAGTAGCAATTGTTCTCATCAAAACCCTCTTTGCCTGTCATCTGCAATGGGCATGTAGCCTAGGTACAGTTCGAAAAGCTCCTGAGATTGAAGGTAATATGAGCCCCGATGCTCACTGTAGGAATTTCACCACCTTTGCCCTTTCTCCTTGTGAAACAGAAATATCAGGAACCTCCCAAATGGAGTGATGCCATGGGGTTATCTTATTTATCTTATTTCTATCCCAAATTTGCCACAGGGGCATCCAGTGTTCAAGAAGAGCATCTGAAGTTCCTTCCTCAAAAGGCCATGACTATGGAATGATGGTCTTGGTTATCTACTGTTTGTATTTAAGTTTTCAACTGGAAATTTTTTCTATACTTAAGCTTGCATATATAGCAGTGTCAGCAAGAGTGTGAAAGAAATTACCTCTTGAGAAAAAAAAAAAAAAAGGCAAATATCCCAATGTAAACATGATTTTATTGCCCTAATTTAGGCTGTGTGAAGAAATGGAGATCCATATGGGATGAGCTAAACTAAACAGTCTTTTTATTAACAAAACTTTTCAAACACACACTCTGCTTACAACTCAGCCCAAGGCACATGGAAAAATGATTAAGGAGGACTCTAATTTCCTCTTCCTTGCTTAAAAAATCCATATGACTATTTGTTTGTGTCTTGCCACACATTCTCATAAACAAAGGAATTTTGGAGGTAGTCTTAAAAACATTTTCAAAATGTACCATAATCCTTTGCTTGGACATTTAAATCTTCTCTTCCATCTGAAGCAAATGTTGCTTTTGGTTCTTGTAGGTATAGCCAAAACATTAAAAATCACCTGTGCTTGTGTTGACTGTATTGAAATTTTCTCTTCTATATGCTAAACAGGAGGTTCCCAGGGCTTATTGATATTGCATGCATTTTCTCTTCATTTCCTGTTTCAGTACTGCTGACAGCATATTGCACAACTAAGAGCAAGGAGCTTTCTTTTTCCCTGTATGTCCTTTCTGTGGGCATAAAAATTAGGTTGTTCTGCTGATTTAATTACGGTGAGGACAGATCATCTTCTTAGGTTTCTTGTCACAATACGGACATTTATTGTAGAAGTTTTAAGTGATTTGACACTTTTTAACGTAGTACAATTTCTAGCTCATATTCCAGTGAAAAAATGTTGATTAATAACTCTTGGCATTAGAAACAACTCACAGCTTTTGCTTATTTTCAGTAGTTCAGTAAACTGAGGGAAGGTCTTGACAACCTTCATTTGTTTTGATTAGTAGCTGATTGACTATTTTTATATCGTTCTCAGCTTTCTGTCCATTTGGCCAAGAAGAATATGGAGAGTGGGTTGTGCATGTCTGAAACATCCATCCTGTACAGATCTATTAAATCCCTCAGATGTTTGTTGTTGACTAGTACTTGAATAAATTCACTGCAGATCCCTTGTCTAGCAAACACTGTCACATGGTGACATTCTTCAAGTCATAAACCACCTCTAGTCCACTTATCTGCCAGGAAGGTATTTGTTTGCATCTTCCAATGGAGCCCTTTTTCCATTAAAAAGTAGCATTAAGAAAAGTGCAAGCCACAAACCAGTTGTTGAAGGGTAGGCCATCAAGGGTAAGCTAATGCACACTCCTACTTTTACAGGAACAATTCTGATGCTTTCCTTACAGACTTCTTGGTCAGTGTCCTGGGTTTGAGTGAGTTGTGGGGGTTTCTTTGGTAGCAGGGGAGGGGGCTATAGGGGCGGCCCCCTGTGAGAAGCTTCTCGAACCTCCCCCAGCTCCAAGTTAGCTCCACCTCTGCACCAAAACTGACCCAATAAGCTGTGCCTCTGTGATAACATTTAAGAAGAAACGTGGTGAGGAAGAGTCGAACTTGTGAGGAGGAGTTGCTGCAACTGCGTGAAGACCAAGGTCAGTGGAGGAATGGAGGAAGAAAGGAGGGGAGAGGTGTGCCGGAGCAGAGACCCCCCCTGTATCCTGTGGTGAAACGGCAGGGTGGCCCCCCCCTGCCACCCATGAAGATCTACGGTGGAGCAGACATTGATTTATGGCCTGTGAGGTGTTTCACATGGTTGATCAATGTGACTGTGCCTGAAGAAGGCCAGGATCCTGTGGGAAAAAGTAGCCCCCGCTGTTGTACTCCAGCACTGGGAGGATTGCAGCATGAGGGGGTGTCCTATACTGGAGCAGCTCGGGAAGGGCTGCAGCTCGGGGAGGGAATCCAGTTGGAGACAGTTGGTGTCCCACGCTAGAGCAGTGTAAAGAAATGCTGCGGCCCATGGGAGGGACTCACATAAGAGTGGGTTTGTGGAGGACTGTCTCCTGTGAGATGGGGACCTCAATGGAGCAGGGGGAACAAGTTCCAGAAGGTCCCCCCCACTGAAGATGGAAGAAGCGGCAGCACTGACTGCACACACACACACACCCCACCCACCCCCCCACCCCCCCCCCATTCCCTGCCCCTGCGCCACTGGGGGAGGAGGCAGAGATATCGGGAGCAGAGCTGAGCCCGGGAAGAAGGGAGGGGTGGGGGGAAGGTGTTCTCAGGATGTGGCAATGCTTCTCACTGTCCTACTCTGTTAAGTGTTGTTGTTAGTGTCTGTAGGAAATCTATGTTCTCTTTTTCTTCCCCTAACAAGTCTGCCTTTTGCTCATGACCATAATGGCTGATTTTCCCCTCCTGGTCCTATCTCGAATCCCAAGCCTGGCTTATTGTTCCCTTCTCATCACTTAGAGGGAAAGGAGGAGTGAGCAGCTGCGTGGTGCTCAGTTGCCCTCTGAGCTCAAACCACAACAGTCAGCATTAAGGAAAAGATGCTTTTATTTGGGCAAAACAGTCAAGAAACTAAGTTACAGCAAGGGGTTTTCCATCCAGCTCTTGGTTTTCAGGGACTTGCTGTCATTTGAACTGAAAGCAATCTCTGGCAAGAACTTGTCCTATTGCATCTCCACTGCCAGCTGTCCCTTCTTTACAGGTCTTTTTAATCAAGAAAACCATTGAGCACAGATGAATTCCTGGACTAGATCCTGATGCAAAATGTTGAGACTAGTGGCAGATAGTGCTTTCTTTTATTTATTGCACTTACTCATACTCAGTTCAACAAGTCACTGTGTGTTAATGTTAGGTGTTGGTAAAAGTGTCAGAAAAGCATTTTGCAGGCTGTTTTTTTGGTCAGGCAGCCAGGGCTTGAGTGACGCCAATACAGCCCACGTGAAGGGGCTGGATTCTTCCACTGGGCTTGATACTAATATTAGTCTTCCTAATGTGCCAGACAGTCACTTTAGCTCGGTATAAAGCTTTGTAAAACATAGATTTTAGGAAGAAGTACACAACAAATTAACAAGAAACATCTTGCTCCCAGCAATTTGTGGAGACCAAATGGGACACATCAATGTGAAAATGTATTGAAGATCAAAGTTTCTTGCATTGTATTCTCTCCCCTCTCAACCTGGGAGCTTCGTGAGACTCTATCACAGCCTGATTTGCTGTATTGTTGGGTCCTGTGTTGTTTGATTGAGTTTGAAAAATTACCATAGTAATCAACTATCAGCAGGTAATGGTTTCCTCCGAGTTAAGAAAGAGCAGCTGCCAACTCTTTCTGTGCTTTGTTGGGTGCATCAACACCGCCATCAAGCTCCTTGGCTTCTGGTACTGATGTTTTGAATGAAGGAAATGATGTCTAGCTATTTTTGATCATTCTTGCTGGGGAAGTGCACAGCCCATCTTTCCCTCTCTGTACCATTCTGAGAGGTCTCCTGAGGATCTATTTGAGAGCCATTGAGGTATTTTAGTTGTAATGATTAGGTGCTCTGTTTCTGCAGTCCGTATCCTATAGTTAACTTTGTTTCTTCCTTCCAAAAGTCTTTGATAGCCAAGAAGACTTTGTAATTCTGCAAGTTAACTAGATTTCCTAAATTCTTCTAAAGGTCTGATTGTTCTAAAAGACTCATTGTCTCATTGGCCTCATTTTATCTTCCTTTCTAGTAGGCACTGAGCAATTTGGGGGAATTATCTGTTTGTGTTTCTCCAAATGTTGGGGGTTTTGTCAGCCTTTGGTCTTGGTATTTTTTCTTATGGACTTCTATATGTTTTCATGGCATACTTTCGTAACTTTTAAATCAAGCCCTTTGTGGATTTGTGAAGTTTCTGACATCTACAAATATTTAATTTCCTTGTTTGAAAGGAAAAGTTGCTATATGGATGTTTGTGCTCTCATCTGCACTCATGGAGCTTCTCCCTGTAACTACTGTTCCCACTGGTGCCAGCAAGTTGTCTACTTCTAGTGGTGTTTAAATGGTGTTTCAAGGGTTGTGGTATCCTTTAAGTTTTTGTGAGGTCTTGCTCTGAACTGTGTGATATCTGCTGTATTTAAACAAATCCTGGCAGGTTGTTACCATCTGTACTGTGCTTTCCACGTCTTTTTGACAAAATGGTGCTTTTAATTGCTTTACTGTGATCGTTTCAGGTTATACTCTCTCGATCTTGTAAATAACACTAACGGATATTTCTTGTGCTTCGTCTTTAATGATATTGTAAATTAGGATATTGCAATTATAATAAAGTCTCTTCCATATATCTTTTTTAGTGATCTATCTCTTGGGAAGATGATATACTACAGGGCGCTCTCGGAAGTGTTGCTTTACAAGGAGTACTGAAAGTAGCTAACTTGCTTCTCAGCAGGTCCAGTTGCTGGTGCCACCAGCTAGATACCAGCTGGGACAACTGGACTGTGGTGACCCCACATTATTGCTTGAGTCTTGGTCACCCTGAAGAAGGGCTGTATTTCTGTTACTACTGCCCTAAATGCATTAAGATTTCTGCACTTTTCCAGTCAAATGTGTATTCACTGTAAAGTTCCTTTTCCACCTTGAGCAAATTGATACTAGTAGTCAGGAGGGTGAATACGGAGCATTAAACTTGGGGAAGCTTGGTCTTCCAGTGCTTTGCACCTTGAAGCATATGTGCATAGCTTTTCCAGGTTTTTTTGTTTTGTTTTGTTTTGTTTTTCTGTTAGAACTGTGTTGACAGTGTCTCTAGCTACCTGTATTTTTGACACTTTGTTCTTTTGTTAACATTCAGCTGTGCATTTCCTGGCTGTAAGAAGCAAACAGTATATTCTGGTTTTAGATTCTGAGGTCCAAGTAACAGCAACAAGAGAATAGAAGTGAGGAACTGGGGCAAAGATCTTGAGCAGCAGCAGGGAATAATCATTCACATGATGGCTTTACCTACTGATAATAAAAAAAACCCAAAAAAACAAAACAAAAAAAAAAAAACAACCCAAACAAACAAAAAAACCCCCACCGATATTTTATAAACTGTATTTATTCTGACTGAATAGTCCTGATAACACCAGTACTTAAGGACTGTGAGGATAAGTTTTGCATTATCTGAAGACTACACCGAATAGGGTGAGTTTTTCCCAGCATTTATGTGGGTAGCTGATGTCATAAAAATATTCCTCCACATACAGATCTCTGCAGTTCATGTAAATCTTTATTGGGAAACATGAGGTAGAAGGAGAACGCTTTATTTTTCTCGGATGTTCATTGCTCTTTTTCCAGACGCACTTTGTAGGCCTGGTATGGAAAAGGAATATGGGGCCCTGTGGGAAAGCCATCCATCAGAGAACTGAGGGCAGGGAATGAATGGTGGTTGGATCCTTGGAGGAGTGATGGCAGGTTAGAGGAGACACCACAGGAGCAGCCGTGGAGAGGCGTGTATTTGTGTGCACATCCACAGCTGGCTTTTCAGAATAAGATGCTTGTGTGTACGTACACACAGGGACAGAGGAAGAGAATTGAGTTTAAAAAGTCAACACTCTAAAAACATATTTGATGAGTTGGGGTTTTTTTAATCTCCAACTTGGGGTGAGGGTCTTGTGTTTCAGCTCCCTTGAAGACAGCTGGTTCCTTTCTTCTGGTGCTAACAACATTGTGAAAACAGTCTTCTTGATCTTTTTTAAAATCCTAAAGCTATACATTGTTGTCTGTGTTTAGATGGCCTGTGGGAACTCCAGAGGACAGGGTCAACTAAACAAGCTTTTACATAAGGATAAATAAGGGGGTTTAAGCACACACTGATCTTTGAATAATCTTAGCATTTGCAGAAGAAAGCAGGGGGAGAATAAGAAAAGAATAGCAGGAATAAATAAGACTTTAGGAAAAAGTCTTCCAAGAGATGTATTCCTCAAATCCTTGAGAGAGACACTTAATGAACAGTGTTAACAAACTACAGTTCTGCACAGCAACTGCATGAATCCCATGAAAGGGTGATGCTGGTTGTGCACTCAGAGCCCTTAATGGGGGTGAGTGGTGTGGTTCCCCCCTCAGACGGAGGGTCAGGGGTCTGCCTTTGCTTCTCCAGAAAAGCTGAGCAATGGGGACAGAATCTGTCATCAAATGGCTTTTGGTCTGGCCTTCAGTGCTGCATACTTACCCTTCCCTCGGAGCCCCCACACAGCTCATCCTGGCACTTAAACCCTGACTTCTACGCCTGTTTTTGCCAGGGCTACTGCCACTGGGTGCCTGTTGCCCTGGGAAGGATGCAGCTGCACCGTATTGCCATCTACTCCCCACAAAGCCGGTGTCAGTCTCCATAGGACCTTCAAGTCTTGTTAGAAGCTACTCTGCGCCCTTGCTTCAGTGTGCTGTTGCAATGACATATTCCAAAAGATAGACCTCTGGAAAATGAACATGTTTAGCTAATTAGCATCTCCCTAGAACACAAGGTCTGCAGTGGCATGAAAAATAATTGCCTGCCTTCGCATGAGGCATCACCTGGAATCAAAAGCTCCCTGCCTAGAGTGTTTTGGTTTCAGACTGCTTTAAAGTTACTGAGATCTCTGGGTATTTTTCTCTCCAGGCAGACAGAATTATTGTTTTATAGGCTTTGGGAAATACATCATATTCTGTGAGAAAGAAGCAGGTTTGTAAAACTGAGATGCTGTCATGAACTTCATCAAAATGAAGGATAACTTTGGCTGGAGGGAGAGCATTTCCTAAGGAGACCTGTTTATCTCACCGAGATTCTTTCGCGCAGAGACATTTGACAGCTGAGCAGAAGAGCTGCCATCCTGCATCAGACCCAGAGACTGTCCAGGTCGGTATCCTGTCCCTGACAGGGGCCAGCTCCAAATGCTTCAGAGAAAAATGTATTTCCATCATGATGGAAAATAACTTTGCTATGTAATGAGTTTAATGCCAGTTCCAGACACTTGCGGGTCAATCTGGGGAAGAAGCACAAGAGTAATTGTTTCTTTGCATTTTTTTTTTTAATTTTTTCTTTAATCTCAGGTAATTTAATGGTAAATATTCTGAGCAAAATTTTGCTCTGGCCAGATCTTGAATTATTAATGAACTTTTTATCATGGAACTGCATTACGGCAGCAGATTTCTTGGATATTAAACAGTCACAGCCCTCATAGCTGTTTGCAAGATAATTAGTCTTGATAAAGGAAAATTACTCAAAGGCAAAGGAGAATCTGATACAAAGTCTGAGCTGTAGTTTTAAAACTGTTTTGTTCAATGGGCCATTAACATTTCTATTTTCTTTCTCTTTCTCCTTTCAGGGACCTTGCCTGTTTATTCTTCATTACATTAGATTTGACCTTTCTTTGTGTACCTACTCAATGTTTATCTTTTCAATAAATGATGTTATCTACAGATTATTATTTTCCATTTGTTTCTTCATGCACTTAATAAATGGATTGGTGCTAAACTTTGGCCATAGACACTATAGCTTTGAGAGCATGACCAGCATTTGCAAACCACAACTCCTGATGCTGAACTCCAGAGAGATTGCACCGAAGCGTGGGATGTGCTCGTACTCACTAGATAAAGCACTTCTGCTATACACAGGTCTCTTTTGTTAGCTAAAATTAACTGGCATGTGTTTCTGGCACCATGCTGCTGCTGTTTCCAAAGTGACAGCCTCTTCTTTTGCATCCCCGGGGAGATCACCTGAGAAACGGTACATCTTTTTCTCAACACTGCTGACTTGCCTTCCGCAGCCTGTGGAGGGCTCATGCCGTGTCAAGTGCTGCTGTGCACCCTCTGAAGTGACAAGCCCCCATTCTCAGGGGTGGGAAGGAAAGAGCTTTTCCCATCAAGTGCTCACTTGCTGGTTATCAACAGGCAGGACAGCAGCCTCTCTCTTGCTGGGTATGAGAGCCACTGATGATCGAAAAGCCATGTCCTTCTGTCTGTCTCCCTGTATCATACTAGAACTGGTCACCAATGCCTCTTTTCTCCAGTGACATAATGACACACAAACCTCACGTGATTGTCACCACGTTGTTTCTATCTTCGATTAATCCTTATTATTAATGGTGTAACTGCAGACAAACTGCTTTCTCTTCTCCAGCATGAATCTTACTTTCTGTAAAGGTGCCACAAAGTTTAAAAATGCATTAGTACTTTTTCTGGCCAGTTCTGCCTCCAAAATATGGAATGGGGTAAGCATGGGAAGAACCTCTTCCTGCAGACTTCTGTTCAGGAGAATAGGCAATTTCTGGAGTGCTGCTTCCAACGTACATTGTGTAAATTACAGTTAGAAGAATCATGACAAAAGCACATCAGTGTTTTTCAGATTCTTTGGTGTTACCGGGATACTCAAAGGCCCCACCAGCCCCTGCAAGACGGTTTGGTACCCCAGATTTTAATTTTAATAATTTCTTATTTTTAAGACTACTTTATACAAACTGAATTAGAAAATCATCAGCACGGAATTTGTAACCTACATAATCCTCAGGACTACTCATGCGAATTTGCAGAATGCTGCTAGTAGACAGTAAAAAAGGTTTCTAATGAAAAATACCCTAAAGAGCTATAATTTCTATTGATATTTTTCTCGTCAGTTGTTCATATCTGTATTTCTGTATCATTGGTCACATCACTTTAAAGGAAATTCTGCTACATATGTGTTAAACACGGCTAGATATTCTGCTAATGATAGATTAAGTACCTCTAAGAAGTGCAACCAATGAAGATCTAAATATAAACACACTGTACACCTTAGCTCCCTTTCAACTGCTCTTCCTGTCCTGGAATATAATTAGGTTGGAGCTTTGGGGACACACTCATCGCCAACCAACATCTCAGTGATCTTGCTGGAGCCAAAGTATATGTCAAGTCACAACTTATTCTGCGGTACTGACTCTAAGAAGAGATTCAAATTCCACTGTTAGGTGCAGTAGTAACGTGAATTTAGACTACCAAGAAAATATAACACATCTTAAAGAAAAAGTAGCCCTTAAAAGTAATTTTCAAAAAATAATCTTAAGGCTAACAGGAAACAAGGATGATAATTGAGACCTTCTCAGAAAATTTAGCATTTTTCTACCTCTGCAGTCTGCATTAGAGACCGCAAAAAAATGTGGTTAGTGACGAACTTACATTTCCTGGTTTATAGCCCTGATAAACGAGCTATTCTGAAGGGTTGGTGTATTTATGCACTGGAGGACATTAGGTCTAAATTCAGGAAACTGTGGTTCAGCTTCCTGCTCTGGCAGTGGCGGCTGTCCTAAAGCTCCAGCTTTCAAGGCCTCAGGTACGTGGCCGCTAATGCAGAAGGCGATGGCTGTATTCAGCACTGGGACAGGCAAACATGTACTCATGTCCACCTCCTCACCTGAAAAGCAGTCCCACTCCACCTTGAAGCTGGACTGCCTCAAACCACATCTCTGCGCTGTTTTCGCTTATGTCAGGGCTTGCCAGGAAACAGTCAGTTGTGGGTGGAGGTTTCCAGAGGCGCATGGAAGCCAACAGATAATCAGCTGTATGAATGCACAGCTATTTATAAATAAAGTGCTGCTGAGCTGCCTAATAGCTTGTTCTGTAGGTAAAAAGGAGATTTGGCAGCTCCTTTTGATCTCCCAGAAGTCAGGCTGGCAAACACCCAACGCCCAACACAGAGTGGGTGTTCAAAGGAAGACAGAAGGTAGCTTAGCACTGCCCAGGCAGCCCAACCGTAGGCTCCATGGGCAAGGAAAGCAATGAACAAGTTTGCTAATTAGCTCAGCACAGAGATGTTTCAGGTGTCTGTAACAAACACTGTATGCAACTCAGTACAGCACATTTTAAACTGCTGGTAAAAATCATCAAAGTTTAGTGCAGGACTAAACTGCTTCCCTCTGGGTGCAGATCTCTCGTAGACCTTTTTCTGCAAGTGAAGGCTGCTTCTAGAGTGCCATTTCCCTTGAAGTTATGATTAACATTTATTTCCCCATACCGGAGTTAAATTTAGCTGTAGATTTACTTACTTTTTAAAACTAGGAACTTACTAAAATCTTCAGAACAAACCAGGAATTAATAAAGTGCTCCTAGAAAGTGGTAATATTCTATTCACATTTTACAATTACAGTAATTGCAATTCTAATACTATAGACTAGTAAAATTTAAGATATCTAACATCATACGGAGTTATTAATATGGAACGAAAACAATTCCTCTTAGTGGGACTCTGAATATGATTTCTTACTGAGATTACATAGTCTTTAAGTAACGGGATAAAAAATATTTATGTGTATTTTGGGCTGAGCTGCTTATTCATGAATGATAAATTAATAGAACATGTCAATTTATTTCAGAGCTATAAAATACAAATCTAAAAATACCATTTTACAGACAATATTCACCATTTAGTTTATATTTTAGTATGATCTTAGGCCTATCTTGCACAGAATAATAATGTAACAGAACAACACAATATTCTATGTTTAAACTTTTTAGGTTTCCTTAACTAGAATCTACCATATACATAAAAAATAGTTGTGCACAGTAGCGAATTAAACATCTACATTTCAAGAATAGATTGGCTATATCTCATAACTGAGACATTAATTACAGTACAGTTATTAAAAATCCTTCGAGAATATACTCAGTAGTAACAGTGGTAGCAGTAGTTAAAATCGTAACAGTTCTGTGAAATGATCAAAGCAAATGATAACAGAATTTAAAAATTCAGTTAATCATTTATATGTAAAGTAAAACCCATGTAACACTACAATGAAGGAAGAAATTACACGGGCACAAGTGCAAAAAAGCAATATTGTAAGCCATCTTCTCTCTTTGGTAAAAATCAATTAGCAGGAAGCATACCATAATAATTCAAGTCAAAGACTAATTCATGCTCTGTATTTTTTCCTTTCCTACCATAGGCAGACTTGATGATTTGCAAGCATCCAACAGTGGAGAAGTTAAAATTCTACTTAACAGTGTCCATTTTTTCCTCTTTTAAGTTTAAATATTGAAATTAAAAATAAGGATTCTTTCTCTTTCATAAATAGCTTTCCAGTAGTATAATCTCTTAAGGAATTTAAAAATAAATAGCAAAATATACACAATTTCAAAGATTACAATTAATTCCTTCTAGGTAAATTCTGAAAATATATCACCAAAGAACAAATAACTTTGGGTTTCTCAAATATTTGGTAAAATGTCAATTACTCTTACATAAGGAGTTTTCTCTGAGGAATAAGGAAGTACCATTGCTTTTTCTACAAAGCTTTTACTATACAGGTGGAATTTTAGTAACTTTACAGTAAGAATATAACCTGTAATATAATACAGATATTATCCATTAAAAATTACAGTAAAAAACCTTTCAAAATTAAATCTTCAGAATTTCAGGTTCAAACCTGAGGAACTTCCAGGTAACTATGAAGTTCTCCTGACAGGACAGTCAAGCTCAGTTGTCTATGTCAGGAGGTCACAATAACAGTAAGGTAATTTCCTCTAACGGTAGGGCCAAAGCTGTTTTCTACTGACAACATCCAATAAGGACAAAGTGTTAAGGAAGGGACAAAAGGGAAGGATGTGGGTGAAGAACACTTGACTGTAAGCCATCCTGAGAAAGAAATGAATTGCCTACAGGGATTTCAATTTAACGATAGATTTTAAATAGATTCTTCTGCTTTTGAAGGGCCTGACCCTCATGAACAATTAAGGTAATGTCATAGGGGATTTCTATTTGAATTTGTAGGTTATCATCTTACTCAAGCTCCTCCTTCATATTTATCTGAAATTATTACTAAAGAAAACAAGAAAAACGCAGGCCACACCAGTAAAGCAACCTGTTAAAAGAATCCAGCAACCTGAAGTGTCATTAAACATTTTAAAAAAACCCAACATCTTAACTGCAGGAAGATCTTCTGGAGGGGCAGAGCAAAAGTCTTTGCCTTTTTAGAAGATCCATTTAAGCTGCCAGCAAAGTAAAGGCAATTTTGACTGTTCATTTATTCAGAATTCATAAATAACATGTAGATTCACTAACCTCCTATTCACACCTACAGTTAATTTACATAAAATACTAAGCAGAATGCTTTTCTACTCCTTGTTTGATTCCAAGCACAAGATGTAAAAACCAGTTAAATTGCACAGTCCAGCCCTTATCTCTGCAAACCTCTATCTGATCAAGAAAATGCTTTTTGGCATCTTCTTCGCTTTTCCCTACTGTCAGTGCATCCCGGATATATTCAATATCCTCTTTGCTGGTTAATTGGGGCATTCCAGTCATTAGCATCATGGAGAAGAGGATGATCAGCAGGTTTGTGTGATGTCGAAGAGCTAAATAAGCCTTCACACACACGTCCTACAAGAGAGAAGAATTTTTTGTTAATTGATGAGGTGAACTGAGAGGGATGGTAGGAATGTCACAAGACTCTCATTAACCAGTGCTATTCAATCACTCGAGTACGTCAGAGAGAGGAGACTCAACAGAACTGTTCACCTGAGCAGAAACGTGAGGCGAGCTTCTGCATCTGCCCCTCGGTATTACTTCCTTCACCATCACACCTTGGGGCAACAAGTACTGTTTTGGTGTACAAATTAAAAGCTCTTTTTAATAATATTATATTAATTACGGAAGTGTAAAACCATAGCTTCACCAAAATTTCAAATTAATTTCCCTGTTGTATCATCTTTTTCTGTGGCTGTTAAAAGAGACAGCGATACTTGATTGTCTTCCTTTCCAACTGCTGTGTCCCCATTCAAAGACCATGGCTGGCAAGTCATACTGCATAAAACAGCACCTTCAGGTGACTGTCCTTCATTTCATATATATGTGTCTATTAACTTTGCAGAGGTGACAGCTTATCTAATGGGGAAGATTTTTCAGGCTTGGTGCTCTGAGAAATTTTTCCAGCTGACAGCTCTAGTTTTCAGGCACACTGACTTGCTGTAGGACTTCTATGTTTATGTACTATCATACTGGATTCCATATTTTTTTTTTTATAGCTTTCTCACTTCCATATGTAAGTAATTTGTGCATAACAACATAACCTTTAGAATGAAATTTCTGCAGCTTGGAAAAACACGCAATGCTTTTTAAAAGAATATTTAATGCTAAGTGACTAATACGTAACGGTTATTTCTTATATTGAATTTATTACTCATTTACTTTTAGAATTAACATCTTAAAGAAGACAATGCAATGAAGAAATCAATCACATATTAGAAAGTTAAATTGGGCCTGCAATGCAGTAATGTAGAAAGATGAAAAATATTTTCAAGAAGGTTGTTGCTATTAAAAACAAAGCTGAAGAAATGCTACTTTCTACCCAATTAAATATTCAATTTAATCTTTCCACATATATATATGAATTTATTACAGAATTCTTAAGAAATCCAAATATTTTAATGTAAAGTTCCAGCAAATCTCATCAGCCCTCTAGAACACCATTTATTTTTGACAAGGTGTATGGGTTTTTTCCTTCCTTACGAACAGTAAGAAGTGCACAAATAATCTTAACATCTACCACTGTTCACATCAGCAACACCAGGACAACCAACCAGACAGGTCAGGATTATAATAAGGGAGGAAGATGGTATGTTGAAGATCTGTCTGTAGGATTTTTTTTCCTATTGCCTAGGCCCATAAATCTTTCACTCTGTTTCCTGAGAAATTCTGTCCTGAAATAAGATCATAACTGTGAACACTAATGCTAGTTTAGCTCTAGCAAAGCAGATGATAAATTGCAATGGTGAAAGTGCAATTTACAACAGAAAACACCATCATCTTTTCGCAGGGATTAGTTTCTCTCCATGACACCAGGGAAAAAAAAAAAAGAAAAAAAAAAAAATTTTACTTATGTATTATCAACTTCAAATAGGAAAAACTTGTCACAAGAGTTAGTGTTTGTTTTGTTCCCCTTGAATGAGATGAAAGCTCTTTATAATTATATCAAAGAAGATCTTATATTTCTCTATGGATGATGTATCTCACTACTGCAGGTGTCTGAGACAGAAAAACAATTATGCAGTCAAGAGCCTGGCATCACTGCATCCCAAAGGCAGTCCTTCCAGGAATTCAAAATACTTTAAAAATTTGTATCTGCCTGTGATAGTTATTTATTCACACAGAAACTGAACAGAGTTTTGAATTAACAATAAAGAATAACTATTTTGAGAGCTTCAAACTGTCCTAAGTATTAGTATCCTAAAGGTCAGGCATTTTTATAATATAAAGTGTCCCGGCTCTGTTATACAGGCCATCCTTTCCCTGTACAGTATACTACAAATAAGTATTTTTCAATGATTGGTTTTACACTTGTGTGCTGTCATCTTTATTTGACAATCAAATACATGAGATTTTGTAAACAAATGTTATAGAAGAATTTGTTTAGTACTGAAAATACAGATCTCTGCATTATCAAGTCATCAGAGTAATGAAAAAAATAATGAATTAAATAAATTAAGTATAATAAATAAAAATGCACTCAAAATTTAATGCCTAAAATTGTCTTTGCTACTTTTTGCAAACCAGTAATAGGTAGGTGGACAAAGCTCAAGAGACTATGAAGATCTTAGATGAGGGTCTTTCAAGGGTTTCTACAAGTAAGAAGTGAAAAAGTTGTGTCTACACAGGAGTAAGAGAGTTGCATGGGTTTCAGCCAAAGGCTGGAAAGGAAATGCCACCACATGTGACACTTACAGCAAAAGAAATCCGGGCAGTACTAAGGCAGCTGAAGAATTCATAGATGGAACAGAAAAATATTTGTCTTCTCAGATGAAGTCATGTTTAAATACATTTTTGTGATTAGGACAAAGACCATCAAACACTGCTTCCTACTACGCATTTCTGTGATGTCATTAATAACCTCTGGCTTCTAAGTTTCATTAAACTGTCATAAGGAACGTAAACAAAAAGGGAAGCAAAATTTAGATTAAGAGCTAATAGGAATGAGCTTTTTATTGCTAGTTCCAGAAAAGTTGCCAGCCCACTCACAGCTTCAGAAGTTCACTAGTAATGAACTATACTCTGTTGCAGCGAACTTTGGTCAAAATTATTTGTCTAATTAACCTCTAACACCTTCATGAGCTATGCTAAAACATCTGTATGGACTATACCCAAGAGATAACAGAGAAATAAAAAAAGTAGGTATTTTAAAATATTAAAACCACCAAAGCCTGTAACAAACAAATGATTCCTCTAAAATACAACCTATGTAGTTGAAGTACAAATTAATGAGAGGCTCTTAAAAATTAATGAAGGATAAATGCTGAGGGCTTTCCATTAAGATATGAATGAGTCAGCAGGCATACTGAATGAATACCTCAATATTAGGAAACATGATGAAAACAGCCAGCTGAAAAGTGAAGCTATAATTTTATTTCTGCACTCTGAACATATAATTAAAACATATATTTTTTACAGCAAAATATGTAATAGAGATCTTGCTGTGTGTTACTATTTTACTTCTATGTAAGTATTTCAACTTTCTTTTTATTGGTCTTTGAGACAGAAAAGCCTTTTAATGTGCTACCACAATAGCAGTTTATAAACAGTATCCAATACAGCAGAACTGTACATGAACTTACGCTTTTTTGGTCAGTGTTATTGTTGTCTGTGCCTAAATCATCCCACTTAAAATGATCAGGTCACATATCATGGTCATAGTTCACAAAGGTAAAGCACATGAATCACCCTTCATCTGGTTAATGACACTAGTGGAAATGATGCTGGCACTATATCACAGCATTCCTAAACTGTCTGCATTCGTGGGATGGTAGCAGTATTTAGAAATTCGCACTGGAGTAACAAAGTGTGTATTCAGTCAAACCCAGGACTGTATGACAAAGGCACAACTTATTGAAGAGAGGCTAAGCCAAAAATCACCTCCTATCATGTCTGGTATTTGGGCTGCTGAAGTAAAGGTCAGATATTCACTAAGAAGGCTGGATGATCTGTATATATCAACACAACATTACCTCACTGCAGACACTAATCTGATTTGATTGGTAGATTATTGGCGGTGATCAAATTTAATTTGATGGGTTTTTTCCAAGTTGAGTCTGTCTTGCCTGTGACCATAACTGGTGAGTGAGCCCTCCCCTGTCCTTGTCTCAACCCATGAGCCTTTTGTTGCATTTTCTCCTCCCGGTCCCACTGGGGGTGGGGGAGGAGCGAGTGAGTGGCTACGTGGTGCTCAGTTGCTGGCTGGGCCTAAACCACAACAGCAGTACAATCATGTATATGTTCAAAGGAATGTATTCACTATCCAACAATAAGAACCTTAACTGGATGCTCACATTAGAAAACCAGACTCCTTACCAGGACACAGAGACTGGTTCATCCACAGGGAATCCAGAACATCTAAGTTAGGCTTTTACTTTGACTCACACTCTGGAGGAGACTTTTTCTTTTGATATTATAGAGAACCTGCTTTCTAAATCAGACACTTATTTAAAGGCCCTGAAGACGAGCATGGGAGTAACACCCCAGGCATCCATTTACTTCTGCTCAGCCATTTCATCAAACATACTAACCAGCATTTTGCTTTGCTCCCTCCTCACCCAGGTCCTACACAATCTTGAAAAATCACAACTGTTTCAGAGGGGCTCAATTTCAAATAGAAGCTGTAATAGATTTTTTAACATCATTCCTTTGTTTCAGAGTGTTAAGTCCATCCGCAAAACCAGAATGTTACATAACTTAGGGTCACCCCACATTTCTATTCAGATGCACTAGTTTGAGCCCCAGAACACAAGGGCAGAATCATGAGAAAATCACACTGGCAAAGCCAGGTGAGGAATACCTCGTACCTGCTTGAACTACACAGAAGGCTCTGCTTAGTGCTATGAATCTCTAATTGCACAACTACTGAGGCCCTCTACAAGGTATTTTCAATCAAGACAAGAACAAAGAAAGGACTGCCTATCTGGTCTGCTGCTAACATAAGCTCTTCAATGAGGGATTTGGGCATGTTTGAGTTCTAGTTCCCATAATCCTACAGATAATTTTTGTTCTTAGTTGGGCCTAAAATATCCCAGAATTGTATTATGATTCATTACATTTTATTAACATAATACCCAGGAGCCTAGGCCTTTAAAAACTAAGGCACTAATGTTCATTTCAGAGGGTAAAAAACATTGCTTAATTGGTTTTCAACTAGATATTCACACTTTACCTGAAATTTGTGGAAATGGAGACTTGTTTTCTTTCCGGAAGTCCCCATGACAAACAGAAAATCCGGAGTCAGCACAAAAGGAACTCTTTCCTTATTAATTCCAAGGAAGCTTTTATAATTCCCAAGAATATGGCCAAAATCAATATGGAAAAGGTTACCTTCATGAAGACAAGAAGAAGTCACAGTTAGGCTCAAACACAATAAACAGCCAAAACCACTTACTTACATTCACAATAATTCCAAAATCTCTTTTTTGGGGTATATATGATCACTCTTCAGTTCAGCAGAAAAGACTATTTTCTCTTTTTTTTTTTTTTAATATAAAATTCTGTCCTCTTGGCAAAGTTACTTTTTATTTATCTTTGGCAGTTGTTAAAAACCTGGCAGAACTGCCATGTTTTCTAAATATACACTCACAACTTTCCAAAAATCAAACAAGGAAAGCTCCCAGCACTCCACTATATGGAAAAGGTGGGTGGATTATGTTTCAAATACCTGTGGGATTCTGGCATTATCTAGCTCCTAAGCTAATGTCATTCACTAGAACATGTTTCCTCCTCACAGACCTGCATTACCAATCTCTAAACCAACCTGTATTGTGCAAAGTAAGTTTGCACTGTCATCCTTTGGATAACTTTGAGATTGTAGTAGGGTATCAGTTCCCAGGAAAACGATGAAAAATTCCCCTTTTAAGGATTGCTACACCTACATGACTGGAGTGTGCTGCTGCTCTTCACATTATTACTTTCACTGACAGACAAGACGTAAGGATAAAAGAGTATGATTATTTAAAAATGCAGATTTGTAATAGTGGTACACGTATAGAAAAGATAAAACATCAAATGATGTAAAATGATACTTAACAGTGATCTGTAGGTAGAACATCCTCAGATGTTCCAGCACTTCAGCCTGTTTCTGGGTGCTCCCAACCTACTAAATCTGATGCTCTCTGCAGACCTCTCAGACTGACATTCCTTCTGGCTTCTGTTTCTCAAGACAGCTCCCATTAACGACTCTATGGCAAACCAGCTCCTGACCACAACAGAAAAACCTTCCTCACTCTGTCTCCCTTTCTACTGACCTGTCCCTCATTTTCTGCCAGTGGGCACTAACATTGCATTATACTGTATGTAAAGTAGAAATTAAAGCATTTCTTTGTCTTCTTTTCCTCAAGGACTTCTGGTGAACTTTTTTACTGTAGTCTTCAATTAGCTCATTTCTGCCTTCAGGATATTTCTCTCTAGCCTTAAAGGGCAAAACTTTAACTTTAATATGATTAATATTAAACATACAGCCTTCTAACTAAGCCTACAAGTATTTTCTGTCTTTTAGGATTATGTAAAGACTAATTACGAAGTAAGAGGATCGTGAAACTGAAAGTGAATTTCTTAGACCAAATAAAACTCCTCCATATGTACTGCTCATTCTGGTGTCCTTTCTGGGACTTCCATAGGTAAGTAAAATTAGGGATGAACCAATGTGCAGCTACAGAAGTGATTCCCAAAGTTTGTAATACAAAAAAATTGAAGTTCTTTGAGGAGGATTGCAACCATCCCACAGACTACCGTAGCAAAATCAATACACTCTATGTACACTTATTTTCTACAAAGGTACATAAAGCAATTATGTACCTCGGAAGTGAAAACAGCACAGTAACAGCTGAATTCTGACATAAATACAGTTTCACTGAACACTGTCAGAACCACATCCACTTCAGACAGGTGAATCTGCTTTTTAAAGTTTTTTGGGTTTTAGATCTTAGATATAGACACCAAAACCCCATAGTTTTACATTCCTCATGATTTAGTTTGTAAAAAACTTGTCCTTGGAAAAGCATGGCATTACTGATGATAAATAGCTAGAGTCTATATGAAGGCCCAAAATGGTGACAATAACATCACAGGAGGACCTGAATTTGTGAGCAATGCTGACAGAACTGGATTGTGTCTCTTCATTCATTGCTAAACCCATTATTTATTAAAATGAAAGATAAATTTAGTCAAGTATAGACAGTCCCCACTTCCATGAAACTCTCAGAAAATAACTCACCTGTTTCTGTAATCATAATGTTGTCATTGTGCCTGTCTCCTATTCCAAGTACAAAGGTTGCCACACAGTATCCAGCACAAGAATAAACAAATCTTTCCACAGCTGCCTGAAACTAAAAATAAATCTTAGAGATGTTAAATGCTTCAATGCCAGAAACTGAATGCAGACATTCTCAAAGTCATATGCCTTTCTGTCGACACATATCTACCAACAGTTAGACAAACTGTCTTACATGGTTGCACAGCAGAGATTAAGATCACAGCCCTGCACTGCACTTCCTGTACTGTGTGAGCAGGCTGTATACCTTAGCACAAGTAAAATAAGCATATAGTTGTTGTCGTGGTTTTGGCCTGATTGGCAGCCAACCACAAGGCAACAGCTCTCTCTCCCTTCCCCTCCAGCAATGAGAAGGGACAGAGAGCCAGGCTTGGGGTTCAAGATAGGACTGGGATGGGGAAAAATCCCCCTTTATAATCACGATCAAAAGGCAGACTTGTTAGGGGAAGGAAAAAAACCCATACATTTATTACAGACACTAACAACACATAACAGAGTAGGACAGTGAGAAGCATTGCCACATCTTGAGAACACCTTCCCCCCACCCCTCCCTTCTTCCCGGGCTCAGCTCTGCTCCCGATATCTCTACCTCCTCCCCCAGTGGCACAGGGGCAGGGAATGGGGGGTGCAGTCAGCGCTGCCACTTCCTTCATTTTCGGTGAGGGGAGTGTCCGGAACTTGTTCCTCCTGCTCCATTGTGGTCCCCCTCTCACAGGAGACAGTCCTCCACAAACTTTCTCAGACTTGAATTCCTCCCATGGGCCGCAGCGTTCCCCACACTGCTCCGTCAGGGGTCACTAACTTCCTCCGACTGGATTCTCTCCCACGGCTGCAGCCCTTCCTGAGCTGCTCCGGCGTGGGACTCCCCCGCATGCTGCAATCCTCCCAGTGCTGAATTACAGCAGCGGGGCTGCCTTTTCCCACGAGACCCCGGCCTTCTTTGGGCACAGAACCTTGATCATCCGAGCAGGAACAACAGGCCATAAATCAGTGTCTGCTCCACCGTAGATCTTCATGGGTGGCAGGGGGTGGCTGCCCTGCCGTCTCACCACAGGATACAGGGGGGTCTCTGCTCCGGCACACCTCCCCCCTCCTTTCTTCCTCCGTTCCTCCACTAACCTTGGTGTTCATGCAGCTGCAGCCACTCCTCCTCACAAGTCCGACTGCACGTCACCACGTCCCTTCTTAAATACGTTATCGCAGAGGCGCAGCTGATGGGCTCAATTTCCCAAACAGAAGTGGAGCTGATGTGGAGCTGGGGGAGCTTCGAGAAGCTTCTCACAGGGGGCCGCCCCGATAGCCCCCTCCCCTGCCACCAAAAAACTCCACCACTCACTCAACCCAGAACAGTTGTCCATGTTTGCTGAGAAATAATGCTGGCAGAAAGCTCTAGTAGGTCAGTGGACCTACCTAAGGAAAGGAGTATTGAGTACCCAAACCTGTATTTAAATCCTCTAAAACCACACTGACTTTCAGTGTTCTTAGATGTCCTTTCAATCTGCTCCTCATGTATCACTTCCAAATACCACTGACGAAGAAGTAATTTCTAAAGCATCTCATTTCTCAGGAGCTCGGTTGCCAGCTGGATGCTTAAGGCTCTTTCATAGACACCCGTGGCTGAGTAAAGCGAAAATTAATGGATTTTTCAAACTCATGTAACAAAAACACAACCGTATGGGCTCTGTGCTCCTAAATTAGTAGGGTGCACTTGAAAATCCTACTTAAAAATTCAAAGAACTCACCTTCTCTTCAATCATGCATCTTTCCTTGAGCCACTGGTTTAGTATTTCATCCTTAAATGCACCAGTGTTGCCAACTGTACTCTGCTGAATTTTGGCAATTGTTGTAGCATCTTTCACAATTTCGATCATTCCTAGAGAAAACAAGGAAGAAGTTTGAAGAAGTTATTAAATTTGTATCAAAGTGTATTTAAAAGATGCAAAATTAAATTTAAAACTCGGTTGTTTAAATCAACTGCAGAACTTTATACGTTGTGAGCAGAAATTTATTTTGCAAGCAACAGTGTTTTTTGTTCATTCCCAGATGAAACCAGCCAGAGCCCAAAACCAGCCTGGCATCCTAAACTCCTCCATGAGAACGTAAAACCATTTAAAATAGTAAGACACATGATGAGATGGGACCCTCTGCATAAGGCTTTTCTCAAGGAGAGGAACTACCTCCTGTCCGGATCCCCTGCAGAAGCCCAGGTACCATTCACATTCCCACCAGCTTCTCTCCAACTTCACAAATTCGAGGAGCTGCAGAGAAGCTGCAGTGTTGCAGCAGCCTAGGGATGCAAGGGTTGCCAGAGCTGTGGCAGAGGAACCGAGCTGGCCCTCCTGCAGTAAATCCAATTTAAGCTTAAGTGCACATATGCACAGAAAGGTTCAGAAATATCAGTACACAGTGAGGTACAGCAGTGGGGTTGCTGGTGGAAAGCTCTGGCTGTTGAGGCCCAGAGGCCTGTCCCTAAACTACACAGATCCTCGCAAAGGCAAATTAGCACATCACAGCAATACTGTGCAGCAACAAAGACTTGTACTGTTCATACTAACATGGCATGTGATGAAGGGGAAGCTAGAGAGAAAAGCAGAAACAGAGGCTGCAACACAACTCTGTACTGTAGCCAAGACTAGCAAATGCAGTCTGCCCTCATACTGGGCATGCATGTATGGGGCAAGGTGTGATTTTAGTTGAACTTATTTGGTAACTGGAAATACTATGTTTTCTTGCTCTGGTTGAAGTTCAACAGTGTCTTCTAGGTAAAAGCCTGGCTTCAGCTCCAGCTCAAAGAAAAGCAAGCAAACAAAAATATTACTTTCTCCCCAGAGTGATTCAAAGCAGTTTCTGATTTGGTTTCAGTTTGACTCTTTTTCTGAAATGGATTAATTTTTATCTATTTACAGTCCTACTCTTTTGCAATTACTGAATTATGAGCAAATTTTTCAGTAACAGAGTAACAACACAGTAATCTCTTCCTGCCCGTGTCTTCCACACATGGCTGAATATCCCCTGGAGGTACTTCTTCTGTCTTGACAGTGACCTGGATTTGTTTGTAACAAAACTATTGTGGAAATATGACCTCCAAAACACACCGCCAACAACATCAAATTAAAAAGCTCCACATGTTGGTCTGCACTTGTCAAGCTGTTGTTTTCCTTCTGGGAGTGAGCTCCAGACCACATTCCAGCTGTTGAAAAGGCTTCCCCTGCCTGTGCTCACAAATCTCCCTCTACTGGCCATCAGCACCTTGATTCCAGGGGAGCGGAGATGTTGCAGGAGGCACCTTCTGCTTCTCCTTGCTTTTAAAACTTTCTTGAGCATAAATGTGTTGATTAGCACTGTAAAAAGTCCACAGATTTTAAAGCAGATGCTAATGAAAACCCTTTACTGACAATTCTCCACTGCACTGCCAAAGGAGTGGTATAAAACCTACACAGAATGTTGTGCAGTTTATTCTGCCCAAGTGGATACTTCAAAGGTATTGTGGTAAAAAAGTTATCTGCTGGAATAGTATAGCTCTACCGGCAAATCCTTCTAAATGCAGACATGCCGCTTGGGAGGTATGGTCAGTCTTAGAGAAGGCTTCAGTAACTGGGATAAAGGATCTCAGCGGGGCTGTGTTCAACTGGGAGGAAGAGCAGCAGTAAATGCACTATGCTATGTGTTTCTGAGGGTCTGCGGTATTAAAGCAGGTAACTCTTACATTAAGTGTCAGCTTGAAATTCTTAAATTTGGCAGTGATGCAGCATAGTAAGTAGTGATAATTGCCTCGCAGAGCTGGGAACATATGGCCATGTCAAAGGGAGAGAGAATAGGGTATGATCTTTCAACAGTGATACACAGAACAGAAAGTTTCTTCTACAAAGGTCTATTTGTCAGCAGCAGTGGAGAGGACAGATGTTTCCAAAACTGCAAACTGCATTGAATGCAGATGTCTTCAACAGACTGAGAAAGCTTGACACAGGAGGGGATGCCAGCTCCAGGTGTAAGACACCTGGCTGTTTCCCTTGCTCAGTGTAGAATGGGGTACTGTCCCTGTGTCAATACACAAAAACTGCCTCAAGATCCATGGAAATATTAAGAGGGAGGGAACAAGCAGCTTGGAAGAAGAGCATGTATGAATACTGTTAAAGAACATTTGCATGACACTACTCCTTGGTTTTGTTCCAAACAAGCATAAGCTCTCCAACAAAGTGTCCTACCTTGGGTATTACTAATTCAGGCTACAGGTATTCTCAGCAAACTGAACAGGAGTCTTTATGTGATTGACCATACCCCTACTGTGGTGCTTACATCTCCCCCATGCATACAGGAAAATAAGCAATTATTTCCCTGAGATAAAAGAACAGGGAGTCAATTAAGAATTCATGAAAGAGTAATGAAGTCTGTAACTTGAATATAAGAATGCTAGGATCACTGGCAGAAATCCTCTATCTTCCTCCATGATTTCAAACCATTACATTGCCTTAAAATGATTTTAAATAAAATGAAATCCTAAAAATATCTCTAAAAAATTACATTTCTTATACCTAAAGGAGAGAAGAAAAACCAACTCTCCTTATATTTGCAGTTAGTTTGTATTTTAATATATAATGTTCCATTTCATTTATTATTATAATTCTATCAATGCCATTTATTTAATTTTAAAACACACATATTAGGAGAAAGCAATCTCTTCTGTGTCAGACTACCAAGTATTTTATCAGTGCGTTTGGGTTTTCTGCATTGCTGAGCTATCCTGAAGTCAAAAGCAAGGATGATAAAAATTTTATGTGGTGATGGACTTTACACAGGAAGTACATTACAGATATATATTAAAAAGAGTTCTTAATTTTACTGGGGCTCCATTAATTTTTCTTTGATCCATAAAGCAAAATATATTGCTAAAAAGAAAAGAACTAAAAAGCTGGAGATTGTGGGAGACACATAGCAATACTTATATTATCATTATTTTATCAATTCATGCAGTTACTATCATACTGCCAACTATACCCATGACAGGAATTAACAAGCTTGTTAATTTTAACACATGTTCAAACTTTAAGTAAATGGCAGAGCTGTACTTGCTAATCTGTTTCACTGACACACTGTTTATACCAGCCAAAGCATTTTTTTCAGCACAATAGCTTTATTTGGGCATGGCCACTTTTTCTACACCGAGAAGGCTTTCCTCCAGGCAATTGTTCAAGAACTGCTCAGCAAAACTGACTCAGCAAAACAGTCAATTCTGTATTATCTGGATACTAGGAAAATGTGCAACATGGATGGGCTAGGGTACATAATACATGCAAATCCAACCACAAAGAGTCAGTTTGGTGCCTTTGGGATGTATAAATTATATATTAGTTGGCATTTCTGGATGTAACTGGACTCTTCCAGAGGTGATCAGGTTGCTTTACACACCATTATACAGTTCTCCGGAAGCTTTGTAAACAACTACTTGATTTCTCTCACCATGAATTCTGGAAATAGACCATCTGTGCTGCAGGAACTAATGCCCACTGAGAAATATTGCCTAAGCATCCTGTTGAGTAATGCTATCACTTTTATGTAGTAGAGGGTATGAAGCTTTAGGTCAGGAAAAAACATAAATGTTTTCCTATTTTTTCTCTTTTTTTATTCTTATCAACGCATTAAAACACATCTTAAGGCACTGACTTTCACTTTTTCATATCAAATATAGTTATTAAAGAGAAATTTGAAGCAGCATCCAAACAGTTGGACTTGCACAGGAATCACAGTCAGCTAAGCTAGTGCAGACATGGAAGGACACCCATCAGAAAACGAGAAACCATTGCTAAGATGCAGCTGAAGGCTGCTCACAGAAAGTGTAATAACCTGCTATTTATCTCAGGACTACAGTGCATACTAGAATAGTTCTCCTATACACAACTTCTATAACTGTGGTATTTTGAATTTCTAATCACAGAAGGTATTATCACATACCTATTTTGTTCCCTGTAGAAATACAACCATATGGTAACAAACAGAGGTCCAATGATTCTGCCTCCCAAATGGATTCCATAATTCGAAGAATCTAGTAAAAACAAACGTATACACTACGTTATTTCAAATTATTTGGCCATTACTTGTTACTCATACAAATAACACTACCCAGACTTCTGAGATGGGGCTAAACTTACATGTCTGTTTTATAGATTAAGAGATAAATACAGAGAGTATGCAGCCATTCAAGATTATCAGTTATAGAACCAGGGTTTATATTTCCTCATGTGTTCTGTGCCCAGGCAATCTCTGCAGTTTTATAAAGTATTAATAAATATACTGTATGATTCCCACATGAGCTGAGATTGAATACATTAGCTCGTACGTCCATTTTTTCCCATAAATATCCCCCAAAGTGCTAACAAACCAGTCTGTCAGAACAATCACTGAAATATTACTAGAGCAATTTTCCCTACTAATTAATTTTTCATTTGTAACTTCACTCATTGCATAAATAAATGATAAAATTATTTCATCAGAAAAACAGGCCATCTTGCACTAAATAAGGTTCCTTCTCTAGAACTCCAAAATGTGAAGTATGTATGGCACATGGCAGGAGAAAGTAGGGTAACAGTATGTACTGGGTCTGGCTGGGATGAAGTTAATTTTCTTCAGAGCAGACCATATGGTGCTGTGGTTTAGGCTGGTGACCAGAGCAATGCTGGTAACACACTGGTGTTCCAGATATTGCTGAAAAGTGTTTTCAGGGCATCAAGGCTGCCTCTGTTTCTCACTCTTCCCCAGTGGGAATAGACTGGGGGTTCACAAGAGGCTGGGAGGGGACACAACCAGGCAGATGACCTGAACCAAGCAAAGAAATATTCCATGCTGAATAATATCATGCTCAGCAATGAAACTGAGAGGAAGGGGCTTAGGTAGGTTAACCATCTTTTTCGCAGGAACTGGCTGGGCATTGGTCTGCTCATGGGATGTGGTGAGTGACTGCCCCTGCATCACTTGTTTTGTTTTCTTTCTCTCTTCTTCCAATTCTCCTTTGCTTATTAAACAATTTTTATCTCAGCCCACAAGTTTTCTTGCTTTTACTCTTCCTTTCCTCTCTCCCCATCCCACCAGGGTTAACTCACAACACAGTAACATAAAAACCTGTATTACAAGAAAAAGATCCAGCTTTGATGTCAGCCTTGCCATATACAGTTTAAAAAACAAAAAACAACCTCATATTTTGTATGGACAATAAAGATAAGGTATACACAGTTCTGAAAAGTAAAACAATTTAAAAATATTTGAAAATGTTCACATTATTCATTTTATACATTTTAGCTACCATACCTGTAAAATAAGCATGTCCTGACGGAGGTCATCTCCATGTTTGAAGATTATGCCTATGGTTTCATTTGATAGAGCTGTTGGATCTGCACATTTAAACTCAAGCCAGAGGGGCTTCTTCTTAGATGCCATTACTTTACATTTTTCTATCTGTGAAAGACATATTTATTGCTAGCCACTGTACTCCACTATCAACACAACTAACCTTTTTACACACCCGCTACAGAGTAGTTTACTCACTTCCAATTAGTTATACCACAAGCAACACACTGAAAGCACATGTAAGGAATGGTATTCAATTGCATATAAAGCCCTACTGAACCTGCACAACTTTTAACACTGTCCGCGATAAAGGAAAAAGCATGCTTTGACTCTCTGCAACTGGATTTAGCTTGTAAATCTGCTTCAGACAGAAAAAAAACCTTTTCAACCAGGAATGAGTTTCTGACAAAACTGTCAAATAATGGACCCTCACAGCACTCTGACAGGTACTCTGCAAAATCACAACATAATCATTGTTCAATTTTACCACATCATCCACCCTTGTGACTTCTAGCAACTTCAGTTATTCCAGATTGCTTGATTCAATGCCCTTAGCAAGCTCTTCAAATTTATGGGGAAAATGGCATTTGCAAAACCAATTTAACGTAATCATTCATAAAAAAAAGAAAAATTCCCTATTTAGTCTTACTACATTTTTAATCTCAAGAAATTCAGTACTGAAACTACTGAAATTGCATTATTTCAACTGTTTTCTCAATTAATTATGTCTAATACAACTGTAATATGTAATACTTTCTATTCTGGAATTCCTGGTTCATTGCTGAATATTACTATGTACAATAAAACCATCTAAAATAATAACAATGATTGTACATTAATGTTTGAGAGCTGACAGTTTCAATGATATGAGAGAAAAGTATTTTGGAATATTTGTGTTTCATAGATTGATCTGCTGAGCTTGTAGTTTAAAAGAAAACAGTTTTTACCATCCTTGTTTTTAAAAAGGAAAAAAGTTGTTAAATCTTTGAACTTCCTAGAAACACTGATTTTACTTCTAATATTTGGTTCAGACTAATCAAATTTCAGGGTTTGAAGATTATGGACAAGTAGCATTTGCTAGAATGAAGATGAAATGAAAGCTTACCAATACAATTTGTTATATCAAATATTTTTGTTCATATAGTTTGAGGAAAATAAAAAAGGCTCTAACCAGTCTATTTTGGACATAGCTACCTTCCCTCATAAATCTATTGCTTTCTTATCTAGGAAGGTGCTGGTAAAGCTGCATACTTTCTAAGTGAATGAAAACTAGAAAATCCAGAAAGATCTTTTATTTTATTTTGAAATCCACTTTTTGTCATGCTGTTAGTGATTTTTGTACACAAAAGATGAAGGACGGAGAAATACAATTAAGAAAATAATATCGAAGAAGACACAGATTCTGTATTTCTGAGTAAACAATGTTTGAATTGACTTCTGTACTGACAGCACCTCAGTCATGCCCAACTGGGAAGTGTTTAACTCTCTCAGCTTGAAGATACATTAGCTTATAGTCTGTCTATCAAGGCACAGGTTTATTTAATAGAAACATGTCTAGATCTGGACAACTAAATCAGTTATCCAAATGAGTACCCTACAGGTTGGATGGTTTGTCTGTCCTTAGCTAAGAGAAAAATTGAGGGATTTTTTTTCTTCTAGGCTTCTTGCTGCACATCAAGTGAATCCAAGGATCCTCACCGTGCTGCTTTACCCAAATCTCACACTGCACAGTAGATGCATGAGCCAATTCCCTCTCACTACACATCTGCTGATTAATTAATCTTGTTTTTAACTCTGAGTCGACATAAACCACTGCAATCTCATCACAAAACTGGAGGCAGTAACAGAGAAAACCCTGTGTTTCTTACTGTATTTCTATGAAATCTTGATGTATTGTCTAACAAAAGCAACATATAGAGATATTGAAAAATCAGAAATACTAACAAAAATGTTTGCCTTAGCTAAGATGAAGGTCTGGACCTAAACCTTAATGACAGATGTGAATCAGGGTAACAAAGAAATTAACTGGAACAGATAATGAATATCCCAAAGCCCCTGAAGTCAGATAGAACAGTTTTATACAAGTATTTAATGTTAAAAAAAAAAAAAAAAAAAAAAAAAGTCAGTTACCTGGTTAAATCCTAGATTAAATTAATGGAAAAAACATAATTGCCATTTAATGATTAGGATTTTATGGGTTGTTGCATTTTTTTAGTGGCATGCCATTACATTTAGAAAATGCTGATAGCTTTGGGAACAAAAACTTACTGAGTCCATGAAATGTCATCGTATTCATGGTGAATTAAGACCTCCAGACATATTAGCAAAAACTGTTACCAAATGACACATACTTGCAAATAGGAGATTTTTTTCAAAAAGGATTTATGGAAACTCAAAATATACTTACCACTAGGGCTCCTGCTCTTAGCCCAGGATCATATGGAACTCTGAAACTTTCTGGAAGATTGCTGCTCTGTAGTTTTTCAAGCTTTTGTCTCAGCTGTGCAATAACTGCAATTTCAAGTAAGAAAACAATTCAGAAGTTGGAAGGCAAAAAGTTATAGGTAATCAAACTTATTAAGCATCAGATTTAGCTAAAACCCTCCTCTGTTTAGCTACTTTCTAAATTGCTTTCCTCAAGGATCTCCTGATTTAAGGAATGGAGAAATACTCTAACTTACATTGTTAATGGTCAGGGCTGTGTCAGATACCTAAATGGGAAGTTTTCAAGCACCTCACAAGTCATGTGCTCTCTACAGTGTTAGAAGCACTGCACAGCGCTTGGTGTTCTGAAGACTCATAAGATTACATGAAAATGTCAGCTTTCATTTAAAAAACAAAACAAAACACAGCACAAACCACAAAAAAATATTTTGCCCTTGTAACTGACAAGGAAACGTTGAACTATCTACCTCAAAGGCTCAGAAGGAGGAGGCATTTAAAAGCACCTCGTATTTTCCAGGACTATTCTGAACTACCTCATTGCTTTTGCAGACAGACTCCTGTCTTTTGAATTCTTGGAGTCAATTATTCCATAATCATAAGGACTCCAACTATAGAGGTACTGAATTTCCTATCCTCCTAAAACTGGTTTCATAGAGCAGCCTTGTTAATCTCACATTCCAGTAAGAAAATTTGCTGTGTATTTATACAAACAAGAATTTTAATGCTCATATATAAACCGAATCTCAAGCTTCCTAATCTTCAACTTAGAACAGCATGCATTATACTACACATGATGTACTCTGTTCATATCAGCTAGCTAGTATCAGCAGTGTAAACAATACACTGGGTATTACCCTTCATTATGACAAAGACCTGATCACTGTTCTAAAAGAAATCGCAGCTACACAGCATACGTATACATGACCAAGTAATTTTGGAGATAAAAACTGTAATGAGAAAGCTAGAGTTGGACCTGGATACTTAGTAGACAAAATCATAAAATCATACAATCATAGAATAGTTTGGGTTGGAAGGAACCTTTAAAGGTTGTCTAGTCCAACCCCCCTGCAATGACTAGGGACATCAGCTAGATCAGGTTGCTCAGAGCCCCATCTAATCCAACCTTGAATGTTTTCAGGGATAGGGCATCTACCACATCTCTGGTTCCAGTGTTTCACCACTCCCATTGTAAAAAACTTCTTCCTTAAACCTAGTCTGTCCCCATCTTTCTTCTAAGCCCTCTTTAAGTACTGAACAATAAGGTCTCCCCAGAGCCTTCTCTTCTCCAGGCTCAACAACCCCAATTCTCTCAGCCTGTCTTCACAGGGGAGGTGTTCCAGCCCTCTGACCATTTTTGTGCCCCTACTCTGAACCCCCTCCAATAGGTCCATGTCTTTCCTGAAGGGAGGACTCAAGAGCTGGGCACAGCACTGCAGGTGGGGTCTCAGAAGAGCAGAGCATAGAGGCAGAATCCCCTTCCTCGACCTGCTGGCCATGATGCTTTTGATGTAGCCCAGGACACTGCTGACTTTCTGGGCTGCAAGTGCAGATTGTCAGCTCATGTCCAGAAAATTAAGGCATTTCAAAAGTTGCTATCAAATTAAGGAAGTCTAGCCAAAAGAATTACATCAGAACTCACAGAACACAAATGTTACACTTATCCTAAAGGCTTTTAGAAAAGAACTACCTATCAGTGTCAGATGACTAATGTGATATTTCCTCTGGTAAAAAATAAACAAATCTGACAGCAAGATACAGAAGCTAATAAATGGACTTTAAAATTAGATACCTTTCAAAAAAAAACCCCAAACCCAAAACAAAACAAAAAACCCCAGTAGGTTGTAGTAACTTGGGTCATGAAACTGCTTTTTAAAATGTAACTATTGATTTCCTAGACAAATCTAGCTTGATTTCAGTAAGTCTCATTGCAATGTAATGTAATTTCAAAATTTTATGCCAACCAATTGAAGCTAGTAAAGATTAGGAATTAGCCGATTTTAAAATGCAAGTGAAGGTGCTTGCTGAAACAATTTCAAGTTGATCTGGCTTAAGAACAAAGTGCTATCCCTTTTAAGAGAAGAAACATTTGCATAGACACATTCTTGTGAGACAAATCATCTAATAGAGTGGTGATGAAAACAGATAATCCTATGCAAGCTGTAATCTTAAGAATTTATTTATTTATTATTAGTCACTACATTCAAATACAAGCAAAGAGATTACAAGAAAAGTGAAAGAAACCGTTTGACAGCATGATTGCTACTGGACTAGTATGGACCTAACAGGAAGGCATTTATTCTTCAAAAAAATACACAAATACTGGAGAATTAAAGAGAATTAGATGATACTGCACAACAGAATGAAATGAAACAGTCCGAAACATTCAGACTGAAAATAGAAACAACTATGAACATTGCAAATGATGGGGCAAAAACCAAGCAATAAACTAAAGAAGAAATTTTAGGATATACATTTTTTTAAATGTAAGAAGCAGAGGGTGCCTGCAGAAAAAATCATATCCTCAATAATATGAAAATAAATTAAATTAGATATAGCATTAGTGGGACACTCCATAGCTTCAGGAAGACTATCCAGTTAAAACGTCAATTATGTAAGTCATCTTTCAATGTTCTGCTGTACTTTACACACATTCTTCAACTTCAAAACCTGGTGGGTGTTACTGTGATTGCTTTCTCTTGAAACTTGTCTTCTTTGCCCACATAGCCTTCAAAGATAATGTATTATGGAAACCACTGGTGTTACAGACATGTACATCTGCAAGCCTGTAAAGTTTCTTCCCAGAACATGGGATTCTGACCAAATATATTTAGATTGTAGACCATTTTAAGATAAACTTTAGAAAATTGTTTAGAAAGAATATTTTATATGGAGGGTTCAGTAAGTCACCTAACTTAGACTATGTGGTCATGTAACTGATATATTATATACTGAAGAATAAAAGCCTATTTCCTTCAAATTTCTTTTGAAACACCACCAGAGCCACTTCTGCATAACCAGAGCGGAAAGGCTTTTGAACCAAGGACTTCCTAGCCTGGAACATACCACACTGAACAGGCATGAAGATATGGTCTCTCTACAGCTTTTAGAATGTGATTACTGTCCTAGGTCTTCTCGTACTTACTCCCAACACCAAGCAACTAACAGGAATGATGACAAGAGCTTTTAAGGGAGTTGAGGGGGAAAAAAAAAAAAAAAAATGACAGGCAAAACCTAGAGGTAAACAGGCATTGCATAACCCTGCTGTGGCTTCCAAAGCAGTGCTTACAAGAACTAGAAATAACAATACCACATCTGTGGCTCACAGGACTCCTATTCAGCACATCACAAAGCCCCCAAAATGCGCGCTCTGTATATTCACTGACGATCCACCAGCTACTTTTGTGGCATAGCAGAGGCTGCACTGGACTCCCCCCCAAGTCTTCCTGCCAAGCGTCTTTTAGTAACTGCTTAGGGTAAGGCTGTGTTTCTTGGCAAGTGTCACATTTCCTCTTTATTTCCAGTTAATATTTGTGTCCTGGGTTCTTTCTTTCTTCAGTGCTGGCATTCAGCTAACAGTTATGTACAAGAACTTAGATGTTTCCCAGCTGCATAGCGTGAGGTTCAGGAAGATAAGCCAAAGCCTGGGAAAGTACTGGTTGCCTATAACACTGACATTCTTTCCCTTTTGGGGGGGAATGAACAAACAAATGGATTATTGGTTCAACTGTTATTAACTCACAATGGCATTTAAAAAGTAATAATGATGCCCCTAGACAGTAATTTATCCATGAATTTTCTAAATAAACAGTAAAATTTGCTGTCTAGATTTTCACAAAAAGAAACGATAATATTATTACAAACAAAGAAATGCCTGCTAGCAAATACCTTGGGAAGTGACATCATACTTTTCTGCAGAAACTGATTTTATCTCCATTGTGACTTTATGCAGCAATTCAATTACTTGAACCTGCTTCATGAAATCATGTAGCATCGCTTTTCCACAGCCCCTAAGATAAGCTTCTAGGATGACCGCAAACCTCTGTTGGTAATGCATGGACTGGGCAATCTCGCTTCTTAAGAACCAAAACAAGAAGTGACCAATTCTTTTGTTCTAGAAGTAAGGAAAAATACTACAATCAGCACACATTTCTTGACAAAGGATTTTAATAATGCCAGTAACTTGAGCATAAGTTGGCTGTATTTTGAAGTACTTACTCTCAAGCCACGTTTTAGCAGAAATCTGGCTAATGCACTGTCATGATATGGCTCAAATTTCACAGCCTGAGTAACACAAACATAGAAGACATGTTATTAATGTATTTAAGATCCCATTGCACTTATACTTTACCACTAACATCTAGAGAACACACTGCTGCAGGAATAGAAAATGTGTAACAAAACAGGTCTTTCAAGGAAACAAAGTTGAAAAAAAACAAAGCAAGGCTTCCCCATGATTCAAGAAGCACTTTTTCTTTACAACAGGTTCTTTTCAGGTGTATTATTAATGTGACAAATAAAGCAAGGCAGGGAGTAGCTAATCAGCAAGATCGATATGAGCACATGAAGGTGCGTGAACAAAGCAACAGCATTCTCAGGCCAGTGCAAAAACCAGCAAGATCAGAAAACAGTCTGTAGTCCGACTGACACTGAGAAGGCTTGAAAAGACAATTGCCAAATTAAATGACGTATTTGTAATAATTCCCTAATAAAAATTTTCAATAATAAAGCACTGGCTTTTTATAACATCTGCCACTTAGGGACTGGGGCATGAGGGTTCACTACTGGGTTCCCCAGCAAGCACTGTGTACAGAAGCAGCTTTTTGGAGCACCTAATCTGGCCTTTAGCCCCTAAATGAATAACAAAATAGAATAAAGGTTCTGATACACATGCTATATTAATGGAGTACAATTAAGAGGAAGACTTCACCGGAGCTTTTTTTCCTAAAGACTCTGTGAGCACAGATGTACTTTTTCTCTTCCAACAGCCACTCCCCTCCACCCAAGCCCACCGATATTTCCAACCTACTGCCAAAAAAGGGTGGAAACAAGAAGTCAACAACTTTTTTGAAATGTCAGGATTGGATTTTTTTTTGCTGTCATTCTCTCCCCTACCCCAAAACCAAGTGAACTGGTCTACCAGAACACTATCACAATTTCATGTAATGGGCTGTGACAGGGAACTTGTGCACTTCAACTGTTTTTTCCAGCAGCTTCTTTCCCATTGCTTGAGGGACTCAAGTTTATAGGAGGTTTGTATTAAGATTAATGGCAGAAAAAAGCTATGCGTGTACATCCCATGGCAAGAAAAGAGTAATAGGAAGCATCCAGTCTCTGGAACAGAGTCACAAAATCCCTGTCATGGACTGAGGGGGTTGGTGAATGGCTTCAGGTTCTGGAAATAGAGAGCCTGGAAGCAGCATGTAGGGAGATTAAAGGAAAACAAAGGGATGTGCGGAGAGCTGGGTGCACGTAGTACGCTCAGCTTTCAGAAGTGACAAAGTATGCAAACCTCTAGCCATAGTTATTCAACAGAATATAATGGCTCTTTCAAGATCACTGCGGTCTGCAGCTTGTGAAGAAGCAACCAAGCCATCAGCAGAGGTCCACTAAATTAATCAAATAAATCACAGTATTTTAGAAACTCTTAAAAGTACTGTGGCACATAGTTGTATTTTTTATTATTGAAATATCTAAAATAAAACACTATTTCTGAAATGTAAATCATCCTGTGGGTATATTCAAGAGAAAACAAAACAAAACAGAAAAAAAAAAATTGAGCTTTTTCAGTTAACCTTCTAGAATGAACCAACTTATAAAAATGCTATGAAGACTTGTTCTTTCCAGCTGCTGGCTATGAGGCAGACAAGCAAGCCAAGCACCAGACTTGTCCTTCTACAGTATCATAATTCTGCAAGAATTGTCCTGACTCTCTGCAATTCTGTTTTATTTTCCCAAGCAACACCATCTTATTTAGGAAAGATAATAAGAACTCACAAACATAAACTGATTTTAAAATATACAGACCCTTTTACTTTGTGTATGAGATTACGAGGTATGAGGGTTTTTAATAAAAAGTAATTTTCACTGCAATAAGGCACCCAAAAGCAGTAATTATTACATAAATCCAAATGGTTTTGCTGACACTTGCAAGAAAAGCTATTAAAAACCTCATTCTGGTATAGACTTTTCTGAATGTTCTCAGTGCATATCCCTGAAAAACAACCAGCCATTGCTTCAAAACAAAACCTCCTTAAAGTTGTAAATATATTTTAACATAAAAGAATATTAGAAAAATGTATTATGAGCATCCTTATTATGCTTATGTTTTAGAAATAATTACTCAAAAAGTAAATCCCATTTTTCTTTTTTTCTTCACAAAGTCAAATATCAGTATTTGAATTGCAACAGTAAAAACTATTAAAAAATGTCTGCTTGCACTTCATCAGGTCCCTGAACGTACCTTTGCCTTGTCAATTCAGCAGAAGAGTTTTACTCACTGTCATATACAAGCAGTACAGTCGTTGGTGTTTGCTTTACAATGGATTTTGTTGTATTTTAACTGTTCTATGCATGCTTTATCAACTGCACAGAGAACAACAGACCTTTATAGGAAGCTCAACCGGTTTATATATGGCATGGTTACTTCTGTTTGGGATAAACCTGGGGGGGGAAAGAAGGTTTGTTTGATTTCTAACTCTACTGGGAGGTAAAATGGGAATATCCTGTGCAGACTGAAATAAGCCATAAAGCTTTCATGTTGAAGGCATGCATGTGAAAAGTGATGATGGTTGACAGAAGAGACATCTCAGATGTGTCCATTAGAGCAGAGGAATGGCTGACATCCATTCTCTGAAAAATATGGATTTTCAAATGCACTATGGTACCAATACTCCGCTACAGGATGCTGACAGCCTATGCGCTGTTCTTAGCCAAGTAGGGAAAGACAAGGAAGCAGCAGAGAAGTAAAAGCTGGGATCTAGTATTTGTTTTTCCTTTTTGCGGATGGCAATCTTTGAATTTCTTACTGTATCTCTTACTAAAAACGACACAGTGAAGTTAAACTACTATGATTTTACACTACAGTATTTTAATTTACTGTTAGACAGGTTTATTCTTTTTAAAACTCTCCAGATTTGTACTTCCTGAAAACAATTAATTTCAAAACCAAATAATTTCAAAAACAAACGGAAAAAACACAGTATTTCCCCCATTCTCTCAAGCACTTTGATATCAACCAATCACTATCCCAACCCCCTAACCGGGATACAAAAGCAAATAAAATTGCTAAGCCACATGTAGACAGCAAAAGCTCACAAGTGAAGCATATATATATATATAGCAGCAGCTACGTGGGAGGCCCAATGAGGTAACCGTAGCGACTCCTTTGGTTAACGAAGAAGTGCATAAATTCTGCCTGGGGAGCCTAATCTTCAGACAAGCAAAGACAAGGCTAAAAAGACTTTGTTTAAAGCACTACTGATGCACAGCAAAATCTGAAACACTAACTTCATTTTCCTGGGAACCCTGGCTGTCTCTGAACCCGCAGAAATTAAAAGTCCCATCCTGCAGCCTCCCTGGTTGCAGCAGTTTGTTTGTTTTTTTTTTATTTTTAAATTTTTAATGCCAATTTTGTCCTCTGATTCGTTGAAACCCAGTATTTCCTGTTATGTGGGGCGACAGCCTTTCTGCATGAACCGGAGCCCTGTTGGATCTGGGAAGCCTGAAGCATCATCTTGCTTCAGGGAACACGTTTACCGGGAAGAACCACAGGGTTACACCTTTCATCAGCTATTAGATGTGACTTTGCTGCTGACAGGGTGCCCAGCTCCAATACCACATTGTGAAAAAGCAAACAAATCAAATTTCTTCTATAACTGATATAAACCTTCCCGATGCTTCATCTGCACACAAAGTGCTTCAAATCAATACAGCAGTAATTCACTGCCATTAAAACCACAGTTTTTCACCCAGTTTCCCAGAATGAATTAATCTTATAGTGGCATCCTAGCAACCCTTTATTTACTTTTAAACATTGTTTGGCAACTTCTAGATAAATTTGGTCCCCTTAACAGTAGAATACTGAAGTCACTGCACCATACTGTGTAACTACATTGTTGTTTTTGACCTACCCCAGATTTTAATTCAGGCCTTGCCTGGGTCAACACCTGCCTTTACTCTCTTTCTGTCTACACTCTTTCTAAACTATTGGTAAAGCCAGTCAACAATTCTTCAGTCCTGTGTGATTCAGACCTGATACAAACAGGATTAGAAACAGCACAGTTAGGATTTGCTTCTATCACAGCTGTGCTAGTGTTGACAATTTCCAGAAAAACATACTACTGTAAATGCAAGATGCAAATTGTAAGACACAAGGCAACGGTAACACAAAAATAACAACACAGGCAAATGGCGAATATATAAAGTGTGTTTTGGGGTAATTTGGTTACTACCACTGCTTTGACTAAACACTGAAGACTTCAAAACCAGGGATTACTAACTAAACCTACTAAGATGGGAATGGCAATGAGGCAATGCAAATATTGCTGGAAGGCAGAGTTCAAGAATGCAAATACACCTTACCTGCACAAGCTGTAAGAGATAATGAAGAACATCATCATCTTCTAAACTTTCCAGTTTTTGAACTGCCATTGCTCGGACATTTTCATCTGAAAAGTTACAGTCCAGAAGTTGCATTGTGAGTCCAACATCTAAAGTGCTTTGATCCCAAACCTCCTTTTTAGCTAGCAACTGGTATGTTTTGGCCACTATTTCTTGTTGTCCCCATTTCACAGAGCTAAGGAGCTTAGGATATGCCTTGGGGTGCTTTATGCTTTCATACCTAAAGTGCCACAACAGTTCTTTGTCTTCAGGAGAAAGTGGATTAAGTGGGTCAGTTCCTATGATTTCTTCAAGTTGCTTGCGAAGTTGGTTGGGCATTTCAGCTCGTGTCCTATCCCCTTGGGGGTCTGATGTTATCCTGTGCTTGGGCAAGGCAATTGGGTGACAATAGCTGTCCAGCACGATAGAGATAGCCATTGAGTTTTCTTTATCTGGGTTAGTTGCTGATGTGAGTTTGTCTGCGTTGATACTTCCTTGTTCTTCTCCCTTGCCTGGTATTTTCCACATGTGGAGCACATACTCCCCACTTCGTAGCAAGAAACGGTGATCTATTAACAAAAGATTTACATAATACAGAAGCTGAGTTTTGCATTTTGAATCAGAGTTTGGGGATTCATGTGTCTTTGTGGACAGTCCCTGTGCTTTGCCGCAGTATATCTGAAGATTCAGGAGTGCTCCTTTAGGCAAATCCTTGATTTTGATATCAAACTCTAACCAAATATTCCACAGAACCTCCTCAGTAAAAGGTTTTGATGAAGTCCTCCTCTGTGACAGGAGCTGTTGCCCATGTTGAATGTTAGCCTCCACAAACACAGTAAGATCAGTATTTCTCGGTAAAACTGGGATATCAATGCCAATTATTTTCACCCTAAATTTCCTATTACAATCCCACAAAGAAATAGTGAAGACTCTCTCATGATCTTTTCCATCGACTGTTAATTGTTCATGATACCCTGTAACTCCTGTACAGTCATCCACCAAGGGCCACTCCTCCTTCTGAACCTCATCTTCATTCGGGTCAGGGGGATTGTCTAAGACAAGGTGGATTTCTTCCCCATTCTTAAGGCATTGTCTTATCCAGTGAAAATCTTTGATTGGTGTCTCTCCAGTAATGTACTCATCTCTGCCACAAATCCTGAGAACAAAATCCAGTTCACTATGATCTTCAGGAATGTCCATCAAAGACTTTTTCTTTGCCATTTTTGTGAAAAAGCTGTGAAGAATCGTATCTGGAGTGTCATCTATTGACACTTTAATTTTCTGGCTAGTTGTTCCTCTGTGTATGATTATGAAAATATTATTGTTAGTGATCTTCTTAAATAAATATTCTGGGAGTGGCTTAGATGTAGTCCATGGGTGCATTGCATACAATTTAGGATCTCTACAGGCCACCTCTATCATTCGTGGAGTGACTAATCTGCGACGGGTGAATTCTAGCTCATCATCATGCACATTGCTTACATCAGTGACATCATAACCAATTAAATCGTTAAGCTGCTGTTGAAATTCCTGAACTTCTTCTGATGGTTTTTGTTTCTGGACAACGAAGATCTTGCCCACCTTTTTCTGTAACACTTTCCAGTACAGTATGCAGTCCAATGTCTGCAATACTTGATGTTTATCATAAATTTCATACCACTGCCCTTTCTTCTGATACTGCAGAATAAATTGATCAGGGGTGAATGCACGGTAGAAGTCTGTGGTTTGACTCATCTCTATTGCACGCATCCAAATCTGTGCTTTCATTTGCTCAACCGTACAGTTGCCAGCTATTTCAAGTAATATCATTTCTGGTACTTTAGTATGTTTATTGCTTGTAGGTAAAATAAACTCAATGGATATCAGTTCCATTGATGACAAACTACTTGATGTACAATGAGGTTTCATTCTTCTTCTCCTTCGTTTGTTTTCCTCTCTCATAACAACGGGCTGTTCATAATCCCCCAACTCCATGCCAGAAGAAATCTAACAAAACATGCAAATATCTGATTACTTTCTCATTTACATTTTTCTTTAGTCTTATTTTTAACTCTTCTTAATTGAAATAATAGGCCAGTCAAAATCCTGCTAAGTATACATGCTTTTCATATTTCCCCTTCCCCTTAATTTCTGTTCATAAATACTTGATTTACATAAACCACCTCAGATGTACCCAATTCAAGACCAAGTATAGGAAAAAAAAAACCAACAACCCAGTGATTAAATAATTAAAGTAGAGCTTTTAAACAGCCTTCCCAGATTTCACTGAGGATAAGTGGTCTGCCTATACTGATTTGTTCACGCCTCTATTTGATCAAGCACTGATCCTTCTGCTGCCTCATCTGTTTTGATGCTGTTGATATTAACATAAGTGTATTTTCATAGAAATCAAAAGACATACTACTGTGTACAAGCAAAAGTGATCCTACTGAGCTGCAGGAATGACAGAAAGTAGCAAGAAATGTATTTGCAGACTGGACAGAGGGAAGGCTATTCCCATTTTTCTCTGCCTCTCTTCTAAGTGATGAGGAATAAAAAGTTACACCAAAAAAAGCCCTTAGGATTCAAAAGTCATGGACTACTTCTGAAGAAAGATTTTTAATATGCATCTAAAGTCAAGCCTAGTATTCTTAAATGTGCTTCTTTTAAGTAAATCAATCACCAGACTCAAAAACATCCATCCATTTTTAAAGTAAACCATTATAAATTATTAGTTTGCTACAGAAGAAAAAACTCCTAAGCTGATACCAATGTACTACCCTACACATCAAATCACACCCAAAAACAACTTCAAAGACAAGTAGCCTACCTTATCAGCTTTCAGTAAACAAAAAATATTGTTGCTCACAGTTAATCTCTATTGATTAATCTTAAAGGGGTGAAGCTTGGAAGAGGAACGCAGTGCTGATTGAGTGCACTCACACAAGCGAAGTTACAGCGACATACTGAACATCTTTCCCAGACAATGCTTTTTACACATAAAATCTCTCTAGCTGATGGAAAAACTAAAACCAATGTGACAATGCCTTAGCAAACAACAAAACAATAAGATGTAAATATAAAAGGTTAAACTGAAACAACATAGCATGCTAACTAAAATTAATTTTTCAAGTTCCGGAAAACAATGATTGCGGACACGCCACCTCTATAACTGACAAAGTATAAGGAAATATTACCTGCTTAAAAAACAAAGGCTGAATTGCTGAAGAAGATTCATTTGTTTAATTTCTGAAGTTCCTATTTTTTTAATGGAAGATCATTCACACAAAAAAATTCTTTGTTTAAGCTGTTCTGCTTTTCTTGCTCGCCCTCATATCCAGATGCAAAGGAAGTGCTGCGCTTACCAGGAAGGAAGTTTTAACCAAGTTGATTATACATATGATTGCTCATTTAAAAAAAAGTCAGAATGCTTTTCCTGTTACAACAGTAAAAATATACTAACAGTACACCAATTTAATTTTAACACACATGTATAGAAGATATGCTTAGAGCCTTTTAAAAATAGCCAAGAATAATCTAGGCAATAAATCAAGAGGATCCAAATAAAATATTTTAAAAACAATGTACTTTGGAGAGCCTAACTACTTTATAAAAGAGTAAAATAAAAATACTATATAAAAAAGAACTAAATCTGCAATATCTCCTTTTTTTTATTTTTATGGTTATAGCCCTCTGAGGACTCCCAACTTAAATTCATTAGAGTTTTTTAAGCCAACCTTCATACAGGCATGACATGGAGATGGTATCTGCCAAGGATCCTGTGTGGTACCCTCATCAATAGAACTGCTGAGCAAGCTTCCTCCCAGTATTTTTAAATTATCCATTTATGATTACAACCACACAGTGAAATCCACTAGAAATGATGATCTAAGATTCAGGAGGAATTTAAACTGTGGACTTTCAACCCTAATTCTTGTGGTTAACTACAAACCTGAAGAGTTGCTCCTTTACTGAAAAAATCCCCATAGGGAAAGATTTGGGAAAACATGTACAAATCAGAAAGAAAAGACTGAAAATCTTCTAATCGTATCCTTTTTCCTTATGACTTTTCCAGTGAAATACTGACCATTTTAAAAAGCAATAAGCAGTACACATCCTACAGCAGTACATATCCTACAAAAATTATTACTCTTGTGAAGGAGAAAAAAAAAATTGGAAACAACCGAAAGGCCTTTTAGTAACAGAGAAGTGGTGGGGTCCTTCTGTTTTGTTCTGTTTTGTTTTTTTAACATATGGATGCTTCCTATCTTGTAAGACACCTTCCTTATTAAAAAGGGGAAAAAAAAAAAAAGCTCCCTCTGTATTGCCAAAAATATCTGATCATCTCTTACCTGCCTCCAACATGCCACTCTCAAGCTCTGAAATTAACACTTAGCCAGGGTTAAAAAAAAGAAAATACCCTCCACCACAGACATAGCTCTGCTTTCTCAGAACATCATTTTGCTTAGCAGCTAGGATTTCTTTTTAGAGGTTATTCTTCTCAGGAAGTGAGTTCAGGGAAAACACACTCTGTCTCAGCTCCCTCTACCTTTCAGAGCCAGTATTTGAAATTTGTGAAGGAAGTGAACTTGCCCTGAACTTTCTGTTGCTGCCATGAAATCTATCCATCTCAGCCAGATGATCTTCAACACTCATCCTTCACACATGTGCAGCCTGTCAGCCTTCATCAGCCACTGCCTGCAGGATCTCAGCACTACACACTGCTTCCCTCCCCAGTCCTCTTCTTGGCTGCAAAAAGCACTCAGGTGCTGGAAAGCTTGGGCACCTGTAACCTCAACAGCAGTGCCCAGGATGACAGAGAAGGAAGCTGCTGGTTTCACATAAAAAGGAAAAGGAGCTAGCTGGACATGTAGGAAAATAAATAGAGCAATGCTAAATGTGTTTTGCAAAAACTGTGTTTTGAAATTCCCTGACTTCAGAGAGCTTGACTTTGCAACACTTTTGCAGGGTCTGTATTTTGAAGTATAATTTCTAAAATGTGTAATACAGTTGCATATTTGTCTTAATGTAAAAAGAAGCAACTAGCAGTAAGAGTTTTTTTCATGCCAACAGGCTATGTATGTTTTCTGCAAATATCCCTCATTCTAAAAGTCATTGTGCTGACCCTATTTAGTAAACCTGGACTCACCACAGTTTCACTGGGTTTTGCCAGACCTAAGAAAGAATGCCAACTTAAAATGTCCTCGTCTTGCTGCCATGTGATATGCATGTAAAGATGAATTTATCAAACACATATACACACAAATATTCCATCTCTTGCTAAACTATTCTAGCACTGCTCCATTGATCAAGACCAGCAAGATAATCAAAGGCAGCATCTCTACCTCATGCAGCAGAGACCTACCCTGTACACTGCTCAACGAACATAATTGTTTGACACTTTGATCCACTCAAAAAGACTGGTAGAGCAACATTGTGAGAGGTTCAAATATTCCCCCCCAAAATGCATCAGATACAATGCAAAATGCATGAAGCTTGTGTAACTGCCCATGCAAGACTCTCCTCTCCCACATTCATTTGGGCTGTGACCTGCTGTGTCTAGTCCAGTCCAGTCCAACCCAGATGCTCATCTCCAGTTCAGCTCTGACCCCTTTTTATCAGCTCCAGAAGCCAATTCTTGGGGTGATGACTGTCTCTAACCTGTCTTTGCAACGACGAACACAAAAGTGTCCCCATTCTTAGGGTGATACCATATTTCCTCACGCATATGCACCATAAAACTTGGATGTTTTTAACTGAAAATCATTTAAAATTACTCACTAAAACCTTTGTCATGTCTAAGCATTACTTACAGTCTTGGCATTTCTATACACCTACTGCAGCACCACCAAAAAAAAAATCAAAAGTTACTCTTTTTTATTATTAATTCTAATTTAATTTAATTCTAACACCATATTCCCCTGTGTTACGAGAACAGTCCTACCACTAGTCCACAAATCCTGATGGGGTGCAATGGAGCAAGAGGAGGTGGACCTATAAAAGGTAACTAAGAAAAGCAAACAGGCTTGCCTTTGTCTCCAGTCGTGTTCCTATCTCATCACTCAGGTCAGCAAACTGATCATAACAGCAACAACAGAAAAATTTGGTTAATTTTCAGCTGGATCAGTTCCTTAATCTGACTCATCACTTGCAGGAGTGGTAGAGAAGGGAAGAAAAGTGAAGGGAATGAAGCCAGCACAGTTTAGGGTAACTGAAACCAAAATATAATTCACAGCAGGATTAGGAGATAAACTCATGGGTAAACTTGTTAAAGGATTTGAGAACACTGGCTGAAAGGTGCTTTAAAAAGACAATGTGGCATTATCATGAATTACTTCATATATTCCGCTACAAAAAATTCAAGATACCTGTCAAACGTCACTGCTTTGTTAGAGTTTTATCAGTTACTTATCCTTCACCAGTTATGCTTATTATATACTAGTTTCTGCTTCTGATTTAATCTACTACGTGAAAACCTCATTTTAAAATTATTCTTCTCACTTTAGTGTCAGCTCCTTCCCTGACAACATAACCTGCAAGAAAATAGGCACTCTCTATCAGAGTAAGAATCACCCTGTGCACATATTACGCAAATGTAATAATAATCTATTTACATTCACACTTTAAGATAAATGAAAAAAAACACCTAGGACATGACCCAAAGTTTTACAAGCAGCATTCTACATCTGCTTGCCAGCATTGTCCTGTAGCAGGAGACGGTTTTGCATTTGCTGGATAGGAGTACATCTTCCCTACATTTATGAATGATCCAGTGCTGAACTATGCAGGCAAGATACATCACTAATATGTTATGGATGAACACAACCACAAAAACTGCTTTGCTCAGTTCTTTTGTCAAATCCTCTAGCAATTACTAGTTCTCACGGGAATTAAATCAGTGCAGCTTCCTATTAACAACTTCATCATCATCATCATCACAGAACTTCACGGCTAATATAGTCACGTTCTTCATCAGACAGTGCACTAATCAGCAGATACAGCAGAACATCTCTGCCAGGAGGTTTTACAGTGAATCTGCTATTATGGCTGTAATATTTTCAGTAACCCCCTGCCTTCACTACAGGCCTTTGTATATTTTAGTTTCTACAGGAGGTGGCTATCTGGGTGTGCTTCTAGAACAAAAAGTAACTTCTAGCTGGTTGCAAAAATTCAAGTAAGAATTTTGGCAAAGTTCTAGTTAACTGGAGTTACACAAATGATGGTGATCTACCCTTAAACTAACGCTTCACAGAGGTTGAAAACATGAAGATCGCAGCTATGGTTCCTGCAGGGACACGCTCGCTATTTGGATATGGCCTCTCAACTTGTGCCCAGTTCTTCAAATGCTGAGCTTTAGCAGTGTGATCTAAAACCCACCGACAACCAACTCCTGAACAGCCTCAGCTATTATTTCAGACCATTTGTGGTGGGGGAAGGTTTTATAGTCTATATGTATTGGATAGGAACAAGAGGTTATTATTTGTTGGATGAGGAAATACATTTATTTATTGTTTAAAAGCTATGTTGTAGCAGAGCTGACTCATAGATCTTAAGACCAGAAGGAACAGTTACCACTGTCTATTGTGATTCTTCACTCAGCTCTGTTGTATTCAACACACTAATAGTTTCCCCAGCAGGTTTTCCATCACACCTGTAACTCTTGTTTGGGCCAGGCCGCAAGCCGGGACCGAGGCCGTGAGGAGTGAAGGACCCGGCAGCGTTCGAGGGGCTCAGCCCTCGCCTTGGAGACGGCAGCGCTGGCACCGGCCAGTCGCACATGCCCTGCTGGAAGGGGGCTGGGGCCGAAGAGCTTCGCCTGCGCCAGGCCCGGGAGGCACGACACGGCGAGGAGCAGCGGGCCGGGGCTCCCCGCCTCAGCCGGCCCACCGGCCGGGCCCCGCGGCCGCGCCCGCCCGGCCCGCCCGCCGCCCCGAGATGGCGGCCGGCGCCGCGCCACCCGGCAGCGCCCGCGGGAACGGCAGCGGAGTCCCCGCCGCATGCGAGCAAACCTCGCCGCGCCCAGCCCGGCGGGGCAGCCCGGGGCCGCGGCCGCCCTGCCGCTGCCCACCGCCACGGCGGGGAGCCGGGCCCCGCTGCGCCGGCCCCGCGCCCCCCGCCACCACCTGCGAGCCCGGGGCTGGGCAGGGTCCGCCGATGACCCCCGCCGGCCCCCGGGACGGAGCTACTCACCGCAGCGGCGCGGCCGCGCCCGCGGCCCCGGCTCCGGACAGGTGTTTTCCTCAGCAGGAAGCGGAGCGGGCCGGGGGCCGGAGGGGAGGCTCCATGGCCGGCGGTAGGCAGCTCCGGAGCCGCCGCCAATCACACGCCGGGCAAAGAGGGAACCGGCTGTGGGGCCTCCCCGCCCCGCTCGGCCGCCGCCGCCCGGCCCCGGCCGCCGCCGCCCGGCCCCGGCCCCCGCCGCTGCGGCCGGCCCTCACCGCGGCCCTCCGGGCTGGGCACCGGGGCTGGGCCCCTTTCCCCGAGCGAGGCGGCGGCTCGGGGAAGGGGCCGGGGAGCCCCGCCGGTCTGCGGAGCGCCTGGAGGCGGCGGGCAGCCCACCCTGTGGCCCGGTACGACCCCATCAGCCGGAGTGGGGATAGCTCCACCATTAGGGTAAAGCACCGCCGCCTCAGTGGGGTGTAATCGCCAGCATAAGGCAAGCAGGACCGGTCCTGGTGTCAGCACTGGCAGCAAAACCTCTCTGGAAGCAGCTTCGAGAAGTATTCATCGCCCCGGACGCCGGCGTGCCCGTCCCCAGGCTGCTGCGGGGCAGCCACCACCGCGGCGGGGACAGCAGCCACTGCTGGGGCTGCCTGGACGGGCCCACACGCATTCAAGGGCAAACTTAGTTTGCCTAAGCTGTCCTCAGAAAACCCCGGCAATGGCGATATGCTCTAGCACCCTGTGGCCTTCACCTCTGGACAGATTTTCATGCAGTCTTATATGTCTGCACCTACAGGTTTAGTCTCTTACTTGACTAATTCCTTTGGGGTTTTTTGCAGCTACTTTTTGTTCAGAGGTGCTGTGTTCTTGTTTTCCTACTATTTTCCCATCTCCTTTTAGGTCATGTTCCTTAGATCATCTGTGATTCCTGTAGCTTGCCTCCAGGCTCTTGCCAAATGGGCCACGTTGTTTTTGGAAGGCGCTGCACAAAACTGGACATAGTAGTACTCCAGCTAAGGCCTTGCCAAGGCTGCCCACAGCAGGAGGATTAATTCATCAGCTTTATGGTGCCAGGACTCCAAATGCAGCTCAGGCATAACCATTCATTTCCAATTCAAACAAACAAACAACTCCCCCTCACCACTCTTTCCCCACCCTGGCTGTCTGGCTCTGAACAGAGCTGAGTGTTTGTATCTCTGCAGCTCTTTTTGGGAAGGAACAGCAAAACTCTCTCCATGATTGTGCTGAGACCTTTTTTGACCCCGATCTTGCAATGAAATTTACAGGTGAACCTTGTACAGCTTGTACAGCCCAGACATTTGCCCTGAAAGCCGTGCTGACATAAGGTTACATCTTCAGGGAGTGCTTTACAAGACCATAGACTGCCACAAAGACTATAAAAATGAATTTGATTTTTCTAGGTACACATTATTAACTTCCACAGAAAGAAAACATCAGAAGGAAATAACTAGTATGTCACTCATATAAATGCTATTATAAAAAGTAACTGTCATTATAGCAGTGGATTTCTTTTGACTTAAAAAAACATTTGCATAACAACATCAAGAATCATAATAGCAGCCTGAAGCACCAAGTAATTGAAAAACTACTGTATAAACATGGAGTTTCAAAATGAATATACGTTACACTGAACTGTGGCTGTGAGAAATCATAACTCTGTATCGGCCTCAAGTTCTCCTTTTTACAAAGATGAAAGCAAAGCAAAAACTAGCCTTCACATGATGTGTGTGCAGCATAGGGAAAACACAGTGAAGACTCACTTTGTGCTTAGTTTTGCCTGATACAATGGGTAATACCGGTCAAAGAAGTTCAGCTTTGCACATCATGTATATTACTGAACATTTTAAAAGAGATTTTAAAACCTTATCAAAATAGGAAGCCTTTTTTTGACATTGTTGGCTGAATCCCCAGATGGATCACTCCAGGAACACAAGTGTAGCCAATTTGGCAACTAATCCTGTTAAAATCCATGGACTTTATTTGGGGATGCACAAATATATGGAGATTTGAGCAGCTGAATAAAAAAGACTCATTTGTCAAAAGACAACTATAGAGGGAATAATTTATAGCCAGAGCAAATGACATGTTTCATGTTGACTTCAGCCAGAATTGTATAAAATATTTTTAAATAGCTATAAGTCAGCATAATGTTATTTGCAATGAAAGAATAAATTATTTTATGTATTATATTTGAGAAAAGGAGGTAAACTGAAAATCTTTGTCTTTTCAAGATTTAGTAAGTTAATAACGTACTATTTTTTTACAGTTAATCTTCAGCTCCTCTGTATACAACACAATTTTCTTTATTGCCTTCTATGGAAAATCAAGTAATGCAAACTTTCCTATTGCCAAGGATGCTCTCCTTATAGGTTGTGTATTCTTTGGAAATACATATTTTAACATTATTTTATTCCTGTTGATTCCCAAATGTGACTTAAACCCTTTCCCATAAATTACCTGTTGATTTTTTTTTATTTTTTTCCAGTCAAAAAGAGCCTGTTCAATAAATTGAAAAGCACATTTTCCCATATAAAAAGTTGAACTATAAAAGAGTCAGGAATACCATAGCTTAATGAAGGAAGGTGAAGAACACAATTTGATATTTAAATTAAGCTGATTTAATCAAAATTAGTCATGCAAAGAAGCAATCATTTAACTAATATAATCTTGTAGGGTGCAGTCAAAATGCAATTATTTCCTTTATCTTTCAGGTGTAATAAAAATATGACAAGGAATTGCTGTCATGATCTTAAATGGGAGTTTTGGAGGTTGGAAAAGTGTAAGATGGTATCTTTTGTGTCTTTTGCACAGTCAAACATCAGTTTTTATGTTGTTTCACAGAGAACTGCAATAAAGAATAACAGCCGCACTAAATGCTCAACAGCTTTATATGCTGACATATGTTAGAACTGGATGTAAATGATCTGTTGTCATTGACAGACTGGGTTCACTGCAATTTAGGAAATAGTATCTAATAGTTTGGGTTGTTTTTTTATTTTCTATACTGCCAGCAGAGAAAAAAAATAAGTGCAGAAGCTTTGTACCAACAAAGCCAGAACCTGTTTGCCTAATCCCAGCAAAGCGACATTCAGTTTTGTAATTGCTTCCTTATGTAAAGAAAATTGAAAAAAAAACATTGTGGGATACATTGTGCTTCCTGACGGAATGGTAGGTACTTTTCTCCTTTCTTGCAGAATTTATAAGCTGGATTTTGCTAGTTGGGTTGTAAGCACTTTATGATGCATTCGGTGCAGGATTTAAAATAAATTGACAGAATCCCTTTATTTTACAGCTCTGCTCTGAAAACCGATCATGTAAATATGAAATCAGTTGTGTTAAACATCATTGCAGTTGCTTTGTCCATATGCATGATCACATGGTAACTTTGGTATCAAAAATACATTTTTCTTCTTGCTATAACTTGCCAACAAGCAGAGGAGGAGTGAGCTTGATTTTAGTTTGGCTTTTGCACCATGTTCTAGGTTGCTCGTGTAATGAATATAACTGATAGGTAAGTGTTACCTGCAGATTTGTCCTCCTTTTGCAGCTTTATTTCATGGGAAAGGCAGCCCACCTCTTTTTACGCTGGTTCTGGGTCTTTGCTTAGGGAAGCAGTAGAAGGCCCTGGGGGATTTATTAAATTAAGGGGTTTAATTAATTTAAATTTAATTAATTTAATAAATTAAGGGTGAGCTCTTGCTGCATCCCTATGAAGGGATGCCAGTGTGCAGTTAAATCCTCTGTAAGATGTCTCCTGTCTTGGGTTCCCAGGGAGAGGAGTCCAGGGGAATCTTTTAAGATCTGCTGGGCATGAAAACAGCCGTGTGGCCTGATCCACAATGATTTCTGTGAACCTCTGTAGGCAGAGCAGAGTCAGGAAAGCTCAAACAAGGAAAAGAGGAGTCCTGTCTATCTCTAGTCCCTCTCCTCCAAGCAATACCCGCTCTTTCCTTTTCTCCTGCCAGGTTGGTGCTCCTGGTGATCAAGATTCTGCACAAAATCCCTCACTTCAAACATCTAAAGCTTTCAAAACAGGAAATAGCAGGTGTTCGGAAGCCTTCTGAGATACATCTGCTGAAAGCTTTGTCTCCTGTTTTACTGATTTAGGCTCTTATACTTCAGAATAGGTATTTAAAGTACAGGGGTGGGAGTGCAAGCTGTTTCCTCTATACCACATATGTACACACATCAGCTGAGATGTAAAACACACGTAATACCTCTTACTGGCTTGAATATCTATTTTTGTCTGTTCATATGTGTATGAGTTTGTCAGAGAGAGATGTACCCCTTGTGGTAGCAGAGTGTATGTAAGGAGATCTTTAAAACCGCTGGTCTTCATAAGGGGTGGGGAAACTCCCAAGTTTTTGTGGCTGCTGTCAGAGGTTTCCATATTAGGTGGTGATGCAATATTGCATCATCCCGTGGTGTTGACTTGACAGAGGGAACAAAAGAAGTCAGAAATAGAAAGAAAAGACATTCATACTTCCAACAAGGCCTCTAGCCTAATAGCATTATATTAAGTACTCGTACATATAAGGTACAGATAGGATTTCCTCAGTCTCTGAAGTTTCTGACACTGCAAATAATGAGTCTAATTTGCTGCCCGGAGATGACATTGCAAGGTTTCTCTAGACAAGCTCTCTGAACTGTGTTGGCTGTGTTATCTTCCTGTCCTGACATTTATTACTCTCAGTCTTTGAAAATTTGCTCAGTTTATTTGTTGGTGCATCCTCCTGTCTGTGAAGAGGTAAATATATTCACATTGCATAGGAGTTATGTAAGGGTAGACTTTTATCAGAGGTTTTCTGTATTTTTTTGTTGTAAATGAGTAATGTAAAACGTTTTCCCTTTGAACTACCTCATTGCCTCTCTATATTGAAGTAACGTATCCTTTACACACAAAAGTTTTTCTTACCAGAGTTCCAGGCATCCTGCAGGCTAATTGATCTTCTATCATAATACTCTGGAATACTAAAAAACCACTCAAGTAGGAATATATTTGTTCCACGGAGTTTAGTTGAATACAAAACCATCTACAAAGAAAGCTCTTTCCCAGCCCGATCTTTTCTGGAAACATATCCTTAACCTTCCCCAGCAGCTTTAACAGGTGGCCTGTTAGCAGAGTGCCCAGAAGATCACTGCATTTGGGTTTTTTTGGAGTGAGTAAGAGGATTTCTCTCCAAAGTGCTGAATCATTTGTACCAAGAGCCTGCGGGCAGGTCTCTTTCTTTCAGGAGGAGGCTGGGGATCCCGTCTGGGTGCTGGGGATCCCATCTGGGTGCTGGGGATCCCGTTGGGGTGCTGGGGTCACATCTTACACTTCATACACAGCACTTCATACGCAGGAGACAGTACCTCAATCACAGTGGTAGCTTTGCTAAATAAACTCCTCACACTGGAATATAGAGCTTATGTCTTTAGAGACAAATCAAAGCATTAACAGACAGCCAGCACAATGAGTAAAAAGCCAGATTCAGACCTGGAAATTTGTATACTTGCTTCCTAGAAATGTAAGGTTAAGAAAAGATGGGAACATGTGGGATGGGAAGTGTCAACACTTACATACAAAGTGAGGGCAGCATTATGCTGTGGATATTAGTGCTTCATCATGTGGCAGTCTGGTCTGTATAGATGGTCTTCCATTGTCTATGTCTGCTAGGGATGGCTAAAGACAAACATGGAAGCATCGTCCAGATAAAACAGCTGGTATTGCCAGACATCCCGTGTATTTTAGGATTCCCTGAATTACCATCACAGATACTACATTATCTATAAAATGTCCCCATTCTTTCCTGGCTGCAGTGGAAAGCCAGGGCTCTTTACCAAACTTTTGTGAAGCCTCTTTATTTTCTATTTTACAGCACGAAGCCTGGGCTGTTCAGCAGGGGAAGACGTAACTGAACCCAGGCTGGGTGGGACTATCCTGGTCCCTCGTGGGAGGTGGTAATTGCTGCAAAGTGCTGGTCAGACCCTACTCTTCCCATGCTCCCTGTGCCCAGGAAAGTAAGCTGTGCTTTATTCTCCCTTGATCTCCAGTTCTGCAGCCCAAAGCCCAAAGGGAATGCTGCAATGCCTGTCTCTGCACCATGGCTCAGCTGGAGTCGGCCACCTCAAGTATCAGCAGTTACGGTTTGGCAGATAGCCAGATCATGCTTTCTGGAGCGTGTAGGACACAGTGATTCCAAGTACATTGATCAGACTGATGTACCTCCAGGCTTTGTTAGGCCACCTTGCCTACATGTAGCTATGTGGCTGAAAACAACCAGGGCATGGAGTTGGATCATAGAATCATAGAATACCAGGTTGGAAGGGACCTCAAGAATCATCTGGTCCAACCTTTCTTGGCAAAAACATGGTCCAGACAAGCTGGCCCAGCACTCTGTCCAGCTGAATATTAAAAGTGTCCAATGTTGGGGAATCCACCACTTCCTTGGGGAGATTATTCCAGTGTCTCGTTGTTCTCATTGTGAAAAATTTTCCTCCTGTGTACAATTGGAATCTCCCCAGCAGTAACTTGTACCCATTGCCCCTTGTCTTTTCTGTGTGATTCTTTGTAAAAAGAGGAGTCTCCATTTCTTTGTAGCCGCCCTTTAAATACTGGACATGGTGATAAGGTCTCCCCTAAGCCTTCTTTTCTCAAGGCTGAACAAACCTAATTCTCTCAGCCTTTCCTCACATGGCAGGCTTCCCAGTCCCTTGAGTCTTTATAGTTGTTCATCTGGTTGTCTATCAGCTACTGAACAGACATAGCCTACAATATTCATCTCTTGAACAACATTCGGAGTCTCTTTGATGCATTTCAGAAGCTACGGGAAGTCTTCCTAAATTCACATAATGAGGCAGACATGCAGGAGCCTTGTGTTTCATCCCAGCAGGGAGCAATTGTTCTTCTCTGGGAAGCTGATGTTCTTTCCCAGTATTTTTCCCATATGCCTCCAATAACAAAATGCTTTGGCTGAGACGGTGTGATTTTCCTCTTTGAAGAGGGTGACCTAATACTGGATAGGCCAGATGCTGCAGCCTTTCCAAAGTACAACAGTACCCCAAAACTGTCTGGTAAATTGACAAGAATAAGGATATAGAGATGAGGAACACATGGGAGGATACTAAAAGGGTATTCCCTTTCTGGTCTTATGATCTAAAATACTCCAGATTGTCCTTGAGCTCTTCCTCGATTCCACTAGAAAGAATAAACAGATGCATGGAAGGTGAATCCCTGCATGTCCATAGGTGGAGGACAGGAGAACACCTTGGAGGAATGACAAATATTAGGGTTGTGTAACAAACCCAAATGGATAAGTGTCTTTGAAAGCAGTGTTTTGAAAATCCCCCAGGAAGAGGTGATTGCCCCAATGGACCACAGAAGGCTACATAGCAGAGCTTGTTTTAGGAACAGAAGTTGCTGGTACTGGGATAGCAGGCACTGCAGGGCCAGCCTCTGAGGAGTGGCTGCAGATGTGGTACAAAGCTGGTGCTTACAAATGAGGATGGTAAGTACTGCATCAGTGCTGTGGAGCTGGCCCTGAGGAAGGGCAACCCACTGTCACAAGCCTGCATGGTCCGTCGGGTGTCTGCACTTGAGCAGAGCATGGGGCTTCTCAGACTTTTTTCCCAAAAAGTGAACCTCAGAAGAGTGTAATGACTCCTGTATCTTAGCAGGCTGAGTACTGGGGGTGGCAACCACACTTTGGTTCAGCTTTTTCCTTATTTTTGCCTCTGTTTCAAGTAATTGGCATCAGAAGAGTTGTAGATGAAAGGGACCTTTGAAAAGGTATTGCTGGTAGTTTAGGAGTTGAGGGTTTGCATCCAGGAGGGTACTAACAAAGGGAATCAGCTCAGAAGACCATGGCTACACTGTGACATGCTCAATACATGAGTTGCCTGTGCTAATAGTTCAGGAAAGAGGAGTGTTGGCTGAGTTAACTCTCTTAGTGTCACTCAGTGTAGATAAACAGCAAGATACTCAGGGCAGTGTCTGTCTGCTAAGGGTGAAGGCCTATCTAAAGCTGATTGATCTGAAGTCCCAGATTTAGCTTGGACGATGCTCCAGTATCAGTGAGGTGAGTACCATGAACTAACCTCACTGAAACTTATGGCAGATAAAATGTATGGAGGCCAGTGGACTATACAAGCCATCCTTAATTAACAAAAGCATTATTTAGGTAATGCATGGTCAATGCACAGGTAAAAAAATATATTTTAGGGATCCTTGTAGTTAAGGATGAAAAGTGCAGAGCCAAGAACACTGGAGGTCCCAAAAGGATCTGATTTTGTGCACACAGGATGCATATGCTGTGGTGGCGGTGTTTGTGTTGGCAGTCATTTCAAAGGGACTTGGCATTACCCGGTTGTCCAGCCTTAATTCCATGAAAGGAGTAGTGCAAAAAGCAAGGATTCTCTTTGGTAGTGATTGGGGAAAAAAACAGCTGTTTGAATCTTAGTCTGATAATCCCATTTAAACAAATTATGTATGTTGAAACACTGTGGATTTTTTAGATAAGCAAATCCATCACAGGTCCCGCAGTCAGGGAGATGGGAAGGTCTTGTCTTTGATGCGCTTGGGGAGATACATGAGCAATTTCTGCCACTGTAACTTGCCAGGAAATTGAACACAAGTCCGGATTCAGCCCATGGAGGAGAATTTAAATCAGCCTTTGGAGGCGTGTATCTATCTGTGATGACTGCATTAGCTGGCATGAAGCTAGGCCTTTCAGTTGCGCCACTGACCACAAATTCTCTGTGACTTTACTGTGCCGTGAGCTTTGCTACCTAAACTCTCTGACCTGCCATCCCAGCTGAAGGTACACCCCTTGCCCCCAATTTTCTGCCCTGGCAGTTTAGCGGGTAGCCTTTCATGGGCACCCACCTTGTGTTCACCCACCGCAGCGGGGCCCCGGCCCTTCCTCAGGCATCAGTGCCCTGCTGTGACGCCATAAATAATGGCAACAGTGGCCAGGCCACAGGCTGCAAAACGAGGTCGCTCCTGGCAAACTGTTGCTCTCCTGAGCCCTTGGCCTTTGCCTGCTCGCTATGGCTGCCGCCGCTCGCCTGCGTCACCGGCCGCGCGTGTGACGTCAGCACCCGCCCGGCCCGCGCCGCCATTGCGTCATGCCGCCGGGACAGAGGCGACCCTGGTGCTGGGGTGACACCTGCTGGGCCAGTAGGAACATCACCGCGTCCCCGCGGGCGTCATCCGTGTGCGGGGGGGGCAGCAGGAGCGGGGCGGCAGCACACCCCTGCCGCGGCACGGGGCGGCCCGCCTCAAGGGGCCTGAGCTGCTCTGGTGATGGGGGCGAGGAAAATACGCCCAGGGGAAAGCTGTACCTCAAAGAGTGTGTCCTCTTCCTTCGTATTTTCACGTCCCTTAGAAACAAAACTGGAAGACAGAACTTTTATGAGGAGACTTGAGAGATGATGGATCCGGGTCTTCACACTTCCAGTGTGATTGGAAGGAAAGTAGTTGGCTTTCTGTCACCACCTGCCTCTTGGTCCGTCCATGGGGAGTGGAGACTGTTGCTTACCAAAGTTACCCATGGGGCTCTTCTATGTTTCTATACATTAGTATCTGAAGTAACTGAAGATCTTCAGGGTACGGAAATGCAAACTATTTGTGTGTTTATGGAAGAGAGTTGGTGATGTGATTTTAGCATATCTATGCTACAGCTACAGATGTCCTCCAAAATGAGCGTTAGCAGAACTTTCACATCCCACCAAGTCACCATGTAAACTGTCTCATGTGAGCACCAAAATCTTCTTCTGGACATGACTTGGCAGAGAGGAGCAAGAGAGGAAGGAGAGTGACTTCTCTTGCTGAGGACAGGCTCCACGCGAGAACTCTGTCTGTTGGAAGTGCCTGTTCCAGAGCTGCTTGCCAGCTGCCCACCATGTTTTGAGCCAAGGCTTTACCAGAGCTGGGCAGACAGCTCAGGTTAAGGAGCTCACATGTGGGCCTGGGGACCTCAACAACTTTCCAGCTTGCCTCTGCCAGGGCTTACAGCTGGGGGTGATCAGCAAAAGTCACTTGCCCAGGGGCACCACACAGACCAGTGAGACTGCTGACATCTTTAGGCTGCTAACGTATAGGTCTTTCTCACATACAAGGTCGGTCTGAAATCAGCATTTAGGAACGTGCGTTGCTTGACAAGGTGGCTGCTGATGCTGAGGTTGGTTCAGGCTTTCTGGCTGCTGTAATTCCCCAGCAACATGAATCTTCCTGACTCCATTTTAATTTCAATTTATTTTCATCTTCCTGACTCCATTTTCTGCATAACGTTTCCCTACCTTATACATGTACCCAGGAGCCTGAGCACTGCCTGTGCTTTTGTCAAACCTTTCCATCAGCCCTGCACTCTCCCTTCTCCCAGCTGTGCATTGGTTAGATCTGAGGAACCTACATGCTTTATTTCTCCTGCTATCTGAGTCAGAAAACCACCCCAAGAACAAGGGGCGGCATGAGTGATATAAGAAATACTGACCTTGCCATGTGTGATGCCAAGCACAAACTTGAAGGTGTTAAAATCTTCCCCTCACGCCCAGTCTAGCCTTTTTCCTCAAACCCTCTGCTTTCGTGCAGTCACTTTCTCTCTCCAGCTTCTCAGGTAAAAATCTTTGAAAACTCTTAAATGAAAGCTATTGTCACTCCATTTATTAGACACAGTGGGATATCTATGACAGAATATTACCTGCCAGAATATCACCATGAAGGATGGTAAGACTCTGCACCCTCACAAGACCAGCTGATCTGATAGGGAGCTGATAAGCCAGATTCTATTCAAGCTAAAATAGTAGTTATCCCTGACACAGGAAAACAGAGTACAGGACAAAGTTATTATTAAATTCAGATGTAGAGATCTTAGTCAAGATATTAGCAAAAGGGATATAGCAAATATTATCAAGTTCAGTAAAAGAAGCCAAACAGTTACGAAACAAATACTTTTCCAGTAACATGAGAAAGGGATCAAGTTATACTGTATTCAAAAAAAGAGAAAGAAAAGCATACAAGTCGAACTGCATGCTGACTTATGGGAAATTATATTTTAAAAAGGAAAAGTCACAATTTCTGGGAAACAATATGATGTTGAATGGTATGAAGTTAGCAGTATTAATTAGTTTCAACACTAGGCTTTTCTGGAGCAAATTGAAAGTTTTAAGAAACCTCTAGCTTTAAGTTGAAAGACAGAAATTTAGAAAAGTTAGACCTCCATTAATAAGTTTTAAATAAATTTAGAATAATACCAAAACCCCCCAAAAGCTTCCTTGGATTAAAAAGTATTCCAGAAAATCTGTATGGGTAGGTAGAAGCATGAACTGACCCTTTGGAGCTGGTGGTGGCATGGCCTTCCTTGCCTCCCTGTCCTCAGTCACTGGCCATGGGAGAAGGACTATATTTGCTAAGCTGCAGGTGGTCTTGGACCTTCACTGGCTAGGAAGAAACCTTGAATACCAGTGAGGGCACAACAGTTTATTTCCAACAGGGAGAGCTGGAACTCACTGGGAGCCTCAGTGCAAGGTACCATTGGCAGATGCTGCTCTTTCTTGGGCACTCTCTTGGTGATCTTAAGCTAAAGTCTGCTGTAAAGTTTGTTTACTCCCAGAGTAAAGAAAGGGGAAAGCCAAGAAGCTGGTTGTTTCCCTTTAGAAAGAGAAAATATCTGCCATTTGGCTTGTTTTGGGTGGAGTGGGTGTATCTTGCTGACATGTTGAGCCAAGGACTTTCCACATTGGCATGCTCCCGCCTTCAATCTGTTCCTGCCAGACGTAGGGGCCGCACGGGCGGGTGAGCTGTCCTGCGTCGGGGAACAGGTTTGACCATGCTCAGCCACTCTGCAGTGACGGGAGAGCATATGGCTGGGACAAGGGCAGGATGGTTCTGCCTACGCTAGCGAAGCCAATGGCCTTTGTACTGCTGCTGCATGCAGTGACCTCCAAAGTACCTATCAGGAGAAGGAAGAAATTTATGCACGGAGGTGAAGTTAAGGCATCAGTGATGTACAACAGGCAGCTAGGAGGTAAATGGCTCATACCATCTGGAGAGGAATGGTAACACAAACAGGGCACGTCTTGTGCTCACAGCCTTGCAGTGACAAATGGTAAGAATTCAGATGAGGACATTTTAGACTGCAGTGGAAGAATATAGTACTGTGCAATGAAGAGTACATATTCCTATTCCTTTTCAGTCAGTTGTCTTACTACTGTTTGTCTGATGTTTGTTTTATGATACTTTAAGATAGGTAGCTATTTTATGGCTTGGATTCAATGCCTTGCATTTTTTTGCAAGTGCTTATAGAGCCACATGTCACATAACCAAATCCATTTATTAAGAAAGTGAGTGTTAATAAAATAACCTTGATATTATTGGAACCTTTGCAGGCAGACAGCTAGACAGCTGCAAACAGCTAGCTACAAATGTGTATGCTGAACTCAGAACTGGATTGCAGCTGTTTGGCATTAACTAAAGCACAATATCCTAAGGGTAGCCTTATTTTCAGAGCAACACTCGGTGTAGGGAGGTTTACTGTGCACAGGTGGATTGCCCAGGACACATCTGCCTGTGTTGGCACAAAGGATGCCCAATTTCAGGATTTTTCAGTGTTTCCTACAGGTAACCAGAGTGAATATCTGTACAGCACCTGCCCAAGACTGGCACCCATTCTGGCAAAAAATCTTTAGGGAAGTGACAGTCATCTCTTCAGGGTAGTATCTCTCTTGTTCTCCTTTGCTTTGTGCTGATCCTGATGTCCATTTATCTTGGGTGAAGTGTGATGACTGTCTCATTGCTAGCCTTTAATATTTTTCCTGCTTGTAGTGGATCCAGAACTCCCTCGTGTCACCTCAGTACAGCTAATGCTTAGAAAATGGAAGTGTACACTGGACATCAGTGCCTGGAAGAATACAAGAATGCCATCCCAGGGCATGCACACTATCTACCTTAGCCTATTTTAAACACAAATTCAGAGCATCTGAAACTAGAAGGCCACATTTTTTTTTAAATTGAAGAGTTATGCATTTTCCATGGGCATTTCCACATCTTAGATGCCTAAAATAAGTATATTATTACAACCTTCACCTGCTGCATTAGGAAAAATTAGATATTTTTATCAGCCTTCCAGGTTTCTATTTCCTCTTGTTAAACTACTATGTGTAGCAGGTGCCACCTTGTATTAACATATTCTCAGTCAAAACTGGTTATGGTAAGACTCTCCTTTTATTACTTTTTCCCTCTTCTAATTATAGTCTTTGAGGCCTGTTTATGGGTTACAGCAATCATGACAGATAGCTTTTACCAATATTTTTAAAATTTTAAATTAATAACTACAGAGTCTGTAAAGGAAAATCACAAGTTTCCTCATAGGATTTAGTTTTCACATGCTACAGGGGAACCCACGGCCCTTGTCTCTGCCACACTTCCCACCCTCAAATTAGGTCCACTGTGTTGCAGCATCCTTCAGAACTATAATTTTATCTAGCCCTGTAATGTTAATTATTATTTTCATCATCATCAATACAGCAACTACCACTTATGCACCTGGAAGATGATCAGCATCTTCAGGCTATCCTCTGGGCTTAATCCTGGGGAGACAACCAGGCTTCTCAGTAGCACATCCAGACCAAGGCCTGATCCTGTGGTATGATTTCTTCTAGTAGTGCTTTGTAGGTTATTTTCAGCCATGAATTTGTCTAATTGTTCTTTGAATCATGGAAAATTTTGAAACCCATAGCATCTTGCAATTAGTCCCACAGCTTAATTATGTACTTCATAGAAAAGTGTCTCCTTTGTTTCCTACCTGAGAATTTGTTTTTATGCCTTCTAGGTCTCATATTATGAAAGACAACACTTAATCATTCCCCATTTGTCTTTCCCATGCACTTGTGATTTTGTTTCTCTGACATAAACCTATTTTCACAAGCTAAAAGCCCAAGCACTTATTCCTTGTACAGAAACCATGCCATTGCTTCTTCACCATGTTAAATTTCATCCTTGTAATTTTTCTAGGTCTGCTATACCAAAGATATTGGTAAGACCTGTACATTGTATTCAAAGGTGCACCATGGATTTATAGTTGCATACTGATGTTTTCTATTTTGGTCTCCTGTCCTTTACTAATAATGCCTTTTCACAAATAATGTATCACTTGGAGTCATTTGCCCCTTGGAGAAAGGAGAATGTTTGATCTGCACTTGCTGTCTCATGCTACCCAAAGATTTAGGAAGAGTTGTGACAACAGATGCTAAAGAGGTACCCACAATGGGCAGTCCAACACTCTACCAGAGCCAATCAATTCAAACACAAGCACAGAAAGGATTTGCTTCTCACTGGCTGGCTATGATTAATTTTATTTCAGGAACTTTGCTTGCATGCTATGCAAATACATCCCTAGCAAAGGGATGATAGCAGTGTGTGCTGCTGCCTAACTGAAACTACTGCCATGGTGATTTCCAAGTGGTTGCCATTGCAGTGCAAGAAAGGCCACAGCCATCTAGAGACATCACATCTTTTGTACAATGTTTGTGAAGCTAGGGAGAATGTTTTTGCCAACAGCAACTACAAATGTTCCTTCCAAAATGGAATGACCGAACCACACATGTCTAGTTAATCCACTGCAAGACATCCAGTTTCAGCCTTGATCTCCTCGTCTTTATAATGCCTTTGGCTCTGTGCACTGCATCAGATACCTTTAGTTTGTGGTAGCAGTAATGTGGTTTGTATCTTTGTAAAATTAGGTTCTTCTGGACTGTTGCCCTTAGCCTTTCTGTAGGTCTTCTTAAAACACTTTATATTCTCCTTGCAATTCTTTCCAGAGTAATCTAAACTGGTTTCCAGACTGTTCATTGCACAGGAGACCCACCTTGCTTCTGGGCAAGTGGTGATGTAAATGCTAAAAATTCACAAGGGTTAGGGGAAGCCTGAGCGCAGTCATGGAGGAGAACTCTGTGGCCTCTCATTTGCTCCAGAGCAGCAGTGCTCCACCTAATGCAGATTATAGCCCAGCTGCTGGCCACCACTTGCCATCACCTGTGATCAGAGGATCTTCTCTCCCTCAGCATCCAGCACAAAGGGAAATGGAGGCATGTACGAGTAAACTGGAACATTTTTCTTGTGCCTCACAACTCTTGCACAGGGAAAGAAATAAGGAGCACCACCACAGCACTACACAATTTCCACCTTGCAGCCGAAATTTGCAGTGCTTCTGTTACCACTGCTGGCTGAACCTCCACCAGTACCACCACCTAAAGATGTCAAATGGCAGGAGCCAAGAGGTGCAATCCAATCCAATACAGCTCACTCTTTGCCTGTAGACAGGTGGAAAGGAATGACATGGTTTGGTGGCAGGTGAAAAAAAGATGAAAAAAAAAGGACAAAGAAGAAAATGTAAACATATTGAGAGCAGAAGGAACTGCATGCAGAAGAAACATTGGAGAGAGTGGAAGTGAAAGGTGAATGGGTTTTGTTTGTGCTGAAAGGGGGCAATAGGTGGAGGGACAGGAGAAGCAGTAGCTGAGGGTAGTGATACACCTAACAAAATAAGGCTGACCCCCATAGCCTTGGGGGCACAGAGGAACATTTGGGAATGGCGGGAGCTATTTCTTTGGGTGATGATTTGTGGGGTTTGCTGTTGGGTGCAGCAGTAGTTGCAGAGTCCTTGGCTCTTCCAAACATAACAGGAGATGCAACTTCAGAAGGTGGTGGCAATTCTCACACTGTTGATACTGGTGATGGGGATACTTGAGGGCTGCAGCCATAGTGGTGCTGGTTCTTCTCATCCTTATTTCTACCTCTTTGTACTTGGGTGTTAGGGGAGAAGAAAATACAGAGAAACAGCTAAGAGCAGAGCTTCTTGTTCAGTGAGAGTGCCTGGTCTACAAAGAGGGTGAAGCCAGTTCTTTTCTAAAGCTGGCCACTATCATAGATGGACCTTCAGTCTATCCCAATATGCCATTACCAGAGCCCTCAGTGCCTCACCCAGCTCCAGGGAGTTTGGCTGGCTGAATCAAGCTCAGCCTCTTCACTGGTAAGAGCTGTTGCAAAGGAAATTAAGAGAGGGGGCCTGCCCCTCTGTGCTGGGGGTGTGTGTGTGTGGCGGTGTTTTTGGTAGCAGGGGAGGGGGCTACAAGGATGGCCCTGTGAGAAGCTTCTCAAAGCTTCCCCATCTCCAAGTTGGACCCGCCTTTGGCCAAGGCCAAGCCAATTAGTAACGGTGGCTGCATTTCTGTGATAACATATTTAAGAAGGGGAACCTGGGAGGAGTTGGAGTTGTGAAGGAGATACCTATGCAAACATTGAGTTCAGTGGAGTAAAGGCGAAGGGGAGTTGGGGGGAAGGTGCTATCCTGGTTTTGGCTGGGATGATTTTTCTTCTTAGTAGCTAGAATAGTGCTGTGTTTTGGATTCCGTATAGGATTTAATAGGAGAAGAATGTTGATAATACACTGATGCTTTCAGTTGTTGCTAAGAGATCAAGGACTCTCCAACTCCCCATGTCCTGCCTGTGTGCAGGTGTACAAGGAGCAGGGAGGGAGCATGGCCAGAGCGCCAGACACGAATTGGCCAGTTAAATATTCCATTGCGTGCAACATTGTGCTCAGTATATAAAGGGGTGACTGGGAATGAGGGGGTTCTCTCTCACTTCCAGGATTGTGATTGTGGGATCCTGGTATTTCAGGATTGCTAACCAGGAACGTGCTGGGTATCAGTTGGTGGGTGGTAAGCAATCGCATTATGTATTACCTGCTTGTACTTTGTATTATTGTTTTATTTTATTTCAATTATTAAACTGGTTTTATCTCAACCTATGACTCTCCCTTTACCCTCCAAATTTCTCTCTCATCCCCTGGGTGGGGGAGGCTGAGCGAGTGCCTGTGTTGTGTTTGGCTGCTGGCTGGGTTTAAACCACGACAGGTTTGCCAGAGCAGAGAACCCCCTGCAGCCCGTGGTCAGAGGGCAGGTTATCCCCCCTGCACCATGGAGGTCCCTGGTGGAACAGATGCCAACCTGCAGCCTGTGGAGGACCCCATGCTAGAGTAGGTGGCTAAGCCCAAAGAATGCTGGGACTCTGGGAAGACCACACTGGAGCATTTAGTTGCTGGGAGGACTGTAACACGACACGTGGGAGGAACCCACACTGGAGCAGTTTGGGAAGAGCTGCAGCCTATGGGAAGGACTCACATCAGAGAAAATTCATGGAGGACCAACTCCTGTGAGAGGGACCCCATGCTGGAGCAGGAGAAGAATGTGAGGAGTCCTCCCCCTGAGAGGAAGAAGCAGCGGAACTGACTGTAACCCCAATTTCCTGCCCCCCTGGGCCACTGAGGGGGAGGAGGTAGAGAAATTGGGAGTGGAGCCAAGCCCAGAAGACAGGACGGGTAGGGGGAAGGTGTTTTTAAGATGTAGTTGTGTCACTGAGATCAGGAATGAAAACTCCTTAACGCTGGGTTTAGCATTAATGAGCCAGCATTACTTTATTCAGCCAGGGAAATAAGGGAATCACTCTGCCTAACATGTCCACCGTATGTTACAATAGTCAAAGTTTATATCACTCTGTTACATACATATACATCAATTTCCTAAAACTCAGTATCATATTTACATAATTATTACGCATGTGGTTTAATCCTCTGAGGGGCTTCCATGGAAGTCATTGGTGGTCTCTAGTGGTCTTTGGAGAGGAACCCTTCTTGAACTTTTTCTGTGCTTTGGAATTGGCCTTTCTTTGTTTTATGTCTGCATTTTCTTATCTCCTGCCTAGCTTCAGCTAGTTCATTATTTTTCAGAGGGCCTTAATCTTCAAGGACAAGGGCTTCTGATGAGGAGTCTCCCAATTTACGCATGGAGCCTCGCCATTTACACATTCCCCAGAAGGTGTTTATCACACTTGCCTACCTCAAGGACCTCTGTGCAATGGACAACTTGTTGCAGGTGTTCAACTGATTGCTTAAGTTCTTATGCTACCCTAAACAATTTATTTTTTTTCCCACCCATTTTCCAACAGTTATATTTCTCACTCTCCTACTCTGTTTGATTGGAAAATTAAGTGTTTTCCATGGTGATGTTTAAATTAAATTTATGTTCTTTTTTCTTCCCCTAACAAGTGTCTTTTGCCTGTGTTGTGGTTTGAGCCCAGAGGGCAGCTAAGCACCGTGCAGGTGGTCAGGGGTGCTCACCCATTACAGTCAGGGGCAAAAGACAGACTTGTTAGGGGAAGAAAAGAAAACATGACTTTAATGCAAACTCTAACGAAAACAACACTTAACAGACAAGGTGAAAGAGTAAGAAGTGCCACCACATCCAAAACCACCTCCCCCATGTGCTGGGTTTCTGTGGCGCTGGATTTTTTTTGGTAGCAGGGGAGGGGGCTACAGCAGTGCCTCCTATGAGAAGCTTCTTGAAAGCTCCCTCGGCCCCAGGTTGGACCCGCCTCTGACCAGGGCTGAGCCAATCAGCTGCACCTCTGCGATAATGTGTTTAAGAAGGGGAACCTGAGAGGGGGTTGGGACTTTTGAGAGGACTTCTGAGAAGGATGAACACTGAGGTCTGTGGAAGGAAGGAGAAGGATGCGAGGGAGGTGTGCTGGAGCAGAGACCCCTGTATCCTGTGGTGAGATGGCAGGGCGGCCCCCCTGCCACACAGGGAGGTCTGCGGTGGTGTGGAAGCCAACGTGAAGCTTGTGGAGAAGCCCACACCAGGCCAGGCATCTGCACTTAAAGGAAGCCGGGACCCCGAGGGGAGAAGCAGCCCCCGCTGTTGTGGTTCAGTGCTGGGAGGACTGCAACACGCAGGGGTGACCCACGCCGGAGCAGCGTGGGAACGGCTGCGGCCCGTGGGGAGGGCTCACACCAGAGAAGGTTCATGGAGGACTGTCTGCAGTGAGAGGGGAGCCCCGGGGAGCAGGGGAGGAATGTGCGGCATTCACCCCAACTCCTGAGAGGGAAGGAGCAGTGAGCAGACTGTGACCCCCATCCCCTGCCCCCTGTGCAGCTGGGGGAGGAGGTAGAGAGATCGGGATTCCTCCTCCTTCCTTCCACTGACCTGGGTGTTCACATAGGTGTTCTTCTTGTAACTCCTCCTCAAAAGTCCCAAGCCCCTCTCAGGTTCCCCTTCTTAAATATGTTCTCACAGCGGCACAACCACCGTCACTGATTAGCTTGGCCCTGGCCAGAGGCAGGTCCGACTTGGGGCTGGGGGAGCTTTTGAGAAGCTTCACACAGGGGCCACTGCTGTAACCCCCTCCCCTGCTACCAAAACCCCTGCCACAGAAACCCAGCACAGCCCCTGACTAACAGTGAGTCATCCCTCCCTATCCTTATATCGATCCTTGAGCCTTTTATTTTCACCTTCCCATTCCTGAGGGGAAAGGAGTGAGGGAGCAGCTACATGGTGCTCAGTTGCCTTCTGGGCTCAAACCACGACACCCTCCATCCCTTGAGAGCTGCTTTTAAGTTAATGCTCTTTTGCCTGATGCTACTTGCGCTACCTCCAGCTGTGTCTGCACCTCCTCTTGGACCTTCTCATTCCGATGTGGACCTAGACTACCTGGCTTGGCCTCAGACCTACTTCATCATGACAGACCTCCTGGCTGATTGGTGGCCTGAGGCTGGCTCTGATCACTGCCTCTAGACCTGCTCCTGATCCGGACTTGCTGGCTTAACTTCCTGACACCTCATCAGCGAGGCAGTACTCCTGTCTGTGCCGCTGTCACCCTCAGCTCCTGGACTCCGCGCCTTCCCTGGTGAAGCAGCCTGCCTGTGCTGACCCTGACACCATTCCTCTGGTTTTACAGAGCTCCGTGTTTCAAATGCTGGCACAATTAGACATGGTGAAGTATATTTTCATGACAACTGAGCTTGGGCAGGAAAGAGGTTTTTTGTCCTGAAGATATTTTCAAAATTTCAAAAATATTTTATCTTGTTGTAGGTGTCAGAATTTTCAGAAGAGTTATTTTGGTGATAAATCCAAAGTAGGCAACAGCTCAGCGCTTACAACACTTCTGGGAAACCATGGCTCATGTTTTTCTACCAGTGCATGATTAGTCAGCTCTACAAAATACAGTAGTGCCAACAAATTACACTAAAGGAACTCTACACTGTATTAGCCATAGTTTGAGACAACTGGGTTGAAGAGTGATAATGGGGGAGTTAGAAGTCAAATATGGATGTGCCAGATAACCAGTAGCTCTAGTCTGTACTAGGAGCTGTATATCCAAACAGTTTCCCAGTGAAAACTCTTTTACCTAGTTTTGCTAAGTTCATTCATCTTTAATATCAGCACATGACATACTGCTGAAAATAATGCCTTTTTTACCAGCCATAACTAAATCATGCATCTCTGGATCAGAACCCGGAGATGCTGTTCAAAGGGGAAGTAACTAGAGATTTGACCACAAATATGAAGTGGTGAGTGACTTCTAGGAAGGTGAGTGTACTGGAAGATAGTCCATGAGGAGGGACAGGAGAAGGCTGCATAGGAGATGAACTGATTTAGCAATGAGCAATTTTTTTTTCCTACAGATATCTCCGTTTCTGCTCCAGGTATCACATAACTGATGGTGGTTAGTTTAAAGAGGCAGGCTGAAGGAAATGATCAGTTTTGACTGAAAACATATCTACACCTGTGATAGAATGAATTTAATTTTAATCAGGACTCCCAGAGGGCTCCCATCTAAACTAGTCATAAAATTTTTCTAAAATCAGTGGAGATAAATGGATGAAATGCCCCTATCCACCCTGACAGCTAGCCTACATTAGACACTTTAGCAATTTAAAATGTGTCTGATTTAGTTTGCCATCAAGTGAGCCATTTCCTTTCAATCTACTTGCCTTTTTCTGTTCATCTTCTAATCCCTTCCTAATCCTTCCACTTTTCTAAAATTAGCCAACTCTTCATCTTCCTGTGTTTTAACCTCTCCTGGCACAAGATCTGTCTGATAGGAAATGCCTGCCACTGGGGAAAGTCTTTGCCTTGGTGAGATAGACTGTAGATTTATATTTTTTCCTCCAAATTCCATGCAAATACAGATTGTATCTGGTAACCATTTTCAGCCATGGTTCAACTCTTCATTACTGATAATTTTCACATCAGTCCTGGAATCTCTGGGTTTCGGTTTTCTCTATTGTTTCTTTCCTGATTTATTTTTCCTTTACTATTGTACGTGGCATGTACATATCAATATCTGCATATTATCATATTCACTTTGTAACTAAATCATTTAATTCTGTAACCATTGTGGGACAAAATAGAACATTCGGCAAGCAAGCAAACCTGTGTTGTAACATACTAGTCACTGGGAGGAAACAGTGCTTTTGGAAATACCGCCTCATTTTGGCAGGAAGCAGATGAGCAGGAATTTCAGTGATTCAGCTTTCAGTCAGAGAGGGACAATCAGGAAGAAGCTAGAAAAAGAATGGAAAGTATGAGGAATATGAAAGCAAAAATAGTTCCGGTGCATGCAATATGTGATGTTGAAGATAAATGTGGTATTTCTCTGTTACGATATGTCCAATCCATTGCTACAGTCCAGAGATTAAAGATGTCAGTCTTTGTTTCAGGCAGAACTTGAGGTTAGACTCTGGCATCTTCATTTACACTTCTAAATAATGACCACTTTTTCCAAACTGATGGGACATTTGCAGTTCTCATTGCCTGCAAGGGAATAATGAATGGCTCAGGACATGAATTGATAATATTACGCACTGAACAGCTCTCTCCAGACAATGAATTTGGACTTTAATCTTCTAGTTTCAAAAAGGTAGGACTCAAAATGCAGATGTAAGAGAATGCTAACAGCAGGGAAAAGCCTGGCTTAATTAGATTGTTTTAATTAAACCAGTGCTGACCCTTATGTGGATACCCTTAAGCGTGAGCAACACTGGCTCATTGAGCTTAAATCGAATAGGAGCCACTATAAAATAAACTGAAAAAACACCACACATAAACTGGAGCGAGTGACCGCACTAGAACTTAGCATGGGTTTAATTAAATTAGTAAAAGATTAAACCACTACCGTCTCCTACTTAGAGGAGCTTTTTCCGAAGGTAGCTGAGGGGAATGGGGATCAAATATGGATGGTTTGTTAACTTTGATGACTTTTTCACTTTATAATGAAAGCTTGGGCCACTGGTATATTTTGGAAAATATTTAATGCAGTTGCTGGTTGTTAGTGTTTGTAAGTTGTATGTGCCTCTGTGAGAATAAACACATTAAGTAATTCACTGCATTTCTGAAAGATAATTTTAAAATACCAGTAAATGAGCTACTCATCCACCTGGAGCCATTGCAGGTTCACCGAGGATGAACTTGCCTTGAATATTTTTGTCTTTTGAGGAGTCGCTTTATAATGCAGATCATGTATAAGGTCAAAACCTCAGGTAGTATCAGTCACTGTGTCTGTATGGAAATGAAGAGTATCTACAGCTACAGAGATTCTTTTCTTTCATTTTAAAATGTACTCTGTCAAAGTCCAGTTCTCAAGGTATTATTATTTTTAGTCTTCCTTTATAACAATATTCTTGAAAATGGTCAAAATAATATGGTCAAATTATCAATCTTAGCTATTTATTATGTGCTGGCATGAATTCACAGTAATTCTAAATGGATTATAAGGAATACTATAAACCAAGTATTGCCTAACTATAGATTATTAGAATCCTTGGGGAAATTGATATAAATCACAATTCAGGCGTTTTGAACTAGAATTGCATTGAATAACACTTGAAATACATGCAAGGGATAGAAAACGATACAACTAAGTACTATGGGCAGCCTTTTACCAGGTTTTAAGTCGGAGCAGGATCTCAGTTTAGGAGAGAAATTGAGCAGCTCTGGAGTGAGCAGAGCAGGAGGAACCTAGAGGTGCAGAGATGAACCTTCCAGGCTTTTGAAGCCCATGCCTAACTCAGAGAACAAAAGAGAGATTCAAAAGGAGGTGTTAATGTTAACAGCCAACATCTACATAATAATTGAGTGCTTACAACATTCACTGAAACAGAGAGACCAAGACGTTTTCCAACTCAGGCGCCTGAAGCTCACAGATTCTGCCCTGTGAAAATGCCAAAGACGACCTGAAAAAGGATAACCTGAAAAAGGATGGGTTTCTATCACTTTCCATTAAAACAAACACAGAGGGCAGTAAGGTTTGCAAGATTCATGCAAAGAGAACAAGTAAGAGCGATCCTGTCTAAGACCTGGTCCAGTGACATTGTAAAGCTGCTGTAAATAGCCATTTAATAAAGACACATCCATATGACACATAAAGCTAAGCTAGTATCAACTCCCTTGCTCTAATTCGTTCAAAGCATTTTGAAGTGTAACTTTCTCTCCATGGACTTTATGCAGGATCACGTATCACGTCCTCCCAAGGCCAGCATAAAACATAAATCCAATATAAACATTGCATTGTATCCTGTAGCAAGTTCAACAAAAAAGTAAATTGCATGCTCCCACTGTTCTGAAGTGAATTTGTACTGTCAACTCAGCTGATAATGCACAAATCCAGTAGGAAGGAAAATGGAAACAGAGGCTGGAGTGTATCATGAAAAGAATTCTTGAACCGACATGTTCAGCAACACTTGGTAACAAGAAAAAATATGTCATTAATTAGGCTATTAAATAATTGCTAGTGGGCTTTAAAAAGTGTTTGGTTTGAGACGAATTAAATTCACATTTGTTTTAACAGTCTTGGTACTTTAGATTGAGTGTGTCAGAAAACCATGTGATCAGTATTACAAAATGACGTAGTCTGTGATGTGTGAGAACCGTGTTCTCAAGCAACATATTTCCTATGTTAGAATTATATTCAGAAAGCAGTACTAGACTGACCCATTTTACACCCTTGATAATACAGAGTTTTGACTGAAAACATATGTTTGTCCAGCATTGGAAAATAGTGCAGATCATCTCCTGTTTTATACATTAGGATTATCATTTGAAGGATGTACAGTAGGAAACATATTTTAGACAGAAAGTGACTGCAGAAAGAGAAGGAGAATGTTCTAGCATAAATTATACCAGCAGAAAATAAAATTTAAAAAGGAAAAAGAAAACAGAAAAAAAAAAAAAAGGCTTTGTGTTTTCTCAATCAGTGGAATCATAAAATCACAGATTTGTGGAGGTCTGCATGGACCTCTGCAGATCATTTAATCCAACCACACTGTTCAAAGCAGGGTCAGCCACAGCAGGCTGCTCAGGACTGTGTCCAGTAGGTTTCTGAACATCTCCAAGAATGGAGACTCCACAACCTCTCTGAACAACCTGGTCGAATGTGCAATCACCCTTGCAGTAAAAACATTTTTTCTGATGTTGCTGCACAGTCTGGTGACATCTTCTGACAGCTCCTTTACCTGGTGACACAGATTCTCAACAATGGCACATCTCCTGAAGGCTGAAATACCACATCCCACCACCCCCACCACAGCAAGAGGCTGCAGGCACTCCCTGCAGCTAGAGACCTACAGAGCTCCATCCTCCTTCTGAAGCTTCATCTGGAAGTTGTCCTAGAATAAAATAGTTGGGAGCAGAAAATAAAGTGGAATAGGTACTCTGAAATAAATGTCATTTGCAGAAGCGTTTTTTTCTAGAATAAGAATATTGCTCCTAGTCTAGCATATTCAGTTTTCAAAACCTGCATGCTCTATCTACACCTCTTCCCCCCATTCGATCTCTCACCAGCTTAATCGGTGAAGACAATACAGTGTGGCTACCACTATGTCTCTCACTTTGCACTGGCTTTCCAGAGATGGCACAGTGGTTAAAGTATTGCTACCTTGTCTATGGTAAAGTGTCCTGGTTTCAGATGGGATAGAGTTTTCTTCCTAGTAGCTGGTACAGTGCTGTGTTTTTGATTTAGGATGAGAATAATGTTGGTAACACACTGATATTTTGTTTGCTGCTGATCAGCGCTTACACTAAGTCAAGGACTTTTCAGCTTCTCATGCTGCCCTGCCAGTGAGGAGGCTGGGGGTGCGCAGGCAGCTGGGAGGGGGCACAGCCAGGACAGCTGACCCAAACTGGCCAAAGGGATCTTCTGTACCCTACGGCGTCATGCTGAGCAATAAAACTGGGGGGAGTTGCCTGGGGGGTGGGGGCCCGCTGCTCGGGAACTGGCTGGGCATCAGTCAGTGGGTGGTGAGCAGTTGCATTGTGCGTCACTTGTTTTGTATATTCTTCTATCATTATTATTATTTTCCCTTAATTTTCTGTCCTATTAAACTGTCTTTATCTCAACCTACAAGTTTTACTTTTTTTCCGATTGTCTCCTCATCACACTGGGGAGGAGTAAGTGAATGGCTGTGTGGTGTTTAGCTGCCTGATGGGTTAAACCACAACATAAGGTTAACATCAAGTTAACTACTTTAGGGGTAAAAAAGACAAAAGATTTTGGAGTATAATATAGTCAAAGCCAACATGGGTGGTTAAACAGATGGCTTAAGTGGACTGAAGGGAATAAGAGAAAAAAATAAGATGACATAAAAAAAGGATTAGCAATAAAAGTTTTCACTTTCAATATATAAACCAAGGACTTGCTAACTTTTTAGACTAAGAGACCATTATCGACCATCAAGACTGTAGTAACCACCAGCATGGCTATTATCAGCATTTAGTAATAACAGGGCAAGGATCCTATAAGTGATGCACAGTTTGCATGGTTATGTGCATCACATACAGATTACTTCCCAGAATGTAGAAACAAATGTTAAACAGCTTCTGCTAAAATACCTTCTAGGAGTGCTTTCTGTATCACAAAGCATGCTTCTTTGTGTATTTTTATTTTTAGTATTGCTTGGGAGTTTTTTGAATGCATCAAAGTCTTCTGCTAAAATATGTTTGAGACTTTTTTACCTCTTCCAAACATTATTGTCAACAAATGCTATTAAAATACAATACTTATTTAAAAAATATATATATCCTTTCTTCCCCTCTGCATGTAGTCAGTCACCATTTTGAAAGAGGGTGTATTGAGGCTGTGAACAAAGTGAAAAACGAGCATACAATAATCAGAGTCAGTGGAATACACTTTACCTCAGGCTCCATTTGTGCTGGGGTTCTGCCCAAGTGTAGCTCCTGGCTGCTGGTGGACTCTGCAACCTCTGCGTTTCTTTCTCTGCAAATTGCCTTTTAGCTCTAGAATATGTTCTTCCAGCTGTTGCAACAGTAAAGTTCTGGAAGAGACACTGAATTTTATTGTTGCGGGTGCCCTCTTCTGTCTTCTGACAGGTCTGTAGAGTAGAACCAGTCATGATGCCCAGCTCCAGGGTTCACCTAGTTCAGCATCCTTGTCTGTTAGAGGCCAGAAGAGGAAGCTTAGGGAAAGAGTGTGAGAACAGTGCAATCATTGAGCATTATCTTCCCTGATGTATTCTTCCTTCTTTTCCTAGCCCTTGGCTTAGGGGCTTTCTGAGCCCAAGGTGCTAGACACGGTTTTCATGTGCAACAGCCCTTGATGGATTTTTTTTCTTCCATTCATGTATCATAATTTTGAATGGTGTACTCTCTAACGCCTGCAACCCCTCCTTCTCAATGAGCTCACCTTGACGTTCAGTACTGGGGTACATTTTTTCATTTTGGGACCCACAACTTTGCTGGAAAATGAACTCCACAGAGTAATTATGCGTCATCTAAAAAACAAAAGTATGTCTTTTTAGTAATTTTAAAAATTTCTGCTTTATAGCTTCATGTGCTTCCCTGTCGTTCTTGGATTATGAAAACTAAGACATAGCAATTTTTTATCTAACTTCTTTCTACTACCACAGTTTTATAAAACTTTACCATACTCTTCCTCAGCCACTTGTTTTTTTCAAGCTGAGGAGTCTTAGCCTATTTAATCTCTTTACATAGAGATAATGTTCTATGTTATAAATTGAGACCACAATGGATCATAATCCAATTATAATTTTATTAATTATAGCAAGTAGAATATGAGCAAAGACAGCGCTGGACGACAGGGGAGTCTGCGCTCCGCCAACTGCCGTACTGATCAGTTCAAACAGTTCCTTTTTATACATTTTTACATTCGTGGTTGTCTTTGATCAGTACCCCCTTCTGCTTGCACAAGTATCTGGTTTGTGTAAGCAATTGCGGTTATCTTATCTCACGCAGTCATCTTGTCTCACAGGTTATCTTGTCTCACACAAGCGGTGTCTGGCAGCTATTTGCATAAGCAGTTTTTTTGTCTTTTGCCGCCTAACCTTTACATTGAGCTTAACATAAATTTCAATAAACAATACCCTTAGTTCATAGTTTCTTACAATCCCCCCTTTTTCTTTTATCCTATTATTGTTTATTAGATGCTACTTTCATTTTCGTCACTGCAAGCAAACCTTTTTCCACAATTCCAACATTTATCATAACACTCTCAAGATAATACCTTACAATTACAATCATAGTTTTCACGTGGCATAACGCATTCACAACAATCTTTTCCACCAGGAAGCTCCTAATAGATCATCCCACCATTCTGAGTCTAACATTGAGGGTGTTTTCAGAGCACCATAGGTAAAACAGCTCTTATTCTATCTGCTATGTGCAGTTGTCGCCTTAATGTTTTTGCCGTGTGTTATTTATTCCTTGCTTTGTTCAGTTAATCCAACAAGTTGTGACCAACATGCAATTTGCTACTACTGTTTCACCTGTTGGTGTTAAGCAAATTCGAGCTGTGTGCCGAACTGCACAGTCAACTGTACTATCAGACACTCTGTAAACAATAATCAACAATTTATTAGCAAACAAGAACCTGAAATAATTAACTGTATAACAATCCAGCAAAGTCCCACGCGACACAATCAGAAAGAGAAAAAGTAAGAACCAAAGATATCAGCACTGTCCTTTGGATGTTGTCCTTCAATGTCTTGTTACCCTTACTCACAGGGCGATAGCGATAGAAAGATAGAAAGAGTCCAAGAACAACAGTCACGCGCCGCGTGGTAACTCCTCTGATCAATAACATTTTCTTCTTTGAACTATAAGTCTGTTTCCATCACCTCATCAAGGTTTCGAGGGCGTCTTAGTTGTCTTCGTGATCTTGGAGGATTGGGGGGAGGAGGTGATCTCCGACACCAGCCACGAGACATTCCCTCGCATACCGCGATGGCAACGACAGTCACCACCAATATAATGAAAAATCCCAACAGCAGGGCAGCGCACACAGGATCGTCCCCTACTCCCATCTTCCCAAGATTGCAATCCAGCGGGATCAGTAAGATTAGTGGGATAGTCCAGCCCCAGGCTAGCGGCTTGACCGAGGAAGGTCCAAGTGCGCAATGAGCGGAAGTTTCTCTTCCACCCAGAATGCCTGTGCTGCCTAGATCTGGGCGGGCCTGGCAGTTGTTTTTGCCATCCGGGTATAGCCGAACTTTCGAGACCCTCCAACAACACATGCGCTTTGGACTGGGGGCGTGGAAATCCATTTTCCTGCTGCGTATGTGGACCCTGACTCCTGATCCCTACAGACCAGGCAGGTTCACCACTTGCGCTCTCACTCTTGTACCTCCGATACCGCGAAAACAATGGAGCGTGCTTATGCATGGGCAGCAATTTATTGTGCAGCCTTGATGTTGGTAGCCCTCACTTTGTTTGCCTTTTTACTACATATCTTTTGCCCTTGTAAATGTTCCTCTTTCAAGTACGCATGTAGTTGTATCTGCTTATGTAAACCACCATCTCCTTTGGTTAACCATGTTGAAAATTCTGTTATAGGTCTTTTCGGCGGTTTTGGTACTGGCTGTTTTACTTCTGTCACATCTTTTACTTGGATTCTCTTCTTCCCACTAAAAATATCTCCATCCACCCTTCTGTCTTTGGGAAAGCAAAGCCACTCTGATGTTGGACATAACAGTAAAGCACTTGCTGCACAAATTTGCCACTATTAAAGCAAACCATACCAGGATGATTAGCAGAGGTCCGGTATAACATATGCTCCCACCTCTCATGCCTATGGGGTTGCAGCCCACAGCTGAGATACAAGTCTTCCTGGTGGCGAGCACAGAGGTTAACCCGGTCTTGCCCTCTACTATTTAACGAATCCATGTGTTAAGAGTTAGTCAATTCAAGTGCAGCTCCTTTGTAGCCACTTCCTTTGTTTCTAAGCAAAGCAAAATTTTTGGCACTTCCTGACAGTGTCCTCCCATCAACTCTCAGGGACATCACAAATTCTGGGGACTAACCTCTTTTTCCCTGTAAATCAAGGTTACAGTTCATGCCCCTTCCCTATACAGTTATAAGACAATTTTCTCCATCTGCAAGAAATACCACATCCGGTAACACGTTTCACATTCACACAAAACCCATGCTTCATGACATCCATACATACACTCGAGACAAGGTATTACCCAATTAGGTTGATTTTCTAGCAATGCCTAATTGAATCCAAAATGCTCATAATCTGTTACCAAAAGCCACTCTGTAACATGTCTGTCAGTTAATGCTCGGTAAACGCCAGCTTTTCCCTGACAGTTTTTTTGTTTGGTTTTGTCTGTTTTTTTTGTTTTTGTTTCCTTATACAGCAAGTAAGTAAATGAATAAGTAAATTTTCACAGTGTTACCTCTGAACCCAGTCAAAAACCCAGTCAAACCACTGGTTAAGAGTCATTCAATCCCCTCCTGATGAATTTACTTAGTCCTTTGAGGGTGACTTGTAGTTGGTCAGTTGATGGTACCACAGTCCACTCCTGAGGCTTTTCCACCGGTCCTTTTCTTCAGGAGGCATGAGTCCACCCCTTTTCTTTTGTTCGGATCGCTGTCTCGGTGGTCAGCAGCACCTGAAATGGACCTTCCCACTCGGGAGTTAATGATTAATCTTTCCACACTTTTATCAATACCCAATCACCTGGTTTTACATTGTGGATATTTAAAAGCCAATGGTGGTATTTTGAGGCAGAAGTCCTTTCTTTCTTAGTTTCATTAAAGTGTTACCAATTCTTATTACATACTTTCTTACATACTGATCTCCTACTTCAGGGATGACAATATCCCTGTCATTACTCATACATAGTAATCCAAACATCATTTCATAGGGAGAAATTCCCAGGTCTGTTCGTGGCTGAGTATTGATCCTTAATAAGGCCAACGGCAGGCATTTAATCCAAGACATCTGAGTCTCAATCATTAACTTAGTCAAGGTTTGTTTTGAAGTTTGATTCATTCTTTCTCCTCTTCCAGAACTCCGAGGATGCCATGGGGTGTGCCATGCCCATTCGATCCCTAAGGCTTCAGATAGCTGTTGTATATAATTTTTAAAATGAAATGTGTTCCTCCGCCCAAGTCTATTCTTTCTATTAATCCATATCTGGGGATAATGTTTTCCAGTAACACCTTGGATACCATGCTTGCCATTGCCCTTGGTGTGGGGGATTGCTTCCACCCAATGAGTTAAGTGAGCCACTAATACCAACAAATACTTCCACCTTTGTATTTAAGGTAGCTCTGTTAAGTCTACCTGGAGGCTTTGTATGGCTAGCTCCTATTCCCCAGCCACCCTTTTTTTTTTTTTTTTTATCTCATTACCTTTTTGTTCACTTTTTAACAAATCAAACATCGATCAACTAGTTGTTTAGCCACCATATATATATTCCTATACACCCATATTGTCTAAGGAAATGATCACAAAGTGATTGTGTTCCCCAATGTATTTTCTAATGTATTAATGACAGAATTTCTCATGATCTGAATTTCTCATGATCTTGTTTTGTTTAACATCTGCCTTCCATCTGCTAAAGTCCATTTTCCTTCTGAATCTTTTCCCCCCTTATTTTTAAGTATATCCTTTTCTTGTTCTGTGACATTTGGGGCTAAATTCTCATAATCCCCTGGTATTATTACCAATAAAGCTACCAATGATGATTCTGTAGCTGCTTCTCTGGCTACTTAATCTGCTAAATTATTCCCCCTTATTTCCATTGATGCTCCCCTCTGATGTCCTTTCACATGCACAATTGCAATTTCTGTAGGGAGCTTCAGGGCTTCTAAAACTTCAATGATCAGCCGCTCGTGTACTAGCTCATTCCCTTTTGTATTTATAAGCCCTTTTTCTTCCCATATTTTTCCAAATGTGTGGACCACTCCAAATGCATACTTTGAGTCTGTGTACACTGTCCCTTCCTTATCTCTCAATATACCAATGTCTGTTTTAGGGCATAGAGTTCACAGACTTGTGCTGACCACCCAGCAGGTAATTTCCCCTTTTCAAACACTTCCATCTTCTGCCTCTCGATAATTACATAACCCAATATTTTTCCTTCTAGGCATCGAGAGGACCCATCAATAAATAGTTTTTCTCTATAGGGCAAAGGTTTATTTAACAGATCTTCTCTTATTTTCGTTTGATAATTTATAAAATCCAAACAGTTATGCTCTGGTTCCTAAATATCCTCCCTGATTCTCCTCCCATAATTCTAGTAATTTAACCACTAGTTTTCCTTCACCCAGCACCACACCTATTCCTAATTGCACTTGTAAATCTCTACCTAGCAAATTACATCCTACCCCTGGCATTAACAACAAATCATTAACAGCATATTGATCTTCCCCTTGTATTAACACATTCTTTATAACTGGGACCAAAAACCCCTTCACCTTTAGCCCCTACAGCCCAAGTTGTATCTTTTACATAATCTTCCTCCTGGGGTCTTAATTTCAAATTTATCAAGGGCTCTTCTGTTGGTATATCCCCCAGGAGGTAGAGTCCCTGACACCCCTAGTGATTACCACCCTCATCCTGTTGGGTTACTTCAAACACCAACAGGTCCCGTATTCTCTGGGGGCATTATAAACATTCTATATTTCTACTCATCCCCATTGGCCCTGTTTGTATCACTGCTATATCCTTTTAGAGATAGTAAGACTAGAAATACACAGTATTCAAGATTTGTGGAGGCACAGTGGACCTTTTATCCCTTGCTTTCAACCCCTTTTTTGCTTTCTATCTCTTCCATAGTGATTCCTAACGTCTTATTTTCCTTTTTGACTGCAACTGTGATTCTTACACACAGCGATTCCATGATTTTTTTTTTTTCCTAATAACTGATTGAGAGACTGTTCTTATAAAATACTTGCTTTTGTCTCTCTTTGTAAGTATTTTCAGGAACTTTGCCAATGCTCGTCTGGGCATTTCTCAGACCCAGGAACCTGATGACTATCAGGCAACATCTGAACTTTAGTTGCAAATGGGTGTGGAGTCATGTTTGCACTGTCGTGCAAACTTTCCTGAAAGTATGCTAAAGACATTTAGGAAGCAAATTAACTGAGGCAGTCTGCCAGTTAATGCAATCTCTCAACAGCTGAGGTAAAGATATTAGAAAAGAGTGGTCATCTTTAAAGGCGTTGGACAGTAAAACTGTCCTTCTTAATCTGGGTAGAAGAGCATGAGTATGCTGGAGGAAAAGCCCCAGCAGCAGAAGTGGTGTTACTTAATATCCAGGATTTTTGGGTTCATCATCAGGACTCAGTGTGATCATAGATACGGATAAAATTGTTAGCAGCTAAAATAATTAGCAGTTACCAGTGTTTTTTTGGTACTAGGCAGGAGTTATTTAAGAAAATAAAGTGTCCGTGCAGCAATTTGTCAATTGGCACTTTGCCCCCGCTTCTCAAGAATTTTGTAAGAAAAGAAATTGTAACAAATAATTGGGAACAATGATTACAGATTTTTTCCCTATTCTCTGCTCTAATGTAGACATTCACTATATTTATAGAATAATGATTGTTAGAAATTAAGATCTAGAGCAAATTAAGTCATTGAGTCTATACATCTTAGTCAAGCCATTTAAATTCACTTCTTTGATTTATCCATCTGTTAAAGAAAGGCAATATTTACTTACATAACTCAGGAGTACTCTGAGTGATAATTAATGCTTATAAGCAATAGTATGATTAAAATGAAGAGCTATGCACTTCCAAAGGATTATTAATTTTATTATGATCATTATTACTGTACTGAGCTATTTTAAATTGCCAAGAGATAGCCAATTACTGTGGATTTTCTTGAGATGACTTTGTAAGGTATTAAAAGGAGAGTGTTATACTGCAGAAAACTCATAATGAAGTCATAAAAGTGAGATTACATCCTATGCCTTAAAATGGTATTGACCATCCTGGAATCAAAAAAATCAAAATAATTAATAAATGCTAAGTAACAAAAAAAATGTACTAATCTGCCTTTTCACTTGTAGCTACAGTGACTCATTTACCACTTGATGAAAATTCCCCAACTCCGTCTCAATGATTTTCAAGTCACATGCCAGAAATGTCTGTAATTTCAGGAAAAAGGTTGTGGCCAATGATTATGAGCAACTGGGCTTCTCCAGTTTAACGAGGGCTTGCTTATCATCTGAGCTGCTGAACCTGATAGTGTGGGAGCTCCCACCGCCACGTACGTGAACACAGGTCAGCTCCTGTGGCCCAGCAGGTGATGAGCCTCTTGCTAAGCTGTGTTCATCCCATGGCTGCGACCAGGCACCCATACGCCAGAGTGGGACCAACTGCGGCATGGCTGGACCCAGAGATGCCTGGCCCTAACGCTTCCAGCTCCGGGATCTTATCCTCTCCATTATAGGATACCTCCCTCAGCTAAATCAATCTGCCTGCACGACTGTTCTCTGAAGTACCCTGTGAAATGAATCCAATTAAAAATGGCACTAACACCACCATTTTGGGAAAGATTTTTTTTTTTTTTAAAATAGGTCATTTATAAAGCTGGTTTAGAATATGGCTGTACCTCGAGATTGTCCCCATGAAGATTTCAAATAGCTTTGTTAATATCCACTTAAAGTGGTTATTTGGATTAATATTCTTGAGTTTCCCATGAACATAAACTGAATTATACTGTGAAGAAAATTAATTTATTTCCACTGGCAGCAAGGAATAATTTCTTATGCATAATTTCTGCCTCTTGTTTGACTGGCTTTCTAGACATTCCAATTTAGGTTCTTGATGAGATGAGAATAAAAGATTTCCCTATCTGAAAGATTAATTACAGAACAGAGACTGTCTATGAAGAAAAATGTTATTCCTCACCCTTTACTGAGGCTGAGAGAAAGTAATTAGTTAGGAGCCTAATCAAACCCTGAGTAGGATCTGTAGGGAAGGTTAAACCACCTCTGCCCTTGCCAATGCCCTGCTGTTCTGGGTGTTGGCAAGAGCTCTGGTTTAACTGAAACAATCCAGGAACCCGACAAGACATTGTCCCTGTGACAGCAAGCTCTGAAGTATTGGAAAGCATGTCCTAGAGGGACATGGGACTTCACAACAGCTGACAAAATTGTTCTATAAAGCTGCAAGCATAGCAGTGCCATGCAGGAAGAAATGGCCCTGTGGACTCAACAAGCTGGTGACTCTCACAGAGGGCTCAACTAATGCAAAGAGTGAGTTTTTTCCACTTCACCTGGGATATGCTTTGTTGGGATATGAAGCCAACGCCAACAATGCTGTGAGTATTTCAGTGTTGACAGTCTGGAGAAATGGGATGACAGGAACCTCATGAATTTCAACAAGAAGTGCAAAGCCCTGCACCTGATACATGCTGGGGGCCATCCAGATGGAAAGTAGTTTGGCAAAAAGGGATCTGGGGGTCTTAGTGGACACCAGGTTGAACATGAGCCATCAACATGCCCTTGCCACAAACAAGACAAACGGTATCCTGGTCTGCATTAGGAAAAGTATTGTCAGCAGATTGAGGAGGTGATCCTTCCACTTTAATCACTGTTGGTGAAGCCACATATGGAGTACTGTGTCCAGTGCTTAGTTCCTTGGTACAAGAGAGACATGGACATACCAGAGAGAGTCCAGCAAAGGGCCACAAAGATCTGGAGCATCTCTCCTACAAGGAAAGGCTGAGAGAGTGTGTGGGTTTCTGTGGCGCTGTTTTTTTGGTAGCAGGGGAGGGGGCTACAGCAGTGTCTCCTATGAGAAGCTTCTTGAAAGCTCCCCCGGCCCCAAGTTGGACCGGCCTCTGACCAGGGCTGAGCCAATCAGCTGCACCTCTGCGATAATGTGTTTAAGAAGGGGAACCTGAGAGGGGGTTGGGACTTTTGAGAGGACTTCTGAGAAGGATGAACACTGAGGTCGGTGGAAGGAAGGAGAAGGATGCGAGGGAGGTGTGCTGGAGCAGAGACCCCTGTATCCTGTGGTGAGATGGCAGGGCGGCCCCCCTGCCACACAGGGAGGTCTGCAGTGGTGTGGAAGCCAACGTGAAACTTGTGGAGAAGCCCACACCAGGCCAGGCATCTGCACTTAAAGGAAGCCGGGACCCCAAGGGGAGAAGCAGCCCCCGCTGTTGTGGTTCCGTGCTGGGAAGACTGCAACACGCAGGGGTGACCCACGCCAGAGCAGTGTGGGAATGGCTGCGGCCCGTGGGGAGGGCTCACGCCAGAGTAGGTTCATGGAGGACTGTCTGCAGTGAGAAGGGAGCCCCATGGAGCAGGGGAGGAATTGCGGCATTCACCCCAACTCCTGAGAGGGAAGGAGCGGTGAGCTGACTGTGACCCCCATCCCCTGCCCCCTGTGCAGCTGGGGGAGGAGGTAGAGAGATCGGGAGCAGAGCTGAGCCCGGAGAAGAAGAGAGGGATGGGGGGAGGTGGTTTCGGATGTGGTTGGCACTTATTGTCCCCACCTTGTCTGTTGTGTTGTCATGTTAGCATTTGAATAAAGTGGTCTTCTTTTCTTCCCCTAATGAGTCTGTGTTCTGCTTGTAACCATAATGGGTGAGTGACTCCTCCCAGTTCTTAGATGGATTTCTTGAGGTGATTCCTGTTCCTATATTCTCCCCCCATCTCTGAGATGGGGGAGGGAGTGAGTGAGTGGCTGGATGGTGTTTTGTCGTCAGCTGAGCCTAAACCACGACAGAGAGCTTGGACTGTTCATCCTGTACAGGAAAAGGCTCAGGGGGATCTTATCAATGTGTATAAATACCTGAAGGGGTATTTGCACCTGAAGGGTGCAAGGAGGATAGTGCCAGGCTCTTTCCAGTGGTGCCCAGTGACAGAAACAGAGGCAATGGACACAAACTGAAATGCAGGAGGATCCCCTCTGAAGATCATGAAACACCTCTTCACTATGAGGGTGACGGAGCACAGGCACAGGTTGCCCACAGAGATTGTAGAATCATAGAATCATATTGTATCTCAAGTTGGAAGGGACCCATAAGGATCATCGAGTCCAACTCCCTGCTCTTCGCAGGATTACCTAAAACTAAACCACATGACAAAGAGTGTCAATGAGATGCTCCTTGAACTCCTACAGGGTTGGTGCTGTGACTGCTTCCCTGGGGAGCCTGTTCTAGTGACCAACCACCTTCTCAGTGAACTTTTTCCTGATGTCCAGTCTGAACTTCTCCTGATGTAGCTTCATCCCATTTCCTCGTGTCCTATCACTGGTCACTAGAGAGAAGACTCCATCCTTGGAGATATTCAAAAGCCATCCAGACATGGTTCTGGGCAACTTGGTCTAGATGACCCTGCTCGAGCAGGGAGATCAGACAAGATGACTTCCAGAGGTTCCTTCTAACTGTCCTGTGATTCTGTGACTTACGATGTTGTTGAATGCCTGGCCTACTAGTTCATGTTAAAAAACCCATCTGCAACAGGATGGATGTATGTAATATTGTGTGGTGGACTTCACTGTATCATGTCTTTTTACCCATTTTTGTCCTTTCACTCAGCCTTTCTCTTCCTCCAGGGGAGCCTGCCTATCGAAGCATTCAGCCAAATCCTTACTCAAACACTCTTCCCACAAGGAACCATCTTTGCCCACTGCCCAGTGAGGAACCTTGTCCTTGGAGCAAGACAGGACACCAGCACGCACACAAGGGAGCTTCCCGGCATTCCCTGAGCGCAGGGATCACCAACCGGGACGCCCCCCGGGCGGTGGGTGAAACGGGGCTCGGTGGCGCGCTGGGGCTCCCCACGGGTGCCCTCCGGCCGCGCAGGGTCCCGCCCGGGCCGGTGCCCCTCCCCGGCCAGGGTCCCCCGTCCCGACGCCCTCCCAATGGCCGCCTCCGCCGCGCAGGGGGCGGGGCTTGGCCGGCGCGACGTGTTTCAAACGGGCCAACCGCCAGGCGCGGAGGGAGGGCGGGCCGGCGCGCAGTCCCCGCCTGGGTATTTAAAGCGCCATTTTGTAGCGGGCGGCCGGAGATCGATCGTCGCCCCGCCGCTGGGTTAGCGTGGCACGGCGGCGGCCGGCGCCTCTCCGCCGCGTCTCTCTTTCTGCCCCTATGACCCGCAGTAGGAAGCAGGCGGCGGTGGAGAGGGCAGCCGGGGAGATGAACCCAGAGGCGGGGAGCGCGGCGTCCGCGGGAGCCCGGGAGGCGACGGGGGCAGCCGGCGGCGAAGCAGCGCCCGCCGCCTGGGGGCTGGAAGGGGAGGCGGAGAAAGTTGTGTACTCGCGCTCGCAGGTCTCCTTCGCCGGCACCAAGGCGCTGGGAGACGCCCTCAAGCTCTTCATGCCCAAGTCCACGGAGTTCATGAGCTCCGACTCGGAGCTGTGGAACTTCCTCTGCAGCCTCAAGCACGAGTTCTCCCCGGTCATCCTCCGCAGCAAGGACGTCTACGGATACGCCTCCTGCCGCGCCGTCGTCCCCGACCCGCTGCCGCCCTCGGCGGAGCGGCCCCGCCACCGCGCCGGCAAGCGGCGCCTCCCCGCCGCCAACAAGCGCCGGGCCAGGGCGGCGGGCGGCAGCGCCAAGCGGCGGCGGCGGCGCCGGAGGGGACGGGAGAGGCAGCGACCGGCGGCCGACAGCTCCCGCGTCGGGAGGGAGGCGGAGGGGGCGGCGGGGCCGCCGGGCGAGGAGGCAGGCAACGAGCGGGGCATCTCGGCGGAGGGGCCCGCCTTGGAGGCTTTCGGCGGCAGGTCGCTGGAGGAGATCTGGAAGGCGGCCACCCCCCGCCTCACCACCTTCCCCACCATCCGGGTGCGGGGCAGCGTCTGGAGCCGGGGGAGCTTGGCGGCCGCGCGGCGCCGAGCGCAGCGAATCCTCGGCGTGGACCTGTCGCCCGTGGTGCGGGTGCGCCGCTTCCCCGTGGCGCCGTCCTGAGGCTGCGGGGGGCGGGGAGGGTGGTGTGGGGATGGAAAGGCTGGCGCCTCGCCTTCGCCGCGGTGCGGACAAAGAGACCGGTATCAGTCACCTGTTTACATTGCTTTTGTCTGGATCGTGTTCTGCTGCTGCACTTTACAGCTCGCTCGGGCGGGGGCCGGGCGGGGGGCGGCCTGCTGGGCTCCGCGCAGCCGGGGCCCCCGGCTGGGCCCCGTCCCGCCTGGCAGGTATCGCGCGTGGGGACAAAGTTCCACTTTTTTCTCTCCCATTGGACTACCTCACTGGTCCAGAAGTCCACCCAAGAAGTTATTTTCCAAAGGAACTTACTTTCATGCTTGTATATTAAAGCACCATCTGATTCTTGCTATTTTTTCTTTTTTTCTTCCCACCTTTTCCGATGGATTATGTATGCTTTGTGGTGTTGCACTAGTATGTGCTCAGGGTATTTTTGAATCCCAAGCATTCCCAAGTTTCAGTTTACTCTGATCAAGGATGCGTAAGGAATGGAGGTTCAGGACGTGGCTGTTCTTGATGGTGCAAAAACTCTTCTTTTTAAATTTCATGGTCTTAGTGATATATAAAGATGTATCGCGCAGTATAATTGTTACACTTTTGTATCTAAAGTCATTTTTAAAGTTTTCTATTTGAACTAAGTATTTGTTTCTATTGAGCACCTAAAGATAGAATCATCCTGATATTTTATAACCCTGTTTACTTTAGGGAAGCTCATTTTGTCAACCTAAATGAACTTAATAAAAGTCAAAGAACAAGTGGTGGTTCAGTTCAGTAAAACTGCACAGGGATGGGTTCCTTGCTGACATACGCTGCCTGTGAGCTTAACGTAAACAGGCTTGGAGTTTGTGAAGAATGTAACTGCTCATCAAAGTAATGTATAGGTATCTGAAGGTGAACTATGATGACAGTGTTGGCCCCGACAGCTGAAAGTCAGTAGCTCGCGTGACTCAAATATAACACAAAAGTGCCTCTCCGCAAAAAGAGCGAGACATGATACCTGATCGCTTCATAATGAAATAGCGCTGGTTGTCATCCCAGGCTTGTGAGATGATTAATGATGGAAAATCGTATTTAACATAATTGCTTGCATGTAATTATTTTTATAAACCTCTCCTGGGTTTCACAGTAGACTGATGCAAAATTCATGATGTAGCTTGATTATTTTGACTGAAAAATACCATGTTGTCACTCTATGTGATAGGCAGTTTGTCTTTAAACTCATTTACAAAGGGCTTTCTTTAGGTCTTACGCTTTGCAGTTGGTGTGTGAGGAGCGAAAAGTGTGTGTGTGAGAATGTGATTATTTTATTTATTTATTTATTTATTAGGCTTGGGAGAGGAATAAGAAGTGCTTGGTAGTAGACAGTTTATGTCTCTAGTATCCCAGAAAATGAGACTTAACTTACCGGTTTCTGTGGTGAAGTGAATAATTTCACAACTTGTTTGTGGAATGGTTTGGTTTTCTGCTGGCTGTTGACTCCTTGTTGCTTGCTGTCTACAAAGGCAGTAAGACGGCTTGATGTGTAGAGCTGCTTGTGAAAACTTGCTAGTGCTAACTTAAAGCAGCCAGCTGTCTCTATAACCTGTTTATATTTTGTAGTTCTTACAAGCAAAGTTGTTGTTTTTCCAAACTAACAATCTATTCTGTATCCATCAGGCTTTTGAAATTGTTTACGTAATGTTAGACTGCCTGCTGATCACTGCAGTAGTGCCATGTCACATTTCAGAAGTGAATTAGGAAATTAAAGTTCAAGGGTGCATATTGGTGTGCTGTTTGTCTGACTATCATACCTGTTTAAATGTAAAGGCAAAATTGTGTTGATTTAAAACCCAATAAGACAAGCTGCAGTGTGACCAAATGCTGAGGCACCAAGTATTTAATTTTTGACATTCCACTTTAGAAATGCAAATTAAGAGTATTGTTATTAGTTCTCGAAATGTCTAGTTGACTTCAGTGTGCCAACTGCTAGGTTGAATTATTTTTTTAATGTTCTTCTGAAAGTTCCGTGTATAAAGATGATAAAATGTAAGCAGTTGTCTTGTGCAGATTCTTCATTTAACTCGTAAACAGGTTCAGGGCAGGATAGATCAAATTTCAAGGGCAGAGTTAAGGCTGCCAGAGGCATAGTATGTTGCCTTGTTTGGAGGCTTATCCTGAAATGTTATATTGGGTACAGTACAGTGAAGTAACTTTAACTCTGTTGAGTGACTCCTGTTGTGTGGGTTGTATGCATAAGGCTTGCTTATTTTTCTCTTGGTTGTGTTTTGTCTTGGTTTTGAAGTGGAAGCTTTCTTGGGGGTATAGTACGCTTTGCTGATAACCTGTTAGCGAGTTGGATTAAAGTTTCGCTGTAGTCTAAACTGCATGTACAGATTCTTAACCCAGGTATTTAAATCTGTGAAGTCAGTTAAGAGGGGGGGAAATCTTCAGTCAGGCTTTCTGGCAAATTAATGTGCTGAAATAGCTCAGCAAAGGATCTGAGTACAGGATGGGGTGTGAAAGCTGACAGTTTACAGGGAAGCTAAACCAGCTAATTTCATGATTCTGTTCATGGTAGCTTGTGGCAATCCAGGGTAGGATTTGTCTGTGGTCCAGCTTTCCCTTTTCCCTCTCAAAGCTGCAGCTCCTACATATCTCTCTTGTCTTTGTGCTCATCTGAAGAAGCTAAGAAGTCAGAAAATTATTAAATTTTAGGTTTGGGCAGGTTGATACCTGTTGGCTTTTGTTTGACCTTCTAGCTGTAGACCAGAGCTGAGAAAGTTTGGAAAGGGGTGTGCAAAACTCATGCAATATTGAGTTGAATATCTTCAAGCATGGAAGCCTGAAGTTTTATTTTATGTAGAGGGCTAATAATCATAGAATCATAGAATGGTTTGGGTTGGAAGGGATCTTAAACATAACCTAGTTGTGACCCCCCTGCAGTGGGCAGGGACACCTTCCACTAGATCAGGTTGCTTAAAGCCCCGTCCAACCTGGCCTTTAACCCTTTCAGGGAGGGGGCAGCCACAGCTTCTCTGGGCAACCTGTGTCAGTGCCTTACCACCCTCACAGTAAAGAATTTCTTCCTCATATCTAATCTAAATCTGCCCTCTCTCAGTTTAAAGCTGTTACCTCTCATCCTACCCCTACACTCCCTGATAAAGAGTCTTTCCCCACCTTTCCTGTAGCCCCCTTTAAGTACCAGAAGGCCGCTATAAGATCTCCCTGGAGCCTTCTTCAGGCTGAATGACCCCAACTCTCTCAGCCTGTCCTCACAGGGGAGATGCTTCAGCCCTCTGATCATCTTTGTGGCTTCCTCTGGACCCTCTCGAGCAGGCCAGTGTCCTTATGTTGGGGGTCCCACACAGCGCTGCAGGTGGAGTCTCACGAGAGCAGAGGGGGAGGATCCCCTCTGTCGACCTGCTGGCCACACTTCTCTTGATGCAGCCCAGGACACGGTTGGCTTTTTGGGATGCGAGTGCACGTTGCTGGCTCATAGTCAGTTTTCCATCCACTAATACCCCCAGGTCCTTCTTGGTGCTGCTCTCAATCCACTTATTGCCCAGACTGTATTTGTGCTTGGGATTGCCCCAACCCATGTGCAGGACCTTGGTCTTGGCCTTGTTGAACTCTGTGAGGTTTGCATGGACCCATCTCTCAAGCCTGTCCAGGTCCCTCTGGATGGCATCCCTTCCCTCCAGTGTGACCGCACCACACAGCTTGGTGTTGCTGACAAACTTGCTGAGGGTGCAATTTTGTTATTGTACTCTACCTATATGTATGCTGTTGGAGAAAGTTTAATGGAATAGATGGGCTTCTGGTCTGACTCTGGCACACACTGAGCAGTGTGAGAGGTGTGATTTGCCTGACTTAACTCAGTGGTTTCAGCATCTCGTCATATGGGTCTGCTTCTGAGACTGACAAAATGAAGGCCCAGAATAAATCCGGTGTACAATGCCCGGTATGGTTCAGTCAGCATAGATGGTTTCATAGTAAATATGAATCATGTGGTAGCCTCTGTTGCCAGACTTGTCTTGCAGTAGCTAGTTTCCTCCCATATGAGCTCCCTTCATACAATTAATTTGTGTACTGGATGTTGTGCTATTTCATTCACCAAATCTGAATTTCCATCCAGTCAACTGAGGGTTACTGAACTTCAGAATGCCACAATGACAGGAGTACCAAAAAGAGAAGCATGATAGACATCAAGGAGGGAGTAGAGATGACCATTGTGTCTAACATCTTGCCTAGTGTAGGCTTTAAATTCAAGAGGCAGCACCTTCATCTAAGTCATTGTACAAATACATTGTTTAGGATTGAAGCTCATAAAAGGAGAAAGCAGTGCCTTGCAAAAATTTTCCTGAACTCTAATGTTGCATAGACGTTTTCACATCAAAAGGATCAAAGGGTATAACGGATCCTTGAAACCATCTGTTGCTAGTCTGTAAACAGCAAATCCTGTATATGCCCAAACCTCATGCAGAACTTCATGGTATATGTTTGTAAAATTTAGACTTGTAGTACTTGGATTTTGCTCTGAATGGGTAAGGGATGTTGTATGTATCTATATTTCCTTGCCAATCAGAAGCAAAGCTCAGAGTGAATCCAGTTTGTAGATTACAACTTTGATTCCAAATAATTTTTCACTTACTGCATCCTCAGCAAGTCAGAGTCCTGGGCTCTTCATGCTATTTAAAACAGTTGACTTACGCTAACTTACGATGGATCAGTGAATGCACAAGAAACCAGTAGTACTGAAAGCATCTCTATTTCCTTTTGACCCGATGGACTGAAACAAATTTTTTCTGATTTGTATGTTTGAGTCAAACCCACTGATTTTGGGTTGAAAATAATGTTTCATTTGAATTGAAATGCTCTGGTTTTGCTTGTATCTACAGATATAGGAAATCTGGAAGCAGAGGACTAGATTCACAAGAATGAATTGCCTCAAAGAAGTAAGACATTCTATATCAAGAGAGTAGGTCAGAAATCCTGGATTTATAGAGACCCAAATTCCAGTCCTCCCTCTGTCTCACTTGGAGGAGGAACTTTGAATTTCTGTGTCTGAGTACTGTGTTATAACAGCTTGAGCCATTCCATTCTGTATGATAAATATTCACTAAGCTGGAGAAAATTCCTGGATATTTGGGGTTTTAGAGAATACCTTGGTTCTTCATCCAGTATTGCATAACTGCCTTAACTGAGGAAAGGCTGAGGCAGACCCATACCAGAGTATTCTGTGCTAGAGGTTCTGCTTAGGCAGTGACTCCAAATATGTGCTGCTTTTAATGGTTTATTTCAAAACTATCACGAGGCATCCAGTATGTATGGTAGTAGGACTATGTAGGAGAATTTTGAAACACTTCTCCATAATCAAGGCAAAGCTCTCTTTTCATACTGTAAAAATAAAGCATATTTCTTCAGTGCTTGTGCCTAAATATCTTTATAGAATTACCAAAAATTTATTTCAGTTCTTATATTGTTGCTACCATTTTCTTATGTAAAAAGACCTGAAAATATTTTTCAGGTTGATATCAAGAATAGAGAGTCTCATTTATCCATTTATTTACTGTGAAACTCTCAGGAAACTGCTAGGTAAGGCTTGACATAATAGGAGATGGAAGAAGTGAGCCTTCTTTCATGCAGTTCATTTTCACTCAAACTGGTATGCAAGGTGCCCAGCCAAACAGAATAGCGTGTGGTTCCCCGTAGTCTCCACTGGGTTTTAAGAAAGCTTCCATTCCAGTTGTCTTTCAGTCTCCTTATTTGAGATTATAGAATATGAGACTCGATAGTGTAGAAGTTAAAACGCTGCCAACAGGAAAGCCCTATCCCTTGAAGCACTCTGATCATTTGGGGTTTTTCTCCCCATTGATACTTGAGGAATGCAGACAATCTGTACCTGCCCTCTTTTCCTAGGCTGGATTTGAGGAGAGAGTGAGTGAATGGTCTAGAGTAGATGGGAGGTGAAATTCTTGCTCTGAAAGACAGTTTTTAATTTTTTTTTTGTCTTGTGCTGCTGCTTTCCACCTCCTCGAAGGGTCTTCACTTTGTCGCTACTTTGCCTTCAGACATCTCTAGATGCCTGTTGCGTTGCATGTGCAATTGATGAGCCTATTTATCAACTTCCTTTGCCCATGCCAAATCGGCTTGCTATAGGATGATCTGTGAAAATGGAGAGGACGTGCTCACAAGTTCACATAATAGGTGTTATCCTAACCTCACATTTGGGCAGCAGTGGACCTTACTCAAAATACCAGATGCTGTTTCCAAATGGATGGTATTTCCTGGGTAAGAGGCAAGAAACCAAACTGAAAGAATCTGGTGTGATGATTCCTTGTGATTGAGTCTGCATGAACCAAGATGCCTTTTTGAAGATTTTTTGAAAAGGAGGGAAAGTTTCTTTCCATCTCCCCATGAATCCATACACTTAAATTCTAAAATGAAGGTGCTGTGTTGTTATAGGGATTTTTTTTGTTCTTTTCCAGTTGAGCAGTTGGAATAACAACCATCCACTTTGTACATTCCAGGACTGCTAAAATCATTTATAACTCAACTTGTCCAATGGTTCCCATAAGACAACTGGTAAATAATGAGCATGTACTTCGGAATTAACTGTGCAGCGTCAGGTTGTGTAGAAAGCTGACACAACACATTTCACCCCCTCTAAGGATATGTGTCTGCTCAACTATTTGGAGTTAGTTGGGACCGGCGATGCCAGTTTTCTAGAAACAGAGCAGAAGAGTGGGTTAGGGCATGGGCTGAGCTGTACTTATCCCTCACTCCACCCAAGTTCCAATGTAAGATTCCAAATATCAATGATTTCCTAATTATACAAAGTATAATTATGTATAGCAAAGACTAAATGTTGGAGATTGTATATATAATAATTTATGAAAGCTTGTAATTAGTATTTGCGTGTACATATATACACACACACATGCACTCACACCCCCAAATAGTTCTTTTTAAGAGACTTTTGTTCTAGTTTTTAATTGTCCAATACCATTGTTTCCAATGTATATTCTAAAAATGCTGCACATTTCCATGCTATACAGAATCAGCAAAACTGTCTGAAGTCCACAACAATCCTTCCTGGAATCTTCCTCGTGTACTTCCTAATGGTTATCCCATCCAGAAACCACTTTCCAGTAAGATTTCTGTGGACTTCTACCTTATGTCAAAGCCACTAGTATAAGAAGTTGTGGCATAATCTCCATTTAGCACGTGCAGTCTTGGGAGATTGTGAGGGGAATTTCGTTCCTCCGGAAGAATGGGTATCTGATTTTTCTTTTAATCTTCCAGGGATAGTTTGATAGAGGAAGCAACCAGAGACAGAAAATCTTAAACCCAATCTTTTTTGTCTTAGCTGGAAGACTGAAGTGCTGTTCCTGCTGCTGTTGAGTGGCCTTCAGCAGGAAGGGGCAAACAGCTCAGGCACAAAATGTCTTCCACTTAAGTACTCTTTACAGGAAGAAACACAGAGCACCTCTTCCCATGAAGGCACAGAAATAGTGCTGTGCCGATTCTGAGTGGTCTTTCATGTGGCTGTAAATGTCAGGTGTGATTTTTTTTCATACAAGCTCTCAGTACTTTGTACCTTAGCTTATACTAAAGAATAGACAGCTTTTCATATCTAGACCTTTTAAGGAACTCAAAGATTAAATCTTTTAAGTGCTGCCCATGCTATTTTTCTTTCAAAAGATGCGTCCATTGCTCAGGAAGTTGTGTGTGTGTGGAACATAGAATAATTCAGGTTGGAAGGGGATTACAGCATTAACCTGGTCAACATCATCCTTCACAAGCAAGCATAAACTCAATGCAAGAAGTCTTGAAAAGTGGTCCTTTAAAGACATTCTAAGTACTCTTCTTAAAAAGGCAGAGAAGAAATAGAGAATTAATCAGAACCAAGAATGGGAGGAAAATATCCTGGGTTGAAATCCATAATAAAAAAATAGGCTGCCAATCTTTGTTATTGTAAGATCTGTAGATGGTGACCATAGTGTCATTTGAAACCTTTTATCCTCTCATCTTGGATGGTTAAATTAAGGGTGCCAAACAGAAACATCCCAATACTTATTTCTGGACAAGTGGGAAGAGGTAGAGGAGACAGTAGAGGAAATTCTTCTCAATTTTTATTTTTTTGAAATTGTTCCATCTACTTTACTGCCCTTGTTTCACATTCCAGCCTTTCACTGCAGCTCCATGTAATCTGACAAAATTCCCTAGTGCAATGAGTGCAGAGAATATACCCTAGCTGCTCTTAAAACACATTAAGTATTTGAATACTGATTAGATTCATCAAATGTACCCATTTATTAGCAATAAATAATGAATCTTTGTGTAGCAACTGTGCATAAATTACTTCCATCTGCACATAAATTTCACCTCATTGTCCAGTATCTAACGGAAGCTGTTTTATCCATCTTTCCACCAAACCAGGTGTCTTTAATAATATCCTGATGTTTGTATTCTTCTGAACTGGCGTAACATTTTTGTCATTGTCCATTTCCTCATGTCCAACTTCCTCTTCCATATCTCCAAAGTATGTAAGAATCCCCTTCCTATTATTAAAAAAAAAAAAAAGGTCATCGCAGTGATCATGTCTTACTTGGAATAATTTGAATGAAACAAAACTTCAAGGATTTTGGCAGGCTGCCTGAAATGATCTTGAAAAATAAAAGTTTGACTTCATGAAAAATGTCCTATTTAAAAGGAAATGAAAGCACAAAGCAGCCAGTTTGTTTTTGCATGATTTATTTTGTTGACATTTTTATCAGACCATCTTTTATTTTTTGCAAAACGTCTTTCATTAAACTAAATGTTTGGAAACTTCAGTTTTTGGCAAAAGTAGAAAAGATAACGGAGGTGGAAGCCGCTTAGACTTCTTTCATTATTTGAGTAATTTATTTGCTTATAAATGCAGAACAGTCTAGCAATGAGCACTGAGAACTAATTTATTTTCAGTTATTTTCTTCATGGTTTTCTTGCCAGTAGTACCTAGTCCAGGGTTTTGTAGGCACCTACCTAAAGGAATCATTGAACAGATTAGCTGGTCAGCTGGGCAAGAGGGTCCTTGTATTAAGCACAACTCTTGCATGCATGGTGGGATAGTAACATCCCTCCTCTCTCAAAGCACTCCTTCCCTGAAGGAAGGCAGTCTGAAACCTGGGTCTGAAAGGCTGCCGCCATCCTATGTTGCATAGGATTTTTTCTTGGGTGCAGTGTGTTAAATACCACCATTTCAGAATTGCAGCTCTCTGTCTTGCCTCACTGGAATGATACATAATATCAGGAGTGCTAGACAAGGAAAAAATATTTTATGTCAGCAGTGTTGCTAATTAATGTGTAAATCATTTTGTTCACTTTTCCCCATCACAAGATTGGCTTTTAAAAAAATCAAATGGTTTAAAAATGATATATATATATATATGCCTGCAACTTCTGTGAGTCACTAAATTTCATGCTTTTCAAGATTTTCTTTGCCTCCAAGAACAGAATCTCATTTTAATTTTGAACGATAAATAAATTTTCTCAGTCTAGGTATGGAAACAGTAAGAAAAACATCAAATGCCATGATCCTGGCAATAAAATCCAGAAGAGTTGGCAGTCGTCGGTCAGAGAAGACAAGGCTTGGGAGGGAGCCAGAGCCTGCCTGCGAACAGGAGCAGCAGGCTGGAGACAGCTGTCTGGAATCTCTCTGTGCAGCAGGCACCCCAGGAGATGAGTGTGTCATGCAGGGAGGCAGCTTTTCGCTGCTATGGGAGCTGTAACATCAGAGCTTGTTTCCACTTAAATGGGTTTCCTGTTAGAACTGCAACTGGCAAACCCTGACCATGAAGATGAAAGTTAGACAACTTCCCAGAATGGAGTTACATGAGCAGAAAGGAGTTGCTGAATGTATAAAAGCAGCTATATTGGAGGTTTTGTTGGCATGGTTATGGAGTTTGAGAATAGGTGTTTGGTTGTGGAGTTTTGTTTGTTTTTTTTTTTTTTTTTAAAAATTGATGGAGAGTAAGGCTATAGGAAAGAGAGAAGACGGAGGTACCAATCTAAGGAGCCACAGTTTGCATATCTCTAGACACAGTTTTCAACAACTGCAATGAGGTCAGACCAGGATTCCCCAGGTGATAGGACCTGTAGGAAGGTGCAGATGACCTTTGATAGTAAAGCAGTCTTCTACAACTCCTATGAAAGTTGGGAATGCTTACGGAATTTCATTCTAAAGCCTGTAGGTTTGCAAAGCCTGGAGCACATCCCATTACTAGCTCTAGGCTTCTTGTGCACAGAAGTCCCATTAAACACACTAACCATGATTTTAAGGCTGAGAAATTTTAGTGAAGATCTGGTATTCCTCCACCCATCTGATGATCTGCCCATGCTTTAACCAGCCACTTAATCATTTTTACTATCTTCCCTGGTACCTGACAGAAGGATCCACACCATCCAACTCAGGCACAGATATGTAAATAGTAGTATTTCCTCCAGTAGGTCTTGAAAAACATCAGCTTCTCTTCCCTAACTTTGCAGAGAACATGGGCATTTGCTTTCAGATGTTCACTAACATTTAGGCGTGAATTAAATGCCTAAGGGCATGTCTGCATAAATGTTTTGGTTCAAAGCTATAGCACTGATTTGAAGTGAACTCCCTGATTACCCCTACTTACTGTGTGTTGATTTGGTATGCAAAACAGTTTTGGTGTCTGTGAGCTAACTTCCTTTAAGAGCAGACTTAATCAGAAGCTCAACCCCAGCTGCAACACCAAATGTGCTCCAACCCCTGATGAAGATACTAGAGTCTGAACCAATGAGCAGGCTGCACAACCACAAAGTCCTCCAGCAAGTACTGAACACGCATAAGCTACTAGAAATCTCCCGAAACCACTACATACTTCTGCAACATCCTGAATGTGTCTTCTGCTGTACAAAAGGCCTGCTGCATTTTCAATTCTCCTCGCAACTGCCAGCCCTCAGTTCCTTGTGACTCTTGAGTTCCTTCTCAGTCACATACCTCATCTTTTTTCTTGGAAACCTTGACCTTCTTTACCCTGAGTTCTGTTGCTTTCCCCAGTCTTTTCTGTTCTTCTCTATTATTTTTCTTTTCCTACTATTGTCTTCTGTAGTATTAACACCTATGCTGTCAGCATCCCAGAAATCCAGTGGGTGTGCAACTGATGGCCCTGAGAAACTGATGTGACCCATTAGCTGTGCTGTGAGAGGACTGGAAGTGCACTCAGCAGCAACGTAACCCAGTGGCAGTACCAGGAGGCTACTTACTGCTGAATGGGGCCTCATTAATCTGGGAAGATGATGGCCTCAATCTTGAAGATCCTGACAAATGCCTGGGGTTGTCATTACTGACGTGTCTTCAGTGCAGACAGCTCAAATCAACCTTTGGGTGGGAGCAGACTGCCCAGCCTGTTCAGCACCAGGAGAAGAGTTTGGAGGGTCATGTTTCTTCTGGCACTGCTTTGGGGCCCCTGGACTCCACAGAAGAGCCGTGCTAGGAGACATCAAGGGACATGTGTTTGCTCCTCTTCCCTGCCATGGCTGGAATCAGGGGAACAGCACCAATAGACCAGCTTCCAGCCCCAGGTATATGCTGAGTAACCATCTCCAGTGATGCACATCTGTGTCTGACTGAGTCACCCCAGTTTCTGCATGGTGACCCCATCACTCATCATTTAATTCTGTGCAAATACAGTTTTGATGAGCCCTATCTCCCTATCTCTGGGTTTGGAAAGAGAAAAACGAAAGCAGCCCGTGGGGCTGTCCTCTTTCTTGGTTTGGCACTTGTGTGCATATGTCCCTTGAGTTCCTCAGTTGCCAGACTTCTTCCAGCCCAGGCAGCACTGGTATTTGTTCAGGAGGTTTTCCGGGTGTTACCATACTCCTGAAGACTGTTCTTCAGAAGATGTATCACTGAATGATTCATTGCTCTTGCATCCTCCTTAGCTGCCGGTTTGTAGTTACCCAGCCTTCTACATGCTTACATTATGCTTTTTTAATGCCTTTTCCTTTTCCACACTCGTGATGGATTTAAGGGCTCTCAGTGTGATGCATTGCCTTCTGTCTGCAGAGAAATAGCAGTGTGGCATCCACGGGTGGCTTTGGCTCTGGAAGGAGGCATGAGATGTTCACTTGATCTGAGTGTTCGTTGTATCTCTCTGAGCTAAACATGGGGAAGCTGATGTGGTCACTGCACAAGCTCTGGGGCTTGGGGGCATTGCGAGGAGATGGAGAGGAAGGGTTCATGGCCATGACAGTGCTTTCCCATAATTTATTACCAAAAACCTGACTACACATCTCAGCCAGTTTAAACAAAATAGAGTTGTGATGGATTTATGCACTCGTGACATCAAAGAGCACACTGTTCTTTTCTACTTCAGTTCCTGGTCCTTGTCTGTCCCCATGGTCTGACCCCTGCTGCCTGCTGATGCACAGTTCCCTCTGTCCAAGGCCAAATTCCTCAGCACCAGAGATAAGGTGTCCTTGGTCACTGGCCCTCACCTATGTAATGCCTTACTGGGAAGCCATTACTAGATATGACAGAACCAAATCTGCCCTTCAAGAATATATTTTTGGATGCAATAATCTGGAACAAAGGGAAAAAAAATCCACAGGAAAAGAACCACAACAGTACAGCATCTGCCAGCGCTCAGGGTGGTGAAAAGCAGGCTCCAGTGATGATAATCCTATGAGACAGTATTGTATTTGGCACTCAGACACTTGTGTGATCTGTGTTTTGGGAATCCCTTAGCAAGATGAGGAAAGAGTTTCCAATCTAAAAGAAAAAAATAGCAGAAACTGGGAGTGAAAACTCAACTCGTTTAATTTATGGCATGTCCATGTTTATATCCTCTATAAATCTGGGAGAACAAGGGGCCGGTCATCACTCTCCCACTCACCTTTAATCCACAGTGTTCCTCCTCTGCAGGCTTGAAGTTCCAGAGAAACATGATTTGTCTTCAGAATTTATGTTTGGTTTTGTTGTTGGGAGAATTCCTCTGTTTTCTTAACTTCAGGAAAAATTAATCATTGTGCGGTGGGAGGCTTGGATAAGAGGTTGAACAAGAATGGATTTCTTGTTTTTGTGAACTGGAGAGTAGGGACCCCAACATATCTTAGTAAATATTTGTTCACAAAACTTTTCACAATATTTTTCTGTAGTTGAAACACTAATAGTCTGTATCGCCTAAGCATATTTTATGAGCTTGTCAAGATTTTATTTTGTAAGTATACAATCATCTCAAGTATAACAGTGTATCTTCTTCCATTTGCTATTTTGATATTCTGATATTTTAATTACAAAGTGTTCAAAATTGGATGAAAGCCTACTCTAAAATTTTTTAAAATTATGTTTGAAAAGGTCGAAATATTTCATATACTCAAAGCCTAAAAAAATTCAGTATATACTTCACATATCAATACACAAACAAAACACATTGTAGAACCCTTGTTATGTGTGAAATGTTTTGACTCAAATAGCTGGTAATGAACAGCAATAGATACATATGTATGTGTGTGTCTATATATAAAGACAGATTTGATATGTGGTGACTGTAGCACCTCTTTAATTGAATAGCATTCAATTGCAAGTCATGGTGCATCTACTCTCTGAAAATAACATACTGTTTTAACTACAAATGGAGAAAAAAATGAGATTTGGATCTTTTACACTTTTGACAAAATGTTATGCATTGTCATTTTCACTCTTTGTTCTCTATTAGAAAGTACTGAATAAATTTCTTATTTTTTTTATATAATCAGAGAAATATTCTTACATAAAGAAAATGAGATTGTGCAATTCCAAAAGTTTGCAAAGAGTCTGGAAGGCAGACACAGGACTTTAAAAGCTGATAAATTTCAATTTGTGTGTGCCCATTGAAATCCATGTGTAACCTTGCTATGGCAACAGCATTGCTGGGGAGAATTAACATAGAGATAGACTTGGTATTACTTTACGTCTTGTTTCAGTCTGCTCAAATAACAATAGCAACAGAATGGAAGTGCCCTTTGTGCCAAGAACAATAAAGTGGATGCATAGAGTCTGAGAATTCTTGGCAACAAAGACCTCACACAAATTAGGCTCTAATAGGAAGTATTTTTAGATTTGGACTCCTTTCATTGGATGTGCAAAGGATAAGACTCCTTGGAGCAAGTCCCTAGTGCTCTTTTACCCTTTCCGGAAAAGAGTGCAATTCTTGGAAGTAGGGTCTGCATTTCATTCCAGGAGAAACTCTTACTAATTTTAGTAAAAAATGTTTGTTTGTTTGTTTGTTTGAGCACAGAAACTCAAACCTCAAATTGTGATATACCGACAAACTCCAAAATATGGTGAGGGACTGATGAGAGAGGACTTTCTTCGAAGTCTCCCGAGGAACTCCAGTTATCCAAGGAAATCATGGTGTTCATCATTTTCAAGGAACCACAGAGCACCTTTGATGAGCAGCTCTGTGTGGGTGGGCATCATGTTGCTACCCCTGATAATACAATCTTGTACCTCAAAATATTTTTTCACAGTGTAGTGCCAAGAGTTCTATTAGTATGTGAGACTAAATTTTCATTAAAAGAGGGGGGGAAATTTTGCATACATAACCCTTACAACTGTGGAGCATGTGAATTCCAACCTCTTAAAAAAGAAGGCAATTCTGATATTTATTTGTTTTAAAGTCTTATGGTTAGATCAAGCACAAGATTTCTCAGGTTCTGAGGTTTTTTTTGCATGCACATTGAGCTTCTCCTCCTTAAGAAAAGAAAATTGTCTAGAGACAATTACCACAAGGTAAGAGCTAGACTTGAGCATGCTTTCTCAAGGATTTAATCATCTTCGTTTTCTAATTTTTATCTTAACCACAACACAGCTATGGTTCCTGGGTAAGAAGGAGGACAATTTTGATTCTGCTCTTCACAGACCTCTGTTCTTCTCCCACTAAAATCAATGAAAAAAATCCCTCTGAATTCAGCGGAAGCAGGGTTGAGCCAGTGCCTCGTAACAAAGGCAGTATTGTTTGGCTTTGCAGGGGTCTGGGATGCTGGTGATGCCTTTTGTCTTTGTGCTCACTTCCTATGGCTCATTAGGGCTGTGGCTTTTGGTTTTTCAGCTCTGGGGTGTATGTTTGCTATTGGGCATCAGCGATGTTTTGTGGGCTCTGGTGCCTACCGTGCTATAAGGCAGATGTTGCAGCAATCCTTTCAAATGTGACATCTACTGCAGGGGAGTGGGGTCTCTCCTAATTAAATGCACGAAATCTAAGATTGGGTTTGCATTTCACTCTAGATTATATTTGCATGATTTGTTGATAATTTTTGCCTGTATTTTTTTTAATGACAGCAAATAAAAGGTAGCTTAAACCCCAAGAGGCTGCCTTAAGTACCTGCATTGCTCTCCTCTTTCTTGATGTGTTGATCGGCATTAAGTTCCTACATGCAGGATGCCAGCAGGCTTTATTTTTTATGCTGAAGTGGTAGTAAAATAGCATAAAGAGAGGCTGAAAAATTGAGAGTTATGGGAGGTATTAAGACCTCAGTCTTGTAAGAGGGTCCCTGGAGGAGCACTGATCTGTTGTTCCAGAGGCCAGGTAAAAGCACTAACACCCTGGTTAAGTAGGTGCAAGCAAGCCACAGAGAGTATTCAGGCAACTGCAGTGGAGAGAGGGGACAGTCAGTGTCAAAAGGACAGTGTGCATTTTTTGTAAGCATAAGCTTAAGCTTTCAAAATGTGAATTTTAAAATTTCAACACACATTGATACATATTTTGCAGGATCAACTATTAAAATTAATTACTCCCTATTTTCATTCTTTATAATTACTATAAGCATTAGAGAGATATATTTGTTCTAAATTAGATTTTATTCTCATGCTCAAGTACATGTTTAGATTAATTCTACTCAAAGTGGATGAACTATTTTGGTTTTATGAAGCAATCTGGTCAAATTTCCCAAATGGGCATTTTAAAAAGAGAAATCTGAAACATCAAATGTGCTAGTCATCCCTTGATGAAGAGACCATTCCCCTGCAGGGAAATTTGCATTTATTGTTATTCATTACACATTTCAAAAGCACTTCAGCTATAAATTGCAGAGATCTAGTTCAAACACATTTTTAATTACTACTAGTATTTCCAAGGTGGCAGGTAGTTTGTTGGAGTGTCGTATCTGAGTGAATCTGCTCCTAGTTGAAAATAAAAAAAAAGACTGCTTTGGTAGTTCCTGGTTAGAAATTAATTTCTGTATTTCATTCCCCATTTCTCCTTTCGTAGCTATATGGCAGCTAAGGAGGTCTTGTCCCCAGATGTCCTCAGCTTCCCCTGGATCCATTGAGGAGGTGTGGCTGCGAACTGTGCCAGCTTGCTCTCTCTGCTGGGTCTAGGTGCTGTGGTCATGCAAGACCAGCCCTTCCTTTGCACCCCAAACCAATGTCCCTGGGGATGTGGGGTGAGGCTGAAGCATCTCCGTGACATGGTAAGGAGCCCTCCCTGAAGTGGTGCAGGTACCGCTGCGCATGCCCTGCCTCTTCTCTAGCACATCTGATTCCAGTATCCAAGGTCAACAACAACCACACTGCTTTTATGCTGCCAGCATTGCAAAGCCTGTGTATTGTATCCTGCCTTGGGAGAGTTGGAGGAAGCAGTGTGAGACCCATGTTTATAAAAGGATGTGAGATATCAACTAACACTCTCTTTCAGATATCTGAGGATTTATCTCTCAGTAAAATTCCTCAAGGGAAAGCTGCAAAATTTCAACCTCAGGGTTAATTAAGAACCCATAAACTCCATTTATCTGAATTTACATATGGACGAGAAGGTGGTATGATAAAAGAGAGGTGTAACTATACATCCCTCTCTCCAAATATAAACATAGCTTTTCCTGTGTTTATGCTAGACTGTCTACAAATGCATTGTAATGCAGAAAAGGGATGCTTGGACCCCTGAGCACAGCTCTGTGCCAGGGCTGAGCACTTTGGCAAGCACAGTGGCTGCAGCATGCAGAGTAATGGGGACTGCTCTGCAGATGAGAGCAGGAACTGTGATCATGACATGGAAGGCAAATCCAGGGCAGGATTTTGAGTGGGAAGTGCTGTGGTCAAAGACGGGAGATGAGCAGTTGGGGAGGAGGATGTACAATTATTCTGAATGAGAAGGAAATACTGCCTGAGCAGCAAGGATGGGTAAACAGGATAATTACCAGGAATTTACAGAAGTATGAGTACAATCATGGGATGGCCTTTGTTTGAGCAGGGAGAGGGCGGTGGAGGAGCCAGAAATAAACTCCAGGTTAAGAGCTGTAATGACAGAGATTTTACTGGAGTTTTAATACCCATGCAGAAAGGGGGAAGGAGGAAAATATGAATTCAGTTTTGAGTTATCAGGAGACCTTGCAGGAGAAGAGAGAAAGGGAAAGATGTAGGTCTGGCAACTCACTCGCAGTTGTTAATACTGATGTGTTAGTTATAACTGGGGAAAAGGATTTAAATAAGCAGGTATAAAAGGAAAGCTGAATAGCACCTCCATCAAAGATAATCCTGAAGGAGAAGACAAAAGAAAAAACAGGAAGAAAATCTCAATGAGCAAAGGATACACCTGGCTGTTGAAGGCAAGGGAGAAGCAGGGAAATATGAAAAAGCAACTCTTGTTCTTAAGAAAGACATGGAGGGGCTGCTTCAATGCCCCAGAGAGGGGGAAGCTGGTAAGAGGAAGAAAAGGAAATCAAAATGCTGGAAGCAGAAGCCTTGAGGTTTTGAGAAGCCTGGAGATGAGGGGGAGGAGGGAGAGCAAGCATCAAGCAGAAAAGGAGGTGGAGCTGGGCAAGCAGCTAAAGCCTCCTAGGCTCCAAGGGAGAAGGAGAAAAATGGTTAGTGAGAGGCTGAGAGGAAGGGCAAGGGGGGAGTGAGGACACAAGCCACAGAATTACAGCTGGAGCGGTGGATTGCATGGGGAATAGAGCAGGAGAGAGGTTTGGTAATGTGTCCTCATAAAAAGCCTTCTCCCTTTGTGTCTGAATGTGCCCCTTTCTGTCAATTTGATTAAATTAAATGGTTCATCTCATTATCCAGGTGATGGGTGGGTGCTGATGCATAGCCCTCAGGAGCATATAAAGCCCATAGAAAGAATTTATTTATGGCTCAGTGTCCAAATTTTTTAAAAATACCTAAAAGAACAAACAGTATGGTCTCAAACAAAGCTTATCTCTTCTGTTTTTTTTTTTTTGTTTTGTTTTGTTTTGTTTTTTTTTTGAGGGTGAAAAAACAAGAGCAGAAACAAAATTCTCTGCATCTGGTGAGAAGAAAAATACCTGATTTCAGGTCTTTGTAAGGAATGCTAGAGGAACAAAGCAGAAGATTCTTCCTCCTGCTGCCACTGCGGGAGCCAGAGCCTTGCTGTCCCGCGGGAGAGCACAGACCGTATGCCGAGAGGCTGCATTGCTCTCCTGCCAACAGGAGTTTGACCCTGCCACTCTCTGGTGTCTCCCTAAGCACTGGGCTGGTGAGTCCTCTGCCCACTACACTTTGTGCAAAGCATGAAGCCCCACCAGAGGTGACTGCTGTGTGTCACCTGCCTGGTCTGTTCCCATCTCTGGCAGGAGATAGGCAGGTTCACACCCACTGGCTGCCCAGTTCAGGCCATGGCTGTTAATTAAATTCCTCCATCATTCACAAATGGACACTGCAGGGTGATGTTTGGGGGTAGCTCTCCCTCCCTGCTGGCAGCCAAAGCTCGTCCAGAGAAGAGTTGCTGGGACAGAAAGCAAGTGAGAAGAAAAAGAGTGACTTTGTGGCCTGAGCCTGGTGTAATATTTGAAGACCAGGGAAGCAGGTAACATTTGTTTTAGATGGGCTGATCTTTCATAAGACAACAATTATTTGGGATGATCTAACATAAGCAGCCACCCTGAAAGAGGCACAGGACTCCCTCACAGCTTTCACGCCGAGTCCAGTGGGTGCCGGGAGGTGGCTGGGGCAGTACAGTTAGCAATGTATGGAGGAGATGAAACAGCGCCTAGATGCATACTTGGTGGGGCTCGGTGTCTCCCTCTGAAAAACTCTTGTTAGCAAGGACCACAGTTTCATTTGCTGAGGTCATGGTGCTTTGGGGCAGAAAATATATGTGCTGGTACCTAAATGTGGTGCTCAGAAAAGAAGAAACTAAAGGAGATCTTAGATCCTGCTCTGTGCCATGCCTTCCTCACTGCTCTGAAGCAGTAGAGCCCCTTGCACAGGCAGCGGTCAGTCTGCCTGGCAGGGAATCAGAGGTCACTCCTCTGTGTGGCTGCCTACTCCCGGCAGCAAAGGGGTGCTGGGTCCCACTCCCCAAAGTGCACGTGAGCAGCCCTGCTTGCCGAAGAGCCCCTCCAGCCAGTGCCAGGGACCTTGCATCATCCCTACAAGCCCCAGCCATGTTCCCCAACACAGCTGTTGCTCTTCAAGCACGGTGTATTCCGTGGATTGCTTTGGACAGGTTTATGTAGACCTGCCAAGCATCATGCCATGTCTTTGGCCCTGGCTCTTGCTGTTCCCCTCCAGCCCTGATAAGGTGTATGTTCTCAGTGCCAAAGCTTCCCCATTATTCACCGACTCTGCCACAGGCTTCCCCTCATCCCAACTGCAAACTCTGCACCCAGGTCTGAGGCTGAGAAGGGACAAGCTCTTGGCCATTTGTTGCATTTGGTGGTATGAAGGTTTGAGTTCCCTGGCTCTCAGCACCATCCCTGTTTGGCAGAGCTCAGTGCCACCTCTCCCACCGCGACCGCTGCCGCAGCCGATGCCAAGCCTGACCACAGCAGGACTCAGCTGGTGCTGGCTAAGAGCTCGGCGTGCTCTGGCTGCTAAAGTGAGGTCTGTTTAATACTTGTATGCACTCAATGTGTAAATATTATGAGGAATCTGTAAAAAAAAATCTCCCAAAAACCACTTTACACAGATGTTACCATGAATAGATTGTTGTCCATTTATGGCCAAGGGAGAGACTTTGTAATTTACAGTGCATTTTATATCTCTATGATTTCTGTGGCACTTGGAGTAGCCAGCAAAAAATCTATTAATAACAAAAAGGAGAGAGTTAGGATCTCTGTAACAGGAGAAAGAAGGATGGTGGAAGAGTGATTTATGGTTACTCAAACAAAACAATTTTATCTGTCTGCTCAAAGGCAAACTGTCTTAAGAAAAAAATATTGCTATGTAAACAGGTGATAAATAATAATTTATAATGAGACAATTTAAACAGGTAATATGAATTACTTCTTTATGAAAGTACAAATAACATTTATGGCTGTTTTGACAACAATTTAATTAATGGTCAGGGTCCCATTTAATTAGCCCTGGGATACACTGTTTTAGACTTTCCTTTACTCACTCCACATGCTATGAGACCTTCTTCCAACAGCTTTATCTTGGGGAGTGTTTTCGTACACCTGAAACTCCAAAATGTTGCCAACATTTAAAAAAATTGCAGCAGCAGAAAGACCAGAGATTTTCTGATAACCTTAAAAGCAATAGGAAATGTAGGCTTACGCCAGACATCAAACCCAAAGAGGTGCTAGATCCAAGGGAAGATCTTGGCTTGACCTTTGCTTATCAATTTGTGTGGTAAATCCAGGCTGTTAATGCTTTTTAAAGTCTATGTTAATAAACATGAACACAGAGCCATAGATCTGGTCCACCTTTTCCCTGGGAAAATCGCAGTACTCACAGAGGAGCATCAGAGATGGCTTTAGTTGTGGATTTGGAGGGCTGAGGATACAGGGCACCGTCCAGGATGGAGCTGACACAGCAGAAGGCCCTGGGTTCTGATGAGTCTCAACCACTCAGGCAGTTATGAAAGCAGCAACTGTTTGGGTTTGTTCGTTATACTTACCGAAGTCCCATTTTACGAACACCCCTGGCTGGGAATCTGTATGCAACTAAAAATAACTTGAAATAAATGTAAGCCAAAATCGGCCCACCTGGTGGCTGCAAACACAGTTATCTCCTTCTCCATCCTTCCTTCCTTCCTTCCCACCTGCCTCCCCTGCCTCAGTTTAACCAGAGAACAGGTGTCTTCCTGCACACTAGTGCTGGAAAGATGAAGCAACCACTCTTCTCTTAAATCAGTGGGGGTTTGATCACTCGTGCTGATTTACTTGTGAATCGGAGAAGGATGATGCTAATGTCCTGCAGATGCTTCCCTTCCAAACCTCAGCAGTCCCAGAGCGAGCCGGTGAGATGAGGTGCAGGGGATGGCTGCCCCACCTGAGCCACAAAGCAGCAGATCCTCACAGTGACTGTAAACAGATCTTGCAGAGGGAGGAGGCAGTACTACACTGGCCAGAGCCAAATATAACCATGAGTAGTGTCAGCACAGCTGGTAAGAAGCCCCATCCTGGGATATCTACCTTTTCTCTAACACTTTCAGCTTCTCTTGGACTCTCAACAGTTACTGATTGATGCTTTCTTTCCATCACAGTTGAAGGGAGATAAACAGACACAGACACTTGAACATGGTTTTATTTAGCTAGACATTTGAGTGGTTAGCTAGACATGAGTGAGTGGTGGTTTTTTTTGGTAGCAGAGGAGGGGGCTATAGGGGTGGCCTCCTGTGAGAAGCTTCTCGAAGCTCCCCCAGCTCCACGTCAGCTCCACTTCTGTTTGGGAAATTGAGCCAATCAGCTGCGCCTCTGCGATAACGTAGTTAAGAAGCAACGTGGTGACGGGCAGTCGGACTTGGGAGGAGGAGTCGCTGCAGCTGCATGAACACCAAGGTCAGTGGAGGAATGGAAGAAGAAAGGAGGGGGGAGGTGTGCCGGAGCAGAGACCCCCCTGTATCCTGTGGTGAGACGGCAGGGTGGCCCCCCCCTGCCACCCATGGAGATCTACGGTGGAGCAGACATTGATTTATGGCCTGTTGTTCCTGCTTGGTGATCAAGGTGCTGTGCCTGAAGAAGGCCGGGGTCTTGTGGGAAAAGGTAACCCCGCTGCTGTAATTCAGCACTGGGAGGATTGCAGCATGCGGGGGAGTCCCACGCCGGAGCAGCTCGGGAAGGGCTGCAGCCATGGGAGGGAATCCAGTTGGAGAAAGTTAGTGACCCATGACGGAGCAGTGTGGGGAACGCTGCAGCCCATGGGAGGAATTCATGTCGGAGAAAGTTTGTGGAGGACTGTCTCCTGTGAGAGGGGGACCACGATGGAGCAGGGGGAATAAGTTCCAGAAACTCCCCCCACCGAAGATAAAGGAAGTGGCATCACTGACTGCACCCCCCATTCCCTGCCTCTGCGCCACTGGGGGAGGAGGTAGAGATATCGGGAGCAGAGCTGAGCCCGGGAAGAAGGGAGGGGTGGGGGGAAGGTGTTCTCAAGATGTGGCAATGATTCTCACTGTCCTACTCTGTTACGTGTTGTTAGTGTCTGTAATAAATGTATGTTCTTTTTTTTCTTCCCCTAACAAATCTGCCTTTTGCTTGTGATCATAAGGGGGGATTTTTCCCCATCCCAGTCCTATCTTGAACCCCAAGCCTGGCTCTCTGTCCCTTCTTATTGCCGGAAGAGAAGGGAGAGAGAGCCACTGCGTGGTGGTTGGCTGCCAACCAGGCCCAAACCACGACAACCTTTTTATGTAAAACAGATCTGTTTCAGGTTCCTTTGATAGAATGTCTTCAAGGACGTCAATTCCTTTTGGCACAACCATGTTGATCCAAATCTAACTTGAAGGCAAAACAGGAAAGAGCTGCTCCAGCCAAGTCCTGCCCTGGGAAGCAGTCACCAGCTGTGGACATTTTCTAGAGGTGGGACTGGCTGCAAGGGAGTACTGAGCTGTTTCTCAGCTTTTCCAGCAATTCCTATGTGGATATGAACACATCACCCAAACTTTCACCCTCTGCATTTCCATATATGAAACAGATTAAAGATGATCACTTTTCTGAATAGCTTTTGGATCTACAGAGGAAGACACCACATATAAGACTTCTGAATATGTAATCAGGACCAACAGGTAGCCTGCAGGCTAGATCCTGCCTTCACCTTCAAGGTGTTAAGTTTAGCAGTTCTTCAAGGACATGCTACTGCCCTTGCATGTGAGCTGGTGCCTGGACCTGTGAGCAGTGTGGAGTGTGTGGGGGTCCCAAATAGGGGCCACCCCACACTGCTCTGGAGGCCATATCACCCTGAAAACACTCTCTATTGGGATGGAAAATGGAGCTGCAAAGTGTTATCACAGTCCCAAGTTTCAACACGTTTTATTTTTATCTTTGCATGTGGAATGGGTTCACAAACTAAATGGTAATTTGAAATGTCAGATTTAACTTTGAATCAAAGGCATCAAATACGTTGGCAAGAAAGCAAAATCCATGGCTGTTGTCCTGCCGTTTGCTTCCTTTCAATAAGCTTTGAGAAAAGGCAGCAGTGGTGTGTGAGCAGCAGCCCCAGCCACTGGCGCAGGGAGGTGGGTGAGAGTGTGCCTGGCCAGGTATCCCCTCTTCATGTCCCCACCAACTCGACTACTGCTGACCTTCCCGAATTTTCACTTCTCAGCCGGCCTCTCTATACGGTAGTTCTGCACATACATGGAGGGCAGAGGTGGCCTCTATTCCTGCTTGCCCAGCCCAGTCCAATGATAGGCTTCTCAGTGATAGATATGGGTTTGACTCTCAGGGACTGCCACCACATTTCCTGGGCAAATGCAATTGTCCTCAGACACTAAAAGGAGCAGGACCCCATTCTCTGGGCTTGTTTCTAACCAGAAGGAACATGGGAGAAGGAGCCCAGAAGGACTGAAGTGAGACACGTCCAGGGCAGGTGATGTTTGAGAGCCACCTCGTGCCAAGCACTTCCAAACACCCCTTTCTGCTTGGCTTGCACTTGGCAGACAGGTTGCTTGCACTGCCAGCTTGAAGCATCTTGGTTTAGGAAGTGTTTGCATTGCCCTTTGGGGTGAGGACCCTCGTCCTGACCTGCCCAGCACAACAGTGTTTCTGTCTGTATAGATGGCAGTCCTCCCAGATGGGAAATGGCCTGATTACCTCCTGCCTCCCCACGGAGCCCTAAAATCACCCATTAGATTTCAGAATTTGGGCCAGGATGAAGAACCACTCAGAGCTGGTCAGAAACATTGTGGGGCAGCAGGAGAAAGGTGCCAGATGAAGTGAAGGAGAGGGGTGTTGTTCAAGGGGACCAGCAGTGAAAATAAAAGGTTGGGCAAGCCAAAGGGAAAGAAATCCTCTCTGCTGTGTGGCTGATGGATAGAAGAAACCATAGACGCCAAAAAAGGGAAACTCTGAAACTGAAAGATATCATTACTTACAGTTCTTCAGCAGAACTTCAAAACACTTTCATGCCTATCACTTTTTTTCAAACAGATATCCAGCCCTCTTGTGAATCCAGATGAATTATGTCTGTGCTCTCATTATTCCCTATGTTCGTACTACCATAAAATATGCATTTGATTTCATACAGCATGAGGACCTCTCTTGAGGTTCATGGCTTCCTGCTACATAGAGAGAATCTTGCTTTAGTATTTTTTCTGTTGCTTTTCTCCTGAGTGTGATTAGATTTGTCAAACACAGAAGTCACCACCACCATTCTTACAGTGTCTTTTGAAAGCTTATATTGCTCTCAACTTGCTTTCATTTGATTATTGATAGCTCAAGAATTCTTTATGACTGTACAAATGAAAGTATTAGTATTTTAGCTAGGGATTCATTGACAAACTTTATTAACTCTGGAGGAGGCTAGTTACTGTGCAAGGTTCAAATCTTCCATCCACACCAGATCTTTCCCTACCTTTTTCCTTTATTATTATTTTTATAAACTGCTCCTCATTTTGTTAATGCACATAATTTTCTTACTGAGCACAGATTGGGACAAAGGATTCAATAATACCTAATGGTATTTTTTTTTCTTTTGTATTCCCCGAGTCTTTAAGCTGGGATATGAACACTACCACAGTTAGCAGAGATGACTATGGTAAATGCTGAAGCCTGAATAGGCAAAGAATAAGTTGCAGAATACATAGAAAAGGAGGTGTTTTCAAATCTTCGGGGCTTGCAATTCATCCTAGAGTTGTTAGGAGCCAGCAGAAGCAACTGCAGACCCAGTAGTCACTGTCTTTGGGCACTCAAGGAGGATGGTGATGTTTCAGAGGACTGAAAAAGATATACAAACACATTTAAATATGTTCAGAAATTGGAAAAAGAAACTTTCAGGGAATTATAGACCAGTCTGCCAAGCTTCAGTTCTCAGAAAAATACTGGGAAAATAAGAACATAGAAAAAAAAGGGGGGCAATATCCAGTACATATCTGTCAAGACATGTAATGTCAGACACATTTAATCTATTTCTGAAAAACAACAAGCAACCTTGTTGATAAGAAAAAAGCAGACTTCACATTTATTGTAGCAGTTGTCCACAGATCCATTCAAACTGAAAAGGCACCACATCTCATGGCCATAGTCTTTTCTAGCCTAATCATCATCAAGCAAGTGCATGCCCTGCCTCCACTCCATCAGGCCACGACCATGCATAATGTATAGTTTGGTTGTTGTCCATGTGCCCTCAGATCCCCTTGCACATCTAGATGGAGCTCTTTTTATGACTGAAGCCTTCTTTGATCTACCCTTAGATCTTCAGCTTGTATGTTAGCTTGACTTACCTCTTTCATTCATTCTCCCCACTTTGACACCTTTCTCCCTGAAAAAGGAGAGGCATTTTAAATTAATCTTTGATATTCAGACCCTTGGAGCTGCTGAGTCTCCAGTCTGCCCCATAGCCTGGTGCATATGGACAGAGTCCAGTCTTTCAAGTTCCCTTTGAAGTCCAGACTTGGTGACCACACCCAGAACAGGAGGATGTATGGGCATTCTCTGGGTTGCACGATTTAGACATACGACCTATTTGCTGTAGGTAAACCTCCAACACTGTCAAGAGTTTAACCCTGGAATTCCAAACTAGTATGTAGCAGAAAAGTTTGTAGAAGAAAGTCTGCAGAAATTTCTCCTCATTAAAATTTTCTGAATCTTAACAGAGCTCTGAGATTTGCATTTCCAGCCCAGTCCATATCATCACCAACGATGATATCTATGCTAGTGAACTAACCAGGGTCTGGGTACAGGCTTGAGCACTTGCCTGCAACCATTCCAGCTGTTTAGCTGCTGTCATACTGCCTGGCATGGTTTTGACTTGTGTCAATTGGCAGTCCCCAGACAATTCCCCAGGCTCAGTCTGAAACTGTTCCTTATAGGAAGTATGGGTGGGAATGAAGGAGTTTAGCTCAGTGGATGTGAACTGTGCCACACCATCTGTCCTTAAGGAAAAAGAACAAGTCTTGACCCAGTTTTATTTACCGGTATTACCAAAGAGACTGCCTTTTAGGATGGTACAAAGACTTGCCCATTGGCCAAATCACAACTGGATAAGAGGTCTTTAAGTCTGGCGCAGTACAACTGCGCTCCAGATTTCCTGGCCCCACATGGCCACTGGTGAAGCTCATTATCAGTATTCCAGCTCTCAGAGATGCTCACAGAGCCAAAAACATTGGCTCAAGGAATCAAGTTAAAGCTTAAGGACAAGTAACACCCTACAGCATTAAAACATGGGGAATGCAGACAAGTAGTTCCTCATGGGGAACATGTTCCCCATGCGCCTTGCCAATATCAACTAAAACAGCTGCTTGGGATCAGCAGGGTGGTCTCCCTTTGCGGGGTCATTGTGGAGCTCTCCAACTCCTCAGATCTCTTGGAGAACAGACAGAAAGCTAGAGACAGCCTAGTCCCTGGACTTCACAGGGTAAAATCTAAATGTGACTCTGGTCAGGAGTTGTCTTCCCTGAGTTGTCAGGGACAGATGTACTATACAGCTCGCCTGGGATCCAGTTCAAGTATGGGTCTGCCTTTCTCTAGCTGGCATACGTTGTTTGACTCTGCAAATAATACTGCACGATGATAATTTCTCACTAATACATCCCCCCCATATAAAAGGATCTGCTCTTCTGTAGTGGCAAATTTATTAGTATGCCATGCCAGTCTTCTTCCCATTTCTCCCTGCCATGATTTATTTTTCATTCTCGGTTGGGGTGGGGATCCTTACTCATAAGACGTGCAGGCCCTGAGCCTTTGTTGGCCATAGGAAAGGTCTAGCCTACCAATTTCAGTGTTTTAGCCCCCAGAACAGTGAGGAAGGTCTCTTGATGCTGCCATGTCCAAGTGTTGACCAGCCTTATGATACTCTGGATGAATAAGCTGAGTGTGCTCAGTTTCCTTTATTGTGCAGAGAAGACATTTATTTTGGGGTTGTGCATAATGTATCAGATTTTCCAACAGTGCTGTCACAACCATATACTGAATACACTGCCAATTACCTCAGCCTGTTCTGCTTAGAGTTTCAGCAACAGCCATATTCAGTTTCCCAGGATACTCAAAGCTCATCTCTTTCCTTGGACATCTACAGAAAATTAACCCGGGCCTTCTAATGAATGCTTTTTTGGATGCTTTCCCCTGAACATCTGTGAATTACCTCCACCTATCTTCAACCTCCAATACTCTGATAGGTAAAGGAAGCTGTAATTGTGCTCCACACAACCTTATGGAGGCATTTCTGATCCCCGGATGTAAAGATGTAAAGATGTTAGTGAGGGACCATCTTCTCTGGGGAATCTATAGCCTATATTTCATATCAGGAAAACCTATTTATTGATTCATCTGGATCAGGAGACAAGTTTTGCCTGGTAGTTTGAATAGGTCCGATTCACCTTGGTAGGAATTGATTCTGCTCATCTGAGGCGAACTGCCTAGACTGAAGGACACAAGGTTTGGCTAAAACCAAATCTGTCCACTTGGAGCTTCTTTCAGGCCTTCACAGAGCCCTGTGTCCTTTCAGAGCATTGAAAAATTACTTTTCTTTGGGCAAGGCTGTGCTGAGATCCCTGTTCACTTGAAACAACCTGAGACAAATCACCATGTGCTTGTGAATACTGGGGGCACTGTCTGTGATCACCAAGGAAAGAATTCACAAATGGGTGATCTTCTCCAGAACACACTGATCCATGTATAAACTCACTTACTCTTCTCCTTTTCCTCTTCGCAGCAGTCTAGTAAGTGTCTCCATGAACTCAGACTGAAACAGCCTGTGGGTTTATGAATACATGCTAGCCTTTATCTTGGCTTGCCTTGGAGTACCCAAGTAGACACTGCTAATAATGATAAAGTTCCCAGTCTCAAGTGCTTACAAGGCACATCCATGCAAAGATTGGATATGCATATGTACAGCATTCTTAGAGAAACACTAATGAGTCAGAGGAACAACCTATCACTGACTTCAGCTAGGGTTTGGTATTGCTCCACAAAACTCTTTCATGAGTGAGCTAAGAAAATATGGACTAAACAGGCAGTAAATCCACTGTAAAACTATGTTCAAATGGTAGTTATCCAGAGTCCATGATCAGACTTGAATACCTTATTGAATAGATTGCGTATGGACCGGTCCTAGGCCAAGCAGAAGCCAATGTGTCTATTAATGGTCCTGACACAGAAATAGACAATGCTCTAGAGCACTGGTGTTGTGGATGATCAAAGCTGGGGGAGGAGAGAAATGTAAACCCTTTGAAAGGCAGGATTAGAATTGAAAAGTTCCCAACCAATTACACAAGAACCTAAAATAAATAGCCAATAACCCCTTAAGGATAAGGGCAAAGTATAATATATGGTTAGTAATAGGCAACTGCACAAATACAAATTGGGTAACTGCCTAAGCAGCAGCTTTGCAGAGATGGAGCTGGTGACTAAAGATGAATATGAGTCATAGACTTGATGCTGCTGTGAAAGAAGCCAGGTGCCACACTCAGATATAGGAAGAGGAGTCATCAGTAAGATGTAGTCAATATTTCTTTCTCTACTTTATTCATCCCTTCAAGACTTCTGAAATTCTGTGCATTTTCAAGTACTACACTTCACAGCTCCAACTGTACAGTGATCCAAGGAAGGTAGGGAGGAGTGTTTTGCCTGGAGGCAAAAAGTTCAGTCCTGGGAAGAAAAGAAAGAATTTGGTTAGGGTTGTCTAGAGAAGATAGGGCTGAGGAGGGGGGAGGGGGAAAGATATGCTAATGGTCTTTGGGTTACGATAAAAGATTGCTACCCAGAGGAGGCCAAACTACCTGTGTGTGTACCAAGTGTAGGGCAGTAAGTCATGCAGAAAGACATTAGGACAAACTCAAGGATACGTAAACTCAGGAACAGATGTCCTAGAGACCTGCAGTATTTTAGAAACAGATTGTAACATACCAGTAAAGACTGATTTAGATATAATCAGCCCGGTGCAGGGTTTATGAGATGTGTCAAGATGGCCTCTCTACTTCCTGTCACTCCTGTCATATATCATTCCATGATCCTGTGACTGTTTTTTCATCCAGTACTGTGTCAATGTCATTACACACTCTACCTGATATGTTAATCTATTTACCTTTTCTCCAGCATTTCTTCTGCTGGTATCATCCTTCTCTTCCCTCTACTGCTCTCTGATTACCTTATCTCAGTGTCTTTGTTGTCTTTCTCTTCTCCCTGAAAGGCAACCTCTTTCATAAAATTCATATAATTTTTCTCACAACACCACCTCGTAAACAGCAATTTTATTCAGCTACACATTCAGAGTAGTTTTTACCCTCAGATATTTAAGCACACAAGGGTGAATAATTGTTTTTTGTTCCTTCTTCTTCTGCTTCTTTACATTCTCAGAAGGGTGATGGGCTGTGCCCTCCCAGTAACATGCAGCTTTCTATCACACACATAGGCCAAAATCTCTGTGTTAAGGATTTAAACAGAAGTGTGGTCTACAAGCTTAGAAACAAAGAGAAGGGTAAGAAAATAGCTGTTACAAGCTGAGAGTCTTACAGATGCCTATTTTCATCCCATGTTAGTCTTTTAAACAAGGGACTTAAGTGGCAAGCCTGCTTGGCTCCATGCACAGTCAACTGAGAGAGAGAGAAGCATTTTTGGTGAGTGATTCATCCTAACAACTGAGTTGCCTGCAACACCAGGACTGGAGGGAGACTTGGCTTCTGGCTGGGGGCATCAGACAGCTGTCCACGAGGCAGGAGGCACTTGGGTGCTGCTGAAAGCACTGTCATGAGCAGGTACCAACAAACTTGCTTAGCTAAAGGAAGGGGACAGCGAATTGTTAAGGAGAGTGGTAACTGCAATAAGTAATATTGTCCTGGGATGGTGAGAAAATGCTTGCAGCAAAAACAAGTTTCTTCTGTGCTACACAGGGCTGTAATATGCTCCAGGAAACATGTTTTGAGAAGTCTGATTTAGTTGTCTTTATTTAGGTAGATGTTTAATTTTTGCAGGTTTTGCCCTGTTAAAATATTATTTTTATGTGAAGAAAAAAACAACTCGGTGAAGCTGTGGGCAAATCCTGTCTTTTTGCTGAGCTGCAAGTGATAGAAAATAAAGGCACAGCTGAACTGTGCTGGGGAGTGGTACTTTGACTCACCTCTGCTTCCTGTAAATCCTTATCTTCTCTCCTTGGTTTGAGCCTTAGCTGTAACTTCTACCTCCAGGTGATCCAGGTTGTTTGGAGTGCTCATTCCTGCATGGCTTAGGGGGCTGGACAATTTCTACTAGATGCCTAAAGGATTCAAAGCAGGAGTCCCATTGACTCAGCTCTCAGCTTTGTGTCAGGCTTGTTGTTTGATCCCTGCAAGAAAGTGGGTGTTCATTCATCTGAGATAGGGGCTCCACATTCTGTATGAACTGGGAGAGCCCTCTGCTCATCACCCATAAGCAAAGAAATAATTTTCCAGCTCTTTGAGACGTGCTTATAGCACCTCTCCATTGCCCCCTTCTTTTCTGTTTCATCAACTTTGTCTTCACTCACAAGCCCTTCCTTAAGACCAGTGCTTCTTATCACCTCCCAGCTGGCCTGTAAGATGTCCACCACCCACCATCCTGTTGTCACATTTTCCAGCAAACATTTTTGAGTATCAGCCCATGGCAGGCACTGCGAAGAGGAGGTCCCCAAAGCCACCTCCATGAGTCCCTCTGGAAGCCATCCTTTGGGAACAGCCACATCAGGAATTACGTGTTCTGGACTGCTTGTCCTTGTACTCCTCTATTAGTCAATACTTGCCTGTTGTCTGTGATGCTGTATTTAAATGGTGAACTACTTGGAGCACACCCTGTCCTTTCCTTTTGTGATTGCATAGCGCCTCATATAATGGGGTATTGCTTCATGACTTGTGCTGTCAGGCACGGACACAAAGCAAATAAATAATATTAATGATAATAAGAACCTTTCCTTACTTCCTGCTTTTGTCTTTCTTCATTTCTTTTGTCTTCACTGTTACAGTTATGCTTATTTCATTTAAATAACAGAACCACTCAAATACAGATTGGGTTTTATCTTTCCAGAGAATGTTCACTTCTTAGTCCAAAGTTAAAAATACTGAATACCAAATCAAGCAACATGGAGGCTGTTTTTAATCAAATAATTTATCTTGGCGGGCACTGCTGCTGTTTAAGAGAATAATCCATTTCTGTCTCAGCAGAAGCCTGTGCATACTATTGAAGACATTCTTTAATTCATTTGATTTTCTGTTTAGTTTGATCAGTACCTCAAAGAACAGCTCTTTTGTATTAAAAAAATAAAGTAGCTTACACCTTTCTTTTTGATCACTTTAAGAACTGCTACTGAATAATAAACTTTGTTCCTAGAAAACGTTCTCTCTTCCCCACAGATGTATCACCAAGCATGGCATAAAAAACATAGCACTTCTACAGCTGCAGCTGGGTAAATTACTATTTTTAATTTTTACTTCAAGTAGCAAATTTGTCCCCAAATGTTATTTTAGTTATTCCCAAATTACTTGTATATCTGAGAAAAATGCACCAAGTAGTTTTGGTTAGACACTGGATTCTGAAGCCTATCAGACAGAAGATAGCTACAATTTATGCAACACTCTACGGTCAGTGATATATGGACAGTAGAAGACTCACACATAATCCCCATTTCTGCATGTGGGACCTGAACCCAGCTTCCCCAGAGAGAGCTCTGAACAGCAGCCTGAGGGTTATTCATGGAAAAAAGCTGGCTGACTACAAAGTTCTTCTGAAGTCCTACTCAGGATGGGATATTGCAACATCTTCTACTAATTTTGCTGTTGTTCTGCTTAAGGGATAGGAAAGACAGACCCAAACACTATAACAAGATATGCATTGTTAATAAAATTAAAATTTTTGTGTGCTCTCTTTTTTCCTAGCAAAGACTGCTACTAAAAGCTTGTACTTAGGTAAGGAAGAGAAAAGACATAAAGTTTAAGGTATAAAATACCAGATTGTCATTAAACTATAGGGAATTTCAGCTTCTGATGTGCTTGGGCAGCAGCCTGATGGAACAGAAGACAAAGGACAGGACTGGATTTTTAGTATGAGCAACTCAGTCTCCATTGGTATGTTCACTGCATCCCAGAGAATTAATGGCTCTGTAAATGAGCCACTGAAATGGTAAGAGTTATCTACATATTCCATTTATTTTATAATAGCTGTTAATCTAACACAGCCCGATTTGATAAAACAGATCATCAGATCTTGATTTTTGTGTGCTTAATTTAAACTGTAATTAACTGTGCATTATACATGTAAATTGCAATGCAGAAGTATCTAAAAGTAATTGAGGATGGGGCTACAGTCCAAATACAAGTGTACAAAGCTACCGCTGAATTCCTTCCTGAGTGTGAAAAAGGGACCAGCTGGTGTTGAAGAAACAGAATAGCTACTCTATTACAAGTTAACCCATGCCAGTGGGTTCCCATATACACAATGAGGAGGAAAGGAAGGTTGTAACCTAATGGGCCACATCCTTCAGAGCCTCCTGCCCAGCGTTTCCCTTCTGGGCACATCCTGCTGTCATAAAATTTGGATGCTATCATGGCTCAAAGTGCAGAGAAGAGACCCGAGAAGCTGGAGGGAGGATGTAAATGTCAATGTTTCATGTTGGGGAAGCCATGGTGTTGCATGGACTAGCTGTAACGTCAGTGAAAGAAACAAATACCTGGACGGTGAAGAACAAGTACACACTGAACTCAGGCTGACAAAATTTGGCACGTTGACCCTCAGTCCAGACCCGTGTTTTAACTCTAAAGCTGAGTGGAACTGGATGTCTGAATAATGGCTTCCATGTGCTGAAGTTCAGTGACAAACCAGATCTACAATGAAAATAGAAACCTTTAATTACAGTGATTCCAATGCCTGAGCACCAACTTACACTCTTGTTCCACGGTCATGTTAAGCCAGCTCAAATCCTGATGCAGATCAAGTCCCATTCCCCCCAGCTCCCAGACACATGCCACTTCTCTGATCCTTCCCTTTTACCTGCACACACACTTGTGTGGCCAAGCAATAAACTAGTTCTGGGAACTTGTCTGCCTTGAAACAAGACCTCAGTCCTCCAGAAAGTATTGCCCCCAAGCCCCCACAGGACTGTCCTTGGGGTGAGCCACTGATAGTAAAACCTGGGGTGAGGTGGCTGCAGCTTGCTCTCGCTCTCCCTCCTGTTAGGGACATTACCTCCTCAGGGTCAAAAGTGGTCAGAAAGAGAAAAGTATCCCAAAACATTCTAAGTTTCATGGGAGAGATTTAAAAAAATCAGCTAGTCCAAACCCCTGTACTAAGTCAATTAAGTTTTCTTTGTTCTTCACCTGAAATATGCTTTTTTTTTTTTTTTCTGTGCTGTTGTTAAAAACCTTCACTGAAGGATGTACTATTGGTTTCAAAATAAAACAAGAGAAAATTCCTCTCTTCTATCTTCCTGCCACCATCTGTTCCTTTTCCCTTCCTTCTGTCTTATCTTTACATATGTATTTATTAAGCTCTGGAAGAGGATTGAGTGATGTTTTCTCCAATAATTGCCTATGATCTTCAATGTAGCTATAGAAAACAATACATCAATATGCCTTAGGAGGTGAAGGGACAAATATCGCAGCATGCACACACCTTCAGCAGGTATTTATTTTGAAAATAGATATGTAAACAGCCATGTTGGAACTTGCAAAACTTTTCTGTAATTATTACTGCCCTATGACTGCATCCCTGTATGATGAACACTCTTTTAACATAGTTCAATGTAAATATTTGATGTGTTAAGAAAAAGCTCTCTTGTTTGTTGGAAATGGTCTCTATTGGGTTACAGTACTAAAAGATAGTTCCTTGACATGTTTGAGGAACAAATTTTTTAAGTTGCTAAAACCCATCTAAAAAGACTATTTGTCTTAGATGGTTAGGGTAAACATACTTAGGTCTCCCCCTTGTTTTAAGTGCAGTCCAAATCAGTTCATAACTGGCAATAAACAATTATTTTAAATCCTGTTTCTGTGAGGGGACATCACAAAAGGTACTATTGCAGTTGGTGATGTGTGGTGAATTTCTTGTCACATTCAGTGGAAAGCAAATAACTGGTTAAATGGATTGTACCTGAAAATCTTTTCTGGTAAGCACATGGTTTATTGGGTTTGTGTGGCAAAGTTTTGGTAGCAGGAGGGCTACAGGAGTGGATTCTGTGAGAAGATGCCAGAAGCTTCCCCCATGTCTGATAGAGCCAATGCCAGCTGGCTCCAAGATGGACCTGCTTCTGGCCAAAGTAGAGCCCATCAGCAGCAGTGGTAGTGCCTCTGTGCTAAGATATTTTAGAAGGTGAAAAAAACGCTGTGCAACAGCAGTCAGAAGAGAGGATTGAGAATATGTGAGAGAAACAACCCTGCAAACACCAAGGTCAGTGAAGGAGTGGACAGAGGTGCTCCAGGTGCAGGAACAGAGATTACTCTGCAGCCTGTGGTGAAGACCGTGATGAAGCAGGTTGTCTACCTGAAGAGCATGTAGGTCCTTGGTGGAGCAGATATCCACCTGCAATCAATCCATGGAGGACCCCATGCCAGAGCAGATGGATGTGCCTGAAGTAGGCTGTCATCCTGTGGAGAGCCTGTGGTGGAGCAGGCTCCTGGTGGGACCTGTGACCCCATGGAGAGGAGCCCACACTGCAGCAAGTTTTCTGTCAGGACTTGTGACCTCGTGGGGAACCCGTGATGAAGCAGCCTGTTCCTGAAGGACTGTACCCTGTGGAAAGGACATGTGGAAAAGACCCATGATGGATCAGTTCATGAAGAACTGCAGCCCATGAGAAGGACCCACATTAGAGAAGTTTGTGAAGGACTGTTTACCATGCTGGAGCCTTTCATCATATTTTTTCTCCCCCTGTCCAGCTGAGGAGGGGGAGTGACAGAGCAACTTGGTGTCCAGCCAAGGTCAGCCCACAGCACATGGTTATGCTGGAAGTGAGATGTCCAAAGCAATCATTGGCAGATTGACATTCTTGTAATGTGTAAAGTAGGGAAAACTGGTCATGAGAGAAAACTGCAGACTGCCTAGAGCAGACAGCATTAATATAGCCATTGTCTTGACAATGTGGAAATACCATATGCCTGGTTTCTATACATAGAAAACTTCAGCATACAAGGGTGCTCTAAAGCAATACACCCCTCATGTGCTGAGACATAAGGCAGACAGAGGTCATTTGCCCCTAACTATTATTATCATAGAGCAATACTTTTAATTTGATCCATGTGCTAATCTGTGAAGTCCCTTCTTCAGTCCTTCACATCCAGCAAAGTCATTCCTGAAGTCAACATCTCCTCTGGCCCTTGGGTCACTAAGTCTGTTGTTCAGTATTGTCAGAATATGGCTAACGTATTCTACCTTCTTTATCTCTACTTTTGATCAGCTATTGGTGATTGTACACACTTCAAATTGTCATTGCTCTTCGTCTCATATTTTTATTAGGAATATCTGATACAGATCTCCAACTGAAAGTTGTTTAAACAGTGCTTGACAAACCTATTGCTTCTCCCCCTGATCCACAGTTATAGTGAAGACATTATTTATGTTAGACTGTATTCTCACCAGCAGTCCTTCCCTTGCCCACCGGAGCCCTGTGCCACAGATAGAGTCACAGATATACTGCCTGGGTAAATAAATGTGACAACAATGCTTGCAGTTACTCCTTCTAGAACAGTGGTGCCATGTAAGGTCATATTTATTTTCATAGCCTTTGTTTTTTGACCTGTTGAATATAAGATCTTATTGTTTTTCTGTTCTGACTAAGCTGTTTGTCTCTTGTTGTATCTCATCTGCTGATGAATAGATATCCCCAGCAAACCGAGACTGCCAAACACCCCTGGGACTCCAGTCTCTGTGACAGATATTTGTTACACAGTAGTACGAGACATCGCAGGGAGATGATGTATCTTCGCCTATTCTGGCAGTGACATCAAAGCAATCATTTAATTACTGGTGTACTGAGAAAGATTTTGGAAAATATAAATAATTTTACAAAGAAATCTGTAATTTTTCAGTGTTTTTCTATAGCAACATCGTTGTCAAATGCTTTCCTACAATCACTGAAGTGTAAGAGTACTAGTTGCCATTAAATCTTTGTTCACTAGTATTATGTAGTGCGAAGGTATAGTCAGTGAATGAAGAACCAGGAAGGAAACCATCTAGCTCTACTTAGTGGCACTGTGGCTTCTCTTCAGAATACTTGTACAGGACAAACAGGAGGTAAATAATGCTCCTGTCCAAAAAGGAGCATTATTTACCTCCAGTTGTTTCAATCACTTAAATTTTTCTTAAGAAATTCTGTCATGGTGCATTTCCTCCTTTCTGTTGAGGTGAATTTTAGACCCTGTCCCCTGCTGTTGTTTTATTCTTCATATCGCTTGCTTTGGGTGGATGTGCACTTATTTTCCTTGCTGACTTATATAGCTCTGTAGTTTGCTGTTGGAAGCTCTCAGTTCACCTTAAGTAATCCCTGTGAATATCCAAATCTTTTCTCTTACATTACCAGGTTCAGTTTTGCTCCAGTTGGGGGTCTATTTAGTGGACAATAGTAGTCCATAATCCACATTGACATAACTTGCCTTTCCCTTGTTTTTTTTGTGCTTGCAGTGATTCACTGCTCTTTCCTTCCTTTGGAAAGTCCTGATACATCATCAGCCATATCAGTGAATGTGCTTCTGATGAGTCTTCAGGTCTAGTCTACATGATTGGAAGGGGATTCCAAGTCCTTCCAGATAGAAAACTCATCTGAGGGGGAAGAAGGTGGCAATCATCCTGTGACGCTTTCTATCACATGACTGAGCCGTTGACTTTGGGTGACCACTTCTAATCAGAAAAGCAATCGTTTCAATAGCCTGTATGATCATATCATTAAACCTGTCACTACACTACAAATCCAGCAGTTAAGAGTGAGGAGATTGATCTTGCCCTAATTGTGAAATACTTGAAATGTATAAAATACTGCTATTCTTGTTCTTCCAGAGTGCCACATGGAAGACTTTTGATGAAAGATCATGATTTTTTTTCTTGCTTCTGTGAACTACCATCAGAAGTACTGATCTGTTTTACATATAAAATATGAACTCAGGGACTCTGCTCAAGCAACATAGGTTATGCAATTTTATACCTTTATGAATAAATTAAGTGATATTACTGTGATGGATATTTGTAAATCACCAAGTGTGGAATGCTTACCTCCAGTTTTACTAACATTAAGACACTACAATATATCTTAAGCAGTTTTAATACATATTAAACTATATGAGCTATGAAAACTACTGATAATGCTAGAGAACAGCTGTTTCTGTGTACACTTTTGGAAGACTAAATTCCAAACAACTAAAAAATCTTGGGTAGGCTGGAAAGCATTCTATGTAACTGCTAATCTTTGCCTCATGTCACAGGATAGTGATGTCTTTGTTCTTTGTGTGATTAGTTCATGACTTTTTTACTTATAGCCAGAAACCTTTTTGTCACTATTTGTCAGCCACGGATGATGGTTCTTAGGCTGGCATCTGCCCTTTGGTGAAAACTTCTATGCAAGGACTGAGATTCTAATGCAAGACAAAGTTGGCTTGAAACACTCCTGGGGAGCATGGTGGAGAGCAGTTCCCTTGCAACAGGCTCCTGGAAAACAGTTACCCCATGCCACCCAAGAGCAAAATGCTTTACAAACAGTATGCACCTACTCCTAAACCCTTGGATAGCTACAGAAGTCAGCAAGACCATAGCTGACTCTTCGACACCAAGACACAGAATGAGGAAGTTCCTCCATTTGTTATGTGCTGTGACCCAACAGGCCAACAAGCTGCTGCCAGTAAAACCAAATGCAGTCATCGAAGCAGCTGCTCAGGAGCACAGAGGTATGGGTTAATGGATCCTATCAAAGGCAAACTCATAAATAACTCTATCAAAATACATTAGTGTGTCAGATATCCTTTTGCTTTCAGTACTAAAGATTAACAAAGGGCTCACTGTCACCAAATCACAAAAGGTTGCTGAATTTGAGATTATTTTTTGCTGAGTTCCTTAGGAATTAGAGAATAGTTGGCAAATTCATTTACAAATATTTGCATTCCTTGTCAGGCAGTGGAGTCATGGAAGGCTGGGAAAGTGATGGCTATTCTGCATATGGGGAGAAGGCAAATGAACACTAAAGCTGTAATTCCTTGTTAGGAAACTTTTTCTTGGATTGATGTACAGAGCTGGAAATCTCTATTAAAATTTGTGTTTGGGATCTGGCCCTGACTTCTGGGACCAGGATCTAGCACAGTCCACCTAGAAACTGGCTACCAAGGGTAGCAGCCGTGCAGACTGACCTCTCTGGTTGCTTTGGGGGAGCATCTGCTGTGTTGAGCAGTCCTGGTCATTTTTTCATCATTCAAAAGCTCAGAAACAGCAATCTGTATGCCTTGCTTGGCAACCCTCCCAGTAGCACAAGAGCATTCTGCAATGGACTCTTTGAGTTTCTAGTCTTGTGTGACTATTTCTCAGACCTTATAACAGCAACAGTTCATGCTATCTTCCATAGTTTATGGATACAATAGCACTGCAAATGAAATATTAGGAATAATCTCTTCAAGTGACTAAGCAAACCCTTAGAGATGATCGGGGATTTTGAGCTCTCCTTCTTTAAGACATGGACACCCTCCCCCAGAGAAGAATGGGTTTTGAACCTCTGCTCTCAGACAGATCCTGTTCTCACATGTGGAATTCCAAGAGCAATGACAGATTAGAAACTCATGCCAAAGTCGCTGAAGCATTTAATAGAGTCTGAGGAAGCCAGTGTCAATCTTCCCTTTGTCCAGAATTACTTTAGCAGAAGTATGCAGTCTCTTCACATTCTGTGCGTGGCTCACGTGAAGCGAAATCTCATCTAAGTATGGTAATCTCAGGGCATTAAATTACGTTTAACCTAAATCGTTAACAGTTGTTGATTCTCCATGTTATAATTATATTGGCTACAAACGGGATCAAGTCAACAACGTGGAGGAGACGTCAGTGGGGTGACTGTGAAATGACAGGCAGCCGCACCAATCCCTGGCCTCTCCGCACAGCTCGTGTGCGCTCGCAGCTCCGGGCTGGGAGGGCTCAGGGGAGGAGGGGGGCTCTGCACATATGTCCAGAAATTGCTGCAGTTGGATGGCTTGGCTCAGCTCTTGCTGCTATTTAAAGGCACATGAGCTGCATGTTAAATTTGGCATTAGTATTTGCCTGGGTCTCCAACATGCAGCTGGTTTGACTGTGCTATGCAGCAGTCCTGTTGGGGAATTGAGGACAAAATGCAGGCAGAGCCCATAAGCACAGAAATGATAGGACATTAGGGGCTGACTCCTGCTTCTCTACTTCAGATGACAGTTTCATTAGGGCAACTCCCTAAACCAGAATAGTATTAGCAAATTAAGATCATGGCTTGCCACGGTGCTTTGAGTTGCCAAGAAATGCTTGGTTTCTTCCACAAAGTGCCAGCTCAGGCAAATCTCTGGACTTCTAGTGCAAGATAAGAAGGAACATTTGCAAATGGAGGATTTGTCTCTTGCCTAACCTAAACACTCAGCTTGGGTGACTGTTGCTAGCAGTTATCCCAGCTCTACAGGAGGTGGCTGTAAAGCCTCAGGACACCTGAATATTTGCAGTGGATTCATTCTAGGAAAATAAAACAGCAGATTCTACTATGTCTGTAAATTGCTGTCTAAACTACCTATCAGCTCACAAACAATTATCAAAAAGGTTTTAAAGCACAAGTGAGAGAAAGAGGAGCTGCAGGACAAAGAAACTGAAGCTTTATCTATACTAGAAAATTGAATGTACCTGAGGCCATTCCCTGGCACTGAGGCCAGTTGGCAAGGAGCATCCATAGCATTAAACTGTCTTACTCTCCAAAACAGGGTGGCCACATGGAAACTGGTGCTGGAAGCAGTCCCTGGCTCATGGTGCTCCTGAACCCTTTCCAGAAATTGTGTAGGAGGGAGCTACTTGGCACAGGTCAAAACGTGCCAAGACCTGTGCTAAAAATTTTGTGGTGCAGAGGATGGGGAGTGCTGAGGGATATTCCTGGTGCTGTTAAATGTGGTGGCATTGATGTAGCCTGAAAATTTCAACCTCTGATATGGACAAGAAGAAAATCTCAGAAAAAGTGGGAGCAACACTGTCTTTTTACACCACCAGTTGGGAGCATGAGACCATGTAAGACATGTACTTTACCCTAAAAGCCTTGCTGGCAGGATTCTCAGCCTTTGTGCCATGGGTGGGTGCACACCCCCTCTGGAGTGCAGCCGTGCATAGTTTTGCCAGAGAGAAGCTATTTATTTTATTTTATTTTATTTTATTTTATTTTATTTTATTTTATTTTATTTTATTTTATTTTATTTTATTTTATTTTATTTTATTTTATTTTTTATTATTTTTTAAATTTTTTTTTATTTTATTTCTTAAGTCATATGACTTTGGTGGGTTTGTAAGGCTTTGTTTTGCTGTAATTGGAACCTTCCTTAAGGTTTTGCATTCTGCAACTGCCGATAGATACTTTCACCTCACAGCCATTTCTAACACCATTTTCCAACTTTGAATTTAATTTGCATGACAAAAGATGGCAAACATGAGCACTGAATAAGACAGCCACCATATTTGTTGTGACTGGGAGACATCAGTACTCAGTTATTTAAAACAAAACAAATCAAAATATATACCAGGAAAGAGGACTCCCGACTTCTAACAGCAGATTCTTTTGTAAATCAGAACAATGCAGAGCAGCCCGGCCGGGCTGGACTTGGAGCTGGGGCTGTGGTTTCCTAACACAACGTGTTCAGTGGTAGTGATGGTTTCAATTATTCTCACAATCGTTTGTTCCCATCACAGAACTGACATTTCTTGGCAGGATTTGGTTTTTTAATCGGATCATGTCCCTAATCCAGTTCAAAATACAGTCCCGCAAGTGGTTGTGATGTCACAACCGAATGGTCTGAGGACCAGCAGGTAGGACAGAGGAGATGGAGAGTAGAAGGCAGGAAAGGTACCAAATACTGAGTTTGCATGGAGTTTATAATTGCTTTCCCTTTCTAATGCCTGCTGCCTCCACCTATGTGTGAAAGCATAATCTGAGGAGACAGTGAGCTCAGGATTTCACAGCTGTCCATTGCTCGTTTTCTTTGCACCCTCCTTCCTTCTCAAACTTCAGTGATATTTTGTGCAGATAGTCCCATGCTCCTATATTACTTTGGCAAAGTGGTGCTTAGGCTTCTTCATTCCAAGAAAGAATCAGTCAGAAGGCAGGATGAGTTTTCACAACAAATATCAGCTTACTTTTACCTGTATAAAGACTGGCAGATCTGGTCAATGCAACCACCCCTTTGAGAGCGAGTCCACATTCCAGCAGGACTTCCATGATCACTCAAGTTACTTAATATTTCTTTTTCTGCATCCACTTTCATTAAAAAGATTAACTGCTATCAGATGTTTAATGCAATTAACAACAGTTTCAAAAACGGAAGAACTCAGACTAGAAGAGAAGGAACAGATTAAGGAGTATTCCTTCAATTAGATGTTTTCAGCTTGGTTTGGTCTAATGAAAATCACCCTAGAGTACTTAGGGATATGGCTGAAGCAATCACAGGAGTGTTTGCAGCTAAAACCAGCTCTCAGGCATCTGTGGTTCTATTATCCAGTTTGCAGATAATCTGTGCCACAGATGCAGAGATAGTTAGGGTCTGACATGGCTCATTAGCACAAGCACCACATGAATAAAGTGTTGCAGATTCCAGGGTCAGATTGGGTCTGGAAATAGTCCAACAACTTCCATTCAGGACAAATCTAAGGCTTTGTCTGAGAAAGCCCTGCTGGACATGAATTGACTGTGTTCACCTGTACCTGTGTCATATTCCCTGCCGAGCTCCAGGAGAATAATCAGTTTAGGCACAGTGTGAGGAAAGTGGTATGGGTTATTTAAAGCCCACTTGTTATGCCCATCTAAAAAGGTCCATCTAACATGAGTCCAAAATATGTCCAACTGGATCCAAGCTAAATCTGTAAAAATACTTTGGACCATCTCTGCATTGCGTTCACACAGACCTGCACTGTCCATGTATCTATCACCCAGAGGGGCTCAGCCCTCCTGAGGCTCCAGCAAGGACCTCATGGTATCTTGGAGGATATGTGAAGCTGCAGAAGACTGAAAAAGAGGCAAATAGGAGAGGAGGGGAGGGAAGGAGAGGGGAGGGGAGGAGAGGAGAGGGGAGGGGAGATCAAAATCATTAAAAGGGTGAATAAAAAACTGCCTGTTGGACTGTGCTGTGGAGAAGAAACTCAGATGTGAAGTAGCAGCCCACAGGGTCTGGCCAAGAGAAAGTCACATTTAAACAAGCTGATTTCTTTCCATGCCTTGTTCCAGCCCTGCCTGTGTCTGTGGCTTTTCCTGCTCCTGTTTACTGGTGTTTTCCAGCATTTCCCAAGGACGTGGGTGATGTTGCCAACCCCAGTGTTGTGGTGGTCCTTGTTGCAGCCCTGTTCCTAGGAAATGCAGTAGCTTGATGGTGCAATTCCTGCCTGGTATTGACACCAGGTCCATGCTTCAGTGCTAGCCTTTTCTGATGAGTCTTTCCCAAATAAAGGGTCATTTATCTGCTCCTTCTTCTTGACTAAGAGAATGTCAGATGTTGCTCCAAGCTTCAAAAAGGTTTTACCTAAATCACAATGATGTATGAGGAGACAGAAATATTTAAATAAGGTATCTAAACAACTCTGCATCTTTCCATTAATTACACTAGAATAAGAAAGAAAATTAAATGTCCTTCTTAAAGCATCTTTAACTGTCAGTTTAATTCTGAACTGGATTTATTCAGACATTAGAGTTCCTCTATTACAACTACACTCCTCTTGTATACTAGGTAATTATAAGGTACCTGGCTGAGAAAGGCTGTGCAGGTATTGTAAACATGTGCTTCCATACCGTGAGATATTTTGAGATCTGTTTAGAAGAATATCTGCAACTGCAGTCACTGCCTGTAAGAATACACTTAAAAGTAGTAGGGTTGTAATAAGAGACACACTTATCTTTCTGCAAAAAACACTGTGAAAGATCAAGCACTAATACGCTGCAACACAGACCTTTCAAACCACATATTCTCTATATGCCACATCCAAGAACTTCATTGTCTGATTCGACAGTACTGAACAGTGATCATTTCAGTATTTTCCAGTCCTTCAACTGATTAACAACTTATGAGTCGCATACCTGAAGGGAGGCTGAATTACATCCGTGACTCAGATTTTTCTTTTACGGTAATTATACTCCTTCAGCAGAAACAGAGGTTTCATGACTTTGTCACCACAGCTAATGGATGTGTCTGTGTGATGACAGTGATGTGTTATCCATCCACCCATCTCCTAGCTGTCAGAGCAAGATGGGAGTGACTCAGCTCTGGGACACCAAGTCACACCACCAAGGAAACAGTTCCTTCTTGCTTCTTTCCTCTTTGAATTTTGCTCTGTATGAATAGGAATATCTGAGACTATCAACCCCACAGTCACAGTTTAAAGCAGATTAAGTGACTCAGTTGCAGCATCTCACCGCATTGTAGATGCCAATAGCATGGCCACCTGTGTCAGGGATGGTTGCTCTAGGCTTCCTTTTAGTCAATAGAGGGGAAAAAGGCACTTGTAGGGCCTGACTCATCTTGACTAGGTTAAATATCAGCATTAGCATGGGGTGAGTCATGTTATAAAAGTGCTTCTTCCCCTGCTAAGTCTGCATGACACACTCTGGCATGGATGGCTACACGGCAGGTAACTTGCAGTGACCGATGATGAATCCTCCCCCAGGTGAGTCAGAAGCAAGTGTATATGCATTTAGAGATCTGACGAAATAACATGCTCTGTCATCCAAGTGTAGTCTCCCACCCCTCTCTACCTGACTTACTGCTCTTCCTTTTATTATATTTTTTGCTGCATAGACAGTATTTGAGCAAATTCACTGGATTAATTGGTATAGTAAGGTCTTGCATGACAAACAGAGGACAAAACAAGGTTCTTTCATGCCCACAATATTTCTGTCTGTAGAGAGAAAGTGCCCTAGACAGCCTTTACCTCCTCTCCTCCCTCAAATCAACCCAGGCTTCCAGTCTAAAGTAATATAAATCCAAAATTTATACTCGAGTCAGAATAAGTTGGACACCCTTCAGCCTTGTGTCACATTGGGAAGGCTCTCTGGAGGTGTTGGACTGGTATAGCTGTGTCAATCTTCCAGTGCTGAGACTGCTATGGGAAAATCTCAGGAGTGTCAAGGACATAAAAGCCTGGCATTCCCCAGGGACACAGGACACCCATTCTTCAGATGGCAGGGGCTGGTCTCCCCTGTGTTGGCAGGAGATAGCACAGGGTGGTGGCAGGATCTTTGGAAACTGTCCTGTAAACTGACTGGAGATTGATTTGACTTTTTGCTTTGCTGTCTTTTCTACTCTGGTGCAGCAGCTCAGCACTGCGGGCGATGCACCTGGGAGCTCACATGTTGAGCTGGGTGCCCACCAGCACTGATTTGATCTTCTGAAAAAATAATTACTAATTTGCCAACCTATGGGTTTACAGACCTACTTTCAAAAGAAGCAGCATAATATGTTCTTTTCAGGATTTGAAATGCTCCTTTGGATGGTTTCCCAGGGGGGTTTTTAATTTACTTGTTTTAATTTATGCATCCAGTAGAAAGGATCATATCTAATCCCAACTCTAATGTCATTGGCTACTTTTAAAGTACAACTGTAGCATTAAACACTTTTGTTAAACTCTTCTTCTGGGGAGGAACAGAGAGAAAAAGAAGGGCCCAGCAACAACAAAGAAATCCATAACATTTTTACAGCAAATTTTAATTGAATCACATATAAGCCCTTTCAGGATTATAATGAATTTCAGTGAAAATATATTTAAAGAAGGATTAAGGTGATTTAAATACAGTTATAAAAAGCGTGGCCTTGATAGGTAGGTAAAAAAGAAACAATAAGAGTCCCACAGAGTTCACAATAACTTTGTTTTCATGCTTTGGACCACACCAAATAATAGGTGTAGTCACTGAGGAACACCCAAATAACCTCAAATGATATAATTCCTGAAACAAACCACTCTTAGTGTGGTGAACCACAATGGGTGCTGCCATGCAGAGCAGAACAGCCAGATTCACACTCAGCAACCCCTGCTTCTGAAATGCTGGTTCTGAGCAAGAGCGTGTCAGAAGGGTGTTATGCAAAACTAATGTTACATTTTAGGTAACTCTGATGAATTTTCTTGAGTGCCATTTTATAAACATATTTTATGCAGGCTTCTTTCCTCCTGTGTGATTAAAAGCCCCATCCAGAACAAGATGCTCCATAACCCAAGCTTCTCCCCTTCATTCTTCACCTTCATGCTCTGAAATAAACCCTTTTTTTTTTTGTCTTCATTACCATTTGACACAATTCCAGCAGACAAGATATCCAGGAACTGGAATTTTCTTCCCAATGATAATGAAAACTCCCAGCTCCAGCTGGATCCCGGGGACGAGAATGCCCTCCTTCCTGCTCCCAGCTCCACTACAGCTTGCCAAGAGCCGCAGCTCTGCCTGCTAACGGCACACTTTCCAATAGCATCAAAATAACATCGCACAACACTTTAAGACTTACAAAATGTTTTGGCTGGCTAAGGATGTGCGTGAGAAACACTGAGGTGTCAGGTGAGAGCAGAGCGGCACAGGAAGACCCCCAATCCTTTTTGGCTGCCAAATCTTTCTAGCCTCTGAAATCATGCCCTCCAGGACCCCATCCTGACAGAAAAGGCAGGAACTTGTTCATGGGATTTTTCAGAATTGTTTTCATTAGTTTTAATGACCAGGCATAATTGCAGCACAGATTTTGAACCAGGAACATGGAAAGCTTTGAGAAGCTCTGTCAAAACTTTTGCAGTTCATCTCAAGGACTAGCTTTAATACTAATGTCATTCTTTAGTTTATAGTCGTAATCCTGGAGCAAGAGCTGATGTTTGTTAATTTTATGCTTTCTTTCTGCTTACCCATTATGTCAGCATATTTCATTTATGCTAGGCTTTTCAAAATCAATCTTCATTTTAGTGTATAGTCCCCTATTGCTTTTTTTTTTTTTTTGAGAAAACAGTTGAAGATTTAGTGTTGGCTTCTAATACACTGAATCCATTTATGATAGTTTACATAATCAGATTTTCAGTGTACTGTAAATCTATCATAAAATGCTTGCATGGCTCCAGGACTAAACTGGTTAACTTTCTGAACTGTTTTTCATCATTTGTGTACATTTCATCATTTTAAGGAACAGTTAAGATGCTATTTTGGTAGAGTTTTATCACCTCCCATGTGTAATCGTGTTTTTTTCCCCCTGATGGGGAATTTCTACAAATGAATGTTGTATTTCAGAAGAAGAACTGCTTCAGTCATAAATATCTTCTGAGCTACTAAATGTCAGACTTTCTTGTGGCAACAGGGTAATTCATCTCTTGAATATAGTGATTGACTTTTGCAATTAAACAAAGTGATGAAATTTCACAGGGAAGAACCAGTAAAACTAGATGAAATGTTTACATGCAGATGGGTGGTGAACCTATGAAGAAGCTGTGATGGGAAGCAGGAATGTGATCCCAGTGTCTGCACGTGAATTTTTCTTCTGTGAACAGCATCTTGCTTTTAAGCTCTGAGGAGCATCGGGGCTAAAAGGAGCAGGACAGACACAAGCCTAGGTGTACAGCACCACAAATGGGGCTCTGAAATAATCATTCCTTCCCCAGGAGGATCAGACTTCTTCAAGCACAGCAGTTTGCTCTGCTGTATCCTTTGGCTGCAGGATGCAAAAACAACGTGTAAAGCCAAATGGAAGGTCCTGGTGGCCGCTGGAAGAGCCACTGGAGGAAGCCTGCCCAAGTTACCCAGGGTTGTGCTCCTTCACTGCCATGGGTTGTAGGAGGCTTTAGCTGAGTCATTGCTCAATATACACACAAACCACTTTCCCATGAAGGAACTTGAGGGTGAAGCCCTAGGCAGCTGCCAGCCAGGCTGGAGCAAAGAGTCACAGCCAAGGCTTGCTTGCATTTGCAAGGGTGGGTTTGACCAGTAGCTGATCCTTCCCTGAAGCTTGATGTTTCTTCCTCTCCGGTGTGAGGACAGTTCTACAGAAGTGCAACCCATTTCACAAGCTCAGTTGCTACACTGATTGCATTAAATCAGCGAAATTTTCTCATGAGGAAATATACTGACTTTGGTTCATACCTTCTCATATAAAGTAGACTAAATACCAAGCACTTTGAACTTGGTTCATAACTGTGCACACTGAGGTATTATTAAATCCTTTCAGAAGCTGAACTGGTATGGAGAGTGGAGAAAATTCCATTTAGATGTGACTTGTGAGTGTGGACAAATATAAAATACAAAGTGGCTGAGTTCAAGGCTGGAAGATAATAGCTTTGCAATGCCACAGCTGGTTTTGGTTGTTTCCTGTGATAATGTTACCTTGAAAAATTAAGGGTAAATGAGCAAATGATGATATGGCTCTAACTGGAGCAAATCCAATATAACTCAACTGCAGATGGGTAAGTATCACTTTGTTTACCTTATACTGATGAACAGAATTTAATCAAAATGGTCAAATAAATGGCTATTTTAAAACATTTGATCCAGGAAATACACTAGATGCTTGGAGATTTATTTTAGACACATAGAGTTGTTTAAATTAGGAGAAAGCTGAGAAAAGGAGCAGGTGGTGTGGAAGGGATAGAACAGAGGAAAGAGCTAGAAGGGGCCAAGGCTGAAGTGAAGCCTTGGGGAAAATAAGTCAAAGTATTTGTACCCCTGGGATACCAAGTGAGGAAAGAACAGAGCCTGGAGACTCCTCTTGCCCTGATGCAGGCAGGTAAACTGCAAAGGGCTGATGTGGACAGCAAGCACCGTGGATGGATGCTGTCACTGGCAACTTGATACAGACCACATGGTGATATTTATGGGACTTCAGGGAACATTTTTTCTTTTAAAACTTAGAAAATAAACACAGGTTAGAAATTATGCTAGCAGAACATTATTAAAGTTATGAATTTAAATACTCCAGGTTTTGGAAGTACTAGAAAGGAGCACATTGGTGCTCTCTTCATGTGTTCTGTCAGGTGGCCTTTAACCATGTACAGTTTCTAGTAGGACCCATATCAGTAGCCCAGGCTCCACTGTGCTGGGCTTGTTTCAGCACTTGATCTTGCAGACACCTGATGTCTGGGTGGACACCCTGTAATTCTGGGCTGTGGCACTCTCTGCTGAGCTCAGCAGTGCTGTCAGGTAGGAAAATTGTCCAGGAAGTACCTGGTGAATTTATGGTGCCTTTAGGGCTGGATGGCCCTGGAACTGTTGAGTGCTAGATTTCCCTGTTAGATATAGATGCAAATTCTGCCTAAACCCTTGAGTAGTGTCTTGTGCTGGTGTCCTGAACTTTGCCCCTAGAAGTAAAAAAAAAAAAAAAAAAAATCACATTGCTTAATTGAGATCATATGATCCTTATCAACAGGGTGAAGCAACAACATGAAGCAAAGGAGAGGGCCAGAACCCAGCAGTCCTTGAGCTTCCCACTTTAGTCCCCTGTTACATATGTTAAACCATATCTTTGCCTTTATAGGAACATTCAAATTTGTCCCTTGCATTGGTTCAAGCTGGATGCAACTTTGTTGGCTCTCTGTGGGACACAAGCGGTGTGGAGGTGCAGCCACGCGTGCTGCGGCGAGGGTGCTGCCAGTAGATGGGGTCCAAGTGGAAATTTTGATTGCTCACTCTGCACCATTTGCTGGAGTTTTTAACCATCTGCTCTCCTAAGGGAATTGTATGTCATGTGAGATGGTCTCTGGAGGACTTCTTGATGACTGGGGCATAACAGCTGGAAAAGACCATCTGCCCTTAGAATAATTATTTGTTCCAGAAGGGACATTAGAGGAACTGAGATATTTTTTACTATCTGTTCATATCAGGCATGTTTTTAACTAGATACGGATCTGAGCTAGATTCCCAAATTCACATATATCTGATCTTCAAAGTAACCTAAATCAGGCTGCATGGTCAGGGACAGATCCACCAGGCTGAATACTCAATTCTTTGAATCAAGGAAGAAGAGAGATGGTCTGGGATAAAAGCACATGTGTGCAAGAGAGAAAGAATCATTGATAGAAATGGAAACTGTGTTGTGCAGCTCTGGGTTTGTCCCTCTTTCCAGCTTCAGCATACATAGAAGGGCTGTTCCCAGCTTTCCGAATCAGGCAGACACAGTTAGTGTATTCATGGATCTGAATCAAGTTACTGTGTGCAGAGTGTTCCAGCTGAATATCAGAAGAGTCAGGCTCCTTCTGCAGAGTACTTTGATACGAGGGGACTGGCTGTCTTGGGGGATCTCTAATAACCTATATTTACTGTGAGACTTCTGGCTGCAATCTCATCTGCACAGTTTTGTAATGGAGCTGTTGCATGAATGATTGTGGGATTTGCATTTTTGCACATATGGAAAGGTGGAGACCACATTGCTATGTGAGGCTAACCTTGAAAATCAGAGCTGGAAGAAAGAAATGTGAGAAGGAATTAGCTCTGAAAAGAGAAATAGGGACTTTTATGGGGAAAGCACCATCATTCATTGCATAATGAGCATCAGATGTATTCCTATACTGCATAAATGTGGGAGATTCTGCTGTATGATGGTCACAAGGTGATGGCACCCAGACCATTGCTGGAAGCACCTGAAATGACTGAGGCTGCAGCTGTGCAGGATGCTGAGCCCCTTGAACAGCTTGCAGTCTGGGAAGGGGAGCCCCCGAGCCATGTGCTGGGGCCCACAGGTTCAATGATCTGACAAACGCAGTCAGTGCTGAGTGAGGGACATGCTGCTGGCAGCCTGGGTTTGGAGCTCTTTCCCACTGTGTGTACACTGAAACACCACGTGTACATCTTGAAGAGTGCCCATTCTACTTAAAAAAGAAAGAGGAAAGAGATGTGTAAACTGGATGTCCTCCATACACACCCTATTATATTATCTGATAAAATAATAGTCAGCAAGAGACTCCCTGCTTCTCTATTATATCCAAGACTTAAATCAGTTCCTACTGGGCTATAAATTTTAAGGCAGACCACTGAGGGTAGAGTCAGGATTGGAAAAGCTGCCCTCGAAGCCACTCAGTCAAAAATACATCTAACCACAAACACATGGCATAGATTTCAAAAGTAAGAGATAAAACACAGACGGTGTGACCGTGTTTGTGCTCTTTCTGTTTTCTGAGCCTTTGGGGTTCATCTTTTCTCCACAACCATTTGATTCTCAAGTTTAGCATTTAAAATGAAAGTGGAAGTGGCTCCTGTAATTTCCCGGCAGTTTTAAATGCATATGTAAATGTGATTTCTTAATTAACAATGAAGCTGAGGTGTTGAAGATGTCTCAGTAGAAAGTTATTGAAGTCATATTTATAAACAAATTGTAAATCTCTTAAAATCCCTAATTATCTTTCACAACTGATGAGTACTGCAAACATCTTCCAAGATATTGTATACCCCTTGTTTGAACTGTGAGTTGTTGTGTCATCGTAGCTGTATGGGGAACTTAAATATGAAGTTTATACTCACAACTTGACTCTGCAAACTAGGATTCAAGAGAAAGAGCAAATACTGTGAAACTGTGGTAAAATCTGTAGAACTGGCAAAAGCATACTTGCATAGACAGTGGAGAGTCAAGTGTGAGACACCTCATACACTCCTATGGGTTGTTCTTTAACACGAATGGCAAGCTGAAAACGCTGGCTGGCTGCCTCAACTGCCACATCGCCCACAGGTTTGCCCCTCAGCACTGCCCTTCCTACCATTCAGATCTTCAAAATGTGCTGAATAAGCTGTAGGCATCACCCTTTCCAGTGCTGGCAGGGATCTTGGAAAGCAGGGACATGGCTGCATCGTACCCAGATGTTCCATACCTAGTTTGTGCCTGGGGCAGCCCAGTGCAAGCTCTACGCATCCCCGGCCAACCACCTCCAGAAGGACCAGTTATGCAGTTATCAGAGCTGTGACACCATTTCTATCAATTTTTAAATTACTATTATTCTAAAGGGCAAAAACATTGTCTCAACTACTCTTGGATTTTTGATTGATGTGAAGACTGTGAGAAGGGTGGGTGCAGATGTTCCTGGTGTCCTGCCCCAGTGCCCCTCAGCAGAAAGCCCACTTGTCTCTTCTTTCAGGATGGATATTCAGAAGATATCTATCTCTCTATCTCTCAGTTTCGTCTAATCTGGATAATGTCACACTTCTGGCAGCATAGCCACACACAGATATTCTGAGCAATTGGCTGGACTCATGTCCTGATATGTGTGCTGTGTGTATCACAGGAGAGTTCACTTATACTCTTAACTAGAAGTGGGTGAAAATCTGGATGGTGCTCCAGCAGTGACAGTGGAGAAGGGGTACAGCGTGGGTCGATCCTTACCCTTGAGTTTGGTATGGCCCCAGCCAGAGCTGGGACCCGAGGATCCATCCTGCAGGAACATTGTTTCAGGAGCTTTTATGTAGCTCACACTGGTCACCTGTCCTTGTGCAGTATAGGACACTCCAGTCTATCCCTTTGCAGACCATTGAAAATAAACCCTAAAGTGTATTGCTGTGTATTGAAGAAGCCTGACACAAAAGCTTCAGGAGTGGACTTACAGAAACAAATTGTACCTCATAACAAAGGTATTTCCTACAGATATATTCCTTGATTAATGCTATTTGGACAAGTGGTAATAAAGTGAAAATGTCAGCATAGTCTCCTTCTACAAATTCACTCTTAAGACTTTTGACAGTAAAATAATGTAACATTTCAAGAGAATCCTGCTGCATCCGCCAGCTAATCCTTGGCCTTGAGTGTGCTTCAAAGCACATTACAGGGCGTCTGGATAAAGAGAATTACTGCTGGAAGTACAAGGAGGAGCTCAGCATCAAGGACAACATCCAGTTTTATCATGCTGCCATGTATCCAGTTGAAGATAACAGAAAGAGATTATACCAACCAGAAATTTTTGTGCATCTCTAGTGTTTAAAATAAAAATCTCAAAAATAATCCTGAAAGCTCATGGATGGCAAACACCTTTGTATACAGGAAGTATTTTAATAACTAATTTTCTAGATTTATTCCTGGCAGACAATACTTACATTTTTTTTTCTTAAGTTTGTTTTGAAGCCTGGCTGTATTTATTTTGGGATGAGGAGAACTGCATGATGCTTATTCTCTATTCCTGAGATAACAGTCCGATGAAGCTGATGAAACACTTTAACGTTAACAGTACAGTCACTCTTTGTTCATCCTTTAGTTTGTCTCCTGGGATAGGCTGAGCAGTATAGTCTTTCCCATAAGCCTTCCAGGTAGCAACCAACATGTGAAGTTCCCGTTTTCTCAAGCTGAGCCCACAGCCTTCCCCATCTCCTGTTGTAGGAGGGATGTGGTGGCACCCCCAGCAGTGCACAACTCAGAAATGGCAGGAGGAGGAAAAACAAGGTGTTTGCTGTGCTGGAGCATAAGGCACTTCTTCCATGAGACATACATGGTTTTGTGGTTTGGGAAAATTTCCAGGACCTGGCTTTCTATTCCCTGGACTTTTTACTTGCAAACCAAAATGTCATACTCAGAATCGCTTGGAGAAAAGGAGTGGAAGTCTTAATTTTAGAGTGAAAAATACATTTCCAGATAGAGTTTGCACATTTGTGCCTAAAGTCATGGTGTGTGTTAATACACCCAAATTGGTGGCACGAGCTTGTTTGGAAGAGATGACAAAGCAAGGCTGAATCAAGCCCTTGCTGAATGCAACAGCACAACTCTCATGGGCCTTGAGGCAATCAGGATTTTTCTTTAGGAATGGAGGCTGGTGAAGTTCTCAGTCATGTTTCTAGGGCAGCACAGCTCCCCCTGGGCAAATCCCAGAGCCAGCGCTACATCTCTTGCAAAGGCAGCCCTGGCTGAGAGAAAACTCCTACCCCTGCCTACCGCCTCCATTTCTGCTCCCCTGGGGGTAAATTCAGGGATGTTGCCCAAAGCAGGACCCCAGGGGTGGATGAAGAGGGAGGAGGCAGAGAGCAACTCACAGAACTTCTGCCTTTCCTACCTGCAAATCTGGGGTGTCTCAGCTCACCTCACCCCTCCAGGCATGTGCGATGACACCCATGTACAGCTGGCAAAGCAGGGGTCCCATGTCCCCCAGGCTGTCGGCGGACAAGGTAGGGAGCAGAATCCCAGACAATGACATAGGGCAAATGAGGGAGGAGCATTTATGTAAGTCATGGAAATTCATAATTTGTTGCTGGAGGACAGGAGAGTATGTGTGGTGGGAGAAGGGTGCAAATAGATTGGGTAACTGGGCTTTAGAGAGGAGGTGGGTGTTATCAGGCAATTGGCAAGGGCAAGAGTGAGACTGTGACTTCACCTTCACTAGCAACTCTGAGAAAAGCAGCAACATGGCCACTGCCATTTCCTCTCCATCGCTCTTTGTGGCTCCTGCATCTTCTTGTGCTCAAGACGCTGCTCTCTATGCAGTGAGTCAGATGAGAGATCTAGACTCCTGGGGAAATATCTCAGCAAAAGATTTTTGGAAAAAAAAGGGGGTATTTTTCAGCCAGATCAGCCGTCTGAGCCAATGTGCTTTAAAATTGTGCTAGCAGAGTGCAAGCGACGGCACAGAAGCAGGATAGAGGCGGGGAGGGCAAGGAGCTTGGCTGAGCCTGCAGTGCACGCAGGAAACCTCAGGGTGCCACAGCCCCAGAGCAAAAGCCAGTTCCTTTGGGAAACTAATGCTTCTCTTATGCACATGGGAATGAAGTTCAAAGCTGACCTTCAGAAAAAAACTTTATTTTCTCAAATTTTGAATAATGATTCTTGAACTTCTGAGATTGGCAATGTTGCGGTTTGTATGTCTTCCACCCATAGATTTCCATAGGGTTTTCATCCTTTAGTTAAATGACAGTACTTGCAAGGGGACAATATCTGAAAAGCTGAATAAGGAACAAGGATGTTCACTGTAAAGCAACCATGAGTGAATGAAAGGCAGGGAGACAAGTTAGCAAACAGAACAACTCATTGCAAGTTAGATCTTGCCCTGAAGATAGTGAGATCCATCCCCATCATGACTTTATTGCTGTTGGCAAAATTATTCCAAGCCCTATTTTGCCCTCATGTGTGGGGCAGCTGGTGGTGTGCTGGCCCAGCACACAGCAGCAGGAAGCACTCACCAGCACACCAGCCTTGTGAGGATTTCCCCCACTGTCCCCAGGCTTGTCCTGTTAGTGTTATCTGGAAGTTCAGAACTAAGAGTACAGCTCTGTCTCCCTGTTTCCTTCTCCTTGCTTGTGTGTCCTCTTCCTGTTGCATATGCAGATCCCAGCCCATGCCCCAGATTTAGCATTTACAGCTTGGTAATTGCCTGCAAATTTCCCTGATGGTGATGCAATGTTGACTGACCATGCACTTTGATACCCAGGATAAAAGTTTCTATTGTCTGCTGATTTTTTTCAAACCTACAAGATTTTAAATGTTCCTTCTGTCCGTAGGGAGTGCTGGCCCATTGCTTTAAATGGGCTCTGTGACTTCATCCTGGGCCTGGTGCTGGCCCACAGTCACTGGAAACAGAAATGCTGTAAAGGAGGGGGCACAACCAGACAGCTGCACTGACTGCATCAATGCAGGGGTGTGCAAATGCACACTGAAGGATGTGCATGGAGCTGAGTTTGGGGAGATGCCCCCTCCCTTCCTGTCTCAAAGCTTCTCAGCATCTCTGTGATGCCCTAAGTATTTGGGAAGTGGCTCAGGGAGCAGAGGGAATGGGCAGGGAGAAGCCCTGGGATGGGGGGAGAAAGGATATGGGGTAAGGACTGGGGTTGGGGCAGGGGCCAAGAAGGGAAAGTATGGTTTGGAGGATGATGGGGGAAGAAGGGGCTTCAGGGAACGGTCAAGAAACCCAGCGAGGGACACTGGAGGCTGCAGTGTTGGTGTAAGATGGATGAAAAAGTTTGATGGATTGGTGGTGGCAGTTTGAGGGGTAGGAGTGGTGGAAGGGGCTCCTGGTTCTTTGCTGTGTTAAGCAATGAGGTCTGTCACAGAATCACCCAAGCCAAGAATAAAACTTCCTGGCCTCAGGTCCAGCTGCAGGGTGGTTTCAATGCATCACGCTGCTTTTCCTTCACCAGGAGTTGCCATCTCAAGTGTTGCAAGGTGCCTTGGCATGCATGCATGCTCTGCAAACAGAAAACCATCTGGTCTGTGCCCAAGCCCCAAGCTTGTTATCTGCATGGAAAGGGCAGAGAGCAGGTAGAAACTCTGCCAGGGGTTGGGATGGTGTGATTGCAGCCATCAGCCCTGTGTCACACAGCTGTGGGATGCCTGTCCCGGGAGCAGGCTAAGCACACAGTCAGGGCAGTGGTGGGGGTACTGCCGTGGTGGGGACTGAGGTCCAGCTGCCAGGACAGTGCAGCACAGGGCTGTCCTCTGCCATCACTTCCTGGCACCAATCCTTTGTCCTTTGGATGATTTGGCTGGACTCAACCCAAAGTTTTGTGTGTTTTACATGAAGTGGCAGGCTTTGAAAACTGCAGGTTTCTTGCTTGGATGGATGATGAGATGATGAGGATGACAACTGTGCTGGAGGGAGGGATTTAACGCACCTTCACAGGACCTCCCAGTGCTGCATTAGTCACAAAGGTCACGTCTATTAACAGACAGAGCTGTAGTGTGTGGCAATCTGGTCACACACTACTAGCTTCTTGTTTCCACCAAGTAATTAGTCCCAAAAGGGAAGTAATTTAGTGTCAAACAATTTCTCTGGGACCCAAAGGTCACTAGGCAGGGGAGAATTCTACTTCCATCGGTTGGTTAACAGAAATGGGGAGCAGAGGGGTAAAATGATTGAAGACTTTGCGTATATAAACTATTTACTTAAATTTCCCAAGGGGGCATGAGAACAAGAAGTGAAGCAAGAAGCACTCAGAGAAACACTTCTCCTACTGCCTTTGTATTTACAAAGAGAGAGTGCTGGCAGACCCTGCCCCATGTGAACTTTCTAACAAGACCTCCTCAAATGACACCTTAGGCATCTGCACGCAAGCCAGAATTGCCTGAGTAGTGGAAATGAGATGAGAAAACCCGATTCTTGCTATGGAGCACATCTATGGGGCAAAAGCTTGGGTTGCTTTTTGAGGAAGAGTTGGCAGCAGTCAGCACAGCTGTGGGAAGAGGTTACGTCCCTGGTACTCGTACAACCGTTAGTGCTGCCATGTGGTAAATGAGATCAGAGAACAGAGCTGGCTGGAAAATAACTTTTTTTTTTTTTTTTTTTCCCCTTTCAGCTGAGTGAGTTTTCATCCAGATCGGTTCCCCAGGCCAGTTCACAGTGCAGCTGCATGTCAGCTTGTGATGGCATGACATGAAGACAGCACAAAAATAGACTGAAGGCACAGATGGGAGAGACTCTTTTGAAAGGAAAGTGCTCACCCCACTACAGCCTGAATGAGCTCTGAAGCTCCTCCTTCTTAACTGTTAGAAAAAGATCTGTTAGACAATATCCTCAGCAACTGTGAGGCTCTGCACTGGAGTAGGTCTGCTCTTCTTCCAAACATCTGTCTTCACATGCCGGCTTTCCCTCCCCACTGAACATGTGCAAGTGAAGAAGATGTGATAAGGAAGACAAACAGGAGGACAGATACTGAAAAGCTGGGTGAGACCCACCACTGCAACCTCCTGCTGCCAAAACACATCCTTGAATACTGGGGATCGAGGTGTGGTCCATGTGGAGATGTCCAGCTTTGGAAAGTGGGTATGTGAGCACAATGCAGGGGCGCATATGTGATATAAAGGTATACACAGAGATGGCAAACTGCAGTGTCTAAGCCATATTACTACAAACTAGTTTTTCCTTTTTTTATCTTAATAATAAAAAAAAGAAACAACCCTGAGTTGCTGAAGGCTTGGGTTGCTTATCCTGCCTTGGGTCTAAGAGGCTGATTTCCTCCCATGCAATGTGTTTTACAGGAATCTTTTTTGAGCCCTAAGCTGAAGGACGTTTTTCAGCAAGCCACTTCCTTTGTGCATTTCCCAGTGCACAGCTGATGTGAACAGATATTGCACGTCACAGCCTGGAATGATTTCAAGCCTCAGTGCAGGTCAGTGGCTATGCCATGTCTGCAGATCAATCTGGCACATTTCTAGTTTAACCCAGCAAGTTATATCAACTTCTTAAAATTATTTTGTTTCCAGCACTCCAAGGAAAGAAGTCTACTTCAGCTGAAAGAATAAAAGACTTGTCTTTCAAAATACTGACCATAATGTGAGCATTTATTGAGAAACTGCATGTAGGAGTTGTAAACCAAACAAACCAAGATCAGTCCTACAGAAAAACACAACCACAGAACAGGAAAGGCTAATTTTAAGGTCATTACCCAAAACGATTGTTGTCTGCATGGGAGAGAACCATGATATTTAGGAATGACCACTGGAATGTGAAGCATTCTTCAGTTCTGGGAAGAAACATATTTATTTTGCTGATTGATGCAATAATCAGTGTTTTGAGTAACTGATGAATAGTGGTTCCTTCCATTTAAAAGGAACACTTGGAAGCTATATTTCTTAAGCCCACATACCCTTAAGGAAAATTGAAACTATTGCCCTTTTGGGGGGCTTTGCACCTTGCCTTGGGGCCATGACTCTGTAACTTCTCACTACTGGATTATATCACATTTGGAGTGAAGTAGAGGCAACACTGTTTATTTCAAAGTGCCTATTAAAAAGATTGAAAAAATAACTGTGCTGTGGGCAATACCTACAGAGTAGTTATTATTTAGGATCTTGCAGACATTGGAAAGAAATATCATTAAATTCCAAATTTACTTGGATCTGATCAGGACTGAAACCATTCAGATCTGGCAGATAGATAACAAACACAGATAAATTACAAATTATGCCTGTACAGACTCACCTGTGCTATGTCTCCTGATATCTTCAAGATATTCTTTGACACTGAAACTCCTCACCTGTCTGCTTACTTTTATGTCTCTAGGGCTTGATCTCCTGGAGTCAGTGAAAGCTTTGCTCCTGATTACAGCGGGGCATGTTTGGGCTCAGCCTGAGCATCGATGGAGTTGAAATTGCAGGTTTTCTTCTGCCTTCTTATCTACTCTTTTGGGCTGTGGTTTATCTGTGCCAGTTTCACCCAAACCCCTGAGTTCACCTTCTGCATTGATGCATGCTGCCACCTTTGCTCCCTTTGGGCTCCCTGTCTTTACTTGAGTCCTGTCTTATCTATTTTCACTCCAGGTAAGAACATCTCTGCTGGTTTAGACCATCTAACCCATCCACCCACTCTGCCTCCAACAGTGGCCATAAGCAGACTCCAAGGAAAAATTAAGAACAGACTAACATATCAATCATTTCTCCCTCAATACTACCGCAGCTTCCAGCTATTTTCAGCTCAGAGGATTTCCTGAACCTGCTGTGGTTTTCCTGTGGCGTGGACCCCTCCAAATACTTGGGAGAACATGTAAGCTCCTTGCAATCACAGTGTGCTTTGGAAAGGACCTCCTTGGCAGGTCCACTGCATGCTGCATGACAAACTCCTTCCTTTTGTTTACTTTGAACACTGTCCTGGGGACACAACCGACACCTGATCCCTATCGACTCTCCGTCTTATTAATGATTTCATAGCTTTCCGTGTACAGTGTCCGCCATCTCATCTCTTTTCCATCTTGAGAAGTCCCACTCTCCTGCACTGTTCCTTGTGCAGAAGTTGTGTCACACCTTTGCTCATCCTGTTACTCTTTTCTGAACCTTTTCCAGCTCTTCTCTATCCTTTTTGAGGGCCCAGAACTGCACAGAGTATTCAACGTGCAGGTGCAAGATAGACTTATACATCAAGACGGTGATATTTCCTACTTTACCAGCTTTTCCTTTCCTAATAATCCCAAACATTTATTTGTTCTTTGACTGTTATTGAGCAGTGATTTGCTATTTTCAAGAAAGTGGCTACAGTAGCTCTACCAAGGCCTCCCTCCTGAGTAGCAGCAGTGAGCACAGAAACCATGATCTATAAGTGAAGCTGGAGCTGCTTCTCCCTAAATGCATTTATTGCTTTACATCTGCGTAGACTGAATTTCATTTGCCATTATATGAGCTAGTCACTCTATCTCTCAAGGTCCTCCTTGAGTTCTTCACCATCAGCCCTCATATTCACTACCAATAACTGTTATCATTAAAGTTTGTGACCTCCCTGCTCACCTCCTCTTGCAGATCTCTGCTCTGGCTTTCCTCTGCTGCTAACCCCTCTGCCCTTTTCTTGCTTTCCTCGCTCCAAGGATTCACAGTATCCTTCAGATTTCTTCACTTGGAGTCATCGTCCTTCACATTTGTCATTTTCAACCTATACCACCCAGAAAAGCCATAATCTTTCTTTGTACTTTCCAACACTACTAGCGCTTTGCTTTGCCAAATGGTTGTAATCATGGCAAATAGAGTTGTACCAAACCTTCGTTGTCTGGAGGGAAGCTATCCCTGCTGCAAGGGCTGTTGTGAGAGAGAGAAGGGACAGGACAGGATGCTCCTGCCAGGCAACTGAAATAATATTTAAGAATTTTCAAAATTACTCATGATGTAATTTTTATTTTTTGAAGGCTTTAGAAAATAAAGTTGTGGGTTTTGTTAACAGGAAAAAGAGGATTTATTATCCTTTTTTGACCCTAGTGGTTAGCCAAAGTTTGGCTTGTTTCAGTTAATTCTTTAGTGTCAGGATTGTTTCAAAACCTAGCTGTTTATTTACAAAGAACAGGCACTGCCTTTGCTTAACATGAGGAAACATTTTGCTTGCAGCTCCAAGCTCTTTTCCAGCTAGTGGTTCATGTAGTTTGTACTACCAGGCTAGACCCAGCAATGTGTTTTGCTGCCATAACTCGGGTCCCTCAGAAGGCTTGCGTCATGTGCCTGTGTTTTGGATGGTGGCTCCTATTGTTCTGGATAGTTCATTCCATAAAAGATGTTAATTGTTCCCTTTTGCTTAATGGGAATGAGTAGGTCTGCAATACCTCCCATTTCCAACAAGCTTTAACACCATCTATGATGAAAGGAGCTTCATAAGGAGCCAGTGGTCTTCCAACTGTGTTGATTTTTCAAGAAGGAGCATAGTCAGTCTGAAAACTCTACTTTTCTTCACTACTTTCTTTCACCAGTAAAACAGAGTTCAGACATGCAGTGTCTTCATCCCATAGGCATCCCAACTTTGTGGAAGCCCTTGCAAAGTCAAGCCTTGCAGTAGTAATAATATGGAATTCCACCAATGGAAGCAATTTTAACTAGGCTCAAGTCTTTTAGAGATTAACCTGCTGGTTAGGCTTCCCAGTTGAAAAGTAGAAAGTAGTACATTGCACCTTTTCCTGTTTTCAAGGATTTGTAAGTGGACTGGCTCTAATAAAAAGGTTAGGGAGACAAGGAGTTAATTTGGAAAGTAGAGTTGGCTTCAACGGCATTCAGAAATTGCCACATCCTTTTTGCACCACATACAAAACTTTCAATAGGTCCGTGCAATTCCAAAAAATGCATGTAGCAACCACTGACTCCAGCTCCTGTCTCCAGACCTTTGCTTCTCTTCCATGTGTGAATATCTCATGGTTTTTTTTCAGTGATTTTTCTCATGGGCACAGTGTGATTTTTCCTCTTTCCCTTCAGACTGGTCCATATTGCAGACCTGAACACATCTCTGAGTACCTGAGGTAAGCGACGCAGGTCTGATCAGACCTCCCATAGCCTGCTCACATTTCTTATAGTGTTGCCCAACATCATTGCTCATAACCACATCCAAACACAGCCATGTCTTACAGACCAGCCAGGCACTACCACCATAATTCTCCACCTGCAATTCTCTTATCTCTACATGGTGTAACACAACTCATTGCACTGATACTAGTCTGCACAACAGGAGAGGATGGCATTGCTCCTGCAATCCAGAGATGTTTTGTTCAGTGGTTGGGCTTCTTCTCAGTTATTTGCTAGCAAGATATGCTTTCCACTCTGCTTCAGAGGGGACAGCACAGAGGCCTTGCTAACTGCCACCTTCTGCTGCCCATTCTCCACTGTAGAGGACATAAATGGTTTTTCTTCAGAGGCAATGCTGCCTTTTGTGTTACTAATAGGATCAGAAGAGAGTGGGATCTGTAGCCTATATAACATGCACTCTTCTTGCAAAAGGTGTTTATAGTTGCTCTCCCTGTTGTCCCACAGAGCACTTGTGTGACAGGAAAAGCCTGGTACCTGCTAGATCACCTCTGCTTCAGGAGCTCTGGCAGCGTGATCCAGCTCTGATGTTTTTAACAGTTGAGCACTGAATTTAGGTATTTTTGCACAAGGCACAAGTGCGTAGGGATGGGACCCTGGGCAGACAGTGTTTTTTGAGAACACACTGGCCAATTCTACATCCAGAGTGGAAAGGAGGCTGTGGTGTTGACTCCTGCAGTTAAGCTCCCACTGCTGAAAGAAGGAGAGTGTCAATGGAAATGAGACACCCTGATCTGGGAACAAACAGCTGATTTTATCCAGGCCCATGTGAGATGGCTCTGCAACAGACAGACAGACATGGGTTGATGTTGCAATGACTTCTGCTAGCAACCATCAGCAGTTACTGTTGCACCAGCGTTTCTGTAGCAATCTCAGGCTTTAAGGCATTAATTAAGGAGTAAAAAATCCTTTCTTTGTCTGAAATTTGGCATGTGAAATAGGAATTTATTAAGATACCATTGCACCTTTTTCACCCAAAGAAATCTGGTAATTATCTGTTCTTGTTTTGGGGATTGCTGCTCTCATTTTGGGGATTCCTTCTGGCCATTGCAAATGTAAGAACAATTCAAATTGTATTGATACTTTCTTATGTTTTCCCATCTCTAAGACCCTTACTAGTGGACTTAGAGAGCTTGTCACTTGTTGATCTCTATGTGTCATACAAAAAAGAGTTCACTGTTATATGTTGTCTAGTTTCTGTTTTCATTTCTTGCTGATTTATCTCCTCTTGAGTATGGGCTTGCAACAGCTACAGTTGCAGGCTTATTACCTATAACCTACATCTGCATTTGCACAACAAACTGGAATGAAAGCAGTGGATTGAACATGTCTTTCTAGATAAAAGTGGACTTAATTCTCTACTGCCTTTTACTTGGGTGGAATGAGAACGACACCATATAGTTGTATGTCATGTCGTTGTATGTCACATAAGCAGTTCTACAAAATGCAAAGCAGTGGAAAGGAGTGCCTGGTGCCACCATACATCTCCAGAGCCCTTTGACTCTTTGTGGTCCAAGAGTCATTCAGGTCCATTCAGACCTGAGTGGTATTATCTTTTCTTTAAAGTTTTATAATAGTGAAGAAATACTACAGTAAAAAGAAAAAACAATTTTGACTGACTTGAACTAGTACAGGCCAAAAAATTACAATGAAACCATTTTTTTTTATTTCATAATTCTCATGATCCTTGCTGCAAATATGAAAATGCAGAATGGCTTGTTATGTGTTAAGTTTGTACTCTAAAGTATTTTGTCAGGAACTAGTGATCTTGCCTCTCAGACGCAATTAATAGAAATTTTGTATAGCATATGTGATGTAAGTAATTGCATTTCCCCAAACAATAAAGTAATAATGCTCTATACATTTATTATTCATTCAATTGCTGGTTGATTTGTCCTTAATCCAATAATAAACCTTTAGTTGTTCAACTCTGAGAAAATCTTTCTGATATTAAAAAGCTGACAAAACTCATAGCATTTGTGAGTGGAGAAGTAGCTCTGTGTTAGTAGCTTCAGATTCCACTAATGATTAGATCTTGATACACAATAACTGAGAGCTTGTCCAAACAGCAGTTTTTGCAAAATTTGGCTTTGCATTTGCAGTGCTCTAAGTCATTTGCTCTATTATATCCATAAATAGCCACTCTTAGGCTAATATATATATATATGTGCTTTCCTTAGGTTTTATTTCAACCAGACAAATCTTCTGATGCAGTTTGAGCAGCAGCTCAACCTGAAGCGGAGGCAGGAGCCCACAGTGGAAGGTGAAAAGGGTGAAGGACTGCATCAACTACTGCACTTAAATAAAATGCTTGTTAATCTTTGCCCTTAGTGTGCAACGAGCATGAGGGAATGAGCTCTCATCTGGAAGCGTATTTGGAGAGAAGTAGCAAACATGCTATAAATTAACACCCTTGCTGACTTAATGGAAACCTTCCTGCCTTAACAACCTGCTTAGACAGGGTGTGATTGATCCTGCTACCCGGCAGTGCTCCCTACCACCAAGGAAATCTGTGCACGCTGTGATGGAAGCATGGAAATATGTGCAGTGAGAGAAGCTGGCCCAGCCAAAGACCTGGCTGCACCCACAGCATTCCCTGTGGCACTGGGATTGATGGGTGGTATGCCTCTGCGTGTGCTCTAGCCACAAGAGATCTGCCACCAGTGAGGGCACAGCTGAGATTTATTAAAAGGACCTGTGATTTAAACAAACCATAAACAGCCTGAGTGCACTGGGGTTCAGCTGGACTCAGCTCACTTTTTGCCTCTGAAGCTTCTTATTACCAGGAACCTGACTACAAATGTGTAGCTCCAGCTCATGCGTTGTCCTGCCAGGCTGGGTCACAAGTGTGCTACTGAAAGCACAAATCTGCTCCAGTATCTACCACTGGGTCCTCCTCTGCATCTCTGTGGGAGACATCAGTCCCTCATCTTTATTATAAGGAATTCTGTGCAGTGAATTGCTAAACCATTGAGCATCTCGGCCATATGGGAGATAACTATAAAGGCAATTGCTCTGTCAGCTCTTTCTCATGCCTCTTCTGTGGATGTGCATGTGTAATCCCACCAGGGGCTCTGGGCTAGCAAATTGGTTTGTTATAATCAATTACAAGTTTGCTAAAAATTAGTGTCTTGCTGTTGTAGATTCACATGTTTTTTTGAGGGTTGCTGTCTGAGAGGTTGGGGATGAGGCGTTGGAGAACGCCATGCAGTGGGATCAAATGAGGAGGAACCGAGAGGCTCTTTTAATACTGGTCTGAATCTGTCCTGGTTAATCCTGGCAAAAAGTTGTTCCCAGCAGCTTGGCTTGCAGGAATGAACTGGGTCAGTCCAAAGCTGGTCTTTGCTGTCAGGAGGAGGTATTTTATATACAAGCCTTCTGCTGGTGCAAACAGTAGAGGAAGGGTATTTCCTTCAGCTGAGGCTGAGCAAAGTGAGAAGGAGCAGGGAGAGGTTGTGGTGCTCACCTTGATGATGTGCCCTACAGTACGTTGCAGCGGGGTCCTTGTCTTTGCATGGGATTTTATACCGCAAATAGCTGTTGCATGTTTGCTCTTTGGTGAGGAAACAAGGCCTTTTTAAGTAGCAGAGCATGGGGAGTTGTTTCTAGTGCCCATGGTGTGATACTCCTGGTGTTGTTTCTGGTAGCGTTTAAGGGCAGATTGGGTTGTGGAGGCACGAATGAACTTTCATGTAGGTAGCAGGCCTTTTGGGGGCTGCTGTAAAGCATTATGACAACATGCTTTCCTCTTCCCTTGTACCTCTCCTGCCTTAAACAGTAGATTTAAGCATGCACAATTTCTGGGCTTGGACCTTGTACATTTAGAGCATTTAAATGAATTTTCTGCTGTGGTTTTGCAGTCATTTTGAGTTGGTAATTTCTGCTGCTGACAGCGCTGTTTCCCAGCCTCTCCCCGACACGGTGCGGATGGTAGGGAGCAGGGGGGAGGCAGCCCAAGGGGCAGCAGCCCTGCTTCCCTGTGACCAACTGCACAGCACAGGGGACAGCCCTGGGGTAGTGTGGCAGGAAGCACCCCCTGAAGGGAGGGTGTTTAATGGAGACCTGGGCAGGATAAAAGAGAGAAATGAGAGGGAGCAACAGGCAGGTGCATTGGGTTTGGTGATGCTCCGCTATGTTAGAAGGATTTCTGGTAGAAAGAAGTTATGTCATTAAGTGGAGAATGTACAGCAGAAACCTCAGTCATGGATCTGTCTTTCTAACCTTGTCTTGGTGTCCCTGGCGTGAATGGCCATGCCAGCCTGCCGTGTGCGAGTGAGGCTGTAAACAAAGGAGCAGGGTGCTCAAATCAAGAGAGATTTTGGTAAAAGTGTGAAAAGGAAGAAGCTGCCACATCATTTCCTCTCTTGAGCAAGAGGCAGCTCAGCTCCCCGTGCAGCTGAACTCCATACAGGTCCTGGAGCCAGTATCAAGCCTCAAGCAAAGGTGCTGGTGCTGGGAAAGGCAAGGCAGGAGCAGAGGCAGGTGCTCATGACAAGCAGCAGTGGCAGAAGCTGCTCCCATCAAGCTTACCTCCCTGGCTGGTTTTCCTTTTTTTTTCCCTGTTTAAGAAAAATACTGTTTGCTTGCCACTGTGTTCATATTTGGCAGTAGTGAAAATTTACTCACTGAGCACCAGTTTAGAATAAATTTCCTGTGTCTCTAGGTGGGGGCTTGGATCAGGGCTATTTGTAACAACAGTGTTAAATCTGAGGTCTGGCTTTGTTGCTGGCTGTGACGGCTGTCAGGTTTGCCCTCTAATCCTACTTCTGCTTTTGCATCTCTCTCATCTGCACAACTCAGGATGAAATATTCCTGTTCTGTTCATAGCTTGGTTTTACACTTTTGTTAAACAAGAATAATAAATGTGCTATCTGTTGCTGCTTGATTGTTCTTTATCAGACATGACCTTACACATGTAGAAAGTGCTTTATATTCCCATTAAAAAAAAAAAAAAAGAGAGAGCAAAAGCAAGCTGGAGCCATAGCAGCCTAGAGGCAAAATCTACCAGGAAGATAAAACGTCATCCATACACAGCAGTGACTGAGCTACAGGATGCGTCCAGAAGCAGCTCTCCGGCAGCCGCATCCTGCCAAGAAATCAGGTGCTTCTGTGGCTGCTGCCATTAAGTTGTTTTCTTTTTCTTTCTTTTTTTTTTTTTTTTGTGTTGTTTTTTGTTTGTTTGTTTGTGGGTTTTTTTGTTTTGTTTTGGTTTTTTTTTGGTTGTTGTTGTTTGTTTGTTTGTTTTTTTTTTTTTTGTTTGTTTGTTTGTTTTTAACTGTGTCACTTGAAACATGGCTGTGAGCATAATTCGAAGAGAAAGGCAGGGCAGAGCAGGACAGCGGGCAGCCGTCCCACCAGGCTGTCTCCTTGCAGCTCCACCTCCGCCTGCCCTCTCCCAGCTGCCTGCATTGACACATAGCTGTATTTAAACACTTCTCTCTCCTTCTGTCTTCTGCTGGCACTTTTTCACGGAAACCTCTGCCTTTTTGCTGGTGAACAGGGAGAAGACAAGCATTACTCATGGTTTTCTCTGTTCCCAGGGACAGAGGCTCTCCAGACCTCTAATGACGACTTAACTATCCAAAGCCAAATGTCTTGCAAGCCTTTCTCTATTGAAATGAGTAATACCTCACACATCAGATGTCCATGCTAGAGCCATGAGGATTTGGCATTTGCAGATATGCAGGAGAAAGTGCAATGAAAGGAACCATTTTGTCAGTAACTGTATCTACTGAAGACTGTATTTATGTTAAGCCTGGCTACCACGTTTCAGCCCAGTGCAGTGTGCCACCCATGCAAGACTGTTTATTTTTCAGTGGATTGTACCTCTGGGGAATTTCCTGATTTCTTGCTGCTGCTCGGCTCACAAAAGTGCCCAGGTCCTAACCAAGCCTTGCTTCTCTGGTGGGTTTCCCCAGTTTTGTGGCTCATCAAGGGTACCCACAAGGTTATTTTTATCAGGGTGTTGGCAACAACTGCTGCAAGATGGAGACAAAACTGCAATGCCTCCAAATATCTGTTTGCTTTTTAAGTTTCTGACTGCTGTTTTTGGTGGGTAGCTAGTGTATGCTGGGAGCTTTCAAGTCCTTCCCCTGCTCAACACGGCGTTAGCTTCCCTGTCCTCACCAGGCTGACACTGCCTGGCATTTCCGCCAACATGAACCCCTGCATTGGCAGAACCCCCATAATTATGTTAATTTTGGGGCACCACTTGTAGTGTTACTTGGCTTTGTCCTTAATTGTATGAATGGTGGGACAGCAGTGATAGTAGGCAGTGCAACAGTCTGCCCTTATACTTCAGTAAGGATGTTTCCACTGCAAAGAATAATGCCATGACAGGTGATTTTTCAATGGCTCTTTTAAGAAGCACAAAGAGAAGGAAAATTTGCCTTTAAAGACATAAAACTGCCCGTGTGAGCGGGTGCACAGCGGCATAGCAGCTCCTGGCCTGGCAGCCTTGCACCCGGCAGCACCAGGTGGGCACCTGGACGGCTGCTCCAGCTGCGCTCACCACCCCAGACCAAGCTCCCAAGCCTTATGGCCACAGAAAATAATGGAAAATTTTGTGCTATTGAGTATATAACTCACTTGAGACCAAGCTCTGCAAAGACTGCTGAGCTTGCTTCACATGTTCCCTATGTTCCCTTGTCTTGCAAGTCCTTTTCTGAATAGGAAGCAACAAAAAAAAAAAAAAATCGAAAAAGAAAGTTATTCCTCTGGAGTACTTTGATGAGTGCTATTTGTAAACCCCTTTAAATAGTTTTTCCCGTCATGGAAGCCTGGGAGGCCAATATGTGCTCTTTGTGGGGTGTTTGCAATGAGACGTGGCCACATCTGTGGACTATTCACATCTTGGACATGATTCCTGCCTCTCTGCCGTGTCAGAAATAGGCCCGGCTGGCAGAAGACAAGCCTCTCAAAACAACCATCAGTTTTGTGTATCTGCGATTTTGGTTTTTGGAGTCTGTGTTGTCATCCGCACCCCTCCCCAATTAAGACACCGAAGACTTCTCCAATTAGACCTGAGTGATTTACAGCTCAGTCACTTCTGTTGAATACTCTGGAAATCACTTCAGCCACAAGGAAGTGTTTACCAAGTTTTAAAGGAAAAATGAGCCTGCCCTCTAGCTGCTGAGTGCACTCACGTCTCCGCTTCTTTGACTTTCCTACAGCAGGCGGGATGTACTTCAAATCAGTTTTGATTCCTCCCCTCATGCTTCCTGGGTTCTGTCGTTTCTTGCCCTGCTCAGGGGCTCCAGCTGGGTTTGCTACACGGTTCTGCTGCACGGACCTGACCACCTGGATTGCTGTTAACTGAGAAGGTGCGACTGCGTGACTTTTGCACAGTAAAACTGATCCTCCAAGTCACAGGGCAGCAGTTCCTGGCATACGTTCACCTGCATTGCCTTCATCACAGCGATGCACCAGTTCTTGAGGAGCAAGACCATTTCTCACAGCCCTCAGGGTCTGGTGATAGCACCTAAGGTCAGCACCTGAATTTAAGATAAGGACCACAGCAAAAATGGGTTCAAGTGCCAGTTCAAATATGTATATAGGTATTATTTGGATAAAACAACCTTGAAAAATGCAAGAGAAAGCAAGAAGTCACCCGTGTGTCAGGGGACTGATACTCTAAAAGCATAATGCCCCTGAAACTCCAGAAAGGTTCAGCATTTTGGAGTTTTAAATGGTGAGAAGACAAACTGATGCTTATATGTGCTTATATACACTGTCACAAAGGCACATGGCACTGTACAAACAGATTGCCATATACAGCAGAGGCAGGGGCCATAGATTAAGAAGCTAATGGCTTGAGGCACATGGTGATTCAAGAAGGGAGGTGGACCTTGAAGAGCTTCTGGCTTTCAGGACTGAGTAATTAAATAGACTGTGAGGAGACAGTAATTCAAACTGTGGCTGGATATAGGAGCAGTTTAGAAAAAGTGGGGGAAAGAGGGAAAGTTGCATCATAAGGATCATTCCATGGTGTTTCCTCACTTTCTGTCTGTTGTTCTAGAGTACATCTAAAAGGCCTAGAATACTAGATCAGGCCTTTAACATATCATAACATAGGAAAAAAAGGAGGAGAAATCATGAATGGAGAAGAGGCGGAAAAGGAAGGAGAACTTTCACCCTCTCATACTGGGCAGTTACTATATGGATTCTGACTGGCTACATTGGTGAGGGGAGGAACGATTTCAGAAGTGTCAGCATGGTTCTTTGTTTGTTGTCCATGGTGAAACCTGGCAGTGACCATTCACAATCACAAAGTAATTTCTCCAAATGATCTGAGAGGAAAAAATGGTAAAGCATTTCGGAAATGCTGAAAGAGTTCTTTGGTTTGATTTTGTTTTGTTTTGTTTTTTTCCCAGAAAAGTCAAAGAGTCTGTTGCAGAAAAAGGAAACATCTAGCACTTTCAACATGGACTATTCTGTTTTCAAGCATTCGAAGTGAAATACAAGAAATTAATGTTCGGGGAAAGTGTCTTCTTTTTATTGCTGCTTCTGCCTAATGCAAGTGCTGGAGATAACATGGATCAGGTCAGGATCCTTTCCTTGCCTCTAGTGACTTGGACACCCATTGCCCAAATTTAATGATGATGAAGTTCTTCCTTTCGCAACCGCAAATATGTGCTCTGTGTCCTGTGACAAGGCATCCTGGCTGGAGCTGGGCTCATCTCAAGTGACCATGGTGCTGGCAGTCCTTGAGGGATTTCCATTGACCTCTTCTGCAGACACTGTCTCACTTTTCTGACAGCACTTAGAGGCTGAAGGAGACACAGAGGTATTTATTAACACAGTGGTTAGACCACTGTGCTGAGAAGGAAGGGAGATTAATCAAATTAACTCTTGTGGAGACAAAACATAGTTTTTAACCAAAAATTCCTGTTTCTTGGGGAAACAGCCTAATGACAAGGCTATGATGTTACACCTTTGGTCTGAATTAAAATGGCTGCAGGGCACTCAAAAAGTAGCTGTTGAGCTAAACAATGAAATCCTCCCTGACCCTTGTAAGTAGCTAGGAGGAGGGAAAGGAGAAGATGCCTTTAAAGCTTTATGGCTTATTTTTTTCTTGGGAAACTAGGATTTTAACTAACTTGTGAATTTTGTGGCAAGTGTCTGCCATCACTGAATGCTTAAAAGTAAAATGTACAGTCTCGTCTCCACCAGACAATTGTTTAAGGTGCTGAGGCAGAGGGGTAAGGTGGACAGTCAAAGGGGGTTGGTCTCTGGGAAGGTTTTGAACATGATGGACAAGGAGGAGAGAGCTGTAAGCAAAGCCCAAGGTGGTGGAAATTGTGGGGGTGCAATGAGGAGCAAGAACTTGATCAGGCCAACGAGAGGCTATCAAGAGGAGGGTTTGAAGCTGTGCCAGGGGTTTGTTGCAGTGCACTGCACCTTGGCTTACTTCTTCAGTAGCAAGGTGGAGACATATGGAACAACTGGCAGAAGTGGTGTGTCTGAAAGACATGTTTAATAAGGAATTTCCCACTTCAGAAGCCACTAGATGGCATATGAGTTGTAGCAGAAATTAAGCACAGTAACTGGAGGCAGAACAAGCTCCTCAGCGGTCAGACATTGCTGGAGGGGTCATTGCCCATGCCAGGCATCGTTGTGCAAGAGCTAGCTCATTGCAGTAGCTCCATATTCTAACATATCACAAATGTGTGGGTGTTGCTGTTTTTTTTTTTTGTTTTGTTTTCTTTTAAAAAAAGAAAAAAATCTTGGGTTTCTGTGGGACAAATATGTTAACAGGCAGGAACCAGCCCACGGGTCTCCACAGGGACCTCTCAGCATGCCTCTGCTCCCCTCCCCCTTGGCAGGCCATGTCTGAGCCTTTGTAGCAGTTACCAGTTACCTCCTGCTGTGTTTTCAGTTTGAATTTAAACAGAGTGTTATTTTACATGAACATTCACCAGCTAGGCCTGGCCAAATATATTTTATAAAGGTCACTGAACAGTCACCATTAGCCTCTACCTACTATTGCAGGGGACAGTGTTGAAGCAGTTCTCCAACTCTGTCACCTCTGTATTGAACCATTTGGTCATTTTCTTGTGTTTTTTTTGTTTGTTTCCTTGTTTGTTTTTAATGTTCAAGTTGAACAAACTCCAACAAAGATCCCATGCAAACCCAGCTGACTAATCAAGGCTACTTATTTCAAGCAATGGGTCACAAATACATCTTTGTTTCAATAGCTAAAAGCATCTTCTACAATGTGCTTTTGATTAATTCCTTCAGTGGTATTTGCAAGTAATGCCACAGAGGTCTCTCAAATTCCCCCAGTGCAGCGTTGGCATGTGCCAGCTCAGAAACAGCCCTCTGAATCCTGGCCCTCTGAATCACTTGGTCACAACACAGAATATTTTCTCCCAGCTATTCAGCTTGCAGGAATATTGTCATTTGGAAGAGGAAATTTAGTTAATCAACTGATGGAATAACATATTGAAGTATATGAAAAATAAAGGGTACCTCTACAAAAATGTGGAAGCATAAGCAGTCTTGGCTATAAAAGGGAAGATACAGGTTCCACCTACTAATGACTCCTGGTGTCTAGAAAGAGACAGGCAGAGAAGTGTTTTAGAAGGCAAAAATGGGGATTAGGCACCTTACTTCTGCACTGGGCATCATTTGTACAATTGTTACCAACCACCCATGAAAGCTGTAAGCTGGAGGTGTGAAAGGTAAGGGCAGGGACATGTTCCCACTGTATTTCTTGCAATGAGAACCCAGCCCCTAATTTGTTTATGAATTATAGGGGCTCATCATTAGACCTGGAGATGGCTTGCTGCCTTCATCTTTCTGCCCCAGCCAGTATGTGGGTTGTGTTGGCTGGATGGTCTCCATCTGAGTCCTACACATTTACCAAGGACTGTCAAGATATATGCTTTCTGCTACTTGAAGTCTTGAGTGGATTTATAAATGAAGCAACAATTTAGAAGTTTTAGGAAAGACTTGCTTGTTTGACTATATGTGCTTTTTCAGCATAAACATTACTTAGGGCTTTTCAAAGCAAACTGACATGGTTGCTGTCGTAATTTCAACATTAGCTGTCAAAACATCCCTCTTGGTGGCTGTCTTGTTCTTGTGGTACATGGGCCTTTGTGGCTGGCTTTTGGCTCTGCAGTTCAGAAGAAACTGTAGAACTGAGCAAAAAGATGAAAGGAATTCAGCCACTTTAAAAAACAAAACCAAACCCCAACCAAACAAGGTATTTAGTAATTTTTGGCTGAATTTCTCCTTTTGTCCAAGGATTCAGGCTGTAACAATTATGTGTGGGTGCTCTATATGTTTTTTCTAGTTCAAAGTAAATATCTCTATTGTGTGGGAGCAGTGATAGAACTATACTGTGCTATTTAGATTAGCAATAAGAAAGCATGCATAAAAATGTTGAGGTAGCATTGGGTTTACTGTGGAAAAAGTGCTAAAGGAGCCCGAAGGGCCTGCCTCAAATAATTGTCTGCTTCACTCCACTTACTTCTGGCAAGTTTCCCTCTCTGTCCCTTCATCAGAGTGCTTCAGCTTATTTCTAGCTCTGCCAACCAGTGCCTCCCCGGCTGAGGAGCCAGCTACTGCTCCAACCCTGTCAGATAGTGACCATGCCCTTGACATTTAAGTTCATGTAAATTAAAGGTCAACTAACTCACCAGCTGGTGTCCCAGACCAGACAGTAAGAAGTAGGTAAACTCTGTACTGCCTAAAGTAGGAGAGGATTTACTCTTAAATGCATTTACTTTTGACATGCTGATGCTGTATGCTGTAGCCCCACAAAGCACAGAGACCTTCCTGTAGCATGAACAGAGATCTTGGAGCAGAAAACCCCATGAGGAACATCCAGATGGAGCTGGTTTTTCTCTCACAGATGTTTGAGAAATCAGAAAAGTCCACTGTCCACTTCAGGATGAACCCAAACTCCTGGGGTATTTTCTGCTTAATGGAAAGGTCACAGAGATCTTTCTCATCTCTGTGATAGCCTAGACGTCACCAGAAAGACACTGGGCAATGACAGACCAAGAGTCAGTCTCTGCTCATGCTGGATTTCAGGCCGGAACTCTGCATCCTCTTACCCACATCCAGCAGGATGTAATAAGGCATGCCAAGGAGGGGTCCCCTTTCTTGAGGAGAGCGGTTCTACCTTGTTCTGGTTAAAGTGTATTTGCAAAAAGCTCAACCCTTGCTTTCCTACAGCCTAGCTGCTCTCTTCCCTGCAGGCTGCCTACTCTACTAGAACTGGGGATGGCCTCTCTTGCTTGGATCAGAGTTTGTGTGTTCACATTTCTGTGCCACTGTGGCCTTAAGTTGGTTGCCTGGACTGGTGCCTTCAAGTTTTTGACATTTGATCTCTAATGATGAACTTAATCTGTTTCCAGTAATGTCACCTTCAGCTGAGTTTTGACAGCAAAACAGGCTACTAGGTGGGTGTTAGTAGGTGAAGTTGAAGAAACACAGAGTGGAATAAAAGAGGAAACCACATGTTGATCATAAGGAAGGATGCTACAAAGGACTGACCAAGACTCCAGGTCTGGGCTGTGGCCTTATCATATCTGACCTGTTCTACAGTGTTGTGGCTACATGAGCTGGGCTTCCAAAGCCCCAGCAGGTATGAGCAGAGGGATTTTCTGCTGCTATTGCAACACCAGCTCTCCCAAGAATTTTAGCTGAGGTCACCACTGTTCTATCCAGACTCCTTTAAAAAAGATCATACTGGCCCTACATCTGGAAAGAGTTTATTTGCTCATCAGAAGCTGGTGGCCTGCTCCAACCTCAATGAAGTAAGGCACAGATAGGGAGGAGCCCTGGTCTGTGGCCTCAGGCCATGCCAGCAATGAGGACATGTCTGCAGCACTCTGTCAGTAGGGATGGTTTTTTTTCTACAATTGCAACGACAATATTTTTTTTTTTCTAAAAATTTTCTACAGTGTTGACTAAGACAATTGTCTTGCCCTATACTCTTAGCCAAAACAGATAATCTGTTAAAATTTTGCAAAGTAGAGGGTGATCCAGGATTTGCACTTTGATACTGCAGTAGAAATGTTTCTTAGGACTGTGGGAAAAGAGCAAGGTTTCTTAGGCAGTGCTAGGTTTGGGTGGCATTTTGGTGAAGAAGCTCATGATCACATGAGTTTAATTTTCAACTCAAAGCTTTTAGTGCTTGTTCCTAGCTAAAGGGTCAACTTTGGTTTTCCAGTCACCGTGTTGAGCTATGTGGTACAAACCAGAAGCAGCTCACTCACAGAACACGGAGCAAGAATCTGTGCATCTTCTTCACAGGAAGGTCCATAATTTAAAGAATCAGAATGAGATCACAATTTAAAAAGATTTGCATGCATTCAAATTTTGCATGTTGAATTCTGCAATGTTTTGAATGTGAATGTTTTGAATGGTAAAATATTTTTATCAGACTATTAAAATAAAGTATTATGTTCTGGAGGTGTCAAAATAGAACTTCCAGCCTTACCCAAATGGGGATTATGATTTTCAACACAACTGTGTTTTCACATGCACGCCCTTCTGTTAGAAAAATTTTGGCTCTTTCTAGCTTTAGCTATTGGCTAATATAAAATCAGACCATCTACCTGCTGTACGATTTTGCTCTAAGAAATTCTCTCAACAACAGCATTTCAATAAAAGCTGCACCGATGCATGTATCTTTGAAATCTGGTTAGAAACGTCTTACCTGCAGTGTGCTATATTCTGAAAGAGGATTATCATGACAGTAAAATCTCTCTTCTCTTTCATCTCTGACCTACTTTACAGTAATTTCTATTAAAAAGTATAAATATCTGCTGAATAAAACTTTATACATTGCACCTTTTATCTTAATTTTTAAATTAAATTTAATGAATTAACCTCTCAGAAGTCTAGCTGGCCGCTAAGGTGATGCTCATTTCATGCTTTGGGCAACTGAGGAACTGGAGAGGTAAGGGTCTGACACACTCCATGCAAGCAGCAGAGCCTGAGACCTTCAACACCAGCCTAATTTCCCAGAAGCTCAGGACAGTTTCTTTTTGCTATATGGGTCCCTTGTCCTGAACTTAGGCAGAAAATAACTGTGGGGGAAACCCCAACTTTTTTGGTATGAAGACTGTGGAAAGCGTTAAGGTGTTTTGCCCTTCCCCAGTTCCCATATAATTAGTATATAATTAGTACATGTGATGCAATGTTTTACTGTAAAATTTAGGAGATCCAAATTGCAATGTGCCAGGAGGTGAAGCAGTAAAGAGGAAAAGGAAGGAAGACAAAATAGTTCCAGATCCTCTGCTTCTTGAGATCCTCTGCCAAAATGTGCTGCTCGCACTGCCCTGTATTTTTCATTTCCTTTTTCATGAGACACAAGAGCTGGGCAGATACCAGGAAAAATAATAGACTGACTGACTATGCAGAGTCACAGTAAATGGGAATAGTCTTTATGTCCTGACAACTGTATCAATACACAAGGTGAAGGAGAGAAAGACTCTTCTGAGTAATCGTTCTGTAACCGCACATGCAAGAAGTGACAGAAGACAAAATGTTTTTCCACTTGGAAATGTTATTCTCTTAGGGGACCTTATTTTCCTCCTACGGTGATGTGACAACGATCTGTTATAAACATGAATAGCTCAATGAGTAATATGTCCTAGTTAGAGGGTCAGAAACAAACATCCTTAAGCCATGGAACAGAAATGCCTTTTTGAATGCATTTATACCAGCTCAGTGCAGTGATTAGATTTGCTGAAAAAATTCTCAAGGGGGTTTAATTCCATTTTGTTTTGTTTTGTTTTGGCTCGGTTTATTTTATTTTATCCTTTTTTTTTTTTTTTTTTTATTCTATTTCTTGCATTCTAACAGTTGAAGTTGATTGTAATGGTAGCAGCCACAGAGTGTAATTATCACAGTTGCTGTTCTGATTTTGGTTTAAGTTCCTTGAAGGCAAGGCTTTTATGAGCTGCAAATCAAGGGCACTCTAGTGAGTGCTTTCTTGGCTTCCAGAAAGCGATCAGCAGTGACAGCTAAAGATTCTAGCTATTCTTTATCAGCTTTATCATAGTTTTGAGTTTTGCCCTTTATATCTTGCAGGCAGTGGAGTGGAGTAATAAAACACCTCTGCATGGGAAATTATTTACCATTGCATGGATTGATCCAAAAATAAACCTGACTAGAATCCAGATAGAGGGAACATGGACACTAGAAGCTTTATGGAAGAGGTGGATTGCCAAATTCTGGGCTTTCTTTATTGATCGCTCCCCATCATATCTTCCATTTTTTTAAAACTGGAACATGCATCCATGCTGAATATCAGAAAAGGCACTTTCATTGCCCATTTCTGCTGATGATGGTGTGCAGGCATGTGGAAGACACTACCGTTATTACCAGAAGTGCTATGCCAGCTTGGATAAATGACCTCTCTAGTGCTGATCCTGGGTTAAATCCTGGCTGTTTCCCTGTCACTCCAGGACTTCCAGTTTGTGGGAGCAGCGTGCCTCCTCCCAGACAGGCACCCAGTGCCTGATGTGCTGCACCAGGAGGTGCTGGACCATGGCAGTCCACAGAAAAAAGACACTCAGACTCTGTAAATTATCATTGATAGTGTTGTTTAGTACAGCTGATGCTATAAAAATAAAATATCATAGATAATCTTACATCCCTGTGGATGCTGGGAACCCCAAGCTGTGTACCAGCAGGCAGCATGTCGTGCAGACCCCTCCACAGAGACAATTACCCCAGTTCGGTCATTTGAGCTGTGACAGGATTTTCTTACAAGGTAACAGCTGCTCATCATTTCTACTGTCAAACAGAAAGGATGTTCGCAATCCCAACTTCTTGCCGTGCTTTTGGACAAAGGCAAGGCCACACCAGCAGCGTAATTCCTGGTCCCAGGTGGGAGCTGCCCAGAGGCTCCTGCATTACAACATGATAGTGAAATTTGTCCTGTGGCCATGGGGTACCCCAGCATGGGGACATGGTGCACGCACAGGCTAACTGCTGCACGGGCCACTAGCTCCCACAGTGCTCCTCCAGTCAGGATCTCTGCACTGAGGCTTCACCACATCCTGGTGTCTTACAGAAAATGTCTGGGCCAGCAGCACTGCAGGTGGGGGGCTCCAGAGGGGGACCTAAGGCAGCACCGTGGTGCTGCAGACCCGCTCTGCTCCATGCCATTACATACCAGTCATCCTGCATTCAGACACCAGGCTGCCTGCGGCAGTAATCATGCCTCAGGCATATGGGCTAAGCTGTTGCCTCTTGCTGTGAGATGTCTGTCCTCAGAGCACATCTTTCAACAAACCTTGCCAGGAAGGTTTAAGACACCTGTAAAAGCCCCTTATCAAGTGAAAACTGAACCTCAACTCAGTGTTGTCAAACTCCTGCATGTCACTAAGTTCTTAAAACAATGTAGGTTTAAGCTTAATTGATGTGAGTGACCATGAGTGTTTTTGTGCACCAGCTGATTTACACCAACGTGATTTTAGTTCTGCAGCTATTGTAGAAAAGTAGAGTTCTGGTCCCCTGTCACCCCACCCCACCACTGTCATTGCTCAGGCATCTGCCAAGGGTTGATGCTCAGGCCTCTGCCAAGGAAAATGCTACCAAACCAGAAGAGCAGCCCTTCTGCTCCTCACAATGCAAGGGTGCAAGTGGGCAGAGTGTGCACAGGCTGATCCCTCCTGAAAATGACAAATATTTAAGCAATGACAACAGACTCATGGTGGAGATGTGGTGGGGATAAGCCAGTGATCTCCCCAAGAACCCGATGGGTGCTGGAGGGTTTTTCTTGTTCCCTTCAGCGCAAGTCAGGGAGAAAATGGTAATGTGTAGGAGGTGTACAGAAGTGCATGGGACCCCGACCCATGGTGCTGTGGGGTGCGTGGTGGCTGGCAGGCAGCAGGGACTTCCAGGACCACCCCTGGATTACTGTGTTTGATGGGCTGGTGTTTGCAAAGCACTGGCCCCTCAGCTCACAGTGCTGAGCAGTGGCTATACTGCAGGGGAAATTGCTTTGGCCTTCCTTGCTCAGTGCTTTCACATCTGTTTGGCCAGGATAATTTTATTTTTCTCACCCAAAAATAAATATCTTTAAATGGAGTCACCTTAACCTCCACAGAGGGTTATTACAAGTTACTTGGGCACATCTGGAGTGTACAGTCTGTCTGCTCAGGCTTCAGAAATCAGATTATAGTCTCCTTTCAAAACCTAGACGTATGTCTTCTTGAGCCATGAGTCACCTTAACTATGACATACTTGTTTGGATTGCTTCTGCTTAAAAAAGAAGCCCTGAGCATCAAGAAGCAGTGGGGAACTGCGTCCCTGTATTCTGCAGGTGCAGCCGGGTGGGCTCCTGCCCTACTGCATGTGGTGCAGTATGGAAGGAAGTGCTCCAGCGTCACGGAAACACGCGCTGACATGACATGAAAGCAAATACTGATTTGAAACCCGCCTGCAAAAGGGGCTTTCTCTTGCAGCTGTCAGAAGAACCCTTGAGTTGTGGTGATTGCAGAGCAGGGAAGTGGCTTGGGAGCTGGGGGTTACTTCTCTGCTCCCACCAGTACACCCATCGCTTCTGCCTCCAGTCCAGCAAGTACGCAGTGTGCTGCTGGCACAGCCTGACCTGTCCCTGTATCCTGTAGCAGGGCTCAGGGCCATGGCCCCGGCCCAGGTGTACAACGGTGTGGTGAGGGCTACATCAGTGTCCAGACTGTCCCCCAAATGGGGTCCCTGACCCTGACACAGCCAATATCAGGGAACACTGCATTGGGGTGCACCAGGAGGAGCAGCTTCTCCTGGGGATTAGACAAACCTGGCTTGACAGTGCCTCCACGGAGAGTTTGTGGCAGTGGGGAAGGATCATGTTGGATGTGATTCAGTGTCATGGAGCACTACTCCCCAGGGAATCACAGCTGACTGCTGACCCTTCCCGCAGCCGGCCCCTGCCCTCAGCAAACATCGGAGCAAAACAATGGCCTGGCAAAATGAAACCCTGAAAACCTCTTCTTGCTTTTCTAACATGATTGATATATAGCCTTGAGCAGCAACAGGCATATCAAACAAATTGACAGCAGTTAATATTTACAGGACCAAAGATCACAGAAAATCAATAAAGTCTGTGAGATGATCATGAGCAAAAACTTCAAAACCAGAGGTAAAACTTTCCAAACTAAAGGGCCAGTGAAAGTCCCATCAGTGTCTGACAGTGCAGTTTCCTTCTTTCCCTTGTACATCTGCTTGTGTAATGCTGCATGTACAGCTTAGACCAAAAGCTTCTACCTTAAAATCAGGCTTTATATCACATACTTCAATCAAAGGACTTGTAATGGGCAAAGGGATCATCAGGCTAATCCCAAAGGTATCTAGTTCATGAAGCACTTTCCTGGAATCTGTGCAACATTGAAATACTGCAGGCTGGTGCTTCCTAAGCTGCTTTATTGTCTGTAAGACATGGGTCCATGGGCAAATGTTTTCAGGATACGACTCCCACTCGCAGACTGATAACTTTGTGCAGTCCCAAATTATTGTGTCGTAGAATTTAGGACTCTAAGAAATTTGCTATGCTAAAGAAGTTGCAGGAACAGGGGTTGATAAGACACAGAGAGAAAAGCAGGCAAAAGCATGTAGCCTTCCCTCTGGCTCCTTAGGTGTAATAACATGTTTTTGACTAAATGCCCAGGGAAGGTCTCTCCTGAAGTTGCTCCCATGCTACATCCTCATGCCAAAGCCCATGAGCTCTCACTGGACATTCATGTTACACCTCCTGCTTGGCAGCCCCAGCATAAATCCAGCTGGAGAGCAGGACAAAGGTCCCACTTTTGGGGACAAGGACTCCACTTGATTTAGCTCCTTTTTGGAAAGCATTCTCATGTGCAGAGCATATCCCCGACCAGGCATCTAACCCAGTACTTGCCTCAAAGTTACAGCACAGGCCAAGAGTGCACAAAAGCAGGGGGGTGATGGTGGAGAGGTGGTCGACAGTGCACCACATTTTTGGTCCCAACTGACGCTCTAACTGCAGGATTGTTGGTGGAGCCAGAGTTAAGCTGGGACTAGATGCCAATAGGGACTGAGTCCCCTTGCACTGGGCTAGGGGAAAGTGCCTAGGACAAAAGTCAGGCAAAGAGGGCAGCTGAGGAAACAACATCACAAGAGAGCTGCAAAGGTGGCCAGTTGTGGCTGGAATGATGCTGGACTAAAGGGGACCCAGGAATTGTACCTGTGGCCAAAGAGCTCAGATGTAATTCCAAGAAGGAGAAAGACTTAATGCAAAGGGGTTGTTCTGGGGCTGGGGTTGTCCAGTGCTGTCCTTGCTGGATATTTCTCTGGTCTTGTGATCCCTCAACCCTACATCCCAGGAGATCCTTGAAACAAGAAATCCTGGAAAGGAGTTTCCCATAACCACACCATGACCACCCCATCCACTCCCCACCTTTCCCGCAGCCTGCAGTGTCTCAGCTCTTTCTCTCACAACATGACAAATGCAAAGAAATCCTTCTGCAGAATTAAGTTGGTTGATATTTCAATCAGCAGCTTTCAACCTGCAGCCTATGAAATCCCACAGGTACAAGGTAAGTAGCCAACAAATGGGAAGACTATTGTCAAAAGGCTTAAATTTGTCACAGGGGGATCCTACATCCATTAGGGAAAATATCTGGTCCCATAAACATAAAATGGTCCACAGCCTGCCAGATGTGTGTTTGCCCATAAAACAGCCGATATTCCAGTGGAACAGCATCTCTATTGAGTTTGAGTTTAGCCATGAGATAAAAATAACCAGGCTTAACATTTGGAAAAGTCATCTATGTTTTACAAATTTGTAAAAAGCCATTATGCAAAAATAGTTGTGTCATACCTATGTCATTTAATATCACAGGGATTTAGATGTTGGCTAACCCAACTGGCCAGACCAGCTCTTTTATAATTCTGAAGAAAAAAAATGCAAAGTCATGTGCATTCTGTGTGGGGCTCTATTTTTATTTCTCACAGGCTTCTAGCTCTTTCTCCATTGCTGAACTGCTTGCATAATACATTGCAATTTTAATTGAGGGAGAAAAGCATTTTGTGTCTGCCAGTGACCTAGGCAGTAGGAAATGTTTTACCAGTAAAATTGGTCAGGGAGTTTCATTGGTGAATGAGAGGAGGAGGTTAAACCACGTGAAGCTGTTTCTGTTCTAGCATTTATTAACAAGACAAGGCAGGGACTATATTTGCTCTCAGAGGGATTGGTGGTCAATGCTGAAACACAATTTCATGCAGCATGAGGAAAGCTCTGCTTAAACACTTTGAAGGGTGACAGTGAGTTATGCAGAGACTGCTGTTTCACCTGGTCCCATACACAGGGCACTCAGCATATAAAAAGCTTTTTGGCTGTGAGCTCATCTTGCCACATCCATATTGAAGATAACACAGAATTAGACAGCATTAATGACACTAAATGACACTTAGCTCTTTGCAGTATGATGGCAAATAGCCTTATTGAAGTAGGCACATGCTATTTGTCTTGGTTTGCAGATGTGGAAACTGAAGTACAGAAGTGAGCTGCTCAAGGTGACAAATACTAACTGGCAGGACTGCGACTAGGACCCAGTCCTGTTTTTTTCTGGACTGCCCTTGTGTGACATGTTCTCAGACTTTGTATCATGGATTAGCTCCAGCCTTGACTCTATACTGCTGAACTTCTGACCTGTCATGTGTGGCTGTAGATCAGAAATTGGGACACCCCTGTGGGATCAAGTGGTTGATCTCCTCTCGGCCCTGGGTATGAATTAGCTACACTCCTGGTGTCTTGCAGTGCTTTAAGCACTCTGCCTCATAATGAGCCCCCTATAGAAGCATCTTCATCCTGAAAGTTCATAAAGAAAACGTTCAGTACCTGTTGTTTAGAAGTGCTATAAGGGCAGCTGGGCAGGAGGTTGGATTATCTGACCTCCTGAGATCTGCTCCAGTCCTAACTGATTTTATCTGAATGACTAAAAAAAGTTGACAATTTATTTTCTGGCAGAGCTTGTGCTGAGGACCCTCAGTTGTTTATCACCTGCCATCTCATGAGAGTCATGGCGGCTCCGGTCCTTGCCCTCCAGAGCTGTCATTGCTGGAACCAGCCTGATGCGACTAGTGCCTTGGGATGCGTATCCCAAGGTTGCTGTCTAACCAAGGGCTGATGGTTTGGCTCTTGAAGATGCTGGGCATGTGTGAGTAGCAAGGTCCTCTCAAATTAAATCACAGCTGTCCAGAGCACACTTGGTTTACATGCAGCTGGCTTTCCTAGCAGCTTAGCCAAGTTGGGAACCACCAAGGAGCAAAGGTAGGGCCCTGCCTGTGGCACAACACTCTCCTGAGCTTGGAAGACACTAACGCCACCCAGCTATTAAAATACAAGTTTTCCTTACAGGGTGGGTCAAGCACTTGTATAACTTAGTTGGATTTACCAAAGCCTTTTCACTAAGTATTACAAGCACTTCAGCAACCTCTGAAAAATTGCTTAGGTCACCACTACCTTGGAATCTCCCACATTTTCATGCCTGGGCTATACATACACATGCATATAGAACGTATAGTATGTTCAACATATATGTATGGAATTTGGTTCCTATTGTCACCATATCTGAGAACCTGTTATTGTGCTTTTGAGAAGGCAAACACTATTATCCCTGTCTACAAACAGTAAACTGAAGCACGAGGACCCCAATGCCCTGATGAGGAGTGCCTGACTCCTCTGTGTCTCTCACTGGAAGTCTGATGGGAGTTAGGTAAGACAATGCTTTTTGGGTTGTGCAGTTTAATTACTTGTCTAGGGAAACAGGGGACAGCTGCAAAGCATTAAACCTAGATTTCAAACTAGCACCTTATGCACTAGACCATACTCCTTCCCCCTCCCATAGAGGTAGAATTATAAAGTTTACATAAGACAAACAAGTTGCTGTCTTTGGCAAGTACTGATATTCTTGATCAAATAGTTTCTCTAGTTTAATATTTTAATTAAAATCTAAATATGAATCCAATTATTTCTCAGCATCTTCGGAATGTGACTTTTCTACTACTATAAGTTTTGAGCTGTCACTGCTTTGAAATCTTCTAAGTTAGAATTCTTAGGCATTACACACGTTTATACCTGTCACATTGCATTCTCCCACTTGCATTTGAAAAGAAGCAGTCATTAATGTGATTTTTTCTCATTCGAAATTATATTTTCTCTTTCTAGAATTACACTGAAATATAGAATCAAAATTGAGCCTTCGTTGGTTTTGTTTTTTTTTTTTCCAGTAAATTAAACTACTGTGCACTATTTTTCTCTCAATACTTTGTGCTGACTTATATTTAATGCATGCCATTGTAATTTCCAAACCTTTCATTTTGCAGGGAATTTAGCTGTACAACCTTGGTCCTCTGAATGTAACACATCATATTTCTACAGACTTTGGTCTGCTTTCTCTTAATTCCTCTGTTCATTGGAGATATGCTTTTCTGCACTTAAGACTACTTCTCATTACTCCATGGATTCCAGCTTAAAATTACGTTTCTTCCCAACACCAGCTGGCTTCATGAATTGCCCTGTATTCAGGAGTATGGATGGCATGCGACAGGTAAAGTGCATTCTCCTTAGGGTCAACTCTTACTAAGAATTCTGGTGTCTACAGGCCAGGTGTTTGCTCTTTGAGTGTGAAATACAGAACTCTGCACCCTGTTGGGTGCCCACAGACCCCTCTCCAGTGCGTGTGAGAGCCCATGGTCTCAGGATGGGACTCAAAATGCTCGGCAGTCCAGGCAAGCCTTAGAGAGCTGCTACACTGAGAGCAAGGCATGACCTAAACACCACTCCTCAGGCAGTTCAGGGCTGTGGGCAGGCACCTCCAGAGACGACTTCTTAACAGGGATGCTCAAGGACATTTCTTTCACAGAACTGAGCAGGACTCACTCCTTTAAAACTGGGCTGGGGGAAAAGGTGGCCCATGTGCCCCCTCTCCCTTTGTATGATAGTTTGAGTTTTCTAAATACAACAGATTAGCAATTTCTAGTTGTACTGTGGGGCAAATTTGATGGCACTAACCATCTGTGGACACATAAAAACTTTTTTATTTTTGGCTGAAAGCAAGTACTTCTTAGGGATATGCTGGTATTTCTTCTCAGTATTTAACTTAATCATTCCTGATCAGTTTTTTCTGTGTACATTCCTACCTAACCTATCCAATATTGCATGCAGTCTGTCTCTGTTTCATTTTCTTTCCATTTATATCACATTTTTAGAATTCCTCAGTCATCTGTTGAATTTGTCATCTATTATCCATGCCTATGTTCTCTAAAACTTATAGAGGAACAAGTAAAGAACAGAAAGAAGTGCAAACTAGCATCTTACTGTGACTTACTGTTACAGTCCCTCCAATTTCTTACCAGACAAGTTGATTCAGGAGCTGTGATTCAGAGAATAACCAGTACTTTGGTAGTAAACATTGATCTTCCGGGTTGTTTTTGTTTTTGTTTGCTTGTTTGTTCCTAGATTTGCCATATGAGGTTTGAATGGTGTTACTTGGTAGGCTTTTCAGGTGCAAATCTACAATGTCAACACACAAACAGGCCTGTCAGCCTGACTCTGGGAATGTATCTAGAAAAACATCTCTGCTAAGGTGCACTTCCAAAGGGGAGTTGAGGTACTTGTGTCCATGACTGCAAAAATTACTCCCAAACCTACCCTGGGAGGTACCACAGATGTCTCCACCCCTGACCTGCAAGGTCTGTCCACATGTAAAGCAGCAGGTCCATGAATCTCCCTGGCTTGGTGACTAGATGTTGCACCTGCCCAGGGAGGATTTGCCCACATCTGTTGGACAATGCAGTCTGGTTGGCACTTCTGAGGCTAAATCCTTCTTGCCTTGGCCTTCCTGGTGATGCTTCACCAATCCCCATAAAATTACTTGGAGGTCACTTAGCAGTCAAATTCTTAAAGTAGTGAGCTGGGTTTATGCCAGCCAGCAGCGAAGCACTCACACAGCTGCTCGCTCAGTCTGCTTTCCCTGAGCAGGGTGGGGGAAGAGAATAGGGAGAACAAAAGTGAGAAAATTGTGTGTTGAGATAAAAGCAGTTTAACAGGTGAAGGAATGAGGCAAAAACCTCACAAGTGACAGAAAGGAAATCACTGACCACTTCCCACAAGCAGACGGATGCCCAGACAGTCTCTGAGCAAGTCACCTTAGAAGCCCCAAACCTCCCCTTCATCCCCCTCTCCCTGGTTTTATTGCTGACATGATGTTTTATGGTATGGAATATCCCTCTGGACACTTTAGGTCAGCTGTGCCAACTGTGTCCCCTCACAGCCTCTTGTCCACTGCCAGCCTACGCGCTATGAGGGCACAGTGGGGAAAAGAGAAACCTGGATGCAAGCACTGTTCAGCAATAGCTAAAACATTGGTACGTTATCAACACTGGTTTAGCCACAAATCCAAAATGCAGCACCATACAGACTGCTAAGAAGAAAGTTCCAGCCAGACCTAGTCTAAATTCCCACCCAGGAGAAAGAAGGGGGCAGTCATGTCTTGCTCCCCATGCTTGCTCCTGCACTTTGCCCCAGGACTTGTCAGGCTATCACATGGGGCCAGCCCAGGCAGTAAGGAGAAGGAAGCAGGACTCCCCTGCCCAGGGGAGCACAAAGACCACCAGACCAGTGTCTTGTGTTCCCAGCCTTCTGACAACCTCTGATGCCATCAGACAGCTTCAGCGTGGAGGCACGTTCCAAATCTGTCACAGGCTCCTGGGGGTCACCCTGGCTCCTAGAAGATGTGCTTTCAAATCCTCTTCTGGAACAGGAGGGAATTCAATTTACCACATTTGCCTTAGGTAAAAAAGGCTAGTATTCAGCATCTCTGTGTTTAATGAGATGCCTGATGCTGTTGGTGAGTGCTTGCTGCATTACGAAGGTACCAGATGGAGTCAGTCCCCAGGCTGCCCAGGCTGGAGCCATGTCTGCACCTTGGCTGGGACATGGGCACTGAGCAGCCCCTCTTGACAGTCTGGGGCAGCTCTAGCCTTGCCTATGGGTGCAGCTGGAGGCCCTGAGAAATTTAAGAAACAGTATAAAGACCATATATGTGCCTCAGCATGACACTGAGCAGAGGTTTTCAGACACATGGATGTGAACAGAAGTGGAGTTTCAGCTTGCAGCTCCTCCAGTTGACTTGGTCTGTGACGCCACTTCTCTACTCCCTCCCCAGTGCCATGACATATCACCCATGCTCACGAGCACTCCTTCAGAAAATGTCTGAAAAAACAGTGGTCCATTTCTTTCTATTCTTTCTATTCTTCCTTTAAATATCCACCATGACCTCCAGGCCGTAAGCAGCTAGTGTTCATCTGTGTGCTCTATTAAAGACAGTAAGACAGACATAAGGAAGTGTTCAACTTGAAATTAAATCTGTAGTCATAATTGCCTTAGTTCTTTTTTGGATCTCTTGGTGCTTCAAAATTAATCTGAGCATCCTGTATCCACAAGGATAACAAAGGCAATCCACATGCACTTAAATTGTTGCCAACAGTAATATAATCTGAATGTCATGGAATCTACCTACACTCCTAAACAACACTCCAAAATCCTAATGTCAGGAAATAAGCTCTGCTGTTTATAATACCTTCTGATGGAGCTATAATGAGGCAGAGAGGTGAGGAGCGGCTCTGAAGCCATAAGTATTTCACAGATTATCAAATTGCAAGATTGAGCCAGATCCGTCCATATAGATATTTATATTAGAGAGACAAAGATGCAGCAAATTCTTGGCCGATGTGAAGAGTCTTCAGCTGATGTGAATTTTTATAACTTGTGCTTTCCAGCAGGGCTGTGGCAGTTCACATCATCAGAGGAGCTGCTACTCTATAATTAGTCAAATCCTTGCAACAGCAATTGCTGTCACCTTCCCATCAACCCTTCTCTCCACAGAGAGTTGCTATTTAACCAGTCACAAAAATGCCACTTATCAGAGCACCTCAACAGTGCATTGAACAAAAGAATATCTGGAACTCAGGTTTGTTGTCAGACAGGCAGAGCCACAGATGACAACAGCATTAATTCAGGATCTTTAGTTATATTAGAAGATCGAAGATCAGCAGATCAGAGGAGACAGTTGGACTGAAGTTGCTCCTGAGCCATCACCTCCGGCTTACAGCAAAGGAGGCAGTGTGGTGAAGAGGGGAGAGCACCAGTGTCTGCTGCTTGCAGCCTGGGTCACTCCCGCATGTTCCAGGGTCTGTGAAATTGGCTTTTAACCTGAGTGGTACAATTAGTAAACCCTCCTGTTAATACAGGCAAAATAACAAAAGGATTATTGGGGTGATGAGGTCTTGGCCAAATGTCCTCCGTCACATTTTTCCTGGAGCAGTGGGGGAAAGGACAAGCTTTCCTGGCCTTTCTGCAATGTGGGATAGCTTGGCTTGATCTTCACAGATCTGAGCAGTGTAGCAGTAGCAGGTTCCCCAGTAAGTCGTCAGCCCTGTCCTGCCTGCTGCAGCATGGTGGAAAAATAGGCCAGGAGGAGCTTTCCTGGGGGTTGCACAAGCCCATCAAATGCCCAGGCAATGACAGAGCTTATCTGGAGGAAAGTGCCTACAGTATTAGAGAAAGCCATGGACAAGGTAAGTTATTAGAAACTGGAAACCAATGCCACATTTCACCACATAAAGTGAACATAAAGCCCATTCCCAATGCATGTGAAATCCTCATTATTCAAGAAAAATAAGAGACTTACCACAGGCCAAGGAGTGGCCTTCACTGGGGATGACCCTCCAGCTCTCCTCCCAAATTACAAACCCACATCTGGGCTCGCAGCAGTGCCTGTGTCTGCTCCACGAGGGTTTCCCTGCTCCCAGGACATCCATACCAAGAGCATGGCTGAGCACTGTGGACAGGAGCTGGGCTCTGCACGTCATCACTTAGCTTGACTTCTGGCCTGAGCTTTCTGGGGCTGTGGTCTGCCATCGCCAGGGCCCTGTTCAGACTGTTCAGCAAGGATTGCAGCACCCTGCCCCAGCATTTCCACACTGATCAGTGCTGTGCAGAATCTGTGCATCTCCACACAGCCCTTTCGCAAACCAGGGGTTTAGCTGATCACCTCATCTTCCTCCTGTTTCTTCAGGACATGAGTGCAGTTTCAAAGAGATGTCACCCTTTAGGAAAACCATGAGAGTGGGTGTTTTGTTTCCAGGAGTGACTTTTCCTGAGGCTTTTGCCGCAGCACTGCCTGCATGGGCTCCCATGCCAGCCTGCTTTCTGTAACAACCCAGGCTGATGCTTTTTTTGGCAGCTTACACAGAATTTGATTGCTTTTGCTCTGGATTGTGACTGTATACTTCTACTTCTGGCCCACAGGGTTTGCAGAGTTGGGACAACCTCTGGGACACTCTGTCCTAAGGGATGTCTGCATACAGCATCCACCTCTTCTACCTGGAAGCTGCCCTGGCCACCTCTCCAGTTAAATGCATGAACCCTCCAAAGAAGAGAACCTCAAGGTGCCTTCACACACTAGTACAGATCACAGAAGTATTATTTGAGTACCAGCAACTTCTTAAAAACAGACTAAAGGCAGTGAGGTAGGAAACGTTCCCCTTGGCATCACAGCAGTATGAAGAGGGGCATCTCCCATTACTCTTCTCTCTGACTCCACCTTCTCACAACAGTTCTGCAACTGATTCTTTGGCAAATATGTATTACCTTACCCTTAAGCAAATGCCACTCACTTTATCAAAGAGTAGTTGAAAGGGTAAATTGTTTTTTGACTACAGCTTGACACCACCTCCTTCCTGTGTGATTTGATTGTGGAAGATCCAGAAAGTTGCAAACAGACTCTCCAGACTATTCTTAGAAAGGATATGCGTGTGTGTGTGTGTGTATGTGTGTGTGAAGTATGTGGGTGTGTTTGTTTATATATATGAATGTATATATGTTTTGCTTATTGTCTTTCATGTATGTATGTCTACAGAGAGAGAGGAAAACAGCAGAAGGGGTAGGGATTGACGTTCATCAGCCTTGTCCATGCAACAAGCCGTGTCCTTGCCTCCCTCCAGCTGCCTCCATACCCGGGTGCAGTGCTGCCACAGGCTGCTGCCGCACACGGTGGTCCCTCTTGCTGGTGGGATGCAGATGTTGTAGCAGCCTCAGCTCATGCCAGCACTCCTCCATGTGCCCTCAGATGAGCTGCGCAGCCCAGCGCAGCCTGGGCAGTGGACTCAGCCTGCCCAGGGATCTCCTCCTTCACCAGGGAGATGCGCAGACCCAGAGCGGGGCAGACGTGGGGCTTTGCTCAGCCTCTGTGCTCTTTGCCATGAGGATGGGAGGGAGCACTAGCCCACAGGCCGTGGCCCTCATCCCCATGGGACCAGTCCTCTCACACACAGTGAAGGCATCAACATCTTCCCACCATTGCTACTATATTTCCACACCCATTCTGAGTATGAACAATCAACTTCGAGGCAAAAGTAGGATCTCAGTTGCTCTGGGGCTCTCAACACTTGACTGCAGTCATCAGCATTACCAAAGTGTCAATGCTCACAACAGTGAGGATATCACCATGATCCCCACCTGCAGCCCAGGCTGGTCAGCCCTCTGCCAAACAACAGCTTTGAACATGTGAGACCAGTATCAGGCCCTGGCAGGGTCTGGAAGACATCAGTGCACTGCCAGGGTGTCCAGTCCCAGCCTTTGGTACCCCACTGGGCTTGCTCCTGGGTGAAGTGGTGACTGGTTGGGGCAGCTCCTGTCTGGGGGACAGGAAGAAAGACCCCCATGGGTCACAGCCACAATAGCTGTGCATCTGGGCCACACCATTCCTCTTCCTTGCAGGGGGACTTGGATGAGGATATGGGGATCATCACAAGCTTCTCACAATGATGGGGAAATTCTGGGAGTTCCTCTGGCATCAAAAGCTATACTGCACCCATCCTGAGTGGTCTTCTGTTGGACATCATCAAGGACCCTGCCCTGCTGGGCATCCTTCTGCAACCCTGCCCAGACCCCATTGTGGCATCAGGGTGCTCACAAGCTGGGGAGGCCACCAGGACGTGGTTGGAGCATGGGTGCCTGTTTGCTGGGGTGCATGAAAGGCTAGCAGCCCATTTTGTGCGTAGAGCTTTAATGGAGGCTGCTGTGTGGAGGGATGCAGAAGGAAATAGGGAATGTCTGTGGTGGCTGTGGCCAGCCACACCACCAGGCTGACCAGCAGTCTGGCCAGAACAGTGGCCAGTGAGAAAGCCCTAGGACTGCTGGATGTAACCAGGGATTTTGACAGTCCCAGGCCATGGGATCCTTGGTTGGGGGGTCTGCACAGCAGGGCTGAGCTGCATTTCATGGTGATGGGGACTGGAATAGGGTCTTGGGCTGTGGGCAGGGCAGGTGGGAAAGGATGAGCCCATGGTGCTTTCCCGCTGCCCGCTGCCTCAGAGGCATTCGTGGTTCTGCCCTCCTACATCAGACAAGGTCTGTCAGACCTTAAAAAGTTCACATCTTTTTTCTTGATCTGATTACTTTAGGCTTGCCACATATGGTATGAGCTGGGCAGCTCATCAAATCTCAGCACTGGCTTGTCCGAGCTTTGAATGGAAGCTCAGTTCATCAGAAGCTTGGTGCTGCAGGTCCCCTTAATTACCAACTTGTCGGTCTCCAATAATTTTGACAGAACTGGTACAGTAATCCACTAATAAATAATTAAAGGAGGCTAATAAGATAAGTGTTGCATAACCTAGATTTATCAAAGATATTAAATTCTTATTTTAAAAATAATGTTAAATTAGTTTGAGAAGTTTTGTTGATAAACATGTTGTAAATATAGCAATACGCTTAGACATGTGTAAGGAAGCTTACCTAATCTTAACTTGTATTCTGACTGAGATAAAAGATAAGACAGAATTGACACCAGGTCTTTGTCTTTTTCAGGAGAGATCCAGAAGAAAACAATCATTATTGACAATGTTGGGGGAATTGGTAAAAATACAGGCACAAGCAAATAATATGCATTTCAGTTTGGTAAAGTACAGTATAATATATCTAGGAACAAAAAAATGTAGGTCATGTTTGCTTAATAAGGTCTTCTGTCTTGCAGAACAGTGATTCTGGAAGAGATTAGGACTCACTGGTAGGTAATCAGTTGTAATGAAATTGGAATATGATGTTGGGACCTTCGGAGTCAATGTGGCTCTTGAATGTAGTCTTCAGTTTGTCAATAAGCAGGAGCTCAGTAAGGTTTGTTGCCTCCACATTTGGCATGGCTGCAGCTGGAATATGGTGTCCAGTGCTGGACTTCACACTCCAAGAGAGACATAAAAAAAATCAGAGAAAGTTCAGCACAGACCAATACTGTCTGAAGGCCTGAAGAACGGGAGACACAAAGTCTACTTTTTTTCTGCCAAAGGGTTTTGATGCTACATGTAAGGATACAACAGCCTGCTGCATTTAGAATTGATAGTTAAGTTTAAGTGAGAGATATGATATAATTACTTTCACTAATGAGGACGATGATTGTCATAGGCTTGCCATTCCTGGAGTTTTCAATCAATGTTTCTCTGAAGGATAGCCTCAAACTCAACTGTAGTTACTGGAACTGAATCAAAAAGTAATTTGGGGGAATTGGGTAAGGACTCAGACAAATGATCTCAGTTGTTCTTCCTGGCCTGATAGTTAGAGGTAATCACACAGCTCAGCCCTATGCAGATCTAAAAATTGAAGTTTGAATTCAATATCTTTTCATGCCATGCTGTACAATGTTCAAGACCTTGGCAAATACAAGGGAGGAACAAAATTTGTGCTAGTAACTGCAGGGTGGCCAATACACTCCTCCTTCCCTCTGAGGGGATCCAGTGCTTGTGGTACCTGCTGTGTCCCAGCTGTGGGCTCTGTGGCTCTCAGTATGTACCTGAGCAGTTGAACAGACTTTTGTGGCTTATTTAAGACATAACAGATGTAAACTATAGAAACCCATTCCTAATTTATCTTTGTGATCCTTATTCTAATCTCCAAGGTTATGTAGTGGAATTGCATAGTGAGTTGTGACTGGTAAGTATGCATGAAGCCACCTGTGTGAATACCCATCTCACTGTGCTGTGGAGCCGTGACAACGGGATGCCTGGAACCTGCGGTCCTGATCCTCCTCCTCCAGGGCCTTAAACTGGCACAAGGAGCATCTCCACTCCCTCGGGGGGGAACTCTGCCAGCAGCGATTCTCTGATGGAAAGCTAGAGACGAGACCAGATCTAGCAGCCAGTGAAAACGCCCAGGGCTAGCTGACAAATCCAGATGTGTGTGCTAAGCTCACTGCTCCAGCACATGGCACCAGCTATTGGTGTAGTCCCCATTGCCAGTAGCCAATGAACACTCACACTTTTACTTCATACCTTGTCAATGTGGGTTTCATCATGGCTGCAAAGCTCTAGCCTTCAAAGCTTCTAATGGGCTACGAGTGGTTTTAAGGCAAAGCTTTGTGATTGTCACCTGTTTCAGCCTTGGGTTGCCCAATCGCTGGCAGTGTCTGTGGGTACTTGGAGCCTTGTAGGTAACAGTTTACCTGGTAGACCATAAACAAGCTTTTGCCAAGAAGATGGTGTGCAGTTCTGCACAGTATTTAGTCTGGCTGCATTACTGTGTCCTTTTAACAAGTCCCTGGAAACTCCAGTACCACTGGAATTTAAAATAATGCTGTGATTATGTGTGTGTGTGTATACATAGAGAGATACCCATATGCATATAAGGAGAGCAGTAGATATAAAATACGTATACTACAGACTACATATATACAACATATAAATAATGTAATTATGAAGCAATACAGTTTATTTATATAAGCATATATATGCATACACATATATATGTATATACGTCTGTATGGAGAGAGTAAGAGTCTGTGAGTATGCATGTACAAGCACTGCATGCATGCCTATCACTTTTTCTTAGCACTTTCAGCCTAGTGTGAATCCAGAGCTGATAAAGGGCAGTCAGCCGACAGCTCAGGCATGGAAGCTTCTCATTCTGCCCAGCTCAATGCTGTCAACAGCCTTGTGAGCTGCTTAATCCTGTCCTTTTGATGTACAGCAATTTAGCCTGGATGGACCCTTTTCTAGTGTGATAAGATACTGAGGTTGGCTGAGACTAAAAACTAACTGTGGTGTTAGAGTTGCACATGCAGTCTAGACGTAGGAGCTTTCTCCTCTGCAAGGACTGTTTCTGCAAGCACTTTGAACCCAGTTTTTCCTTTTAATTATTATTTTGGGAAGACTAAGTCTTTGAAGAATTTTTAGAATGAGGAGCAAAAACTAAAATCTGCCACTCTGTGTGACTGTTTAACAAAATTCTCTATTTTGACTGGTAATGCTAATCTAAAAGCAAGCAGTCAAGATCACATGGCATTTCTAATTATTCTGTGCTATTATATGCAAGAAGGTTCAGGAACAAGAACAACAAACTAGATGTCATCACTATTACTTGAAACTCTGCTTTCAAAGGTCACAGATGTTAGGAGTCTGGATTGGTGAGAAATGCTAGCTGCTTCTACAGGATTCTTGCTTCTTTATTCTTTCATTAGGACTGTATATTCAAATACAGCAGTATCTCTTTTCCCAGCTCAGACCATTAAAGATTTGTAAATATATATGGTTATCCCATTTCTGGTTTTGAATTTCATCACCACCTTTAGTAAGATGCAAAAGTTATTTGCAGTGCAATTCTATAAAATCCCAGATTTATTCTTCCAAGGCTTTTTACCCCATCTTTGAGAATAATAATAAATAAAAAAAAAAGCACCATTAAATGCAAACTGCTTCAGTAACATGGCTTAATTTATTGACTATATGATAGCAATAAAGTTACAAAGCTTTACTTGACAAACTTAAATATCTTTACTGTCTCATTCTATTCATTGCAGTAAACATCAGATCCCATCTTAGAAGCAGAGTAAAAAGCAGGTCTTCAGCGGACATATGATGCTTTATTTTGTATCCTACACCACGCTACAAACTGTGTCTTCAAATCACTTCTTGACTTGTATAAACAAGGAAAAACAAGGCATACACAGCTGCATGTGCAAAAAGGAACGTGAGATGGTTTTGTAAGACATCCTTGACTGGTCTTAAGAGACTTGTGTAGTATAAGCTATTTTTAACTTACTGTGTAAGGATGAACACTGTAAGCACAGAGAAGTAAGTGTCTTCTCTGCAAGACTCATGCCTACTTGCGTAGGTGCATTTGCTGGAGCCGTCCTTTTGTCAGGCAGGCACAAGGGATGCAGAGATATTTTTAATCTTTGTATTTACATATTTTTCTCTTCTAATCCATGAAGGACAGCATTTTGGGACAAGGACTACATCATACAATGAGTCACAAGAATTGCCTGTAAGAAAGTTCTTTGTTTCCAGCCAGCACACAGCTTGCCAGAGCACAGACATGCTTTGCTTCCAGACAGTTCTCAGCGGCTCGGCCCTCGGCTCATAGTGAACACTCTCACCCTGGTATTGCAGCAGAAATGTCCCTCAGACATGCTTTCTCCCACTTTCATTTCACAAGAGTCTCTTCAGTTCTTGCTCCAGGGTTTCAACCTTCCTGTTAAAGGTATCACATTCCTGTGATATTCCACTTCCCCTATGTCTCCCCCACAGTCACCACACAGTTAGAGCAGGTGTTCAGCATGAGCCTCTCTGCTCAGTATTTCCCAGGCTGCAGACCAGGTTTGCTTGTTGATACTTTGGTGCTGTTCTCCAGTCTTTCTTCCCAGGCCAGCTCAGGCTCTGGAGAAGGAGCCTGTCACACACAAAGCTGTCCCTAGTAGCTACCCTGTCATCCTTCCCTCTGCAGCCAGGCTGGTGCTGGACTGCCAGAGCACACAAGGGCCAGGGGAGGGTTTCACACAGTGTCCCAATGCCCAGTGTCTGGTTTAAGCAGGGTAGTTATCCCTCTAACCGTGGTACTCCTACAACTGTTGTCCTCGTTCCCTCCCATCCCTGTCTCCTCCAGTCAATAGATGTTTCCACTCAGCACATCAAATCTCTCCAGTGGATTCTAAATCCCCCTTTTTATGTTTCTCTACTTCTCAGACTATGCTAACGTAGGTGGAAAATGATCTTTTACCTCCCCTTCTGCCCTCCCCAGTTGGATTTCTTTCTACCTGCTCCTTTTGGTGGCTAAATTGCAATCCAGGGCTTATTAGCTCCCTCTCCTCTTCTTGCACCTGTCTGCAAAGTACTTCATCTGATTTAAACCATTCTTGAAGGTACTGATTTTGTCTGTGAAGAAGATGCCAAGTGAGACTTCTGCAAGATTATGTCAGACTGTGATTTAAATAATGACTGCCTTTCCTTGGCACCAGGTGATGCTTCATGGGACTGAGCTTTCAAATGTAGAACTTGTAAGGATGAAATATAGCACTAACCTTTAAGGCTTCTCCAGAAACTCAAAATGTGGCACTGATCAAATGTCAAGAGCAGTGCTCTTAGATATTTTATCTCAGCTATATGAATTGAAAACCCAAGCACTTTGCTACATGTGTTAATTGACGATGTATCACTGAATTAAATCATTATGTAATGATTATTTCATATGCATACTTTTAGGTGTTATCATTTTAAAATAAATGACACATTTGGAAATATGATGAGGGATATGTGCATGCATATAGTATATGGCTTTGGACTCAGCCATTTGAATGTGCATAAACAGAAAGATGGAAAAGCTTGATTTGAAAGTACTTTGAAATGTTTCTCTTCTGAGAAACCTTGAATCACTCAAAGCAACCAAAGGAATAAGGAGTCACACTCAGGGCCTGCTTCAAGAACTCCTCAAGACCAGAGTTGAAAGCCATAACTCCTTTGGCACTGAGCTATACTGAGCTCGGTAAGGTCAGGGAAGAGATCGTATGACACGCCGCTACTCTGTGAAAAATGAACTTGATGATCAGGTGTCTGTGCTCCTGAATATTTGTATTGAGTATGAATGCATAATCAGATTATCAGCCCTTGTATGGTTCTAAACTAGCAGATCATGTGTGTATACACTGATCTTAAGCCTGGGCAATTCTTTTGGTTTTAATGGACTACTTAGGTGAATGAAGTTAAGCAAACCTGTGATCATAGTCTTTACAGGAGTTTTGCAAGGCCTTCATTCCAAAACAGGGTTCATGCAAGTGGGTCCTTGAGCCTCCATTGAAACTGGATCTTCAACTGCTTCTGCATGTTCACATTTTTGTTGTACGACTTATATTACTGCAGTAGGTAAGAGCACTGTTCACATGAGCAAAGTTAGGGACAGACTTCATATGGGAGAGTGGCAGGAATTGAAAAATGTGTTTACTTTGATAACACCATCTTCAAATCAACAGAAGTTGATAATGAAACATTTTCTAAAAGGGCTGACTGCTGAATTTCTAGCATATATGTAAAACTGTGTTTTGATCAACTACCGGATCCAGTGGTCAACCCAGGCTGATGTAATTTCCACCCTCCTCTTTCGATGACATTCCGGGACTCCGTAGGTTCATTACATCCAACAGCTCAAACTATAACTAGAACTGATTATACCCTTTCTGGGTGTAGCAATGAGGCTCTTGGTGATCTCTTTAGGACTGAAAGGATGGCAAGGATTTATCAAGAAGTGAGTTGGGTTTATACTCATCATAAAAGATTTCCCAGGAGACCTTACAAAAGATCTGAATTTCAGTGCATGTGTTTTATAGACATCCTGATAGTCCTCTAAAGCTAATCAATTCAATACCAACAATGGGGTGGTAAACAACTTGCATCAAGCAACTGATGGTAAAGCTGCTACAGTACAGCTTTGAGGGAAGGCATCCAGCTGACAGGTCAGCTGGACAGGTGAGAGGAAAGGTTATTTGAAAAAATTTCACTACTGCCTTGTCATCAACAGAAATTAATGTATTCAGCCTGTAACAACACCAACTCCTCTCAGATTGGCTGCAAGATTGCAGAGACAGCAAAAGTAAATAGCCATATTATATAGAAGAAACACAACAGGCAACAGTATGTGTATATTTATATGTGTGTGTGTGAATGCATTGCATATATAATAAATGTATATAGTGCACATGTAAACATAACAGATTTGGAAACTGGAATACAGCAAGCATTCTAGTAGAGCCTTACCACGTGTCATTCATGCACATATTAAATTCTATGTACACAACTAGGTTGTTTACCGAATTGATGTTAGAATAAATTGTCCAGATTGGTTGCTCAGATCCTCAGACTAGGATTGAAAATCTGCTCTACTCCTTTAGAATAGATTCCCATGACTCTGCAGTTCTTGAAGCAGAATTGGAATTGACAGTAGTAAAAAGTGGTGCTGCTAAAATATTCATGTAAACATTTTACTTAAAACATTCTGAGGTTGGTCAGGCTTCTAAAAATAAAAGCAAAACAAAACCCTAAAAGAAAATAGTGTGGTCATCTGTTGTCCTTTATGGCCGTGTTTTTTTCCCCTTTCTAACTACAGGGAAAAAATATCAGGAAATGTTTCTAAACCCCAAGTTTAACCTCTTCTGTAGTCCCCAGGATTCTGGTTCCATGTGGATGAATCAATCTGATCACAGCATGCTGTTTGAAAAGCCATTCTTGAGATTCGTCTTGAACAGTTATGGCTGCTTCTGTGTTTTACTTTCATCAAATTCTGCTCTGAATACAATATAAACACCCTTTTCAAATGGACTTTACAATAGGTTTGGGGAAAGTTTTCCTAAGACAATCTTCTCTCTCACTTTTTTCTTACCATATGATCAGGGCACATTTTTTGAGGTGGTTAAACTAATTTGCAGAGATGAGCCTGTAACTTGTAAACTGTAATAGCCAACATTTAATTTCCTGGTGGAAACATTTCTCATGAAAAACTGGCAATGTTTTGGCAGATTTTTGGGAAGAAGATGGAGGGGGGATGAAAGTGAACAGAAGGTACTAGAAGAGGGATTTTATTTTTTTTTTAATAGTGCTGCCTATAAATATGTGCATCCAGTTTCACTTAATCATGTTCTTTTTTAATGTCCTCCACTGGGCTTTCTCTCTGCCAGATTATGGAGATCCAAAACATATCTGGTGGTCTGCAGTGACTGTACAGGGTATCCACTACGGCAGCAGTCTCAGACCAGATGTTAATGAAATATTCCACCCTACAAAATGCATACCAACTTCTTGTATTTGCTCACTTTGTCTTTACCTCTCTTAAATGCAGATGTTGAATGAAGGCCCTTGATTACCAAACACTGGTAGTTGTATTCTGGCTGCTGCAAAAGTAGCTTTGTGTCCTCTCACAGCAGAAGAGCTGATAACACACAGTAAGCACAGCCAGCATCATTGACATGATGGACAGGGGAAGCTTTAAAAGCTCTTTTGAGGGACTGAAACCATATGAAATAAAGTTTTTCCACATATACCCAGCATAATAGCTCAGAAGAGGTCAGGAATGAACCCCACTGGTTATTTTTTACCTACCAGAACTAATGCTCACTGCCACAATACCTTAATGCTTCACCTTCCCAAGGACACCAAGCCTGAAGGCTCCCAAAATTTACTGTTTTACTGTTGAGTATGAACATAAGCAGTAATGCAAAAGCAGGTGACACACTACAAAGTCACACTCTCTTTTTGTGGCAGTAACAGATCCTGTACCCATACCCAAGACATTCCCATGAAACACTGGTTTCATAGCATACACTGCCATCCTGATCCATGTCATCAAATCACTGAAAGTCACCCACTGACTTGAGAAGCCACAGGAGGAGTAACTGAATAGAAACGTCACTTTTCCTATAGACAGAAATCAGGAGCAAACCACTAAGGAAGCAGGAGTGTGTGGAGTCCATCATTGTGTTCCTATATGTCTGTTCAGTTACGTAGTCTGCAATGAGCTCTGGATACAGCCCTCAAAGTGGCCTACAGGAAAACAAAACCAAGAAAACCCAGCCTCCCTTATGCAAAATCAGCTTTTTTCCAGAGAATCCTGTGAGTTAAATTTTATCCTGTTGTCTCTGAAGCTTTTACAAGGAGTTCTCCTGAAGGATGAGTTATCCCTTGTGTCAACTCTCAAATTTCTACTCCTTGTCTTACCAGCTGTAAAGCTACTCTAAAACACATTTCAACAATTATGTTATTACTGAAACAATACAGCTTTCTTTTTACCCTTCTTCGTATCTTGCTAGGAAACACTTTTTTTTTTCTGACTCAAATTGACTTCTAGGCAGACTTTCAGTATTGCTGTTGAAACTCATCCCTCCTCAGTAACCTGAGTTTTTACTTGCTGCACCCTAACAACCATAACAGGTTCCTTTAATCCCAGACTCTCATCCCATTGTATTTCTCATTACTGTTTCGAGAAATACTTTTTCACAACAGTTGTTTGAGAGCTGGGAAATTATTATTATCTTTCATTGATCTTGCAAAAGAGATTTATCTGTCATTACTAGGAAGCTAATGGCAGAAGCAATGAAACAATCCAGGTCTTCCATGTCCTATTTACCAAGCCATAGCAGGAATTTTGGTTTCCAGCAGGCCTCTCCCTCAGTCTGTACATGCCACAAAACTTCAGTACTAATAGTTTCAGGTACCCAACCCCCCCTCTACCAGTTTGCCAAATCCATCTTCCAAGTAATGCATGGAATGAGGTAGGCAACCCAATAGCAGCAATCAGATACGATCACATTACGGAAGTTTATTACAGTGAATCCACACATAGTCTGAAATAACTCTGTGGTTTTTGCAAATGTGGTCTGCAAGGAGAACAGTCTCCAGCAGGAGATGGTACTGGTATGAGGGCTGTGGGTTATGCCGCAGCCTCCTTCCATGCAAGCCTCTGTGACTACAGGGCTAGAGAATTTGGAATTTAATCTCTAGCCTCATGAAATCTGCTTTGTCTTTAAAGAGGCTTAGACTCCAGCTCACAGTCTGCAACAGGTAACCTGCAGTGAACATAGTGTAATATAAGTGCATGCAGAGAAATAAGGAAGCACCGAGAGGACAGCATCATGGGGGAAGCTCTCACACCTTTTCTGGGAAACCAGCAGGACCAAGTGCATCTCTGAGGTGCCTGTATGCCAACACATGTAGCATGGGGAACATACTGGAGGAATTACATGGTCTGTGATCTGACTGGGATCATGGAGACATGGTGTGACAGCTCACCAACTGAAGTACAGCCATGGGTGGATACTGGCTCTCCAGGAAGGGTAGGCTGGGAAAGTGAGGAGGGGTTCATCCTTTATTAGTGAGAGGAGGGGCAATGCATGGAGCTCTGACTGGGGTGGATGATGAACCAGCTGATAGTTTATAGGTTAGGATTAGAGGGCCAACCAATGTGGGCAATGTTGTGGTGGGTGTCTGCTACAGACCATCTGACCAGGAAGAAAATTTCCCACTGGTCTCAAGGCCTGTGATTCTTGAAGGCAAATCTCACCAGTAAAGATCAAAACAAAGTGGACACTGTTTATCTTGATGTTATCAAGGCTTTAGACACTGTCTCCCAAAACATTCTTATAGACAAACCAATGAAGTATGGACTAGATAAATGCACAGTGAGGTGTGTATCAGTGGCACAAAGTCCAACCAGAGGCCACTCACCAGTGGAGTACCCCAGGGGTTGAGACTGGGGCTAATACTGTTTAACATCTTCATTAATGACTTGGACTATAGAACCGAGTGCCCTCTCAGCAATCTTGCAGACACTATAAAACTGGGAGAAGTGGTTGATGCCCAGATCATTTTGCTGCCATTCAGGAGACTTGCACAGGCTGGGAAAAAACAGGCAGACAGAAACCTCATGAAGCTCAACATAGGAAAACAGTCCATCCCCTGGGCAGGAATAACTTCAGGCAACAGAGCAGGCTGGACGTCAATGGGCTGGAAAGCAGTTTTGCAGAAAAGCACCTGGGGGTCTTGGTGGACAAGTTGGCTATGAGCCACCATTGTGCTCTTGAAGCAAAAGAGGCCACCAGCCTCCTGGCTGCATTAGGCAGAGCATTACCAGCAGGTCGAGGGAGATGGTCCTTCCCTTCTGCTCAGCACTGGTGTCTTATGTCTCATTCTGGGCTCCCTGGTAGAAGACAGACATGGACATACTTGAGTAAGTCCAGCAAAGGGCCACAAAAATTAAGGGACTGGAGGATCTGACATACTAGGAGATGCTGAGAGACCTGGGACTGCTCATCCCAGGAAGGGAAGGCTCAGAGAGTTCTTATCAGTGTATATAAATAAATACCTGATGAGGTGAGTAAGGAAGACAGAGATAGACTCTTCTCTGTAATGCCCAGTGACAGGAGATAAAATGGGCACAATCTGAAACACAGAAAATTACACTAAAGCATAAAATACCTCAACACTTCTTCACTGTTGGAGGTGCTCAGACAACAGTGTAGGTTGCTTAGAAAGAGTGTGAGGTTTCCATTATTGGAGATTATCAAAAGTACATTGGACACAGCCCTGAGCAGCCTGATGTAGCTGACACTGCTCTGAGCAAGGGGGCTGGACTAGAAGATCTCCAGAGGTGCCTTCAAACCTCATCCATGCTGTGACTCTGTGTTCCTATGGTATCTCTTATAGGTGCCAGCTCTGTTCCTCAGCTCCTGGCCCATGATGAGTAGCCTGTCCCCTCGTCTATGAACCTGAGCTGTCATCAGTGCCAGTGGCACCAGTCACACTAATATACAGATAGGATGGCTGAGGAGCTCAATGCACAACTTCTTCTGCTTCCCCTGCTCAGGGACAGGAGTCTTCACAGTGCCAGAGCAATAACCTTCTGAATCACTCCAGCCCAAATGCTCAAGTGTATATCAGAACATTTGTCTGTTTTGGACTGATGCAAGGAGAATGGCTTAATATACCAAGAGAAAGAAAAAAAAAAAAATCTTTATCCTTTTAGCCAAGCTGTCTTTCAGCTGTTGAGATAAGATGGACTAAATCCAGAGGAATTGTGAATTTTCTTTTATTACTGATAAAATCTAAGCTGTTGTTAGAAACATCAGGGGGATTTTAATAGGCTTAACAGGGATTTCTAAACTCCTCAGGAGGCCTGTGAATTTGGAGTTCAGACCTGTGAGAGCTAGGAAGCATTTGGCACCTTATCAGCAGTCAGCTTGGCAGCCTTCGGAGAATGAAAATCACTTTTTTGTTCAACTTCCCTTGGTAGCTTGACAACCTTCTTGTTACTCACTAAGTCAACTGTGTCTAGAAAATATGCTCTCTGGTCTAAGCCACAGGATTCAAAACACATCTTAATAAGTAAGCAGCAGTTGATGGGAATTATAACATAACATCTCCTCAACAGGCAGAGGCAGTTCAGCTCCTTGACTGCACAATATCTTAACTAGTCAACAGGGTTTGCTCAGTGGTGCCATTACTTTGCATGCACAGATTCCTCCCCATGAAGTTGTCTGGCCTCTTTCCTTCTGGAAAGCAGTCAGCAGGCAGGGACACAGAGAGGTAGAATGGAGGAAAGGACCAAGGAGAGAAAAGCCAAATAATGGAAGTAGGTGGATGAGCACCTGGCAAACAACACCAGAGCCATGACATTTCCTATCAGTCTCCTCAGAGTGGTTGAAGCATCCTCCCCCAAATTAGCCTCATTGTTACCCTGGGTGTTTCTGTTCACATGGCTGAAGTTTGCTACAGTTGCTTGTTGTGGTTTAACCCCAACCAGCAACTAAGCCCCACACAGATGCTCGCTCACTCCCCCTGTGGTGGGATGGGGGAGAGAATCAAAAGAGTAAAAGAAAAGTCATGGGTTGAGATAAAGACAGTTTAATTGGTAAAGCAAAACCAAGACACACAAGGAAACCAAAACGAGGAATTCATTCACCACTTCCCATCAACAGGCAGGTGTTCAGTCATCCCCAGGCAAGCAGGGCTCCATCGTGCATAACGGATACATGGGAAGACAAGCACTATCACACCAGCAGTCCCCCAGCTCGTTCTTCTTCCCCCAGTTTTATATGCTGAGCATGACGTTATATGGTATGGAATATCCCTTTGGTCAGTTGGGGTCAGCTGTCCTGACTGTGTCTCCTCCCAGCTTCTTATGCACCCCCAGCCTCCTCGCTGTTGGGGTAGGGTGAGGAGCAGAAAAAGCCTTGACTCTGTGTAAGCACTGCTCAGCAATAACAAAAACATCCCTGTATTATCAACACTGTTTTCAGCACAAATCCAAAACATAGCCCCATACTAGCTACTGTGAAGAAAATTAACTCTATCCCAACCAAAACCAGCACATTCTCCATCCATATTTTCATCTAGAATTAAATCACTTTGAGGTACACATTGGACTCCCCCATCCTTTTGCATTATGCACCAAGTGCACCCCAGTTCTTGAGCAAAAATAATCCCACAAGTAGGCTTACCCTTTCCTGAGGAAGGAATAAACCAGGCTGTTTTTCCCAAGAAGTTCCTTACATGTACTATGGGGATATTATCTCCTTTCACAGTGTGCAGGGGTTTTGATTGGGCAGGACCAGGCTGACTGACAGATCCTCTACTGTTAACTAGCCAAGTGGCTTCTGCTAAATGTGTATCTCAGTGCTTGAATGTCCCAGCACCCGTTGCTCTCAGTGTCATTTTTAACAATCCATTGTACCATTCAATTTTCCCAGAGGCTGATGCACGATAGGGGATGTGATATACCCACTCAATGCCATGGTCCTTGGCCCAGGTGTTTATGAGGTTGTTTCAGAAATTAATCCCACTGTCTGATTCAATTCTTTCAGGGGTGCCATGTTGCCATAAAACTTGATTTTCAAGGCTCAGGATAGTATTCCAGGCAGTGGCATGGCTCATGGGGTATGTTTCCAACCATCCAGTAGTTGCTTCCACCATTGTAAGCACATGGTGCCTGTCCTGGTGGATTCATGTTAGTGTAACATAATCAATCTGCCAGGCTTACCCATATGGATATTTCAGCCATCATCCTCTATACCAAAAAAGTTTTAACCATTTAGCTTGTTTGATTATGGCACATATTTAACATTCATGGATAACCTGTGCAACAGTATCAATAGTCAAGTCCACCCCTCAATCATGAGGCCATTTGTATGTTGCATCCCTTCCTAAATATCCTGATGTGACATGGGCCCACTAAGTCATAAATAATTCACCCTTACATTGTCAGTCCAGATCCACCTGAGCCATTCTAATTCTAGCAGCCTGGTTCACTGCCTATTGTTTCAATATTCTTCAGTGGCCCGGCTCCTGGGTATGAGAGCATCTACGTGACGTACTTTTACAACCAGGTTCTCTACCCAAGCAGCAATAACTTGCCATAATTCATCAGCCTAGAAGGACGTACCTCTGTACTGCCAGTTGCTCTGCTTTCATTGCTGTAGCCACCCCATAGAGCATTTGTCACCATCCATGAATCAGTGTAGAGATAAAGTACTGGCCATTCTTCTCATTCAGCAATATCTAAAGCCAGCTGGATGGCTTTCACCTCTGCAACCTGACTCAATTCACCCTGTCCTTTAGCAGTTTCTGTGATTTGTCATGTTGGACTCTACACAGCAGGTTTCCACCTTTGATGTTTTCCCACAGTACAACAGGATCCATCTGTAAACAGGGCATACTGCTTTTCATTTTCTAGCAATTTATTATGCAGATCAGCCTCTTCAGCATGAGTCACCTCCTCTGGAAACACTATGAAGTTTTGACTCTCTGGCCAGTCCATGATCTCTTCCAGGATTCCCTGGGTGGTTGGGGTTTCTCTTATGCAAGCCTGTTTTGTGATCAGTGAGACCCACTTAGTCCATGTAGCAACAGAGTTGCATGATATGTAGAGGTGACCCTCCCTTTGAACATCCAGCCAAGCGCAGGCAATCAGGGTGCCAAAAGGAGCTGTGCTTCAGCACGGACCACTTCTGAAGCATCTTGAATTCCTTCATATGCTGCTAATATTTATTTTTCAGTTGGAGTGTAACGGGCTGGGTTTCCGTGGCAGGGTTTTTGGTAGTGGGGGAGGGGACTACAGCAGTGGCCCCTGTGAGAAGCTTCTCAAAAACTCCCCTGGCTCCAAGTCAGACCTGCCTCTGGCCAAGGCCAAGCCAATTAGTGATGGTGGCTGTGCTTCTGTGAGAACGTATTTAAGAAGGGGAACCTGAGAGGGGGTTGGGACCTGTGAGGAGGAGTTACAAGAAGGGCACCTATGCGAACACCCAGGTCAGTAGAAGGAAGGAGGAGGAAGGGGGGGAGGTATGTGGGAGCAGAGATTCCTGTATCCCTTGGTGAGACAGCAGGGCCACTCCCTGCCACACATGGAGGTCCGTGGTGGAGCAGAGGCCAACATGAAGCTTGTGGAGGAGCCCACACCAGGACAGACGTCTGTGCTTAAATTAAACCAGGAATCTGAGGGGAGAAGCAGCCCCCACTGTTGTGGTTCAACACTGGGACGACTGCAACACGCAGGGGTGACCCGCACCGGATTGCCTGGGAACAGCTGCATCCTGTGGGAAGGACTCACTCCAGAGAAGGTTCATGGAGGACTGTCCAGTGAGAGGGGAGCCACATGGATCAGGGGAGGAATGTGCAGCATTCACCCCATCTCCTGAGAAGGAAGGAGCGGTGAGATGTAACCCCCATCCCCTGCCCCCTGTACCACTGGGGGAGGAGGTAGAGAGATCGGGAGCAGAGCTGAGCCCAAGAAGAAGGGACAGATGGTGGGAGGTGGTTTTGGATGTGGTGGCACTTCTCACTGTGACACTTTGTCTGTTAAGTGTTGGTTTTGTTAGTGTTTGAATTAAAGTGATGTGGTTTTTTTTCTTCCCCCCAATGAGTCTGTCTTTTGCCTGTGACCATAATGGGTGAGCTATCCCTTCCTGTCCTTATCTCAAGTCCCAAGCCTTTTTGATTCATTTTTGCCTTCCCAGCGCTGGGAAGGAAAGGGTGAGTGAATGGCTGCATGGTGCTCAGTTGCCCTCTGGGCTAAAACCATGACAACCAACCACTTCTGAAGCTGCTTGAATTCCTTCATATGCTGCTAGTATTTCTTTTTCAGTTGGAGTGTAACAGGCTTCGGATCCCCTATATCCCCCACTTCCAAAACCCTAGGGGTCAACCTTGAGTATCTCTAGGCACTTTTTGCCAGAGGCTCCAGGTGAGGCCATTATCCCTGGCTGAGGTGTAAAGCACTTTTTTTTACATCTTGTCCTGTCCAGACTGGCCCAAGTGCTACTGCACAAACCATCTTCCATTTAATTTGTTCAAAGGCTTGCTGCTGCTCAGGGCCCCACTCAAAGTCCTTCTTCTTCCAGGTCACTTGATTGTAGGCTTACGATCAGACTATAACCTAGAATATACATTCTCCAAAAACCCATGACACCCAAGAAAGCTTGTGTTTCTTTTCTGTTAGTTGGTGGAGACATACCTGTTATTTTAATGATCACATCCATTGGGATATGATGACACCCATCTTGCCATTTTATTCATAAAAAATGAATTTCCTGTGCAGGTCCTTTGACTTTGTTTTATAATAAAACCAGCTTTCAAAAGAATTTGGATTATTTTCCCTTTCTCAAACAGTTCTTCCACTGTGTTGCCCCACACAATGATGTCATCAATATACTGCAGGTGTTTGGGAGCTTCACCTTGTTCCAGTCCAGTCTCTATCAATCCAGGACAAATGGCAAGGACTATGTCTCCACACTTGGGGCAGTTGATTCCAGGTGTACTGGATACCCCTCCATGTGAAAGCAAATTGTAGCCTGCACTCTGCTGCCAGAGGGATTGAAAAAAATGTATTTGCAATATCAACTGTTGCACGCCATTTGGTGGCCTTTGACTCCAGTTCATACTGAAGTTCTAGCATGTCTGGTACAGCAGCATTCAGTGGCAGTGTGACTCCATTCAGGCCTTGACAGTGCACTGTTAACCTCCATTCTCCATTAGATTTTTGCACTGGCTGTATGGGACTGTTAAAGGCTGAATGAATACTACTGATCACTCCTTGACTCTCCAGTCACTGGGTCAACTTATGGATGGGAATGAGGGAGTCTTTACTGGTGCAATATTGTCCCCAGTGCACTGTCATGGTAGCAATTGGCACCTGCTGTTCTTTAAGCTGCAGAAACCCCACAACAGATGGATCCTCTGAGAGACCAGGCAAGCTAGACAGCTATTTAATCCATACTCAAGGCAGCTACATCAAAATCCAACCAGTACACTTTTGGGTCCCTGAAGTACCCTCACCTGAGGTAGTCCATGTCAAGGATACATGGAGCCTCCGAACCAGTTACAATAGGATGCTTTTGCTTCTCATTCTCAGTTCGACTTACCTCAGGCTCCAACACAGACAGTTCTTGGGATCCTCCCATCGCTCCAGAAATACAGATAGATTCTGCCCCTTTGTAATCTGATGGTAATAGACTACACTGTGCACCAGTGTCCACTAGAGCTTTATACTCCTATGGGGTTGATGTGCCAGGCCATCAAACCCACACAGTCCAGTAAACCCAGCTGTCCCTTTCCTCCACCTGGCTGAAGGCAGGGGCCCTCTATTCCTGGTCAGTCTTCATTACTTAAATTTTGTAACTGCAAAAGGGAAGTCCCTTCATCAGGGTCAAAAGTACGATCAGCCCTTCTACTCTGCCCAACAGACACTGAAGCAGTAATTTTCCTGGATGGATGCTTTTTGTTTTTCCTTTCAGTTCCTGTACCCAAGCTTCTAGTCTCCAGGTAGGTTCACCATCCCACTTCCACATGTCCTCCCCCTGGTCATGCAGGAAGAACCACAAGTTTCCATGTCCAACAGGGTTAGTTCCCTCAGATACTGGATACCTCCCTCAGTGTTGGTCCATTTGCTTCAGGAATTTGGAAGTTCTTCCTTGAAGGGATATCTGTACTTCACACGTGACGAGTCACCGCCGAGGACTGAAGACTCCTGCCTTTTTCCCAATTCCTTTGTCAATGGCCTTATCCTTAGCAAGGGTTCCTACCAGTCCGTCTTCCTTATCTGCTAATTCCTGACTACTGGCCCCAATACCCCAGCAACAGAGTAACCTGCTGAGAATTATCTCACCTGGCTGACAGCTAAAATCTTTTCACATATCTCACAGCTCACTAAGGGATAGGGATTGGGTCTTTTATGTTTCATGATTTCAGGCTCTTCCTCCTCCTGTTCTTATGACTGCTCTGCTGCAGAATAGGTTTCATCTTCTGATTCTTTCTCCTGCTCTCCCTTAGGAGAAGCTTCTTTATCCCTTACTATACAATCTGACTTCTGCTTCCACTGTTTAGTTACAGGGACGACTGATAGAGTGTCTGGTTTAGCCACAATGTTTGTTGGTTTGTTTTCCTTCTCCTCTCCTTGAGGATGATGCATAATATCAAGCAGTGTTTGGTAGGTACTGGCCGAGGCGTAGTACAGTGTGGTAAGTTGTGCCTCTTTGGAATAGCCACAGCATATTTTTTTTTTCAAACATTCTATCACTTCATCAGGATCCTGTACTTGTTCAGGAGTGAAGTTCCAGACCATTGGAGGTGAGAATTTCTCTAGATACCTGCTCATATTGTCCCACATGCTGTGCCACCCATGACCATGCTCTTGCACAGCCTGGGTCATATTCCTAAATTGCTTGTTTTCCTTAGACAAAACCAAAGCAATATTTCTAAGAAACACTAACAGAAGTATTTTAACTACTCAAGGATGTTCAAGATAATGAGAAGTTATTGTAATGATGGAAAAAACATCATGGAAGAAGGTAGTGAAGGTGCCAATCTGTATTTCCTCCACAAATACCTGCTCAGAGGAAGAAGTATAATTGTTAATTGTCTTCATGAGATGGTACTTGAAGTACAGTAATGGGTCAGTACAGAGCCTAAATACCAGAGTAAGCTCAAGGTCAGTGTCTTAGTAATAAATCTCCCAGGCAAAACTTCACTAATCACTGCAGAGCACAGCAAACTGCAGAAGACAACACCAATCTTTAACAGGTACAGCAAAAAAAAGAGTATGGCATAGATCAGATAAACTAATATTGAGAACAGATGAATCAATATTGTGATCCGCAGCTGTTAACAGACATAAATCCGCTCTAATACCCTCGGATCAATACGTTATTATCTGAAAACATTTGAGTCTCATGTTGGGTGCCAAAAAGGACTGTCATGGTTTAATCCCAGCCAGCAACTAAGCACCACAGCCACTCACTCACTCTCCCCGTGGCAGGATAGGGGAATTGGAAGAATAAAAGTGAGAAAAGACATGGGTTGAGATAAAGACAGGTAAAGCAAAAGCAACACATGCATGCAAACCAGAATAAGGAACTCATTCACATGCAGGTGTTCAGACATCTCCAGGAAAGCAGGGCTCCATTGTGCATAATGGATGCTTGAGAAGACAAGTGCCATCACTCCAAAAGTCCCCCCAGCTCCTTCTTCCCCCAGCTTTATATGCTGAGCATGACGCCATGTAGTGTGGGACATCCCTTGGGTCAGTTGGGGTCAGCTGTACCCACTGTGTTCCCTCCCCACTCCTTGTGCCCCCCCAGCCACTCGCTGGTGGGGTGGGGTGAGGAGCAGAAAGGCCTTGACTGTGTAAGCACTGCTCAGCAATAACAAAAACATCCCTGTATTATCAACACTTTTTTCAGCACAAATCCAAAACATAGCCCCATACTAGCTACTGTGAAAAAACTTAACAATATCCCAGCCCAAACCAACACACTGTTCTTCCAAAAAGGTAATTTTAGTAAACACAAATAGTCTGTGTGTACAGCTACAGTTAGTACCACCTGAAGATACATAGGATAAAATGTTCTTGTATGAGTAACTAGGGATACTGAATTATAATCACAGCTATCACTCTTCTTGCTCCTTCCCCTTCAAAAAATTCCAAATTTACATTTGTTCTGTGGGCATCCATACCCATCACTGGAGAAGCTGTATTGTAATCAGAGCTGCCAAAGCCATGCCCAAAGTCCAGCCAGAGATTCCCATGGCACACACCACAAGGGATGGGAGAAAAAGAAATACAAGGGAAAAGAAAAGGATGTTCCCAGATACATTGATTGCTCTGAAACATTAAATAATTTGCAGTCACCTTGACCATTTGTGGAGTTCTCTCCATTAAACATTCATCATTTGCTGTCCCATTAATCACAGCAAGTGAATCCGTAAATAGCTGTGATGAATGTAAGATATGTGTCAGCAAACACTGGTAATTTTTTTCTAAACAAAACTCTGTATAGCTCTAGAGGAAATGCTCCAAGAAAAAGTCTGCTTGCTCACAGATCTAAGCAAAATGTACGTGAGAACCAGCACTTGGCTGCTTCTCACTTGTCTGGGAATCTGGGTGATTTGTGATGCTTCACTCTTTTAATTTCAAGTAGCAATGTGAGTTTGCTTGTTGTGCAGTAAAGAGTGTATTGGTGGTATCATTTCCCTTGAATAGCCTTTTCATCTGAAACACAGTTCATGTTCCCTTCAGCATGACAAATAACACACTTCATCTCCCCCTGGAGCCTGGAAAATCTGTGATGAGATTGGCACTGCAATATAAAGAGAGATACCCTCAAAAGAGAGACAATGGAGGCAAGACAATTTGGCCTCAGTGGAAATAATCACTGGCACTTCCAGCCACAAACAGTCCTCTGATTTCAAGCTGTATTTCAATGTAAAATGGCTTTCTCTCATCATGTTTGTACAGCACCTAGCACAATCTCATCCTAATCTGAACTGTGGATTTCTGGCACTGCAGTAAAACAGACATTGAGCTTATAAAAAAATACACAATCACATGCGTTCTTGCACAAGCCATCCATGCTCTTGACATAAATTAAATCCAGGCATGGGTCTTCGTACAACTTAAACTTTGAACATTAAAAAAATAACATTGTGTCCAGAAGAAAACTTTTATCAACTAATCCTGCATTTCAGAGCTGGCCAAGTTGGGAGTTTCTTTTTAAAAGATAAAACACGCAGGTGGTCTGCCATTCGCTGTGGGTACATAAAAGGAGTATTACACAGATAGCGAAGGAGAAATGGATGGATCTGGCAGATGGCATCATGCTCAGGGTTAGCCAAATCCCCTCTCAGTCACGGGAGCCCAGATGGCCAAGAAGAAACACTTTCTGCCACAAACCCTTGGCGTGCCTTTGTGGCATCTCTGTGCTGGGAGGGGAAGTATGTCAATTCACAATCTTGCTGCAATAAAACAAAACTTGGATGCATTTTGGCAAATATATTAATTCTCAGGACCTCCTTGGCCCCAAAACTTTCCTTCCCCCATCTGAGTCTCTGACTGTTTGGAGTGTTAATTAAGCTCCCGCATGCTGTAGAAGCTAGTTATCACTGATTTTGAAAGCTGGGTTTGCAAAAAGAGGCAAAACCCACCTACTGGTAGGTTTCTGCCCATGCACCTCTAAAATCAGTAAGGTCTCTCTAAGAAGCTGAGAGAGCAGTGACTGGGTGGATACAGCTGCTAAAGGAACTCAGCAAGGGTGACTGGTGCTGATGGAAGTGCTTTGCAAAATGCTCAAGACTTCCCATTTGTCTTAACATTGCTCTTTACCTTGTGAGATTTCAAAAATTCTGCTTTGCTCAAACCCACTGGAGGTCTGAAGCACATGGTTATCTAATAAATTCTAACCACTTGCCTCACAAATGACAACGCAGGACATCCAAGGTGTCGAGACCTTTCAACCAATTCCTACCTGCTACTTTTCATGCTGAGCCCAAGTTGCCACACACTTGTCTCCGCAAACTTGAAGGCACCCTGGAAAATCCCAACTAGGGGCACTGCACAGGCACAGTGACCTTTCAGTCCTGTGTGTCCTCTTCCAGGGCATTGTGGTGTCATGTCCAGTGCTGGCACATGCACTGGCCGTGATCAGCCCAACAGTTACATAAGGCTTGGGGAGATTTTACTGAGGGCTACAGATTCCACTCTAGCCAACATATCCCCAAGCTGCCCCTGTCTGATCCATTTGGTAAATGCTCAACACATGCAGAGAGAGTGCACAGGGACTGGATGGGGGGAGGAGGAAGAGGAAGAAAAGTCAAAAAAGGAAGAAATAGGTAGGGCAGGACAGGGAGGGGAGAAGCAGGGCTTGGCTCAGAGATAAGGGGAGGAAGCATCATATAACTTTAATGGGGAGAGAGGTTGAATTAGTAACCTTTAATCTCCCTTTCTCTTTCGCCTTTCCTGAAACCTGACATCACCTCTATACAATTCCATCCTGCTGCAGACTCATTTACAGGCACCCTCAACACCTTGACAAGCCTTCTCCCTCACACAGTCTTTCCTTTTCTTCTCCTTTTGTCTTCAGTGCTCCCTCCTGACTGCTGGAGTCTGTGGCTGCTCTCTTGGTGTCTGCTCCGTGCCAGTTGAAGGAGCCCAGCTGTTCAGTCACTTGAGCTGGGATATTGCCATCATCATGCCCTCCTCTGCACACGCATCCTCTTGTGATTCCCGAAATGCCTGTAAAAATCCAAGAGTTCCTGTTCAGGACAATTCCTCCCTTACTGTGAAAGCCCTCGGCTCCATCACACCCTTCCTTTTCCTCCCTGAAAAACCTCTCCTACCATAAATCATTTGTCTTGTGCATGCATTTATGCCAGGAAATAACCTCTCCACCATCCCTGCTGTGGTTTATGGGTAGCAATGATGCTCCTAAGCCAGTTTTCCCCCGGCTGTCGGGCCAGTTGGACCAGCAAGTGCCATGCCACAGCCTGCACAGCTGAACACAGGGGCGACAGCCCACCCCATGGCACCCCGCCACTCACGCCGCCTCCTTTCAACCCAGAGCAGGCTTCTCCATGTGACACCTGAGGCTTTAGTCTACAGCAAAGAGCAAATCAGATCCAGAAACAAGGCCTGAGCACCAACTCACGATCAGCAGCTCAGTCATCAGAAAGGTCCTTGGCATGGGCGAGGTCTGGGCAACCCACACCATGTCTGGCCAAGATGTGGGCTGGCATGAGCCCGGGTCCTTGCAGGCTGTTTGGATACAGCCATCTGTTTTGGTCATGAGAGAGTTTGGCTGTACAGACATAAGGAGAACTATGCCAGGGGACCTCCAGGCCAGAAAACAGGGTTTTATTTCCTAGCACAAACATAGCCTCAGCATCAGGAAAGCCTTCAGTGTAGCATACGAAGTCTTGGAAGCAAGAAACACACAACAGCCTCTTCAGCTGAGTGTAATGGATATAGTATGACTTTACTTTTTGCAGATTACATGCAACTTTATTCCAGGATTGAGTCAAGGTAGTCTAAATTCTCTCCCAAAAATTCAGTGAGCGACTGTTGCATCCCTGGGTTTCATATTCAGAATTTTATTACTTTGAGATAAACACCTTCTATGCCACAGAAGGGAATTCTGCATCTCCATAATACCAAGCAATAAGTTTGCTCACATCATCTGTCAAACTACTGTTGCTGCTCCTTCTGTCACCTGCATTTCTGCATCTCTTTCCATCTCGTACACAGTCCCAGGTCAGACTGTCAGACTCTGGCAGATGCCAACAGATCCTGACTACCAGACATGTCAGGATTAAGTCTCACTTTAGGGTTTAGGTCACTGAGACAGTAAAATGCTGAATGGAAAGGTCACCATGTCTCTGAGAGGGCAGACTCTGCAAGGGAATCTCTCAGGACATGGAGTGAAAGACAACTGCGTTCCTGCTGGTGTGCTGAGCTCGGCATGGGGCAATTTCTTGAATAACAGGAGGCACTCAGAAACTTGCTGTGGCTAAACCCAACACCTGTGCTTGAAGTGGAATCCTGACAAGGAAATGGGATTAAGTCAATTTTTTTTCGCACATCACCTGGAGTCAAATATTCACTCTCACTTAAAAGTTGTCTGCCTACATGTAGATAATGTAGAAAAACTAATACTGGACTACAGGTGGGAAAACCCCTCTTTGCATAATATTTATTCTGCAACAAACTTGTCTTTCCCTCTCTGAGCACATCCTGCTGTGTCTGATCAGGGCTGTAAAGAAGGGAACATTCTTTTGCTTCTCAAATCCCCTCTCCCTTCCTGGTTAGAACATGTGGCAGCTTCACCACTTCAGCTTGGTTTGGTGGAGGATATTATGAAAGGTGAAGTGGCAAAGGCTAATTGTAGCTAGGGGCTCTGTTGTGGTTTGAGTCCAGAGGGCAACTGAGCACCACACAGCAGCTCACTCATTCTTTCTCCCTCAGGAGTGGGAAGGAGAAAATAAAACAAAATGCTTGGGAATCAAGATAAGGACAGGGAGGGATGACACATCCATTATGGTCAGGAGCAAAAGACAGACTCATTAGGAGAAGAAAATGAGAACATCAGTTTAATTAAAACACCATCACCAACAGCACTTAACAAACAGAGCAGGACAGTGGGAAGTACAACAACATCATAAAAACACCTTCCTCCCCACCACCCCACCTCCCTTTGTCGCAGGCTCAGCTTTGCTCCTGATTTCTCTACCTCCTCCCCTGCAGGTGCAGTGGGGCAGGGAGTGGGGGGTTGCAGTCAGTTCATCACCAGTTGTATCTGCTGTTCCTTCCTCTTAAAGGGGTGGACTCCTCCCACTCTTCCTCTGCTCCAGCATGAGGTCTCTCTCACAGGAGACAGTCCTCCACAATCTTTCTCCAACATGAAACCTTCCCACAGGCTGCAGCTGTTCCCAAACTGCTCCAGCATGGGTCCCTCCCATGTGTTGCAGTCCTCCCACTGACGAACTAAAGCAGCTGAGGCTTCCCTCAGAGTGCTGGCCTTCTTCAGGTGCAGCCACCTGCTCGGGCATGGGGTCTTCCATGGGCTACAGGTTGGCATCTGCTCCACCATGGACCTCCATGGGTAGCAGGGGGCACATCCTGTTGTCTCACCACAGGCTGCAGGGGAGTCTCTCCCCTCCTCCTCCTTTCTTCCACTGAGCCTGGTGTTTGCATAGGTGTCTCCCTCACAACTCATCCTCACAACTCCAACTCCTCCTCCCAGGTTCCCCTTTTAAAATATGTTATCACAGAGATGCAGCCACCATCGATAATTGGCTTGGCCTTGTCCAGAGGTGGGTCTGACTTGGAGCCAGGGGAGCTTCGAGAAGCTTCTCACAGGGGCCACTGCTGTAGCCCTCTCCACGCTACCAAACCTCCCACCACACACACTCACAAACCCAACACAGACGTCATGGCTGTGTGGTTGGGCAGGCTCTGACCAGCCAGATGTACATGTGGGGAAGGAGAACAGCAGCTCACACCCCTCTGTTTCCTGGAAGGAATGGCAGGAATGGCAGGAGCAGTATTAGCTTGAAGTCTGTGTATCTCAGAGAGTCAGGGAACAAGCCTGGAGCTCACTCTTGTGCAAGGATACGTATTAAAAAGACGTCCCCATTTTACTCTTGAAGTACCTAACTGAGCAGGTGGAGCATGAATCTCATCAGGGTGTTGAGAAACAGCAAGCTGTAAAGGAGAGGTAGAGAGTGCTTGCTAGCTTGATGGGATGAATAAACTCAATTCTTAATTTATTCACATCTTTGAGACTCAAGGGCCTGAAAAGTTGGGGGTAACCCTTATGAGCTCTTAAAACTGAGTGTGATTTCCCAGGGCTCCAGGAGAGGACACAATATTGCTCACTGGCACTGTGACAAGCAGCCACAAAATACCACCAAGACAGCATAGTGCCCTGCTGCTCCCCTCAAGCCCTTTCATGACCCTGCCTCCTACCAGGGCACGTCAGCCCATGCTGAGCTCCGTGTTGCCCATATCCATTGACCACAAGCTCATGCCTCAGCACAACACCACCACCATCATTTCTGTGCAGCTGCAGCAATGGTTGGACCTGACTCCTGTTTACCTGTAAGCATGAGAAAGGGAGAGGGTACTGTTATATTTGAAAAATAAGAAATTGGTTTTTTCCACACCATTTCATTGTTCCAGCTCTTCATTTGGTTCCAGGAGCTTGTCACCCCTCAGCAGGGATGGCCCTGTGACAGCAACAAAGTCTCTTTGTTTGCTGTGGGCCCCTGGGCCCTTCTAGGACCCATCTCCCACTGAACTGCCTCAAATGCTTTTTCTTGCAGTAAGCTTTGAGGAGGTTCCATTTCATACCATTTCCTCAGGGATTTATCCTGCATAAAAATGCTGTAGCTCTTTCTCTGACAGGTCCTTAAGATTTATTATAACTATATTTCATACAGACGCGAAGAGGCTGGCAACATTAAATTCAGATGGAGCCATTCATCACCAGAGGTTAGCAAGGATGAACATAATTTAATAGCATGACGAAATTCTTGTTCTGTTTTTGCTGGAACCCCAAAGCAGTGGGAGAGAACATTTCATGCCTGAGATGCAGACCTTGTCACTCCTGAGTAACAGTGGGCACAGCCCGGGGGCATTGCTTGAAAGTAAGACTGACATACGATGCTAGTCTGACAATTCTGGGGGTAGCTGTTATTTTCCAAAATGTTTGCATCTATTTTATTTTATGCTGATCAGGAAAGCTCTGAGCTGAGACCAGATGGTACTGATTTGCTCAGGGTTACTGTTGGTCAAAACTTAACAGTGCTGTGCTCCATTCCCATAGACAGCTATTAAACTGGAGATGATTACTATTTATTCATTGGTATTTCAGCAGTGTTCAGTTGGGAGTGAAGCCACACTCAGCTGGGCACTATTCACTTACACACACAGGGAGTTACAGTTCTTCATCCCCAGAAACCTAAACCTGAAGTGGAAACCCCAGATACAGAGTGCCCTGACCTCAGGCTGTTATCAAATGCTTCTATTTCGAAACCCATTTCTCAGCATTATGGTTTCCTCTATTTTCCTCCCCAACTTGAGGAGACTAGATGTCATACCGCAGCAATTGCTGACTGGACTGGCTGAGAAGACACCCTTCAAGGCACTGCAGAGGCTGCTGCAGCTCTACTACTGGGGTTGCTGGGAGTGGCTGCTTCTCTTTTCTGCATCAAAACATCATCTGCCACATTATCATCCAATCTAGGCCTCCTGCACCCATCTGAGATCTCTTTGATTTGGTAAAACATAGGCTAAACTGCCTGTAGACACTCTCTTGGAGATGTGGCCCTTGGGCAGCTTTTTTCTCCATATTGAGCAAAAGGAAGATGCATGAGGTGGTGTTGGTAATAGAAACATTTCCCTGAAGCAATCCTTGACAATTCCACTAACCTTCTCAAACTCTGTATTAAAACTACTAATTCTGAACACTATGGTCTAGCAGAACTTAGAGGACCTCAACAGCTCAGTGTCCCATGTGGCAGGTCTGGGACAGGCCTGGACAATTCTTGGGGATGGGGGAAAACAGCACTTCAGAAAGACAAAGTGTCTCTGGGGACCTGGAGAGCAGAAAAAACAGAGCCACAATGCAACCCCCATTTACTTTTGCAAAATAAATCAGCAGAGTGTAACCTCTGAGGTTTTGTGAGGCCACCTTGCTTTCTCTGTTAGCCTTGACTGCTTGATGAAGGTACCTGTTGCGCTCCAATACATGACAACATGCAAATAGCAAAATACACTGATGGCAAATATCAAGATGAAGAAAGGCTTAAAGTTAATGTAATAGTTGCCATAATAATTTACACCCAAGTACAACTCATTATAAGGTTGTCTTGCTAGAAATGTGACAGACGCCAGTGATTCCTTTAAAATGGTAGAGATAAGTCATATGTTTGGACAAATGAAAGCTTATCTGCAACACGGATTGATTGCTTTGGACAAAATTATAAATTTTCCTGGGAAGTTTTATGATCCTGAATTAATTGGAAGTGTGTTCAGTTGGAATATATTCTTTCAATCAGTAATCCAAGAACAGAGATTCCCAAATTCTGAAGACCAGGAAAATATCTTGGAGTGGAAGGTGCCAAGTTCTAAGTATGAAACTCAAGTCTGTCCCGTAGTTGTAACTGTGGCAACACTGGGTATCAGGGCTACGCCTCTATGCACAGCCAGTGCACTTAAGTCATGAATTCTCTGGGTGGTCCAGGAACACGCCAGCTTGTCATCAGCACAGATGAGATAGTAGAGCTTGTTTGAGACAATAGACTACCCTGAAAGCAGGTCTAAACTCCTTGCCACCTCCATAATTAAGTAATTGACACACAAGAGCTCTCCAGATTGTAATTTTGGACAGTTCTATATATTCCTCCAGGTAGCTCCTGCTGTAGCTCATTTCCTTTGTATGCCTAAATGTGTATGTGTTGATTAACATCCTGGGTGGAGTGTCCCTGAGCTTCTCACACAGTTGCAGAAGGGATCGAGTTGTACATAGATAAGACATTCTCAAACAGTCAGTACAAACTGATTCTGCAGATGCAAAAATACGCATGTAGGACAGTCTTTTGTACACAGTTAAAATGTTTAAAACAGTCTTGTATGTATCTGCCATGGACAAAGCTGTCCAGAGTTGGGAGATTTTACTTGAGTTAATTTATTGCCAGGCCACAACAACCTTCTGATCCCTGATTTGGATATTGAGGGAAAGAAGAATAGAAACAGCTAGACAAATGCTTATACCACATCCTCTCTTCTTCTGAGCCTCAATTTCCCTAATTTTTGCTGCAGTTACAACCAGTCTGTCAAAACTCCTCTGGCAACAGGATGGGCGGTGTGGGAAGTGGAAGCAATGCATGTGATGGCTTTCTGCTGCCCTGCTGTAACTGTTTCTGCTGGGCTGCACTTTGTGATTCCCGACACGCTGCACATCATGGCTTCTGCTGCTGTCTTCCTCAGTGTCCCCACTCTGGCACGGGTCGCCCATGGGTGTGTTTTTTCACCGTATGGTTTTCAATTACTTCAGGGCAGGCTGGAACTATTTCTGGGAGATGGCAGGTCATGCGCTCACCATAGGCAGGTCACCACAGAAAACTGATGCTACATACAGTCTGCAACATCTGCCCATTGCAGCAGGTATGGTAACAGGGATGGATTTTGTGTCATCATGCAGAACAGGGGGACAGCTTGCAACTGAGAACTTGTATAACCACTGCAGTAGGGATTCCTGTTGGCATGGGACAGCAAGCAACAGTTCTGAGAGATCTGATTCCCCATGTGAGAGTTACTTTGTGATAAAATTTAAAAAATAGTTTTTATTTTAAACAAGCACTCTGTCACTGAGTGTCTATGCAACATTGGGCTGCATGAGAAATGGTTATTAAAATATCTTTATAGTGCTCCCTCTGAAAGATGCACAGCTCAGCAGCTCAGTATATCCCAAAAGCATGAACATGAGGGTTAACTCTGCCTATCAGCAGTTGGCTCACTTCAATTACAAACCGTAGTAACCATTTTAGAAGTAGAGCCAAAGATTATGAGAGCCGAGTTTTTTATTTATGCTGCCAAATGAAGGGAGTCTGAAAAGTGGCTGTCTGTCCATCTCTCAGGAAGCATTGAAAAGAAGGAAACCTGACAGCCTGATGTCTGCCAAGTAGCATTCCTACTTTAGGATAAGTTTCAGTACTATAATTGCCATCTGTGTGTGTGTGTGTGTGTAATGGGGAATCTGCTGAGATTGCAGAATGAAAGTTAAAGCCCTACCCACAGTGGGACTGCATGTAGCTACCACCCTCTGTACGCTTTAAATAGAGATCTGGGCCCACTGAGGCTTACATAAAGTGTCTCAGACAATTCCTCTGCATACTTACACTCTGAGCTGGGAAAAGGCTCCATGTATCATGCAAGAGCTGTACAGGCCTGCTCCAGCTGTGCTCATTTGGGGAAAGGATTAAAGAGGGATTTAAGAGTGTGGGGGCAGCCTGCAGAGCTGGTGTATTTGGGTGGACTCCATCCTTCTCACTTCTGCTAGCTGACTTGGAGTTTTCACGCTTGATTATTTTTCACACCAGTGCTGCTGAAGGTACAATGATTACTATAATACAATCACTTCATTGATCTAAATAATGTCTGACAGCTTTATTTGTTCTTATCTAAATTTATAAAGAACGATGTCAACTCTGGTAGCAGTTATAAAGTCCTCAAATACCCTCAGATATTGCTGTCCATGATGAGTGCACAGTGAAAGCTCAAGACTCTTTTCAGATTATGCTTTTAAGTGAAGAAAGCCATGGCATCTTCTCAGGGAATGCTGTTTGCAGTGCCCAGGAACTTAATTTTAATGCTGATCCCTAATCCTACTTTGAGTAAATGAAAAGTGGAAATAAAACTGCACTATTACGCAATTGCCAAGTCAGACTGTTCTGCTGTCAGCAGAAGCAGTGGCTAAAGATCCCCTTAATCACAGACACAGGATATGCGAGTGATACCTCCCTGGATAAAAGAACAAATACTGATGTGAAAGTGAAACGTTGGCAAACATTTCATGTAAAACCTAAGCTATGTAGTGTGCAAGAGTGTCTGAGTCATAGATACATTATACTGTAATATTAGATGTTGCAGACTGTGAAAATGTCATCATTAGTGCAAGTTCTGCCCCCTCCTCAGTCAGAAATAAAATGCATATGTCAGTTAACCTGCCACATGCTGCATTATTTTTACTATTATGGTGACAGTATCTCCATTGAATTCCTATGTGTATTTTATATCAGGAATAGATAGGTAAATAAATATTTTTTAATTAAAATCTATATTTTAAAATATAAAGAAATATATTTTGCATATGGATCTCACTACTCCGGACAGTTGCAAACTTCTACAATCACACCACAAAGATTTCTCAGAGGTACTCACAAATTATTGATGTTTACCTCAGGGTAATTATTGTCACTCCATGCTTATCTTTCATCTGTCAGATATAGTAAATCGAGATACAGTCTATCAAATGATGAATTCCTGTTTTCTCAAATTCCTTTAAAGATGCTCAGCGTTTAACTGTTCTTCTCAGATACTAGATGAAAGCAGCATTCAGCCATTCAACAACTGAGTTTTGCTGCATATATTCACCTAAAGCCAAGAGAATGGAGATTCCTTGAGGACATAAGAAGGTGATCTCTGACAATGCATTCTTGGCTGGCAGGTACTTCAGCACATAATAAATGTCTGGAATAAAACCAACTATTTTAGGAGGAGTTGGATAAAGACTAATCTGATTCAGAATTCCTGTGCAAATGTTGATAGATAAAATGGCATGAAATAATTTTAAACACAGGCCGTCTTCCTCATTCTTTCTGCATTCATTTTCTTTTATTTTTCTCTTTAAACTTTCTTTTGGCTTTGAAGGCCCCAATCACATTTTCACGGCACATAATTATATATGTAAAAACCTGGAAACTGAAAGGTTGTTTAATTTCAGTGTATGTATGTGGGCTACACTAACATCCATGTGAGTTAACACATTCCTCCTGAAAGCCTTGGAAACAGCAAAGGGCAGTATGTTACTGCAACTTATGAAAGGCTGAAGTTGTCCATTTAATTAGTCTGAGATTGCATTTTTCTGGAGTCAGCTGAGTTAAGAAGCTGTGAGCTGTGGACAACTAGCTGACAAGGCTGTCATACCATGGCTTCAAGGGATTTGAGTCTCTGCATTCACACAGGAAGCAAAGCATTTTCAAGGCTGCATATGAGCAATGTCCTGTTACAAAAGAATACTTAACACAAGTGTAGGTCGAGCCCTTACCTCCATCATCCCTAACAAAGCATAATTTTCTTGAAGAGATTGAGTGTCCAACCTTATGTATCTATTTCTCTGCTTAGTACCTAATGAGTTCAAATATGATGTACAGATTGATTGTACTCCTGCCACAAGGCACGTGCTGCAAAAGATCTGGCTCAGATTTTGCTTGCTGCCTAATTTCCCCACTACAGAATTATCTGTATATAGTTCAAAGGAGGTTTCAGGCAATTTCAGGTCTCTCAGTGTTATGGAAAACAAACGTTCAGCTAAACACACATTCCTCTCTGGCTATGTCTGCAATATGTTTATTACATGTTCTGGAGTGAACTACTGGGCCCAAACTGCTGCTGTCTAATTGCTATGTCTCACTGGCAGTTAGAGGGACTGGTGATTGCTATTTTGGTCTGGAACACTATCCGGATTGGGCATGTCTCCACTGCACAGTGGCTCAAGAGCCTTTCCATGAGCATTGCACCCAAATGGCATGGACACCTCTAATGCACACTACAAACCTCATCCATCTGCTGCACATGGGTTTTATCAATGTCTTTAGTGGCATAGGATGTAGAGGTTGCAATGGGTTCCCTATGGAATAAGTGACTTCTCCTGGACAAAAAGTGACACTGGGGCCACTGGAGCAGAAGTCTGAGGAAAGTGTTCTTCTAATGGCAGAAAACTCATTGGCTCTGATGGTTAATCCATAGAAAAAGGAAACTCTGGGGCTGGAGGCTCACAAAGAGTGCTTTTGAATGGTCTTAAAGGATTTATCAAGCCTATACCCTCTCTTCAGACTGCTGATGCTAATCTGTTAGGAGTGGCTGCTCTGCTACCTAGTTCATATATCATCAACAGGCACGTTCTTAGTGGAGGAGGTGCTCCCATTGCAGACCAGGTGTGAGACAACAGACCAGTTTTGATTCAGGGTCCATGACAGGATAGGGTCGCCAGTCTCTGTTTACTTCTAGGCCTTGGGCAGAAGGACCAGTCATGGCAGCATGGCAGCAGCCAGTGCCTCGCCACCTGAGAAGCTTGTGGAGAGAATATGTGTATCAATACCTGCAGATTTCTGAAAACACACAAAACAATGCACTGCTCATATCTGCTCCCTACAGTGCCCTCAACGCTGAGGTCTACATTTTCAGCAGTGGAGTGAGAAGCCTCAGAGAGACCTGTTCATTTGTTGCCTGTGTTGTAAGATGATTAGGCCACTGAGTGGCAAGACTCTTTCAACACATTCAGCTCAGCAGCAGCCAGTGCTTCAGATAACACAGAGAGGAGTTGAGCAAGCACAGGCAAGAGGAGGGAAAAGAAGAGTTAGTTTATGTACAGTATATGAAAGACATCATCATAAATGCCCTTCTCTGATGGTACCTTATAAACAACTCTAATTAGTGAGTGAACTGAGTACCTCTTGCTGATTCAGGTAGTCCTCTAGGAAAGTGGATGGTGCCTTTGAGTACAGAGACAAAGCCCTTTGCACACTTGCTGTTTACCTGCTGTATGCTATAAGTGACTCATCCAGACCAAGAAGTGGTCTGGTCCAGTATGTTTCTAAACACTTTAAACAACTGTTATTGGCAGTCGAACAGGGATCTGGCTTTTACAAAGACAGGATGTTATTTGAGGATTGAAGACTGTTGGGGAGTGACAGGATACATCTGATGAAGTCGGTCAAGAGCATCTTTGTCAAAAGGCTGGCCATACTGGTAAGAAGGGCTTTAAACCAGAAAGATTGGCAAGTGGAGGTTATGACCCACAGTTAAGTGAGGAAACAGAGGTTGGTAGTGGAAAGTAAATGATGCAAGTGGGTGGGAACAAGATAGGGCAAAAGGACACCCACCTCAAATGTACGTCCACAGCCTGAAAAACAAACATGGAGACCTAAAGCACTGCACGTGGAACTGCAAAATCACTGGAACAACTGAGATGTGGTGGGACAGCTTGTTTGACAGCAGCAGTGAGAGATAGACAGAAGCTCTACGGGAATGACAGGAGGGAAGAGGACAAGAGAGCTGCCCTCTTTGTGAAGAGGCAGCTTGGATGTATAGAGCTCTCCTATGGGACAGATGACAAGCTGGTTGAGAGCTTGTGGGTCAGAAGACAGGCCAATAAAGATCATATTGTGGTGGGACTTTGTAACAGACCACCCGATCAAGGTGAGAAAATGGATGAAGTCTTCTTCAAACATGGATGTTTCTGGATCACAGACTTCTCAGTACTTTTGGGGGGTTTCAGCCTCTGACATCTGTTGGAAGAGTCACACAGTGGGATGTAACAATACAGGAGAATTTTGAAGGATTCCAGGAATAAATTCTTCACACAGGAACTGAATGGGCTAAACAAGGGTGATGCAGCTGGATCTGATATTCACAAAGAAGGAAGAATTAATGTGGATGTGATTATCAGTGGCAGCCTTGTCTGTACTGACAATGAAACAGTGGGGTTCAAGATCCTGAGGGGAGTAAGGAAGATAAGTAGGACAGTACAGACCCTGGACTTTAAAAGAGCACACTTTGACTTTTTCAGGCAACTGCAGGTAGAATCCCATGAGAAACAGCTCTGAAGTGTAAAGTAGCTCAGAAAGCTGCCAAAGCCTTAAGTACAACATGCTCCAAGCATACGTGCAATATGCACAAAGTCAAGTAGACTTACCTGGAGACCGGATAGTATAAACAGGGAACTCATGACTAAGCCCCAGCATAATCAAGCAGCAGACAGAAGGTGAGAGCAGGGATAGGGAACAAATGAGGAATTTAGAAAGCAAAATTTAGAAAGCAAAATCTTGCAAAAGATGTGAAAGGTAATATGCTGGTTTTGTCTGGGATAGAGTTAATTTTCTTTACAGTAGTTAGTATGGGGCTATGTTTTGGATTTGTGCTGAAAACAGTGTTGATTATACAGGGATGTTTTTGTTATTACTGAGCAGTGCTTACAGAGAGTCAAGGCCTTTTCTGCTCCTCACACCACCCCACCAGTGAGTAGGCTGGGGGTGCACAAGAAGTTGGGAGGGGACACAGTCAGGACAGCTGACCCCAACTGACCAAAGGGATATTCCATACCATATGATGTCATGCTCAGCATATAAAGCTGGGGGAAGAAGGAGCTGGGGGTACTGCCAGAGTGATGGTGTTTGTCTTCCCATGTATCTATTATGTGTGACAGAGCCCAGCTGTCCTGGAGATGGCTGAACATCTGCTGGCATGCGTGGCTTTTGCTTTACCTATTAAACTGTCTTCATCTCAACTCACGAGCTTTCTCACTTTTACCCTTCCAATTCTCTTCCCCATCTCGCCATAGAGGGAGTGAGCATGCAACTGTGTGGGGCTTAGCTGCCAGACAGGGTTAAACCATGACAGGTAATAAGAGCTTCTACAACTACATTTGTAGTAGAAGGCTGAACAAAGAAAATATGGGACCATTGCTGAACGGGGTAGGTTATTTATTAACAGTAGACACAGAAAAAGCTGAGATACATAGTGACTTCTTTACCTCAGCCATCACTCACAAGGACTCTTGGGAATCTGGACTGAAAAGCAGGGTTTAAGGAGGAGACCTACCAGCAATCAAGTCAGGGATGATTTGCTAGAAGTTAATTCATCCAAGTCTGTGAGACCGGACAGGCTGCGCACAATAGGGCCGAGAGAACTGGCCAATACCGTAGTGAGGCCACTGTAATTTTTGTAAGGTTGGGGAAAGTGCTCATCAAGTGGGGAAAGGCAAATGTTACAGACATCGTCAAAAAGGGCATGGTCAGCCTCACTACAACCCCTTGAGAAACCATGGAGCAGGGCCTCTTGGAGCACCTTTCTGGGCAGATGAAGGAGAAGGTGGTGATTGGGAGCAGTCAGCAAGGTTTTTACAAACGGAAAATCATGTCTAATCAATCTGATTGCCTTCTATGATAAAATGACTAGATTTGTGGTGAGGGAAGAGAAGTGGGTGTCCCTCACTTTGAATTTAGCAAGGTTTTGACATGCTGTCTCACAACAATCTTGTATCCAAGTTGGGATGTTACAGTCTGGATAGCTGGACAACTAGGTGGAAAAAGCTGGCTGTATGGATTGGCTTAACGGTTAATGGATAGTATTGTGCCTGGAGGCAAGTAATAAGTGGAGTACTGCAGGAGTCTGTCACTGGTCCTACCCTGTTCATTAACATCAGAGTTTGAAGATGACACCAAATTGTCAGGGAAGGAGGGAGAAGCCAGAAAGCAGGCTCAAGGGCATAGTAGCCATTCAGAGGGACCTAGACAGCTTGGAGGAGCGGACCAGCAAGAACCTTCTGAAAATCCACAAGGACACATGCAAAAGAGAACCCACTCAACTACACAGGCTGGACACTGTTTGGCTGGAGAGCAGCTTTGCTGAACAAGACCTAGAGGTCTTGGCAGACAGCAAGATGAACGTAAGCCAACAGTGTACCCCAGCAGCAAAGGCTGACAGCCTCCTGGGGTGTATTAACAGGAGCGGTGCAAGTAGAACAAGCAAAGTGATTAGCTCACTTGGCATTCATTAGACCACACCTAAAATATCACATCTAATTTGAGACCCTCCGATACAAGTGAGAGGTTGATCATCTGGAGTAAGTTCAGTGAAGGTTCGGGATGATCAAGGGGCTGCTACGCATGCCCCATAAGGAGAGGCTGGGCTTCTATAGCCTGGAGAAGAGATGGTTCTAAGTGATCCATGGCAGAAGAGCAAAAGGTAACAGGCATAAATTGAAATAAGAGAGGTTGGACCAGACAGGATATTGAGAAAAACTTTTTCACCATGAGGACAATCAAGCACTAGCACAGATCATCCAGAGAAGCTGTGGAGTCTCTATCCTCTGAGGATTTCAAGACCCAGATGGATAAAGCCTATGATTCTACTCCTCAATGATGTTGGGAGTTTGCCTCTGTGCCCCATTCCCAGTGGGCCTGGTGACACACCATGGATTCTGTGTTCAGATACAGACTGGAATAACTTTTACTAGAAGTTATCTCCAACACACACTGGTCTCATGCTGACTTACAATTGTGTGTGCATCCTGGGACTCATTTATCTGAAGAATTAAGAGGTTCCTATCTTGCTTGATTTTACCAGAAAGTACCTATTTCTTCCAGCCTTTCCCCCTTCTTTTAGCATACCACTGGAATGGTACTGCTGATGACTGCTTGGACTGTTGGGAATGCCAGTGTAGCCTGACAACAGGTAGACATTTTCCAAGGCTAGTGGAAGATGGACAAGGGACACTATAGCCTTGGAAATTCTGGAACAGGAAAAAAGGATGTATGTGTAAGACAGTGCTGCACTGAATTTTCCCATGTAAGAAGAATAAATGTTACTGCAATAACACATCGACAGTAACACTGTGACATCAGGCCAGTGGCAGGAAATGAAAGCAGATGCTGTTCAGAGCAATTTTTCTTCCCAGAACTGCAATCACAATGTACACAACCAATACAATTATTGCGGCAGTGACTGAGGTGATGCAGCTGGCCTCTACGCAGAAGACCTCTCTAGCTGGTGCAAAACAAGAGAAACTTCTGTTTAACAAACCCAGTACACTCTACTGTCTGTGGGTGGTCTACAGCAGTGAGAATGGCTGGGACAGCTGTGGAAAATGCTTGCATTCACAGTCTGTTACACTCACACCCCTTTCTCTCTTCTCTTAGGGTTGTAGCAACTGTACAAAGCAAAGCAGTCATCAGTGGTAGCCTTCTGAGTACTCAGGAACCATGGCTAGTTGTGGATGGTAGTGACAGAGGAAGGAAGATGTGTCCTGATTCTTTTGGATGGATTTCACCTAGATCATTGTTCTTGATCTTGGATGGGAACAACAAGCCAGTGTCTCAGGTTTCCTCTACCATGACAGGCCTTATACAAAGGCCAAACTACATGTAGCACCATGATGAACTCTTAGTCAAAGCTTTCATCTTGATCATCTCAAGTGAGATCATTTCTGACAAGCCCTTGACCATAGACTTACTGCCCTAAATCTTGAACCAATATGCTGCCAATAAGCATCCCCTTCCAGCACTACTAATAGGAAATCCTCCTGGCAGCAAAACCTGACTCCCTTCTTTCAGAATAGTCTCACATGAACAATGAAATTTCTAGGCCCCGTGTCTTCCTTCTGTAGGAGGATGAAGTCTGGGACATCTACCTCTGAGGAGGAGGAAAAAGCAAAAAGCAAACAGCAAACCCCAAAATTTAAACTGAATAAAGAAAAGGACTAAGGATAGCAATAAAGAACAGCAAAAAATACCCCAAGCAGGAATAATAGCAAACAACAGAAAAATGCAGTGCACATGCCAATGGGCCTTGGCAGCAAGCTGCTGAGTGGAGGGCTCATTTGAGCTGCAATACAGCTCATGGGGGGACACAAACAAAGTGGAGTGATCAAAGAATGAGGTAACACAGTGACAATGGCACCACAAAAAATTCTAACACTTCCAGATGGCTACATGGAATTGAAAATTCCAGGTCTAAACACAATTAAATGATGTAAACTGTTCTGAACTCAGAGCCTGGGACAAAGTCTTTGCCCAAAAAGCCCCAGTGGGCACTTAAAAAACAATTACAAATTTGTATGCCTTAATTTCCCAATTTATTAAATGAAAATAATACATTACCTACTTGATATATTTTATAGGCTTCATTCCTTCGATGTTAAAAGGGCTCTAAGATCTTAGGAGAGTAAACTGATGCAGAAGTACAAAACATATTCTTTTTGATTACCATCATATTGATCAAAATTTCTCATATATTTGGAAATTCTCCCTTATTTGAAGTGACTTTTCAAAACCACATAGCAGTGTTTGATTCCATGTGAAAAATAACCTTACAATCTTTGTTTCAGTTAAGCTGAAGAGATGGGAAATTTATTTAGAATGCTGGATTAATATTCTTACTTTAAAAAAATCTGTAAGACACTGTAAGATAATAAAAACACAAAAACCCATAGAATATAAATTCTTCTCATCTCAGATCTCTTTGGGCTTCTGATATGTCTACTGAAGGAGACAGAAAAATAAATTTCAGTTCTTGGAGAAATAACCTGTTAAAAAAAAAATCTGTGTGAGGTATATAAAAAGGCTTTTACCAAGGAATATATGTAATTAACCTTCCCTTAAAGAAAGGTATGTTTTCAAAATCTAACTGCATTAATGACATTAGCAGAATCTTCCAACAATTTGTACACAACAATATATGTGTACACTTTTCATTTGATTTCATTCTATAATGCAAGACCTTCTGATAATGGCATAAATAATCAGTGACTGATACTTGTAAAGTAAAAATACAGTCCATTTAATAAGAGAATATACCTTTCATATTGTCCACTGGCTAGTCCATAGAAGATAAGAATCTACTACTGCTCCTGATGGTGTTTATAATACTGAGAAACCCAGTCCTTGTGAGCTTAATCAGATTAAATGCAACATGATTGATATTGATATGATACACAGTCACATTAATGTGACATACAGCAGTTTTATTGATTATTTAAAAATCTGATTTTATCTAATACATTAAAAGAAATTTGTTAATGGCATAGGTCTTTTTTAATCTCTGAAGGATTTAATTGTTATAATTTAGCCAAACTGAACATGGATCAGGAAAAAATACATTTTGAAGTGTTGTGCTAATGAAGACTCTTGCCTCTGTTGAATCAGAGTTCACATCTGATAATCCATTTTACTTAAACCAGAAGAGGGGAGAATTTCATCTTAAATTTGACTAATTTTGTAATCACTACACCTGTTTTATACAGCTGTAACTACTCCTGATTTCAATATGTTTACGCTTATTTTATATCAATGTAACAGAGAATGAAACAAGGCCCAAGTATTTTAATCTGACTCTTATTAAGCTTCCCTATTCACACAGCGATGTTGTATGTAATCAGTAAGAAATGAGTAAAAGTTTATGCTCCAGCAGTGCCCTTAAAAACTGGAGCATCTGTACTTGCATGATTGCCACTAAGTGCCAGGTAGAGCTGCACAAAGCTGAGCTGTGGAAGATTAAAACACTTCAGTCATGCTGCTTTTATATTAACTGCTAGGTATTGCTCAGAAAATGTTAAATGAAGACCAGGTTTTCCCTAGGCACTTATAATCAAGAGTATTAAATCTATGCAGGAATTCACTATGATTTTCTAGATAACCCAGCTGAAGGTCAGAAATTTCACAGAAGATAAAATACAACATAGTCTTTTATACATTAATAAATCACAGTACTATTAGCAGAAGCATTCACAGGAGTATTGGAAGTTCTTGGATCCTTATGACAAATTCATAGACTTTAAAATATTTATCAAAAAGTATATGGAAAGATCTATAAGGAGAAAGATTTCAGGATGTGTTGACTGTAGACTTGTCCCACCATCATGAGCCCACCTCCTGAACCAGAACTGTTCTGAATAACTTTCACCTGAAGTCAACAATCAGGCTCAAAGATATTTACATTGCTTGTAATGTCCTTCAAGGGGGACACCTGAAGTTGCAATCCACATTCCCTACTCTGATGGGTCTTTCAATTGGCTCATTTGAAGAAAAGCATCATCAAGAAAAGTCAGCTGTCTTCATCAAGAGGTTACTGTCTGGAACAGGGCAGACAGCTGATTCACATACTACACGTTAGCCACCTTCCTTCACTGTTGGTATAACATTCAGGGTCTTCCATAATATCTGGTTGTGATGACAAGGACCACCATTTCCTGGCTTCCCAACAGCCTGCATTATCTGAGCAACTGGTTGGGGAATTTTCTGACTTAACAGGTAGGAAAGACTGAGTAGCTAGAGCTAACACATCTCATTAATATATATAGGCTTTAAATAGTTTCTTATTAAAAATAGAAGTTCAAGTAAAACCTTGTCTTGATTGTTTCCAACACTTTTATTAGGCTAGAGCATGCTCAGGCTTCCAGGAAACCCCGAAGTTATGGATGACCCTGAATTTATTTAGTGCTCTGATAGAGAGTGAGGAGCCCAGAAACCCTGCAACTGTTGGTTCTGAAGCTTCCAGATTCATTCACTCTTTCCAGGGCTTCTAGCCTCCCTGTTCCCTCCATCCTGCTTGGACTTCAAGCAGAACATCCAAAGTTGTGCACTGCAGCTGAGGCAGGTGTCTTGAAGCTGAGTTCCCTGCCTCAATTTCAACATCTTTGAAGTTTTTTTTCAACAAAATATTTGTATTTATGTTAAAATAATTATTAATAAACTCTTCTACATAAAATATTGTCATTTATACCTTTGTTTCTGACATTAAAAATTTTCATCACACACAAAGTTTCCCACAAGGCAGATAATAGTCTTTTCAACTAGTTCCGCTCTCAATTATTTCATGTATTTATCATTATGATATGCTGGTAAGACAGAAAAGTACAACCATACTCATGTTACAGGAAAGGAACAGGCAGCAGGCTTGCTAGCTGGTAAAGACAACTTCAAAGAAGATAACCCATCACAAGATGGTGATAACACCTTGCAGTTAAGCAAGGGAGGTCCAGCTGGTAAGTAGGTGAGATAAAGTGACAGGAGAAAGAGAGCCTCTGGGAAGGATAAAATAGGTGTAAAGGGGCCATCTCAAAAGCCCATACACAAACACATGCAGCCAGAGAAACAGGAGGAGCTAGAGCTCTGCATCTGGATACAGAGCTATGGCATCATTGAGACATGAGACCAGTCATACCAGCAGAGTTCTGGGAGGGATGGATGGATGGATGGATGGATGGATGGATGGATGGATGGATGGATGGATGGATGGATGGATGGATGGATGGATGGATGGATGGATGGGACAGACAAAGGCTCTCAAAGGGAATATAAGAACATTGCCCAGGCACTCATGGATGATGCCAGAAAACCTAAAGCTCAGCCAGACGAAACTTGCAAAGGACCTGGTGGAAAACAAGATCATCTACTGCTACCTTAGCACTGAAAGAATAAACAAATGTGAACATGCTGCTGAATGGGGGTGGGTGATTTAGTGACAGTGAGAACAGATAAGGCGGAGGTACTCAATACTTCCTTCACCTCAACCATCACAAGCAAGGTGTCTTAGGCTGTTGTGCCTAGAGAGGAGAGAAAAGGAGAACCATCTTCTCCTTGGAAGAGGATTGGGGCAAGTATCTCTTGAGAAATCTTGACTCATTCAATGTGATCAGATCACACATGTCCTATGAAGTGAGGCTAAGCTTGTTTAGCCTGGAGAAAGGTTTAGGGAGCACCTCATAGCAGCCTTCCAGTGCCTACAGGGAGGATGAAACATGGAAGGCTCCAGTTGAATATAAGCAGGGGGAAAAATCACTAGGAGAATCAGTAAGCATTGGATCAAATTGTCCAGAAACACTGGAGAACTTCTGCCCTTGGAAATTTTCAAGACCTGACAAAACAAAGTCCTGAACAATATGATCTGAATTCCGTATTGACCTGCTTTGAGCAGCAAGCCAGACTTGAGCTCTTCCAAGGTCTCCTTTCAACCCGAACAGCTCTATGAATTATCACAGAGTTTGAGTTGCCCAAGATCCAACAGGAAATGGTGGGAAAAGAAATGGACTCAGGATCTGTCAAGACTTCTGCTCACCTTTTTTCCCTTCCTAATGCATCTCCTCTCTCATCAGCTCAGAATAACATGTTTTTAAAGACTACATGTACATAATTGTGTCCAGGAATATCCTCTAATTCTCAGGTCTGAATCTGGAACCATACCACCTCCTGACTGTATGTGGAGCTCTCATATCACCTTTATGAGACTGCAACTTCACAGCCATTCTCCTTGCCCTAACTTTGTGCATCATACTAAATAATCTCAAGTATATCTCTTGGAAAGCTGCTATGCTAGAAGAGATGATAAACTGGATAACCAGCAGCCATAACACCACTGCGCCACAGTGTGACTCAATGCATAAATTGGGATGCAACTTCTCTGTTGATTTGCAGATCCAGTGGAACTCAAGAACCTCACCATAGCCATGGCTCATAGAAGGGGTGCGGAAGATTACTCCAGCACTGTTTGCATAAACAAGGATGATTGACCATTTCTTCTACATATATATTCTCACTGTTGTCTTCCAGATTATCTTCAATCTTTAATTTCACTCCCACCCTCTTCCATTGCTCCATGATAGTTGACCCTCACTGTCCTCTGAATATTTCCCTTTGCAAGGAAAAGTCTTGACTCTTTAGTATTTCAGCATCAAATGGAACATTGTTTCTTGTACACTCAGACATTCCCTCCTCTAATTTCCAGTACTGCATTTTCATTCTCTCTGTAGGAGAAACCTTTAGGATTAACAAGTATTGCACAACATTTATCAGTTAACTGTTATTTAAATCTTAAAAGTCTTCTAAATTTAAATATTTTAATTGGAATCAAGTTGTTACGAAATGGCAGATCTTCATGATGGTGTAAGTTAGGTGACTGGATAAAACATAAACACTAATAAATATAAAATGACACAGAAATAAATCCTCTTAACGGGAACATGGATTAATTTCCACTACTATGATCTGTTTATAAAAGAGAGAAAACATTACTCTGTAAACCACATAAGGAGTTATCTGAAGAGAAAAAATACATTAGATACCTTCTGCCTCCACGGCAAGAAGAAAGAAACTTCTGCCAGAAGCAGCAAAATGGGTGCATTAGATAGAAAGACAAAATGAATGAGAAAATTAAAACATAAGGAAGGGACTGGTTCAATATAGTAAAATTATCAGAGACTATGGAAAGGTTCACATTTCATTTGACACCAAGGATTGTCACAAGCCAACTATTCATCTCACTGGGTTCATTGGACCACAAATTTCCCAAAATATTTGTTGAATGATTATTACTTGCTACCTGATAAGCTAAATGTTGGATTTTTTAACTTTTTGATAAAGTTTACCTCATTTTCATGTTTAAAAAGGAACACTGCCGGAGATCTGATTATTGTTTCATCCCAACATTTTGACACAAAAACATACATCTAAATTTTCACAATCTAAAATCTCACCCCTGTTTTCACTAACTTTGAGATCTCATGATCAAATTTACAGAGAGAGAAATACAAAAGACACCTAGCTAATGCTCCCAGAGGAAGGACTAGCTATAAAGAAGTATGGATTCCAGGGGTGTCTTTTAATGATTTGGTTAATTTCTTGAGAACACTGAGAAAGAAATGAGACTATAGTCAGAAACTGAATTCAGGGAGCTTGGCAAACCAGAAGAGAAGCTGGCAAGAAATCACTGTGTGCAGGGGGCCATGGTGTAATTCAGTTCAGTGCAATTTATCAGATTGACGAACTCTCCAAATGTCACTAAAGTGAAAGGGTAAAACCAGACCCTACAGGTATCTGTTGTGTAGATGCAATCCAAATTAAATAGCTCAAACTGGGATCCCACACTGATTTCTGATGCAGCACAAGCTGTTACGTAGTATGCCTGCCATCTCTTTTCCTACTAGGTTCAGGCTGCTTTTCCTTCCACTTCTCAGCACGTCTTGTAGCACCCCATAATTTGATGTAATATGTTTTTTTAAATTTATGCATCAGTCTGATCTGTGTTGAAATTGATGCATGAAGTTCATTACTCTCTCCTCTTCTCCTGCTACAGTAGGCTCCAATCTCCAGTTTTCATTTAATGCTTAATTACAAAGCACTAAATTAAAATTAGGACAAAGGTGAGTAAAGCAGAATTTAATAGAAAAATAAGACCTCAATCCAAATGCACCGTTCATAGAAAACTCTGTATGATGTAGCAGGCACCTATTTGTTTATCCCAAAGACCTTCTTGGCACCTATGTGTTTGCTTCTGTTCACGCCACAGCCTGGCTGGTTCGGTGCCTACCTTCCTCCAGCTCGTCAGCATCCAAAGACAACATCCGTCTGTTTACATCCAGAGAGCAATTCTAGGCCATGCTTCATGCCCACGAACAGAATTAAGCTCTTCGCAAAACACAGCTGCAATCTTTTCCCACGTGGTGGGTGAGAGCAGAAAACAGAGCAGAAAATGGCCCACGCGTTTAACCAGCAGCGCGGCAGAAAGGGGCCGCGTGGACAGTCCCAGCCTGTGCCCTCCGGCACGGCTCTCCAACCAGCTGGTGACGAGAGAGCTGGGGCTGCGTGCCAGCCGACTGAGAGTTGTCTACTCCGGAGAGAACTGAAGATGGACTGGGTCTGAAAGAGAGCAGAAGAAACCTACATCTCATCTACGCCATCAGGATTGCGGGGCACTGCTCTAGGAGGGTGTCTGCTGCCTCGGTGACTCTGCATTTCACGTAAATCAGTCCGCAGAGATCTTGGGAAGCACAGTGCCCTGCGCGAGGTGCAGATATGGTGTAAGACCACTTTTTTAAAAAAATCACCTTTTTTCAGAGATCACTTCTATTTGAGACTTCAGAAAGAAAGATCTCCAGCTCCACAAATGAGTGCACACACATACTACTTCATCACTTCTGCAATTATTCACCAAACACGCCGATTTTAATCCTGCTCAAGTCCAGAAACCACTAACATCATAAATTTAAGCACCTGAGCTAGTTTTTGCTGGTTATGGGCTTGGGCTAATATTCTAAATTCAACTCTTTTCCCTTCATCATTACCTGAAGAAGCAACAAAATACAAATGTAAATATAAATTTCCATGAGGATTTCCCTGGTTTCAAAGGTGTTCTCATACACAATTCTATTTCCACTTCTGTACAGAAGAAACACAAGCCACAGCACAGTACAGCAGCAGTTTGCATGCAGCAGCACTGAGTGAGCAGAAATGATCCTGCATCTACATGCTGGATTTTCTCACTCACAGCTAGGATGACTTAGCAAAACAACCCTGAATCCTATGCAGTATCACAGCTTCAGCCACAGTTACTAAACACCCTTGATGACTGAAACCATCTTAATTCATCTCCTAGTCAAACTCTAACCTTTGATAAACTGTTACAAACATGGACAATGCTTGAGGCTCTGTCCTGATCCTTTTATAATCTAAATACTCACACTCCTCGGGAACAGCAGGGGCAAGATCTTTGCCTGATAAACTTCCCAGTTCCCTTTTAGAAAGGGTGCAAGGGAGAAAAATCACACATTTCTTTAAACTTGTAGCGTGACAAATTTTGCAACCTTGTGAAATTTTTTTGCCAGAAAACTGTCTGTTCAGTACAGCTTGCCCTCCATACCATTCTTTCAGAGAGCATAAATAAATTATTCCTTTGTTTTCTCTCTTTAAAGAAACAGCATACAAGATCCTGAGTGTACTAAAGTCAGCTCAGAATGCTCACTGGAAGACAGCATGTTGCAGGATCAAGCCTAAGTAGCAAGCATACAAGTGTGTTAATACAACCCCAGAGAAAAGACAGTTCAAGACTGAAGTTCATGTGAGGAGACTGGTTGATGTCATAAACTGTGAAACTGCAACTCCTCTACCTGATGGGTTGTAGCAAAATCCTCAGTGTCTGGCCCTCTACTGCTTCTTACAATTGTGTTGATTTATCTTGTTTTGCTTCAGGTATTCTCTTGCAAAACCAGCATGAATATTACAGAAACTGGACAATCACTAAATATGTATAATCTTTCATGTTGTCTACACAGTGAAAACAGAAATTCTGAGCAATCAGTGTTTCTAGCGGGTTCCAGGTTTTTTCTTTTCTTCCTGGGTAGGCAGAAATCAAATGAAAAGAAATATAAACTTCAGCTTACTAGAGTGAACATGGAGTCCTGGATCATTAGAAAGTCATCTTCTGTCTTTCCAAGTTAGACAGTGGTCATTTGGTCCTCAGACATAACTCTGGCAGCGTGGTTGAACTTTGCATATTCTGCTAACTCAGTGGTGTAGCAGGTGTTGTCAACCTTGTGTTTTTACCTAGACACACAGCTGTACATCTCTCTCTAATATTTGAATACATACCGTGTATTCTGAAATACACAACAAAAATCAATCAGTTTAGCTTTAGGTCTCTTATCCCTCCACCATACAAAGCTCAATCATGCCCCGCAGATGCTGCGCTTGCTGTTGTTACTATGCCAGTGCAGAGGCTCTGGTTTGAATCAGTCCTCACCATGTCAGGTGATAAACACAGAACTAGAAATGGTCTCCGCTCCAGAGGACTCGCTATTTATTTTTTTTTTGCTCCAGAGCAGTAAAAACTGATTAAATTACAAATGTCATTCTAGACAAACAGCAGTAAAATCTTCATACTATGTCATAACATGGCAAATTCTCCACTGTCCAAACACTGCTAAAGAAACTAGTTAGAAGTACTTATGAATCCTGAAATATATTTATTGGAAATATTTCACTCATCTTCCCGTAAAGGCCAGATGCAATCCTTATGATGAATGCTACTTTATTTCTCCAAGCTGAGCCTCAGGGTACTGTAATGAAGTGGAGAAAATTTGGTTTAGAAGTCAAAGGAAATACTTTGTGCTTTTTTGATTTAAAATAAAAAGAAACTCAGCTGTTTGGATGTTTAAGAACACTGATATGTGGGCAAAGCACAGGTGATCCAGTCTAATATTCATGTCAGCTCCCTTCTTGCACTGCGTCCCATATTTCACAGCTACCACTTAACTGGCTGTAGGGGGTTATTTCAGTTGCACATTAATTGTGCCATGGTCACACTCTGTAGAGCTCAGAGGTTATTAATACAAAGTTTATTGGCTCAGGTGCAGCGCTGCACAAACAAGGTTAAACAGCTTTCAGTGTCGGTTCAGATCTGGAAGCAGTTTAGCCATCTTTATATGATCTAGAACATGAAGAATAAGCTCTACTGACCTAAGCCAGCCCTGTTCACTGTAAGTCTGGACCACAGTATGAAACCAAGAAAACTCAGAAGTGCAACACAAGCACCTTTAACTTCATGGACCTATGTTAGATTCAGCAAGCTCCTGCTCAGGAAGGGTTTTTCTTGATCTAAGCTGGTGCTAGACAGATGCACTCAGATATCCATGCACAACACCTACTTGCCATCCAGGTCATGAGGAATCTTAAGCATTGAAAAAATGCAGAGCAGATCCACCTGAGTGGCTCTTTGTGGAGGGAGCCTCAGGACTCCACCAAAGCTGCTAAACTGTGCTGGATCCCCAGTGACTATGCAGAACCAGTCAGGCATCTCTGTAACACAAGAAACTTCAGGGTGTCCTGTGGCATTCATCGATCTGTGTGACAGCATTTTCAAGTTATCTCAGCTTCACGTTACTCTGAACAACGAAGCAACTGACCTTTTATTACTCTTTGAAGAACATGCAAAAACCTCAGTCAGTATTGGTTATGCAATGCATGCCAAGAAACAAAAATTTACGTGCTGTGATAACAAGGCCATAATTATATTCTGAAATACACCTCTTCCAAAAATCAAGGCACGAAGTTTCACAGCGTGTCTAGAAAGCTAGTAATCCAACTCCCAGCAGAAATACATGCTTTGATTCCAAAGATAAGACCTAATGGTGAGAAACAGTTCTTAAGAAGGTATAAAGAAAAACTGACTTGCTGTAACTCCTGCTCAAAGGCATAAAACCTGACAAACATTTGAACGTTAGCCGTGCTGAGGTGTAAATCTTGCTGACCCAGGTCCTGCAGCCATACAAACACCTCTTGGTAGCTGGAGTTCAGAAAAGAGATGCCATGGACTGAACAGGAACTTTGCTAGGCAGAGTATCGAGCAGTATTTCAACAGAATTTTAGGATTTATGTATATATACATGCATAGACAAAAGATCTTAATATCAGATTACATATAATCTCGTGTGACTGCTCATCAGAAGAATCTGCCATCTCCTGTAAACAGAATCCTTCACTGGATTTAACCTTGTCCTATATACTGCATAGATAAAGCAATTCCTCTTATTTTTCATACATACTATAGTCAGTTATTTATACAGTCTGCATAGCACATAATTTGTAAAGGGAGACTTCTACACAAGCCTTTGGACAAACTACAAGGCAGAAATACTAGGCTTGCTTCATTCACTGAAAATGATTTAAAATGGTGTGTCAGGATTTTTTTATTCACTTCTATGCAAAATAATCCACCTCTCCACGATTCCTTGTGATTGGGATACTATTTAACAGGACTATTGATGGATACTGTTTAGCAATGAGAATTAAATTCTCTAGCCCACTAAAATCTACTTAGTGAATCTTAACCAATTATCCACTGATTAACCCTGGAGGCCCAGTCAGGTATCCAAGGTGAAAGCATGCTACAAGAACACAGAGAAAACACTGAAATACTGCAGAATGGTGTAGGATGGGAAGCTTTAGGAAGTATAAAAGGAGATTTAGGAGACTTAGCCTTGAAAAAAAGTCTACAGGCTCCACTCTGTTTTCCTCATAGCTCCACAGAGAAGAATTGCATGAACAAAGGTGGAGAGTGACAGATGCCCAATAAGCTCCAGCAATGCCAACCTGGCTGTCAGGCACTGAGGGACTTGTTGACAATCATTATAAGCTTAAACACCACCATAAGTACTAGTTGCACCAAACCTAAAGCACAAAGGAGTAGAGCTAAAATTCTATTCTTTTGCCGTCATATTTGAACAGAAAAAATAACAGTTCTAAGAGATAATGTTGACATTTAATCTATCAATATGCCTTGGAATTATCACCAAGATAAAGGGAGAACAGGGGATTGGTTTGGGCTCAGAATTATTGACCAAAAGAACCAGAAACTTGTTAGGGGGGAAAATTCACCCTCTCTGAATAACAGTGGCATGTGCAGAAATCTCAGTCACATAGATCTTCTATGCATCTGTGATAGGACTCTGACAACTAGATGAAATAAATATCAAGTTTTGTAATAGTGATTGAATGAATGGATGTAATGTAATATCCATCTCAATTTGGCTGTCCTTGTATATGTCCTAGGATATCAGCCTGAGAACATATTTGCAGGATAGATTTCCTCCAAACACAGCAGTAGACTACATTATAGACCTTATACACATAAAATGCTGACTGGACATTTCTGCTGTGCAGAGTATCATTTATTCTCAGGAATCCTCAGGGAAGGAAAAAAGGTCCTGGATTAACGTGAAATTATTAAACCTACCATTAGAGCTTTGTTTATCAAAAACATCTAAAACAAGTACCTTGAAAAATCTCTCATATGCCAAAGGAAAATGTTAGAAGACAATAATTGAAGAACCCTGACTCAATCAGTGGGCTAAATGGTGTCAGAAACAATTCTGCTGAACGCGTGTCCTGGTTTCAACTGGGATAGAGTTTTCTTCCTAGTAGCTGGTATAGTGCTCTGTTTTGGATTTAGTGTGGGAATAATGCCGATAACACACTGATGTTTTAGTTGTTGCTAAGTAGCTCTTACCCTAAATTCAGGATCCTTCTGTTCCCCATGCTCTGCCAGCAAGCAGGTGCACAAGGAGCTACGAGGGACCGTGGCCAGGAGAGCTGATCCGAGCTAGCCAAAGGGATATTCCATACCACAGGGTGTCATGCTCAGTGTAGAAAACAAGGGGAGTTATCCAGAAGGGGCAATTGCTGCTTGGGGACCATCTGGGTATGGGTCAGAAGGTGGTGAGCAATTGCGTTGTACGTTTGTTTGGGTTTATTTTTTCCTTCCACTTTCTTTCTCTTTTTGTTATATTCCTTTTCATTACTATTATTATAATTGTTATTTAATATTATTGTTGTTATTATATTTATTAAAGTGTTCTTATCTCAACCCACGAGTTTTACTTATTTCTTTTTTCCGTTTCTCCTCCCCATCCCACTGCAGTGGCAGGGAGGAATGAGCGAGAGCAAATGGCTGCGTGGTGTTTAGTTGACAGCTGGGCCTAAACCACGAGAACATGCATTTAAGTTGAAGAACATGATTTCTTGGTGTGGTTCCATCTGAAGAGAGAAGTTAAGCCCCACATACATTACAAATCCTGGTTTCAATAAGCCCGATGAACAGCCCAAAGTCGGTTTCACAGATAACAGATGACAAATATAACACAGGATTCAAGTGTCTGAGGATCCTAGGATTATTTCTCTTTTGCCGTTGTAGCTATACTCCAACCATCTACTGCTGCAAGAGTTGTATTTAATTTTTTCCAAACTTAAAATATGTTCTCTTCACCAGCAAACTGTGATTTAATATAGTTCTGTTTAGCATAATACCATTTTCTATTAACACTCTGAAGTGTCCTAACTTTACAATATTTCATTACAGATACAGCTTTAGATACGTTCGTGTGAGCTAAATTAAACCATTATTCAAGTTCTGGCATGTCATAAGAAATAAGAAAGGGCCAGCAGGAGGAGGAGGAAGATGGTAACAAAAATTCTGACTGAGCAAATGATCATTAACTATTCTATTGAAGGCTTGAAGCTGTATCAGCAGAATTCTGCAGTGAGAAATGTAATTTTTTTAAAAAAACAGGCCTTATAGTACTTCTCTGACTTTTCTAATTTCTTGCAATGGTTAAGATAAAAGACTGATGTAATCAAATTGATTTATTTTTTCTTTTACTAATCTGTCTTATATTAAAATAGACTTTCCAAACAGAAATTAAGATTTGTCCTTTGCAGCAGAAAAATTTCCCCATGAAAAATACACAGATAAAGGTTGTGATACAGATAAAGGAGGTGGTAAGGGGGGAAACTGTGATGTAAACAACATCACAGAAGAAATTTCTGGGAAAAAACAAGGGAGATTTGGATATAATTTCAAATTATCCCATAATCATATACTGATGGGACACTCCACAAAAGGAATCCTCAGGAGTTAAGGAGTCATCAAGTATGGATAACTTCAGAAAAAATCGCTTTATATTTAAGGAGAACGCGGAAAAAGGTAGAGCAGCTTTCTAGACTAGCATGTAAATAGCACTTTTAAGATAAGTTTTGCCAAGGGAAGAGAGCAGATCAAGTTGGCTACATAGCAACAAACAAAACAAAGAGGTAAGAAGGGGAAAGGCTAGACAGAGACCTAGGAAAATGGAAATTGCAACTTCTTTTGCTGTAATAGGGAAGTAATGGTAAGAAGATAACTTTGTGTCTGCAGGACAGAACAAGGGCAAGCAGAAAATCTAAGACAAGGAGAAGTTAGTTGCAAGTCCATGGTGGATAACAGCAATAACAGCAATTACCATTGCTACTCCCAGGGTTTTTTGCAAAAAAGCACATAGACAAGCTGGCAGAGGGAAGCATACAGGAAACTCCTGACATACATATTCCCTTGTTTCCAACTGCTTCACTAACTTTGTCCTGTTCCCCGGGAATCCCTTCCCTTCTGAAAAAACTAATTAAAGTAGTTTCATATAGCTCGATTATTGTTTATAGTTGTCAGTGCTTTTTTTTTTTTTTTTTTTTAAATCATTTAATAGTAAGCAGTCACAATTAAACAAAAGACCTGGTGCTTCTCTCACATGAAACAGCATAAACCAAGAGCACACTGAATTCAACAGGGGCACACAAGTGTAATCAAAAGGATGATGTGTCTCACAGTGCAATTATGGCTCAACCAGGGCCGACGTAGTCATGTCCAAAATATCTGGATCCCATTCTTGAGCTTATTCTTTGCAATTTTCTTGGATATTCACATTTCTATGAAAATCTGACTGGTGGAAACTGTCTTTTCTGAATCATCTTAATAAACTGTCATTAGTTATACAATTTTGGGCTTGGATTTATAGATAATCAATGTCAACCTCAGTGTTAATTCACCAATGGTTTTACAGAAAAAGCTAATTAAGCACTTTTTTAGTGCAGTACTGATCAGTAATATGGCCAATATTTAATCTTATTATTTTTCCATACATCTAATTAGTAGAGACCAGGGAGATCATTTTCCCATCATAAAAGAGCCCTGATTGTGCCAGAAACCATATTTGCTACTTGCTCCAAAAGAAGCAATGCTTCCTACTGTCACAGAACAACCCAAAAGCTAAGTAGGATTCAAAAACATCAGGCATTAACACGGATTATAAATCAAATTACGAGTATAAAAGCAAGCTTTTGGAAGGCATATGCATCTTTACGTGTCATTTCAGATCAACACCCACTTAAAAGAGGGCTAGGAAGTATTGTTCTATAGAAAAGTATCGCATTCTTCTACTGGAGCAGCTGGTTCCGAACAGCAGAGGTAGGGACAGAACTTTTGATGCTCTGGAACGCCCGGGAGCCCTTTCCCACACAGCAACCACAGCGCCCCGGGAACAGGAGGCCGGGCTGGCGCAGCAGCTCCCACACTCGGCCGTTCAGTTCTCACCCTCCACACGGCAACTGCTGCTCCTTTCCTTCTATTTTCCCCGAGGCCCCCACCTCCTTACTCCACCTCCTCCCCCGAGCTCGTCTCCTTTCCCCGCCTCCCCACGCACGCCCAAGGGCGCTGACCCGGCAGGGCAGCTGGCCTTGGGCAGGGCACCTCGGGGTACGTCCATACGTCCGTATGTCTATATGTCCGTCTGTCCATCCCCCCTCCCGCCCCCCGCCTTTTCCCGTAACCAGCGCCCGGAGGCGTCGTGCCGCAGAGAATCGAAACCGGAGGCCGTCCGTACTCCCCTCCCCCAAAAAAAAAAATCCCCATCCCGCGCATGCGCAGGCCGCTCCCGTTTCCCCTCCGCCCGCCCCGCCCAGCACACCGCAGCGCTGCCGGCCAATAGCGAGAGAGCGCGCACTGGCTGCGCGGTGACGTCACAGACCCGGCCCCGCTCTTCTCCTCCCCCCACCCCCCCGCCCTCCGCCCGCAACCCAATGAAAGAGAACGTGCAGCACGGGGCTCTTCCCCCGCCTCCCGTGATGTCACAGCCACATCCTCCCTTCCCCTGCACCGGCCAGGCGGCGGGCCCAATCAGAGCCTGGCTTGGAGCGCTGGCCCCGCCCCTACCCGCGCCGCGACCTCACGGCACCTCCTTCGGCGGCCGCGGCGTGCGGCCAATCAGCGGTGCGGGGAGCCGCGCGAGGTCCCCGCCTCCCGGCCGTAATCCCCTTCTCCCCGCCCCTCCCGTCCCCGTCCCCCCTTTCTCCTCGCTCCCCCCGCACCGAGCGCCTGGCGGCGGCGCAGCCCGGTCCTGTCCGTGCGGGCGACATGGAGTGCGCTGCGGCGGGGGCCGAGTTCAACATCCTCCTCGCCACCGACTCCTACAAGGTGGGCGGCGGGCGGGAGGGGGTCACCTCTGCGGGCGCCGCCGCACCGGACCCGCCGCGGGGGGGGAGGGGGAATTGGGGGGTGTCCCCGCCACCGGCTCCCTTCCTGCCCCGCCTGGCCGGGGCTCGGAGAACCGTCTATGCGTCCGTCCGTCCGTCCGTTCCCCCCTCCCGCGGCGTGAGAGAGGGTGCTCGGCCTCGGGGCGGCGTGCGGGGGGGCACGGCGGCGGCCTGGCCACGGGGTGCCGAAGCCTCTCCCCGCCCTCCCCCGCCTCCCCCTCCCCCCCCGTCCTGCGGGGTGCCCGCGCTGCTGAGAAGGCGAGAAACGAAAAGTGAAAGCGGGCGGGGTGGGCGCCGCCGTCCCGCCGCCCGGTCGGGGCGGGAGGGACAGCCATGGCGGGCCCGCCGGGGGTGGGGGCCGGGGACCGCTGCCGTCGAGCATCCTCTGGCAGCGGCGGGGACGGGAGCGGGCGCACATGTTGCGGCGGTCGGAGGGTGGGTAGCGAGCGAAGCGGCCGCTTTTTTTTTTTTTTTTTTTTTTTCTTCCCGTGGCTCCTCTCTCTCCCGCCTCGCTCAACTCGGGCGGCGAAACTGTGCCGGCTGCTGGCTGCCCGCAGATTTGGACCTGGTTGTGAGGCAGAGTGCTCTAAGGGATAACCGGCTGACTCAGAAATACGCATTTTGTAGTCCTTTGCTTAATTTCTCGCCCTTGCAGTGTCCAGCTTGTTAGGTAAGGTGTTCATGTAGAGCAGGGAGTCACACTTCGCAATAATCCTGAAATTTCCCTGAAATTACTTGACAATAGTGTCGCTTGATGGCAATGGCTAAGTACAGGTGCACAGTCCACACTCTGATCCTGTGATTTCTGACCCAGAAGCTCTTCACATGCTTCACAGCGCGGGTGAGCCCAGGCCCGAGTCCTACTTCTGCGCAGCAGCACTGCGTTAGCGTAAGCGTACAGTTCCTAGACACTGGGCAGAGTCAGCTTGTGACTCCCCAGGTCTGGTCGTACAGATGTGCCCTGTGTCTCCTAGACTGAAAAACTAACTTCTTTCCTTCAGGAGCTGCATTGCAATGTCAGAGAGGTTGTTGGTGACCTAAAAAAAGCTGCAGGAACAGTCCTGATTGTCATTTATGAAGTATTTATTACATTATAGCTCTTCAAAGATTTGACCACTTGGATGGGTTTCTGGGGGGAGGGTACCTCTAGATAGAAGAGTTGGAAAAAAGCAAATACGGTGTTACAGCCACGTCTTGTTACTGGCTAACTACCAAAGCACAAGCCTCAGTGCAGGCTCTGATTACTGACTTGTGCTGTTGTACTTCTCCCAGCTCCTCTGTGATGATATTATTACATGATGTTACATAAAGATGCTCTTTTTGTAAAGGAATTATTAACATTTATTGTTGCTGTTTGTGGGAAGGTGTGTTGGAAGACACTAATAAATCTTAGAGCAGCTCAGTCAGAGAGCATCCTAGAGCTACTGTTGAGGGCTTGCAAAACTGCTTTCATTAAGGGCTTAATCTAGTTACAATGTTCTTTAAGAACTATGTTTAAATGTTCATTATCAAACTTACTCAAATATGGAAGATCCGCTTTTCTTCCATGCCTGAGACTAATCACATCAAATACTGTAGGTCTGGGTTTAATCGGTATCTATTTTAAATCTAAGTTGCACGTTACTTTTTCTGAACTCAGTGGATCTGCTCTAGGATTTGTGGTAGTGAGGAGCACTGAAGTGACAGATGACCAGTTTGCTTCTGTTTGCCGTTTCATAGGAAAGATGATTTGGTAACATTCCAGAAATGGTAGAAATCTTAAAGAGGTCAAGTAAAGGCCTGAGTTGCATTTTTTTCCAGTTTAAAACGGAATTTGGATGAGGTTTTCAGTGGTAGCTAACAGCATTTGGTATTATATTAAAAACAGTTTAAATGTTTACTTTGCTTTGTTGGGACTATTTAATTTGTCTCTCTTCCCGTATGCTTTTTTCCAAATCTTAGGAGTTCCAGTGTCTTTGAACAGTGCTTAAACAAATAGCTGCTTTTATCTTGTTAGGTAATATGAGCAAATACCGCTTATCTTCTCCCTGGATGATACTGTCATTTCCTAATCAATGAAACACACTTAGTGAGAGCGCTTTCAGTAACAATTGCACTAAAATATCTGGTAGTTTGCAACATCAAGCTTTTTACAGGAGTTACCAAACACTCTTACTAGCAATTAAAACAAAAATGAGAATTGATCTTTTTTTTTATTATTATTTCTGCTGTATTCACAATTGTAACATCTGTTTGTGTGCAGTACTGTATATAACATGCAGACTCTGAGAAAAAACATGTATCAGTTCAGAAGCTCACTTGGTGATCCTATGGCAGTAGATACCAATCCATACAAACTGATTTCGGTGGTGAAAGTCACGTGGAAATAAACAGCTTGGGAAAAAAAAATATGCAGACCATTCCAAACAGTACAACCCTCGCTTAGGCAGCTGTCCATGAGAAAAAAGTTCTGGTTTCTCAGGGTCATATCTGTCACAACTCATTAGTTTGAATATTAGCTCCAGTGTCCAGGTTCTCTGTTGCTACAGTTGAAAATTTGGGGTGAAGAGGAAATTGGTTACTGGTTCAGCACCTATAAAAATTCAGAAACAAAGTAATTTGGTAGGCAAAGAGTTGTCTGTTAACAGATAATCCAGCCTCCCCTCCCTCTCAACTATTTTCCTGTCTGTGTGTGTGTCACAGGACATTTCCTCTTCAATCATAGAAGATTATCAAAAATTGAGTTTCAAAAATCTTAAAAGTTGGTTTTGAAAAATGACTGAGTATCATGCTAATTTCTACTGTACTTGGTTATTTCTAGATAGTAGTTCCTGGTTGGGTGAATTTCAGAGACTTGCTACACACTGGACCCAGTACTGAGCTTCCATTATGAACTGGGGCTTACCGAATTGAACAAGTGCTCTAGGATTTTGAGGCCCAACTTCAAATTGTCCAGTTTAACTCCCGTAAAAACATCAGTTATCCTTTTTTCTTCCTGTGTACTTTGTTGCATATTTTTAGGCTTCACCAAATCCCCCAACAGTATAATTCTTCCTGTGTACTGGTTATTAAATGCCATCCCCTCAGAGTCTGGGCGTGGGCATGTGGTATGGTGTGTGTGCATCTTGCAGATAAATGGCAGCAGTGTTTTAATTCTTTGGATCATAAGACTTTCAAGTTATCCATCAATTCAGTGTTACCTGGGGAACCTGTTTGTGTGAATGTCCAGTATAGCAATGATACTTTTTAATGGTAAAGTTTTCTGCTAGTGGCTCGTTATTACTAACAAAGGGAAGCATTTGAAGTCAAAATCCTTGTTGCTAAAAAGCTGCTAGGGGATATCAGCAGGCTCCTTGAAGCCCACTGTTCATGCTGTATGATGTCCTACTCTTGTGTGTCTACCACAGAGTCCTGGCAGTCTTGTCCCTCTGTGACAGCGAGGGCTCCGTTCACCCATTGCACTTTGCAAGTGAAAGGGTCCGTGACCTTCACTTCCTCGTTTGTCTGATGATGTTGACACACTACCCCTCCATTTTCTTCCTCTTTGATTCCCAATGCTCTGTTTATCCTGTATTTGTTTATTTCTGCACAGGCAAGAAATCTCCCAGGGTACACATAGTCTGAAACCGTATTGAGAGGATCAGCTTAGCAGAGCTGTGTTGTTCAGTCAGAAGATGCCAATGCCTGGCGTGTACCAGGCCTGGGTTCGGTGAACCGTCAGCTGCAAGTGGGGAAAGGCTATCAAAATGAACGTTGTTCACTAAAGTAATAATAGCTTATTTTGCTTGTTACCAATGAAATGTATTACTGCTGCTTGGAATGTTTCGTAATTAAGCTGATAGCTGTAATAAGCTGCTATGCAATTACCCCATAGGAGGAGCTGACTTGCTATCTAGACTGTAAATGAGATCTGTTTCAGAATTCAGTTCTTTCTGGACGTTTCAAGGAAGCCTAAAAGATAGGTTTTTAACTCTGTATGCCTTACATGGTGAATTTTCGGTATTTGTTACTTTGAATGACTTCTTTTGCTCTGCATGGATGTAGAAGAGCACTTACTTCTGAAGCACTCCACATGAGTCTGTGTTTATTCCCGGCTCTGACAGCCTGTATATCCTTTATTTAGAAGGCTAGAAGTATGCAAGGAAGAGAGATGAGTACTCTTTAGCTTATTGGTTTTGACTAGTACTTAATGACTGCACAATATTGTTTTCAGCAGCCCATATATGTGTGTGTGTGTGTATATATATCTTTTTTTTTTTTTCAATTAAAATCTTGCAATGGGGGTGTGAATGTGTTCTCCTACCTTCTGTAATTATGTCAGTGGAAAAGCATTGGAAACTTCTGGCTCGGCATTACTTGTAAGAAGCAATCTTCACTGTATCTAGGTTCGTTATCTTCCAAGTTTTGATTTGCAGTCACACGGTTCTGTTACAAACCCCGAGTCATCACTGCTCTAAAGGAACACTACAACTATACAGAATTCAGCCAATTTTTAAATTAATGGAAAGTAACCTCTTCCAGAATCATTGCAACTTTCATTGTTGAAAAGGTAAATGTTTTTCTCTTTTCATTAAGGAACAGGAAACTTGTAACAGTATGTGAAGTAGTACAGCTGACTATTCACAAATGTGTAAACAGTAAACATAAGGCATTTTGTCATCTTTTTTATGATAATCTTGGATACAAAACACATGGAAATTTTAAGTGGTAAAGAAATCTGCTGTGAGGTGTTATCTTAAACATTGTATTTTCTCTGAGGAATTTAGAATACATTTCAGTTCTAGTGCTTATTCCTGACCTTGTTTTTTAAATGTATATGGATGTGGTCGCTTACATCATCTCTGCTGATAATAATGTGCAGCTTCCAAATGAATTCAGTTGCTTGCATTTGCTCTCCTTAGTTTTCTTAGCACTGACTGATCTCTTAACTCTTTTTGGCCACCTCTGGTCCCCTTATTTTTTCAATACACATGTATGTATGAGATGATGGATAAACTAGAATACAGAGACATTAAAAGTGGTACAAGCTCAGACATAAACTGCATTAGCTTATCCCTCTCATCTTAGAAGAGCATATATCTCCCAATATTCTCACTTTAGTTCTGAGACATTATCTTAATCTGTATTTGCTTCACAACACATTTTTAGTAAGGGGTCTGGAGTGTCTCTAAGGCTACGTTCCTATGGTAATTTAAAGCTCCTGTATAACCAAAATAGTAAGGTTGTACTTGGCTCTTGGATTTATTTTTTTTATTCAGTTAGTTTTATTCACTTCAAGTGTCGTGCATTTTACCTGCGACTGTTGGATACCCTTTTCATTGAGTTAAAGATTGATTCTTCTGATGTTGCCTCTTTTGTTCAAATAAGCTTATTATTTAACTACACTGACTTTTGGTTTGGTTTTAATTTCCACTTTTTTTGTTTGTGGTGTGCATTCCTCTTGATTGCTTTGAAAGCTACAAAAGTATCCTTGTTGTATATAACTCCTAGTAACAGTTGTGGGTTTTTGGTGTTTTATTTTCCCTGAAGAGGGTCAGCATTACCTTATAATTGCTGTTAGTTATGTCCCATCCCAGTGAGGTATATCTGACAATGCATTCTCTTTGTTCCCAAGTACTGGTTCATCTCCTTGTTGTTGTTAACAATGTTGTTTTCCCTGTAGGTTTTTGGCAACCTTTGCTTTTAACGGCTCCATTGGCTAAACCTCATAATGGTTTAGGTAAAGCACTCTTTCAGAGCACAGCCTCTTTCCACAATGCTTTAAAATAATATGTAATAGTGAAACTAATGGGTATCTTAGGGGTGCTTCGCAGAAGTCTACCCAGTGTAAATGCCAGAAGCACCACTGCAGTAAAATCATCTAACTCAGTAAGTTGTATATGAGGATGAGGATCCCCAAAATGTACCATCAGCAAGCCATTCTGACACTGCACCCCACAACCATAGTTCTCATTTTTACTTGTCACATAAATGAGGTTGTCACCAGCACTGGAAAGGGTATAGCTCACTTTGGTGTATGAAGGAGGCTTGCAGTACAGTGACCAGCCCACACCTTGGGCCCGAATTACCTGCTGCAGGCCTGAAGTGCCCTGGCCAAGTGGCCCAGCTACTAGATTCCAGGGCCATACTGCTTCTGCTTTATCTTCTACCTGTCCCTCTGATTCTTCGTGTTTGTGGCTGTGGAGTGCTGTGGGTTCAGTAGCTGGGTTGATCTATACCCATTTTGCACTAAAGATTTTTTCAAAATAACCGTCTGAGTTGAATTGGTATCATCACTCGGAGAGTTACAGTACAGGCAAGATCCTGCTGGCTTTGGGGTTTTGTTTTCTTCACTCTAGGCAGGGCTTAGAAGCATCCTTTTGATGGCTCGTGTTAACACCTATCTGACTTAGGTGAGCACCAGGAATAAACCAATAGAGAATATGGCCACGCCTGACTTCTCTACACATGTCAAACCTGGTTTTCTCATGGTTGCAAGTGGTCAAGTTATATAGACTTAAATAACCTGTTAAAGTCATTTCATTGCAATCTCATGCCCAACAAAGCTTGTAGATTGTAAGTTTATTTGACTTTTATGCCAAAGGTTTTCTTATCTAGCGTATAAAAATGCAGCCTTTACCTCAGTCATCCCTGTTTTGAGATGAATATTTGTTAATTACTTATTCTTAAGATTTAACTCTTTATGTTTGGGATGTTTTTTTGGATGGCCAATCTAAATGCAATTTGTGCTTCATGCTTTTTCTCAAATGGCTGATTTGATTTAGTTAAGTAGATATGGTTCTTGTGGAGATATTCTTTGTTCAGAATATACCTTTATTTGGATTAAATTTAATAAGGAGCTATCACAATCAGAATAAAAGTGCTCTATTTCAGTCATAATACATAACCTTGTTGTAGGTGGTTGTTCCAAGGCTGTTTGTCATACTTTTTGTAGACAAAACCTAAGCCACAGCCTTTGAACTAAATATCAAAAAGTGTTTGAAGATATTTTGGGGTTTTGTTTTCTTGTAAGGGTCTCTTAATCCCAGTAGGGGCTTTTGTTTGGTTTTTGTTTTGCTTTCTTTTTCTGTAGTGACTCTATAGTCACTCCTACTTACCAAGAGCCCATCTGTAAAAGTCCTGCTTCTGTCATCTCCTGACTGAAAGCATAGATTTACCAATACTGTTTTGATCTGTAAGTCACATAAAATAAATTTCAAATATAATACATCATCACTGGTTGTTCTTTCCACTCTTCTTTAGAATACAGAAAGATACAAAACTTAGTATCTGACAACAAGGAAAATTCAAGCTTTTTCTAGAGCATAGTTTAATTGCCCAAGTGCCTTGTAGTGTTGCGTTGGGTTTTTTGGTTGGTTGGTTGGTTTGTTTTTAGTGGCATTCTTTGTGTCTTCTGTGAACTGTTCCTCCTTGTTCGAGCTTGATCCCTTCCCAGGCTGCTTTTTACCATCAGACATTTCACTGCACCCCAAACCCTCTGACGATTGCTATGGTGGATTGATATTATTTCCCCATGTCCTAGTAGTTCAGAAATGCCAGCTTATGGTTAGAGCTGCCATCATATTTTGTGGGCAGATGCTCCTGCTACGTATGGTGACCTGCCTGAGAGCTTGGAAGCAAAACAGATGGCCACATAAGAGGGATGTAAGTCTTGTGCTTAACTTGTCACATACCTATACAGCATGCCTGTAGTAAGCAGTGCTTGCGAAGTGGGGTATTTAAAGATTGTGATTGTGTCTTTAAATACTGAGTAGTTTGTGAGAAGCCTTGCGGACACCCAAAGAGTGTTTCAGTTTTATAGATAAAACTAACAGCATTGTGGAATGTCAAAAGAAGCACAAGTTATTTAAAATTACAGGTGCAAAGTTTGCTTAGATGTAAGTATCTTAATTGCTAGGGATGTGTATTTTTCACTGTTTAAATAGGTTGCAATCTGTGAAGAATATAACTGAATATTACGCTTATAACTTATAAAATTAGCTCATTATCACTTTCAAGTACTTGAAGCAATTCAGTTGATAAAATCACATTTCTGTCATACACAAAATTTTGATTTAGGTTTGAATCCCTAGAAATAACTATTTTCTGGACACTAGCTGGTATATATTTTGGGGTTGAGATCTAATCTAATATCAGAACAATTAGCTAAACCTGTGACTTAATGTTTCAGGAACTTGAATAATGTTTTTTAGGTTGAAACTGCCAGCAAAGTAGTCTGGAGGAGCTGTTTCCCCAGGTATGCTACAGAAAGGATACATCTGGCTGTTAGCATTCCAACCTGATTTCAGCACTCAAGTTCTGATTTGCAGCCAGAGAACTGTCTGTTTGTGATCATTCTTCAAAGCAGAACTAGAATGGGAAGTCCCTAAAAAACCCTGCATTTAAATGCAATAGGAAAAGGTAGCACTAACTCAGTGTGCACTGTACACCTTAAGCTAATTTGGGCCTGTAAGCCATTTGATAGAGAGAAGCATTTTAGCTGGAGGAGATGTCTTTGAACTGCAGAAGTCAAATATTTTTTTTTAAAGATAGTAGCCAAAGATCACACAAATTTTCATTATAATATAGGTGTTGGCTTCAGCAACCTGCCCATAGTTAGTAAGTTGGACAATTAAACATTTTAAAGAAACCTGAGCAGTCTCACACAGATACAGTTTTCATTGTTTTGCTTGAACTGTTATAGTGAGGACAGGAGCATTGCTCTAGAGATTTTCACAAGAAATTCAGATACTGGTTTGGAGAATTGTCCCCGAGACGTCTGTGATGTACACTTGAAGCTGGTAAGCTCTGTGTCAAGCATTTACTCTGAAGTCATGAAGCTGTAGTACGCCAACAGGATGAAGAAGGGAAATAAAGTTAGAGTTCCCAGGTGATACAATCAAATTATAAAGAAACACCAACTTACAGTCCAGTCATAAAAAATCAGCAAAATTTTTTATACAGTTGCTGTAACTTACATAAGTGGCAACAGTGTGGAGCAAGGAGATTCTGCTTTGTGCCTTAAATCATTAGAAGGTTAATTCACTGTGTTACATGATTTTTTCCTGAGTCCATTTAATACAATTTTTTTTGTAAGGGGGTTCTGTGTGTGTTCATATTCCTGTCAGTTAGAAAGACATGTCAAACAGAGCATGTTTTTGACTGCTCCAGAGTAAGGAGGGGGGAGGTTAGGGGGTGGGGGTGTGTGTGTTTCGTTTGGTTTGGTTTTTTTTGTTTTTCCTTTAAACATGATGATATCCTGAAGAGAGTTTGCTGTGAGCTGGTGGTGTGATTTACTTTTCTGGAAGTTCTGCATAGACCTAGGAAAGGACATGTTATAGTTTGTGGAGACACTTACAGAACTAAACCTAAAAGCCAGGTTTTGTCTTTGTGTGTAACATTGCTACTCTTAAGCATTCTGCTTCTGAGTGGCTGTGGAAACAGAACAGAATACGTTTGTGCTCCATTAAATGCCTACATTGATGTGCTTTGTTTGAAGTAAGGGCAGAAAACTCGCAATGACAAGCTTGGGTTTTACTTGATTGGCCTTGAAAACTTCATACAAGTAAAGATAATGGAAAGATCTGAAAACTGACCTTTTCATTATTTGAATGTTTCCTTGCAGCATTGGAAACACAACCCTAACAGTGCTGTGCTGGTACAGGAGAACCAAAAAATTCAGTTGAGTGGTCTAGTTCATTGTCCAAACTGAGTGAAGTATATAAATATATAAATGGCATTTGAGTAAATATAAATGGCATTGGAGGGGAAAAAGAAAACTGTACTTTTAAAATCCTTTAAAGTATAGTTTTAGCAATACTGGTAAAGGAAACCTTCAAATATTTTATTTTGGAAGTATCAGAGGTACATTTAAAAAACCAAGACAGTAAGGAAGAAGTGATAGAACTATCCCTTTTCCAATTCCTTGTGATAATAGAAACAAAAATATTTAAGGTGATTTGGAGTAAGAAGTAACAGCAAGAAACTTATAATGAACTCATGCTCTAATCATAAATCTGGGGTTCTGAGAAAAATTCAGACATGACTTTCACACCTTTCTGAGTTTTCTGATGTATGATGGTGCTTTACTTAGCTGTAGCATCAGTTTTTCTTATGGAATGTATAGACTTGTTCACAGACTTTTCTTTTTGTCATAATTTAAGAAAACTTTTGATAGCTTCACCTTTGGGAATGCCTTAAGCTGATTTATGTATCCTGTAATTTAAACACTGATAGTATGAAATTTATGTCATTGCATATTCTTTATGTTCAATACAGAATTAAGGATTTTGTATGGAGTTTGCTTTTTACATGTTAGGAGATAAACTTTTGCAGGTTTAAGTTGTCAATATTTAGAGTGTACTTGTTTCAAATGATACATTACTCAAAATAAATTTGTGGTTAGGTTTACTATTAGTAGATTAAAAAAAAAAAAAAAAAAAAAGCTATTATGGTTGAATCCAGCACAACATTGTATGTTCACATGACCAGTTTCCATATAATACACACTTACATGCTACAACTTTTCATGCGTTCTTTATGGTAGCATGGACTTTTTCAGAGATTGGGAAAAAAGTCCATCTAGCAAACTTTGTGGGGAGGTACAAACCTCAGGTAGATTTTAACAGCATTACTAACAGTAACAGGTTTGTAAACAGGTTTTGATGTAACCAGGGCTTGAGGAACCCACTCTGCTCATGGTGAATGAGACGCTTGGGTAAAAACCATTGTCAATGCTTTCTTGAGTCTGGATGGCTTTTATTTGAGCAATGTGTTCATAGCCTTCAAAACTTCACTCAAATACAAGCAGGCACCTCTGCTTTGGTGGTGGTGGCAGGCAATTTTGTGCTTCCTGTAGCTATTAGACTTGGCCAAAGTGCGGGAGAGCAAAAACTGACCCGGCATGTTGGTGCTTAGTGCTGCTCCTAAAATCCTAGCCAGTGTCTTTCCCAGTTAATCAAAGCGAAGTCATCAGGGCAGTGGAAGAGCTGACCGTGATGATTACTCAGGGGGGAAAGGCTTGACACAGAAGCAAAGAATAAGATAGGGAAGGCAGTCTTTTGAACTGAAAATTGAAGGCAGCTAAGAAAAGGGAAATCCTCAAAATACTGCGTAGAATGAGAACGGATAAATAATAATAGTCCAGAAGAGTTGGGAGCTACTCTAAGATGTAATGTACAAATACTTTTTTTTCTTGTGCTTTGTAGTGATATTTTGAGCTCTTACTGATTTTTTTTCTTAATGTAGGTTACACACTACAAGCAATATCCACCTAATACAAGCAAAGTATATTCCTACTTCGAATGTCGTGAAAAGAAGACTGAAAATTCCAAATTAAGGAAAGTGAAATATGAAGAAACTGTTTTTTACGGTTTGCAGTACATTCTGAATAAATACTTAAAAGGTAACTGTCTCAAATTCCAGTAAAACTTTATCTCTAAATAAATATCTTAATTTTTCTCAAGCCTGCAGTCTTATGGTTGAAACAATTCCAGGTTGTCTTGATAGAGTATAGGTAGTGATATGCGTAAGATCTTATTAATGTGATTATGAAAATGAAATGTCCACCATCATAAAATGGTAATGGCATCTTAATTCAGATGCCTGTCTACCATGTTTATTTATGCCAGTGGTTTATTAAAAATGAAGCTGTGTTCATATCCCAAATTCAGTGGGCTAAATTGAAATGAATGGAAATAGAGCAAGTCTGTACATAAAATCACAAGGTAGATGATTTGAGTGAAAATACATTTTGCATTTTGAACATAAACTTTAGTATTTATTTACTGTGTAAACTAATAATGGTTTTAATTTCCCTTAAATTTTGGTTGCTACTCAGATCATTAAATATGGCAGCTATGTGTGAAAGTGTTTTCAATATTTATGGTTTCAAGAGTAACATCTGAAAACTCCTTTGTGCCGTTGAATATTTTGTTTGCTTTTTTGCATTATGTGTAAATATCACCCATTCTGACCTGAATGCAAGTTGCCTTCTGTCAAGCTTTGGAAGGAAGACTTTAGTCATATAGCTCACATATCTTTGTCTTGATCCAGAATCCATAAATATCTCTGCCAATTCCACCAAAGATTGGAATTCTGCTATAATCAAAACACTTGATAATCTTGTTTCTTTTTTCTTGAGCAACCTGAGGATTGTTCTCTTCATGCTTCCACAAGATAATTGGTCCTACAGCAGTAGCAATGCTTATTCAAATACTGTGGTTAGTCTGTCAGTTCCTGTTGAAAGGTGGTCAGTCAAAGACTGGTTGTAAGGTCTCTCCATGGGGATTCTCCCTGGAGCAGCGTAGCTTAACCCTCGTGCAGTCTGGCACATGCAAGAAGACATAACCAGCTTGCACAATCATCACATTCCTCTGGGAAAAGCACTGCTACTAAAACTCTTGACAGGTTTTTGACTGTTATAAAAGAGTAATAATCTCAAATTGTTCATGAGTCACTTGCAAACCACAAGTGTGTTTTATCCTGTTGGTATCTTGAGCATCCTAATCTATATAATAAATGGAAGTAAAATTTGGTTTTAACATAGGTAGTATACTGTATTTGACATATTCTCCATGTCTATGTGGGAGGCAAAGTGACTTTTCAGAGTCTGAACCTTTTTGTTATTTATTTTATAAATTGATTAATATCTTTAAGTTTCTAAGCTTTCATCTGCTTCTGAAACCACAGGTAAAGTGGTGACCAAAGAGAAAATCAAGGAAGCCAAAGAAGTATATAGGGAGCATTTTCAAGATGATGTCTTCAACGAAAAGGGATGGAACTATATTCTGGAGGTAAAAATTTATGAAACTAGTATGAGATCATCATGGGGGATTTATGAATCAACTGCAGAATAAATACAGTAGTCTCTCCTTTTAACCATGATAGTAAAGACTGGATAAATTTAGCTTTTTATGTTTAGTGTACAGGCAGTAGCAGCTGTCGAAGAATAATCATATAATTGTAATTCCTTAGAGAAAAGTAATTTTCATCCTTTCAGATGCCAAATACGGCTTTGCAGGTAATAAGGATTTATGGCTGCTGTCAGCCAGCTAGTATAAGTGGGGGCTTGTTGGCAAGACTCCATATATAATATAGTGCTTAGTGGTTGCTTGCATCATTTACATTGCTTTCTGCAAGTAATCATAACCATTTTTATTCTAATGCAGAAAGCATTACAACTTCTTACATGTGTAAATAGTTCCAGAAAATACATGGTTTGTTCAGTTGTTTCCTAAATTTGTCAGAGATACTTAAATTGAACTTTATTATGAAATACAAGGCTTAAGCACTTCTGGCACACAAATCCTTCCAAATTAAGTGTTTCCACAATTATCTTCTTTCCCTTTTGTTTAAAAAGGTGTCAGTCTTCAAGTAATTGCAAACATTTATTCTCTGTAAAAGCAGCAGGTTCAGACTAATAGCATTCATGAGAGCTGTTCTAATCTCTGCAGATTAATTAAATGCTAAGTTTCATTGTGGGTTCTAGTGAATGGGTATTCTGGCCATTTGAAAACACAATTTTTTAGTTCTTTGCATTTATTTTTCCCTGGATACCCTGACTGCGTGTATTTTGTGATGGCATTTGCCTGTGAATATATCTGGATGTCATCTTGCAACCAGGGTGGACCATAAGATGTGTGAGAGAAAAGTGAATTTCAGCTAAATGTTGCAAATGGCAGCAAGGTAAATGAAACCACTGTTTTCTAAGGGGGAGTTACGGAGAGGTTTGTAGAGGACTTGCATCTGTTTCAAATAACTATAGATGTGAATTCAATCCATATTTATGTTTAAGCTACATTATACGTTGTGAACTGCTCTCATCTGTATTTAAAGTAATCTTGATCCCTCTTTAGCTAGATGGAATTAATACACTTCTAATGCTGTGTGTCTCTCCACACTGAGTGTTGGTGTGGTTTAACAAATTCCGTTCAACTTTTGGTTTAGTCAGAAGAAGCCTTCCTGCATACCCCTTGTATACATTGTTTATTCCTTTGTTAGACCTTCTTGTTAAAATTGTGCATATATATAAACAAATATGATTTCCACTTCTTGATCTTAGATGCTGATGACTCTCAAACTGGAAGTGTATGTACCCTTTGGGTCTTTGTATGCCCTTATATGCACACGGAGATCCTGCTTCTGCTCACTGAATTCCTGAATATATTCACCCACCTACCACCCTTTGCTCTCTGACTCTGTTACCTAATGTCTTGTGTTGGGTAAAGCAGAGGGAGCCATGGCTGCCTGAGTGAAGTGCCAAAATGAATTTGGAATGTACACGCGTAAATTTGTACCGAGAGTAAATACTGATAGGGTGAATGGTTAGAGGAGAGGAATGGACTGTCTGGAGAGCAAGGGAGTGGTGTGAAGGCTGGAAGTTGGCAGGAATTGATGATAGAGTGATAGAGATGTAAGCCCTGAATAATACAAGTTGATTCTACCTAAAAGTTTTGGAAAGGGCTATAATATAGTGCTATGGCATGACCATATTGCTTTTTTCCATGAACAAAATCAACACCTATAGCAACTTTGAAATCTGTTTTGTTTTTTTCACTTAACTATGGTTTTGTCTTCACTGAATCATTAATAGTTTATTTTGAGTCTTCTTTTAAGGCTTTATTTTCCTTTGTTAATCCAGAACAGACATATCCAAGTCTGATAATTAAACCCTGTGTGGTATATAAACACAATTTGCTTCAGCATATTACATTTTTGAAGAAACTTTTAAACTGTAGTGTTAGAGACTTCTCATGTGTTTTGGGCACTGGAGAGTATGTTTTGATGTTACTTAAGATTCTGTATAACTTCTCTGAATTTTATTGCCTTTAAAGAATATCTCATGAGAAGCTTTCTGTCAAAAAATATTAATATAGAAAACATTTTAAGTATTATCAGCTTAGCTTGCAGAGCTCTTTCAGAAAGTTACAATTACTCTCTTAGAGTTGCTGTTTGCAAAAGTTTACTCTTTTTCAAAAGGCATGTTTCACACAATGTTTAGTCCTTCAGGGACGAAAGACTGAATTTGACAGAAGAATGACAATTCAAGATTAGATTTCATGTTTAGAGAATAATTGAGATGATAAAATATTTTTTTAAATAGATATTACATGGATTATGCTCTAATAAATTAACAAAGCACACACCTATACTAAGCAAAACTAGGGATTTTTCTGAAGGCCTAGATAATGGCTAATTTTTTTTAGTTTACTTCATGTGAAAGCACTGAAGAAAACTGAGTAGCAAATTTTTCTTGTTCTGTGGGTACAGCTTATGTATTTTTATAGAATATTTAAACCTTCCAGACTCAAATTGCACAAGGAATACAACTGATAAAAAATAGTCTCTTCATCAAACCAAATTATGGTTATTTTACAGGATTTTCCTCGTTTTTTGATAAATATGGATTTTTTAATTTGAGCTGGTCGGTATATAAAGAAACCAAATTATTTTTAGAGTTGAAAGAAATCAAGAAGAAAGCTTTATCAATAAACTCATAGGCTGACTTTTACGTGTTGCAGGCAAATGAGAGATAGACAACAGGAAAGGTTAGGACCTAACAATATTACTGTTTCTTACACAGAAGTATGATGGCCACCTTCCTATAGAAATAAAGGCTGTTCCTGAGGGCTCTGTAATTCCCAGAGGAAATGTTCTTTTCACAGTAGAAAACACAGATCCAGAGTGCTACTGGCTCACAAATTGGATTGAGGTCAGTTTTGGAAAGTTAACATGTTTTTTCTAAGTAAATATTAACGCACTTAGATTAAAGGCTGAATCTCATATTGACTTAAGGGGAATCTCTGGCAGCTTTAATTTTCTGCTTTCAGTAAGCCTGGATTCTTTCTTTTTAGTGCTCTTATGCAGACCTTTTCCCTTTATCTGGCAAGAGATTGTAATAATTTTACAGGGAATTCACAACAGTACTTTTATCCACAAAGAAAGAAGGATGGGGGGAGTTGTGTGTCTGTAGCTTGGGAGCGATAACTCCTGAGATGGTCAATACCTGGCTGACCTTATAAAGATATTATAAAAGCTAATTACTTTAGCCCTAAAGCAAACTGTTGGAGGCATCAGTAGTTTCTGAATGGGTGATAAAAATAAATAGTCATTTTTGTGCCTGATTAAATGCCAAGTGGGGATTTTTAAGTCCTAAGAAAACATACACCTAATAATGTGATGGCTTTTGTTTTAGACTATTCTTGTGCAGTCATGGTATCCAATCACAGTGGCTACAAACTCTAGAGAGCAGAAAAAGATTTTGGCCAAATATTTGCTAGAGACTTCTGGCAGCTTAGAAGGACTGGAGTATAAACTGCATGACTTTGGCTACAGAGGAGTTTCTTCACAAGAGGTAATGCTATGTGGCTAATAATTTGAGAAGTCTAATTGTACTTAACTATGAAGGTTTCTAGCATGTATGTTAACAGTTGTGTTCTGATTCAGCAGTAAAATTGAGAATGTGTAGAGCACTGTTTGGACTTACTGTGGAGGGGAGAGGTCTAGGTTGGGGGGTGGGTATGTGTCTGAAGTGTGAGGACTAGACTGGGAGAGCTTTTTTCTATACGGAAGCTGTTTTTCCTGTGTAAATGCATGAAGAGGGTATCGGTAAAATGGAACTGAATCAGAGTTTTGCTGTTACAAACTAATGCTGGGTGGTGACTGGATTTTGGCTTCTATATTTGGCTTGTCAACTGAAAGTTGCATCTTTCTCAGACTGCAGGAATAGGAGCTTCAGCTCATTTGGTGAACTTCAAAGGAACAGACACTGTAGCAGGAATTGCATTAATTAAAAAGTACTATGGTACAAAAGATCCGGTTCCAGGATATTCTGTTCCAGCTGCAGAACACAGGTAAGATATTGGGCTATCAAATTGGCCATTTGAAAAATAGCTTAACAAAATGTAATTTTTTTTCTTATCCATCTCTGTATCCAGAAATATTCAGCTGTTTCACTTATATACAGTATTAGCTGTGAGTGATCCAGCTGTTGAGGCTGAAGCTCAATACTGATATCTCTGTATGTTCTAGGGGCACAAGAGCGGCATGGTTGTTCTTAACTATAACTGTGTTTTAAATATTTTAAACTGTAACCTTCTTAGCAGTGTCTAAGTAAATATGGATGATTCTTTTTAAAAGGGATTTGAAGGCTTACAGGTTAAAGTAGATCTTGAGGATTCACGTTATGAACTTTAAATTTAGCTTTAAACAAAATCATAAAATGAAAAACCGTGTAAGTTGCAATTCTGGAGTCTCCCAGATCATGTTCTTCCTCCAGAACGGGCAGTTGCTCTAAAGCTTCCCATCAGCATAACAAATTCAGTCAATGGTAGATCCTTGGTCTCTCACTAAGGATTGTGAATAAATTTTTGAGAATGAGGAACTGATATCAAACAGACACTTAAGATGAAGAGCTCTAATGTTTTTATCCAAATCCTGTACAAGGTCAGGAGTGAATGCAAATCCTTGGATTTCATTTGTATGTCTGCATACTGAAATGAGCAAAATATAAAGGAAGGGGTGGTTGTTTTTTTTCTTATCTAATGCTTTTAAATAGTGAATATTTTCACTTAGGATTGCAAGACAGATAATGGAATGGCCTACATGAATAGCCCTAGTAAGGTAGTAATAGTCTTTAAAGGAACACTGCTTCATATAACTTTCTGGATCATCGCTGTAGTGCTGTTCTAGAATTCCTTCTTGATCAGCAGAAGTAACAAATTTTGTGTGAAACATCTTCTCTTAGCTTAGCTTAATACAACAGTTAAATCCAAAAGTGATGGCCCAGGCAACTATAAAATTATTTTTAATGCAAGCAAACACATGGGGTTGGAGAACAAGTGTCTTTTTCACAGTGTATTGGAGTGGTGGTATGAGAGCAGAGAGCTTAAACGGTTCTAAGGTTTGCATTGCCAAATGCAGACTGCCATCACGCTTTCCCAGTTAATACACAGAAAGGGTCTTGTGCAGAGGACACGAATTTTTCCAGAATTGTTCTACTGTTCCGCAAACTCCACTGCGAGGTTGTGTTGTGAGCGTGGTGCTTTCCTCTGGCACACCACTGGGGTTATTGCTCCGGACTGCCCCAACCTCTCACTACTCTGATCTGGGGCTTGTCCACACAGTAGTTAATGCTAGCATTTTGTGGTGAAAATTCAATATCCACTAGTTCTTATTGTACACCAAGGCTTTGCATAAGAGCATTTTCAGGTTTCCACACACAAGTTACTAAAGTCAGTTATGTCAGCTGGTCTGTGACAGCACGTACAGAACAGCTACTGCAGATCAACTGGCATTCAATAACTTACTACCTCTCTTAGCAACTCTGTTTTATGTGTTTGCCTATACCCTTGTACCAAGGGTAATGCCCTGAGGTTCCTTTAGAAGAATGTTTGTGTGAGTGAGCATAATGGTTTTATATCACTATTAGACAAGAAAATAAATTGTGGTTTACTTGAAGATTTTTCTAACATATGCTGCTAGTTCTCTACTTCCCATTTTGCAGTTTGAAGTTGCCAGAGCAGATGTTCTGATTTTGCATCTGTAGTTCCCTGTCTGAATTTCAGATTTAAGAGAGGGACTCTCTTGCAAATGTTAAAAAAAAAAAAAAAAAAAAAAAAAAGACATTTACATGTAAAAGAAGTTTCATGTGTCAAGTGTTTATCTGAATTGCCAAAGATAAATCCAGGGTGCAGTTTATTTAGTATATTTAGTCTCCATGCAACACAAAGCTGATAAACACATAGTTTATGCTGTCCTGTAATGATATTGCGTATTCTTACCTTGAGCTGTTGCTGATAGGAAATACAGGATGTATGATTTAACCTGCAAATGCTGCTCTAATGTGGATTTTTCAATTGACTTTACAGTACCATAACAGCTTGGGGGAAAGATCATGAAAAAGATGCTTTTGAACACATAGTGACACAGTTTTCTTCAGTGCCTGTATCTGTGGTTAGTGACAGCTACGACATTTACAATGCTTGTGAAAAAATATGGGGTGATGATTTAAGGCATATAATTGAAGCCCGAAGTCCAGAGGCGCCGCTTATTATTAGACCAGATTCTGGGAATCCCCTTGACACTGTTTTAAAGGTAATCCTTTCTTGAAGTCATTTGTGTATAAGATTGTGAGGGCAATTTTTTGTTTTGTAATGGCTGGATAACAAACATAGGAAACATAATGCTCTAACTTGGTATGCATAGTGTGTAGTCAATGCTGGATAATTTGGACCTATGAAAAATGTAAGCATTTACCTCCTCTCTATAGATACAGAAACTCTTGCAGTCTGAATAGTTTTATCTTTTTCATCAAACCCATTCTTGCATACCTTTCTTGTGAATTTTATAACAGTTACCAGTGTTGCTGGTCTAGTGATTCTGGAATGAGTCTATAGAGAGAAACTTTAATCATGTAATAATGAACAAAATGGGAAACAACTTGAGCATTAATAAATGCCAGGCCAATAACACTTCTTACCACCAAGTTTATGTATCTTGGCATCCTATATTAATGTAATTCGCTGGTTTATGCTACAAATACAAGTTTAGCACTCTTCACTTTTGTATGACATGCATTTAAGTCAGTAGCACATGACCTCCAAGTTGAAAAATGATTCTTGCCTTGTAGCTCTGTAGAGAGCATAATGATTGTTGCAGTTCTATAATAAAAGCTGTTGATACATCTGAATTTGAGTAGCTGTCAGCACTGTTTTAATAAGAAAGTAGGATAGATTTTAGTTAAATTGGTACTTTATCAAATTAGATTCATACAGCTTTATCACTTTTTTTTTTTTTTTCTTTTGGGACAAGTGACATATTACAAATAGGAACTTTGTATAATCTTTATCAGTGCTAACACAAACTCCTAACTGAAGTGTTTCATTGTAATTATTGGTGGCTAACAAAATCACAGAAAACTGAAAGCTTCATCCACTATGTTTTAAGGGAGGTCAAAAGAAGAGCAGAATCTACAGTTGACACATTTAATAGCAAAAACTTGTAGCAACTAAGAGAGAGAAGCGTGGTTCTGATTAGCTCTTGGGTACAAGTTCATAAAGGCCATATGGTCTGTGACTGCTTTAATTTAATGGCTTCCACCACAATGGCTGGCATGCTTTTTGTTTGTGTGGATAGATTTAGAGCAGGATATGTGGGTATATTTATGGATTTTTTTTTTTTTTTTGAGAGAGAACATAACTCAAATGTGGAAGTTGTGTTTCTTTATTAGAATGGAAGGAGTTTATTTTTATTTTGAACTGTCTCCCTTCTCTTTTCAACAGGTCTTGGAGATCTTAGGGAAGAAGTTTCCCATTACAGAGAACTCAAAAGGCTACAAGTTGCTGCCACCGTACCTCAGAGTTATTCAAGGGGATGGTGTGGATATCAACACATTGCAAGAGGTAGGAGATCCTGTTCATGTGTGGGGGTGACACTGGCAATGTTGATGTTTAATCAGGCCTCTTTTATGACTAGTCAGATGTTGCATCAGAGACTGCTGACTCCACCCAGCCTTTCATTCCAGACACTGGCAGCGATATCCTAATGTGTAGAACAAGTTCATTAAAACTCCACAGGAAATTATTAAAATGCATAAACCCCCCAGCCCCAAAAGGCATTTCCTAATCTGCCCTGTTGTAACCCTTCTCCTCCCACTGTCTCTCCTTTTGTGTGCTTTCATCCTGCTTGTCGAGTCAATTCAGATCAAAATCTGTCAGTGTTTGGTCCTTTCATTGATATCTAAGGCACACTGCGTGACTGCTGTGCTATAGCAATAGTAGTAATTAACTGGTTCAGCTCATTAGTTATGTACCATCTGACACATGTTTGCACTCAAGTATGAAGGTGTAGTTTTGAAGGAGGCTTTTTAAAAACAGTGGTAAGGGAGGCTAGCTCATTGATTTGACAAATAGTGGAATAAGGATTGCCGAAAGCCCAGAAAGTAGTATGCCAGATTAGACTGTAGCTTGAGTCAAAAGTATAATTTCATCAAGACAAAAATTGGTTATTTAGTAGATACTGTGTGCTTGAAACTAGTTATAAGTTCACCACTATTGACTAGATGGAGATACTAAGTAATATAACGTGGTTGCAAAGGTATAGACTACAGTAACTACAGGTGACAAGGGGCATGTACAAGGAAGAGGACTTGACTTCATCAGGTTTGTCCTGGGTAAAGTTAAGACAATTTTACTTGATTTTATTGATGCTTGTCTTAGCTTTCTAGATTGACACATCCTTAGATTCTTCTTAACAAAGTTGACTTTTGCTGCTCCTCAAAATTAGGAGTAAGAGAGACATCAGGCTTGTTTTTTTAGTAAGTCTGAAACTATCTGCATATCTAACTTGGACAAATAACATGAACCTCAACAACAGAGCTCAAATTTGTCACTCAGATCCTTAGAGAGCAGTTAATATTGAGATTGTTACCTGTTACTGCAGTCACGCACTACAGTTTTGTTCCTCTTGCTTTAAATTGAATTTGCCTTTAAAGCAAATTTTATTTTACCTTATTCTCGAAAAAAAACATGGAACAACAAAATACAACTCTGCTAATGTGTTTAACAGAAGACAAGCATGAGAGGTTAATAGTTAGAAAGCCTTATCATTAGATAGTAGAGAAAGAGACTTTTTTTTAATAAACTTATGGTTGTTCTCAACAACCATTTAACAGGACTGATGCCTGTGTTAGGCAAAGTATGTTGTGGTTGAGATTTTCATGAGTTATGTCAGGAAAGAAACTGGACTATTAATTCTTTCTTGTAAGGAACTCAAAGGTTGCATTCTATAAGTTTTACTGGACAGAATTCAAGGATGCTCACAGAGCACTCTCCAAGGTCTAAATAGAGCAGGAAAATAATTCCAGCAGCGAATAGGAGAGGATAAGAGGCAGAAAGAGATTCTTTGTTCAGATGATCTGCCCGTTTACATGTTTTCCTCAAGAAACTATAATTGATTATGTTAAGTCTACCTGTAATATGTAGTAGAAGAGTTGAAGATCCAGTTCCACAGGACATACAGAGCAGATATAACTCATGGCTTCCTTCTCATCTCTTCCTGACTGTAACCTTGCTGTGCACCTCGTGTCAGCTTTGGTCACTGAACCACTGGTCATTAAATTAATTTAGCCCACACATGTAGCAGCAAACTAACTCAATGAAAAGTGATCAATTTTGTGGTTTAGTGAATTAAATTGGCCCCAAAAAAGAGTCTAGTATTCACTGGCACAATACAGGGGAGAAAATAAACTGTTGGTTTTGAGCTGGGAGAAGCAGGCACAAAGGAAAGAAACACTTCTCATTTGAAAGCAGCAAGTTATGTTGGAGCAAAAAGACCATGACCTTACATCCTAAGTTTAGTTATGTTTAAATTTCATGGATCTCTTTATCCTCTTATGTCAGCAAAAGCAAAGTTACCATGCTGACTTTTGGAAGACTGGGTAATAGCTTGCCATTAAAAACAACCAACCAACCAAAAAAAAAGCCCAACAAAACATCCCCCAAACCAACCCAATCCTACCAACTCATCCTTTTGAAAAAGGAGTTTACATAAACAAATATGAATGTATCGTTGTGGCCATATTTTTTTTTCCCCCTCTTACAGCCTATGCAAGTGACTATTCTATCTATTCTATATCAGTCTTAGCTTCTAGGCATGATTTATTGTGATGGATCAGATGAAAGGTAATGGGTACAACAGGAAAACCTAGAATGAGTAATGACGAGTCTCATTTAACTATCCAAACTAGCTGAAACAACAATATAGAAAACAACTCAAGAGTATAAACTGGATTTTAAAATTCTTTGTTTTAATAGGGGATGCTGGTAGAACAGGTAAGGAACCTTTTCTGACTTTCATCTAGCATTTTCACTTTTTAAAATCATTCCAATCTGCTAACTCCACAATATACTATACTTTCAAAGGATTTTCTTTGAACATTCAATTTCCAGATGTCTTTAAATTTTATACAAAGAAAATCCTCTAATCTGGAGTCACAGTTGACATGTTAGTCATGCTCATAATGGTCAGAGGAAGCTGGTCAAAACCTTGATACCCAAACTGTTCTCCCTGGATAGGTTTGAAAGTGTGAGACAAGAAATTCTTCCCTATTGTTCCCCTTTGGGGAGGTTTCTGTTGTTTCAGATCTCTCTCTTTTTTTTTTCTTCCCTATTATGGCTGCTGTTTGCCATCTCTTTCCCATACCTAAGGAAGCTGTTATCTGGGCCTCTGCTGTGAGTCACTGGTAGTGTCAGAGCTTTCTTTCAACTTAGTCTTGATTTTCCTTCCACCCCTCACCAACCAAAGATTAGTCTGAGTAAGTAAATCCCTTGGGAGAGAGTGGAAAGTTAGAAGCCAGTTCTTCACCCAAGGTAAGTAAGGAGTTGTGCCAGTGGCACAGGTTGAACAAACTATCTGTAAACGAGAGCAGGAACACTAGCTGGAAGGGGGTTCACATTTCTTCTCACTCAGGCAAGAATCTTAAGCAGCCATGGCCCAGCTACGCTATACTTGTACTAGCATCTGTTAACCTACAAGTATCAGCAAACATGAAGTCCAAGCATCATGTGCCTTGGTAGGATGTTGTTTATACCAGGTAGTTTGTGCTACATCTTGCAGGCGTGTTCAGGTGAACTCAATGTCAGACCTGGCTTGGTCAGCATCTGGATGGAACTTGATCAGAGTCCAGAGCTTACCTACATTAACCTTTTCAAAAGACAGTGTAGATAAGCAGAGTTCGTAACCAGGGCCAGCCAAGTCTTGTTTCTTATGGTACTATTGGATCTTATGCTTAAAGAGAGGGTATAAAAAGTCCCTTTTCTTATCCTTCCTTCATCATCTTTCAGTTACTTCTGAGATGCTTAAGGGAGAATTTAACTCATTTCAATCCTTTATCCTCCCTGAGTATCCCTTTTAACTGCTTCCAGGAGAACCTAATCAGCTGAAAATATGGATTCCTTTTGTGCATGGTCACTGTCTGAAAGGTCTTGATGACTACTGCAAAAATACACAGGATTGTCACATATTGCAGGGGTATTTGTTCAGGATACAAAGCTTCCTTCCTTCCAGGAACAAACTTTCCCTTAAGTGAAAGTCATGGTGGTAGGGCCTGAGATTTGTTTTTCTTGACAACTTGGATGAGGCTGAGTAAACTGGTACCATTAGAATGATCGAAACTCATTGATGAGATCTCTACTGGGGAAACCTCTGCTAAAAACATAGCAGAAAGGTGTTCAGAGCAGATCCTCAAAATGTTACGGCTCTGCAGTCCACCTCTCCTGTTGGCTGGCATCTGTCAGGCATTTAGACCGAGAGTATCTGTGAAGAGACAGTCTGCATGTGACTGAATGGATAAACAAAATACTAGTATGCTTTTTTGGTTACATTAGCTACCCATTTGCCACTGTCTGAAGTTGGAATTGCCTTTTTTTTCTTTTCTTTTTTTTTCTTTTTTCTTTTTTTTTCTTTTCTTTTTTTTTTCTTTTTTCTTTTTTTTTTCTTTTCTTTTCTTTTTTCTTTTTTCTTTTCTTCTTTTCTTTTCTTTTCTTTTCTTTTCTTTTCTTTCTTTTCTTTTCTTTTCTTTTCTTTTCTTTTCTTTTCTTTTCTTTTCTTTTCTTTTCTTTTCTTTCTTTTCTTTTCTTTTCTTTTCTTTTCTTTTCTTTTCTTTTCTTTCTTTCTTTCCTTTCTTTCCTTTCCTTTCCTTTCCTTTCCTTTCCTTTCCTTTCCTTTCCTTTCCTTTCCTTTCCTTTCCTTTCCTTTCCTTTCCTTTCCTTTCCTTTCCTTTCCTTTCCTTTCCTTTCCTTTCCTTTCCTTTCCTTTCCTTTCCTTTCCTTTCCTTTCCTTTCCTTTCCTTTCCTTTCCTTTCCTTTCCTTTCCTTTCCTTTCCTTTCCTTTCCTTTCCTTTCCTTTCCTTTCCTTTCCTTTCCTTTCCTTTCCTTTCCTTTCCTTTCCTTTCCTTTCCTTTCCTTTCCTTTCCTTTCCTTTCCTTTCCTTTCCTTTCCTTTCCTTTCCTTTCCTTTCCTTTCCTTTCCTTTCCTTTCCTTTCCTTTCCTTTCCTTTCCTTTCCTTTCCTTTCCTTTCCTTTCCTTTCCTTTCCTTTCCTTTCCTTTCCTTTCCTTTCCTTTCCTTTCCTTTCCTTTCCTTTCCTTTCCTTTCCTTTCCTTTCCTTTCCTTTCCTTTCCTTTCCTTTCCTTTCCTTTCCTTTCCTTTCCTTTCCTTTCCTTTCCTTTCCTTTCCTTTCCTTTCCTTTCCTTTCCTTTCCTTTCCTTTCCTTTCCTTTCCTTTCCTTTCCTTTCCTTTCCTTTCCTTTCCTTTCCTTTCCTTTCCTTTCCTTTCCTTTCCTTTCCTTTCCTTTCCTTTCCTTTCCTTTCCTTTCCTTTCCTTTCCTTTCCTTTCCTTTCCTTTCCTTTCCTTTCCTTTCCTTTCCTTTCCTTCCTTTCCTTTCCTTTCCTTTCCTTTCCTTTCCTTTCCTTTCCTTTCCTTTCCTTTCCTTTCCTTTCCTTTCCTTTCCTTTCCTTTCCTTTCCTTTCCTTTCCCTTTCCTTTCCTTTCCTTTCCTTTCCTTTCCTTTCCTTTCCTTTCCTTTCCTTTCCTTTCCTTTCCTTTCCTTTCCTTTCCTTTCCTTTCCTTTCCTTTCCTTTCCTTTCCTTTCCTTTCCTTTCCTTTCCTTTCCTTTCCTTTCCTTTCCTTTCCCCCCCTTTTCCCTTTTTTACTCCTTTTTTTTTTTCCTTTTTTTTTCCTCTTTCCTCATTAATTAAACATTAATTTTGCCTTAGCTCTCCCTTTAAAAAATGGTGGCTTGACATCAGTAGCTCCTGAAACAGTCCTGTTCAGTGTTACTCCAACATTTCTTTTTGATGCAGGGGGCTGAGACTGCACAAAAGATTAGCAGATTTCTGAAGATACTGATTTTTGAAACTCTGCACTGTTCCCCATAGATTTTGTCCTTCCATTCTGCTTCTTACCTTCCTTTTCTGTATGGATTGGATTTTGCTATTATACCCACTCTGAGGTTTTCTCACCCACTTTTGTTAGTAAAATGGTTAGGAGATAGGCATTCAAACACTCTCCTTTTGGGGCTATAACCATCGTTTCAGGCTGTCATAAGAATAACAGGTCAGGGAAACAAATCTTGGCCACTTATGAGCATGGCTAAACTAGCACCCCTTACTCCAGGCTAGAGGATGTCATGTTTGTCTGGATAGAATGAGTGTGGAGAAAACTGATATAGTAATTTTTAACTTGACTGTTGATACCGGTGCAGTTCACACTGATCTGTATGTACCTGCCTGAGAAGTTGGCAAAGCAAATTTTTTGAGCAGCTCTATGTATTTCCATTTCCCATCTTCAAAATTGCTAACCTAATTCTAGTCAATGTGATTTTCAGGAGAACTGCTCTGTGGAAGTCACTGATCAAAGTGGGTAGTAACTTTCTGGAGTTGATGAGCAAGATGACTGCTTTGTTTCAGGACACATGCTATGCCTTGAGGTCTTCCCATAATTCTGAAAAGTCAGAAGGCTCTAAAATGTTCACATAAGTCTTTTATTTTCTTTAGACCTCTGATTGTCTGGGCATTGCATTACTCTGCTACCCTAGTTTGGAAAATATATATGTTGGCATGATAATAGTTTTACAGCAAAACTTTTCTGTAATTATACCATGCTGAAATCACAAATAAAAATGCAAACAGCGTATCAAATATTGACAGAATTATGTATGTCTGCTGGAAACTGAATGTTAGTTGGTTTAATTGTCTGTAAAAGCATCTTGTTTAAGTAGTATAATATTTTTATGGAAAAATGGCATGGCCAAAAGCATTCTCCATCATAATTTTCTTTTTCTTATTAGATTGTGGAGGGAATGAAGAAGAATAAATGGAGTATTGAGAATATTGCCTTTGGATCTGGTGGAGCTTTGTTGCAGAAACTAACCAGAGATCTCTTGAACTGTTCCTTCAAATGTAGTTACGTGGTGACCAATGGTCTTGGGGTATGTCTTTGTACAACTTCTACCATTGTGTTTTCAGTAGAGGCCTCCCCACTGGAAAACCTGTTTGATCTGCATTAGGCAAACAAGCCCCACAAAGCTCTTTCCTTTAAAAAAAAAAAAAAAATACTCTTTTCATTTTAGGTAAATGTCTTCAAGGATCCCGTTGCTGATCCAAACAAAAGGTCAAAGAAAGGACGACTGTCATTGCATAGGACACCTGCTGGAGATTATGTGACACTTGAAGAAGGCAAGGGAGATCTTGAAGAGTATGGACAGGTATGAATTTCCAAAATGTATCACATCATTCTTCATGCAAAACTAGACTGAGGAAAAAGCAGGTTATAACTTATTATCAGGATTTATTTTTGATTGTCTTTTTCTTCTAACTCCCATTTTATTACCTCAGAAGTATTTCCAGTGCCAAATTCAGTAACAGCAGACTGTTAGAATGCCAGTAGAATGTTCAGGCTTTACAACTGGAAATCTCTTTTGTTTGTCTTCAGAAACAAGACAACTTTTCTGCACTTTCCCAAAACTAATGTCTCGATGTTGCAGAATATATGCTAGCCAAGTAGTTCTGTATGGGCTATATTGTACAATTTGAGCAGTGACCTGAGGTAGAGGTGGGAGAGGGACGGACTTAACTAAAAGTTATTTCTGCTTCCCTGTTGAGATTTTTTTAAGTAGTTCCTTCAGGTGTTAATGCTCTATATGTGGAGAGTTGCCCAGTTTTCAAAGGTGTAAATTTAAACCAGGAATTCAGTTTTCCTGTTAATTCTTTATGATTGCAAAATGAAATGCCATTTCAGTAAGATAAGCACAAACTTCATGCCAGTCTCAGGTTTTCAGTTAGGTATCTCTTAAATTTTCAGGGTGCAAGCAATGAAATGTTTAACTGCATGTTGAATCTCTTCCTGAATTAAGAAGACTGAAAATAAGTTATGAAATTGCACTTCAGCCTGTAGAAGGTTTCTTGAGTTTTCTGATATACAGAAGCACAATTCTGTGCTACTAGTCAGAGGGGTACTACTAATCATACTAGTTTATGCAACAGTAAGCATAAAACTGAGATCTTCAATTTTATTTCAGGACAGAATACAGTTATATTCAGTGTAGATAATGTGCTCTGGATGCAAAGATTTAAGAAAAAAGACTTTCAAAGTTATGCATACACATATCTATGTTTGTGATGAACAGATAGAAAGATACAGAAAGATGTATATATATATATATATATATGTAGAGAGGGAGGGACCTAATGATGAGAATCTCTTCAAAACAGATCACAGGACTTTGGCTCTGAAATTAGGCAATACATAGTTCCTTAATTTTTGACAGGTGAAATAATTAAAAAAATTTTCTGTCCTGGGACACTAGAGAAGGTTATTTGTGTGGTAGAGGTTCTGGGACTCCGTGGGAAATGACAGGGAAATGTACCCTTTTGTGGGCCCATTTCCCTGAAGCCCCAGGTCCTTGGAATAGGTCATCAAGCATAGCAACTGCTCAGCATTGTTTTTGTGCTAACTTTTCTGTGCAAAGCTGTGCTTATTGTTCTCTTACTGTGCTGTTTGCAAGCACTTCTTGATACACTGTTTTACAAAATACATGTGCAAAGGGGAGTGTGAAGAAAGATTTTAATTATTTTTTTCATAGTTGCTCTAGAAGAAGTAAAGATTTTATTTAAACCTCTGTAAATTAATTGTATTAAATTGGTTGAGTGTTGCCTTTCATACCAGCTGCTCTTGCGAGGTATATTTAGGATGTTTTTGGCTTTGGCCAGATACGGACAACTCACTTTAGGGGGACTACTTATAACAAAGCTTCTGTCTCTCCACAGGATGGCCTAAATTCTTTTTTTCTGTCTAATCGTTAGTGAAAGGGGTCAGAAGAAGCTGTAAAGATTTAGTTTCTTGACAGTCTAAAGCTTTAGCCTGTACCAGGTTTGACTTGTGTGCTCGCTTTTCAGTTTGTGTAATCTATGTTGCTTGTTCATTTGCCAAAGCACTCTTGCTAAAACAGTGCTGTTTCTTGCAGGATCTCCTTCATACAGTATTTAAGAATGGAAAGGTAACGAAGTCATACTCATTTGATGAAGTAAGACAAAATGCCAGGCTGAAGAACAGTGAACTAGAAATGGCGTCTCACTAAGTTCCATTCCATGTCTGTGTATGTGTGTGTGTAACAAGTACGTACTGCATAGCTACTGGGTTTATTGTACAGATCTGTGTGTTTGTGTTTTATGACATTGTAGCCAAATTATTTGTTGGTTTATGGACATACTGCCCTATCTTTTGCCAGTCTTTAGAAAAGATAAAATCAGGAAATGGTACTTTCATTGTAAAACATATTTAATGCTAAAGTGTGCTTTTTAGGGCCCTTTGCCAGTAGTGATTCAATCTGGTATTGATCTTTTCACAAATGAGACAGAGCTGAGAAACTTTTTTATATATAACAGAATATCACAAAATGGATTTACATAAAATTATCATAATTGCTTTATGTTTATATTTAACTTGTATTTTTGTACAAACAAGATTGTGTAAAATATATTTAAAGTTTCAATAATTAAGTCTTTCCAACTTTTCATGATTTTTATGAGCACAGACTTTCAAGAAAATATTTGGGGGGGGGAAAATCCATTGCCTTTTGTCCATTAATCAGCAAATAAAACATGGCCTTAAAGTTTGTTGTGACTTTGTACCATTTGACAACTAAATCAGGACTCGTATCTCTAAGATCCCATAGAATTGCTGACCTCACCGTTTCTTGTAGTTGTCTGTATTAGTAAATCTGCATTAAAGAAATTACTTCTTACTAGAAGGTTTAGGTACTACAGACCTTGCTGGCACAGTAAGGTATATAAACAAAATGCCAAATTTGAAAGGATTCTCTACTGCAACTTAACTTGCCAAGTCTATCCCACTTGGCACAAGCACCTCAATATTTTAAGAGTAAAGTTTTTAAGAGATCTCCTCTTCCACTATAGAATATATGTGTAAAATACTGAAATATGGAAGCGGTGTATTTTAAAGTAATTACACTTCTGGGTTTATTTTTCATATACTGTAAGTGACATGACTTTAAAGCAAAATACTGGACTGGGTAGTGCACTTTTTTACTTTTTTGTATTTTTTTCATTGATTTGCCTTTTGTCAGACTGGATGTTAAATTGTAAAAATGTTTAACTATTTTTGTTAACAACTTTAATAAAACTTTATGCTAGCCAAACTCCTACATGAATGGCAGACCTGTTTCCCCTTCTCGCCCTGTCTCATTGGGGTGAGGAGGAGCTTTTAACTTGCAGAGGGTAACTGTAAAACAATATATTTGAGAGATATTTTGGAACTGTCTGCACGTGATTGTATTTGCTCTCTGCAAACGCTTGATTTGAATATCTGCTGGAAAATAAAACTGGTGAGGATTTCGTTTGAGAAGCTATGTAGTAACCTCTGAAATGTTTTAGTACTGTAGGATGGCTCTCATTAGAAAAGTACCTCCCTTAAAAACAGAAAACAACAACAAAAGCAAATGGCTTTTGTTTGCTGGTTTGTTTGGTTTTTTATGTTATGCTGGTGATCAACTATCAGCCAATGGATTAATATAGTGATGTAATTAATGCTTCTGATTAGTGAATGATGTTACAGAAAAATGGTAGGGGTCCTCTAAAATAATTTAAGCCTACAAAATTTTATAAAATGTGCTTTTAGAGGAAGATTGAAAAGCCATACTTCATTGTTCTTATTCTCTCGCCAAAAAGGGCCACATCAAAGCACCCATAATATTTCCAGGGTTTGTGGTGAAGACATTTATGCCCAGTCTCAATAGTTCTTGTTAAAGAAAACTTGTTTTTCACTTGTAGTGTATGTAATTATACATTTAAGTGATGTATTGTTTCCAAATTAGTGCTTTAGTAAGACTCTAAATGCTGACCTTTCACACTGAGGAACTGCCTTCCCTTTGCTATACTGATGCTGTTTGTATTTGACAGGGAAAGATTTTAAATCTGGACCTAGGATCAGTAGCAGGTAAATAGTACAGAGCCTATTTCACTCCTCCACATGTGTACTAGGGAATTTTATGATGTATGGTTTAAAAAACAATAAAGTAAATGCTGCTTTAATTCTGTACCAATAAAAATTTTGATAGCTATTGACTACCCATAACTGATATTTTTGTACTTGAGAACTGAGGATATACTGTGGAAGCACTGTTTTCTTGTGTACCATGAAATACATTAGTAATTGTTCAGTATTGTCTAAAACTTTTAGCTTATTAGTTGGACACTTGAAGCAAATTGTCTACTTGTGCATGTCACTTTCAGAAAGTTGTCACATCACTCATTTTATTAAATGTTAATATCTTTAAAAGGAAAGAAAGAAAAAAAAAAAAAAGATAAACACCTGGTGCTATTCAGACCTGAATACGTGTCCCTGTGTTTGCGGTTTGACATTGTGGGCATCAAGGAGTTGACAGAAATTACTGCAGTGCTTGAACCATACAATATCCTAATTCTTCCACATGAAAGCAAACAGCATGTTTAAGTTTGCTTTAAATTACTAGATTTGTAGTCATTGATCTATTTTAATTATCCCCATTTCATAATATAATACAGTATTTGTATTTAAAAATAGGAATTGGGAGTTTTGTGTTTAATACTCTTATTTGTAACCATATTTAGCATAAGAAATGGATTTTATAAGACTTATTTTTTTTTCTTCAGCTGCATGACTATGAAAAGATGCTTTTTTGGTACTTTGAAAGATCTGAGGAGAGAATGGAAGAGTACTTAACTGTTTGGTTTGCCAAAATCAAAACAAAGCTTAAGCAGTTTTTTCTTATAGGTTTTACATTCCTTCTTAACCTGTTTAGTGAAGAATAAATATTCCTCACTTAAATCCTCTGTTAAAGTAATTTTAATGTACTTAGCATCAAATACCAGTATGTAATACACATGGAAATAAAGTTTAGTTCTGGCAGTGAAAATAACAGCCATTTGACTGTGTCTTAAAGTTGTGATGTTGGCCATCAGATTTCATTCCTGTGCTCTTTGTTGCCAAACCCAAACCAGAGCATAGCTGAGCACACACAGCATTACAGTCCTCTAGGAGAGCTGCTCAGTTGGCTTACATGCAGTTTGTGGTTAAGTGATTGAATTTACAGTCAGTTCAGTTCTAGAGAAGAGAAGGAAAATGAGGCTCTTTTTTTTTTTCTCATTTGCCTTTTTTTTTTTTTTTTCTTTGTGCGGGGAGGGGAGTGGTGAGCACACCTGTGCTTCAGCATCTTGCCTGTTTGGGAAGGAAGCACTTGTAATTGAATTGGATATAAGGAATTATCCTCTATTTATATTTTATATAATCCTTTCTTAGATAAAGATTCATTATTTAAATTTTACCTCTCAAGCCACTAAAAATGCTTGTTTAAAAGCAAATTAAGCCAAAGATGTTGCAGCCTTCAGTTCAGTATCTGTCAAAAAATGATGTCAGCTCTTTACCAGAGAGAATGTTTCATGTCCCTATGGACAGGATTTTCATCATTAGAATTACACTTTTAATTCCTACATGACTTTAAATTAGAGGGTACCTTACAAACACAGGCGTCATATAGGCACCTAGTGTAAACATTATTTATTGTCATTTGTTGCTGGTCCCTTCAAGTCTTACTGTAATGTAAAAAGGAGCTCCTGTAGCCTATAATAATGGACTTTTAGCACTTAATGTAACAGAGACTTTAAATTTATCTTTACAGAGAATGTGCACAGCCTAAGTGGTGGGCATACCTCTTCTTCCTCCTTTACATGCTGGTAAAAACCTCCAGCTACACTACTCCAGATTTTCTGACCCTAATCAGCCTTTGTGCGAGCTAAAAGTGATTGCCAACAGCAAGTGTTCAGTGGTAGGCTCCCAGGCCATCATCCAGAGGAGTCTACAGGGAAATTCCAGGCCTCAGACTGTGCAGGAGATGGCAAGGGACCCACAAATGTGTCTCTCTTCCTAGGTCCTCCTATTCTCCTGTAATAAATAAAATAGCACCTGTGCTGAGCTGCTCAAGGCAGGAACCATAAGGATGCATTTGAGCAATGGTAATTGTATCTCTACCTGGTAACGTAGGGGTTTTTTGTCCATGAAAGCCCGGTCAGGGTCCCGTAGGTGTGCACCTTCTCTGTTAAATTTGTGAACATTCGAGTGAAAGATGATCCTTTTGTCATAAACCTGGTAGATAGAGGCACCGTATGTGGAGAGCTGCATGCCTTCTAAATAACCCAATGATCAGAAATAAGGAAATAGTGAGATTAAAGAGGTTCCATAAGGTCACATTTACTGAAATTGGTTGTTAACCATGGATGTTAGGTTCATTTTATTTTCCCCATTTTAGTAGTAGCACAGCTGATCTTGCTAATGATTTTAAAACACCCTTCACAGTTACCTAAAGATGTTTGGGTTTAATTCATGGCAAGGGATGAAAAGCACTTAGCAACAGAGCATTTCTAAAAAGTATTTTCCTGTGGTACAGTATTTTGTTGAAAGGTACCCTGATTTCTGTTGTAATATAATCCAGAGCAATTCAAAGGATATGGGAGTAAAGTCAGCAGGATTCTTCTCAAGTAACATATTTTGTTCTTTATAATTTCCTTACTAATCTTTATCTGAGTACTCCTAATTGCTGTTTGAATAGAATTTGTAGAATTTTCAATTTATGGCTGAGGTTTCCTGGAATCAGAATTGCAGTCCTAGCTCCTGCCTGGAACAGAGAGGTCTCTTAAGGACAGATAGAGAGGCATCATGCCTCCGGCAGTGTTTTTACTTCCCTCTTATACAACTCTTCTGAGTAGAAGGGCAAGTTTATTATTTGTTTATTTGTGAGCCAAAAAGTCAGAAAATTTGGTTTGTATAACTCCTTTTTTCCCCAGCAGTTTAGATTGTATCTAAATCAATTCAAGTTGTTTCTTGAACACTAGATCTACTTACCTAGGCATACTCTAATTTATTAATATATATATAACTATTTACATTTTCTTATGCTTCATTGATTAATACTGGTCTGTGAGATCTGAGGAACTGATTCTTGGTAATTGTTCCAGTGCTTGTGTCAAACAAACATATTGCATGTAGCCAGGCAATTATAAATTACTGAAAATGGCTTCAGAATTTTCTATAATTACTGTACTTAAAAAATTCAAGAGGATAGATAAAGAATGCATGGAAGGATCTGAAGGCGGGACATTTTTACTACTTTGTCACTAGTTTAGGTTATTAGTAGTTATTTAAAGCTTTCACATCTGCTCTTTCAAACAGAAGGAGACAAGGAAACTTATTTTATTATGGCTGAGTATTTATATCACCAAAATTTTAATAAAAGTAATACACATGGCAGACCAATTGTATGGACATTATATCTTCTAAGCTAAAGTGAAGAGCATCAGTCTCAATCTTCCTTCCCTTTCCCAGAAAAAGGAGAAGAAAAAAGCTGTTTTCTCGGGACATTTGGGATGCAGTTTCCTCAGCTTTCTGACTGTAAAGAACAAGGCTGGCATGCTCTTCCCTTTCAAGGAAGTTTTCCTTATTCCAAAAGATGCTACCCTATTTTAAGCATAAGGAATTGCAGCTGGTGGTTGGGTATGTCAGAAGGATGACATACCCCAGTAATTTTAAGAGGATAATCTCTGGGCAGAATGGCTTTGGGTAGAGATACATCTGTAAGTCATGGAAAGGTCAGAGCATGACAGCTAATCCCCCTGGTGAGGGTGCCTCCCTGTGATTTCTGTCTCAGCTGAGCAGGTTCAAGTCTATCCTGTAATCCGATGTGAAAACATTGAGGCTATTCAACCAAAACAGAGTGTGGCCGTGTCCCTGTGATAACAAAGCAGTGGTCTGTTAATGTGCCCTGGTCCAACCTTAAGTCATTTTTCAAGGCTTGTAGCTACTTGTTAAGCCAAATACCAGTGACAAACTTCACTAAAGCTACTGTTCTTCCCACACGCTGGTTTTTGCAGCCTTACCTCCAGCACTGTTGCTTGAAGACCATTATTTGCTTTTATTGCAACTATAAATCTCCAGAAGATAAAAAGGAAGATTTTACCTCTGTACAAGGTTTCGCAATCTTTACACCTTCAGACTAAAACCAAAAGAGAAACCTGTCTCTTTGCTGCCTTTCATGTCCTGAGCTATGATCATGAAAATGTAAATAGACATATGAGAATCGGACAAAACTAAGAATTTGTTCTCTTAAAAACTGTTTTCTTTATAAAAGTCATATACTGAAACATACACTTAATAGTCTTTATCATAATTAATAAAACATAGCTGAATACTCAAACACTTTAATTTGGTTTCTGCAGGTGCTTCTTGACTCACCAGTCTCAGCCAGATTCCATACAGTTTTACACACAGTTAATCCCATCAGAGAGGCTGCACTGGCACACAGAATAGCAAGACAAAGTACTCGAGTATTATAGCAACCACAATGCTGGGTCTTCTGTCTGCTGGGAAAGTCCAGCACTGTATGAAATAACCAATCCTCCTGCCATCCCAAACTCCGAAAGAAAAAAAATGCATTTTTGGTAGGTTTAGTGAGCCTAATGCAGCTCCAGCTCTGTTTACAGCTGTGGAGTCTATTCCCATGGCTGTTTTTCTCTAAGTAAGCATGTATGTGTTTAACCCCTGATCTATCTTTCACAGTCATACTGAATTAGGCAAGACCTGGAGTTTCATTAGTTTCTTCCCCGTTACAATGGGGTCCTGCCCAAAGGCGTTTTGAGACAAGAACTTATGTGGTTATTGAACATGTGGTGTGCTGTAAACCAGCATGAGAAGATGGAGTGACTTTGGCAGATTGTGATAAGATTGCAAATACTAATTCCTTCCCAAGTCAGTTGATTAGACGTAAATGCTGTCACTGAGATGGTGGTTATAACACTGCAGCAAAGGCAGGGGTATGGAGATGCGTGTTGGCTAAGGCTGACGCTGACACTTTTCCAACTCACTTTCTTTACCCACTATTCTCTTAAAATACATGGAATTTGGAAAGTACCACTCTTACCAAGCTGCCATGTGTAATTTTCCTACAATGGGGTAAAGCTCTGTGTTACAGTGTCTGTTCTTGCCTAACATTTGAATTGCCTGGGTTTCTTTTTGTTTGTTTGTTTGTTTGTTTTTAGTGCTATTGAGCTTTGTACTGACACGTTTATGAAGCTATTTGTTTATAACCCCAGGATTTTGTCTTTAGGTGGTAGTAGAAGAATCATTCCTTCATGCATGAGGTTAGGATTATTTTTCCCTGTACACCTCAGTTTATGTTTATGCTGAATTTCATCTCCCGTTTTAATTTGCAATCACTGTGTTTCGTAAGGTTCTTTTGCAGTTCTTCACAATCAGCTCCCATCTTTATTACCCTGAGTAACTCATCACCTCCAGAGATGTCACCTATTTACTCATCCTTCTCTAGATGGTTTAATAACATGTTGAGCCACATAAGTTCCAGCATAGATCACTAAGTGGAGTTTCACCCTGGGAAAGCTGAGTATTTTTCCTACTCTCTTTGCTATCCTTTGATCAATACTGTATCCATGTAAGGACCTCCCCTCATGTCTCAAAAGTTTTTAGCTTCCTTCAAGACCAGATGAGAAACTCTCTTGAATGCCTTTTTGAAATTAAAGTAGGTTATATTAGAAGGGTCTCCCTTACCCACACACTTCTTGTCTCCTTCAAAGGGCTTCAAATAAAGTGACTTTCTCTTATACGTCATGCAGAGTCTTCCCGGGGTTCATTCCTTCCACTGTAATTTCAAAGTTAATTTTATCCACCTCCAGGATCCAGCCCCTTGATCTTTTTGTACCTTTGTCCACAAGATCAAAAGTCTCTTGAAAATTTGGAAAATCTGACTCCAGACAACTCAGGGGAATTTCTAAAACTGATTCTTGATTTTCTGCTGTCTTTGTCATGTTGCAATACAGTTCTCAGTGGCAAACGGCACAATGCTGACAAGATTCTACAGTCTTATTTGTGTGTTGACAGTCACTTATTTCAGTGGCGTACCTTGGGATAAGAAAAACAGCTAGCTGTGGGGACAAATCTGTTCTACAGGTTTGAATTAAAGAGGGACAGTTACCAAGTGACAAACCAATTTGTGGGAGGCTTGTCACCTGGTGATGCTTCTCAGGGACTTGAATGAATAGGAAAGCTGGACGTTATAAAAGAGACAGCCTCACCGGTCTCTTCATAAGAAATTTGATGTGGACTAGAGGCAGAGGGAACCTTGTTTGCACAGTGCGTGTCCTTGGACTCCCAAAAAGTTCTTGTATTTGACAGTGACTCTGGACTAAACCAGACTCCAGAGTACTTCTGAGTAAAGAGCCGTTTGCTTTAGAACTCCATACAAAGCTCTGTGGACATGTCTCATCCCCAAAAAATAGATATATAAACCTGGTTATCTCTATACTTGAAAGGAGGGTATATTGAAACTGCTGAGGTGCCTCTGGCTGGGCATGAAGTGAGCACTGGCAATTGGTGTTTTGCATATACTGACTGTACAGAGATCACATGCATGTAAGTGTATGTCCATATATATATATATTACATAAAGATGCAAATCTACCTATATATGAATAGACAAATGTATATAGATATGTATATATTCTATCTATTGAAAGAAGTGTCCATAAAGTCTAAAGGCTAATATTGATCTTTCATGGGCTATGATCTTTCACAAACTCTGTGTACAGGGATACTTGCCCTATTTCTTCCCAATAGCTTCATTTTGTACGTGATAAGGTTGTGTAAGCAGCCGTTTCAACTACCACCTGACTGGCAGCTTATGCTGAAATGATCGTCTATGATTACTCCTAAATCTGTCTCTGAATTAATTCTTGCCAAGACAGTCTGTGTGTCTGTCTGGTATTGTGTAAATTGGTATTTAGCTACCTGCCAGTGGATGTCATGGGACTGTGACCAGGCAAGTCAGGTTTGCGTAACAGTAACCTGTCTTTGTCCCTCTTTATTACCCTTCAATTTACATGTCTTCCACAGTCTTTATCAGCAGACATTTTATGTCACTGTCTAGTCCATTGAAGAACAAACTGGACTGTGGCAAAAAGACCCGAGTCCTTTGGCATCGCTGCCAAATGTGGTTGTGCTTACTGGTGAATCTCAATGATCAATATTTTGAGATCTGCAAGAACAAGTTTTTAAAGCATGTAGTTAATTACCTGGCAATTACATATTGCACAAGTTTTAAAACCAAACACAATGCTGTACTAATGCCTTGGAGGAATTAACATTGCATTATGATGGTGTTCTTTATTCAACAGGCCTGCAATCCTATCAATAAAAAGACACCAGCCCTATTTCATTCTTTGTCACTACTAGCCAGTAAAGTGCTCAGATCTGGAAGCTTAAGGACAATCTCCTTCTCCACTTCAGATCTCCTTCTTCCTTTAGCTTTGAGCAGGAAGCGCTGACGGCCAAATCCTGGTTTCTACTGCAATTCATGATGAAAGGAAATACCTTTAGGTGAGGAATGTGCTGGGAATATTTGGATGGAGAAAACACGGCCCCAGAGGAAAAGTGAAACCTGTGTGTTAGCTACGTAAAGTCGTAGGAGAATCAGGGACCGTCGTCACCCTGGGGACTGTCCTGCTCAGCACATCCCAGACCTGGCAGTTCATCCAACCCTGCACAAATCTCTGTGTTGGACCAAACTTGCTGAGCCCCAAGATGGGGCTCCAGCTGAGCTGCAGTGGGGCTCCTGGGCCATGGGCTGGGGGCAAGGAGAGGTCCCAGGTGAGGCAGATCAGCACGCCTGGAGACACTCAGTGCCTGGACAGAACCGGCAGATGATCATGCAGCTTGCAGCTATATTTCTATGAAATTAAAGCCTGTGTACTTTGGTGAGAAAGAAGGTGGAAGATAGTTGTGGTGGACCTAAATCTAGTTGACACTATGTCCCCCAACATGCTGCTCCAGAAACATTTAAAAGCTTCTGAAATTAACATAAATGTAGCGATCACTCATGTTTATGTGCCAAAAGTCACCATGAAGCAGTGAGCAATGCTGATGAGGTAGGAAAAGACAGTAAAGGAACAACATTTTTAAGGGAGAGCACAACTTCTTGTGATGCCTATGGTCCAGGGCAAGTCAGTGATACCCACTCTCCAGTGGGAAGGGCTGCCAACCCCCAGCCCCTGTTATGCCAGTGGTAGTCATACACATGAGAGGGCACAGGGCAGTTTTCTGTCAGCACTGATTTCCTGAAGATAACGCACACGTGGCCATAGAAGAATGAGTCTGGAGCCTGCTTGCCTTTCAAGGAAAGCCAGCAATGCCATTATGCAAGTTCAGGAACTTTGTTTGAAGGGGTTGCAAGGCTCTGGGGTGTTGGGATGCTGTGGGCACAGGGGTGGGATAGCCACTGTCAGTAATGGGACCACCCAGCAGGTGAGATGCTGTGCTGTGTCTGACCAACACGGGGCTCTGCTACAGAACAGGTCTCCACAAGGGTCTGGAGGAGAAAATCCTGGCCTTTCCCAAGCTTGCAGGTGCCAGGTGACTGCACTGAGAGCAGGTCTTCTGTGAAGGGAGAATGCTCAAAGACTGAACTGTTTTGGCCAGGACTTGACAACCCATGGTGGCTCAACAGACCTCTCTGGGAAAGGAACCTATGCATTTTTAGAGCATCTCACATGTAAATATATGCTGTATTTTGGGATTATCTATAGTGCAACAGAGATAATGCACCATAATACACCTCCCAGAGCCTGCCCTGGTTGCCTTCCTGGGTTCCTCCAGCCCTGCTTGCTCACTGGGAGCCAGGAGTTTTCACTCACACACCCACTGCAGCCTCAATGTGCAGTTCCCTGAGGGCTGTGAGATCCCCTGTGGGGTAGCAGAGGGCTCTGTCTGGTGTGGTTTCCACCTGTGCGGGACAGCCACCGACATGGACCAAACTCACATTCTCCTTCCTCCTCCTCTATCCTCTGGTAGAGCTGTCACACTGTCCTCCCAGCCTCTGGGTTCAGTGGCCCTGGGCCAGAAAGGCCACTGTGGCATTCATGTTTCCAGAGTGAATGTATGGCTGATGGCAGGATAAAATTTAAACCACTGAGTTAGATACAACCCAGGTTTGGATCAGAGAAATATAACGTCAAGAAGAAGGCGGGGAGTAACCAGCCAGCAAACCAACCAAGGGTGAAGATGAAACTCCCCTCAAATGCCCAGCATACCTCAGGGAAAAAAAAATGGATTTTGTACAAAGTGCATTTTTCTCTTTCACATTGCTCCAGCTTGGTTAGGTATGAGCAGGGACGGACAATCATCATTTAGCATGCAAGGTGCTTCCTGCCAGGCTGAGCTGCCTATGTGGCATGCATATGTGTTTCAAAATCAAGTTCCAGGTCAGCCTAGCTGCAAGCTGGGGGAGAGAAAAGTTGTACAGATCAAGGGAGTCTGTAGGGAAGCAGCTGCTCTGAGGATGACAGATCCCTCTGTCTGTATGAAAGAAAAGCCAGAGGGACGGACTCTGATTTGGGGATCCTGCTAAGCACAGGCGAGGACTGTATAGTTTTCACTTGTGACCTTTCAGCTTCCAAAACCTTGGCTGTAGCTTGCTAAAATACACTTTGCCTTTACTATCACACCTGTCCAAGAGGCGGTGGGAGGGAAGGAACTGAACTGGAGCCTGGTGAGCACACTCTGAGCATGCTGCTTCCCTGCAGATGCCAAGCTGAAACAAGCAGCACGGCCAGACCGTCCTGGGCCCTGCAGCGAGTCCTCTCCATCAGCAGTTGCTGTCCAGACGGTGGTCTCAGGAGGGACCCCTCAGTCTGCACAGCCCAGCAGCCCCTGGAACGACTCCCCTCCCAGCTCCAGGGAAGTCCTGAAGGTGGGTGAGCCGCCTCGGGTCAAAACAACAGCAAGCCTTCAGGCAGCATCAGGCTTCTGGTCAAAACCCCTGCACCCGCCTTGTGTTTGTATAGGGATTGTTTCCCTCGGGGAGATGCCTGCCATCTCAGGACAGGGTGTGAGGTCTTTCTCTCCTGTTGGTGCAGGCTCAGGACAGAGCACCCCTGGGTGATGGGCAGGTGTTGGCAGAGCCAGCAGCCCACGGGTGATGCATTGTACTCTCGCCTTGTTCATCGGCACTTCCTTCTGAGTAAGCTCCTCTCTAACGGGCTTGGTGTCAGCTCGGTGCCAGTCAGGAAAGGGCAGCAGGCAACACCAGAAAGGGAAAATGATTTTGAAAGTGGAAGAATCCAGGATTCTCTGATGCCTTCCTCTCCCCGGTGAATAACAAACCGCTCGGCCACAGTGTTTGTATCTAGACTCTCCTCCATATTTTTAGCAACTGATCTATGAGATCATTTTGCTATTTTCAGTTGTTTGTGACATGGGACTTTTCTGCTGGGAACATGCTGAGTGGGAAGGAGCACATACCCTGAGCTTCCAGTGAAGGGCTGAACAGACCCTACATACCCAGTAAATGATACTCATTTTCTGAGCAGTTTACTTACCCGAAGCATCAGCAATCGAGGGAATCAACAACAGTTTTGGAAATGCCCTCCAGGTTCTTCCAAGATGCAGGAGAATAAGCATGTACCCAGGAAAAGTCCAGACTGTCTTCAGATCAGACCTGATTGCTTCCGCAAGCAGGCAGAGTCCATCTGTAACCCTGAATGTCACCTCCTGTGTCCCATTCTCAAGCAAGAAATATAATTCCCACACATGCCTTTTGGTGACTCAGTGGTTTCAGAGCAAACGGTCTCACAGCAGATCATATATTCTGCATACTCTACACCATTTCCAGCGTTAATACAGTGCTTGCTGCAAACACCTATGTCTGGTCGCTGGGCACCATTAGCAGGCCCTGCCCTCCGAAAAGAGCAGCTCTTGCCTGCTCCTCTCCTGCTTGCTTTGCTGCGTTACACACAACGTGCCTTACATCATCTCTTATCTCAAAGTACAATGAGACCCTGACCCTGGCTGCTGCTGTTCATTCATAAATGAATAAGGCTGCAATAATTAATTGACTAAGCCATAAGCCACAGATACAACTTTAAATCAAGCCTGAAAAATTACCTGCAGGATTCCCCTAACGCTGCCCACACTGTGCTAAAACGGAGGCTTCCTTTGTCTACGCCAGAACTTGAACATTCTTTAAACAGAGACAACCTTTTGCAACCAGGGCAAGGCTCAGAAGAGATGAGTTACTTGGGCTGTCCGTGAGTGGCATGAACCCAGTTGCGCAGGGGCTGGGACACGGGGCTGCTGGCTGCAGCACGGCACGCTCTTGCCTGGTGCTTTAGGCACAGCTTAGCCACTTGCTCCTGTGGTTAACAGCTCCCCTTCCAAGTTTGTTTCACGTAGTAGATGTGGTTTATTGGTAGCAGCATCCCCCCAGCATCACATCTCACCAACCCAAGCCCTCTGTAATGTCACTTTTTTTTCCCCAGGTGGCTACATATGGACATGCGTCAGCGACTCCCCATCCTCTCTTTGATGAGATAAATAATCTTCTACTGCAAAGAGCTTTATAACAAGGAGCTTATCCTCCTTCCCCAGCAGACCTGCACCACATCAGCAACCTTCCAAAAGCCCCTGCAACAATTGCCACCCGGGTGCCAGCAATGCCACCCATCCCTCAGCTCGGTGTCCCCCCACAGCCAGGCCGGTGTCTCACAGCAGGACGCTGGGGCTGGGCTCAGGCTGCAGTCCTGCTGCGCCCACCTGCTGGGTGGCCAAGCGCTGCCAACCCTTAAGACCTTGGCAGAGCAGCAAGGGTTCCAGCCAAGATGAAATTCCGGCTCTGGAAAACCAAGGGTAAATCCAGGGGCAGGAGAGCTCGATTTCACCTGAGCAGACACTTAAGTTCAAGGTAAGATTTGGGATTTTTACACGTTCAGAGCCTTGGCAGGGCTCCACCAAGTGAAGTCACCAACCGAAGCACAGCCACCGACCTGGCAACCCGCGCAGAGCCTTGGGACACTGGAGGTCCTCACAGGCAGTGATGACCTCTGCAAGCCAACGGGCATGAGATAGCTCAGCCTTGGGACTTCAGCATTTCCACAGCTTCAGCTTCACCAGCTCAGCTGCAGAAGTTTTAAGCTACTGAATTACTTTTTCTACGGTGCTTTAAATGTATAAAGTGCTTGTAGAAGTACAAAATGGCACTTTTATTAACAAAACGGGGATGTTTATCTATTTTTATTTTCTTTCGAGTTAGAGGAGGAGAGTGGAAGAAAATATGAACTTGCTTTCTCTGAGAAAACAAACTGACCTTTGAGTGTTATGAAAGCCTTTATACAATAATTTGGGCAAAGAGAACTGGAATTTTTCCTGTGAAGCATATTTTTCCTTTAAAAATGCCAGTTCGCTAAAACCAGAACGGTTTGCAAAAAGACTTGGTTTCAGTGAATCTGCCCATTTGGTAGTTGGTTTGAAAAGTTTTTAAACTGATGAAATGCTGAGTTTGTCAGCATAACTCTTCAAATATTTAGTTTATCTACAGTTGGAGTTAAAAAAAAAAAGATAGAATTAAAATTTTTAGAATAGAAAAATTAAATAATAATAAAAATAGAATTGCAGTAAAAATTAAGTAATTTTGCATCCTTTAAACTGACTTAATCCAAAACACATTGTGATCATCAGTTTACAATGGCTTTGAAATTTGGATATCTGGGGACTGGAAAGTTCATCCCACCCTGGGAGATGACTCGTAAGCAGCCCTGGCAGAAAAGCTGCAAGGTAATTGGGGATCAGGGGGTCAAGGCTTCACTCCTATGCCCTAGAGTAAACTACTGACTTTATGCAGTGGCATCACTTTTTCAGGTATCTCTTCCGAAATGGGCGTGAGTAACTCCCTGACCTGTGGCTGTGACCATGGTCATGAAAAACATGAACTCTGCATTTGGACAGGCTGACATACAGCCATTACCTCCTCTGAAATGCTGCACACAGAAGGAATATATCTAGTACCCTCATGCAAAAGTACTGTCCATTAGAAATCAGGAAGCCTCTTCTGCCTCCTGACTGTTTTCTCCCAGCAGCTCAGAGGTGGGACACAGCCACAGGTCCCACCTGCACACAGCATGGGGATGGCTGGGGTTGCCCTTATTGTACTTGTTTTACTGATCTGCCCCTGTTTGATGGGTTTGGTTTCAGTTTTCAGAATAGTACAGGTTCAAAGCAACAGGTGAAGCATTTCTGGCACTCTTACTCCCCACCAAAGGCAGTGTAAGACATCTAATGAAAAAAGAGAAAGAGCAGACATTAAGCTAAAGACACATGTTGGTCTTATTAACCAACACTAACTAACCTTAGAAGGCTTATTACTGTTTTGCTGCTGCTTCTTACCCCAGGAAAGCAGTATTCTGGGCTGGAACTACTGTGAGGCATGTTTAGAGCAAGATAAAGGTCCAGTCAAGATCCTGCCCTCTGTTAAAGGTATTTTGTCCAGGAAATATACTGGGAATAACTGGTGGGTGGGGGAAACCAAAGGAAATAATTAAAAATAGTTGAGTAAACTTTTTCCCTTTTTTTTTCCCCCCCTGCTGTCCACACCAGAGAAAGCACACAAAACCAATTACATTTATTCTAATTTTGTAAAAAGTGGGGGTTTTAAGGCCAAAACAAAACCAGAAGATTTCATCCTAGAACAACATTCTCCACAGCCTGCACTGACAAGGTACTAATGTACTTCCCGGGTGGGTGAAATGATGCTGCCTTTGGCCTTAAGCCCCATGGCACACCAAAGGTGTGAAACTATGACTCATCACAGATATCTTTTATTGTGGTTTAGGGCCAAAAAGGCAACAATAATGTAATGACTTATATTTGCACGGCACGTTTCATAATCCACTGGAGTTGCAACCAAGCAGGTTGTGTGCAGCTGTGCCCTCATTCAAATTCCGAAGTACCAAATTAATGTGCTTGTTTGTGGTTGTTAGAGGAGACACTAAGTGGCCTGTCTTTCCTCCTCATTGCTTGATAATGCATCCTGCTGCAAGTCCTCCTGAAAGCTGTTGCTGTTGATTGTTTTCCTTCTCAGGCTGAAACAACATTTTAATACCAGGCAGTATATAATCAGTGCAAACCTGCCCCTGCTCAGGTCCCCAGCTGGAGCAAGAGATGTATCTGAAACCCAGAAAGACAAAATCATTCCCTCTCTCAGTTGATCATCTCCAAACTGCTCTCCCTGGCAGCTGGGCATGAGGCTCCTTCATCTGGAATTAATGTCTGCGCTTCAGAAAATCACCCATCACTTATTTTTTTTCCTCCTTGCTGCTTAGACTAATATTTTCCTGAACAGACAGAAATAAAGTGGCATTGTGGGGTTTTTGAAGTTCACAGAGTTATGTGTGATTCACAATATCCAAGAATCAAAAGCATTATGCTTAAACATGTCTAATAAATATAATGGAGAGAGAGAAATCTGAAGGCTTTTCTACGTCTGAAACATAATTCAGGGGTCGTAAAAAATTAACAACCATAAAAAATGTAAGTCTCTGGAACTTTTAGAGTAAATCCAGCCCAGACCCAAAGAGCATCAAACAGGGATGCCTTTAATAAACATTTAACTAATCAATCATTGGATCATGTGGTTCCTAATTCTCTTCTAGTAGGCATTCTACCTGGTAACCACTTTATCTATGCACTGAGCTCACATCAAAGCCCAGTGTCCTCCTGCTGCTGGGAGATACCGCTGGTGGACAGTTGTTGATGGTCTCCATAGCCCCTGGTATAGCTGCCCTGGCTCAGTACCCAGACCTTAGCTCAGAGTCACCCAAAACCGCAGTGCCCAAACAGCCGGATCAGGTGGGTGCCTGTACCCATGCCCAGGGCTTGAGGGGTGTCTGGGGCTCCAAGGTCTCCCACAGCTGGCAAAGAGGGACGTGTCCTCCCACCGAGACCTGGGGCAATGCAGCAGCTTCCCTCATCACGTGGGATTCCACTGGCGATGGGGAGTCTCTGTCTCCCAGCTCCTGCTGGCACTCTCCTTGGTAATCGCTGAGGCAGGATTCAGCTGGGCTGTTGGAGGCTTATTGTCACCCTCCAGGAGCCACAAAGCTCCCAAGGCAGCCAGTGGGGTAGTGAGAGGGGTGAAACCCGGACCATGGGCACCCCAGCTTGGGCCTGTGGGTTCCCCGGCCACCTGCAGCTTGCTGACAGGAGCCCAGAGGAGCAGAGCAGCCCAAATAATGCCATTTTGCAGTCAAAAATAATGTCACTGAAGCCAAGTAAATGTCAACTTGCATTCTACATGTTTATGTGTTGTCCTGCCCACTTCTGGTGTGGAACAAATAATAACAGTTGTACGCTAGGCTGGCATGGCCCTTTCAGTCTCAGGCTCTACTGCGCTAGGCGGGAAGCCCAGCCTAGCTCCTGCCCAGTGGCCACCACAGCACCCAGGGTGGGAGAGGAGCCTGACCTCAGCTCTGTAGAGCATCGCCTTCCTCCTGAGATATCTAGCACAGTCCTACATCCAGACCATGCTGTAGCCCCAGGTCAAATAGCAATAGTATGAAATTGTATTTTGTTCAATTTGGGGTTTTTTACTATAAAAATATGTTAAGAAAATTTATTTCAGCAACTGAACTGGGGGAAACCACTAAATAACTATCCTGACCACCTTTCTGAACTACTCTGTTGTTAGATGGAACTGGTTTCTTTTGAGGACTATCTTTATTTTGACTACTTATTTAGAATATTTTTTTTGACAACTAAACTAGTATAAAAAATGCTGCCTTGACTCCAGACCCAACCTAGTAGCTTTGAAGCTGATCTGCTTTAGTTTTCTGGTACTGGAAACCAGTGATGGGCTTGCAGAGGGTGCTCAGCTGCATCCGTGTGGCACACGCACAGTATATCACACCTAGCTTTGACTCTTGACCATAATGATGCCTGAGCAGGGGCTGTGCCCCTTCCCTGCCTGCTTGCTTTTTTGGGGAATTTTCTCTTGGTAGGTGTATGAAGCCTTCTACAGGTAAATACTTCATAACCTTCACTAATCATAAAATAAATTAGGTAGAAACCCCCATAGGAACCCTCTAGTTAGGATCTAGAAATGCATCTTGCCAAGAGCCAGAGTTGACATCTCCTGAAGCAAAAGACTGGGTTTGGCCTCCTCAAAGGAGAACAAAATATGAAGATATCCCCACCAGTGCAGTCCTGAGTCTGTGCTGCACCTCTGCAGTGAAGCCTTCATGCTCAGCGGTGGGTTTGCTCTCAGCCTGGCGTTGATACCCAGAGGCTGGGATCTGATGGAGTAATCCCATGTGCACAACAGCACATACATGTTTTTTGTCATAAGGGTGACAACTGAATGCCTTTACAGCTGGGTTGAGCAGTATGTTGGAACTTGTCTGACTTGGCACTATGGGATGGGATTGCGCACTGTGGGAGAAGCTAGTATTGATCAATCTCAGTGGTTTTAGCTCCAGCTTCAGTTATGTGAAGGGCCATCTCAAGCAGGTTTCTTACCTGCCTCCTCACTCCTGTGTTGGGGCACTTGTGGGTGGAAGGGTAGGGGGTGCCACCTCCCTCCCTCTGTGTTCCCAGGATAGATAAGCAGTCCCCAGCTGACAGCCTGCTGACAGGGACACTGCCATCACCATCCTTACCATGAGGCTTCCCTGGAGAGCGTGTGGCAGCACAAACGACTGCACAGCAAGTGCACAAGACAGTCCCTCCATCGTGCACGTCACCATGTCATTTGTCACCTCCGCTACAGTGCAACTGCTGGTCTCTCACTGATCACATTTATTTTTAATGAAAGAAGATGGACTTAAAACCCCAAAGAAGTGATTACAGACAAGGGAAGACCAATGTGTGGCTCAGTCTTGCTGGACAACTTCATACTGCTAAAGCTAAACTGAATTTGATAGTGGTTTTGTTAAAAAAGTGTGGATGGGCCTCTGCTCCAAGAGACACGTGTCCACCAACCCAGGTAGTCACTAGCTATGACCTACCCTGTCTGCAAGGGGATACAAGCAAATTTTCCATGGCTGGACTGAGCAGTGGGGTGCACACTTGTGGTGGGCACAGTCGCAGGGAGGGATTTCATGAAGCTCCCAGTGCTGGCAGGGAGCCACCAGTACAAGCCTGGTGGTTGTGACAGCCTCCTGGAAAACAGGCCAGTACAGGTTGGCCACTGCCCATAAATCCAGTGAGGCCACTGTGGCATGTACAGTCTTAATGGGGGAAGGCAGGTATGGCTGGGAAGAATTTGAGGAAAGGAGAAGATACTGTGTAGACAAACAGGAACAAATAGATTTTTTCAAGGAAAGACCTACTTTTTAAACAAGAATAGGAAACCCTGGAGGAGGTGGGGATGCTGCTGCTGCTTCAACCTTTGCTTCCATGAGCAAGGCAGGGAACTGCAAAGTAGTTGCCAAGCAAACCCCAGGGAGTATGGGTCCAAGATACATGGCAGCTACAGAGGCATCATGTCAGTCCCAAGGCTTTGTCCTCCTGGTCCTGAAAACCCACAGGGTTGCTGTGCCTTAATCTAGTATCATATAAATCAGACATAGGTCCCATCAATTCAGTAGATGCACATTACTGCTGTCTGTACCTCATTGCTCAATCTCTCATATGCCATTTCACAAGGAACCCCCAACTCTTTGGTTCAGGTCTCCTTTTCCACACATTTTAAGGAAGGTGAATTAACCTGAACTTGTTAATATGCCAACAAGTTGAAACATTTACAGGTAAAACATAAAGCTCAGGTTGATAATGACAACTGGAAATGTTACTAGAGCAAAATGTAGCATTTAGAAACAAAACAGCTAGGGATGCACACAAAGCTATTGAGCTGGTTTGATGGGGAGCATTGATTTTCCTCTACAGTCAGTTGCTGCCACACAGGTTCGTAAATACTCCCTGCTCTCACTTTGTTCAAAAGTTAAAAATGGCGTGCAGTACTGGAGAAAGGGTTGATGAAAAAATAGCTCTTTTTGTCTTTCCTTTTATCAGCAACACAGAGAGAATAAATTATAAGGGGAAAAGAAGAAACAAACACATATCTGCCAAGATGAAGTTCATGCTTTTTGCCAGTGGGCTGACCAGAGAGTGTGCCATCTTTCTTGGAGGAATCACAACAACTGCAGTGAAAATTACAACTGAAACAACTCTGATGCCAGGAAATCCTAAATTTTCCCATATTAAATGACCAGAGAAGATTTTTTGCTCACTGAAGAATATTAGCCTCTTCCCCAAAGAGAGCACAGGAGTAAAGAGTGCAAAGAGCTGCCCTTGAGTGACAGGACTATAAAACTCTCTCTCAAGAGCAATGGAAACAAAACTACTTCAGGTAGTATCAGAAGATCCCTCCTTGTTTCTTACTGGGTTCAGTCAAACAGAATTAAATTAGTATTTTTTCCTTACTCAGGGCTGTGCATCTTGTAGATAAAGGAAGAAAAATGTACAGCTGTCCACCTCTGGCAGCTTGCATCGTCGATGCTCTGTGCACAGGGGCTGTAGAAAACCACCTTCTAGAGTGAGGTGACAACACATCCATGCAGGAATCAGGCCCTATTTTTGTTGAACTTACTTTTTTTCTTTCAGCTAGGGAAGATCCAACATCAACATTTCTGTCATAGCTGCTGCACAAGGAAATAAGTGATTTCCTGTCTCAGCATGTTCCATCACTCAGCATTTTATTTTTGTGCTAAACCACAACCAGGCACATCACCCCACCCTGTGCTGGGGCACTCCGCACTGTCCCCTGCCACCAGAAAGGCACTGGGAAAACATCACGGAGGCAAAATACGCCAACAATGCCCACTCAGCACTTGTGACAAACACCTTCCACCAGAAACATGCTGCCGAGGCAGAGTTTTCCGGACTTTTGCAGTAGACAAGGGCTCTTTTTACAGCATAAGCTTCTTTCTCCCAGAGCTGTCAACCTAAATGGGGACAAAAAATCCAATTCTTGGCACAACCTTCAGTCTGAAATTGCTCTGGAACCCAGAAGATAATGAAACCCTCCATCTGTCTGTGCAAGTAATGGAGAAAAAACCCCAAACATTGACAAACCTCTTATTGCCTTTCATTTCCTTAGTGATAATTCTTAAAATAAGACAAAAGAGCTAACCTGCATCCTAAAAGATGTAGGTTCTGCTTGGGTGAGGTGCTGCTGATGTCCAGGAGAGGGATATCAGCAAGGGCATTTGGGTGTTTTACCCTAACATAGAAATTTAGAAATGGCACTGCCAGCTGAATGAAAAAATCAGAGGCACCCCCTGCTCCCTTGCAAGCTTTTGCACAAGCTCTGGCCCAAACCAATGTGCCCTTGCACCGGCTGGTGCAGGAGGCAGCAGCTGGGCTCAATGTGACCCTGTCTGCCAAAAGCAGCTCTTGCAGCAGCAAAATCACTAGAGACTTTGCAGCAGCGTCGGGCAGTTCTGGGGGCTCTGCTGCCTCCAGCCCTGACTCCCCACAGGCTCCTGGACAATCTTCTTCATTGCCAGTGTCTGAGATGAGTCCCATGGCAAGGAGTGATTTTTTTAACATGGTAGTTGAAATAAACCACGTTTTAGTCACGCCCAGCTGAAAGGTTTTGCTGGATCCAAACTGACATGTTCTGTGTCTGATCAGGTTTGAATCTATTTTCATTATTAAATAAAGCAAATTTCAGTGTGAAACACGGTTTCAAAATGAAAAACAAAACACAGTATTTTAATTGAAAACATGTAAAAATAAAATTTTTATACATTTCTATTTTTAATATATAACATATTAATAAAAATATTTCATATCTTTTCCTTCTTTGTATATATTGTACCACTACTTTAATCCAAAAGATACTTTCTGAATTACATACCATTTTTGATGAACACAGGAGAGGTTTGGGGGAAATATGCGATCTATCAGGAAGAAGAAGAAGAAGAAAGAAAAAAAAGACAACTCAAACCCAAACCTTTTTCCAGTTCTGGGATTTTGCTTTCATTTGCAGTCACTAGTAGAGCTGTTGGCCCTTCTGAACACACCTGGACTGAAATTCAATCCAGTCTTGAGGTCAATATGAATATCAGCATTGCCTGGATGGAGAAGTCCTACTTGAGAGGTACATGATCTATAGACTTGTGCTGGTTCATTGCGCAGGGCTGAATGTGACCTTTAGATTGCTCCTTCAGCTCATCTGAGACTTTGTACATTATCTTTGGGACATTAAGCACGGCAGGATGAGGTCTCCAGGGAAATTCTGCAGTGTTGCCAGCACTCTGATGGCTGGTCCCTTGGGATGCAATGTACTTCTGTCTCCAGTTTCTGTAGTCATATGATTATGTGAGGATCTCGGTTTTCACGACAATGAAAGCAGGTTTCTAGCTGTTGAGACTGCAGGGGAAAGCTGGCATATGTCACCTCCTAAAGGTAAGAGATCAGAAGACAAATGAAAAGGAATCTCAGCTGTATCAAGAGCCTGATTTTTACGCTAACTGCGTGGCTTAAAACCAGCACGGTTTTGAGGACCAACTATTAAATTTTGAATACTCAGAATAAGAAATAATATAATGAAATTCTTGGAGAGAAAAAATTGGTCCTTGCTTTTTCCTTCTTCTCTCCCTGCTTTTCTTCCTTCTTGTCTAAGGCTCTAGCCTGTTGATGCTTCTCAGTCCAGAGATGCCATTGGAGGAGGATGTTGTTAACCAGTCAGACGGAGTGTGAGTACTGGGAATTTTCCAGGGTTACAAAATGTTTTCCTTGCATCTGCCAAAGCTAACGGCAGCAGTCAGTGAACACGTGCCACTGGAAAATCACAAGCAGGCTGGCTGCCAAGCATGCAGAGCTCTTTGGACAGAAGCATGTCAGGGTCTTGTGAGTGTGAAAGGACATTGCCGTGTCTGAGCTGACAAGGCAGCACTCCAGGCTGGCCTCGGGCATGTGCCAGCCCACAGTCGCGTTCCCAGCCGGGAGGGCTGGGGCTGAGCCAGGAGCTGCCTGCAGATCTGCGCCGCGAGCTGCTGAGCTTCGCGTCGAAGCAAGCCTTGTGCGAGGACTGTCCGCTTGCCGTCAGAAGAGCACGATTATTTTTAATGGAACGGTTTAAGTGGAAGTAAAGTGGTCAGCATGGAATAAACAATCTCAGCTAATGGCTTGCTGACATTCAATCACAGTTCTGCAGGGACTTCTCTAGCACCCCTTGAATCTCGTGCCAAGCCATTAAACCCCTCTGACTTGGCAATGGGCATTTGCCAAAAAGAGACTAAAAAGAAAGCTACCGAGGAATTGATCTACCGTGAGCATGTGAAGAGGGTCACCAGTGTGATGTAGGGAATTTTAAATTTATAGTGCCTACATATGTCCATACTAGATCAGACCTGGAGCCTGTCTGACACTATAGTCCGTTCTCTGGCAGTGCCCCAAACCAGGGGAAAGATACCTAAAACTAGGGAAGTGTTTCTCCAAGCCTCAAATGAGTTGTGACACATGGGATTTGATGAGAGAGTCCATTCACCAGTGGCTCTGTAGCAAAAAAGGAGATCTTTTGTACAACTCAGTGCATTTCATGGCTGTCATAATGTCTCATCCAGAGAAAATCTGGTGGGAAAGGATGAATCCATGTAACTTAGAGAGATCATAATTTTTCATAGAATCATAGAATGGTTTGAATTGGAGGGCATCTTTAAAGATCATCTAGTCCAACTCCTCTGCCATGTGCAGAGACATTTTTCACTAGATTAGGTTGCTCAAAGCCTCATCCAACCTGACCTTGAACACTGGGCAACCTGTTCCGGTGTTTCACCACCCTCATTGTAAAAATTTCTTCCTTGTATCCAGTTTTGGTAGTACCAGCCCAGGTGAGAACCTTATCTTATGTGTACAGAGAAGAGTGGAGTATTCCCACAGGAACACACACCTCCATGTACGATTGCTCTCATTTGGGTTGATTTCTACCTTCATGCTTTTGCACTGAAGTCAAATTCTTCAGTTAAAGCTATCTATTTCCTTGTGAGATGCTCAATAGCATCCATTTTTTAGGATATGACTTCCAGGGAGTTATTCTTGATTTATATCAACTTAATGAAAAAATCAAATGAAGCTCCATCTTACAGAAGGTTTTGTCGAAACACTTGGGCCCTAAATTCTGCCTTCCATTAACAATATGCATTTTAATCAGGTGCTTGAAATTTATAGCTCAATGTAGATTATGTGCGCATATGTTATGCGCCAAGTCTATATATACCTGTTTGAAGGAGCTCCAAAAAATACTCAAACCCTCTCTCTTGGATGTTAACAGGAAAGCATGGAGAAGGTAGAATTTTTAGGCACTACGCATAGCCCAGAATTTGGTGCATGCTCAGTGCAGAAGGGATGAAGGGAGGAAATAACAGTGGATTTACACCTTTGCAGAACCAGCCAAGCTAGGACAGTCTTGTTGCCCATGCTGCCCATGGCCCTCAGAGGTTGTTCCAGCTTTATGTTTCACTAATTCACACTATTGAAATGCTGCCTGGGGCCGACAGGCTACCAGCAAGACCGATTAAACCAACTACTGGAAAAATCCCCAGGAAGCTAGTCAAAACATAGCATTCCCAGCGCTGAAACACAAGCTGTATTAGTTCCTAGAACTGACTCCTGGGTTTGGTTGTTTTAGATTATATGTTCATACACACACATGTGCACAGCAGCCCATGACCATGAGATGAGAGCACAACAGTAATCTGTTACATCACGGCAGAGCTGGAGGCTTTAAAGGGCTGTACACAGGTAAGGCACGTCTTACTGGCTGTGCTCTACTGACATGCACATATTTGCTGAAGGACACATTGCAATGTCAGTGACACCAGTATAAATAAATGACCCCAGAGCAGCCACATAATTAGGCCACCTAGACTTTCTTTCTAAGCTTTCTGTTCTTCAAAATTTTCTTCAAGTAAAGTGCTCATTTGCATATGTGATGAGTGGCTCATGAAATGGCTTGTGCAGCAGGATGCTTACAATAAAATGGGTTTGGAGCAGTATTATTATTCCTCTGCCTGGCTTCTTGCCAGCCTCCTGCTGCCTTCTATCTCCCATCACAGGAAGCTGCAAAAATTCCCCTGGAATGGATTAACAGGAGAGAGATCCTGTGAAAAACGGAGGCGGTATGAAGGAGGGAGGTGATGGCTGAAGGGAGAAATCAGGCTTGCAAGGACTGACACAAGCAGTTAAGCGCCTGGAGAGGTGGGAGAGCAATGAGAGTCACTGCAACAGGGAACGAGAAGGAAATCCCAGGCAACTTCTTCTCTCTTTACGGATGCTCCAGTCCTCCCACAAAAATGCTGCTTCTATATGAAAAAATTCAAGAGTGGCAAGGAGAGCCACCTGCCCTGGAATGCTGTCAGTCAGCAAACTGGTGAAACGCTCCAGGGCATGAATTGGACGCATGGACATGCTTCCAAACAATTCCTGGGCACAGTTCAGAAGTGAGGATGGTTCAGAGAAGGTTCCCAACAAGCCATACAGCCACCGTGGTTTGGAGGCTGAGGCTTTATGAGCAGAGAGTCAGATAACACCGTGTCAGCTGGCCTCCATGTCTGGGAAGGTCCCCAGACACTTCTAATTTACTTCAACTGAAGCATCTTGGGAAACTTTTCTTCTGTATTTTATACTACATTTTACACTGCATTTATACTACCACTCACCACATTGTTAAGGCTTTTATAAGAATACTTTTTAAAGATTAATGTAGAGAAATTCTTAAAGCAAATCTTAAACCTGATTTTTAAAAGTCTTTCTGTGAGGGCCAGTTTTTCACAGCGCAAGTATTTGAAGGTCAGATAGCCTATAGGAGATCCATTTATTCCGGTTTCTCTGTGATATTGATTTCCTAGGATAATGTGGCAACATTGCAACATCTTATTTCTCAACTGGTATCCTGATTTGCTCCACTTTCTGCCAAAAGTTCTGCTCCTGTTGAAGCCCACAGTGAGACTGGCAGGTACCAGCAGTGGCCAAATTTATTCCCTAACTCGACACAGCAAGAAAAGGCCAGGGGTCACCGTGCACCTACTCGATTTGTTTCTGCTAAATGTCAAGTGCTGATGCAGTCTTGGAGGAAAGACGTTAAACATATAGCTACCAAATTACAGTGCAAGAGTTTGGTTTTTCTATGTGAAGTTGGACTTTGACAAACTCTTGGTTCATACCAAAAAGAGAGCTCACCCTTGTATTTGGAAGGCTATGAACTTTTGGACTAAGGACTTATAAACTATTTTATTTCACTGAGTAGCATTTGCATTTAATAACATTAAGAAAGGCTTTTTTTATCTACATAGGCTGCTTGAGACTTGTTTGGTTTGTGTTTTGTTTTCTAGAAAATTTAATCCAGTCAGATAATAATTGAATTAACAACATATTAACACTTTAATTTTATTATGCCCTCTATTCCAGTTTTTACTTTACTTCCTATTGGCTTTTGCATTTTATTTAATCCATATGTATTTTTTCAGTTTGTGATCTAAAAGATAACAGTCTACCCAGTGCATTTAATTGCTTCCAAATTCCTAACAGACTCTTTAAGAATATCTATTGTGTCTCATTTGGCAGACAAATAATACTTTCTTGACCATCTGTATTTGCATACAGTTATTCTACCCAAGTACACAAGACTTCCTTTCTCACCATTTAGAATGAGAAATATTTGTACTGTTGAATAGATTAATTTTTATTTTGTGGCCTGATGTCCATGACCTGGATTTAAGTTATAAACCAGTCATGTGTCAGGGCTCATTATCCACTGATTGCATAAGCTATTGTTACCAGGATAAATTTAGAATTCATCTGAAAGTCACAATCATTTGACCAGCTCTACAATTAAGGTCAGCCAACATCTACTGTCTCTAAGTTCATGTATATTAAAGTTTGCTGCCAGAATATCTTCTGAGTTTTAGCAGCCTTGGTTTGTGTTATAATCAGAAATATCTCATTTCAGATTCAAATTACTTTGCATAGTTAGCTCACTAACTCAAGTGTGTTGGCATGTCTTTTAAAGACTAGCATATTCTAAATATGTGCATAGACAATAAAGTAGCAAGATCTGAAATAATTACTATTTATATCCTTCCATTATTTTCTCAAAAACCAGTATTTTATACTTGGATATTGTTTTTCAAGATGGTTAAGCTGACTCCTAAAATGTTTTTGTTTTTTCAAGTCCAATAATGCTTCAGGACTATTTCCATCTGGTAGTAATAGTCCTGTTTATTCTGGAACATCTTGGTTTATATTATGCCTCTGTGTCACAAAATCTATTGAAATCATGCAAAACACTGATCTCTCTGCCAAAGTCAATAAAATTACTACTTGTTGAAGAAAACAGTAAACAACAGAACTTCATAATGATGTCATTAACACATCCTTTGTCAACAGTTGGGAAATCTGGAACCTTCAAGAAAAATAAAGAAGAAAAAAAAAAGTAATGTATTCATCTTAGTTCTATAATTAATTATACATAAACTTCTAATGAGGTTTGGTTAGAAATGCAAACACTTTTTATAGCAGCATTAGCTGCACAGCAGCATAACAGCAGTAGTTCAGCATGCAGAGTGTATGCTGCATTTTATCCATCCATCAGATAAACAGACACATTTTAAAGCTTCTTTAATTCTAAGAGTCAGAATGCTACAACGGGCCCTTTGCAACTGGTATATAGAACTGAGCTGATCTTCAGTCCAGTTCAGGAGTCCTATTCTGTACACTTGGGAGCTCCCAAGGGATTTTGTCCTACCCTGCATTTTCTGCTGGGAGCCAAATTCTTCTGCTCTTTGTGTTCAGAACATTTCTGGGATGTTGCCCCAAACTACCTCAAGATTTTGTGCACCTATTTGCTACAAAAAAAAAAAAACAAAAAAAACAAAACAAAACAAAAAAAAAAAAAACAAAAAAAAAAAAAAAAAAAAAAAAAAAACGTATCCATGTGTTTATTTTTTGTCCTGATCAGTTCAAATATGTGACAGTATAAACTTCTGCAGAGAACAGTGCAGCCATGGATGGAGTATGTTTATTTAACTGTCAGTGTCAACCAAGCAGCACATAAAGCACTAGAAAACACAGTGGTAGGCTGAAGTGTGATGGACAGATATTGCCTGAAAGTGGCACGATATGGTCAAAACTGAACCTACTACGTTAGTTCTGAGAGATTGCTGCCAGGAAATGGAGGGAAGGGAAAGAGAAGGGGTTTTCTGATTTCTAGATTCATCAAAAAGTAAATTAATAATAGCACTACAGAGTTGTTCTTTGTCATAAGGCACAGATCACATGTAGTAGTAAATTCTAGGCTTTAGTGAGACTAATGTATATTCAGGTATGCTACTGATAACCCACACCAAGCTTAAGTGGTCTGGCTGCAGCAGAGAACAGGTTCTATCACCTTTTCTCCATACTTTCCACTTCAAATCAGCATCTGCGGCATTCTTAATGTCTTCCTTTCATCCAATAAATTATGTTGGGTTTCACAGATGCCAAATATAAATTAATAAATTAACATTAACCGCCTTACACTGAAAATGGGTTATTTCCATAGTGTGCGCTATCACAAAATGCCACTAGATGGTACAACAGGATTCTGTCTGCACAGCTCTGCAGCCACCCAGCACTCCCAGCTAAAACCCTTCCAGTAAGCAACTAAATTAATTCAGGCTGAAGATTCTTAAGGCTACAGTGTGACTTAGAATTTTTCTTCCAAGTGCATACACCATATTCTTTATGCTTTACAGTTAATTGTTATGTTCTAGAACTCTGTCTTCAGCGATGACTTTCTAAGGTGTATTTACAGAACAAGGCACGTAACAGCATACTGTACAGGGTAGGTCCCACAGCTACCTAGTTAACACCTACGAAGTGATGAGCTGTGAAAATTAAGCCACGGTGTTCCTTTTTAGACTGAGATCCCCTGTGGAAATCACACTGCCTGGGACACAAGAGCAGCGACAAGAAACTTCTGCTCTGAAGCATCATCCAGAGGAGCTACTGCATCTCTGGGAAGGTCTGCCTTCCCTCTTGCCCTGAGGAAATGCACACAGAAATGTGGGGAGTAGGGAACATTACTGCCTGCTCTTCAGTGGCTTCCATGGGGATCAAGGAGAATAACAAGAATTTTTACACATGTAGCACTAGAAAATTAAAATTCAAGGCAGCAAGGGTACTAATAAGCAACATAATAGTTCAGAAGTAACTAAGCTGCTAAGAATAAATTAAATAAAAGGCAGTGTAAAATGCATAGATTTTTTTTTTTTTTTTTTTAATTTTTATATTGTGTCTCTGAAAATCTAACTAGTATTAACCACAGACCTTAAAACCTGCTTGGATATGGTAGATGAATAGCACATGCAGTAAAATATGCCTCAAGGACTTTTAGCAAAGGGCAACATTAAACAGTGATTTCCATAGTCTTGGAAACAAGGAAAAGGGGTGCCCCAGAAATCAGGGAAATGGAACAATATAACTTAGCATTGTTATTAGAGCCAAAAGAGAAATAAATAGAATAATGAATATCCTAATAGGTCTAAAGTTGAAAGATTTAAAACATCAGAGTGCACAAGCAAATAAAATGATGCAAAGATACTAGAAAACAGACAGCTAACAAAATGGACAGGAAACTGCAGCCTATTACATCATGTGACACCTGTAGACAACCATTTGGCAGGTGAGATTTATTTAATACAGCAGGGAAAAAAGCACTTTCCGCACCTGGAATTTCCAAAGTTACAGCAGACCTGCCGAATAGACAGCATTGTGGACAGAGCAGTCCCGTGCAATGGTGTCTCCCCTGCCAGATAAGTATTAGCTTAATCATCCACTCTTGCTTTATCTATAAACACAGAGCTCAGGACTTCCCTCAATTAATCCTTGTTTGGGCTGCATAAGGGATTAGGATGGGAAAAGAACCTCATGACTCATCAAGTTTTTTTCTACTGCTACCACGAGAAACAATATTGCAAGTATTCTGAACTCTCTCTTAAAACAACATCCAGTGTGTGCCTTCTGTTGGAAGACATTTCCAGAATCTTGTACTTACACTTTTATGTTCAGCATAAATTATATCCTTTGATTATATGCAGTAATCCCTGTGATAAAACTTTTAGTATAAATCTCTTCCTTCCCTGCGTCTACTCCCTCATGTACTTCAAGTCAGCAGTAATACCTTCAGTTACCCTTTCTTTTGCTAAGCTAAACCACCCAAGTTCTTTCAGCCTAAGAAAATGAGCTCTCCGTGACCCTCAATCATCCAGATGGTTGGAATTAATCTTCCGCAAGCATTACTAAATGAGACAGCTGCTGCACAGTGCTCTGGAGGAGGCTCGCTCGCCCCTCGCACAGGGGCACCAGCGCTTCGCTGTCCCTGTTGCCAACACGTCTTCCCAGGGCAGCCAGGAATCCCACTGGTCTCTCCCACAGCCTCCTCAGACACCATGAGACCAGATATATAAACCCCACAGTTTTGTCCCCCTTTTTTCCAAAGAACGTGACTTGGTATACTGAGAAATTAGTTTTATTTTTGCACTGATAATACTGATTTTCAGTTTAAGAGCTATCAGTTACCCAGTTTCTAATTAAATCAGTGTTTCACATCAGTTTTATATCCTTCTCGAGTCAAGTACCAGGCAAAATACCTTGCAGAATTTAGAAGTATTTTACAGTGACAACTATTATTGGCTCAGTCTTTTGAACATCACTGCTTAAGCATCAGTTAATCAGCAAAAATTAACTCCCATGTAGCTTGACATTAACTATACTGTTGTAATTTAGTTCTCTATCAAGAGAGTTCTGCATCAGTCACGGCATCTTTTTTTCTTCATATTAGTGATAAATGGATAGGCCTATATTGCCACATCAGACATGTGGATCTTGACCAGTGTTTCAAAGGTGACCAGCAATCATTGTTCATATTAAGAGAGCTCCTTTATCAGCCCTGTCCAAACTGGGGTTGCTGGGTGTTGACAACTGATATAAAAGCTTTAGCAAATGTGACTCAACACTCCCCTGAGCCCTGCTGGAGTGGAAAGGATTTATTACACAGTTCGCATGTTAATACTTCCCTGCTTTTTCCCATATATAGACTATAATATTGGCCATTCCTGCCTTTTTTTAGTTTTTTGTTTTGTTTTTTAGATGATTTCCATCATTCCTGTCTGTTCACTTTGGTATAATCCCTTTTCTTCCTCCTGTGTTTTAAAAAAATGCATTGCTGCTGTCTGCAAGGCTGCAGACCGTATACCAGTCCCTTAGTCCATTTGCTTTCTTATCATTTTTCTGCAATAGGTTGCCTTCTAATTTATATTCATTATTACCAATTTCTCCTTTCTCCTGTTTGTTATATAATTTTTATACTTCTGTCACTTCATCTCTAAGCCAAACTAATTTTTCAAGCAAAATAACTCTTTTTCTGTAGTGGGCTTTTTCTTAAACAGTATACAGTCTACCTGCTCAAATTCTTCCTTGCAGAGATTTGATTCAGAATTGGTTTCAGCTTATGAAACTAGCCCTGTGGAAGTAGTATCTATATTTAAAGTGTTTGATATTACTTTGGAATGCAATTCACTAGCAAAAATGTTCCAAAATACTTTTAACTCCAGCAGAGAGATGTTATATGGAGTCAAAAATTAAGAGCCTTTTCCAATTTTGAATTAATAAGCCCATAGCTAGAACACTGTATATAGTTCAGACTACATCCATCTGAGACATCTGACAACTGAAAAGACTTGGGGGAGAAAAAAAGTATCAATCAGGGCTGAGAGCATTTTTGAAGAATGCTTTAAATAATTAAATGCTTTTAAATAACTGACAAGTGGAAAAGGAGAGGAATCAAACAAGTGCCTATATGTATTTTTAGGGAGATACATTGTTTATAGGGTTTAAGTAGAAGATGGGGAAGAAGGAAGACAGAGAGAAAAAAAAAAAATTGAGATATACTGGATAGGAGTCAGGGAGTTACTTGGTTCATTTAGACTGAACCAAGACTTTATATGCCACATGTATGGAACAGTTCTGCTTGGGCATGGAGGATGTAGAGATGATGAGCAAATAGATATTCCATCTTTTACCTTGCTCCATCCCTTTTTTTATATTCATATTTTACTCCTTAAAGGCACTAGCTATTCAGGCAGCTAAACTAATCAGGGTGTCTTGAACCCTCAGCACTGCTCGTCTGGATCGTAAGGGGGGTTTTGTGAGATTCATGTACTAGATGGAGACTAAGGAACATAGATAGTCTCCCATACGGTACGTTTTCCTGGATTGGACACTGTGCATTTAATTCTGACAGACCCTTACAAGATCAGAGGGCATTTCACCAGCTGCTTTATAAACACCACCATGAAATACAAAAAAACTACTGTCAGTTCCACACTGGAATTTAATCCTACAAGACCTGCACTGCCCAAACTAAAGCATATTTTAGTTGTACCATTGCGATATCCCCATAAAAGAGACCCTAGGAGACTTGCATAGCACTGCTGTGGTTTTGTTCCCTAATTTGCACCCACTGTTGAACTCCATTACATTTAAGAGGGATTAATTTCAGCACCGAAATCACATCTTACTGTTTTCCCCTTGCAACATCAGTCAATGACATATCTTACAAAGTCAAATCATAAATTCATAATAACTAAATTTATTTTCTTAGATCTTACCTTGGATGTACTTAGACAGCATTTGCTGAGCATATCTAAAGCACCCCCAAAGCCATAGGATGAAGGTTCAGGCAGACAGCTCTGCTCCTGCCGTACTAAAGGGCTGATGGTGCAACACATCAATGAGTTTGTAGGAGATGGAACTTTCTCAAGGCTGTATCCAAGACCATGCCAGAGCACACACAGGAGGTCCAGACCCTCACAGATCTTGTCACCTTCATTTGAAAATGAAAGGTGTCGATCTGCAGGCTGGTGGTTTAGGCCCCTCTTACCACCTTGGGGTTTCCCATTCCTGTGATACCCTGCTGTGATTTCTAATAGTACTAAGAGTGTTTTAGTAGCCTGCTTCAAGGAGTGGCTAATCATTTTTTTGCTTCAAAAGCCCGCACACATCTGGGAGTGCTCTACTCTCATGACAGAATTAAGACGACACAATGTCGTGGTTTGAGCCTGGTTGGCAGCCAACCACCCCGCAGCCGCTCACCCACCTAGGAATAGGGGAGGGAGTTGGAGGGGTAAAAGGAGATTTGCGGGTTAAGATAGAAACAGTTTAATAATGGTAATAAAATGAAAACAATGACAGCAATAAGAAATATAAATGGGCAGTGCACAGTGTAATCGCTCACCACCCACTGACCAATATCCATCCCGTTCCCAGCTAGCGATCCCGAAATACCAAGATCCTGCAATTGCAATCCTGGAAGCGAGAGAGACCCTTCCCAACCACCCCTCCTCTAAATAGTGAGCATGACGTTACATGATATGGAATATTTCACTGGCCAATTTGGGTCTGGTGCTCTGGCCGTGCTCCCTCCCTGCTTCTTGTGTACTTGTGCACGGGCAGGACATGGGGAGTTGGAGAGTCCCTGAAATCTCAGCAGCAGCTGAAAACATCAGTGTGCTATCAGCATTCTTCTGATGCCAAACCCAATGCTGAATCTAAAACACAGCACTATTCTAGTTACCAAAAAGGAACACTAACTCTATTCCAGCCCAAACCAGGACACACAACATTTTAAAAATTAAATTTAGCATATGCTTGACGATACCTGTGCACTTTGCTAGAGTCCTGGAAGGTGTGGCATCCTGCGCGCAGCTCCCTGAGTGCTTGCAGAATGGCCTTACTCCACCAACAAAAGCTCTACACGTAGCCATGCTGGTACTCTTGCCCTTCGGTACACTCTTCACTGGGTGTGCCACAAATACGTTTTCTTGGAAATTTCCAATACAGAGGCCAACCAGTCATAATTTCTAATTAATTAGCTACTAATCTGTAAATTGATTTTAACAGCAAGCTCATACATTAATATCTATCTTAGTAGTGATGTTATTAAGCTTACAGATACATCAGATTTAAAAGCTATTTATAGATACGGGAATTAATAGAATCAGTAATAATTATTAATTGTATTTTGAAGTATCAGTGATGTCATTTTCATATAATCAAGGAGCCTATTCTATTCGTTATAAGAGTTTATAAACTCTCAGCTGGCTCATCACCCATCCTAAGGCACTTCATGCATTCCCGGTCTCTCACATAAAGGGCATCTCACTATCCTGGTTTGTCCTTCTTAAGAACCCTGTATCCATCCATGGCAGTACTCCAGTCACATGAGCTATCCCACGCTGTCCCCATCATCCAAATGAAATCATAGACCTGCAACTACACACAGACCTCAAATTCCTCTTGTTTCTTCCCATACTGTGTGTGTTACTATACAGACACGTTAGACAAGCTTTCCCTCATGCTGACTTCCCAGAAAAGCTATGAGAGCTTCTCCCATAATGCTGTTCTGTAGGCATTTCCTTATACGCATACATACATACACCTGGGGGGAGTTTCTACCCTGCTTTCTTCTTTTCAAAGTCTCTCCTTGAAATCATGTCATCACATACCCTTTGCTTACCAAACCAGTCCACCACTTCTTCACTTAATACACATCATCATCTCTTTCCCTCGTGCCCAGTCAATCACACCTAGTTTAAAGCTCTCCTCAGCAGATTGGCCAGCCTGTTGAAAAAGATGCTTTTTCCCTACTTGGTCAGGTGGATCCCATCATTTCTTAATAGTCCTAAGTCCTCAGAGAGGGTTCCATGGTCATAAAAGCTGAATCCTCTTTGTCAACACCAGCTGCACAAACAATTGTTGACCTGCAGGATCTTTTCACTCTTCCTCAAGCCCTTCTTCCTCACTGAGAAAATTGAGGTGAAAACCACCTGGGCCCCAAGATATTGACCACACCCCAAAACAATTAATGCTCCAGGTATTCCCTGGCAACATTATTGGTGCTCATGTGGAAGAGCAGCAATGATTAATAGTTTGAAGCTTGCTTCTCCACAATATCTTGGATCCAAGCCCCTGGTGAGCAGCAAACCTCCCTAGTCAGCAGGCAGGGGCCTCCATCCCATGCAGGAGGAAGTTTCCCTCTTCTGTCAGTCAACTCTTCCTCCTGGTCTTCCTGTGTAGCTCAGGCTCAGCTGGCACTGAGGCTTCATTGGAGAAAGCTCCTGACCCCTTGTCTGTTACTAGGGTACTGAGTGTTCTGTTGCTGCAGATCTACAGCTACAGCCACCCTCCTGGTGCCAGGAGTCACAGGCTTCCAGCCTTCACCATCATGGGAGTCTCCATTTCCTAACCTGATGAGCACAGACTCCACCTGCACCTCCTATAGGAATGCAGGGGATTCAGCTTCCTAAAGCTGCAGGGCTTCAGAGAAGATCAGCTGGTTGATCTCATCATCTCTGATGCGGTGTAGGCTGCTGAGCTCCTCCCACAGCTCCTGGCGACACACACCTTCCACCTATGCACACCTCCTGTGGGCAACGGGCCTGGGTCCCCTAGCCCCAGCAAGAGGCCCCAGGCACCCCTCCCCAGCCCCAGGACTGGAGATCTGCACCATCCCTCAGCAGCTCAGTTTGGGCCAAGGCCTCTGATGCACCAGGGACAAATGATCCAGACTGCGCTGGGGACCATGACCCGCAGCACACCACCACCATGGCTGAGCATGCATATGTTGCTCTGTGAAGGCTGCTGGCCCTCTTCTGCACAAACTGTTGCACCCACCCACTATACCTAGAAGCTGCACTTCTTTCGGCATCTCCTTGGCACCTGGCAGCCATAACAGGGCTCAGCTGGCACAAGACCTCCCCACACTCGTTGGCCAGGAACAGGTTATAGAGCTTGCTAGAAGCAGCCACAGCATCCCTTAACTATCCCTTCCCAAGAGCAGCACCAGACACCCTGATGTTTCACAGAGGGTTCCCAGGAGTTCCCTAGCAATCCCAGAAGAAGCTTCAAGGAGATCTTGAAGCAGAACCATAAAACTGCTGCAGCGAGGGCTGTGTCTGCTGCCTTGGCTAGCCGTGCTCTCCAGTCAGGGAGGAGGGCAGCCCCCCCCACAGGCCTCAAATTTTCTTCAGCATGAGTTTTAGCTCTTCAGTTTCACTGAAGATTAACTTACCAACAATAGAGTACAACCACAAAAGCGATTTAAAGCTTAAAAAAATCAAATGTGGTTTATGATATTTCAGCAAGCTTCCACCGTACGTGCATTTTCAAGAGCCTCTGCCTTGTTTGCTAATAAAATCACTTAACCCTAAATCAAGGTATGGCACAGATGATCCTCCAAAGCATGCTGTCCTCTGCCTGCTACCTTCCATTCCTCCTGAGGCTTGCCCAGGAGGACACACAGCCCTGGCACTGCAGCAATTATGGCTGTTGCTGCGGTGGCACCTTCTAGCTTCAGCCCATCGCAGCCCCTTCAGGCTCCTGGGAAGGAGGGATATCACCACTGCCTTACTCCACAAAATGGCTGGAGCTCTTCCCTCCTGTGACAGTTACTGCCCCATTTCCCCAGCCCACAGACAAGGTCCTCTGTGGCAGTGGCACGCACCCCACACAGAGGGGCTCTCCCCTCCCCCTGAGGCTGGCCTCTGATTTGAGGCAACTGTGGGTGGGGCCAGCCTAGTGTCAGGTAAGTGGGTGCGGCAGGGGTGTGGCAGGGCGGAGCACAAGGGCTGGCCCTATAGGGAGGTGCCTGCGCAAGGCAGCAGCTATGAACAGGTGGTGGTGTGGGTTTTTGCTGGTTGTTCTGGTGTTGCCTAGGGTGGCTTGCTTGAGGATGGACTGTGGCTTGCTCCTGGAGCCCCTGGGCTTCATTAAGGTCCTCGAGTGGGTGAGTGGGGCTGGGGAGGCACAGGGGGAAGACTTCTTCTCCTTGTGGGGCTGTTTCTTCTGCTTTCCCAGGCATGGTTTTGCTCCTGTGTCTTAGCTGGTGGGGCCTGGAGAGGTGTGTGCTGATGGGCTGCCTGCTCCTTGCTTCATGTCACTGGTGGTGGGTGTTCAACACAATGCCACTCTGATTGCGAGGGAACAAAACGCTTCTGTAGATACATAAAATTTATGTGTTTAATTACCAGCTTGTCATAGTAGCTTGTGCTGCTGTGGGTTATATGTTCTGATTATCAGGGGGTTAGGGTTTTGCTAGTGAACAAGGGGAAAACAAGAGCTACTTGGAGTCAAGCTGCTGTGCAATATTTGGAGTATGTATATTCTAGTTATTTTAATCTACAGTTACGGATGTCTGAGACTCCTAAAAATACTTCCTTTACCAACGGCAGGAAGTACTGTGCTGATGTTAGCATTAAAATAAAATTAAAAAAAAAAAAAAACAAAAAAAAAAAAAAAAAAAAACAAAAAAACAAACAAAAAAAACACAAAAAAAACCCAACAGAAAACAAAAAACTTTTGTTGTAGAACTAAGAAAAATATAAACAAAAGGAACTTTCAAACTGGCTTTTACTAGTGCTATTGCTCATGTTTTTGTATTGTAGAAACTCAATGCTTTCATTATCTCTTGACACTACATCATACTTTACTATTGCTAACTTTGTCCCTTATTTCTTGCCTTCATTAGCTGTTTCAGTTAAATGTTGAGTTTATTTCCTTGGAGTTTTAGAGGTGTGCATTAATATGTCTGTGTATCAATCCCTGTAGATTTTTTCCATCTTTGCTTTTGCCACATGTGGAGGCTTTCGAGGTGAAACTACCCTTCTAGTTTCCTGCAAAGGTGCGGTAAACAAAACAGTTACAGCTGCTTTTGCTTATCCATTCAGGTGAGTGTTAGCTCTTCAGTTGTCACTCATACACTAATTACTTGTTATTCACTTTTTTCCTCATCTGTCACCCTATGCATATGTACTTACTGTATAAAACTGAATGAACAAGTGAAACCTCTGGCTTGCTCTGTAGTAGCAATAAATAAATAAATATTTTGTTGCATTTATTCAAAGCATAGTGTTTGTCAGTGCCCTATAGGAAGAAGTAGGTAGAAATGGCAGTGGACTGTATTACTGCTTTGTATCACTCTACCCTAAGCTCTATTCTAGCAGTGCGTAAATGCTACAGATGATAGTTAATAAGAAATTGTCCTAGGTTGAGTGAGTGGTGGAGTTTTTTGGTGGCAGGGGAGGGGGCTATCGGGGCGGCCCCCTGTGAGAAGCTTCTCGAAGCTCCCCCAGCTTCAAGTCAGCTCCACTTCTGTTTGGGAAATTGAGCCAATCGGCTGCGCCTCTGCGATAACGTATTTAAGAAGGGAGGGATGGGGGGAAGGTGTTCTCAAGATGTGGCAATGCTTCTCACTGTCCTACTCTGTTATGTGTTGTTAGTGTCTGTAATAAATGTATGGGTTTTTTTTCCTTCCCCTAACGAGTCTGCCTCTTGCTCATGATCATAAATGGGAATTTTTTTCCCCATCCCAGTCCTATCTTGAACCCCAAGCCTGGCTCTCTGTCCCTTCTCATTGCCGGAGGGGATGGGAGAGAGAGCTGCTGCGTTGTGGTTGGCTGCAAACCAGGCCTAAACCATGACAGAAATACAATGCAATTTATTTTAAAAGCCTACTTATTCACCAATTTGTAGTTGCTTTGGAGGCCCAGATTATTTTGAATGTGACATTATATTTTTGTTTAAAAACTGAATGAAAAATACTGACTTTTCAGTTTAGTCCACTATGGTCTTGGTGAGGATGTTGGGTACATAAAAAGCCTAAATACTAAACTGTCATTGGAGTGCTTTTGTAGACACAAACTCCTTTCCTGGAGCATGAGAAGAAAGGCTTCCTCTTTGCACTTGTAACTGTGCAGCTGTGATAACAGAGTTGGTGTTCCATATGTGTCCAATAAGCATAGGTGTAAGTACAGAAACGGATTCAGAGGCCAGCTAGTAAAAACTACTACAGAAGTATAGAATTTGGTTGCAAACCCCAGCATTGTACCAGCACTTGGAGGGGAGAGTGGGATTCTGTAATGATTCTGTGGTGGTCACTGAGTGGTTGCTGCTAGTCACACAGGTTTTACTGAACTTCTGTGCTTGCCTCTTCTTGTAGCTGTAATGCAATGAGGTGCTTTTTAAGACCTGATTGCCTCACTTAACTTTCAGTCTCTAAAATAATGTCATTAAGTCTCCCTCCAAATTGGGGTTTCTTCCGTCAGTTGCTCTAAAGTTAAGATTAAGATTCTTCCCTGAAGTTGATACTGCCTATCTCGATGTAGGATTGGGAACAATCTTCAGATATCTTGACAAATCTTCGTGTTGTATAACTGATACACCATACAAATATAAATTGTCTTTTAGAGTAAACTTCCTCAGCCAGAATGCTGAAGCACTGTTATTGTGAAGCACGACTGTATGAAGTTTCCACTGTGTAGCAAACACTAACTACATGAAGAATATAATCTTTGCAGGTTGAATACTGTTGTATTTAGTGCACCAGACCCAAAACACTGTGGTGGCACTTGGACCGACATCTCTCTCGTGGGCAACTTCTCCTCTTCTGCACAGTTCTTTGTTACACTTGCAGTGTTGGTATTCCTCTACTGCATTGCTGCCCTCACAGTATATATTGGATATAAGCATGTGTATCGGCAAAACAACAAGCTTCCACTAACTGTAAGTAATACGAAGATACTTTAATGTTTTTACTTTGAAACCACAAAGAGATGAGAAATACTGCTAATACAATAATATCTGAATAAATGATTAATATTCAGTAGTTCCAAAAGTTAGATGGAGCATGAAAACAAGTATCTCAAACGAGTCAACTCAAGCAGAAAAGGGGACCCAAGGCCTTTGAACATCCATAGCATCATACCTTATACAGTTATTGAAGCAGAGTGGAATGAAGTTCCACCTTCTCAGATGAAGAGTGTCTTCACCACAACTTTTCTTTTGTATTATGTATTTGAATATACAGTTGTTCCATAGGTGGAACCTCTGCTATTAGTCCCTGGGAATTTTCCCTATGTAGAGCACCTGCTGTGCAGATGCAACTGGCAGAGGGAAGTAGTTATCTTGTGAATTTTAGTCACCTTGAATACCAAAGCCCTGATCCTTAGAATGAGAAACTTCAGAGCATGCCCAGAAACAAGCCTAGTGACCTTTCAAGCTAAATTTTTGCATATCAGCAATTCAGATTTAAATCCTCTGCTCTTTGTCCCCTGTCACCCCGTTTTACTATAAATTTTTATATCATAGGTGCTAGGCATCTGATTTTAGAGGCTGATTTCTTACAAAGGATAAGATTGCTTATGCTTGGTAAATGCAGAAGGCATACAGTTTTGTAGCTGCTTATCAACACAGAATATAACTTGTGTTGTAATTAAAGCATTGTTCATGGCTAAATTCGCTTGTTAAATTAGCACTGATGTCATTATTTTGGTGATATAATTGAGACTGTCTCTGCTTTGCTCTTATGTACATTCGTGTAAAAGTTTTTAACCTAATAATGAGTCCTTCTCTTCTGTAGGACTTGGCTATCACTGTCATAACAGCCTTTCTGTGGCTGGTCAGTACTTTTGCTTGGGCAAAAGCTCTTGCTGACATCAAAATGTCCACGGGGGCAAGCGTTATTCCAGGAATTGAATCTTGCAAAGCACCAGGAACAACCTGTCATTTTGTTTCTGTAACCAGCATGGGAACTCTGAATGTGTCTGTGGTAGGTACGCCTTCTGCCATATGGGTACAATAAATATGTTAAAAAATAGCCGAGGGCACCTGAGAGCCCTGTTCTACTGACTGTGTGTGTTGCTTTATTTGTTAAGATGGTTTTATGGGTTATCAGTTATTCAGGCCCACTAATACTATGGTAAAACACTGCCTAATTTTTTTCTTTTAAAAAAAAACTTGTTTCCTCAAAGAAATGAAGAGAAACAACTTGTAGGATCTGTCTCTGGAGCTGCTAGATGCAGCATTTCCAGACACATTTGAGTCTCTATATTATTTCTGTCTGCAGCCAAGAGCACCTTAAAATATGTTACTGAGCCACCCAAGTGGTTCATTGACTGATACAAGTAAGGAGGAAACACTGTGCTTCCTGCTTCTCCTTTCAGTGCTGAGCCTAGCTTTTTAATCAACTGTGACAATTTCTATACATCAAATAGAGGATCCTCGTAATACGATGATATAAAGCCCATGTTCATAGAAAGAACTCTTCACAGCAGCGCAAATGAGCCTTATTTCACGATCTTCCTAGTGAATTCTGCTTTTCAAAACTCTGGCAGTTATTCCTTGGCCCAGTAATATTTAACCATGTGCTCTGGATGTGCATATGCAGAGGTGCTGAGTGACAGAAAAGAACTTGTGTCACTCCATGCAAAGGACAGAGTAAATTGACTATCTGATTTCCAAATAAGCCTGTTAAAATAGCTTGTAATACTCTAAAGCATGTGGAAATTTCTTGTCCAAATCAAAGTGATGCCAAAAATAGTGGTTGTTTCTGGCTTGCCATATTCTGGTGGGTTGTTTTTTGTTTTGTTTTGTTTTTTAAAAACCCACAAACAAACACACCCTTAGTCTCACATTTTTGTCTTAACGTACAGGTGTTTGGCTTGCTTAATATGATTTTATGGGGAGGAAATGTTTGGTTTGTATACAAGGATACCAACCTGCACAACCAATCAAACAGAATTTCTCAAAACGCAGGAACATATTCAACTCAAAGAGGAATATAAGAACAAGGTGATATTTTGAAGTGCTTCCACTTTTACATCTCACACTGCCAAGAGCATGGAACAATTAGGATTTATAATAACTGATAATACTTTGTACAAACTCCTGGTTTGTTCTATGGTTTGACATAAGATCTTGGATACTTCAGTTAAAGTGTTTATCATCCTGAAATATATTATGCCATTCAGAATTGTGCAGCTTTTTATTACTATTTATGAGGAACAAAATGTTGAGATTATCTGCATGCTGACCCTTTCAGGTTCTTAAATTAGCCTCATAGGAGGGATGGGTGAGAAGCAACTGCATTTCGATTATTACTGCAATTTCTTTAGTTCTAACAAGCCTTGGCTGAAAAACAAAACGTAAATGCAGCTAGGGCATGTGAAAATGCAGTTCAGCTTCTTCCTATTACTGATATCTTGCAAAAGCCATCTGAGTAAATCTCATAGCTGTCAGAGTTGCAGCCATCACTTGTTGGTTTCCAGGTATTCTATTCAGATTACTGTATCAAATCTGTGGACAGGCCTGTCTGGAAGGACTTTACTTCTGTGTTTAATATGTCATTGCTATTTAATGGCTCAGGACAATCTCTGAATGAGAAGATATCTTGTAGTTTCACTATAAACTCATTTAACAAAGATGAGTGTATATGCGTGCAATAGATGACTTAAAAAAAAAAAAAAACACTTAAAAAAAAAAAGTAAAGTATGGGCAAAATCTCTTACAAATACTGTAGAAATCAAAGCTAATATAACTGCTAGTGTCTGGGTTTCTATGAAATCTTTGAGGTGCATGAACAATGCTTGTGTATGAAAGGATGTAACTGGAGATATGTGAATATGACTAAGCCTTCATTGATGTTGTTCAGCTTATTCATTGGGAGCACTATTTGATTCTTCTCATGTGGATTTCTTTATTAAGATATTTGGCTTGCTGTGAATTGCTCAGAAAATGTTTGTTTTGACAAATCTAATGAGTGGTTTTCTAGGAGGGTTTTTTTTTTTATTTAAACTGTTTAGGATGAAAATGGATGTAATAGTGTGTGCATAACACAAATCCTAATTGTTCAGTGTCCCAGAGCTACTGACTTATAGTAAACTTCCTGTTCAAAGAGCATAATAAAGTGAGTATAACTTGCTGAAAGAGACTGTGCCTTGTGTCCTTACTGCTGTAACAGTAATGCAAATGTATTGGCTATATAGCTAGTGGGTATGACTTTAGCTATTGATGACCTTGCTAGCTGAATGAGTTATTTGTGCTACAGCAGGGTTTCTACACTGATGCCTTGAGTTTTTTGCAGAGAGTACTATCTATCATTCCTGTAGACTAAAGCTGGCTGGTGCTGCCCAGCACTTCTTCCTGTCAGCTGGGGAGAGGGGGAGCCGGGAGGGGAGAAACAGGACAGGGGAAGGTATATTACTTATAACTGTCCAAAATTTAATTTTAATTCCCTTTTGGAACAGGTAAGGAGTGCAATGTTCAGGTGTCCTTTTCTAAAAGCATGCTCTTCTGTTTCTTCCCTCTTCCAGAATAAGGGGTTCTATAGCAATGAAGTTTCTACTGTTTCCTATTTAACAGTACTACCTGTGTCACTGCCACAAGAAAAACTGACTTGCCTTTCTTCAATGGTCACTCAAGTACCAAGTATCCTACCTTACAAAGGCCTTTCTCTTGAAGGAAGATGAGAGAAAAACAGTACTCTGTTCTAACTCTTGCATCAAAATTTTGGAATTCAAAATCATAACGTAGTCTTCTCAGGACCTTCTCTCTGTGTCCTGGACTTCCTGCAACCCCAGAGGCAATTCTTAACAGGAGACTGGGGCATAGGGTTTAGAAAGAATGATACCATTCTTGTATTCAGAAATGAGATATGAAACCAGTTACTTCTATTATGGGTTTGTTGGGGTTTTTCTGATAGCAACACTAGACTGATCTAAAGGGCTGATGAAACTGCCAAATGGTTTTGACAATTAAGTGTTTTCCAGCTTCACACTCAAAGGTCTTTAAGGAGGTTGGTGGTAATGCCATGATTGACTCAGCTCTCTCAACATCCTTGCTTGGGTAGATTTTTATAGGTAAGCGGACCAAGATATATGCATTTTGCTAGTAGTCCCTTGCTGTTTGCATTTCCTTTACCATCAGAAAATTAATTATGGCTGGGTAGACTTCTGTCATTTCGGTGGTCTGAACTGGGTCTTGAAGCTTCACTGGAAGTATTGATAATAAAAAGATAAATGTGATCTTTTCTTTTGTCTTTGCTACCAGGCCTGACCCAGTAGAATTGCCTTGAGCTATATAGTATGACTCTCATGCAAAGGCTTTGCAATTACAATGCTTTGGTGATAACTAACACAGAATACAAAGCTTTCATTGAGATAAAGTACTAAGTCAAATAGTTGATTGTAAATACAGTGAGGTGTTATTTTGAAGTGCTCTTGTACTAGCTGTTCTCCTGCTGACAGTGACTTCTGTGGTATCCCTTCTGACCTCTTTGTTTGCATCATGTTCCAAATACTAACCTTAAATCCTCATTTCTCTTTGAAGTGAGTTCACTTCATACCTAACACTGCCCTGAACTGACAGGTGTCACAGGTGGCTTGTAATGTTATATCTATATCGCTATGAATAGTTAGGAAGAGAGGAATAGAGAAGAGTTGGGGAAAGAAAATTACTTTGTTGCTGCATGTAGGACTTTTTTTTTTTTCATTGTCAAGCCAAACCTATTGGACCTTCTCTGTTGCTCTCTTCCTAACAGAATTACAGACACCTGAAATAAAAAGCTGTGTCATTTCATCATGGATCATGATGAGCTATATTGGTAATTCTATTATTATATGTTAAATTTCAAAACTAGGCCTGAAGGAAATTAGTATTTGTTACCTGATCAAAATTAGCACTGCTTTAAGCAAGAGGTTGAACCTGGTTGTTTGTTGTTGATTGGGTTGTGTTGGGTTTTTTTTGAGGCCTCTTCTTGGTAATGTTCTCTTTTTCTAACACCTGGTGGGCCATTGTTTACCCCTTTTGTTTTTGTCTTTCAGCCAGATGCTCCCTGTTTGCATCATTGTGCATGCCTATTTAAAAATATATTTCATCCTAAAATCTAAAACTTCTATGAATTTTCATATTGCCAAAGAAAAAACCCTGCTAATCATGGATTAAAATGTTCAATCTCATAATTTTGGGGGATTTAAGGTTGCACATGATATGGCTAAAACAAAACTTTTTTTAATTACTCTTTAATAATATTTTTAACAAAACTCTGTTCTTATCTATTTAGTACGTGCTTATCTAATAACTGAAGCTCCAGTTCTAAGACAAACTGACTTTGTTATAAACAGTTATAAAATGGTAACTGTGTGAATTTTGGCACACATGGGAATGGATTACATTAGTATATCCTTCATCGATGGCTAAGGTCTAGCCAACAAATGAAACAAAGCTGTATGGCCTAGTACATTATGATTGTTTATTTCAACAAAAACTTAACTTTAATATGCACTCAATAAAGAGACATTCCTGTTTTCCTTAGGGCTGAAACTTTTTCTTACACTGTTTGTAGATGAAACAAGTGTGTCCCATCCCCAAAATGCTTTCCCTCAGAAGACAGGGAGACCAAATATGGCAGGCAGGACTATAGCTGATAAAATACAGAGAAATAGTTACATGGTTATGTTTTGTAGAACACGCACATGTGCAGCTTGAATTTCTACACAGCTAAATGTTAACAGAGTCTTGGCTCTGCAGGTGAAGGTGAGTGTGATGTGTAATCCGCAACAAGCAAGATTTTAAAAGCAAAAAATAACCACATACCCTAATGAGCCAGAAGGGGATAAGACTTGTTTTCTTTCTCCAGGGGGAGGGACTGATGCAGAATACTGTTGGCTTTGATGTTCACAGAGTCCTGAAGCTCAGATGAAATGGAAAGCATCATGCAGCAGAAGCAAGCAGCTGCTCTCATTTACTGTGGACACCAAAAAAGGGCTGAGCAGACTTTGCCTTTGAATTGACATCACATTCATGCTGGCAGCACCAAAATACTTGTGTCTTATTTACTCATGAGAGTGAAGAAGGGGAAGAAAAAAAAAAAAAAAAAAAAAAGAGAGAAAAAAGAAATAGGCTCTTTGATTTACCAGCTTTATCTTGACTGCACAAGATCACCATTGCTATCAGGAGATGCAGTGTGCTTGATCCCTCTCTACTGAGGGAACAAAGGGCCTGGAAATCTGCCAGGTCTCTACAGGTAAGGTATCCTCAGCTGGCAGCAATATCTCTTGCAGCCATCAGCAGAGCAAGTTTATAAAAATCCTTCCACACTGCATGAATTCTTCTGGTAGCTCGCTGTAGTTATGCACTAGTGAGTGAAATGACATATGATACCTTATTCACTAGTGAGTGAAATGACATATGATACCTGTTGTGATGCTAGAGAGAGGGATTGTGATCAGAAACTCACGGCAGGAAGAAATGCTGGATGGTGGCAGTGAATGAGAATGAAGCTGAGGGGTCAGTATGGGATAGCAATATCCCATATTCTCCATGGCACAGAATGAAATCCATTAGCATTAGGAGGTGTTTCAAGAACTGAGTATTTTGTGGTTTAGGGTGCTGTGACCAGCGATCTGAGGTTCAGGCCTCTGTGATGATGCTGAGAAGTATAAATACTGTGTGTGCTAACTCCCAGGAGAATCCCTGCCACGGGAGCTGTCATGGTGTTGGTGGTAGCGGAGAGCTTTCCACCAACCTGAGGGAAAAACCATGGGAACTCAAGCCCATGAGAGATCTGACAATGTCAGTCCCCCACAGCCAGCACAGATAGTGCCAAATGGAGTCACCCAGGGGTCTGTATTGCTATGGCCACTATCACCCCAGAGAAGAAAACCATCTCAAACACAGGCTGGAGCTAGGACACTGAAATTCCAGCTGAGAGGCCAGCAGTACTAGTAGATTTTATTGTACTAGAGCTGAACAGTATTTTGTGATGTTCAGTGAACTCTGCTGAGTTCTGGCTCTGCTTGCATACCACCTATTGCTAGCAGCAGAAGGTATAGGTGTGTAGCACTCACTGAAGGCAAGAAAGAGCTGTAAGACTGGGTTCAGCACCTGATTGAGGACACAGCGTAGCTGCAGCCTTTTTATTTTTCCCAATCCCCTACAACTGAGAAGCCTGTAATGCTGGGAAACTTGGACATGTTGTGCTGCGCTATGCTGTGCTACACCATGCTGGTTCGTTTGCCTGCCCTGCTGCAAACTCCTGGGGAGCTGGCAGGGTATCTCACTCTTGGAAGCTGTCTTAAGATAGTCCTTGATGCTTCCATGAATGCCTGACTCTCAAGCAAGTCATGACTGCAAATCAGACATCCTGGATCATCTTTTATTTTTGTGGCAGTATTTAGGATGTGTTCATTCCTGGCAGATTAGCCGTACAGCCTAAAGCAAAGTTGTGGTCACAAAGTCAGAAGACAGTTTTTGCTGCTTAGTCACCTTTAAATATTAACCTGAATAATGAAATTATTCAAAGGAATGTTACAGGGCAGGAGCGTACCCCCCCACACTTAAATACTAGCAAATGAGGCAGTTTCTTTCAAGGTTAAGATCAAGTCCATGTATGCTAGCAACAGCTGTTCAGAGTTGTATCTTAGAGCCTGACCCAACTGTGGAATCTCCTCTTCTGGCATGTCAGGTGAATTCAGGTGTGCCCTTAATAACAGTGCCCTCCTACAGACACTCTATTTAGAGCAGGGGAAAAAAAAATGAAAATTTCTGACTTGTTTTTTTAGAAGCTTTCCTTATACTTTTCAGTTGCAACTTCCAAAAACTTGCCTGTGCTCTGTAGCACTCTTCTTGTCTGAGTATTTTATTCTTCATCTTGAATCAGCAAGGCAACAATATAGAGCTGGGTTGTGTTATCCTTAAAATTTGTGCCCATGCGGACACGGTCAAAGGTTTTTCTCTTGGTTTCAGGGCGAGCATTCTTGGGGCTGGTGGAATCTGTACTCACCCTGACCATGTTTTTCTTTCATTCTTTCCTTAAGATAATCTGCCTCAGCCAGATGCTATTCTCCACTATACACGTCTTCAGTTAATGTTCCACTGTGGATCCTACTCGGCTGACAATGGAACTCTTCCACTTTTTTCCCTCCTGGACCAAACCCATAATAGTAAGATTTTGAAGTATTTTTCTAGGTATCTATCTAGGTTCCCTCTGATTCTGTTACATCGGTACTGATTGCAAATAGTGGGGAGATATTTGGGCAGCCGGTTCTCATAATCCATCTCTTGTTCAAGAAACCTGATAGATTGCTGTGGCTGCCAGCAGAGCTGCATGTACCCGTTCCCCACCAGCAATGGGTGGTTTGTACCTGCTATTACATCCTGCCAATATTTGAGCAATTCCTCATGTATTTGTAAAATATGCTCTGTCTTTTATTAGCTTGTGTTTTAATGTTAGTGCTGCCAGCTGCGCTTTCGCCTTACCTGTCTGCGCAGCGATTTGACTTGATGCCATCATCAAGGAGGCTATATACTGATCCTTTGCTCAGAATCTGAGTAAAGCCTGGTGTTAGCACAAGGTCTAATCAATTTACTTATTCCATTTCAATGTAATTCAATGTTTGAAGTAGTTTCTAAAAGGACCACACTCTAGTCCACAGTTGTGCTTGCCTTCTGTGACCCAAAATCAGCAGCTATCTGTTCTAAATCCCCTGGGTTATTTCTTGTCCTGTAAAGCAGCAGTAGTTTTACCTGCTACACTCCCCTACCTTGGTCTCGTAATCTATCTGTTATACGTGCTGCTGTTTCCAGCTCCTTTTTCTTTTTCCCATTTATACATATCATCCCCTAAATCATCTTCCTCTGGTGACTTTAAATGTAATTCTCCACCACTTTCTGCAGATATAGCAGCTATTTTTAATTTTTGCATCCTGATTTGCTTTTGCAAGCATCTAATTTTAGCTTCACGTTTAATACGATCAGGTTCCCTTGGAGCTCTCCTTTGCTTTAGGGCTAATGGCTGCACTGTGCATGTTAATCCTTCTGCTGGATTCTGCTGCTTGCTGCTTCTGTGGTTTTTCTTTCTCTTTTCCTGAATTGAAAAAGATTGTATTTCACTATCACCTTTTTGAGCCACTAGACTGTACTCCTCTTCAAGTTTCTTAGTGTTTTCTTTTTAAAACAGTTTTCAGATCAAAGCAGTTATTTTCTGCTTTTACTCTGGCTCTACGAGCACAAAATGGTTTAGCTGCTCCCACAGTAGTCACAGTAATACAGGAATTCTATTCTCAAGTTTCACTTAATAAGCTCTCCAATAGTTAGAGAACATTTATTCTATACCACCCCTGGTCCTGAGAGCTGAAATGACACACCCCTTCTTCCATGGAGAGGTGCCTGTAGCCTGAAGATCTTTGGGTTTTTTTGTTGATTATCTTATATTGCTCAGATCTTCAACTGAATCAGTTGGTATGTGTTGGGTGGCATTAGTGGCTTGTTGAGGTGATTACCTGCAGTGACACAGAGCTTGTTGTCCAGAAAAGAAACAAAAGACTGGGCAAACTATAAAGGACAGACACTGGCTATCTAATGAACAAACTTTTTTTCTGGTACCATACAACATCCTAGTCTGAACACAGCAAAAGGAGGCTGTGATGCCTTCAGACTGAAGTTGAACTATCCTTACACAAGGGCTTCCTGGCGTATTGCATCTCAGGAACACTCCTTTTCTTCAAAGGGTCCAGCGTTGTCTTTAGGCTCTTTACTGACACACTGTGCTTCTAGTGCTCCTGGAACAAGTCATGTTTACACCAGGGAAACAGCCTGCAGTTCAGCTGAATGTTTCACTTTGAGCTGGCCAGCAAAAAAAAAAAAAATCCTTGATCAGAAGCGGAAGAGGAGATAAAGGGACACAATATGCTAATAATGGGTCCAAAGCAGAAAGAGAGATACAGTCCTTCAAGCTGTGAAAACTCGGGGTTATCGGGGATTCGCAGTAGTGACTGTGGCATACAAAGCATCTTCATGACAGTGTACAAGCAGTGACCTGAGGCACAGCACCAGCAGTATACCTGGAGAGGACTCCTGAAGAAACAGGCATGGTACTGGTAGGGTGTCTTCCCAGAAGATCATGAATGCAGGTAGATCAAGCAGTTACGGCTAGAGAAGAAAACAGTATGTGCCAGTAGAGGAGATAAGGGTGATTATTTTTAGCTTTAGTTTCCACAGAGACTGTGCATCAAAAGTAATGAGAAAGGACTGGCAGGCACAGGAGGCTGTAAGGTTTGCACTCAGCTCCATGAAGAGCATTCTGAAGATGAAGTTAAACCTGGAAATGAATACGAGAAATGCATTGCTAAAGCAAAAAAAGCTGAAGGGCCCATATTCCCATCTTGTCCTGAGGCTCTGAATGCTCTTAATCAAGGAAGTAATTTAAGTTTGAACTTCACTGATTGCCTGGTTTTACATGTGGCCAATGTGGGCACTTGAGAGCTTTTAACCTTGCTGGAAAAAGAGCAGGTCTGCTGAAAACGTGGAAGATCTCTGCTTTCTTCTTCAAGAGACTGTGAACCTATTCTCCTGTGTGCTGGGAAGTTACTTGTATGGATCTACAGCAAGTGCAATAGGCCTTCAGTCTGGAAAGACAGTTTTACTGTCCTGCAACAGCACTGGTGCCCCAAAATGGGCAGGACTGTGAAGGATTAATCCTTTGGGGTACCTTTCAGTTGCAACCACATGTTGTAATCTACAGCTAGCAAAACCAGAAGGACAATTCTTCCACGCAAGAAGAGACAACAGAGTGATTACAGCCAAATTCTGGCTGAAGGCACCCTGGGACTGTCTGCTGCTTTATTTTGCTAAGTGGGTAAGTCCATGCTCTTTTAACTTGGAGCAGGGGAAAGCTTCTGGCTGATTGATAGGGCAGAATCTCTTCAGGAGCATGTAAGAACATGGTATTGACTCAGACCTGGCTGTGCATGAGGAAATCCCTGGGAGCATCCACCTTTGTCCTCACTTACCTGTCAGAGCAGCACAGAAATATTGGCCTAAAATATTTGTTACTTTAGTTCTTTGTTGATCATCTGAGCTGTCTCCCTCATGCCAAGCACAGCAGTGATGGGGAGAGGGGACAAAAGGGTATAAGATACTAGCTGCAGCTTTTCTGGTCCTGGAGGGTACACTGAAGTGGGTTATCTGTCAGCTGTCCCACAGAGACTATCCCCCCAGCGCAGAGAGCCAGGGAGAGTTACACCAACGCTCTACTCACTTCCCTCTCATCCCTTCCGAGCCACTGGGGTAGGTAGGACCTCAAAACACATCCTGGCATCAGAGAAAGTAGTTGGGCAATTTCCTCACTGGGCTTGACATGTTGCTGTTGGACATTGTCAGACCTCTGGTGTCTCTAGGCAGGCTCAGAAGTGTCTGCTCAGGCACCTGGGGAGACTTTTGGGGCAGTGGCTGACAGACCAAGGTGTCCAACTCCTTCAGACACTTTCAGAGCTGGTTAGCAGTTGAACAGGTGAGTTTGCATATCTGGATTTTAGTCCTTGCCTTTTAATCTTTGTCAGTAAGTAAATACTGCTGTCTCTTGGTATAGGGGATAGGAAATACCTTCTGACAGGTCACTGGCAGAAGCTAGTGTCCATTTTGATCTCTTTGAATGCCATCACAATTCTGAGCTTCTGGAGTGCTGCTTTTTTTCTTTTTTTTTTTTTTTTAATTATTATTTCCCTGGGGATTTGGGGGGTTTCTGATCTCATAGTTGCTTCTGCCACAGGCTGCATGCTCTCATGTCTGTAAGGCCCTTCCAGAGCAAGTATATTAGATAGTCCTGGTTGCTGGCAGTTAATGGGGAAAGCTCAGCCTCTGCTGTAGATGTCAGTGTGGTTATACTGCTTGCATGGAGTGGGAAGATGTGGTCAGGCTAGATATTGCAGGGAGGAGCATTCAAGAAATTCAGTATGAAAATGGATTGGATCCAATTCCTTATCATTTTGCTGTCCATGGCCATGCAGAGAAATGCCAGAGCATCCTTCACCGCCTGTTAATTGCACCCATTCTGCACAGATATAAAAAAGTAGCTGATGAAGTACAGGAGCATCCATCCTCTGGCTTACATAAGCAGCAAGGCATGGGTTCAATTCAGTGTGGTGAAGGGAAAAACATAAAGAAAACAGGGTACTTCAGAAGTGACCCAGGGCGCTCCACAAGAAAATTAATCCTATAACAGGATTCTCTCTTCCTAGATATGTCTGCACTGTAACGGCGCCTTACAACCCGGCGTTGTTCCCCTCGTTTTTCTCAAACAGACCTGTTCTTTCAGCCTTTTTCCTCTTTCCCGGGCCGCAGCTCACACCGCCCCCTCCCCTCCTCCTGCCTCTGAGCTGGCGGTTCCCGGGGGTTGCACACCCCGCCGGCGGGGCGAGGCTGGGCGGGACGTTTCGCACCCGGGAATAAAAAATAGTCTTTTCTTGGCCCTTTTCCCTGCCCGCCGCGCCGCTGGGGGCCAGTGTTGCTCCGCGGAACCGCCCCGGGGCAGTGGCGGGAGCCCGGGGCCGGGGCAGGGCCAGGGCCGGGGGCGTTGGGAGCCCGGGGCTGGGGCAAGGCCGGGGCCTGAGGCCTGAGCCGCCACGGCGCTGCTGGCAGCAGGAGCAAGGCTCAGCCTGGGACGCTCAAGATGCGACCCGGCCGTGCTTCTGTAGAGGAATCTTGTGCCTCAGTTTCCTTGTTAAAATGCAGTGCATCACCTGCGGCCCTCTTCTCTCTCAGCAGTACCCAGAGGCCCTGGTGAGATTCTTCAGCTGCCTAGTCGCTGACCAGATGGCAGAGAGCCCTTCTTTGCTGTTGCTTTTAGTAATTACAGGAGAGGAGAGACAGCTAGAGGAAGCTGGGGTCAGGCCAGGAATGGGGGTGCTGATGCTTCTCCTTTCCCCGGGGCCTCTGTGGCCAGACGTGCACGCATTGTCCTGGCAGCCTGCCGGGCCCTTGGAGGCCATGCCCAGAGCTCTGTGTGGGTCCGGTAGCTCTGCTGCCTGCACGGATGGCCACCAGCCCACCAACCTGTCCTAGGGTTCATTTGCACGGGATAGGCGCAGCCCCTCCGAAGCAGCCAGCTGGACAGCAGGCAGGGTGCTGTGGGGTGCAGACACCGCGGGCAGGGTAGGCTGTGCTGGGCCCGGTGGGACTAATCCACGCAGGTCCTGTGCAAACATGGCACTGCTGCTCCTGTCTGCGTGGCCCCAGCTCATATCTGCAGGAAAGAAAGTGAAAAGCAGACACAACTGCATGGCTGGACCAAACTTTGCCTTGCCCATGTCATTCACCAACTGCCTTTTTCAAGCCCTTGTCTCAAGGACCTTGTCTCAAACTCAAATCCCAGGGGGTTTATAGGCCTGTGGCAGCTGGAATTTAGTACCAGAGAACTGCAGGGTGGTGACATCCTTGAATAACAGCGTAAGAACTATTAATCTATTCTGTTTTCAAGTGGTCTTTCACTCAGGGATATGGAGCTTGCTACAGAAACTTGCTGAAGCTTGTATTTGTTGTCTCCAACCTCCTGGCCAGGCCCAATGCTTTTCTACTTGGCTGCTTTGAAGAACACCTCATAGCATGCTTCCGGATGCAGAATGACCCCAAAGGCAGGTCTCAGACTGCAGCCTGCAGACCTCATAGCACGAACAAAGTGTGGGTGGTGCTCCATCTCCTCCTGGGACCTGAGCAGGCGGCAGCAGAGCCGGGCTGACCAACGTGCTCAGCTTCCTGCTGATTTTCAGCTTCCTCAGGTCCTGTGCAGCAGCACAGACCTGCCCTCGCCTGAACAACCTGGGTTGAGACTCAGCTGATCTACCTTTGTGCATGTGGTGCGTAGGCATTGATATCTGATCTAGTCAGCCAGAAAGAGCTGCTTTTAGGGCACAGTTCATTTGATCTATTCTAAACAGATGTCTGCTTTGCAATAAACCACCCCCCAAACTGTTTCTTCCTCTCCTCAGTGACTACACAGGGAGCTTGCAGCAACGAGCTCAGACAAGGCATGTGCAAGTGAAGCCCAGCAGGCACAGAGCCTGTTACCAGCTTTTCAGCCTGAACCTTGCAGAGGGCCTGTTGTGGCTGGGGATCTCAGGCAACTGATCAACAGGGGCATGTGCAATATGCAGTTGTGGCTGTTTGCTGTTAAAATGTTATTTCCATTATGGCATTGCAATCCGTGTCTCATAAAGTAACCTAGCAGCTAGATTCTTTGCTTAGGAGAAGGAAGATTAGTCCTCTTGTCTTGATCCCCATTCTCTGAGGGGGTCCAAGCCCCCTCTCCTGCTCTTAGTGAGTGGTCACAAAGTGGCAGCGTTCTGGGTGGACATTCTCCATCTCTGCAGCTGAAACTGTTCTGTGTAGGTCTCTTGGAGACCATGAACCAATGCAGTATCAGCACTGTTATATTCCTTGATATAAATGAAGTTACATGGCCAGAAGCTGAGACTTCTGATGTTTATTGCAAGTGCTATTTATAATACCAACATGAAAGCAGAGCATTTATGCATTAGAAATACATTCACTTCGGAGAAAAGCACAAAAAAAACAGTAATTTGATCACACACAAACTGCTGGGGGAACTAGAGCCAGTCAGGAGAAGTGACCTGTGCTCTTTCACAAGCACCCTTGAAGCTTTCAGAGCAATGTTAATCTAAAGGTCTCAAAGCACTTCAGAGATGTGTAATAAGGCAGAGAGGACGTGATCAAAAGCTGTGGCAGAATTTACACTGATTTTTGTAGACTTTGGATAAAGTTAATGTGTAACAAGTAACAGGTACCTGGAGGTCAGGAACTGTTGCCTCCAGACACTCTGCTTGAACCACCAAGTGCATTTCTTCCTCTTCTAGTCTCAGTTTATCAGTGTCATCACGCTAAAATAAATGGCACCAAAGGTCACACCTTGTAACTATATGCACAGAGAATAACAGAGCTGTTTAACACTAGAGAGGCTGTTCCCATCATCAACAGCACACAGCAGCCGTTCTTGACTTCTGAAATCTTCAGATGATGGAAAGGCCTCACAGTCTTAGCTAATTGTTCCAATAATTAAATGCTTTTATTGGCTACAGCCTGCACTTAATCCTTGCTCTCAGTCCATCTAGTGGCAGTTTTCAACACTGAATCTGTGTTCTCAAAGATACTTCTGAATGAAAAAAAACACAAAAGCTGGCTTAGCAATCAGATGGGGTTTCTAACATTTAAAGCTGTACTGCACAGTGTAAGAATTATAATCTGTATTTTATGAATCAATATGTTTCTTTTACATATATTCAAAGTATCTTTTCATATATTGTTCCATACAATATGCAATAAGTGTGCATCTAGGTCAGTCAGTTCTGCTGTCTCTGCTTTTGCCCTAGCAAAGACAGGGCAAAGAAATGAATGTCTAGGCTTCTGATCAGTGAGACCTGAATTCATTCTCCCCTTCACAGGGAGGAAGGTCAATAGTAGTAGGGGTAGCTGATAGGAAAATTGTGCTGCTTTTGCATTAAGCTGATGCTCTAATAAAATCCTGTTACTCCTTGATTTTGTAGATCCCAAGCAAGAAAAGTTGTTTTGTGCATGGCCAAAATAAGGTCTTACAATGAAGATTAGGATGGAGAATTAATTGGAGCTGGAGATCAGCTTTGCACATATTGACGCAACAGTGTGAGTAAGGAAGGATGTAGCTGGGCTTTATGGTCAGCAGACTTGTTTACCCATGCAGCATGTTGCATGGGACTCACATGATGCCTGAACTTGCCCCGCAAAAGGCTGAGTACACCAGCTAAACTCACCTCAGCTGGATGGAGGCATCCTGGGCAGTGCTAACTGTTGGAGCCATGGTCCCTCTTTGTAGAGCTGTCAGTTGTTCAGAGGTTAAAGTATGTGAGCATCACTATGAGGGCAGTTGCTTTCCAGACTGTGGCACCACCAGTGTTGGCCATGACAATGTGTTTGCATGCATGCATGTTCAGAGCATGCGTGATACCATGTTACACTGCTGCTGTGTTTGCTTTTTTTTTTTTTCCTGAGAAAGAAGGAAAGATGTTTGTGCAGTTCAGCAGCAGGAACCATAGTAAAGAAAGATGAGTTTTCATCCATCTCTTCCCAGGTTTCCTGTCTGTGAAACCAAAGTCTGCCTCTGCCTCCTCTTAAAAAAAGCTAATTATCTCTTAATCATAAAAGTAGAATGAGAAGAACTGAGGAAGCAGAGCATCTGACCTAGAGAAATGCCCAGGAAAATAAATACAAAAGCCTGCGTGCCTTTCTGTCATGAAAGCAATGCAATTAACTTCTTCAGGTAACAAAGATTTAACGTTTGTAGGCGCCAGGTGTACCTGTGGGTAGCTTGGTATCAGACTGATAGAAAGCTACAGCAGTACTACCAGTTACTACAGACTTTCTCTATGTCACTGGAAAACTATCTGCATAGAAATTGAATATATCATATTAACAGGAAATGAAGGCAAACAGTGCTGGGTTGACGCTCTGAATGTGTGGCTAGCCCTGTTGGTGCTGGAGGGTCAAACAACACTATAACAACCACCACAGACACAGTAAACTGATAACATGCTCAGAGACTATAAATCACTCTTTCCTATCTCTATCGTTGTGGTGTTCATGACACACTGAATTTCTGATTGTGCAATGAAATGGCATTTGACTGAAGACGTTTGGTGTTTGTAAGGGAAGTTGTTCCTGAGCCAAACCGCTCCTTTGGAGCACAGCAAAGAGTCGCAGCACCACGGCAGGGGGTTTTGTAAAGCATAGGATCCTCAGTGAAATTACCCTGGCCTCTCCATCCAGGTCCTCCATTGTATGACAAAACCCTATGTATGCGATAGATTTGATAAAATCTTAATTGACTGTCCCTGCTCAACTTAAACTGAGTATTTTCTTTTGCCACCTGATACAAGTCCCTTGCTGCCAAAAAAACTTTTTGTAATCAGGAAAGAAAAGAAGCCAAAGCATGGAGTATTAAGTCATCATTTATAATTAATTTTCTTCAGATTAAAATAATTTTCTGAAACTTGTAGGATTTGCTTGTTTTATATCAGGTTCTTAGACAGCACTTAGATTATACATGCCCACACTTGGAAAAGATTATTTCACACCATGTGTTTACTGTCATTATTCTTTTGACCGGATTCCACTTGATTCTGTAAAACATGAACTATGCCAGAGGAAACACCAAAGGTGAAGATATTGAATGTTGCTAGTGTTACAAAAGATAAATAAACTGGAAGTGTTGACATGACAGCCTGCGATACTAGAACAACCTGTGGGTTTTCTCCACTCCAAAACTGACTTCAAGCCATGGTTTTTTTCTACAGCAAGATGGGAGGGTGAAGAAGGACTCAAAAAATACTGAATTAAAATAAAATATTTTTAGTTTTTACCAGCAAAGTTTTCAACCCTGATGTGCTTTACTCAGTAGGGATAGGAGAAACTTCACTGGTAAGAAAGCATGTCCGTATGTACGCTGCCCTCCTCAAAGGCAGGCTGAGGATGTGGCCGCATCAGTCTGGGGGTTCAGATCTCTTCCAGGAGGGAACAGCTGGTGGCTGTGGCCTGGGGGCAATGGGCAGCAGATGCTTCTCTCCATGACTCTGCTTTAGTTTCCTCTTCTCCCCCTTTCATGTTCTGCTCTTCTCTCACACTTTTACCTGGACTTGACAAAGGTAAATCGAGCTTCATCCCACCTTTGGGTCCAGTTTATGTAGCAATAGCCACCTTATGTTTTGCAGCTGAGATATACAGAGAGAAAATCGCATCTGATATTTTGGCTGTTCAGAGCAGGGTCGTTTGGGAGGCACCTTGGAGACTCGTGCACTCTGCTCTAGGGCTGGTTTAATGGCAACGCAGTGTTCATTTGGGGAGAGGAGGTCAGTATCTGCCTTGGGGGGACCGGTGAGGATAACCCCCTGTCCTCAGACTCTTCTTTCTGCTTTTGTAATCTCAGCCCACCCTGGCTGTGGTCGAGGGTTTGGCAGCTGGTTTTGTCTCTACAGTCAGCTCTTTCCTCTTCTCTGAAGGCTCTTTTTTGCTTCGTGCCCCTGCACTGTCTGTCCCTTGGCTACTGTCATCTGTGGCACTGGATGTTACCTGCATGGCCGGCATCGGCTGAAGGGGCTCGTTGCTCTTCTTCCACCTCCGGGCCCCTGACCATGTATTGAATTCATACATTTTGCCAGTAACTTGCAAGGGAAAAAAGACAACAGATTAAAATCATTCCTGCTTTAGCCGATTAAGACATGACAGTTCTCCTTAGGATGGGGATAAAATGAGAAATGTGAAGCACCTGGAAAATCAGCTGAGTGGGGGGTTAGCCCCAAAGAGGAAAATCTGATTTCCACAATCAAGTGTGAGGACCTGGGTGTCATGGTGGCCACTCAGGGGAGATGCTATTCTATCAGTATAAAAACTGTCTCTGCAGTTCGGGGAATAGGAATATTCAAAACATTCCTATTCCAAAAAAAAAAAAGAGGACCTTCTTATCATCCTGTACCTCCACCCAAGTCACGGCTACCATGGGTTAACGTGGAGAGCGTAACAAACACATCCGTAGTCCTCAGTTTTTAGGACTAACTCTCCCCAGACTTTTGCCTTTGGCCATGCTCAGCAAGGCCATTGTATACATCTGTGCCTATTTTTTCAAGTAGAGTTGCCTACCTGAGGTAGCAAAACCTGCTAGGAGCACAGTACATCTTCCAGACCACATCAGGTCATCTGGTTTGACCCGAGATTTGGGATGCCCAGGGAGTTCGGGCTGTACACATTGCTTCTCCATTTGCACAAAATGCTTTCCTCCAGGCTTGCTGTGCACATTGTCATTAGTAGAGTAAAATACTATTTTCTATCTGTGCAAGTACATACTTCTCTCTCATATAGATAAAACATTGTTAAATTTGCGTTGTTTAGCACACAGGGCTACCTTTCCCTGTTAGAAAGACTTCTGGTCCTCTTCAGATTTTATAGGTAATTTCTACGTGTACATTAAGAACAAGTATCTTCTCCTTCAGTTCATTTACTACCTAGAGATAGGTGGAAAAATTGCCATGTGTCCAGTGTGATTGCCTTACAGTCTAAATCACTGCCGCTTGCTAAACAGAGAATCGGAAACTATAGTGGCACTTCTTGTAATTAAACATTAATTTGAGACAAAAAAAAAATCATTAAGACCCAGAAAGAAACAGTGGTTGCATGTTACTACATGGTACAGTTTGTATCAGAATAAATGATTTCTGACACATTAGCACAATCTGACCAGTTAAGGATGAAACTTGATCTCTTTACATGTTATTTTATCTGACTGCTTACAAGGCGGGCATGTTAAAGCAGGCCAAGTCAGAAAGCAGCTCCTGACCATCCTTCCTAATATTCAACATATTACATCCTGGGAACTAATAAATCTCTTTTCCAAACCACCAACGCTTCATCCTTTAGGGTTTAGGATAAGCCATGGAGGGGAGAGGGAAGGGTGGGGAGCACACATTTCTCTGCTGACATCACAAAGCTGTGTTACTGCTTAATGTTTGTGTCATGCATGACACAAACACAATGGCTCTGGAGGGCGGTTTGAATGGACTCAGGTATCCTTAAGTCTGGTGTGGTCAGGTTTGCTGAGGAAGGGAGCCACCAGCTGTCCTGCAAAACCAGCAGGAAGCAGCTCTTGCAGCAGCCTAGAGAACATCCATGTTTAATATATGCATTACAACAAATGCAGTTACACAGGGAAAAAGCAGGGACTTTGGAGCCCATCCCTCCACATCTCTTTATAAATAGCAGGTGGGCTTGGACCTGGACCAAGCTAGCCTTGAGCAGCCTTGTGGATGGGTTTAATTGCACAGTAGGGTCCCATTTGTTTGCCCAAATTCTACTGAAGTCCCCATGCCTAGTGTTTCCCATTAGCTCATGGCATCCGACAGCTCTGAGCCAGCTAATAAGAAACACAAGGTACAGGCACTCGGGTGGAAATTTGGCCAGATGAATCCAGGCCTGCTTTCCTCTGGATAATTTTTAGACCCATTGTTTTGGACCTATTTTTGGATCTATTTGTTAAAGACCTATTAAGACTGACTGTCACATTTTACCAGCCCCCCCTCTCAATACTGGGGCCCTCAGCCATTAGATGCAAGGCTGGGCACCCTAATGCCAGGCCAAGCATCACAGTGTGGGGCTCAGGCAGGGGCTGTGGTTCAGGAGGATGAGATAAATTGGATCAACCCTTAGAAAAAATTTTATTTTTCTGTAATGAGCCCCGCTGTAGAGAACAGAGGCCATCGCTTGGGGAAGGGGATAAGCACTACACCTCCTGGGTCATCCTAGTTTTCCTAGATTTCACTTTAATTTCACTTTTCCCAACTGGTTAATCAGATGTGCTCAGAGTTAGCATAGCTAGAGTCTGGTGACACACTCGGTAGCTGATGCCACCACAACTGTATATAAAAGCAAATGGTCTTCCCTTTCTTCCCCAACAAGCCATGCTTGAGCCTTAGATAAAGAGCAGCAGTGCACTGTTGGTGCAAGGGAGGAGGTTTGTGCAGGAGCAAGTAACTCACCCACCCACCCACCCAGCATCTAGGGAAAGGTTTAAGAGACAAAGTCGATACATCTGAAGCTACAGTAATCTGCTGGCCATTTCCCAGACATCGGAAGGGTGAAACTGTGTAGCCATGACAGCACCGGAGGAGGCTTGCAGCAAATTCCTCCTCCCCTCTCACCTTCCTATACCAGATCCATACATTCAGGTTTAGCAGAGGAGTAGTGAATAGTCTGGCCATTGGATGGGTGATTTCAAGGGCCATATGTATAATTCTACCATTACAAATATTACTAGGGCACTGTCTTGATTTTCACTATCTGTGAAATATATATTCCATTCTCCTTGGAAACAGCAAACCTGAAATACGAAAAGCAAATGTCAAACCATATTTAAATCAACTAATCCAGTTTGTTTCCATCCAAATATTCATATCTACTACTAACTGCTTTTTGTTACCTGGGTCTCTGGCTTCTCCATCAAAGACAGTGTTTAGCTTTGTCATTGTCTGTGAAGAGAGACAAAATTTCAAATTAATCCTGTGAATTAGTTAAGTAAGAAGGAGGAGCAGTCACTTGGAAATGGTGACCTACATGGATGGAAGTAGATTTGTATGACCTGCACATTGTATTCTTGTAGGCTGCGTTTAATCAAAACTGGCAAGGAAAGCCATTTGTGGTGTAGAGTGTTGCCACTAGATGTTCAAAGGAGAATTAATGAGGTCTGACATGCTAAATGCCTCCATGTGTGTAACCACAAGAGGGTCACCTCCACCCAGAGGAGGCTTGGGAATGCCCTCTCTGAAGAGTTTGGCGAGGGTACACTGATGAAAGTGCATTGCAGCCTTTATGCTATCATGGCTATGAAAAAGGAAGGAGCCCCAGGATCCAGGCGTAAGGAAATACCTATTACAGTGGAAATAAGTATGTCATTTTGCTGCAAACAGCTTATCAAGACCAAACTCTTTGCAGCTTGGGTACACTTGTGTACCTTACTGGTTGCATTCAGGCCGGTCAGGGTTAGCTGCACAGGTCAGTGGTGTCTCAGCAGTGCAGCGTTGCCGTCAGTGAAGCTGGGGCACTTGTCATTCTGCAGCTGCAGTGAGTCTCCTTGTCACTGTTTTGGGCACAGCCTTTCTGGCCTCCCATGTATGGGGCTACCAGAGAGGCTGTAGAATTTGTCACTTGAAAGCAAAGGGGTCGCATCAGGAGAGATCACCCCTCACAGCCAGTGTTGCCTCCAAATACAGCTACTGGTTGGGGTATTGAAGTGTTTTACATTTGGGGGCAATACTTTGTTCCTCACCTATCATTTTTATATTTTCTTTGGAAAACAGACACCTTTCATAGAAAAGGTGCTATGATCATATTGCATGAAGGAGCTGGGCAAAACTGGGGGTTTTTTTTGAGGCTGGCAGTACTTACCACAACCACTTCTTTCTTCAGTTTCTTCTTTTCTACAGAAAGGAAAATGCACATTGTAAAGAATCAGATTTTTCTGACAGTGACTATAGACACTGAAGCCAAGATTTCCTCAAACAAATAGACATTTTTACTACTTAACTTCTGAGACATCTCAAATGAGCCTTATTTCTTTTCAAAGGCGGATCAGATCCCTCACACTATTTGAAAAACAAACTCCTTCATAGTATTTTGGAGTCATAATCCACAGTTGCCAATGACTAATCAAAAGTTTAGCCTTGAAAGATCTTATTCCTTCAGTAATGAATAAATAACAGTGCTTCCTTTAACAAATTTCCCTTTCTAAACAATATGAACAGATACAGAAATTCACCCTTGGGGATATTTGAACTAAAAATGTAGATTTTTTCTCCATAAATGTTTGTAGTTGCAAATCTTCTGCACTCAAACATGAGCCTGGAGAAAATGCAGGGAAGCGCTGCAGATCCAGTCAAGTAAAATTCAGATTGAAGAACAGTTTGGTTATGTGTGAATTTACCATACTATTAACTCATCCCACATGCAAACAAATACAGCAGCAGTGCCACGGGCATCTTGACAGTATGGATTTGTGGATGATACCCAACTAGTTGCTATGATTTCTTCTTGCTCGCTCACTGCTAATTTGTTTAATGGCCTTTCTTTGAAGAACTGTATGCCTGGCCACCAAAGGGCTTTACAACCAGGCATGCAATATTCTGAAGTGCTGCAGATGGGTCTAAACCTGAGTACTGATGTGAAACCTGTTCTGTCCAGCCTTTGCTGCCCAGCATTTGGGAACCAGTTTTTCAGAAAGCACCAAGCATCCATTTTTTGTAAACCAGCCAATGCTGAAATGTCTCAAATTGGGCAACCAAGAGAACAGCTAATTTTGTTGGGTTTTGTTAGTCATGTGTCTTTTTCAAGCTGGGAGATAATGATTGAGGAGGGGGAGTTATAAAACCAGGGTTTTAATGAGCCCATATGAGCCATGCCTGATAACAGAAAACTAATGGGACTAAAAGGAACAAGACTGCTTAAAAAGCACTTTTTTTAATGTGCAATTTATACCCCTGCTAAGTTATACAAACCCCTTTAAAAGCACCAATACTTTAAATCTTCAGATACATGAAGTAATGGTGTCAAGGAAGCAAATGAAGGGATAAGAGAACAGGGAATTAGAGTGGAGAGGACTCTTGAAGGTGCTGTAGTGGGATGGGATTATTTTTTAACAGATAGTATATGAATTTCATGTGAAAAATACAGTACTTCTTTAGCATCCATGCCAGAATACCAGGCTACTCTGAATTTGTTTTTCACTTAATAGATTTGAAGACAAAAAGGACCATCACTTAGGCAGGACTCCCATAGTCATCCAGGGTTATTTAATCTCAGTATTCTTGTGCTGGGTCAAATTTATTTGTCTAGAAATGGATTTACAAATTTTACACTAAATCGTAAACAAGACCTTGTTGTGAAATATTAAATAGATAAAAGTGGTACATACCTGGAGCATTTATCCTGTAATTAAAAAAAGATTGAGTGTAGTTAGCAAATGTTGTACTTCTGCCTACATAAAAATATCATGCTTTATTCTCTTTCATTTGGCAAGAAGGATGTGCTTCCTTGAGTTCTGGGATTTGCTTGATTTGTTTGGTTTCTGGTTTTGCTTTCACTGAAGGCCTGTATCATTTGATGCTGTTCTAAATAGGAAAACAGCCCTGAGCATTGCTCTAACACCTCTCCAAGAAGGGATGATATTAAAATAATAGTCTTATTGATGGATTTATATATTCTGAAAAAATGTATTTTCCAATATTGTCATCTTGTTCCTTCCTTGGAGTAAGGTCAATTTTTTGGATCTGATGTGCCTTTTAAAATATTTGAAAGGTTGTAAATGTTTTTGAAAATATAGAAATTGCTTTTTAATGGGAGAGCCTGGCTCCCAATGAATCACTTGCCCTATTAATAAATAATAATAACAATAACCAAGCTATATGCTGCTAGATTCATTTGTCATTTTTATCACAAATTGCTAAATTCCTTGCACACACCATTTGAATTATAATCACAGTCATATATTACCCCCCCTTACATTTACTACAATTTCTAAATTTAGGTCCAAATCCTGAGAATACTTATAAAAATCTTTTTTTTTTTTTTTTTTTTTTAATCCCAGTACACTTAAAGAGCTGCTTATCTTTGCTTTGTGAAGTGAAAAGTCAATTTAGAGGCAGTCTGGCTCCAGCCCACTGAGCAGGCAGCCAGCAAGGATCTCTTGCCACTTCCCACAATGAACCAGCACCGGTCCCAGGTGCTTCTGTGGCTTTTGCCAACCACGAGCACATTGAGGTACCTGAGGCTTTATGGGCCAGACCCTTGCAACAGACTTAGGTAGAACTCTAGGAAATATGCAGAAGTTTTGCCAGAACAAAGAATTTAGCATGACCACCAAGGTTTGGAAAGGACTGTGGGATCCATAGCTGAGAGGGGTGAAAATGCATCCAGTAACTACCTAGATGGGAGCTCCCTTGAGGTGGGAGTCAAGTGCAAACCAAAATGGTTTGTATTTTTGGTCAGCACAGTCAGGCACAGACTTTGACTGCGCCTCACGAGCATAGCTGCCTTTAGAGATCATGATTGTTAATCCCACTATTACTTTTGAGCTAATGTTAGTATTAGTAAATCCATGGAAAAAAAGTTCCATGGACAATTTTTCCTTAATTTTGTATCATTAGCACCCAACATCACTGTAGCTGGTAATAGCATTTACTACAGTGAAGGGCATACCGCTATAAAATATTCAAAGCATAGAGCTCATTACAGCTGAAAGGCCCAAGTTATCTCTGACGTTGCCAGGTGCTGCAGGGAACTTCCCCTCATGACGTTTGGGAGGACTCACAGAGACGCGCCGTTGGCTTTGCCTGCCGGAGGGCAGCGGGTGCGGACCCACGTCGCCAGCAGGAACCCCAGGTACCCCAGCAGTCCGAGGAGCAGCAAACTGCTGAGGGTGATGACGAACGGCACGTACCATGCTGATTCAGAGTAGAGGTTTTCCCTTTTTGTCACAACAGTGAAGCCAGGCTTTTAAAACAAGATAGGAAAAGTTCCTCAAGGCTGCATACTTGTAAGGTTACTGACACCAACGGCACCTTTCATCTGGTTGAACTTCTGCACTGAAGCACCTGGCCCAAGCTTGACCCAGGGCCCTGCAGATGATGGGCAGAGGGAAATAGCGTTTGCTGGAGACAGTGATTCATCCCACGTACCTGCCAGCTGACTGCCAAGGCAGCTTAGGTGACTGAGATAGACCGCCGAGCTCCTGGGGCAACCAAAGGCAGGTGAAATGGATCCCACCCACAATGAAAAAAGGAGGTTTCAGATCATGTTTCAATGTCTTATATTAAAACAATCATGCCATGGTGGGGTTTAAAAGCCTCAGGTTGCCTGAGAAGCTGCGAACACACCATTGGAGGGTGAGCAAGTTCAGGGAATACTACCATTACTGAGATAATGGTTTCTTGTTACCTAAGGCAAAACTGGAAGTAGGTCATCTTGACTGAAATGATCATTCAGCCCACTTCGTAAGAGGAGATGAACCCTGAAGAATTGGGTTATTGTATAAAAAGAAATTAAACTTCTTTTTTTTTTTTTCCCTGTGACTTGTTCCAAGACGGGAAAACCACACTTCCCGAGCAGTTGCAATCTCCCACATCTTCTCAAGCGCCAGGAGACATGTCTCTGAGCTGGCACATCACTTGGTGCTAGCAAGTCATTCATTAAGGACCCATCATGAAACTATCCTCACACAGATCAGAAATTACTCATTTTCTCTACCTGCGTTATTACCTAGTGTGGTACTATTATTTTTGATCGTCTACTGAAGTTTCTATTGAATTTTCTGTAAGACATTTGTAATCACATTGTGTATGAAATTTAGTAGAGAATCTATTTCTTTCCTGTTTAAGGATACCGTTAAAATAACCTATTTAGCCTTGCAAAAAAAAAAAAAAAAAAAAAGTACATCCAATCCTTAGAGAAACTCTCAGATAAACTCAAGATCACCACCACCACTCCATCCTCTCTGGGACTGAAGTCACAAGTGACTTTTTCTGACAGGGTTTCTTTTCTACACTACCAGCCTTTCAGTATCTGATTCATCAAGTTGCAGCACTGAACACATATAACGAGTAGTAATGGGAGAAGTTGCTGTAATGGAAGTGCTCTTCTGGAAAATAGACATGAAATTGGAAGGCTGATATCTCTGGGGAGGCAGTTTTAACACTGTGGTATGTGGTCTAGACTGTTTGTATTTGTGGTAAAGCACGGGAAAGAAATACAGAATAAGTTTTGTTATTCAGTTTAACTTTTCATTTCCACATCAAGTAGGGGAGGGAGAAGGCTGTGGGAAAACCATTTACTTCTTCCCAACAGAACATTAAATAATAACAGGGTTATTAATCAGTCTGCAAGTTTGGATTTAAGCATTTCCATAGCAAAGAGTCCAGACTTGCATGTGCTGTTTGCAGGCTTCTCTGGTTCTGGCTCAGCTACCAGTAGCCCCTAGCAGATCCAGACCATTTTACAGTGAATCGCTCTTTTATCCCTTCACAGGCATATTCATCTTTTCATTCCTGCATGCAAGAGAGAAGAGGGTAATGCCATCTGCAGGCAGGCAGAACATGGGTGGGCTCTGGATGACAGAGAGATGGCGCAGCATGGGATGAAGGCAGTAACCAGCACAAAGATGGGGACAGAGTGGTCTGTACCTTCAGGCTGTACCGCTTCTTCAGACAGGACAAAAGCAAGCTCTTCTCACATCGTGCACCAGCCTGATGGAAATCAGCTCCAAAATGAAACTGGTGAGCCAGAGCTTGTCTGGGATGGCTGGGCGGAAGAGTAGGCTGTGTTGATGGGACACAGACCCACGGCTCCACAGGCTATGCAAGGCCAGATCCCACCCTGTCCGCCAAAAGCTGTACAGGCTTCCATAGCTCAGCTGCAGACCACCATGTGGGCAGGGAGCTCAGGAAACACCCATCCCACTCCTCTGGATTTGCTGTCTGAAACCTGCTGAAACCTCAGCAACACACTGAGGCCATGCACAACTGCTTCAGTTCCTGACAGGCAGCTCGAAATTTTACATGACAGTGACCTCAGGGATGGAAAAAAGCCTCTTCCAAGTGATGAGGATTTCTTCTTGTTGTTGCCTTTTTCAACTTTGGTAGCCACAGATTAATGCGTCCCACTGCTAAAGAAGCACATAGAAGTGCAAGGCAGCTGGGAGAGTAAATAGCTATGAATAAAAAAAGAGGCAGTGCAAAATGCATGAGGTAATTTTAAGGTTCCAGGCAAAGGTTAACCCCCGCTCTCTCCTTATTAATAAAGCTGCCAAAATCCTTAACTTTCCAGTTGCACGGTAATGGCGGTGTGCCCGGATCCTTTGGCTACTTGCCCTTTTTGTTTTAGAAACTAAAATACAAAACATATGTTATGACTCTGTACCTGGGACCAATCCTTCATGACACTAAGCATATCAACCACCTTTGGCTTCAGTGTAAGAACACGGGATCAGCACTTCCCAGGACTGGACCTGTAGGTTTTTGTTTTCATTTTACATACGTATACCCTCTTTTCTTCACTCCTATGGAGATTAGTCCATAAAAGAAATGCAGAACTGGACATAAATTTCAGTGCACTTACCGTCGTGGTAATGACAGTAGTTGGGTTTGGGATAACTCTGATGCTTAAAGTCACCGTTCCAGTTTTAATTAGGTGAGTAGTTTTATCCTTGGCAGATAGTAAATTATCATCTGTTATATAGACGCGTAGTCTGTAAATCCAGTTTGTATCAAGTCCGCTCTCATAGTCAAACCGTGATGCAAGAATCAGCCGAGATGTGTTGGAGCCAGCACTTGGTGAAAAGGTGAAATGATTGTTCATGTTGCCTGCAAAAAACCCAACACTAAAATGCCAAAAAATTTACTTTAATCCCACATTAAAGTAAATGTACAGAACAAGCGAAAGGATCAGTTTCTGTTGACAACTTGTTATGGATTACTATACATGTGTGCAGTGAAATATCATTAACAAGAATGGCTCCTTGATCTTCCTGATACCATATAAAATAATCTAAAACAATACAGTCATAAAAGCATTAAAATGTAGAATAAGACCATCTATGGGGACACAGCTGCGAGAGGGCTGTGGAAACACTTCAGAGCCATAGCGCACACAAAAGGTCATCTGAATGACCTCCTTACAGCTGAGAAAGCACCCAGAAGCAGCAGCACCCAGCCGGGGCAAGGACCCTATGCTGTTGCAGGGCTCATTCCAATACTGGGGTGTCCCTGGAGCAGCCCCTAGGCCACATGGGTGCCACCAGTATCTTCAGAGCCCTCTCCAGCCCCTCTATGGCTTCTCCCTCTGCCTACAGGCAGAGACCTTTGAACAGGTCCCCCAGAAGAGAGCTAATGACTCGGAGACATTAATTGCCTCCAGAGCTTTGTCTGCACTGTGGGGGCAGAGAGGGGAGTTCAGTGATGCTAGCTCCCCAGCCCTCATTTTCTGTCCATATGGCTGGAGATCTGCTAGTGGCCTGGGCTGCAGGTAGGCTAGCCCAGCTATTAGGCTCCTGACAGACCACACGTACAAGAGATCAGAGCCATGAAGAGGCACCAAATGTGCTTTGGTTTTGCTCTTGTTGCCCCATAGAGCTCCAGAGTTGAAGTGGCCTTGAAGGCCATGTCTATTATACAACACAAAACAGATCATGGGCTGCTTAGAGGCCAAACGCATGGCACAGCTCATGTCTGTAGAGCCAAACCTGGACCTGTGGTTAGATCCTGATTTACTAATACAAACACAACCTTTGTATGGGTTTGTGTGTAAATACCACTGCTGCAGAGCCCCTCTCCAGCATTAAGGGGCTGCAGTAGGACAGAAGTTCTCTCTTTTTCGCTCACAGCTTTTTACTGGCACCTGGACAATCCACTCCCTCCTTCTCAGCAGTCACCTCAGCAATGAAAAAAGGAATTTCCTTAAGAGAATGCATTCCTTTTTTTGTGAGGCCAAATGTCATCCAATATCATTGCAGTTCTCCAAGTGGATGCAGCTGATTACTAGGTTCAAACACACATTCTTATAATGGGGTTTTAGTGCATATAGCATGGACCTAGGACATGCGGGTTTACTCAGTGGATTTGAACTGCGTACCAGCATCTAAAAGTGAGGTACACAGAGTAACAGAACCCAACATCATTTCTCAAGATTTACTCAGTTGTAATTGGAAGAGAAACTTGACCCTGCATAACATTCCAGCTCATTCTTCTGAAGTCCTTGTCAACTGTGTAATTAATTGCCAATTAATTAACATGGTAGGCAATCCAGTCTTGCAAGGGAATGGTTCTAGGTAGTAGCACCAGTAGCCAGCTTGTGGAGAGACATCTCTTTTGGTAAGCAGCAAAGTAATGATGTGCAGAACCTGTGGATCACAACTAGCTCATGATGAGAAGTAGCACATAAACTGTGCTAGTTTTTTATTTAAAATCAAAGTGAACCATCAGCATTCACTAATTTTTGTACTGCTCCCAGCTCACACACCATGACAGAGTACCTTCATTAATGAAGTAACGTAAAGATCTGGGATCAGAATCGCGATCTCGACATTGAATCCTGAAGCCATTAATATTGGTCCCAACAGCTAAGCTGACTGGGATTTGAAATGAATAGAAATTGGGTGAACAAACTGGTTCTTCATCATTTACTTCCAAAACATTGACAGTCACCTGAAAGAAAAGAGCAATAAAAAGCTGAAGCACCTCCACTGTGCTGAGCCAGAATTTTATTAACTTCAGAAACTGTATCATTTTGTCCATTTTGGTCTTTCTATTAACAGCAGTTGAAGAGCAATGAACCTCCCTTCCAATCTAGTGTCTACCAGAAAATGTCTGTGATCATTTGACCTCCAATTCTTGTGATCGGCACTCTTCTGGTAACAGGTTCCTTAACCTGAACCATCTCCCAAAACTCTGGGGTTTTCAAGCTGATGCATCTGACTATTTGAATCACCTGAATCATGTCATAGTTAGAATGAAAAATAATAATAGTACCAAGTATTCATTAAACTTAATTTCAAATCTCTCAAATTGGTTCACAGTCATTAGTTAGGCTTCTTGGCATATTTAATAATAATGAAGAGAATGATCCATGGAAGGAAGGAATACTCCTCATAGACTGTTTCCAATGGGAGAGAAATGCTGGAAATGGCCTTCTGAATGGCTGGGAACAGCCCGGGTAGCACCAGGTGTGCTTAATGTCATCTGGGATTAGATGGCTGAGAGAAAAACGTTACCGTTCTCAAAGTTGTTTCCTCTAATGTCTGTTGGTCTTTAACAGGCAACAGATAAACTTGTCATTGTTAAAAGATCCTGATGTTGAATATTCCTTAATCATCACCTTGCAATATTATAGTTGATAAAGAGATTCAGTACCTCCCACCTAGCATCGCTATGGGTGGTGCTTGGCTGGAATAGAAAGCAGGCCTAGTGCCTGTATCCCCCCAACAGATGTGCAAAAATCAAACTGAATGCAGTCATGAGGGAGAAGACATAAAAAGGAGTAAAAAGGAGTCTGTATGTGAAGGACACTGGGATTCTTCGAAAGAATTTACTATAAAATACCTTTGTGGATATACCATCCATATTTTTTCTTCTGAATAAAATACGTCTGGGCAGCAAACTTGAGCACAGCCCTACTGTTTAATGTTATCATGGTCCCTGGCATGCTCTTGGCTCCTAACAGATAGCACTATCAGGGACAGAACTAGATCACAGTTGGGGAAGGCACATGTAAGGATTCATCTCCAGTAGGCCATGTGGACACAGCTGTACTGGGCTGGACCCTCTGACATTATCTCAAGAGGCTGCCCAAGCCCTCATCCCATCCCCAAGGTATGCATCACATCCCCTCTGTCCCACCACATGAAAGCACAACTCTGATGAACTGCAACACAATTCTTGCATTGCTTTGGGCACTTTGCAGTGAAAAAAGTCACATACAAAATCAAAAGTGTGTTTGAGGGCCAAGGGGCATTACACATGTTCCAAAAAAGACTTGGCATTAAGCATGGTTACAATCAGGTTGTGCTACCTGGCCTCAAGACCTTGTCCTTTTTCTATTTTCCAGTACATATGTAGCCATAAAGATTATCTTAAATTGTCTAGGGCACAGAAAACAATTTCACTGCCCAGGTAAAATATGAAAAAAAGACTGAGAAACAAAAAATACAGAATCAAAAATATTACTTCAGTCCTTTTTGTAAGAAATAAACCAAGACTGAGTGAACAACCACCTCTTTCATCTGACTTATATATTACTCTCTGCAGGGTTGGACTTGCCTTTCACAGACCAAAGTGCTTTGTCTAATGTCTTACCCTTCTTGCCAGGAAGAAGAGAAAAAAATGTAGATGAAGGGAGAGAAATAGAGTGGATTTACTCACAGATGCTGTTACAGTCTTCTCTTGGTCTGAGGCCTGTACTGTGAAAATGTGTTTCTGAGTTGTTTCATAGTCTAATCCAGCTAAAATCTTCACATCTCCTTTGGTTGGGCTGATCCAGAAGATATTTGTGTAATCCCTGGTGCCCCCTCCAGCTACAATGGAATAAGTGATGATACTGGGTGGCCAGTCCTTGTCTCTGGCATTCACTCTTCCAATGCTGGATCCAACTGAGACAGAAAATCCATATTTCATTAACATTTTAAGGAAAAGGAGGTACAGAGTACTTCTTCCAACCCCAACTTGATAAAACTGAACTAAAGATACATCTTAGATATGTTTTTCTCCCAAAAAAAGTAAAGCAAAGGTGTGAGAAATACTAGTTCACCATGCTGTGCTATGGATCCCCCATGCATGGGCTTGCCTGCTAGCAATAAATACCAAAATGCAAGGAGTCTACAGAGAACCACAACAGAAGTGCTCTAGCAGTGAGGGCCACCCCGAGCCCTGCACCGACACGCACGAACTCCTGCCCTGTGGCAGCCTGAGCGCTGGCTTGGTTGGTTGGAGGAGCAGGGCTCTTTGTCTGCCTTGAAACGCAGTTGCTGCTGTTCCTTCCGAGGCATCTGAAAAAGTTTGAATTATCTTCATGCCAAGCATTTATGAAGCAAACTACAAATGGCAGTGCTGTAAAATTTGAGAATGAAGATGAGACTGTGCACGCCCATTTTCACAGACATTGATTCAACATTGTGTGGATCCACATGACTCAAGGATATACAGGATGAATAGCGCGCATGCACAGGGTAAGACAGAAGGAGGATGTAAATGAAGGATTGGCATTTTTTTTGTCTTTCCTGACCCTGTGAACTTCAGTCCTACTGCAAACTCTTGTCTCCTGTTTGGTATGGCAAAAGCAAGCACCCTGTTAATGTCAACTCAACCCAAAACAAAAGGCAGTCTGAGTCAGAAAAAACAGTATTTCTCTTGATAGTCTCAGTATCCAGCAAAGTTCTGTGGCTGACACAGAGAACTTAACAGACATATCCATATCACAGATGGGTTTCGAGTGTTATATTGCTAAGATACATGTCAGTGGTATGAGGAGACACACAGAGAATAGGGAATGCTACAAACCACCATATTATGCCCACTGGTAGACAGCGCAGAAAGCCAAGCTCTATCCATGAACCATAGAAGCAAAATCTGGGCAACAACAACAGGCTGCTGAGCATTGCAAGACACTGGTATGAGCACCTGAAGGTCAGGGTCCTCTGATTGATGAGTGGCCGTCCCATGCCTCCTCGCGCCCCCTTAGCATCCCTCACTTTCCTAGCAGTTTGGCTCCTGCAGGAGCCTGGGCAGAAGGTTGGTATTTGGTACATCAGGTTATATGAGGGAGAGGCTGAAGCCAGGGAAGATGCCATTCTCATGCTGACTCCTCTGCACAACAAGCAGCACAGCACAGAGCTGGCTGGTGGTCACACCTGGCACACAAGGATTACCGAGGAGGCAAGATGCCATGGCACTACTCTGCAAACACATGAGATGCAGGACTCACCAGGGAACAGGAAGGGTGCTGAGATGGGAGTCAAGCATGTGAACAGTTTCAACAGATTTAGTTTTAAGGCCACGTTTGCAGCTGTGAGTCCTGGGCCGTGGCAGGAATGGGAAGGACCCTGGCTCCAGGCAGGAGGAGCTGCTCTGACTGCTGTCTGGCTGAGTGCAGCCTCCCCATCCCACCCCATCTTCAGGGCACCCTCTGCACCCAAGGTGAGCTGGGTCTAATGGGACAGTGGAGTGGTCATCCTGCACCATGCCTGGGCCAGGGGAGTCCTCACTTGTCTGTGTCAGTCTATGATGGTTTCTTTGCACCATCGCAGTTCCTCCAAAAGGCTAATTTAGCAAGAGCAGAAAGACGGTCTAAAACAAGACATCTGAGTTCAGTTCCTGGCTCTGTCACAGATTTCTTGTGCAATTGCTGAATTTGTCTGTGTCTCAGCTTCCATCTGTACAACTGGAGTTGTTGCCAGTTTTGTCTATTTAAGGGTAGTAGGTGGTTGTATGGTGAGACCCTGGTTGAACTGGAACTTTGAGCCATTCTCCTCATTCAAATATATGAAAATCCATTTAAAGCAAAAAGGTACTCATCAACATGGTAACATTGTTTTTATCATGTAGGTGCTACTTACTGTACCTTTAGTAATTTCTGGAACATTAAATTCATATGACAAATTACTGAAGACTGGAAAAAATTCATTCACTGGCTTTATCCTGATGTAAATGTAGATGATATCTGGAAATATAACAGAAGATTAAATCATAGTTAAGTATGGCTGTGAAATTTTCTCATGCATATATTCAAAATACATATGGTATTCCTCTCTCCATGCTGTTACAGCACAGGAAAATATCAAAAGAAGTGTAAAAGGGATACTTGCTTGAGTAGTTAGGACAGGCAATATCTTGCACCCTGACAGTCAAAGAATAAACTCCAACTCCTAGATTAGCTGGATTTTCTAAATCAATACTTTCAGTCATCTAAATTAAAAAGAAACACAATTGTATTTATACTTCCTTACATAAAGTCACAATACACATGATGGCAATTACTTTTCTCAGTGTTCTATAAGTGTGGTCTCCCTCTTGGATATATCGAATTGCTCTGTAGAATTAATACAGGCTATTAATCAATTACAGGATTGAATTCCAGGTTTTTTCTACACGGTCACTCTCTGGTGTCTCTTGGAAGTTCAAAACTCTTTTCTTCTGCCAACAGAATTTCTTCTCCTTAAGTGCAGGAAGTTTTATCATTTGGGTCATAGGGTCTTGGCCTTTTACCTAGTTAATTCAAAGCTCATGTAATGAGCTGGCTATTTACTCTGGCCTTTGTTGGCTCAACAAAAATCTGCTGTTGCTAAATAGTAATAGTTGCTCCTTGAGCTCATGCCTGCAGACATGTATTAAAGGTATCAGGTTCAGCCACGAATGTTTATCCAGGAACCAAATTGTTACTAGATGATGGCTCACTCAGATTTAAATCCTAATCTCCTGAACTCTCTGTCTTTCTGTAGGAGCCTCATAAACGTTGTGGCAGCAGCACTAAAGCACAGACATCCACTGTTGATCCTCTACTGGGAAATTCCTGGAGGGACAGGAGACTTCAGATAGCCTGTTACATTATACATACATGGTGATCAAAGGGCTGACAACAATCATATCCTGTGCAGCAATTAAAATGCTTTTTTTTGTTGGCAGATGAAGCAGCTGAGGACAGTGCTCATTGACATGTATACCTCGGATCAAAAATTAAAGTAAGCCATGCAAAACCGTTTTACTGCTCCTGAAGCACTCTTGTCTTTTAGACAGAATACCTATTTTTTATTGTGTTTCCCTTTTTCTGTAGTTGTCCACAGTTCTTTTTAAAGCAATGAAACAACCACCATTGCACATGTCCACCAGCTAGTGGGGGTTCAGGCCAATGCAAATATGCCAGCAGCTATCAGCATAAGGAACCCATGTTTTGACATGCAAAATCACACAAGTGCAAATCCCACCACACTTTTGTGAAAATTTACGACTCAAAGTGGTTTTACAGTTCTGACCAATGAAGCTGGGAAGTAGTTACTGAGTGTGGGATTTCTCAAGTATTTAAATTCTTCATGCTGAATAGAAAGGATCTTCCATAGTCTGACATGAATAAATGGGTATGAAATGGCATCAAATTTCTCTGTTTATCCATATCAAAGTTGGTGCTTCACACTTCCTAAAAAAGGATAATTTTTTTTTCCAATCGCATCTAGCACATTTATTTAAAACTGGAAAAAACAGTTCTCTGTGCACCAAATTCTGTAGAATCCATAAAAAGCATCCTGTCAAAGGGTATGTAGTTCACATCCAGTCAAAACAGCCATTCACATCATACCCAATGTGACATGAATTACAGTAATTATTTTTTTCTTAGTACAGACAGTGAACTCAAAGAACTTATAATATTTCATAAATTGACTCTGAAATGGGACAATAACATAAAGCCACAAATGACTGACCACAAGTCTTCCAGATACAGTAGACTCCAGAGCGAAATTATTGCTTCCAAAACCAGATAATCCAGTGAAATTAAATCGATTGTTTGATGGATCAACATCAATATCTTTACAGTAATTTCTAAGATTAAGAAGAAATGTCCCAGCGGTCGTATTTTCATTTGCCTCTTTCCTGTTTAAAACAAACATGTTTCTCATCACAGCAACTTATATTTCTCTTGAACTCTTCATATATTACATACCAAAACATTGACTTCCACTTATGTTCTAAGTGAAATCCTAGATCTAAATAAGCAACAGTTGACGAAACAACCCAGAATCTGATCCATACACTGTGGTGGACAACAGCCCTTTACAACAAGCAGAACATAAACATTTAGACAGATCCAAACCATAAATCTGGAACTCAGCTAAACTTCAGAAGCTGCCACCAGATCTTAATGCTCAGGATTAGTTCAATTAATAATTAGCATTTTAAATCATCTTTACATCACTCCTTTCTTCTATATGTTACAATGCTCTCCTGATGAGAAGCTCATTCTTTTCTCCTTAACTAATAGCTGGACCATTCCCCTGTTTTTGTGAAACTAGCATTTCTGGCCCTGCTGTTTGTAGTGAGGGTTCTTGTGATGCACATGATAGAATTGGAGGCAGACGATGTTGATTTAATTTTTTTAATTGAGGGAATTAAATACAAAGAAATGAAGAACCAACAGAAACACCATTAAGCCCTGATTTTGTTCCCTGGTGCAATCCCTTTAAATCTAATTCTTTATTTACTTGCATTTTTTCCCTGAAGATTTTTGCCACCTTCAGATAAAAATTTAAGTTCACTAGATAACAAAGAGACTGTTGTGTCATTGTCATGGATGTTGTAACTAAGCAGCACTCTGAAGAATTGGATTCTCTTCCTGCCAATATGTAAAAGTATGTGATTTAAATTCAAGACATTTCTATTAGATAGTGAGCAAGCAATTTAAACAGATATCCACTAACTGAGAATTCCTCATAGCATCAGTTCTTGGCCTGAGATGCTGGATTTTTATCTACAGCACCGTCAAACTACCAGAAGTACACCTGAAGAACTGCACTATGCAATGTGGTGTACCCTGAAAGATCAGAGCCCAGGCACATCAAACTCTTCAGATGGACAATTTTGACTTCATTCTTTCTATAACACACTTCATCTGTAAAACAGAATTAATGTTATTTTCTCATCTGCAGGTATAAACTACATGATCATCACAAAGGTCTCGGAGCATTCATAACCATAGCAAAGTCCATGACTAAGTTACTGTGTACAGAGGACAACTATAGCAAGAGGCAATTGAGCTCTGAAGACCTTACAGATTATATTAGACAAAAACCATGCAGGTCACCAGGGACAGATTTAGAAGATCAGGAAGTTTAAAATAAAACTCCAGAATTGACTGGCAAGCTTTCCTTGGTGAATGATTCCACGCAGTTTAGCATCAAGTAAGAAAGGAGGATCCTGGGTATGTATAGGTCAGAAAAGTATGTCTGTAACACATGGTTCTGATATCCTAAGGGTTTAGACATCTGAAAGAAAGATAAATGAATTCTCTAACTATACAGAGATATTTTTGGCCCACATTTCCAGTTTGAACATGTCAGGAGATTGAGTTTCATACCCAAAGACACTTAGAGTAAAAACTAACCTTTAAAGACTAATGATAAATGTCCATTTGAACCTCTAGCTGTAGGTCTGGACACCCTAACTGATGTGACCTAGACTGCACACTGGTCTGGGACAACAAGGCAGCACTAAGGCAATGAAGAGCCTCAATACCTGAAGGTAGAAGGATTGCATTCTGGTGGGTTGTCATTGATATCGTCAATAATGATTGTGATCTCCATTTCGCTGGTGTGACCACTGCTAGGACTGTCCTCCACTTGGACAATCAATGAGATGTTAGGATGGAGCCGCAGTGGAAGGGCATCTCGGTCAATTCTCCCAGTCACCTGCAGCACTCCAGTTGCTGGACAGAAAGCAGCCACAAGTTAGGTGTTCGCCATGGGGGGAAGTGACAAACATTCATGGTGTACATGCAAGAGGACAGGGCAGCTCAGCAGACAGGCATCAGAATAAAAAGTCTTCTATGCAAATCATGGCTGGTTTTGTTATTTTTTAAAATTATCTAAAATGGCTCTGAAAGTTCTGCATAAGACTTTAATGGACAGATACCCATTGCTCAAAAATACACTATAGGTGGCTTCAGCAGAGGGCTTGGAAAGCAGCTAGATTTCTCAACGGGCTAGATGGTCTCAAAGAGCTAGTGCAAATCAGAGTTGAGTGCACTCACAGAGCATCAAGGACAATGAGCTGCTAAAGCCTGTGCTGTTCTTGCTCCCTAGCTAGTAAGACCGCTTCACTTTCTACTGTTATTGTTCAAGCATCCTTCAGCACCTCTGAATCTACTCACACATCAACAGACCTGCTCTTAGCTATAACAGATTACATCAAATGCTCTGGTCAGCCATTCACTTCATATTTTTTTTTCACTTTTGTTAGCATCTGTTCAAAAAGAGAAGGTTTTTATGGCAAAGCACAATGCTATTCCCAGAGCACAAAGGAGGTAAAGGAACAGTATATACATCCTCTGCCTTGTGGAGTGTAATTGAGGGAGGGAGGGTGACAGTACATGACCAAAGGGCACAGGGAATCCAAAGCATTTAAGGATCATCCTGATCCCTCACATCACTATGTTGTGTGGCACCTTCTACAGCTGTCATAAGCAGTTCTAAAGCAATATTAGATGAGCAAAGCAGTCACTGAATGCCAGCCCTGGAGCAAAAACCTCAGGGCCCTGGTGTATGTACCCCAGAGAGCACAAGGACTCTTTTGGATGGCCTTGCCTGAGGAGGCTCATGACTTGAGCAATGAAGATGAGGTGCAGATTTGCTGTGCACTTCAACACTACAACAGATTTCAGACAGGAGAGTCTATTATGAGACATTATGGTCTAACTATGTGCAGCTGTTTCAAGAGCCCCAGAATGGTCACTGCAGTCCTCAGAGATTAAGAAGAAGGCAGCTAATCTTCCTTCCACCCAAGGGACCATCACCCACCAGCCATAAATAAATATTTGTCAAGAAGTCACCTTTGGCCTACTTTCCTCGAGATATCTTACTGAATCTTGGTCAGCTAACCAAAAAGTTTGACCCTAATAACATACCAAGCATTTCTTATTTCTATGGATAGCCACAGAATAAAGTAAGTCAATTTAAAACTAAGGCAAAAACATTTTCTCTAGAGTAACCACTCTCTTTTTGGGGGATCAGAAGGCATATTTTTGTTTGTCTTACATGGATTTATGGAGAAATATCTGTCAGAAGACTGGATGCTGTAGAAGAGTCTGCTGGGAGAGTCACCATCATCAGGATCTTTAGCTGTTATATTGGCAACAACAGTTCCTGGGCTTTGCTCCTCTGGAATCCTGTAGATTCCTTGTTTTCTACAAGATGAAACAAAATTCAGCAAAGTGCACATCTGTGTTTGCAAGGGCAGCTGATTACAGACTTAGCTGAGCAGCCAACTGTAGCAGCAGAGCCATGGCCACGCTGGGCTATTTGCATGTCAGGGTAAATATCCCAGTCACTGCTCCTGCCAGCTGGACACGTAGCAATAGCTGAACTGGTATGTGGTCATAAAGCATGACATAGCCACACAAATAAGTGTCCTTCCCCTGCCACTTTTTCACAGTAATAACAATTTGACTTTCACAGAATCATGGAAGCTGAAGATGGAAGGGGCTGTTAAGTCATGCAGTCCATCTCCATACAGAGACACCAGCTTGTAAAGCCACTTGCTTTAAGTCCTTGATTTTCCAAGAGGAAAACAAAATTAGCAGCAGTGATGTAATTAATCATCTTTTGGAATGAATGTTGGAGGCTTTTGGGGGACAACAATGTTACTAAAATGCTGAGTTGCCCCTGCAGTGAGGAGCACTCCTGTGGGTGCCGAACAGATAAAAATGAACCAAACTACTGTCAGCATCTGTCTGTGATTCATTTTACATAGACAAACTGGTTCTTTACTGCTGCTGTTTGGTATGCCAGTGCTCCCAAATTTCCCATTAATTAAGTGAGTTTTATAGTTCAGATACAGTCTGGCACGCAATTGTGCAGGACTGCTCATAATAGTTGCAGTTGCATGTTGACATGGGTACTCAGGTATGCAATTATGGTACTTGAACCACGTGCAAAAGCAGGCATGGTCAAGCACACAAAACCTGTATAAGGAACTTATGAAGGCTGATTTATACTACTGAAACACACACAAACACACAAACATCTGATTCTGGAAATCAAAGGGAGTTGAAGGTGATCAAGAGTTCAAAAAAGCCTTAGGAATATGTTTCAAGACTGAATCCTTTTACACATTTTAAACTTCCTATGTCAACACTTAGCTAGTTGACTGGCCCGTAGTTCCCAGTATTGGAAAGCATAAGCCCTTCATTGTCTTCTGAAAACCAACATCATGTGGCACTTAGCAATTGGAGCAGAGAATTGCAGAGGCAGAACAGAGCCATGCCTCCAGGTCTCCCCATTCTTAAATGGTTAAGAAGACACAGTATCTTCAACTGTTTTGTCAGCTCATATAAAAAGAGGAAAGCATACAGAAGAGAAATCACATAGGGTTTTCCCAGTAAAAACACCTAACTTACAGCCAGAAGTAAACAAAGAGTTTGTGAAGGCTGTGGAATCAGTGTATTTATTAAGTTTCTATCTCACTCTTGGCATTGGATCTCTTCCTTCCTTGTTCTCCTGTTGCTTCCAGAGTCGCTCAGAAACAAAACAAATAGCAACAGATCTCCTTTGCTACCAAAAATGCTACCCCAAAATTCCTCTGTGATCACTGGGGAATACGGGAGGGACAGCTCTAACTGGTTTTGGCTCAAAGTATAGAACTCCCTGTGCCCACGGGGACCACAACTCCAGCCTCTCTGTGGACACCAAACTCACCACAGCTCTACCTTCACAGCCCTACCAGCCCTCCTGCACCCTGCACAGTCTGTTGTCCTGTCCCCACCAGATCTCTCTGGAAGAAGCAGGACGTTATTGAGCACATCCCACAGCACTGAGTACTGTGCAGCTGGGGAGGAGATGGGGCCACTTCCTACGCAACTACGTCTGGGCTGTGTCCTGTTGTCCATCTGTCTGCCACCTGCCAGTGGCTTTTTACAGGATGGTTCAAGCAGAGCCTTTAGACACTGCAATGTAATTGAGAAGGAAGCATATGTTTGTTTTATTGTCTTCTCCTTTGTTTTCCTGACTCCACAAGTTTTCCATTGATTTTACCAGCCAGAATTTCAAAAGGCTGAATGCCAATGTAGTGTTGTGAACACCAAAAACAGATGTGCTTGCATATACTATGGGAACAATTAAAAAAAACCCTTTGAAACTCTGTTCTTGACAGCTTTGATCGGCAAAAAATAAAGAAGGTTTGCTAACTCGTCAAGTTTCCCCAGCTCCCATCACAGCAATAATTATTCTGGTGTCAGAAAGTACATAGGCCCAGCATGCAGCTCACATTTTAGCAGTGGTAAGGCCATACATGTGCATGCTGAGGACAGATCATGAAGTTTAATTTAGTCTAATGTTCTTTACAAACTGAGCTGCTCTTTTTGGTCTGTAGCATCAATCTAAAAGGGAGAAGATTCAAACAAATACCAGATCTTATTCGTGCCATGTGAGAACTGAGTCTTAGAACTTAGGTGTTATGGATGCTCAAGTCACTGCAGCTTTCACTAATTCAAACAACAGATAAATATTTTAAAAGGCTCTGCTAGCATTCCAGACATACAGATAAATAAACAGAAATGGCGACATTTGGAGGAAATAATCAGTCTAGAACACAATGTGCAAATGTTGGCACTGGGAAGAGGATTCCTCCTGCTTGTAGCAGTACAGTAACATGGAGCAAGCTGTTAATCTTATTGATTATTGCAGACATGAGGTTCAAGTATTAAGTAAGTAGCATCAACAACAACAAAAAATCCATGTCTGTATCTAACATTTCATTCTTCTGTTTCTCCAGATTCTCCACCCCTTTACCCAGCAAGGTCCAAGATCCTTGGCCTCAGCCCAGGAGTCAGGCATTGCTCTGGCTCCACAAAACACTCAGAAGATTGCTCCAAACAAGTCGCTGGAAACCTCTTGGCATGGCTCAAGTGCTATACATATCATAAATCATAATAGTATATCTTAAATTTTCTCAGCAGGAACCTTGTAGAGCCTCAGGATCAGGAGACATATAGAGAATGTCTTGAATCCAATCAGTGTCTCATACAAGTGGAAAAGATAAATTAATAACAGAATCAGATCGACTATAATAATTGTCAAGCTCCTGCTTCCAAAACAATCATCCATCGTGCTTTCCACCACAAAACAGAGTGTTGGTGGCACAGGTATATTCTTTCCCATTTTTCCAAATTTCCAACAATATTCCTGGTTGCAACTAAAAGCCCATTAGTCTTCAAAAGCTATTTCTGGCTTGTGTCTTATGACAGAATTTCCTGCTCGTGACACAGCAAGAGACGACAATGTTTCAAAGATCACCAGGATTGTTTACAAGTGTGTCTGGGAAGAAGAGGAAGACAGATCAAACGTGAGACCTTTTAATGTCTAGACATTTCTGCATGAATAAACATCATTATGGTGAAATGCACATCTGCATGAGAGGTAAATTCTATATGATTGTATTCACACAGGGTGAAATTAATCTCCTTGCCTGAACTTGTCCAGAGGTCTTTGCACAGCTTTAACCTCTCTAAATGCTAACAAGTACAACAGGCTTGTTTGGCTGTTCATAGCATGAAGGCAGACTCTGGTAAACTTGAAACCATTAAGAATATAAATAAGAATAAAAGAGGGAAATGAGGGCAAACCTTTCCAGTAAAAGAACAGGAATCATAGCAAAATTAAAATACTGTTTTCAGTAGTATTTTGTTACAATGACTTGCCCTCATGTTACACCCTCCCATTAGTGCCAAAGCAGTAAAGCTGGGAAAATAAAAATCTAAATCTACATTTTGAGAACAACAGACGTTTTTCACTCACGTGGTAAAATAAGGTCTTTCATCATTGATGTTAATTATATTTACATTCACTGTTTTAGTCAAGTTGAGTCCCTCTGGATCCGTTACTGTTATGTTTAAAAAGTAACTGTTAAATAAGAAAACAAAACAAGAATAGTTCTGTGGCTGTGTAGGAAAACATTTCTCTGCCTACTGTAAGCTAATAGACCACATGTATAAAATACATTCTCACCAGTGTGGATCTTTCTCATAATCAAATTCTTTTGTGGAAAAAATGGCTCCGCTTTCTAAGACCAAGAATGGCACTGGTGCAGGGTGCAGTGAATACTGAAATGAAGAAAGCCAGGAATTAGTCTTTGTTTCTTTAAACATCCCTCCATTAATTTCTGGCCTTGTAGAACAGGCAAAGTTACAGTTCAGCATTTGCCTCAAACTTTGCGTAATGAAACCTGCTGACATTCAGATGCCAGCACAAGCCCTGATCATCTGAGCTGAAGCAGCTCAAACTCAGTCATATGCGCTTTGCTTTCCAGCCAGCGGAGAGTCACAGACACTGAACTACATGAAAGCCCGTGCTATTCCCTACCTCTATGAACTCCAGGTCTACAATTAGAACTTAACATTTAGGCCAGCCAGAACAGCCACAGCACCATACGAATAATTGTCTTTGTCGTGGCAGCAGAGTATATGCACAAAGAAGAGAGAAAAGAAGGGGTGAGGCTGGATTTGGGGGACATAAGACCTGTGGAGAAGGCAATGAAGTTTGGGTGTCCAGAAGATGGGAGAAGGCAAGGAAAGGAGAGTGGACTTTCACAGAGTACATGAGGGTGTGAGGTTGAAGGGTGTTCACAACAGCCCAGCGTGAATGTGGCTGCTCAGGGGCAGCGTGTAGCAGCAGCCACTTTGTGCATTGCACGACACAAATGGGTACCACACCAGTGCACGGGTGTGGGAGGGAGCTGAGCACACCAGCACCATACACAGCAGGGAGAAAAGGGCAGCACCCTGCTCCCTGTGGCCACGAGGTAGCTAGTGTGTACCCACCACGTCCTCACTGCTATCTTGCACATGCCATCACCAGTAAAACCTCAAGGACATTTCCTTTGCTAGTGCAGGTGCTAATGATACCCATAAAGTCTGAAGTATACAACATCAGAGGGTCATGTACTATACAAATAATCTGCAAAATCCACTGAGCAGATCTGTACAGGGAGTGCAACTGCTCTAGTGTTCTTGTGGAAAAAAACAGGAGGTACATAGAGTTGAGTCAAACAACTTGCCTCCTGCAATAATAGATTTAATTGAAATTGCTTTAAAAAAAATGGTTAGGTGATGAAAATTCTTTTAACAATTTTTTGTCAGTTGGATTTTCTAGATTCCCAGCATTTCTGTGTTTGCAGCTTCTTATTATACCTGAGATTCTTCAGGGCATGTGGAACTCACTGCCATTGCTTTCAAAAAAAAAGCAGAGCTAAACCCGCAGGCCTCTACTTCCCTCCTCACCAGCTCAGGTTTGGTGGTTTACTGGGCAAAACCTGAAGATGGACTTCAGCTAACTGCTCTCTTGAGTAATGCTACACATTGGAGTAGCATCTTCAGGTTCAGTTCTTGAACATGCTGTCTTCTATAAAGCCACAGCCAATAAAGCAAAGCTACAAGTTCTTATGTAAGTGCAGTTACTTTTCCCTGTCTGCAAACAAACTTATCACTTTCCAGAATTTCTTGCTAATACCAAGAGTATTTTCAGATCAGCTAACACATTTTCTTAACTGAAGGTCACAGTTTGCCCTGGGATTGTCAAAAAGCTGAGGTTCAGTTGCTTTGTAAGTGATTTCCTTACTGTCTCATTTAAAAGAATTTACATTGTGATACAGAAGGTTAAAAATTTTATTTACTTTTAGTTACTCTCATCTACAAGAAATGTTTTGCAAGCCGTTTAAAAAAAAAAAAAACCAACCACAATTTCTACTGTACCTCTGATTAACTATAACAAACTCTGCCTTCAATATCCCTTAATTTTGGAGGGCTGAGAACTCAAAATACCATTTGTGTCTGAACATTGAGTCTGGGTTTTCTTAGTTTATTATTGAAAATGCTTCTTTATTCCTGACTAAACCTTTTCCTGTGTTCCTGATAAGGAAGGAAGTTGCTGAAAGATGCTGGCAATTAGCATTTCAGATACAGTGGAATATACTATCTGTTTTTTTCCTTTAACACAACTTACTTTGAGTTCAGCATTTTCAGGATCAGCTGCATCAACTTGGTAAATGCATTCTGGAGGTGTTCCTTCCAAGACATAGATCGTTACAGCTGCATGGATATAAGCGTACTCAGTGTTAGTTGGGTAAGAATAAAGAACATGGCAGCAAACATACTGATACACTGGAGCTGTCCAGATGTATTGCTGCATTTTTTCACTTCACAACTATAATTCCAAAATCATCGCAAAGAGCACAAATACTCAAAAGATAAAAAGAAACCAATTGCATATCTGTAAAGAAGCAACCATCACTGTGAGTTGCAAAACAAATTGTGCCTTCAGAAGAAAGTCTGATCTTTACATATGGCTGATCTTGAGCTGCTCACAGGGTATGGAGTAAAATGATGCATCTGTGTCTTTGCTATGCAGATGGGAAGAACATAGCCCTGTGCTAGTTCCTCATCTCCTTTGCCTCCCTATCCACCCCCTGTCCCCTGCCAAGAGAGCTCAGAACCTTCCATCTTCATTTCTGCTTTTCCTTTCTACCTGCAAGGTAAATAAATAGTGGATGGTTGAGAAATGTTTGCCTTATTAAGGGTGCTAATTCAGTGCAAGGTTGCTTATTTCCATGGCAAGAATTCTCACAGCTGGGCTATCCCTTACTGGGCCAACAGGCTTATCTCTCCTTGGGTAGAGCGATTAACAGAACAACAGATCTTTAGATCACATTATTTCCTTTATGCCCTTTAGTGTCTTCTGGACCTGCTGTTTCTGGACTATTAGTTTCACTGTGACCCTTGCTGACTGCTGCTTCTCATAAGAACAGTGGGAATCCCAGAGCAGCGTAATGAGTTGTTCCCAGAGGACAACAATATGAATATAAAGTTTAATGAGAGGGAGATGCTTTTTCATAACCAGCGAATGCGCAATTAGTGTCTAATTGTAGCTGGTACTGTTAACTAAAGCCACACAGTTAGACAGATCAGACATCTGTGCTCACCAATTTATGGCAGCTGTAGCTGAGAGTTAAGCTGATGCGCTTATTTGTAACAAGCTCCCACATAGAGAGTGTTTCATGCTGTGCCGATCCCCTGAAGTGTCACATTTAATTATTATTAGATTCCAGCATCACCCATGATATGCAAGACACCAGCTATACTGAGAATATGACACAGCCTCTTCCCTAAGGGAAGCTAATTTGCTTTACAAACTAAGTGTTGTGTGGAAGCAGGAACGTCAACGTGCTTAGTTAGGAGGCATTAGTGAAGCAGGCTGAATTTGAGTGGGCCTGGTTTGACCCCATCCGGGCCCATGAACCCTGCCCTCTGCAGCAAGCAGAAGTCAAGGCTGCAGCCACACTGCACTGCTGAGCACCCCAGGGGCTGCAGCCGCAGCCAATGTAACGCTGCTGCTGGTCCAGATCTGGGGGGTTCAGCAACCAGTTCCAAATACCTACCACGAACAGATCACAGGTTGATATTTTCAGATTTAAAAAAAAATGAATTCTTGAATGCTCTTCTGTACAGTGCTGTTAGAATATCAAGACTTCAAACAGGCTCAGTACCTCATGAAATAACAAAAGCATATTTTTACACACTACCTGAACTGTTCTGTCTATGCACGAACACATAATAAATACATCACTGTACTCTGTTGCCTCATGGTACAATTTTTCCAGATCCCTCTCAGTAAATAAATAAGATAAGATTTCTCAGAGAGTATGACAATTATTTCCTATCCTTTTTATTGGTGGTGTTGTCACTCGCATTAGGTACTGCATGGCATGCAGAGCCTGCCATGATGACAGCAGGGGTCCAGACACCCCAGCCTCCTTCCAAAGGATGCTGCACACTCCTCCCCATTGCACCTTTGCCTGTGGTCTGAATGTAAACCTGGATAGCACCATCTGTGCTGTGCAGGAGACGGAACTCTTTGCCTCTTTCCATTTGCACCACCACAGTTCACAATCTCTGAGATCTCACTCTTCAAACTGATTTTCCACTTAATTTCTCATGTGCAGGTGCAAATGCAATATACAAGTGTAAAACATTGGCAGAATAACATTTTTATCACTTTCCCTCAGAAATTCTTGCACATACACAATATACACTTATTTAAATTCATCTTGTTTATTCAAATCAGCTCAGTTTTCACTGAACTACTGAAAAGATACCCATACTCAATGGTTATATCCTCACCAAACTTCTAGTTTCTAATACATACCTCTACGTAGGTATTCATCTCATCAAAAAGAAAATAATGTATATATTGTTATTAAAAATTATTTTTTCTTTTAATTCTTCAGGTGCTTCAGAATGGTTAAATCATTTTTGGTCAAAGCTTCAAGAAAACTAAAAGGGCATTTCCAGAGATGCAGCATAACAAATACGTGTGTAAAATAAAGCTCTGATAAAAACAGTGTCCTGTTCCTCTCCTGTTTTCCTAAAGTAAAATGCTTAGACCACTTTAGCTGAAGGCACCGTATGCAGCTATATTCTTTTTTAATCTGATATCATCTTTTCAAGTATTGTTCTTTTCAAATACCAGCATTATCTTACTTTGAATTGCCATATTTCCTCGAAATACAGGATGTTCGTTTTTATCTGTTACTTGGACAGTCAGTATGTTAAGGTCAGTTCTCCCAGTTGTATCTTCAACAAAAATCTGTAAATCAAAGCTCTTTGGCATAGTTTCATAATCTAGGACAGGGTTTCCAGTGGTAACAACCTGAAAAGAAAAAAACATCATTAGCACACGATGCACGAGGTATAAGTTATAGTCTGTATGAGTGAATACAAGTAAAGGGACACTTTCCGTGACTAAGAAGTGAGTATTTTAGATCATCATCTACTTGCTAGCACATTTATTGCCAGTGGCAGGAATATGAGAAAAACAGAGTCAAAAGAACAAAATGTTGGGGCTTCATGGAGCAACTCAAGGACCTCTTGTGTGAGGGACTGTCTGAGGAGAAAGCCTGGAAGGAGCTGTCCTGACCCACAGGCAATACTTTTCCTTCAAGGTCAGGACTACATCTTGCAGATAATTGTCCATACCAAGTCTTCACCTTTCCACACCGAGCTCCAGGGGCAGTCGAGGTGTGAGAGGACTGAAAACTGGGAGGAAGCCCTGCAGGACACAAGGGCAGCTGCTTCACTATTTCTGTGAGTCAGGAGCATGACGGGGAAGACCTTTTACTTGCAATAAGGAGTGTGGAGGCAGGAGACCATATAATCTAGCAGGTACCAGCCCCTTCCTTGTATAAGCTGTGTCTGGGAGAAGACCTGCAGGAAACCACAGGAAAAGGGGAGCTTCATGAGCACACTGTATGAGAGAGGGACCAGAACCGTTTGGTGAAAAAGTTGAACTAATTAAAAAAATAACAAAGGCCTTAAGTTTTGCAAGATTGATTTTTTTTTTTTAAGGGCTTCCAGCTCTGCATATTGCCTCTTAAGACAGAATTTGTACAAGCACAAGACTGACGTTCCATGAAGAAAACATTAAATACGTTCATTTTGGACTTAGGATGAGTCCAGAGCAACAGCAGAATGCTGAGAGTTGTATACCTCAATTTTCACTGCTGAAGCTAATAAAGAAACAAGAACTTTCTTTTCTTTGACAGGAAAATAAAAGGTGACTGTTAAATGTGCTGCATAGCTAAAAAACTGTGAAATTTGAACACAGTGGCAGAGTGCTGTGGAACTGGAGAAGGGGAAGAGTTGGGGCTCACAAGTGTGTGTGACAAGGAGCATGTCAGCATATTCACAGTACTGTAGAATGGAGGAGCCTGAAGAAGATGCAGAAGGAGAATGATGAAATATATCCTTGATTTCAGATGAGATGCCATGACCAGAGGACAAATACAAAAGTGATGCCAGCACCATTAGAAGACAGAAGCCAAAATAGAGCTGATTAACAGACAGTTGGAGGAGAGTGAACAGAAGCATAAACGTTTTATGCCTTCTGGTATGTAAAACAGCTGCTCTCTGGAACCTTGTGGATCTTTTTGTTACAATACTGCAGGAGAAAACAACTATGTCCTGGATGGTCCTATATTGTACAAATAGAAGTTTCCCATAAAAATGATGCTAACTCAGAAAAAAACATTCGACAAAAGCTTCTAACACCAGTGGGAAAGTTGTTCTCCAAAATGAATGTTTGCTAGAGCTCTAAATACAGTATACAGGTGCAATGAATTCAAAATGAGAAACAGTCCCATTTCTAAGCATAAATTATGTTCTCTGGGGGGTACCCCTCCAGTTCACATCCAAACAATTTCATTGGTGTTGTAACTACAGCCAGACTGCCTGAACATACATCTTCCACACTCCTTTATAGAGACCTTGCAAGTGAAGATGTGAATCTAGATGATCTCTCTCTAGGTTGCTTTTGAGGACAGGTGGCCACTGCTGTAGGCTGAGCCACAGTTCACCTGTCCTTCAGGTGGGAGCAATGCTTACTGATAAGAAGCAGCACTGTACACACTTGAAGCAGCTGCAGGCTTCATGGAAGGGGGTCTGGAGTCACCACATGACTGTCTACTCCTTCTTCCACCTGAGAATTTCACTGCTCCTTGCTCCCCCTTCACTCCTGAGATGCAGAGGGAGCATCACTAACAGCATCAAGGTAGTTTCAGGTAGCAGTATGTTTTCATGCATTCAACACGTCTTCTGCCCATGGGATTCTTCAAACAAGAGTGAGGTGAGGAGGAATGGGCAGGGCTCAGATCTCAGAAACTTTGACTTTCTCAGAAATCTCAAAATGTGCCAGGAAATGTGATATTGCCTTGGCTTGCTGCAACAGGAGTGAAAGTGCTTCATAAACACAGAAAAGCTTGTGCTAACATACTTAGCTAATCTGCAAACCCCATAATTCATACATGAAATACTGCCTTTTTCTATATCTTAGCAAAGATCTAATGGCAGTAGGTAGAGCTGAGGTATCTCATTTTAGATCACATCACTTTTGCAAAATATTGTACAGATCTCCTACACCATAGGATAAATAATTAAAAGTAGCAATGCACATCAGATAAATGAACTAAGAACAGTCGGGTATTTATCCTTGCCTTATGAGTTGTAATTAGAACTTAACTGCTAATTTGTAGAATTTGTATGTGACTTTATGATTTGCTTACGACTGATATTCACTAGCCCAATGTCTCTATTCCAGTGCGTCGAGTGAGTTAGGAAACCCTGAAAACAGCTACAGTTCAAGGAAGACATATAAAGGCTCACAGGCCACTCTGGCATGGTATGAAATTAATATAAACTGGCACTTTGGAACAAGCAGTGTCCAGCCTACACCTTTCTTGGCCCTTCATTTTCATCCTTGTGTCACACTCTACACTGTGCTAGGATAAGAATTTCTCCATCATCCCTGCCATGAAAAATATCAAGAAAAGACTTGTCTATTTGCAGGGTTATTTTTCCTCCAGATTAATTTCTCAGTCCCACTCAACATGCAGCAACATAAAATGCTTGTGCTGCACGGCATAGAGATGGCATAGGACAGGAGCAAGAAGGTATAAAAAAGGGCTATGTTTTGCCACAGAAGGAATAGCCTTAATTCAAAATGCCAAAATACAGCTAGGAAGGGAGTACCACATTATGAATTCTCTGTGAGTAAACCCAGTTTAAGGGACGTATCCATTTCCTTCTGTCTGTTACATCCCCTCAGCTGACTTAGTTCAGTTGTTTGCGCAGCCACATCCTATGTTTGACAGGTGGAAGAGGGATTTTTTGAGAGATTTTTTGACCATTTCACTGATCTGGCTGGGGAGCAACTGGGCAAGGCCTGAGCATGGGAACAGCAGCAGCTCCCTGCAGGCAGGTGAGCCTCAACCACCTGGGGTCACAGTCTTACTTTCCCCAAATTTTGTCCCAGAGACGCCAGCAAAGAGAATGACAAAAGAGCCTTTGTACCGGTTCTGTGAAAATGTAAACTTCCTTGGAAACACCCAGAAAACTGTATTCAAATTAACTTTTTAAGACTCTACTCAATGTCTATCCATATCTTTTAAAGACACTTTTCAGTGTCACTGTTCAGGCTCAGACATATAAGCGAGTTACGATGGGATGACAAGTTATCATATGTCTGAACACGCATTGCCAGTGACAAATGTGAACTAATACTTGCTAATTTATCCAGCAATTAAATTAGCCTGAAGTAATAAAAATTGCTTTCCATTTGCCATAGGACAAGAGAACACAATAGATAGAAACAGATCACAGACGTGTGGAAGTGTGATAACTTCTTACCTCAAGATAACTTCTTTGTGTGTCACAGCCTTCATTCAGAATTAAATATGACTTTGATCTGACTCATTTTATTTTGATAGTGAGTCAAATTAATTTTTATTCTAGGTGAGATGGCCAAACAGAAGCTGCATGTGGTTTAACTAAGCCAGTTTAAATTCACAGTGTCTTCATATATATTAAGCTGAGAAAGTATGGACAAATCCTCAAAACAGAAGCAGGTCCAATAGGTCTTTCTTAACCTTTTATTTTCCCCAAATCACATTTTTTTTCTATTACAGAATAAATTGAATTATTATGATAGGTGTTTTTTGCCTAGATGCAATTAAAAATTATAATCATTATTGCTATTCATTTGCCATATCTAGTAATGCATGTCCAAATACGACCACAGTCAACATTTGCAGCTCTCTTCTGATTAAAAGATAAGACACTGTGCACTGTCAGTACTCAGTAATCCAGGAAACATCAGCCTACATGACTGAACACCGCGCAAGCTAAATGTAAAACTCACCCTGTATTCAAGATCTCCTTTCAATTCAATATCAAAAGCCTCTGTAAGTGGATTTGAATTTAATATAGTAGGAAGTATTGCAACACCTTCAGAAGACATTGGAGAAACAGTTACATTAAAAGTATAAACAGAAATACCAGCTGCAGCATTTTCTTCAACAGTGCTTGTTGCAGGTAAGCCCTTAAGCAACTGAGATCTTCTTCCTGCAAGATGAAAATGAATGTAAAATTACTTCTGGGAATCTTAGGCTAGAAGGAGCACACAGCTTGTGCCAAGACCTGCCATTAATGAGCATAAAATGGCCTGATTCTCTTTTTGCTTATGAATGGTGGAATTGCACAGTAGTAAAACCAGTGCTAATGGCAAAAGAATCAATCTTTTCTCTAATTCAGTACTATACCGTTGTCATCTCGAGTGGCTGTTGTTATAGTATTGTTCCTGCATCATTGGCCTTCATATATGCCTTTATAGAGAAACAAAGAAACCGAACATGTTTCTATTATTTCATTTCACCCCCTGTGCTAATTGCTGCCTCTGTGCACTAATCACATCAAAAAGCACCTTGAATCACACAGACCTGGATGTTAAAGAAGCAATCTTTTTTGTGAATGATTCCATCTGCAGTGTACATCTCCTCCATTTTACCTCTTCTCATTCTTTCTAGGATAGCTATGTGCACACCTGACTTGTGAGTAGCATAGGTTAGCAACAGCTCTGGGGGTTGTGCTGTTGTGTCTTCTGCTCCAAAAATGGAAGAGCAGCCTCCAGTCCCTGGAGGAGATGCGGGCCCACAGAAGCATCCTATGGCTAAAAACTGCCTGGGAGCAGCACAGACTTCTGTGGCATCCAACAGCTTTGCATGTGCTCCTTGCTTCTCAGTCAGACCTCCGGATTCCCCAAACCAAAAATCTTTGCTTGCTTTATTATTTAGCTTCTGGTTTTTGTTATTTTAAAAAAGGCCTGTTGTGCTTTACCTCATTAAGAATGTCTAGAAAACATAAATCAGGACAGCTTTTAGGACATGTCCTGAAACAACATCTTAGCAACCTCACATCCCTAAACCGTCAATGTACCTCAACATAAGACTATGTCAGGGCTGACTTGCTTGGCAGGGGGCTTTACTGTCTTGTCCAAAACACTTGCCGAGAAAGCTGGCTATGTTCAGTCAAAATTCCTACACACTATGTGCCAAGAAAGAGGTAGATACTGCTCACTCAAGGGCCTGGTCAGACTGCTCATACACCACAATTACTGTAGCAAAAGGTCCGTGAAGCCTTTACTTTTGCTGGGCAGATGCAAAGTAAAAGCTGCTACTGGAACTAGTCCGAGGCTGTTAGGACTGCAGCATGTTTCCACGTGGATACTCAGGCTCAGCCTGCAGCTTGGGAGTGTAATGCCAGCTAGAAATCTGCTGCCCTTCTCATGGCCCACATCCTACCAAAGAGGCATTCTAAACGCTGTTCCTCCAACAACAGCAGGATTTTTAATCTGGTGGGGGAGGGTTCAGCTCCAAAGCTCTTCACTGACATTGGAAGAAGCCTTAGTGACTTTTTCCCCAACCTATCAAAAAATCTTGTTCCCCTACATCCCTAGAAAAATTTTGGAGCATTTTAGGAATAGCCCACATATGGCCTTTGTGTTACAGACATTGCTCCTGTTACAGGCCTCTCAAGTAACTGTCCCCCATAGGATCAGAGAAGACTTAGGATCCCAGTGCCTTTGCTACATGAGAAGCAAACCTAATAGCAGTAGATAACTCCACCAGACAAAGCATGGAGTCCCATGGTCTCCCTTCTTCCTGCGTCCCAGCCCAGGAGACACTTGCCCTTGCAGTGTTTCCTGGAGCACTTCTTAGAGCAGCATGACTCCATCAGACACCTGGAGTTCTTCCTCTTGCAGCCTTCAAGACTCACTGCATTGCAGAGAGAAGGAGTGAGCATGGGGGGTGTTTTTCAAGTAACCAGCCATACTAGGCTGTGGTGGGAGTTTGTCTCTGAGAAGACCTCTTCTGAGCACAGGGCCTCACTGGTAAGAGGCAGAGCTGAGGCACTTCCCCAGAGCTCCTCCACAGCTCCGTGGAAGTTCCCATCCTCCACACTCCAGATACAGAAGGTCTATGGATCACTGATCTGGCTGGGATTACTCTGGCATTTATGGAAAAAAAGGCCTTGGAGATGCTCTGCAGGTGGGTGAGGTACAGGCTGGGATGTGGGACACTCTGAGGTGGGAACTGCCTATAAGAGTTAATCTGAGAGGTCATTCTGACACTCCAGTAGGACTGAGCTCAGCTGAGCTGTTCCTGATTTATGTCAGTGGAAGCAGGACGCAGTGAAGGACTGAGTTTTTATCAACATTCTTACAGATTCTGGAAAACATCATTAACAAAAATCACCCATGCAGATGAGAGTGGGCTGAGTGGAGCTTCTGGGGATACATCTCCACAAGTGGAGCTGAACTTTGAATATAATCTCCCATGGGCTGTACTTGATGAATCCAGTTCCCTCAGCAAGCCACAGTTCATTAATGGAAACCATTCATAAAATCAATGAAATAATTTATAACATTTAGAAATGTAGAAGGAAAAGAGTTGCTATTTTTATATTATCTCTAGAGATTTCATTGGTTGTTTATTCAGGATTTGTCTTTCTAAATCACAAGTTCTTACTTCTTTCTCTTTATTTTTAACTGAAAATTTTGATACTGCACCTAAATGATTTCTTTCAATCGATTTTACAAAAGCCCTCCTTCCATATTCACAAGTCCCTGCTTACCTCTTTATTTCAGGGAACAAAACTTGCCTGAAACAATTTAATACATTATTTATCAGAATTACCAACCCCAAACATTGACAAATGCTGAGTCCAAGACAAAGCAATCATGAGACTGGCTTTGAGAAGTATATGCATATTTAAGTCTTATTTATCTGTGATTTGTCAGTCTTTAGAGTGTGCTTGAGTCACACCTTCAAGCTTTTCTCTTTCCCCAACCATGCAGGTTAGAAAAACATTATTCTTCAAGGAAAGCTGAGATTCGCATGCAGTGTCCTAATCACAGTTCTGGGGACACTGGGAAGACCACCAAATACTGACAGGTTCCCAAGGGTTGGCAGAACTCTTTCAGTTCCTTGACAACCAAGTGACCCTACCTGAGCAGCTAGCTTACTACAAGCAGCACCAAGTGCTCCATGAGCCACACAGACTGCAGTTTGAAGATCTACTTTAAGTTGCTAATGTGCACATATTCATATTGGCAAATCTCTCATGTTTTAACACCAGGCAAATATAGTGATGTTTCCCTACTAATATTCTCCACAAGTGTTTTCCTGTTTGGTCCTGTTTGATTACTTGTTTTACTTCACCAAAAAGAAATGTTATCAACATCTGAAAGGAGAATAGTGGAGTACTAATACTAGATATTGTTTCTTGGACAGATGACCTCCTTTCCCACTCCAACACTGTCACACCGAACAGTGGCTATTGCACACGAAGTGCTTCATACAGCAAAGTGTCTTACCAAGGAGTCATGTTCTCTTCTTCATTATACTGCTGTAACCACAGAGCTCAATCTATTTCAGTAGGAAAATAATTGTTACTTGTTTTTTTCCATCCGTGTCTGATCCCTAAATATGTATTATAAAGCTCCCAAGAGAAAGTATAACAGCCAACAGTGTTCTAATTTTAGCAGTGTAATGAAATCATGTTCTTACCAGATACTACTCCCAGCAAAATAAGGAGAAGCAGCACAGTCTTCATCATCTTTACAACCCTGTCCTTCATGTTCCCAGGATGAAAACTGAAGGAATATCATGCTATGTTTTCCCTAGTTTACATCAGCTCCACCTAAATTCTTCCTCTTTGTCATGTTGTGGAGTGAGAAACAAAACAAAGGACCTGTGTCTCTAAGGGAGTTTCTAAACACCGTCAGCTTGTTTGCTTGTCAGAGAACTGCTCCTTGCTGATACTCCATCCACAGACCTGGGCCACACTTGAGAAAGCAATCATTAATAGTCCTTTCACTGCAATCATCTTATGTACTGAAGCATTATGAAAAGAATCTAGTATGCTCTAAATCTGGAAATACCACATGGCTTTCATCACTCTGGCAAATGAGGTGCTCTCTTCACACACCAGAATCAAATACTCATGCTTTTTTACTTAAACAAAGAGCCTGAAGTTTTCTCATTTGTCTGGGTATCAGAAAATTACTCAGACCATACACACTGCATACCTGGAGGTGAGATTGCAGCATATGTACATGAGGAAGTTAGCTTTGTTGTCGCTGTCTCAGGAACAGCATGGACCACTATGCAAAGTGCACTGGCTCCCTTAGATTAGGCATGTAGCTAGCCAGCCCACAACACTCACATGCAACTTTTTTGGGGTTTTTTTTTAAATCTTAGGGCAGTCCTAGCGTTTTTTTCATGGAGCATAGTACAGAGGTGACACTAATATTGGAACTGGGTGCAATATAAGTGCATCAGCATGGACTCATTGGGTAATTGAAGTTGGAAGGGACCTCTGGAAGTCATCTAGTCAAACACCCTGCCCATAGCAGGCTTCATTAGATCACGTTGCTCAGGGATTCATCTAGTTGATTCTCAAACACCTCCACACAAAGTTCACAGCTCTGCTAATAGTCAGAATTTAGAGATTCAGGTTTAACACAGCTCTGGAGAAACAACACTGATTTGTGAGCTAAGATCACATCTCTAGATGGTTCTGCATGACACTGTGGCTGTCCCAGTGAAAGCTGACAGTGGTTCAGAAAGCTCTTTCCTGTGCTCCTGTGTTTTGTGCAGTATGAGCATGTTAACTGAACATGGGGAACGTGAACAGCTAGTTTAACGTTGGGTTGGGCACTGCCTATGCTTGCTGCACATGTACCTTAAACAATCGTACATATGTGCCTTGGAGGATTCTGTCAATACCGTGAAACTAGAAAAGATGCATCAGTAAAACCTACTGACTGGAACTGAGCCATACCTACATATCTGATACTGGTTTGGGGAATCATAAGAAACATTCATCTGATGGTTGATCTGCATCTCTTTTAAAGTGTTTCTAGGGCTTTGCCACGTCCAGATGCAGCCTGGGTTTAAGGTGAATGTGGCCACACCATATCATCTGGGAGCACACACTCCATCAACCTGTAGTACTGAGGAAGATAATCATTTACAGGAAATGTGTGCCTAGACTTCATGTTAGTAAAGAAATATATGTTGTGGTTTGAGCCTGGTTAGCAGCCAACCACCCCACAGCCACTCACCCACTCTCCCCCCAACCTGGGAATGGGGGAGGGAATTGGAGGGGTAAAAGGAGACTCACAGGTTGAGATAGAAACAGTTTAATAATGGTAATAAAATGAAAACAATGGCAGCAACAGAAAATATAAACAGGCAATGCACAATGCAATTGCTCACCGCCCACTGACCAATACCCAGCCTGTTCCCAGCTAGCAATCCCATAATACCAAGATCCCGCAATCGCAATCCCGGAAACGAGAAAGAGAGAGAGAGAGAAGCTCCTTCCTGACCACCCCTCCTCTATATAGTGAGCATGACGTTCTTGGCCGTGCTCCCTCCCTGCTTCTTGAGAACTTGTGCACAGGCAGGACATGAGGAGTTGGAGAGTCCTTGAAATCTCAGCAGCAGCCGAAAACATCAGTGTGCTATCAGCATTCCTCTCATACCAAACCCAGTGCTGAACCTAAAACACAGCGCTATTCTAGTTACCAAAAAGGAACATTAACTCTATTCCAGACCAAACCAGGACAGTATATGAAAAATATGAAAAACCCTCAGATGACCTAATTACGCTGATTAGATATTAATGTAAATGTATTTATATTGGCAATAAAGTCTAGACTGTCCCTTTACATACCAGATCATTGCTCATCCTTTCATATGCATTTCCTGGGTCCACAAAGAAGCTTTTGATCTGACTGGACATCTCACAAAGATGAGGTCTGTGTGCACAGGCTTGAATCAGGCTTGTACAATAAGCTTGTAATCTTTTACTAATTATCAGCACACTGTAAAATTGCTGCTAGCTTTATTCCCTCCTTTTAGTTGCAATGTATAATCTATCCTATTATACTGTTGTTTCTTTTAATCTTGAAAGATCTATAGAAACAACTGGGCAAGTTTTAAAGAAACCAGTCTTTCAGATGTATGTTTATATTTGTTTAGTACCTATTTTGAGTGATAGGACTGTTTCCATCCTATGTTCTAAATAGTCAAGCATTCCCCAGAACTCAGAAGTTACATTTTTTGTCCTTTATTTTCTTTCTCTTACTTCTTAGTCTGGGGTTGGGGGGGGGGGGGTGGGTGTCAGAATTTGTTTTAGTGTGTTTTGTTTGGGTTTTTTGGGGGGTTTGGTGGTTTTTTTTGGTTGCTTAGTTGGTTGGGTTTTGTTTTGGTTTGCTTGCTTGGTTGGTTGGTTGGTTGTTTTTTTGGTTTTCCCCTATAAATACATTTTCCAACTTCTTTGTCTTGTCCTCCCCTCACCTGAGAACCTACACAGATCTACTTTCAGCAAGAATTCAGTGCCCATATCCATAAATCAGATTTTCCTCCACACATCTTGTGATAGAGATGCCATAGAGGGACATGGGAGTCATGGATGGCAAAGGCACCTGGAATACACATGATCTTGACATGCCAGCCTTTCCCCAGCTTCACCTGGAATTGCGATAGGTAATTGCTTCAGGTGCTATGTGGATACCCATGGGGCAGTTAATTTCTGTTTTCTCTCTAAATATGACTCCAGGGCTTTCAAGTAGTCCCTGTTAAGCCTCATGGTTCAAGCATGTTGTGAGAAGCGACCGCAGACGTGACCAGGGAGACAGGGGGAGAGCCAAGTGTAGCACATGGTGAGGGAGGAGAGTGAGGAGGGCAACTGATATGGGTGGAGCAAGTATGAGTGAAAAAGTCTCCTTCTTCTCCCTTCAGTTACTGCCAGTATCTCTCAGTACCTCCCTTAGACCCCTCTTGTCTTATATTCCTATGCTGGGTGGATTTCTGTGGTTCTCTGATTCACCCTGCCAGGTTGTGAGGAATAAAGTGAAAAAGCAGCCAGAGTTAAAAGAGAGCCCTGAACAGGCTGAAAAATCAAGTAGAAAAAAGTATATGCATATCATCAAATATAGAGCTGGTTAGGAACAGTTGAGTTAGGAAAAGGCAAGCAAGGCAGGAGTTCCCTGGTGACGCTGACAACAGTAGCTCTGCCACTGGAGGAAGGCCAGAAACGAGATTCCTGGGAATACAAAGCAGCTAGATGAAGACAGGTCAAGGCAGTGCAAGCAAGAACACAACCAGGGAGTTTGCAGGAAAAATCAAGGGAAGAAAAATTAAGTGGAGCAAATTAAAAGGTCAAGGAATAAACATGGGTTTTAATCATTTCTTGGTTTTCAAGGTGATTTGAAATCTGGGCAGTTTAGAGCAGTGCAGGAAAAAGGCACTTCTGAAGAAATGTCTTCTGGATTATCAGGTAAAGTGGAGAATGTGAGGAAGACGTTGCATCTTTCAAGAAATTCAGGAATCTTGGTTCAAGGAGAAAAACCAATAGATCAGTGTGAGAGACTGCACTGGTCTTAGGCTGGAATGCAGAAAGAATACGAGAAGTGAGGGATGTTGGGTGGGACAGAGCAGAACTTGATGTGCAAGTTTTCAATTGCCTGTCCTCGGGAAAGAGGGATTTTAACAGAGGCCAACTTCAGTCTGTGTGCATAACAAAATGTGCAGGTTCAGGGCATTAATCTTTTTTCTATGCATTTAATTCTCAATTGACTTCCAGTCTGTCAACAGGAAAGAAATGTTCTCTCACTTTTCAAACGCATCAGAAGTTCATGACATAATTTTCCCATTAATGGCTATTTCAGCCAGAGTAGTGGCTCTTTTCTGCTTAGCCAATTCACAGGAAAGGAGACATTTTGCTCTTACTGTGGTAATTACTCACCAAAAAATTGAGCAGTCTAAGAAGAATTTTCATACACCCAATCTAACCTCGGTTCAAGAGTATTTATTATTAATATTTCATGAATTAAATTACCTAGACTGTTGGGTTTTATTTTTACCTCCTTTTTCTTTAAACAGCGCAGCTTCCCCATCCACTGCCTTGGTAACATTTCCTAAAATATTAAACCAGTACCTTAGCATTTTACACCAAAAACTTATGTACCATTTCATTTCTCAGCTAAAATCTTCCTCTGTAGCATTTGTGAGTGACAAGAGCAAACTAGAAGAAATTAGTATTACCTGGGCTACTTTAATCTCACATAAAGCGATTCCACCTTAGCAATGTTAATAACCCATGCAATTATGCAAAAAAGTCCCAGACAGATATCTGGACCATCTATTTTCCAGCATTGACTTGTAGATTCATAAACCCACTAGTCACCTCTTTGGTAACTAACTTGAGGTGTCTGTTAATAAAAAGTCATTCCATCACACCATGAACTTTTTTGGGGATCCAGATTTAAGTAAAGAACAGCCTAAAATCTGTGTGAGTACATACAGAAGCCTGAAAACATTGCTGTTGTCAGTGCTGAAAACAAGTTCTCCCATTGCTCCAGCAGTTATATACCCAAGGGATGAAAGCATTTGCCAGAGAAGAAGGAATCCCAGGAGTCTGTCTTTCGCCATAACGCATTTGAGCACTTATTTTAGGAGGACTGTGAGTATGTCAGGCATTAAAATAGGGGAGATTGTTCTGATCCTTCTCATTCCCTCTGCTCCATCTCAACAAATGTGGTCTGAAGCAAACAGATGATTACAAGGACTTAAGTTCAAGAATGCTCCAAATGAACTTGAATCCTCCCTACAATGAGGTCAAGTGACTTCTCCACAAAGGCCATGCAGAAAGTCCAGAAAATATTAAATTCTTGGTCCTAGTCCCAATCTCAATCGTGATGACTATGAGACACTATTGTAAAAAGCACATTGTTGCCAAATGTGTTTTTCTCTTTGAGATGTTATTGTGCTGCTTAAAAATGTTACACTTTCTTCTGTGCTAATATAACATGGAAGTCAGTGGAAGACAAGATTCAGTATTCATTCACCTGAGCAAAAGTAGATGTTATCAGCAACTACTTTGTGTTTGTGGTTCAAGATCAAAAATGTGTGGTTCTGTAGGACATTCAATACCTGTGAGAAATCATGTTGCTTTTCCACACCAGTCACATATGTTGCTTGAATTTTAAGCATGTGATTTGTCTTCCAAAAAGTGTTCTAGTGCAAGTAACGATTCAGTAGAAAATGTATTGAGGCCATTGAAGTCTTCTTTCTGAGTTTAGTAGATATTGGATATGGGCCTGAACCCATGTGGCAATACTTTGTACCTCATGATACAGTATTTACGCATATTACAAGTTTGTCTGTTATTGTAATTGCTTGGCCACCTGAGCTGATTGGTAAATAAAAAACCAAGGATGTGAAGTAGCAAATGATGCAAATGCAACAAGAAAGAATGGTCTGGGCAAATATGGGTACAGAAACTCTGAGGTTTCTATGTACACAGCATGATGCACTTAGTCAAGTATTTTAATATAACACTAAGAATTACTTAAATAGGCCTTTCCATTGTGAAACATACTATATCTTACCTATTTTATCAGAAAAAAAAGGATTTGATTATATTTTGCAAAAGCAACCTTGCATTTTAGCACAAATAAAATATTTTCTGTTAGCTTTGGAAAAAAAAAAAAAAAGCAATTAACAGAAAAGAGCATGGCTAGGCACAGGGTGAGGTGTCAAGTGGTGGAGTTTCACTTGGAGGTGGACAGTTTTTACACCTACTTTTGTTCATCCTTTGAACAGGAGGAGTGAGAATAATTCACTGCTTCCTAACCTTGTGAAATTTTTTTTGTTTCTGGTTTCAAGAACTTTGAGATCTTCAACCAGGCTCTGTAGCTCTCCAGGGGAGCAGAGGAGGAGCATGTGATGAGAGAAGGGCGTGTATCCCTGGATACACTTCAGTTTAGCCTGAGCTGCCAAGGCTGTGGTGGGGATTGACCTGTGCCAGGGCCCTGAGGCACCACAGTGTATTATAGCCATTTTCATTCACTTCCAGCCCTTCTCAATGGCTGCTTACCCACAGACACTGGTCAGAAGTAGCTTTGCATTCTCCTATGGGGTTCTTTAATTTTTTAATCAGATGTAGCACAAAACAATAGCAAATCTCTACCTCAGCTGCTTGCTTTATACTTGATTCTGCTTTTCCCTGATCCTCACCCTTTACTGTCTCATTGCTCCAGGGCTCCAATGGGCTTTGCCTCAAGCCCCCAAAAATGCTGAATTGACTCATTTCTACTCAACAGATTGTAGCTGGGAGAGGACATTCTCCTCCATGTATTGGCATGGCAAAACCAGTGGGGAAAAGGTAAGTACTGCATAGGCTTCCCCTGGGGAAAATGTGGTTTCTGCCCTCCTCTGCAGCTGTACCTGGAATCTAGAAAACATGCATAATGGAGTAAGGAGGGACATTTCACTATCTTCCCCGTTTGTTTCACAGTATAAGCTGCAGTCTGGCTCCTGGGCTGAAGTGTCTGAAAGAGGACAATACACTTTTATGTGGGACCTTAAATAACTGCAAGGTGGCTGCTCAGGGCTCTGTGCTTCTGGTGTTCTTGTGAGCTTCTGTCCCCATCAAATGACTACCCATCATCTGGCTGATGGTAACCACAGTGTGCATAGAATCCCAGTCCTCCCATTACCATGGATCAGATGGCATGCAGCAGCCTGATACTGCCTGAGGATTTAGTGTATTGGTTTTGGTTTTGCTCCATTCTCATGCTTGGCAATACCCAATGCAGTAGTACCACGATTTACTCAGCTACATGAGAACATGAGGACAGAGGCTTGTGAGGCAGAGGATTGAGGCTGGGGCTGATTTATGATACAGTGAAGGGACGTGGTGGAGAAAGCGCTGGATCATTGCTGGGAAATTTGGGGAGTGAAAGAAAGGAAAAGATGAGGCATGTGAAGCTGGGGTCCTGATCTGAGGACATGGAGATGTGCAGTAAGAGGATGAGGAAGACAGTGAATGTGCTTTAGGGATCTTTGCTCTGAGAAGCATGTGACAGAACTGCTGTGGCAGCACGGACATAAGTTTGTAAGTTGGAAAAAGGTTGTATGGTGGGGTGAATGGGAAGTGGCAGACATTGGCTTGAAGAGGAGGCTTGGGTGGTCCTATGACAGTAAGGGAACCAAAAAAAAAAACTTTTCCACAATAATTTCAGTTTCTACCTCAATATCTTGCCCGGGACATACATTGTCTAAAGCCATCCTTGGAATCTTTCTACATTTGGGTAGCACTACTATTTCATCTAGTCTATCGGAAAATAATTATAATAATCCTGGTCTCACAAAGATCAGTGACAAGCCTGATTTTAAAAGAAGCAATTTCAATAGACCTGGGCCTAAATAAGGTAGTCTGAAGGCAAACAAAACCTTAATCATACAAAGGAGACAGATACTCATCACTGTCTCTGCTTCTTGCTGCCTGTAAGCTCTGTGACTAGAGAAAGCCTTCAGAAATGTCACACAGGAATATGGCCAAATTTGCCTGGGTACAGATACGGAATCTCTTTTTTACAGTTGCTGAGTTTAGATTATATTTATTTTATCAGAGAGCAAACATGAGTGAAAAAAATAAGCCACTTAAAAGTGACATGAGGCAACACTATATCTGAGTAATGACCGAGTCTGCCACCACATTAATATGCAAAAGGCAGCAGGAAAGCAGTGCAATACTCCAGATGTAGATGCTTCTCGCCTGTGGATTTCAGCATCAACAACATTGAACAGCCTGAGTCCACAAGAGGTTTCTTAACAAAACAGAAGACCCCACACAGTAAGTGTACTATCCAGCAAGTGTTTTGACAGAAAACTGTGAAGCGGTACAGGTATGTGGGTGATTGCACAGGGAGAAAAAAACTCCCTCTGCAGCCCATATTGACCTTAGTCACATAAAACCTGGCTGTTATGATATGAGCTACATAGGTCGTAACAAGGAAACAAGGTCAGAATATGTCCCTTTGCTGTGTATGGCTCCCCTGACCATTGTTGGAGCTGAGGGAATATTGCCATCTAGTGCCACACAGAAATCCAGCTGTCTAAACAGAAAAGAGCCATTTAATTTATGTAGGTAATGGTTACAAAGCGTACTAAAAACCAGGGACATTATGTGCCAGGGACATCATTTTGGTCAGTGTCTCTGCCAAGCTCGTTATTGAAAATGGTACATTTTCTCCTTTAAAATAATGACAGTGTGTTGCGGGAACTGAGTCATAATGCTCTGGACAAGAGACCCCATTCAGAATCATTCAGAGGTTGTGAAAATAGTGCAAAAGTACTCACATAGTGCTTTAGCAAGTAGATGCTGTTGAGGATCGGATTTATCTTACCTACCTTGAAATAACTAAAACATAGACCTGCATATGTTAACGTTATATAGTCACCCTGGGCCTCTTTTGGAAACAAAGAAGCACTACTAGGTCACAACTCATGTGACCAACTTTAGCTGTCACCTTTATGATAGGAATCACTGTTCTTTTGAAACATCTGTTTCTCTGCAGTGACAGTAAAGGAGGTTTGGGATGGCTACCTCTAATGTTCAGACCCCTTCAACCCCTAGTGCCCATCTCTCTGTACTATTTTTTTACCAGGAAGGCAATAATTTTGATGAACCGTTGGTGGAAAAATAAATACCACTTTCCAACTCCTAAAACCCATGATCTCGGTTGTGTGATTTTCATTCAGGTGGGGGGACACATGCACTCACACATGAGTTCCCACTGACTGCAGTGGAAACAAGTGCTGGCCTATACCATGTTGCAGTTGCTGATAGTCAGGCACACTGGACCATAACATATTTTATATTCCTCTCTGTGTACAGCAGCATTCTGAACTTCTTCCCGTTGTCATGCCAGAAAGAGCCCTTAGGGGTGACAGAGCAGTTCAATTCCCCTCAGCCAAGACCCTGCTGAGCCAGAGATGAGGGTTTTTTTAATCAGTGCATATGTTTGAGATACTTTTAATGAGGCCGTCAAATCACTTATCTATGCTACCAAATGCGTGCCATATCATAACAATTTTCAGTCATTGCCCATCTGGAGCAGATTCAAACCAGTGGTTGATTTTCAAAAGCAATCTGAAATCAAAATCAATTAAGCAATCAAATCTTCCAGCTGCAAACAATGTCCAGATTTTCAAGCCACCAACATAATGTTTGTATATGTTGACTTAAAATTACTTAAATGTCCCACCAGTACCTCTGAGTCAATTGCCATGTTATTGCTTGTGGTTGTGATTTTCCCACTATTTCTACCCACTGACCAGGTAAAGAAAAGGGATTAAATCACAGAGGAAAACAGAGTCAATAATGCAAAAGAATATAATTTTTCAGTCTGAGAAGGGCTAGAATATTTGAGACACCCACCACTCCATTTTCTTTCAAACAGCATGATTCGCAACTAATAAATAGGCTGCTAAATTAATTTGCTTATGTTTTAAAAATTCATTATTTCACATCATCAAATATAAATCCTTACAGGGGATTTTTTTCCTTTTCTACACTGATTTTAAATATGCTGCAAAAAATGTGTATCACAAGTTCCCCCAAATGAGGAATTATTTAGGTAATAAAATGTCTCACGATAATAGTAGTGTATAAAGTTACTGATGTCAAACTCTGCCGGGATTTTTTAGGGGTATTTTCTTTGCTTTAGAGGGAGGTTCACTTAGCAATGTCCTTACATGTGGTATTAGAAAAGAAGTAGAACATGTGCACTGTCCTGAGTGTTCATAAATAGTGTTGAATAAAATTTCATCTAAAAAGGAACCTGAAAAGCAAGGATGGTAGATTTACAAACATATTTTAAAGCACCTATAAATGTGACTTTCTAAAACCCTCACTTGTGTATCAGTTCCCCATAACTAAGATGAGCTAAAAAAATCTAAGCTAACAGCTTACGGAAATAAATACCAAGAAGCTGGCAGCAAATTCTGGAATTCCCCCCATACCTCTCAGTCCATGAGACACAGACTGACCTTTCAGATGCAGCATAAACCCAGCTGATTTCCTCGGGCTTTTGCCTGAGATGAAGGCTAGCTCAGACAGCTTGGGTGTTCTAGGCAGGCAGGAAAGGATTACTAACATTAGCTCAATATCTTAATTGCCATACTTAAGAGGCTGCATACTTGCCTAGAGCTGGATCCAGCACAGAGAGAATGCTCTGTTTGACTTCACTGGGATCTGGATCAGCCATTTAGGTTTGAAGGAGCTGGGGAAGGGGCAGGAAGGATGGATTTTCCCTGCTGGTACGAACTGTCATGTCTCTACCGACATTTGCACCAGCTGAGCCTTCACCCCAGGACATGAACAGCTTTATGAAGCTATGACGTATAATAAATACACAAATTGTTTTTCTGTGCTAAGGGGCAGCAGTGAGATGACATGCCAAATCTCTTTAAGAATCAAGAGCTGGACACCCCAAAATCTTCACACAGCCAACTGTCCAGCTAGATGGCCAGTCTTAACGCAAAGAAAGGTAATGTCCATACATGTTTAACAACAGCACCTATGTATCTTTTGTTTCAATTGACAATAATGGCAGACAGTGGGTTTTAGCCATTTTGCTTTACTGATATTTGCAAACCTCTGAGACTGTTCCCTTGCATATACCATTTTCCTGGGCATGGGCATTTTTCTTGACAAAACCAGCCTAAGCTGTACAGTCCACTCAGTTGTTTCATCTCAGCCTGGGCTACCCCAGGCTAACGTGACCACACAACTGCTGGTGTTGCTGCACTGGGAACTGGATCCATGAACTGATGCTGGGGAAGAACTAGTGAGTAGATGACACAACCAGGAACAAATGGCCAGAAAATAGGGGGTCTGGGCGAGAAAGTGTCTGTGGAACCACAGCCTAAAACACTCCCTTCATTTGTGTCCAAAGGATGTGGAGTAATGCTGGTCCAGGAAGCGGGATACAACATAAATGGCTTTTATAGACTCTGAAAACTCTAATGTTATCACTGTTTCGTGAATACAGAAATTTAGCACTGCTTCTGTTCTAAAAAACAAACAAGCAAACAAATAAATAAATGTACTAAACATTATACCATTCGGGTTTTTTCTGTTGAATTAAATGCTCTGTGAAGTATCAGAGGGGTAGTCACCATGTCCCAGCTAAATGGTTTGTTTGTAGCAAATTACTTTCTATTCTTAAGCAAAAAGAATTTAATCAAGTGTCAGAAACAAACTACATCTTGACAGATTAGCAGGGTTGCTGCTGTTAAAATAAATTTGTTGCCAGATTTGTTTACAAAACTTCTTTTTCAGGGATGGGTGATCTTCCTGGAATTTGCCAATCTTTAGAATAAATATTGTGGAGGATTTGTAAAATGAGAATTAATTAAACTTTTCCTCTGAGTGTAAACCAGGCATTTTGCTCAGTGTGAAAAAAAATGTTTGTAAGCAAGTCTTCTTGGGGGGTGGGGGGGGTGGGGGGAATTGGGGGGTGGAGGAGAGGCAAGGAAATCTGAGCACTTCCTTTTCTTTTCCAAACAAAATTTGGGATATAATAACTATGACTAATATAGGAATTGTAATTTATACATTAGATTTGATATATCCCTTTTTAACTTTCTTCACAGTTCTGAACTAAGCTCAATATGTTTGACTTCAGCTTTCAAATCCCTCAGAGGTTTGTTTATTTTTCTACAAGTCTTTTTGGTTTGGCTGCTTCTATACAATGCATGGCAGATGTGTTCATTTCTAGACATGGAACTTTCTGATACCAACTCCTATATATGACCTGTGTTGCTCTAATGAAGGCCTTTGAGTGTTAGTTTGGATGAGTGGTATCACCATTTCAGACAAAGAGATACGCTTACTGTCATCATCCGTTCATTCTGCTGGGATATCTGAAAAGACCAGATGATGAAATGCTTATTCCAGTTAGGGAGAAAACAAGGATAAGTATTTGCATTCCACCTTTTCCCTCACTTCAAGGTGAGGGTATTTTTTGTGGGATCTGGGGGGTTTTGTTACTTTTTTGAGTGATCATGAGGAAAATATCCTTCATTTATAAAACAGCAAACAGAAAACCTTTGGCTCTTTCATGTATAAAGTCAAGAAACTCACTAAATATCCCACCTATTAGAATGATTTTTCTGTGGCTCCATTAGAGAGGCAATTCAAAGATGGTAACTTTTTTCTAATAAGGAGACAAAAAATCCTCTTATTTAGGCTAAGATTTTTTTTTTTTTGGTCAAATGCCACTAACCTGAGAAATTAGTCCTTGACAAAAGCCTTCACTGATACCACTTGGAAGCCAGTGGCAGATGTCAGTCTGGCAATGGAGAGTCTGCCAATGGCAGCAACATCTTGAGGGACACCAACATCACTCTCCAGGTGAATTAAGAACACAGGCTGTTGGTAGGTCCTACAGAGAAGTTACAAAAGAGTTTATGGACTTCACAGAAGACACAAGATTTTAAAAGCATGTAGCATTCAGGAAAAGTCTTCTTTGATTCTCTAGGTGTCAAATCAGGAGGACTGACTCTTCCCAGTTACCTTTCCCTAAAAAATTTCCAGCTTTTTAAATTATCATGACTGGTCTTAAAGCTTTGATCAATCAGAGCTACCACACACTGATGCTGTCCTAATTAAATTAAATTCTACTGGGTCCATCCTTCCAAAGCTCTGCTGAGTGCATTTGAGCAGTGTTTCCCACGGTCATATGTATGAAGCTGCATGTTGGCAGGATGGATAAGCATCTCCCTTTTAAAGACAGCCTCAAGCTTTTGCTTAAAGAGGCTAACACTGCCACTAACAACTAAGAAATCCTGGCAGATAGTCCACATGAATATCTCTTTCTATATTTGCACAATGTCAAGCACACTATCAGCACTGAATAAATAATAATCATAGAAACCTGGAGCCAGCCAGGAAATAGCTGTGAATGAGACATTCATATTTTAAAACTTGAAACTGCAAAATTATCTTGTGATTTCGGGAAAACTGTTCTTTTCCTTCTTCCCTGTTGTTTTCTTTTCCTAAAGAAGAAGATAAAAAAAGTTTACTTGGTCCTGTATTGCAGAATTACACATCAGAAGTGTCCTGCCTGCTTAATACATAAAATCCCTTCAAGGAGCAAAATGAAGAACAGTCCTGATTTTAAATCCAAAGAATCCATTTCTAACTGGGAAAAATAAATAAATAAATAAAATTGAATGCAAATGTATTATATGAGAGAAAGAGGGACAGTAGCTGAAAAACTTTCAACAGATACTCTTGCTCTTGCTAATGTCTGGACAAAATAATTTTTTTCTAAATATGATTGCAACTCCATGTTAAAAGGGATTTATAGGAGTCATAAATCTTTAAAACAATCAGCAAATTTCATGGGGAATTCAGTCTTCAGCTCGATAGGAATAATAATAAAGGACAACTCCCTTTGGTAAAACAAGTTGAATTTGGTAACTCGTATTTACTTGACACTCTTGACAAACATTCAGGGTTGCTCTTTCTTCACAAAAGAATCAATTGTGTCTCCTTCTCCGTTGAGGTGTAGGGCTTATATAGTATACTAAGGGTATTTCAAGACTGTATTTTTGTGGTTACAGATGAGAAGAAACAGATTCTTAAGGTACTTTAAAATCTGTTTTTATAATTGCTGCCAGGGATACACGTACAAACATTTTTTTCATGTATTGGTCTTCTTTAACAGAAATACAGAAAGATCTGAGAAATGCTTCGGTATAATCAAATTGTAATTAAGTTAGTCCAGAAGCATTTGTCAAAGGATATAATGGCAAGGATTATAAAGGAGAAGAATAAACTGAAAACACAGAATGCCAAAAATCACCATCTGCTGAGATGATGGAGTATCATGCTCAAAGCTGTTAAGGTGTTACTAGAGCTGTTGTATGTTACAACATTAAACAGTTAATTGCAGTTCATGGGTTTTAAGTAAAAGGACTGGGGACTGCTTTTTACCATAGCAACCACAAAAAAGAAATCTCTTAAAGCATGTATGCAATGTGCACCAACACAAAAGCAAAGAAAATAAATATACTTGGAATTCAGCATTTAAACTATAATTATTTGGAGAAATTCCTCTTTCCAAATTTACATTCAGAGTATCCTGGAGAGAATAAGACATTCATTCCAAAATTACCAAAAGTCTTTCCTGAGGGACAAGATGATGTATAAGATTCTTATATTAGTATCTTATCTCACTATCAACTGCTAAAATGACTCCTGCTGCTTACATAAACAGAGTAGGGAAATGAATGGGTAGAAAAGGAAAACTATCATCTCCCTGATGTGTGGCCACTTGTTCTGCAGTCAGGTTGTGGGTATAAATGAATTGGTCAAGATCACATGTGTACTATTGTACACCTTTTGCCACTCCAACCATTTCTGTTGTCTGCTGAGCACAGCCTATTTGTGCTCTTTTAGCATGAGAAGCAAGTTACAGTGACAACACTTCTGACTGTTTAATCCCAGGTCAGGTCAAGTTTGAGAGAAAGGAAAAAAGGAAAGTAAAATGACAGTGACATCATCACCATAATTCCTTAAATATTAACACGTGACATTTTGATACCACTGGAACTTCTTATCCATGTTTCCTTTTGAAATAAAATGCTAATGAGTTCAACCATCTTTCCAGGCGTGGTTGAGTTTTGATGGAATCATTATTTTGACGTATGATTCTTCTGAAGCCTTTGCAAAGGCTAGATAGCTGTAGGGGCAGCAGTTTATAGAGGCAGCCCAGCAAACTACCTGGAGCAATAATTTAAAGGTGAGATACGCAGGTGAAGATCAAGAAGGAGTGAGAAAGAGGGAGGTCCTGCTGGTTGCTGTACCCATGGGATACACTGAGGGCAGGAGACAATAGGATTGTATTTCACCAGCCCTGAAGTAACTAAAGGTTTGAATAAGGAAATATTTTTAAAACATCTATTGTAACTGCTGAAAACAATTATGTCTGTGGTATCTGCCAACTCTTATAATTATCTGCTGTTGTTTTAAAAGTGTGTATGGGAAATTTTGCAAAAATCTAGGACCAATAATCCCATGGCTGACACAGCATGCTCTTAGACTCTTACACCACAAATGTAGTGTGAGAACTGAACAGTTGGCTACAATAAGATTCAGATTGACAAAGACAGACTGAGGGGGTTTTGTCAGCTGATGCAAAAATCTCCATAGGCAAAAATATTAAATCCTGAATAAATAGAGGTATTCACCCACACATGAGTACTTTCACGACCTAGAGATGCCCTTTGAGATTTCCCTCTACAAATCCAGAAGACATGTTTGTAGCTCCATGTACCCATAGGTTCCACAAATAAGACCATTTCTAACCCCTCCAATGTAGACTCACCTCTCTACTTCAGGGAATTCATATTGTACTGCTATTAAATGCTGTGTTTAGTAAGGGACTGTTGTTAGGTCTTTTCACCACCATAATTCACTCTGTTTACATACAGCCTCTAACTTCATGTTTGTATTTGTTTATAGCAGCATGACATAAGTTTTGCTCCATCAGTTAAGAACAACTAGAAATTTTTAAAAGTTCCTAACTCTACTGTGACATGAACACATAATTCAGTAAAATGCCACTACTTATGCTTCTAATAGGTTTGACTGAGTTGTATCAATTGTGCTAATTATGATGATGCATGAGGCAGAGAAAAAAAAGCTCCACTGTTCTTGTAAACAGAAGAGTAGACACCTTTTCGCCATAGAGAACTGACAGTCAAAATATGCTTAGACAGATAATCTTCCATGAGATTTTTCAGTCCACTATGCATAAAGCATTCTGATTTTGGTAGCTTTCCTATATCACAGGTTACAATTGTAATAGTATTTTGAAGTCACTAGTAGCTGCAATACCAAGAGAAAAATAATGTTCTTAGTACAGAAGGAAAACTAGGCATTCTATTATCACTTTATTATAGAGTCCTTGAATGTAAATATGAATGCAAGTAAAAATGTAAGACCTTAGATTTAGTATATGCAAAATAAGACTCCAGTTCCATACAAGGAGAAAGAAGAGTTTAGTAACTGAATGAACCAAATGAATTTGAATGTTTTTAATTTATTTACTTTATTACTATTATTATTGTTGTTGTTGTTATCATTGTTATTATTATTTATTATTCAGTAGAATTAAACACAGACAGAGGGAATCCACAGATGCCTGCTGTCTCTTAAAGGAAAAGCATTTTTTTTAATCTGTCAATTAAAAGATTTGGAAAACAACATCCAGTTCTAGATACAATCTTGCATCACATGGGTATCTGAACTGCAAAATGCTCAAATGCTATTTTATAATGATTTTTAGTTTTTTTTTTTCTAGACCAGTATTGTTCACTTTTCTCGTCTTGCAACTTTTGCATATACCAGACGTCACATGCTAAGTATCTACAAAACAAGACTTGATTCAATGCACAGAGCTGCATCACTGGAGGTTATTAGCCAGTTACAATGTTTGATTGCCATAGATGTACAAAGATTTTCTTAATCTGAACCTGCAAAGTTGCAATCTTATCTCCTAGCTGTTTTGGAAGCGTACACCCTTCATAGGCAGCATGGGATATTTTTAATAATGTCTCAGCTTTTGTCTTCCTGACTAGCTATGGTTTTGTATTTAACCCCAGAATATCATTAGTACTGGGTGCTTATACTTTGTCTGCTTGAGGGAAATAGTGCCTTAGGAACACTCTTCAAACTATAGGTTTCCAATAAATAGACTATCAAACGACAACATATTCATAACATTAAGAGGTGAACTTAATTCAAATTCATTAGATCCGTGGAACCATAACTGAGGTCCATCCACATCTGGTCTCTGCAACCATATTGCCTTTGTAAAATGCCCAGTGAAGAGTTTGATAACAGAAGTATAGGGTGGCCTCTGAGACATTTTGAAGCATGATGGTATCAAAACCTCTGTGAAACAACCTCTCATTGCATGTGATCCAATGCTTAAATACCAAACATGTTTTTGACTTCAGTAGCCTTTGTCAGGCACATCACTCACTATACCAAAATTCCTGCTCAGGCCTTTGAGATACATTTGGACCGAGTGCTGAATTTTCAGTACTTATCAGAAGATACCATCTTTGACTCTTCCACATCGGGATGGGAATCTTATCAGGACAAAGCTCCTTGCAAAGTTAACACGTCAATGCAAAGAGCTACAAGAGACTTTCCTGTATGATAGATGAGACACAATTGATTTCTGGCACTCCACTTCGAGCCTCAGCCAGAAATACAAGACGAACAGGCTTGCTTTCTTCTGTGATTTCAACATGTCTGCTTCCTGTATGGGCTGGAAATAGGACATACCGTAACAACTGTCAAAACATTTCAGAACCTCAAGCAAGGTGTGATTGGAGCTGGCTTTAGGAAGCAGCGAGGCCTTGGGACCCACACGAGCAGTCTGGGCCCTCTCTGCTTTCGACTGATTTAGGGCCGAAACACAACCTCCACCAAAGGCATTGCAGTTTGACCCTCACACAAACCTCTTGTCTGAGCAGCCCCAAACTTTCAGAGCCAGGCTGAAGTAAACTCAAGTGATTCCCAAACACCAAGGGATAGCCCTCTCAGGCTGAAATCCTTATTTTGTTGTTCTGGAGGCCCTTGGAGTGCCTCCCCTCAGCCCACTCACGCACACTGCCTGGCCCTGCCAAGGATGAGTCCCCATTTACAGTGGGGATCCGTGAGCTGCTGGGAGAGGAGGACAGCCTGTGCGCCAGCACTGGTGGAAAATGGCAGGAGGGGAGTCAGGCCCCTGCGCTGAGGGAATGGGGCCTCCAGCCAGGGCCAGGGAAAGGCTGGTAAGGACTGCTGGCTTCCCAGGGAGAGGCAGAGGAAAGCTGGCTGCTGTAAAGACGGGAGAAGGAAAGGGGGCTTCCCCCAAGTGGGTGAGGAAGCGTTTAGAGAGGAGAAGAGGGCAACTCTCAACAGCTTTGTGAGGAGAGAGGCAGATCGCTGGTGGGAGGTGGAGAGATGACTCAGGACTTGGAGAGATGTATGGCAGAGACCTGTCCTCTGCTGAGGGAGGCAGGGGAGAGGAGAGGCTCCTAACTGCAAAGCAGGGGATAAAAAGCAAGGCATGGCATATTAAAAGACATGGTAGTGTTTGGTGAGACAGCTGGGCCCAAGTGAGAGAGGGTGGCGAGTGAGAGGCTAGGTGCTTCAATGGAGTGATCTAGTGGGAGATGAAATCCCACCCTGCAGTGTTAGAGTAAAAGTGACAGGAAAGAGGGAACAAAATTCAGAAAAGGAGGGTATTTTGGAGAAAGAGGGATACAAAGAGGAGAAATATGGCATCTTTGTTGAGGAGGAACCGAAGAAAATCGATTATGATGCAGTAAGGGAGACGCGGTAAATTGCAATTGTGTGCTGCCAACACACGCAAACGTGGCCGGTGAATGGAAAGTTATAATATACATTATTTAGCAGGGCAAACTTAATTTTTAATTAAAGTATACTTCTATGCCTACCTCATGAGAAATGTGTGAACATCTTTGGGGATCCATGTTTTGTGGTTTTCGTTATTCACATGGGCATTGTGAGAGAGTGAAGCTTAGGAATGCAGCATGCTGTTTGAATGCAGACTTAGTACTGAGGCAAAGTAACTTTCTCCATCCCCAGGTGCTTTTATATCTCAAAATCTAAAGAATTTTGCTGTGTCTTTCAAAAATACAGGGAATTCCTACAAGTTTATTTTTTTCTGTGCCAACTGGATAGTTAAGAGCCTTCCTCTAGAGTTTGGATATGGCCTTCAAAAATATTATTGTTGCTGTTGTTTACCAAGAAACTGTTTCAAATAAAACAAAACAGGTAAATATTTAATATGTAAAATATGAGTAATTCGCTGCACCAGTGCTAGATACACTTAATAATTTTAAGAAGCAGTACACAACATGCACTGATAGTGTTTTAAAATAATTCCCCTCTGATCTTTCCTGAGTACCTCTCAACACAGGGAAATTGAATTTTAGCCTGTCAAGTACTCTGACCTGTCATTCATGTCTTCCACCTTCCCAGGCACACTGTTAAGAATCTATCCCTCAGCCTTCTGCAGTGAATGCACTCCCTAGACCTTGTCTAATCCTTAATTTCTTGCTGTAAGTACACCTGATGAAGTGCTAGACTAGGGACTTTGGGTAGTGTGTTTTAAGAAGTGAGTTTGAGTTCCATGTTCCATACAGGTTGTACTGTACTGCTGAGACTGGATGTTCAGGTCAGGACATGGGGAACATTCTTGAAGGAGAGAAAACATTGAAAAGGAAGATGGGTCTGAACTGAACTCTCAGAGACTCCTGTCTGAAACCTGAAACAGTTGCAGAAAAAAAAAAAAAACAACCTGCTTTGCTTCTTAGAAGTAATTGGTAGGTTCCTGTGTCCAGTGAAGATGCATGTCTGCACCGTACAAAGCAGTCCTATGATATACTGATAGTTACCATTACTAGCTTTGGTATCAGAAACACTCCAGCTATGGTAATACAGTAGATAAGATAAATTATCCTCTTGAAAAGCAGGATAAATTAGCTGCAGAACAGTGCTATGTTAATGCATTTAGACTATAACCAGTAGCTGAGCAAAATTGTTTAGAACAAGCTTTTAGACACTGGAACTGAAGGACATGCAATCTATTTTTTTCACAGTGCTTGTATAACTCTTTTGGATGTGGAATGTGTAGTAACTGTTGATTTTCACCTCTAGTGCATGGCCTTATTTTGGTAGCATTTTTTCTTTAAACTTTCCAGAGTTCACTGTAATAAGATCTTATTGTGCATTTTCTGTTCGTAGATTTGTGCAGTATACCTCTCTCTAGATTCCTTGTTTCATCTGATTAGTGCTGCTGTAGTGTTTCAAGCATTGTTTTGTTTTAGGTAAGGCAATTTGCAACACTTGTTTGAGAAATATGTTTTTGTTGGGATACAAGAGCCTCTCACTTAGAATTTCCTTTTCAGTTCTATATTTTTCTGACTGCTTCTTTTTTAAGTGATGGCTTCTTTGGCCAAGATGGAACCAAAAGCTTGATTTAGATCTTTTTCTTATGTTTTTTTCAGAGGACACTTAAATACGTTTCTCTGCTATAAGTGTCTATTTAATACAGTTTTCTAGCTCAAGTATTCTATGATGTCATTCACATAGTATTTGAGACACCTTCTGAAATTATGAAGAGAACTGAGTTCAGTACCGGGACTGAATTTCTGGCCAGAGTGTCTCTAGGGAGACTGGCTCATAGTAGCTTTTACATTTGGCTTGCTAAATACTGGGTTATTTTAATGGCCATTCTCTATGCATCTTTCTGCAGAAATCTGGATGTAGGACTTTTAAAGTATCTGTTTTGTTTAATTAATTTACCTACTCTAATTATCACATAGCAGACTAGGATGCTACACTGTATTTAAAAAAAAAAAAAAAAAAGTTTCAGAATCAGTTTCACCAGTGAAAGGCAGGACTCTCTGGTGGGGTTTTGCACCTTCTCTATACAAACTTCTCTGTTATCTCTTACCCTGAGTTGCAGCTGTAGTATGAAATAGAGACTTCATTTATCCACTGTGGAAAGAGAGACTACAGATAATTTATAGGTTAAAATTAGCAAGAGTGTAAAAATCCACTACAAAAATCATTTGCACACAAGTCAACATATAGATTAGTTTTACACTTCTCAAAATCCTGGAGGAGGATTGAAATTCCTGTACTTCTGTGACTGACAGCCAGCTAGTAGCTGGTCCTTTTCTTATGCAGACTCCATCATTGACTCTCTTTAAGAAAGTCTTGTGACTCATTTACTGTTCCATTCCCACCAAAGCAGATACCTGGATTCATAAAACTGTCTGCCGTGTAATAATTTCTGCTATATAAGATAAAACCACGATTGTGGTAAATCCATTGCAAAATAGGATCTTTAGAAGTACTAATGGATCTCTTGCCAAACTGCTTAAATCATAACAACTTGTCACAAGAAGATCATATGTTTATAATCTTTTTATGATACTGAAGCCTTATACAGCTGTTTTTTTGTAATACTTTTGTAGGCAGTTTAAAGCCATCTGGTGCATGTATTGCCAGGTATACATGATTTAAAGCAGAGGGTCACAAATCTGTGTTGTTGCGACTACACATGTACCTCCAGCAAATTCATGATATTTTCTCAGTGTATGACAGAGGAGTTGAAATGGAATCTTGCCATTTTTTATTTGTACATGGTGACTACCTATGATGTTCCTGATAGCCACACGTGAGAATTGTTGTTGAAGTTTGTTATCTCTTAACATTTAGATCCTGTAAATTATATAAATGCTGGACTGATCTCCACATAAGCCAAAGATTGATACATAGCTTTGGATCTCTTCTACATGTCGTAACTTTTCCTGTGTTTTATAAAGCCCAAGTCTTTAACTATAATTCTAGTAAGTAGATATAGGAACATATGATTTTTATCTCCTGGTTACTTAGCAGAAAGCTTGCATTTGGAGATCATCTTATTAAAAGAGAGTGATATATGGATTTAAAAGATTAGAGTTAAGGTTTCATCCGTATTTTGCTGCTTATTAATTAAAGGCCTTAATTTGCTTATAGTTTACTTTTTTAATTCCATGTTATGATTGGATCACTGTATTATTTAGAAGCTGCAACCAAGATCAAGGATGCATATTAAATGCTGAAAAGCCACATAGTAAAAGGAAGCCTCTACTTGGCACTTGAAATAAAACAAAATCCACAGGGACTGAGGAGGGAAAGAAGTATCTTTCCTGACTGACTTCATTATTTTTCTATGGCACAGTGACTTGTTCAAGGTCATAGAAGAAATACATTTTTGTATTGATGAGCAGGTGGAAAAGAAACAGAGGATGTTTAATCTGCACCTTCATATGCAGCTTTTTTACTCATTTCCTATGGAAACATGTCTTCTGTGATCATGTTCGTGCCTTTCTCCCCCTTTTTTCCTCTCCACCCATAACTTTTGGGTCCATTGATTAATAAAAACAAATTTGAAGGAGGAGTAAAAGACTGAAATAGAATTGTCTTTCTACAAATGTTGTGAAAGCAGATGACAGAAAAAGGGAAGAAGAAACCATCAGAATGCCCATGCTATGGTAAAGCTGCAGCCTCAGTTCACATTCACAAGAGAGAACTAGATATATATTCCCAGCCATGGGAAAAACTTCTATAATGTCATATTGGCTCTCTTTCTACTCTGCCGTAGGGCTCTAGAGAGTAACACACAGTTGTCCATGCTACATACACTACTTTGATTTGGCTTCAATCTGGAGTAGTAATAAGTAATACATAGTAGTAAGAAGTGTTCTTAGGGAGGAACCCTGGCGCAGAACGGAGGCTACTTTTCTGCAGCTTCAAGACTTGCACCCTACAAGCCAATGGAGACAAACCAATCTATAGTTTTCTCAGGGATGAGGTTCATTCCTTGGTGCAGATCACAAAGGTAGCATAGATGTAATCAGAGCAGAAATCGCACTTTTCAGACAAAAGATGCTGATCATTGGAAAGTCAGGCATGTCTGTTCTGATGATTGTGGAACCATTTGTTTAATGATAATGTTGTTCTTGAATACATATGGTAGGGAGGAGGAAGAATTCCTTTGGGAGGGCTTTGGAAACCTTTCTCTCAAACTGCAAGGCACTGGATTGTTTCTTTTTAGGAAGGAATTGGTACATCTTGCATCTTTGATTTTATGCTAATTTTCCTTCATATGGTCTGTTTCTGTTAGAGCCTAGACTGTAGTTCTGCAGTGTGTCATGGTAAGCAGCATGTAGATTAGTGCCATGTGTTAAAGTTGGAAAGTTTCTTCACTTTTTTTGCTTGCTTTGTGGCAGCTTGTATTAAATAGTTTCCCCCTCCCCTTTTTTCTCAGTTGTGTGGTTAGGAATTGCTTTATTGCTTGTGTATCCTGTAGCAGTGTTTAATATTAGTTAGATATTTGGCCATACATACTTCCCTGAAATCTTACACCGGTTTTCATTGATGGGGATTTCCTGGGTGCTCACACGCCTTTCTTTTGTATCTTCTCCCCAGATACATGTCTTGGGTAATCACAGAAGTGTTATGGTATAAGCTGTGCAGTGTAACTTCTTTAATTAGAGACTATTTGGCCGCCATCAGAGACTTCTGTTCAACTATCTTGTAGTGAATTTGAGCACAAGTGCCAAACATGGTGGACTATTGACTTCATGTCATTTATCATTCCTCCAAAGGAATTTCATCTTGCTCTTCCTGACCAAAGTCTTATGTGTAGTGAGCAGGGTTTTCAACCTCAACATAAGCAGTTTATGTCTATTCTTTATTTTTATTTCTTCACCGATGATAAAGTCTCCTTATAATTAAAAACATCAATCATATCCATTCCTAGCTTAATTTTGCTAGACTAAATCAAGATCTTCTCATATTATAGACTCTTAATTTCTCTGATCACTCAGATAACTTTCCACACTTTCTTGTAGGAAGATTAATTTAAACTGGTGGCTAGAACTGTACTTAATATTCCAGAATAGGTCTTGCCAGGGCTTTGTACTATACGACCACCCTTCCTGCTTCTGGAAATTCCATGTATAATATATCCAGGGCCACAGATCTTATGGTTGCTTCATGCTGGTTGCTAATAAGCCCACTGCGATTGACTGGTTTTCGAGTCATACTTTTGGTGAGCTTTCTGCTTCTTCGTTTTAATTGTGTTCCTGTAGTTTCTTGTAGCTAATGTTACATGACTGGAGGCACTCTGGCCAGCCCATAGAGCATGAAAGCTTTTAGGCTTGCCTCCAGATATTGAATGGAACTTGTATATTCCAGCTACTTTTTGGAAGAGGTGGAGTGTGAATGGTCTGTATTTAATACTGTATCTGTTGACAATGTATATAAGGCAAAGGGTGTTTGTCCTTTGCCCCAAACGTTTATCTGTTTTAGCACTGTAAAGAGCCTAGTCTTAATGAAACTGTAAGAAATTTACTTAAATCCAGCGTAAACTGTAGTACCACGTACCCTTCTGCAGGCAGCAGTGCCAACTTCAGCAACTCCTGTCCTGCCCCTCTGGCCACTGCTTCAACCCTTAGGCGGGCCCTAAATGCTATTCTTTTTTCTTGAGTCTACATTAATTCCATGCTTTGTTACAGCATTGTCCTACAACGGTTTGAACCCGCAAAAAGTGAATGGTGACAAAGGGTCTTAAATGAGTGGCTGAGAAGAGGTAGGACAGGGAAGGGACCACGTAAAGCCCACACCACCAGTCTAAGTGTCTGTTGAATGCTAAACTTCAATTGTCAGTACTCCTGCTGGGGCCGTACAGCTGTACAAAAGATGCTGCCTGTGGAGTCAGTGAGGCTGCTTGCATGAAACCAAGTCCTTCACCAGTGGTGTTGATGTTCGGTTTAATGGGTGTGAGCTGGAGCAATAGGCTTATGCTGTAATTCCTTACCCAAATCAGGTGTATCAAAGACAAAAACTTTCATGGTAGTGTTATTTTCTACTCCTACCTCAAGAGAAATAAACCAAAAATGACATAGTCCTAAAATTAAATTAAAAGCATGTACATGCCATAGGTTATGTATAGTGAGATGGAAACCTCTGTATTATTTGAGAAGAGAGGAACCTGTGCGTTCAGAGCAGCTGTACCGTAGCCTACAACACCAAAACAAAAAAAAAAAACATCTGCAAACAGACGAAGCCTGTACTCAAACACAGATTCGGTGGTATTTGGACAACAAAATGGCTGTGGTTGTGGCTATAGGTGATCCACAGGAGCGCAGCTGGAAGGAGCCGGGGGGAGGGGGAGCCCCGACCCCGCAACCGGGGTCCGTTTCCGGGCCGCGCTGGGGTCGGGCCGCAATTACCGAGGGCGAGTCCCAAGGACTTACTGCGGGGCGCTGCGAGACGCGGGGCGCGCAACGCCCGCGGCTGCCTTCCCGGCGAGGCTCTTCGGCCGCCGCGGCTCCGCAGGGCCGGGCCGGGCCGGGCCGGGCCGGGCGACCAGACCGAGTCGGGCCGGGCCGGGCCGGGCCGGGCCGGGCCGGGCCGGGCCGGGTCGTGGCGCTGCGCGGGGGCGCGGAGGGCAGCGCAGGGGCGCGGGAGGCAGCGCGGAAGGCGGCGCGGGGCCGGCGCCCCCCTCGGGGCGGGCAGCAGGCCCGGCTGCCGGCGGCGTCGCCGGGGCGCGGCGCGCAGGCGCGGGGGGCGCGAGCATGCGCGCTGGGCGGCGGGGAGCCCGATCTGATAGGGAGCAGGGGCTGACACTACCCCCGTGTGGGCGGCGGAACGTCCCGAGGATGACGTGCGGCGTTCTCGAATCCCGTGTCTCGCTCGCTCGCTCGCCGCCGCCGCCGCCGAAGGAAACGGGAAAAGCAACAAGGAGGCAGGAGCAGGCGCGGCGCCATGGCGGCCCTGGAGCGGCCCGTGCCCAGTCCCGAGGCGTTCCTGGGCCAGCCCTGGGCCGCCTGGGTGCGGGAGGCCGCCCCCCCGCACGCGCACGGCGCCGCCCCCCCGCACAGTAAGGGCAGGGACCGGCCCGCGGCTCGGCACGCCGCTCCCCTCCTTCGGAGCGCACGCACGGCGGCGGGGCCAGGGGCCGGGGGCCCGACCGGGCCACCCCCCCTTCTCCTCCCCGCTTCAACCCCCTCCCCTCCCCCCCACCCGCTCCGGGGCCGCGGCGGGAGGTGCCGCCTCCACCCCCCCCCACCCCCCCCCCCCCCCGCCCCGGGCGCTCAGCTGACGCGCCGAGCCCCCGGTGCCATGTGTGCGGGAGGCGCTGGCGCACGCCGCGCCGTGCCGCTGCCCCGCGGCGCGGGCTCCGCCGCTGGGCCGGCGTCGCGGTGGGGGAAGGGGGCGAGGGGGAGGATGCGCGGCGCGGAGGGGCCGGAGGATGCTGCGGGGCGGGGGGGGCGTGGGGGGAAGGGGTGGAGGGTGGGGGGTTGGAGGGTGCTGCCGCGGGGGGCCCGGCGGTTCCGCTCCCTGGCAGATGCTCCGACCATTGTGCTTTTGCTGTTGCAAATAGAAACACTGCTCACCTCCTTACCTCTCCTCCTCCCCCCCTCGCCAAACAATAAATGCACACCTCTGGGCCCTCGGAGCTTCCTGACTCTGCTTCTCTTCTGCAGGTGTAGATCTAGAAGAGACTGGAAAGGAGGGTGGAAAAAGCAGGGAGGTTATGAGGCTTAATAAAGAAGGTAAGTGGATAGTGCTGGCACACCTCTCTACCTGTCTGTCTCTTGGTGGCTGTGGATGACTGTGGTTTGGCCTTGACAGGGTAGTCTAATAGCATATGGATCTCTCTGCCTTGAAGAATGTTTCAGGGTTGGATACATGCAGATGACTGTCACTGTGTCAACTTCTTTTGAAGTACGAGCATAACAGGTGCGTGCGACTGACAGATGTGGTAAAAGATTAGGCGATTTTAAGTCAAAAGACAACTACGCATCAGTGGCCATATTGGATTTTTTTCAAGGACCCTGTCCCTTGGTGCAATGTTTCACTTACTTCTGTGTGAAGATAAGCATATAAACCCATGCATCGACTTTAAACGTTATATTACCTTTAATGACTGTAGTGAAAAACACTTTTCACTCGCAGAGAGAAATGGTCTGTTACGATCTTTGAGTTCAGTCACTTCAGCCCAAGTTGCATTTTATTGTTTCATTCTCACTACTGAGTGTGACTTACAGTCAGCTGAGCGGCCAACGTCTAATATTATCTTCCATTAGGCTAAGCCATGCATATTATGCAAAACCAAATGTAATGGGTCGTTTGGGCCATAAGGTTTTCTGGTACCATAAGTATGAATAGGCAAATTTCAGGCTAATGCTATTTGCTGATATGCCATGCCTGACACAGTTCTGCTAGTTGCAAGAGGAGAAACTTAAGTGGTGAGCGTAGGCAAATCAAATTTGTCCATTTTGTTTGCGACGTGGGTCATTAACATCAAGCTGGAGCAATACCTACTGCAACTAGTGAAATGGTTTGGGACATATTTTCATATAGCTGTTTGTTTCTGTTCTGTTAAGAAAGCAGTATACATGTACAACCTTTCTGTCATGAGAACTTTGTGAAGTCAGTTCATAATGAATGATCCCGTCGCAGTGAAACTTCAATGTGACTTACTGATGCTGAGAGAAATCCCACTATTACCTGTAATGTCATAATATATATTCTGAAATAATGTCAAGTCTCTTGTTATATTATAATTGTCATTACATGTGTGTTTAATTTTGAGCATCTTGTCAGCTTAAAGGAATCTTATGTTTTCTAAAGAAGCTCTTGAAAAAAGAATGAATTAATCAGTAACATAGATTTGTGTAATAAACTATAAAATTGCATGGAGTCCACATTAAATAAAATTATTTAAAATACCATAAAACCTCCCTTTTGAAAGACCTTTATAGAGATGCCAAGCTTCATTGTGTTCCTGTCTTGATTCTGACAAGCCTGAACCTCTCTATTTTGACAGCGCAAAAATAAGTTAGAAGCAGAACTGGGATTTACATTTAGTACATGTATAGGTAAAAGTTCAAGGCTCCACCAGTTTGTACGTCTGTCAGTAACGTTGAGCATATGTGTGGTTTAAAAGTAATGGAATAAAAATCTTGCTACTGGAGCTTGGCCTTCATAAGGAGCTTAATTTGTTGAGATAAAATGTTTTGCGGGTAGAAGTCCTTGAACACGAATTCTTTATAATAAGCTTACTTGAGAAATAAAGATCGAAGCGCATCCCTATGCCTTAGTCATATATAATATGCAAATTGTTTCCTAGAATGATTCAGTTTAGATTATGAGCTCTAGTCTCTCGCTGTTTGTTTTTGGAGGGGTTAGAGACTCCGTCAGAGGAGCTCTATTTAAACTCACTATCCAGAAAAATTATTTCCAAAGTGTACTGTCATTGCTGACATTATGATAGTGACAGGTGTGAAGCACTTATTAGCTTTTATAGCACTTATATTGTATTACAGTTTACAAAACCAAAACTGACTTACATTTAGAGAATAAAAAACTTTAAGAATTTTATTTCTTCTAAGTAGTAACTTGCTTTGGATTACTTAGAAAGAACTTTCACAAAGTTTGAATAAATTAGTATGTGTTGAAATATTTCTGCTGTATTCACTTAAGCAGTCGGTTAATACTGGTGTTTTCACCACACCCATCTGTGTGTCTGAACACCCACTGTAAACCTTCCTTGAGCCTCGCTATCCTTATTAATAAAGGTGGGAAAAAATTTGAAGAGTTAGACTGGTCTGCAGAAAACATTGCTCATATACTTGCAGAAACACTTGTGCTCTTACTTCGATCTTGCACACATCTATCATGTGACGTTGACTTTTTTGTCTGGTTTCTTCAGAGACAAGGGTTGTGGTCATGGTAGGTCTTAATATCAAATCCAATTCAGTTTTCTTTGCAATCTTATCTATTTGAGTAGGCCTTCTTAATGGTATTAGTGGTGCCAAGAGATTGTAAGCAGTGCCTTAGAAAACTCAGACTTTACTGGTACAAGATAACTGGGGGATGGTGGACAGACAGGACTTTAAGTATCAAAAATTACTGTCCAGTTTGAAAATGATAGTGTAAAGTCTGTTCTCACTGTATTTACTTCTTGTAATATTTGTCTGTGTTTTGTCAACTTTAGTCGATATGACCAGATTTACGTGGCCGTTCCCTTGTAAGCAGTTAAGCAAGGAGCCTTTTTAGACTAGTGAAACTGTGTGTGGAGATCATGTTGGGAAGAAGGGGTGGAAAGATGGTGTTCTCCTTCCGACCATGACAAGGTGTTTCACTTTGGTTTTGTAGAAAAGAAATTATGTCAGATGTCAAACAGTGCTTCCAGCTAGCTTCATCCCTGCGTCGCTGCCTCCTTTCTGGCTGTGTACTATATGTGTTTAGAGCGATAAATTGCTCTTCCTCCTCCTGTTGAGCCAAGGGGGGGGACCTGGGAGGCAGCATTCCCCGGTGGTAGTGAGGAGAAGCACTGCTAAATCTCCACCTGCCAAAGTGCTTGACACTCCTTAGCACATCCCTGGGCAAAGGGGTCGCAGCCGGGCTGTGCTGTTCATTTCTGTAATGCAAGAGATTCGTCAAGGCCATGTGCCCCATGACCCATCTTTAGGGCAGAAGTAAAGCTGTAGAAATACTGCTCAGTGCTTTCCTTTATTCTACAGTGTATATGTAGGCAGCACAGAGGGAGAGAAATTTCCTGAACGTTTGTTCAGTTTTGGAGATGGAATTGCTTTTTGCATGCTAATACTTACTTTATGTTTTGCTTTAGCAAATGCAGTATGTCCATGGTTGACTTTTACTGACACCTAGATTCAAGGAGAGGGGATTACAAAGTTGCAAGTGTTCACAGAAAATGAAAAATTTTATGCATAAATGTTTGTGCCAGAAAAAAAAAAAACAACTTATCTGCTTATCTAATCAGGAAACAGAAACGGTATTGTGTAACTTATCTGACAAATCACTACCAACCAACCAGTTTAGCTAAAAGAGGGGTTATCAGAATTGGAGCAGCATTTAGAATTTTTATTGACTTTTAAAAAGTTGGATGGTGTATTTGAAGAATTGAAGATTTTCTTGTAGATAGCATGCATAGCAAAAGGAGTCTATATTTGACAATTTGTGACCTGTAAAAAGTCACAGTAACTGTATGCCTGAGATAGGTACAGTGATCTTTTAGTATCAGTCAAAACCTGTAACTGATTTTAGATTAATTTTGGAGGAATATGTTTTACTTTATACCATATTTAAGAAAATAATAGAAGGATATGGTTTGGGGTTTTTTTTTTGGTTTTATATACAGAACTCTTATTAATAATTGGTTTAGTAAATGTGCAAGCATTAAGTGTTATGAGTATTTCTAGGCAGGCACAGGCTGTAAAGGAGCAAAAGGTATCCTGTGTGTCTTCATGAACTACAGCAGGGTTAAATATGACCTATGGGATTTAGATCTATATCTGGGTACTTGGTGTCATAGTCAACTTCAGTTTCTCAGTTCAGTGAGTTTGTATTATTGAGGTTTCAATCTGATGATGTGTGTGTTTTGTCTTAGATAATCTTTTCACTAACCATACTGGCTCATTATTGTTTAACGCTAAGGATGTTATGTAAAAAATTATATTCTGGTTTTCTGATGTTGTGTTAAAATCAGAAATACTCTGTCATTGTTGCACAGCCCCATACTTGACCATTTTACTTGGTGATTAGACATACAAACTGGAATGTTAAATCTATTGGATAGTTGTTTACAGTATGTTTTTCCTATTTTGACTTCCCACATAAAGATCTGATGGAAGGCTTTTTGGTTCATCTTTCAGCAACGTCATAACAAAATTAAAGGGATACTGATTAGTTTTGCTTTCAGTATTTTTTATTCTTCAGAAAAATATCTCAATGATTTTATCATTCTTCATGGAAAAATAAGAAGTTAAGGAGGCTGTGCAATGGTAGGGAACACTTCTATAGGAAAAAACTAATGTAGCATACAACATTATACTTTATGAAAAGCAAGAGGAAGAGAACTAAAATTGGAGGAGATTGTGAAAGAAGAGAAGACGACACAAAGCCAGCTGGTTAATGTAAGCATAGGGATTGGAGTTGATCTTTTTTTTAATTATTATTTATTTTTTCATTTACTAGTGGTTTGCCAGTGGTGCTGTTTGTATCCTTTAAAAACATATCAAACAAAAAGTCAAGAATAAAACCTTCTTGTTTTTCTTAGCCACCTTCATCTTTCATCTTTTTGTAGTGGTAGGGAATGCTGGAAAGGGCTGAGGGGGAAGGAAAATTACAACAAAGTTTTAAACACATACCCCAAAAGAAAGAGGTGAGGTTATGAATTTATACCCCCTTAATTGGTGATTTGGGGTTGGTTTTGGTTTTGGTTTTGCAGTGGGCAAAAGAGAGGGGTGAATGTTGTATAACTTTATTTCTTTTCCCTGTAAGCTAATAAGGTCTTCCAGAGATACTGATTCTTAAACATGTAATATTCAGATGGAGCTTGGTGAGTGAAAGAACTGAGAATTGTCAGGGTACAACACTGTGGCTGTTGTCAAAAGAAACTTTTTCTTACCATTCTTATCTTTATACTGGGAATAAGAATAGTAAGCAAAGGTCCCCATGAGGGTTTTCTTGAGGATGAGAAATGTCAGTGGGGTTGAATTCTGGTGTTTAAATGCCTAATCAGTTCAGTACCTGATATCTGACTCTGATATTTTGGTTTGGGTTGTTTTGTTGTTTGGGTTTTTTTTTTTTTCCCATGGACAGCTTCTGCAGGGGGGGTGGCGTGGCTCCTGGTTGTGGCTGTCACCTCATTTAATGTATCTCAGGGAATGGTGACAGAGGAAGTATGAAACATTATGTATGATAGTGCCCAGAAATTTAGTCAGAATTGTAGTTTATCCTCATAGTTACATAGTTATTTTCTGAAACCTGTCCTTTAGTTCATCAACCCACACACTGGATAAAAAGCGTGGAGTAATGATAAATCAGACATTCTGTGTTTTGAATCAGGATTTTGATGTTTTTGAATATGTATCTAAAACTGTTGTTCTGTAAATTACTTTAAAAATTCTGATTTTGTTAGGTGGCACGTATCTTGATGGAGTTCAGGCGATATTTTTCCCACTATTTGTGCAACAGTTATTCTGAAGAGGTTAGATCTCCTGTAATTTAAGGTATCTCTTTTGATCACTGAGGGGGAAACCATGTGTGATTTTTCTGTCAGCTGACAGCACTATCACTAAAGATCTGAGTCTGACATTCCTTCTATTTGTTGTAATTTATAACCGGACTTGGGAAAGGGGGAAATTATGTGTTTACTAGAGTGTATCCCAAGCCTTGTTGTCACCACAGAAAGTGAAATGAGTTTCTGTATCCAATTCTGATTCAGATATAAAAACGTGTATATTTTCTTGTTGATCTGTCTCTGTATGTGGTTAATAGTTTGTAGATGAAATACATGTTTCCATGTATAAAAAAAGACTTCAGAACATTTGAACCATTTTCACTGTGAAATGGAGTAATTTCCTTGAAATGGGCCTTTTGTTTCTAGTTAATTAAAAATTAGGGCATTATCAGGTTCTGTTTTACCTTTGGGACAGAAAACATTAGCCATTTAACCAAGGCTGAGGTGTGTGAGATGGAAGCAGTGGAAAATCCTATAGAAAACATGTTTCAAATCACATTTTGTTCAAGTTGTGGATCACAAAAGTCCTGTAGACAGAAAGCGTAAGTTTCTGGTAGTCTCGGTTAAAGTTTAGATTTATAACGCTGCATACATTACTAAGAAAGATCACCTTCAGTAAAAATAGTATATTGATATGAGTATTTCTTAGAGTTAACTCCACCATAAGGTTATATGAGTGCCATGACAACTTGTTATTAAGAGTAATTTTGGAAAAACTGGCCAGAAAGCTTTTCAGTTTGTGGGCATGGATTAAGTTACTGGATCCTTCTGTCTTCGGAGTTCAAATTGGTGCAGACGTTCTTCAGCTTGTCCTTGAAAAAGCTGTTTCAAGAGTTAATAGTGCAGGATGCCAGGTGAAGCTGGTGTCGTTGGGTAATTTATATACCAAAAAAACCTGTGGTGAATGCTGTCCTGACATAGTAAGGGTGTTTGACAGAGATCTCTCAGCAATTCTGTAGAAAGAAGTCTTTGATGGTTCTATTGCTGGATGAGAAAGGTTCATGCTATGTAGGTAAAATGATACAGTTTTTTTTCGTAGTGCTGTGCAGCTGTCTAAGATGACTCAAATTGGAGATGAAATCCAGCACTGTTACTTAAGACTGATGTGGGGCAGATGAAAACCAACTATTGCATGCTTCGTTTCTCTTTTTGTCTTTTTTGTGTCCCTTTCTCTGGTTGAATGTTGACGATTTTAAGGGAGTAGTTTTGTCATAACTTGTCATGTGGTTTATTAAAAGTTATGCTTGAAAGCCACTGGTGTTGCTGGAGAAGTGGGCTTTCTGATTGCTCTTGGTCTTGTACTCAATAGAAATAGAGATGTCTTCCTTACTTCTGAAATGTCGTGTTTATTATTCAGCAATTTCCTTTCATATTTTACTGTTATATTAATAATACAGCCCTTAAACCCAACACATCTTCCTGTTTATCTGCATTCTTGACAACAATTAGAGTTGTTTTCTGTATGCATGTATTTATAAAATGTGTGGTGTTTGGCAAAAAATAAGTGGAGTTTTTCCAGATCAGAAAGAGAATCAGCCAGAGGTAGCAAAGAACTTGAAGACAGAAGTTCTGCACAACTGCTGGTACCAATGTACATCTAGTGCAGTTTCACTTAATCCCCAGGCCCCTCCTGAATCATCCATAAAACGGAAGCAGTTGTATTGTGACAGAGCTGTGCACAGTACACAAGGGGTTTAGGCTTGCTTCCCTTTCCGTTCCCTTGGAGCAGGTGTTCAGCAGAAGAGACAGAAGGGTGGCTGATGAAGTAACATCAAGATGTAAGTGACTGGCAAAGGGCAAGAGTTCATGGGGTTTGATTCTGTGTGGTGGTCTTCGCCGTGCTCTTTTCTTTGTTTTGTTTATACTTTTTTTCTAATATACAGTGTTTGCTGTTTTCTTGTCCTGTCATTCTTTCTCTTCCTTTTCGTATTGCAGGGGGCTAGATATAGGGGGCAGGCAGGAACTGGGAATTTTAAGTTATATTTGGATTGAATACTGCTAATGTCATGTAAGCAATTGTTGTTGATAAGTTTGTTGGATCAAAATTGTCTTTACTAGCAAAACAAAACAGGATGGGACTGGACCTCTCCAGTGTCAGAATAAGGTGATTTCTGTTTGTTGTTGTTCTGAGCTCAGATGGTCAGAATGGAAGCAAAGATTTACAGAAGTATAAATCATCACACGTGTTCATCTTTGAATCTCTAATAGGTATTCTGTCCTCAGGTGGCCATTAGGCTCGCCGCTTGTGATTGTCCAGATGAGATAGATTATCAGATGGTAGTTAAGATATCCAGTTATTTTTTTAAGATGCTCTTAGTTGTGTCTCATTGAGATAGGATGCTACTGATGATTTAAATTTGAAAAGTTTGTTGGACCCATGCCACCACAACAACCACTGACAGAGCCAAAACCTTGTTTGTTTGGGGCTGATAATGGACGGTCAGGGGACAATGATCTGGATGAATATGAGTAAGTCATCTGTTACTGCCATGATTAGGGAGGCAGTATTATTATTTGCATGAACCTAATGCCTAGCAGCCCCATCAGACACTAGATGCTATTGTGCAGGGTACCAGCTCAGGGAGGAAGGGTTTATGCATGTGTTTGCTGTGAAATTGTTGTGCGGCAGAGAACTAATTTTTTAATATATGACAAAGCAGGAGTTTTAATATTGACAAACAAAAGCACTTAGCTGCTCAACATGATAGGTGGTAGACTTTAGCCTAAACTAAAGTAGCTTGCTTAGAACTGTGGCAAGGAAATCTTAAGGTGATGTTCAGAGGGCAGTGAAGTAGTTTTGCAAGAACTTGGAAGGTGTCTTTACTCAAGTGTGGAAGTTGGCCTCAATGAAAATATAGACTGGTTGTTAAAAGCTTAGTAAGTGAATACTGGCATCATGAGCCAACTAGAAATGTGAGTAAATGGTGTGACAATGAGTAGAATGTGTACACTATCATGTAGGTAAGACAGAGGAGCCTGGAAAGCAAAGATGAGTCGTTCCCATTGTTTAAAGTTGGAATGGAGGATTGTGCATAGAAAGATGCAGAGAGAATAATGGTAGATCAGTATGGCAAAATAGAAAAAAGAAATTTTGGAACAGTGTGAACTAGCAGGATGTTTGTCAAAACAAAAAAGAAGAACATTTTAGTAACTAGTGTGAGGTGAAGGTCCGGAGAAACCTCTAGCTCTGAAGATGTTTAGAGAAGGCTTTGTCCTAAAGATGCAAGACAGGAAGAATCATTTAGGTAAAGGCATAGCCTGAATGAACAGATCAAGAGAGAAGTCATTGTCAAAGATAACGCAGTATTTCATATCTGAATGATGGGCAAGATGCTAATGCTGTCCACAGTGATCAAGAGAGGAGGTGGAAAAAAGAGGGTGGGAGGGGTGAGATCTAAGTTCTGTTCTAGCTGTATTGAGCTGAAGCTGACAGCTACTCAGTGACAAGAGGTGTCAGAAAGATAGACTGAGATTTTTTGTTTAGACATAAATCTACTCTATTTGGGACCTGTCTCCTTAGGAGCTGAGTTTGTGGGTGAAATTCCCAGCCATAAGGAAAGGGGCAAAAAATGTAGCTCAGTGGAACCCTACTAGAAAACAAAGGATGAATAAGGAGCCTCCCAATGACCTGTGAAGGTGTTGGTACAGGGAGGGAAGGAAGCAGGAGAGGGTAGTCATGGAAGTCAGAAAAGGAGAATGAATGCTTCAGAAGGAGAAATGCATTTAATTTTTATGATGAGCACACAAGGCTTATGGATGATGGAAATGATTAACTTATTTTGACATTGCAATAGTAAAAGGTTTTCAGACATTTTAGTGAAATAGTTTCAGTGTAGTGCAAGGAACAGCTGAAGGGAGTTCAGGCTGAAGTTAGAGACAAATTAAAAGTGTAATTTGTTATCAAACAGTTCATTTTGAGCTTAGAGATGAAAGAAGGATAGAAGGAGAAGTGGTGTACTTAGAGAAGCAAGAGGTCAGAAGTAGATTTCCAAACACAGGAAAGACTGATTGGCTGTCCTGTTCTGTTAGAGCAAGAGGAGGAGATGTGAGGTACAGGGTGATGTGAGGCAAGTGGAGAGTGGGACAGATGTGTTTCATATCTATGGTATGAGGAAGAAGAGAGAGCTGTAAGGAAGAAAAAGAGAGTGGGAAGGGGGAATGTGAAATGATTATTATGTTTTGTGGCTTTCTCTTGGGATAAATATTTGCATTCTATTGTGGAGAAAGAAATGGATACAAGAGAAAAGGTTTGAGGAGTGAGTCAAAAGTAGGAGGAAAAAAAGGCTGAAATTGCAGGTGTGGGTTCAGCTCAACTGGAGGAATGGCACAGCTTAGTAAGCAGCAGGAGAGAGAAAATGTGCAATAACCTCATTTCCAGACTGGTTTGCTTTTCTACTGCAAATTCTAGGACAGGCAAGAGTAAAGCAAAGGAAATAGATATTTAAGATGAGCATGGGTTCAAGACTGGTGGAGTTGGACCTAACTGTGGGAAGGTGAAGCAAAACAAAAACCTTCAAAGGTGGAAACACAAAGGGCAAAACATATTGTGTCAGTGTGAAAGAGGGTGGAGTCCTGGGTATCAGAAATAATGGGATAGAAATAACGGGCACTGCTGAGAAAGTAAATTGATGCCATTCAGTATATGCCAGGTCAGCCTTTGAGTCAGATTCTCAGGTGAAAGATTCTTTTGGAGATGACTGGAGAGAAGACTGCTAGCAGTTTGTGCTCTCTGACCAGCCCATGCCTGAATCCATAATGTGCCTTTGAGAAAGTTCAAAGCCTTGAAGAAGAGCAGCATTTTGGAGAAATCCAGAGAATATTGCATTTTCTCCAAGAAGAGAGAACAGTATGTAGACCATGGCTGTGGTAGCAGAATTCTTCTATGCTTTGGTGACTGGTCATATCTGTCACATCACACGATGGACATGAAAGTAGTTTACTTGCTGGTTTCTAGCTCAGTAGTTCTGTTCTTTGCAGTGCATCATAAGTAGATACTATATCTACGTGATCTATCACATATTGATACTGACTTGTGCTTCCTGCTTCCAGAGCTGAGACAAAGCCACAGGATTACATTATCATGGAGTGGGCCCGGGCTAATGTCGTACTGCGTGAGGTCTATCATCAGAGCTTGGAGCACTGCTGCAGTAAACACAGTTGTATGGCTTTTGCTTGTCTTGCAGGTCAAAGCAAGCTTGTTGCCATCTACATGCTACAGGCAGGCATGCTTTATGATACAGCACTTTTTTTTTCTGGGAAAGCAGGACTTAATGATTTTTGAGGTGTTATATGGAATGGCTGTCATTCATGATGCAAGCTCCTCAGTGTTAAAGAAGTTAATCTCAGGGTTTCACATCTCTTTAGTAGATCTAAACATCTGTGTAAAGAAAGAGGCAAGGAGAGGATAATGCTGTGGGAAAGTGTTGTTCACTCACGCACAGAGGATTGAGCTGATCCTGTGACATGGAAAGTTTTATTCATTACCTTGCCCACCTTTCCCAAGCAACTTTCTACTTATCCCTGTATGTTATCAATGTTCAGTCACCCCAAAAGCTTATACACATTGTCTTGCAGAATTACTGAGGAAAAAAAAAAAAAAAGAAAAGAATAAAAGTCTTCAGATTTTATCTTCAGGGTTTTTTCTGCACTATCATAAAGTTTTGTGGTTCTAATCTGTATTCATGCTTTTGTTTTATTTTTGGCTTTTTAGAAGACTTGGATAACCTTGGGTAAATATACTAAGAAACTCAATGCATGGCAATGGAAAAATGTAAGGAAAAATGGGAAAAAAAATGTTTCAGCTCTTGAAATTATGGTGAACTGTGTTTATAGGGCTTTTAATAGAGTCTTTGTACATTCTGTGCTAGGTGTAAGTTTCCTTCAGCTACCCTCATAACTCACAACACACTGGGTGTGAACATTACCAAGTCTTGTAGGTATTTAGATTTTGAAAGAAGTAATGCAGCTTTATGTATTTTGGTGTTTTTTGTTCATCGGAAAAAATTATTCTTGACTGCATCACTGAGGGAGGGAATGCTACAAGTTTTATTTTGCAGCATTTATTATTGTTTCCAGCTTTCAAGATACCTGTCAATATTCTGACTGTTTTCCAAGCTTTTTGACAAATCAAAGCTATTGTAAACCTTTATTGCTGTCCTGGAAGGTAAGAGTTTATCCTAAATCTGAGGTTTTGTGTTTGAGGTGGTGTTTGTTTTTTTTTTTTTTTAATTCCTTGTTATTAAGTATTTATTTGGAAAAGTTCTAGAGATGTGTAACATATGTGTTCAAATGATGTAACATATATAAAAGTGGTAGTTTTAAAAAACAGTAAGATATGGTCTATATTTCAGAGAGCTTACCATGCACTTCAGACAAAGCCATAAGCAGTGTATGTTATGAAGACAAAAATCAGTCTATGAATGTTGAAAAATTTAATGCAGGCAGCTATTTTAAGGAGGAGTTTGAAGGAGGTAGAGAATAATTTGTTGATGTGGAGGAAGGAGGCATCAGATCTGATAGTATAGCGCACAGGAATGTAGTGTACAGAACAGATTTCTAGTGAAAGCAGTTTATTTGTAAAAATAAACTCTCCCTGTGTTGTTAATGTTTTTGTACTGTCTTGGAGCTGGAAAGCAAAACTACTTCTAATTGCCAAACTGCAAAAATAACAGATATTGAAAGATAAGATTTATCTTCCTTAACTCTGTTCCCTAAACATGCCCTCTGTTCTCCAAATGCTTAAACATTCCCTTTCTTATTAGGCTTCAACCTCATCTGTTTTCTTGAATGGTGCCCTAGTTTTCATACTAGGCAAAAAATGAAGAGACACTAACACATTGTGTATGCAACAACACTTGTCATTCTTTCATACTCCTTCTGTATTAGTTCTTTTATGCCCATTTGTTTGTATACTACAGGATCAGAGGATAAATGACATACAAAATTCTAAGCAGCTTTGACTCTTGTTATGGACTTTCAACCCTAGAGTGAGACTTGTGTCCAAATTTCTCTGAAGTTTAAATTTATTTCAGGAGAACCCCTTGAATGTGTGCTATTCATGACAGATTTCTGATGTACCAAGCATACAAAGCTATGAAAACAATACACAGAACAAGTGCTGTTAAAAGCTTGTTAATTTTAGTATGAGGTTGTGATAGAGACTTTTCCAGTGTTCAAAATCATGTATTAAAGCTGCTTTGTGTAATAATCAGGACTGTGTGTGTATATCCAGAGGAAGGGTATGAAATGTGCTTCATGCCTACAGCCCAGCTATTGGTGTAAGGAGAGGCAGAAGGAGGAAGTGAATGGTAAGAAATCATGAGAATAAACAGATTGACTACTGATAATGTTTATAGATCACCTCTCATTGGAAAAAGGCCTAAAGCATTCTACCAACAATGTGCAGAAATTAATCCATTTGTTGCTGAGAAAGGGCAGGAGCATCTTTGAATGTAAATATGACTGCTGCTGAAAGCCTAATCCTACCTGCACTGGAATTAAATGAAGGAATGCTGAAAGCCTACTGTGTGTTGATAGGGTGTAATCCACTCCTCACTGAAATATGTTATTGCATAATGATTTGGAAAGGAAAGGAACAACAGCTTATTTCTAGATTACAAAGAAAGTACAGGTACATAGAATGTATTTATTTACCAAAAAAAAAAAAAAAAAAAAAAAAAAGACAAAATTACCAAAACACATTACCTTTCCATGTGAGAGGGAATTTACAGACTAGAGCTCTGTTTAACATTTTCCAAAAGATGATGCTCCCATTGGGACTAAATTTTGCTCGTGAAATTTAAGCAGTGAGCAAAGACTGCCATCTTTCAGAATGCATTGTTGTGGTTAATCTTTTTACTGAAGAACAGTTACCCAAACGAAGTTTATGAGAATAGGTCAGTTTCTTATTATAGCAAAAAACTACAGTGTTTTACTATATTTTAGCAAATCACCACAAATAATACTATGGTGCTTTTCTATAATTTTAAAATTACTTTAAAGTAGAATTTGGTATTAGTGCTCCAAAAGCTAGATTGCTCGCTCCTTTTCTGTGTGAACATCACTAGCATCATCTTCTTTTCTGCACCTGCTCTGCCAGGACCACGTATACTTTACCAGACAGGATAGCATATGATCTTACAATCTCCGGTTTGATTTTTTTTTTGGCAGTTTTCTTTTTGTTTCTGTTTGGAAATGTTAGATATTTCATTATTTTTCCTGTCTTTTTTTCATCCAAGATAGGAAGGAAAACTAACTGGTGATACAGTAATAATTGAAGATTATGACTAGCAATTAATTTTCACTACATGAGTAGATTTATAACATTAGCAAATCCTTCATGACTAGCCTGCAGCTCTGCCTTTTGTCTGGTAGAATGCTGCCTCTAGCCTGAAGCAATCTTTCGTTGTGCCCACTGGATTTTGCTGAAAATAAAATCTGCTGTGGCCACCCAGCACCTCAAGAGGCAAATATACAAGTGAGCATCAGAATACTGTAGTGCAAAATAGGCTGGGAGTGGTCAGTTTATTGAATGAAATAATAGTTTAAAGAGGTAGCTTTAAGTTGGGTAACTATTACATGGTTGCAATGTAATCCTTTTCTCTGCAGTTTTTCTCTTGTAAAATACAGGCACTGAATTCATACGTTCCATTATACATAGATCTTACGCAATTGGGGTTAAAAAAATACATATGTTTTTCTTTATAACATATAGAAGTAAATTTGGACATATGGTCCATTTTGAATTTGTTGCATTAGGAAGAACTTCTATTTAGAATATAACTAGGGGTGGAAGAATTGCCTTAGAAGGTTGATTAAGTATTACTCCCTGTGTGCAAAGCATTCTTGAAGAAGGCTGAAAGTGCATGACTGAGAGAGTAGGAGGAAGGTGGTTACTACTACTTTTTATACAGCTTTATTGAAATATGTATCTCAATTCTGATATGCATATCAGGTATTGGAAAGACTGGAAAGAGTTCAGAAAAATCGACATTCATTTGAGGTCTGGATAATCACCTTTAGAATAGAAGATTTAAGAAGCTCAATCAATTTAGTTTATCAGCAGATGGTAGAGGCTACCTGATAAGTCTATAAGTACTTAGACAGGGCAAAGGTATCTGACAGTTAGATGGTTCTTTGTCAGCTAGATTAAGGGGATTTTCATGGCTGAAAGCTGAAGCTTGATCAGTTCAGACTAGAAATAAGGTGCAGTTTTCTAATGATACAATTAAATAGGAACAGCTTATCAAGGGATGTATTAGACTGTTCCACAAAATCCTTGCACAAGGCCCTCATGCTTTCCCAGGAAGCACCTGGTGCTTTAGCCAGCCAGAAAGCTTGGGTTTGAAGCTAGAATAATGTGATGAAATTCTATGGCCTGTTTCAACATAGAAATTCAGTACAGATCATAAGGAAGATTTTTGCTCTTAATTCCTCTCCTCGCTAAAATTTCACACGTTTTAAATGCTTCTTTTGTTAAAAAAGAAGCTCATGTGAGAGATGAGATAATCAAGGCAAAAAGGCAGGTTTCTAGCGGGATGATTGAGAAAGTAAAAGACAATGTAACACTTTCCATTCTCCCTCACAAATATCTCTCCAGTCATTAATTCTAAGCATAACTTAATCATTTACCAATATAATGGTTAGCCTTCTCAGAAGCGTTGCAGATAGTTTGTGCCTTCATGTGACTAACAGCTGGGCCCAAATGCTTTATTTGGCTTTACTTTGTTTGCAAAGCTAAGCCACCTTTACTAACATGCTTTTCCTGGTGCTGCCTTCTTGACCATGAGTTTATGAGGACATAGCAAGTCAATCTTTGTGGTAAGGTAAGAGGCTCCGTAATTTCTAATTAATTGTGTGATAACTGTTTTTGTCCTGGTTTTGCAAAAGAAATAGTAAGAATTGCCAGTCTGAGTGAAGGTGTCACCATTTCTCTTGGTTATGCCCACAATCAATGCTGATTTAAGGTACCTTTCAACTTAAATGAGAGATGTTGTCTATTTGGGGTTAAAGGAAGCACCTAACCTACTTTCAGTGAAGACACACTTTCAGAGATTTCACCAGTGTTGTATAAAAAATAAGTGGAAAGCAAATGTGTTGCATCTCAAGTTTATATCTCTCCTCCCTCATTCCCTTACCAGTATTACTGCCTCCAAAAACTTGTAAAATAAGGCAGCATGAATTGAGGTTCTAAAAAATGAAATAAGCAATATTGTATTCCTTTCTATGAAATGTTAGGTTTTGGGGCTTACATACCCTATGAATACGAAAGAGTTTCAGGACTGAAGAATAGATGGAAGTATTTTTTGGTTTGTTGTTGTTTTTTATTTATGCAGTTGGAAAGGCTAAAACAACCTGTGAATTGGAAGATGAGGTTTACTCCAAACATCTGTCAGGGTGTGCTCTGTTTTAGAGCCATGTGAATTCTCTGTGCATGAGCTCAGGCTGTTTCTGGTTGAGAATGTACAGGGTCACACATGTCCTGTGCTACCATGTAGTAGTACCATGAGGGGGTTCTGAAGGTCCAGGGAATCCGAGTCTTCCTCGGTTCCTTGTTGCTGCCTGTGACAAGGTGGCACAGATTGGCAGGTATCTGATTCATCAGTTTGTAGCTGAGTAGTTACAAAATATGTAGAAGTTTAACACCTGAAGTTGCCTTTAGTGTGTTACTTGTGTAGTGAGCTGGATGAATGTCTGGACTGAGTGTCCCTGTCATGGTTCCCTCATTCTGTAGATCCCTCTGTCCACAATTTCAAGTCTTGGATTAGGCCAGGATCTTCCATTAGGCTGCTATTCTCTGCAGAATACTAACCACCATGCTAAGATCATAAATGGGTTGGTTTAGAGGGGACCTTAAAGATCATCTAGTTCCAACCCCCTTGCCATAGGCAGGGACACTTTCTACTAGACCAGGTTGCTCAAAGCCCCGTCCAACCTGGCCCTGAACCCTTCCAGGGAGGGGGCAGCCACAGCTGCTCTGGGCAACCTGTGCCAGTGTCTCACCACCTTCACAGTGAAGAATTTCTTCCTTGCATCTAATCTAAATCTACTCTCAATTTAAAACTGTTACCCCCCATCGTATCCCTATACTCCCTGATACAGAGTCCCTCCCCACCTTTCCTGTAGCCCCCTCTAAGCACTGGAAGGCCGCTATAAGGTCTCCCCAGAGCCTTCTCTTCTCCAGGCTGAACAACCCCAACTCTCTCAGCCTGTCCTCTTAGGGGAGGTGATCCAGCCCCCAAATCATCTTCGTGTCCCTCCTCTGGACTCGCTTGAGCAGGTCTGTGTCCTTCTTATGTTGGGGGCCTCAGAGCTGAACACAGTACCGGGGGGGGGGGCGGGTCTCATGATACCGTAGTAGAGGGGGGAGAATCCCTTCCCTCGACCTGCTGGCCACACTTCTCTTGATGCAGCCCAGGGCACAGTTGGCTTTCTGGGCTGCAAGCGCATATTGCTGGCTCATAGATAGTTTTCCACCCACTAATACCCTCAAGTACTTCTCTGCAGGGCTGCTCTCAATCCATTCACCGCCCAGCCTGTATTTGTGCAGGACCTTGCACTTGGCCATGTTGAATTTCATGAGGTTTGCTTGGGCCCACTTTTCAAGCCTGTCCAGATCCCTCTGGATGGCATCCCTTCCCTCCAGCGTGTCAACCACACCACACAGCTTGGTGTTGACAGCAAACTTGCTGAGGGTGTACTCAATCCCACTGTCCACGTCGCCAAGAAAGATGTTAAACAGCACTGGTCCCATTACTAACCCCTGAGGAATGCCACTCGTTACCGCTCTCCACTTGGACATTAAGCTGTTGATTGCAACTCTTTGAGTGGAACCATCCAGCTAATACTTTATTCATCAGGTGGTCCATCCATCAAATCCATGTCTGTACAATTTAGAGGCAGGGATGTTGTGTGAGACAGTGTCAGAAGCTTTGCACAAGTCAAGGTAGATGACATCAGTTGCTCAAGATCAAACAGATGATTGGTCTACTTAACATTTCCAGCATCATTTAATCCATGCCTACATTCAGGTAAATTGCATTGGAGACTATGGCAAGTACAACAACAAAAGATGATACTTGCTTTGACATAAAGTCTGAAAATGGTAATTCAGGAAGAAGACTGATATCCTGAAGCAGGGTCAGATTCATTAAAAAAATGGAAGAAGCAGTCAGATAGGTGTGACCAGCCAAGGCAGTGGTTTGATAAGCTGTGTATGAGGCAGAGGTATCTCACTATTGCTGCCAGATAAAGATCTTTAAAATATATGGGAACTCCATTGTACTGTAGAAAGCTACCTCACCTTCCTGTGAGGTAGTATTCCTCACGGCTGTTATTCACACTGGAAGTTAACAGCACCAAAGTTCTTATTTTTCATTTGCCTTCTACAGGAACAAGGTACATGTTAAAAAAAATCATACTCTAGATTGTCATGGCATAGTCTCAAAGTCTAAATGGATCAGGACCATCATCTTCCAGAAATTGTGCTTGCTTCAGGAGAAGCAAACTGCAGAGCTTCAGAACCTCATATAGCAGCACATGATGGCACCAAACCATTCTGGGTATTTCCTTGGCTTCTTGTGTCAGTGTCCTGCTATCAAAAGAAAGGGCATCCTGAACTAAATGTTTCCAACTGATGTCTATTGATTACAAAGAAACCCTTCCCCTCTTTCCCCATTCCCCTTACCAAAATGTCAAGGTGTGCTTCTGCAGGAGACAAATGACAGCAGTCACCCGTGCCAGAAGAGTTCCTGTCCTGAGTGGCACCAATGTGAAGAAGCCCATTAGCTCTTGCTAAACAGTATGTACTTGATATGGCACATAGGTCAGATGTCAGCTCCAGGAGAGCAATACTTCCATCTCTGTGTGTCTGATTGAGCTGAAACTCTACATTCTTACTGCTGGTCACTTGCTGAGAGGGAGCCACACTGACCTGCCAGGAGGAAAAAATGCTGTGTTTTATTATAGTGACTCTTCAGGATGCTATAGGAAGGGTAGGTTCTGCAGTGTGGACTTAGGAGGGTGGGACCAAAATACTGTGTGCTAATGTGGAAACTTAAGGATGCAGAGAGCTAGTGCACAATCCTGACAGTTGCATCGGGCTATCTTTTAAATTGTGTGCTGAATAAACTAGCAGAAAAGAGTAGTAAAAATATACATTTGCGGTCTGAAAAAAAATATAAAGCACACAAAAAGGTTAGCAAGAACAAGATGAAGGATGGCACTGCAGCATTGCCATATTTATATGCTGAAAATCTACAAGGAGATATCCTAAAAATATATATGTATGTGTGTACATATATTCATATATTTAGAAAATTCTCTGTAATCATTTGGTTTTGGGTTTCCAGATTTTTCTTAAATATCTGGTGATTCAAAATGACTTTCTTTCAAGACATCAGTTATGTTCCCTCATCTGATATTACAAGCTTTGTATATGTTCTGGGGGTCTTTTGCTTAAACAAAAGCTGGTTTTAATCTGTGATACGTTTGAGAATATTTGTTTTGTTTGGCTATTCATGTTTTAATAATTAAAATAATTGCAATAAATTAGTACTATTATTTATCGGTCTCCCTCTTGAGTTTCTTATTTTATTTCAGCTGTCTCTTCTATAGCAACTTGTTTTATCTATAAAAAGTATATATTATATACTCTTAAGTGGAACTACTGTTTGGGAGTTGGTCAATATGTATTATATAGCCAGTATTTTCAGATGATCCTTGTCCATTTCCAGTATTTTAGGTGATCTGTTTCTCTTTCCAGGAAGGGATTTGTGAGAATTCTCTCAGTGATATTGCAGCAAAAGCAACATTTACAAATGAGCAACAGCCTGAACCTTGGGATTGTATTGATACAAAACATCCACATGGATACTGCTTTGAAAGGAGATGAGTGCTTAAATAGTGTTCACTGCCAGTATCTGTTATATTGTCATTTGTAGTTGTTGGAAACAGTTTGACCTTGTCTGCATTGGCATCCAGACTGTTTTGTGTCCCCAGCAGGCAACCTGTAGTTGATACCTGCTGTCAGTTAGAGATTGCTGATGGACTTTGGTGTATAGAGGTCTTCCCCTGTGGCCCGGGGACGGTGCATCTGCCTGGGCATGTGTCACACTCACTTGGTGTTGCTTATTTGCTTCTCTCTGCTTACCACCTCCTTCAGGAGTGTAACAGCAAATGGAGGGGAAGGGGTTTCAGAAGAAAGTCAGATCTCTGATGTCCTACTGTAATAAAATACCAAAAATCTGGAGATGTTTTCTTCTATACAGGCAAATAAGGTAAACAGGATACTTCTGCATTTAAAAAGTGTAGCCTTCTTTTAAGGATATTGTTGGTTTTATTTTGGTTTGACTAACAGTTTACCCTTTCAGAACCAATGAACACTATTTTAATGCTTTAGTAACACACTTGTCTAAAGCACTTGGCAGGCTGCTAATAAATTCATCCTCTCAAGCTTTCTGTGAAGTGTCACAGATGGAGAAACAGAAACATGGAGTGGCCAAATAACTTCCCTCAAACATATAGGATAAATCTCCAGCTGTGTTGCTGGAGTGCTTTGGTTAGATGCACCTTCATTTGGAGATTATATGAGTCTGAGGTGAGTAAAACAAAAAAAAATGCTGCATGTAACTGCAGCACATGGCACATTTTCAAAAACAGTCCTGGGAGACCTGTATCTTGTTATTTACACAATGTAGCTAGTTGCATCTGTACAGAGGCTACATCCCCATTTGCCTCCCTTTGAGTAACCATTGATATTTTGAGGAAGAGTAGGGTAATGGAGGACCAGGTGCATATGTGGGAACTTGGAAACTGAGACCAGCAACAGCTTTACACTGCTGCTGGCAAGTTAACTTTTCCTCCTTTGTTTAACAAGAGAAAAAATGGCTTTTCCGTATCTCTTCAGACTGTGCTGGTCTTATTGGCCTATGCTATGGATGGGATTTTGTCATCAGAATAGTTGTGCTTTTTTGTTGTTGTTTTCTTTTGTTGTGTTTAAGATTTTGCTGTACTTGCACTCAAGTTAGGTACTTAGCAAAATCCAGGTCTCTGTCCAGACAGCACTGGCAAATCTTACCTATTTATACAGGAATATCTGTGGACTGCACTCTACTAACCTGTGTATTGAAGCCTCCGATAGCTTTGAATTGTGGGTTTTTTTCCCTCAGAATTTGCTCTTAGATCCAAGCAGCTGGCAGAATAGCAATTTGATGCTACTGTATATATTCAGTAGCTTTGAGGAGGCTCTCCTTCACTTTAGCAGGTATCAATTAATTATTTTATGTTTATGAAAGCAAACTGACTCAGAGTGCTGCTATGGAGTTGGTTCATTCAGAGACACATTTTGCAGTAAGGAACTTGCTGTTGTATGTGATATCTTCTTTTGCATGGTTTTGAGTTGCTCCTGGCATGTTCTGCCATATGTTTGTTTTTAATTAGAAGGGTTTGGGCAAGTGAAAGGGCACAGAGGGCTAGAGGTGAGAGGAAGTTACTCTGGAGAAGACAGGTAGGGAAGAGGAGCGGGGCGGGTGGGGGGGTGGGGGGTGGATTTTGCACTGTGGTAGAGTTCTGGGATTGTATCTTCTGAAGTTTCAGGGGATGTCCTGGCTAGTAGTGTGCCCTCTTGCCTAATTTGCTTTATGGGTAAGTGCTTCATATATGCCTAATGGCAGTACTATGGGAGCTTGCAAATTGCCAGAATCTGTTTGAAGGAATCAAGAAGTGTGGTAAATGATTAAATTTTTATTTGCTTAGAGTGTCCCGAGTTTTGATGGTGTCTGGGCTACTGATGGCTTACAGTTTCTTTGGTATGTGTGTTCAGCACACTGCACAGTAAAATAGAGGGCAGAGTTTTCATTGACAGCAGGATAGCTCCCATTATGAATGATCTTGATCACCTTGTGTCCAAAAACCTTTCTTAAAAGTTCAGAATATTGACTATTTTTAAAAATTAGAACATTCCTTTTTTACTTATGTTTGGAGGTTGTAAAATGTGGAAATCTTCTGAATGTAACTGAAAGCCATGCAGTCAAATCGGTGCATGTCCCTTAAGGAGATACTTATATCCTTTTATGCAGACTTCATAATGATAATATAGTAAACCAGTCATTAAAATTTAAGTTTAGGCCTTGGTACATTTGTTCTGTAACTTTTAATAAAGTGAAATAAGATTCCAGTGTGTGAAATAACAGTTGACGATAGAACTTGAAAAAACAGTCCTGTATTATTTACATAAATTTATTAATATTTTTTTGCAAAGAAGAAATATTCACATGGGTAGACTGCTTTAATTATTTTTTGTATAGTGTATCTTTTCGGTGGAATTTTAGCAGAGATTGTTTTATTCACAATTTCATCAGCAGTTTTGCAACAAGTTTGACATTTTGTAATGCTCTGTTTCCACAGAGGAATAAAAGTCCTTGTAAGGTTATTGAAACATGCATTTGTAAAGCACTTGTAAATTATCTTCGAATTTAAACAGTGATTGTGAGCTAGCTATGAGTTTGTTATTTTAATAAGAATTGGAGCATGTTTTGATAATTAACTGGGCATGGATGATTAGTAGTGATTTTTATTGTATTAGAATTACTTTTTCACAATTGCTCCCTTTTTCTTTTTTTTTTTTTTCCCCCCTTTCTTTGACAAGGGGAGTTGTCATCCATTAATTTCTGGTGTCTACCTTGTTGATACTGAACCAAAATAAGTTAATTGTGAACAGCCAGCTAGCCAGCTTCTGAACTGCAAGTGGTAGATGCAGCATTCTCCTTGCTGTAAAATATAAGTCTTAGATGAAATTAAATTTTCCCATTTTATGTATGTGGAGTTATAGACTAAGATTTTGAATCCAGGGTTGGATCTTAGTTATATCTGTGTTTTCCATTGAAATTGTTAGTGTATTGTTGTTTGGTTTAATAGCTGATGACTTTGATGTTAGCCGTAAACTTCAGCAGGTGTGTGAAATGGAAACTGTTTCCACGTTAAGTGATAAAGAAATAGAATTGTAATTAGCAAGTTCTGATTTGCACTATGAAGAGTTTAGGATGATACAGTCAGGAAGAAAAAAAAATCTTTTTTGTTATCCACTATCATAAAACTATGTTGAAAAAATCTGAGAAAATTATAAGATTTTTAATAGTTAAAATGATATTGCAAGTATCTTTCAAGTATTGCAAATATAGTGATAAAATTATAAAGTAATATTTCAGACATTAAAGAAACTCATTAAATCAGTAAAGAAATTTATAAGTAAGGTGTCCAGACTGCCTTAATTCTATTGTATAGTCATGCAGTAATTACGCATCATAGTAACTTACCTAGAATATGTGCTTCCCCGTAGTTAGGGATTGGGGTTTTTTTTACAGCTCTTGGAGACTTTACATTGCAGAAACATGTTTTTCTAATCAAAATAAAAACAGTTCAGCTTTGTGAACTACAATGATTCTTGACTGTAATGCTTGCAATTGAGACACAAGTTTTAAAGTGTGACCATTTGACTCTAGGTATCAAATGATATACTGCACTTGAACTTGGAGACTTAAAAGAACAAATGCACTTTGAGGTATGAAACTGGTTTAGAAATCCTCTGCCTATGACAGAAGCTTTAAGATGCTTTATACTTTAACATTGTGGAAGATGATGTACTCTGGGCTTAAGATTTTTCCTTAGGCAGAGGCATTCTATCTTGAATGCTTGAAAAAAAAGACTGTTCAGTCTTCTGATAAATACAGAATATCGTTTCTGTTGGAAATTGTTGGAAAAACTGTTTGTGATAATCTCAGAAACAGGACAGCATTTAATTGCAGAGTAGTTGGATAGATCATTTACAGAAGCTTCATTAATAGGGAGCTTACATTAGCAGGTGGTGTTTCATGCCATTCAGATACAGAGTTCAACAAAACTCATGTCTATCAAGCAGGAGATTCAGAAGGAAGGTGTGCATCACTAACTTGGAGGTTTTCTGAGTCATACTCCAAATATGCACTTTACAGATGGCTATGGTCATTCCTTGTACTGTGCTGAACAGGGTGTTAGTGCATACTGCATTCTTTTTTATACTCAAATATTTAGCCTCCTTAACAAGGAATTTTTCAGCCTCTTTTAGTTACAGTAGTGATTCTGTATGACATTATATTTGTTTACCCTTCATTAAATCCATGTAGCACATTAATATCTCACCCAACTGCTGCCAGGATCCCTGAGGCAGGTGCCTTCCACAGGTCTGGTGCCACAACAGCATACACAGTGCAGTCCTGTATTGGGATATGTTGTATCCCTCAAGATATGTATGTACCTCTTTCACACTGAATTATCTTCAGCTCACACGAGCAGCTCCAGAGTTTGCTTCTGATCCTCAATATAGTTCCACTTGGAGAACACACACAGTTCTCAGTGGACAGATGTTCACTCGCATGGCTGCTGTACTGTATTTAGGCTATTTTCTGTGTTTGGTTTTTTTTTTTTGTGTGTGTGGGTTTTTTTGTTGTTTTTTTTCAGAAGCTGAATTTTGTTTAACTCAGTCTTTTGGAAAAGTAGTAATACCAGTGGGTTTTTCCAGATTACATGTTGTGATAGAAATTAGCTGTCACTTATGCCAATATAATTATCACATAAACTTGCAGATGAGGTGTCAGCAAATATTACGATATGTGTAATAATGAATATACTTATTTTCTTGTGTGATGCTTTTCATCAGAAAATTTGAAAGTGTTTAATTAGGAGTTACAATGCACATAATTCTTCCTGATATACAGGGAAAGATACTAAGAATTCAAGAAATTTGGTTAAAAGTTTTCCCAGTAGGTGATGAAGGAAAGCAAGGTTTGATGACTCCTCTGTTCACTGTCCTGTCTGTTGGATTGCACAATAATTAGTAACAGCCCTCCAAGGGCCCATACTGTTACAGTAAATACGGGTAAGGTTTGTTCTTTGTAATAGTGTGGAGGATATTTTTGTTTAATGGGGTTGGTGAAAAGGTCTCTTAAGTAGTCTGTGTCCATGAATCTTGATGACTTTTTTATTGCTTTATGATGTTGGAGTCTACCTTAAATGCATGAGACAAGGCAGTGCATTTTTGCTTCTCTATCTCCTTTTTCTACTGTCTATTTAAGGCACTATCACTGCTGAAGCCAGGTGTGTGCCAGAGAATTGGGAGTGTCTCTGAAAAGTGGTGTCTTGGACTCTATCTAGGAAACCTCTTATACCAATGACCCTACAATTGGGTAAATCATGGAGTACTAGGAAGCACAGCAGATTTGAAGAAAATATGAAAAAACGTGGATTCTAAACACATGAAGAATCAGCATTTAAACAGAACTGTTTTGTTGATTTTTTTTTTTTATTTTTTTTTTTTTTTTGGTAACTGTTGCAGAGCTAGCACAATACTGTAATACTGGATTACATAAATTATTAACTGCTTTGCTACATCCAAATCCTCAGAATATTATAATGTTGAAAGGGATATTGCTTCTAAGCAAAGTTGACAGGCATGAGGCTGCAGCATAAAAAGTGTTAAGCGGTCCAGTCATGTCAGTGAGCTGTTAGGTGGATGAGATTAATCTGAGAAGCTGGATGCTGGTGAAAGCATCACTTCTGAGACCAGGTTATGTCAGCAAATTTTGCTGAGCTTTCACATATTCGTGCTGAGAACCCAAGACAGTCACTGAGCAGACCCATGTTCAGCAGCTTGTTTTAAACTTGGTGCACTTTTCTGTGTGTGTGTTAGCTCACCAGTAAAAATGGCTGAGCCCTTTGTATCCTAATCTCAGTCAGAAGTCAACAGCAATGAAGCAGCAGCATACCCACTCAAGAAAACTGGACTGAAGAAGCTGCACTGGGAAGCAGGCTCACTATCTCCGTGGACAGATGGCTCTAAAAATATTCTTTCTTTTTCAGTCAGTGTAGTACATCTCAAGATCTGAATCAGCTTGCTGATCCTGATTACAGGCAGTGGTCTTCCTTTAAAAAGGAGGACTTCTGTAAGCCCCAGAAGTGCTACCTTGTGGTATTTGAGTTACCCCCAAAGTACTAACCAAGTACTAGTAAGTCATTGCTTCTCCCAAATAGTGGAAAGTGAGGTAACATTGTGAAGAAGAGTGAACTGGAAAGATCCTTGTAGTAGTCATATACTTAAGATTAAGATGAGGAAAAACAGCTATCTTCCCATAGTTTGAGTAGCTCATTCCCCAAAAGCCACCATTTTCTCCTGTCCAGGGAACAAACAAAACCTCTCCAAAGACAACTGAAGCTTTTCTAAGTCTCTGTTTGAGAATGTGAAGATGAAATTGTCGCATAAATTTTTGTTTGTTAAATAGTGAGAATTGCACAGGTGTAGGTCAGAATATGATTTGTGCAGTATTCAGTGTGGCAGAAATTGAAATAGAACAATAACATGATTGAACTAATAAACTGCTTCTTTCTTTCATTAAAAGGAAAGAGCCATGTTAATAGTTTTTATTATACTGGTGTGTATGCCTTTGAGTGACAATATTAAACCGATGATTTGTATGATGAGTACATACTATGCAGCATAACAAGTGCAGAAGATTTTTTTTTTTTGACAGATACAAGTAACACATGTCTTCCATCGCTTTTTCATTTCTTTCTTTTGCTGTTTCAATACTACTGCATGTTTCTTTAAGACTCGCTCTATAAATTTTTTAAAAGTCTTCAGAACTGAAATATCCTGATATTTCAAAGGGGAAATACTTATAGTTTCTTTTGCTTATTCTTAAGTTGATAAAAGGTCCTCAAGTTTCCTAAGGCCTTTTTTGCCTTGCGTAGCAACAAAAAAAATGTCATTTTTCAGTCATCTAATGGCAGCGAATCTCATGAGCATGTCTTGGTAGCAGAATTTGCTCCTTTATAGGGTGATCACTTTAACTGCAGAGCTTTATTTTGAGGCTTTAAATTCTGGTTGACCCTGTACTTGTGACAAACTGTAACTTTATTAGTAGCACCCCTGGAAGGAGGGAGTGGGAAGGAAGGAAATACCTCTGAATGGACACTTTAGCTGGCATACAGACTTGTACTGACCCGAGCCCATTGTGACCATGTTCTTCTCTAAGGGTTGTGTGCAGCAGGCTCTTGGCATGGACTTGGTAACTGTGCTGTCCATGAGATACATGGACTAGGGAATAAACTACTGTACCAGTACAAAATGCTACACTGGCAGACTAGTTTGTCTATACTTAACATGTTTAACCAGTAGGAGCATATTCCTGTCCTGGAAAATGTTTGTGATATGCATGTAAGTGTACTATATAAATCTCAGTATAAGAGCTGATTATGTGTGTATGCTTTTTCAGAAAATAAAAAATTTGACTGATTGTACTTGCAGGGCTAGTTTTTTCCCTTGAGAGCAGAATTCCTAAAACAAGGGAGCTGTTTTCTGGAGTTGTATGTTAGCAGGACTAAAGACTGCTCTTTGGTTACAGGAAATATTATCATTTGGTTTAACTATTTTGTCTAAGTGGCCTTGGGATAGAGTTTTTGTGTGTTCAGACTTTGGTTGAAAAATTTCTCATTCATGTTTCCATATCCTGTTACCCATTAATGAACTTTTTCTCATACGTTTTTCTTTGGCATAAAGTCCTCTAACTGAAAAGGAACACAGTTGAGCACTTTAAGCAGTACCTCAATCTACACACCAACAAGAAAGAGAATGAAATCCATTTCATTTACAATTGTGTGAAGGAAAAGATTATCTTACTGAAAGTCTATCTGAAAGTAACTACTAAGAGAGACAAGTTACGTGAGAGGCAATATTACTGGAGAGGTGCTGTTGTAGGTGTAGGAGGCAATACAGAAAAAGCGCAGGGAATTGGCATGAGAATTATTTATGTTCTTTTCTACAATACATTTAGACAGTATATTTTCATTTAATACCCAGAGGTTGATTAAGAATGAGCAGACATCTTCCATCTTGGATGAGAAGAGAGTTCTTAAATTAAAAGTTGTTCTTGCCCTTGGCCTTTGTTGAAGGGAGAAGTGAAGTAACGAAACAGAAGTACCTTTGACAATGGACTTGGGAATTGGAAAAATACAGGCAATCATTGGAAAAAAAAAAATATATGTGGCTGAATAGAAAGTGCCCTCTTTAATCTGTTCAGTCAGCTTTTGAATGTTGCAAATTTTTGCTTGTGAAGTCCATATGTGTTATAAATGTCATGACTAATTAGTTTCAGAACATGCTTCTGATTGCTTTGAGATGCAAAGTATTTAGATACTTAGTTACATTTGGCTTTTTTTTTAGCTATGCTTTTGATGAGCTGACAGACCCAGAAATGGGCTATAGAGCAGGTAAACAGCAAATTATCTCATAGTAATTTATGATGTGATTTATTAGACATTAGCTCCGTTTCTTTTATAGTGTACCAGTGATGTTCTGGATCTAGCTGTGATTATGTCTCTTGGCAAACATATTCTTAACAAATTTAGGTATACAGTGGTCAGCAGATATTTAATGGACAATACAAATCATTAACAATTTGGTTTAAAGTAGCAACATTGTAGTAAAAGGTGGTATACACCAAACTTGCACTTTTAGTGGGCATAGCATCTTTTTCTTAGGTCCACTGAAACAACAGGGGGTTTCCTTATTTTTCATAAAGAAATAGTAACTTGATTGTAAAACTGTATGGAACATTTTGGGAGAGGAGGAACTAGATTTGAGTTTTCTGTGAGTTTTCTGGTAACTGAGTTGTGGAATATAAAGAAATACTGAATTTCCTTAGAAGTAATGGATACTGTGACAGCAGTAAAGGCACCCATAACAACACTTGATGAATTGGAAACAGCATATGGATCCACTCTTCCTGTACATGGATAAGCAATGTGAACCAGCATTTTGTAAAATGACATAGGTGAGATTAGGGATTTTGGTTTTTTTTTCTCAATATTTTTTGCTCATTTATTCATCACATTTGTCCTGCACATGGGTATAGGTAATCCCAAGCACAAATACAGGCTAGGTGATGAGTGGATTGAGAGCAGCCCTGAGGAGAAGGACTTGGGGGTATTAGTGGGTGGAAAACTATGAGCCAGCAATGTGCGCTTGCAGCCCAGAAAGCCAACCGTGTCCTGGGCTGCATCAAGAGAAGTGTGGCCAGCAGGTCCAGGGAGGGGATTCTCCCCCTCTGCTCTGCTCTCGTGAGACCCCCCCTGCAGTGCTGTGTCCAGGTCTTGGGGCCCCAACATAAGAAGGACATGGACCTGCTTAAGTGAGTCCAGAGGAGGGACATGAAGATGATCAGGGGCTGGAGCACCTCTCTTGTGAGGACAGGCTGAGAGAGTTGGGGTTGTTCAGCCTGGGGAAGAGAAGGTTCTGGGGAGACCTTAGAGTGGCCTTCCAGTGCTTAGAGGGGGCTACAGGAAAGGTGGGGAGGGACTCTTAGGGAGTGTAGGGATACGATGAGGGGTTAATAGTTTTAAACTGAAAGAGGGTAGATTTAGATTAGATATGCGGAAGAAATTCTTCTCTGTGAGAGTGGTAAGGCACTGGCACAGGTTGCCCAGAGCAGCTGTGGCTGCCCCCTCCCTGGAAGGGTTCAGGGCCAGGCTGGACGGGGCTGGGAGCACCCTGGTCTAGTGGAAGGTGTCTCTGCCCATGGAAGGAGCGTTGGAACTAGTTGATCTTTAAGGCCCTTTCCAACCCAAACTATTCTATGATTTTTCCCTGCTAGAAAAATTAGAAGAGTATACTAATTAGTCATTGTCTTAGAAATATTTTCTTGATGTTTCTATATTATTAAACTTTTATTATAATAACAAATTATTGTTGTTATAATGAACTGGACTAGAAATCTGTGAACACTTAATTTTTATAGGACTTTTTCTTAACTCTTAATAATTTATGTTCTTAATCAAAAAAGCAGGGTTTCTCTAAAGAATGCATACCAAAAGTTTTATTTGAAAATATCAACAGACTATTTGCTGTAATTATATATGCCACTTGAATATGAAAATGTTCCTGTAAACATTATTAAGACTTCTTTAATTAGTCTTTGCGATAGCATCCCAATTGTCACACACTGCTTCTAAAACATACTGAAAGTTATCTTATTCATTACTTGTTCTATAGGCATAGTGAGATCCCAGCCAAAATGAAGGGCCCCATTGTGGCTGCAGTGTATGGACAAATAGTAAGAGAATACTGAAAGGCTGCAATCTAAACAGGCAGGGCAGACAAAGAGCATATTATCCTGATTTTAGAGATGGGATACTGAGGCACAGAAAAATCTAATCAGGGTCATGCAAGAATGTTGTTTGGGAGTCAGGAATTAAGCCCACTCTTTCCTTCAGGCCAGTTGTACTGCCTTAAACCAGAGTCGCTCTTCTGCAGAAGATAATACAGCTTCACAGGCTAGCGTGTGAGTGCCAATTGTATCTTGCTGGGTGTTTATGAAGAAAACACCAGTTGGAGGATTAAAGTCTGTTTCATAGAAGAAATAGGAGTGAAGGGGTTTTTCAGTTGTGGGATTTTTCTCCTGGGGACTATTTCACTGCATAGATAACATATTTTTATTAGTGTGCATTGACAAGAAAATGGAAGAAGAAAACCTGCAATCCTTGTAGTACTTCATTACTAGCACTGCAAATGATGGACTTACTAAAATATAGTGTTACAAATTAATTGTATTTAAAAGATTACTGGTTTTTGCTCCACATTCAGTAGTCTCTAATATGGCTGTATTCAACATTTCCTTAAAAAAAAAAAAAGTCAATAAAAGAGAAGTTATTTTCCTTTAAAACTTTATTTTTCAGATCCCTTAATATTTGAGCACTTAATATAAGATCATTGAATCTATTGTTTTAGCGAATAGGGAAAAATAAGGAAAAAGCACTTTAGTACTCACCCTGAACCACTGTGAATATGGTCTCTAGTACAGATGTACTGTTGTGTAGTTTACAGGTAGTTTATTAATACATTTTGGTTTCAAATATTTATTTTGACTTGCACAACATAAAGCTTCAAGTCTTTGCACTAAGTCCATGTAGAAACTGCTGATTTGAAATCAAGTACTAGCATACCTACATCATTAGTAAATATTTAATGATTATTGTGCTGTGATACAGAAGACAAATTTACAATAATTTATGCGATCTTCTCACCTCTTCAGCCAGCCACAATCAGAAGCAACATTTATGGTGAACTGAGACCTAAATAAATTTCCCTGGTCACTCTGTTCCTCAGCTATTCTAATAACCTCACAAGAGCTCATTTTATTGTTTGAGGTAGATGGCTAGCAACTGTGGACTGAATTTGAACATTACAATATATTTGCAAGATTTGCTTTGGAGTAGAGAAAGACCTGCATTTTCTCCAGAATGAAAATTCCTGGATTTTTATTTCTTTTAAAAAGTCTTAATTAGTTGTCCTGTAAGGAAGAAATATGTACATGGAACAGGTTTTTTAAGTAGATGTTGTTGCTGGTCCCACTGCAGTAGCGCATGCCACTGTCATGTGAGACGAAGTATTTCTGTGTCAGGTTCTTGCAGCAGGCTTGGAAAGCTAGAGTCTTCCATATACAAAGTCAGGAGAGGGTGATAACAGTTGCAGCTCTCCCCCAGTTTTACGTCATGACAGCAAGTTTGTACATGGTGAATATTTTATGTTACTAGTATGCTGAATTTAAACATGCTCATTCTCAACCTTTTTATCTTTTGTTTCAAATGCTGTGATCTGATCACCATCTCCAGACTAAGCTTTGCTGCTCACATAAGCGTAGCACAAAATGGGATCAAACCAAGTGCTGACCAAGAAGCTCAGAAAGAAAGATCAGTCTCATAACAAAAAGGACAGGGAGACTTTGTAACAGGGAAGCTTTATAACAACCCAGCTGTGAAGAGAAGCAGCAGACTGGTATGCAGGGTGTTAGCAGTGTTCTTCCAACTAAATCTGCCTTCAGAGAGCAAAATCTAGGCAGATCCAGGTCCACTGTTACTAGTCTATAACCTGCATTAATACAGGCTCGGTAATAAACCACAATAATTTGTATATAAACAACTTCCTGAAAGAATAGTTGTTCTCTCTTACCATAAAATAGGTAAGTTTTCCCATCCATCAAGCAAAGCTGTCTCCTTCAAATTCTGCAGGTTTTGTTTTGAAGGACCTTTTTTCCACTCCCTGAAACACTGTTTGCCTTGTTGGCTGGATTAGTGCCAGTCTTGACAGTCCTGGAAATCACCTGTGTTTGGATGGATACCAGTACAGCTGTAGAAGTATAAAGAAGGTTGTCTTCATCACAGATAGAAGGGAGGAACTCTCCTTCCCCATTAGCATTCTTAGCCAAACTCTTGCCAGGCTGTCAAAAAGCTAGGTCTATGGTAAGAGTATTTGAATGGCCCATTCCAGCAAAAGATTCCCTAGTTGTCACTAGTACTGTGTTTTCACCTCTGGCTTTAGACAGACGAATATAATTGGATTTTCAGGATTATAATGACATGCAGCAGTCCAATATGCTTTTCTGAAACCCATTAATATCTCGGGCTCCAACAAAGGTTGCTCACTCCACTAATGAAGGACAGCAATACCAAGCTATTGCCTTGTGGCAATCATCAGCTGTTGTAATGCCAAAGGTGAAAGCTGAGAAGGGGTCCCAGGTACATTCAGCATAACCTGAGTATTTCTGTAGCTTAGAAATATATGAAATACTGAGGAAAAAAATTAAAAAGACCCCATATATTTCAACCAACATTGGATATCTCCAGATTGTCACCTTACTACTTCTGCAGGACCAGTATGTTCATGTTGTTCCCTTTCCTCTTTAGTTGATTTGCCTAGACATCAGAAAGCTTAATCATTTTATGGCAGAAAATCAAAAGCTGAAACACTGTGTATTTCTTTGAGTTACTGTAGTTAACTCACAGACCTGACATCTCTTCTTGTGTAAAGGTGTGCTCTCCCAGCGGAGAAGCTGCCAGAGTCCACCTGCTGTAGAAGTCTGTCAGAAACTATGTATGCAGTGCAACCCTCTAACTGTTGCTAAAGGTCAAACATCTACTTCAGGAGAGCCATACATCAATCTGAGCTGAAATTTAGTCTCATCATCCATGAAGGATACTACTTGAGCTGACAGGTCTCATTTGCAGCAAGACTTCTCTTGATACATGTTCAAGGAAGAAAGAATCATTCTGTTGCTATATAGTGGTTCATGGAGACTCTCTAGTCAAGGTGCATGACATTCACTTTGAATTATGAGGGAAATCAAGATGATTTCCAGCCATTCCTCTCCTTATCCCTGCCTCTGGGAAGCTGAGAAATCAGAAGTCTAATGCAGAGACTGATAACCCTCCTGCACATTCGCTATCCTTTGTATGCACACCTATATGCAGCCATGCTCACCCTCTAAGGTTTTTGATAGTGATATATGTGAGCATCTAAAAGAAATCTACTGTTTCTGCAGGGTAAGAAGGTCTCCTGATCAGGACTTCTTTGCCATCCTCTCCATACTCAGGAGTCTAGGGATGGTTATGCTGTATGTTCTACAATGGGATGTCACCTCAGCTTCTGCATACGGAGTGCATAGTCAGAATCCTTATAAATAATGTATCTTTTAATGTTTCCTTGCCCTCAGTAATTTAATTTTTGATGTTATTTAATAATACTGTTGCTGTCCTGAAGATTTCCAGACATAAGCAAGATTAAATTTGTAGCTGGAGGTGATATCTTTAATTAGACTAACGGTAGCTTGTAGGGAAAATAGAGACATTTTGGGGCACGCATGTCCTTCAAACCAGACCTAACTGTTTACCTGTTGGTCTAATTGAAGATACTGTCTACATTTACATGACTCTTCTAGCTTGATTTTAAACGCATGAAAGTCTGTTTTTTCTTTGTATTTTGCTCACCTTGATTTTTGAGGCAAGTTGTACAATTTTATAATTGTAGACTTTGTAAGCAGTTGCTCTAGTTCCTGGAATATGTTGTTATATGTAAAATGGGAGGCAGCTTGAAATTCATGTTCATGAGGAGGATGCTCCTTGAGATAGTGTCCCTGATGTGTAATCTAATAACTAAAGAGAAATGTAAGAACAGTTACAATTTTGTAGGTAGTAGTGTGATGTTACCAGAGTTGTTACAGTTGCCTGGTGCTCATGCATTATGGTTACTTACCTAGGTAAAACTAAAGATTGTGTAATTGAGCAATGGCCGTTTCAATGACACAATGGATTTCATTGCCTGTCACCCTGCTAGAATGTATTTGCCTTGCCTGTCAGCTTTGTTTCACACTCCAAATTCTTCCATGCAGACTTGCAAGAGAGAAGCCAGTACAGATCATGGCCAAGGCAGTGAATAGTCTCTCTTTGCAGGACCATCCCCTGTCATTCCAGCCCTGGGCTGCAGCAGTCAAATGCAAATGTTCACTAAACTTTATTAATGTATTTTAGCAGCTTTAATGTTTGTATTTGCCCCGTAGTTTAAACTCTGATAATAAAAAATTAAAAAGAAAGCTTTAACCAAAATTCTCATAAGCATCCAAACAGACCGCAGTGGTATATGGCCCTCTCTTAATATGCACTGGTTTCTTAGTATTACCTACAACCTTCACATCAGAAACGAGGAGGCTCTTTAAGTGAATGACAGGCAGGAAGGCCAGTGTATTCAGCAACTGAAAAGGTAAAAGTTAATCTGGTTACATTGCACAAAATAACTCAAAAGTTAAATGGTGAAGTGGGATCTGGTTTTAAAGATAATTCAGTAATCTGAAGTGTTAGAAACCTAAAGAATTATGTAAAAGGAGATGATATGCTTCTGGATTTTTTAATGCAGTACAAATTAATAAATTTGTTTACTGCTATCTTTAACTGAGAGCCAAGTAGCTTTGTTTTTACAGAGCTTCCTTCGGAGCCAAGTGTCTTCCTTTAATATTGCAGATACCTGTGTGACAGATTTCGGCTCAAGCTAGAGAGGCACTGCTGCTCCACAGCAGTTTTAGCTGGTGTTGGTCCTGTTGTTCCTCCTGCTCCCCAGTTCTGGGCTCTGCATTTCCTTCCCCTCACTTAGCTAGCAGTAGCGTTCATCAGGCTCTGCAGGGCAGCTCATGGAATTAAACTCTAAGAAAACCTTTTCCTGTTTGTTTTGTCCTTCCTCTTGTTACTTTGCTTCTGGTTCAGAGTTGTCTTGAATGTGACTCCTTGTGTAATCAGTTAATTGATGGTACAAGCAAAAGGGAGGGGCAGTAATATGAAGCTTGGAGGGGAAAAGGAGCATACCAGTGCCTAACTTCGATCAGTTTAAATTCTTGTGGAACTGCAGCCTGACTTACTGTTGAAACAGAAAATTGCAAAACATTTATTTTGAATGTCATACAGTGTTACAGAAGGAACTAAATGCCTTTGCAAACACAAAAGAATAGCTGAGCACTTTACTAGTTATTTGGTGTTGGAGGCTGTACTTTATCTGAGTTGTGTATGGGGAGTGAAATAAGGACTCTATAAGCAGATGAGCTGTCTTCTGCGTACTCCAGGAGGTAAGGGGCTGTGTGCTTCCATATAAGCAAGTTTTAAGAAGTAGGTTTTTCAAGGAGAACGGACTTATATTAGCTGTTGTCTTATCCTTTAGATACCTGAAGATGTGTAAAGCTGAGATTTCTTGGTGTCATATGTATTCAGCATACTTTCTAGACCTGTGAGTTTTGGATTTACTCTTCCATTATTCTTCTGATATATTAATCTGGTAGCCCAGACAATTCTGGTCCTTTGTTGCCAAATTATTTTAGATTGGGATGGCAAATAGCCTACATAAATTTTGTAGAAGTCTTCAGAATTGTGGAAGAAAAGCTTTGTCACATTTTCCCATCTTGTTTCCTTTTTTCTTTTATTTTTCTTCATATATAGTGTCTTATGCAAAATAGTAATGTCAGTGATGTGTAGCTTGCTTTATAATCCCTTCCAAACTGATTGTTGGTACGAAAGGTACACAGATACTGTTAATCCACAATATTTGTTTAGATTCCCAATTATTAACTTTTTGGTTTCTTCAATACTGTTTCAAAATGCCTAAGTAAGGCAGTGTAGTACAAAATCCTTCAAAGTCATTGGGGTTAGTATTTCCTGTATAAACTATAATTAATGAAAAATTCCCATCATTCTTTAGGATTGCCAGTACCCTCATGATTACTATAACCTGGGAAGCAGCATACCATTCAAAGTTACTGGTCGGGTTTAAAGGTGTCATCACCTTGACTCTTTACCACACTGGCTCTTATTAAGTCTATTTGCTGGTTTTGCTGTTTTTTCCCTGCATTTTTTTTTCTTCATCAGTGTTGAGTTTCATTTATTATTGCTGTTGTTGAAAAGTCCGGTATTTCTGTTTTCTTCTCAATAATTGCTTGATTTTTTTTTTTTTTTTTTTTTTTTTAGCCCTCAGAATCTTCTGTTCCTTGTATTAAGACCCAAAGGACATCAGTCAGGATTTATGACAATTGTGTTTGCCTCTGTTAGTTCTGTCCTGAATATTTTAATTTTAATTTTTCCTCAATTGCGTGGTCTTTTCAGTCATGACCTGCATTTTTGCATCATAAAATAAATGAGCTTTGAGCATTACTTTGTGGTTTTGACCCTGAAGTTGGCTATGATTTTAGTAGGAGCTTAGAATAAATGATATCAAGTGATCTCTTTCAGTTTAAATTGTTCTGTAGTTAATTGCAACTGTGACTCTGGCATTTTCAGGGCTAAAATGCAATTTATACCAGCTAACTAATACTGAAGTAACTTACTGATTTTTGTGTAAAAAAAGAAAACTAAAGGAAAACCATAATTGGGGGAGAATAAAGCTGATGTTAAATGGAAAGACTGTGACATTTATTTCTAAGAGAAAACTATCCTGTGTATGCAAGCGTGTTTAACTTCTGTCTGAGTAATAGCTTGAAGATGTCTTTTTATTGTTTCAGTTTCAAGTTTCAATTCACCATTCAAATTATTTAGTTTTTAAAGTAATCTCAAATGTAGAAGTAATCTTGTGCACTGAAAGATTTTGCGCATTCCTCCATTTTTGAATGATGAATGGATTTGTCAATTCTATGAAACGAGGGAAATATTGAGCACATTGCTAGACACAGAGTTTAAAAATCAGTATCTCCAGGATGTGGACAAACCACATGGATTTGGTTTTCTCCATCGACATTTTTGCCATTGCCTTTTTTTAGCTTTTCTTTATTAGTTTTAAACCAGTGTGTCTTGAATACTTTTTTTCTCTCCCCTCCTCACTCCCCTTCTCTCTCTTTACACATAAACATCAGTAATATTTTTCAAAGTAGACTTTGTGTGCATATTTAGTGGAGCAACAGATATATAAGAGAATGTTTAAGGTGTGTATAATTTATAGCAAAAGATCATAATTAAAAATCTAATTTCCCATGGAATATTCTGAGGTCTTACTGTTTGACAACCTTAATTCTGCAGTGGAAGAATGTTTTAAATTATTTCTAGCTTGTGTTTTATTACATAGTTGGATGTAATTGATTATGAATTATATAATAATAGAGAAGGAACCTTCATATAAGTCATCTGGCTTTGCTTGTTACTAAAAAGAATTCCTTTGTGTGTGTTACTGGAGAAGATGAAAAGTTGTATTTGACACCTGCATTTTTGTGTTCATGCCACAATTTGCAGAAGCAACATTTTCTTTTGTTTCTATGGTATTTGTGTTTTTAATGCACATTTTACCATGCTGATATCTTACAAAACTATGTCATATGACTACAGCTGTCTTTTTATTTGCAAATGTTAGTAATATAAAAACTATAAGCAGAAGTTGTATTTATTTTCCAGGTGCCATAGTAGAGTATACACAAAGTAATATTTGGTTTAAGGTTTTAATCTAGGAAAGTCATATTTCCTACAGTCAGCATTCACTGTCTCTGATTTCCACCTATCTTGCATATTTTTCACATGATATGGAACACTCTTGCATCCTGTTAGTCGAATAGCTTATTTTCAAGCAAGGCTTTTGTTGGTGTACAGTATCAACAAACACAGCCAAAAGATTTCATTCTGGGGAGATGATGATTCAGTACTGCAAGGAGCGTCAAGTACGTACAGATAGCACTTCTGCAAAGTGTCTGGGTACTGGAAAATAAATTGTCTGTTCTTTCTTGCCATCAATAGTCTACTTCAAGTCTACTGAAAGTATCTTCCAGTAAAATGAATTAACTGTGATGGGGCCTGTGGACTTCTTTTACTTAACCAGAAGGGCTGGGCACCTCTTTCTGTCCTAGACTTGAAAATTTGTATTTGCATATAGGGAACAAGCAGCTCACAGGCTCTGGCAGAGATTACCATGCCGCTCTGGGGTGAGTCACGCAGACCTTGGTCAATTTGTTTCCCTTTTAGGGGGGACCCAAGTTTTAGTAGAAAATAAATACTCTTTTCAGTCGCTCTTCTGCCCCTCCCTGTTCTTTTTGTACTTTGATAATTATTTCAGTACTATTTGATAGTCACTCACTTATTCACCAATTACCTGCTGTCTTCTTCAGTGGTCTTACCTTTTTCCATGAAGAAGTCTTTCCTGAGCTAACTTTGGAGAGAGCTGTTTTCTTACCCAAAATTAACCTTTTGTGAAAAGCTTGTCACCATTGCTTCCAACTAAGCAGACAGGGAAGTGAGATTGTTGCCTTCAGAAGATAAATTTTTGTTTGGAGAGGCCATTGTCTTTTTTTGCTGCACGTACAAGGTCTAGATTATCAAATGTCTGTAATCTGATCTAAGAACGATACTAGTGTCCAGAATAACCAGTCAGTCCTGGTCAGTTTGAGTAGGATGTGATAGCATTGAACTATTCTTATTAAAAACAAGAAAGCATGTAAAAAGGTATATAATTGTTTATATTTTCTGCTTTCTTTTTAATACCAAAATTTCCGTGCTTTCTTCATTGTAAATTCTCTGATTTGTATTGCATTTTTAGTATTATGCCTAGTAAAGTGTGTCCCCAGTTGGAATTTCTAGTGAAACAGTATTAATGCTGCATACGATTTTAATTAAAAAGTAATTTATAGATACTATGTGTATGCTTACAAATCATGAGTTTAATCATGAAAACTGATTTGTGCCAATCTTGTTAACATCGATGAACTAATGGATCTAGTCAAACCTGTTTGGACTTGATGAATTTTTCTCTCTTACAAACTCCTGTATACTCAGGTTTTAAATGAATCAAGTTTGAAAGATAGCATTTAATTTTTTTAGCTATTCTGATTCAATAATAAGAATTTATTTGTGTAGTGTGATTCTTATTTCTGATTTCCAACCTATGGTCTTGTGTCCTTGAGATTCTTGGATTAAGTGGACTTTTGACAGGTAGGTAATAATGTTAATTTGTATCAGAAGACTCATATTTATAATAGACACTTACACCTCCACTGGGCTATTTCTAGGCATCTGCAAAATGTAAAAACTTCCAAAGTGCTGCTTTAGAGTGTCACTTACTCTGCATCTGTGCATTGTTTTGATGCTGTTTTGCACAGCAGCATTTTGGTACATTCTTCTACAGGTCTGCACAGTTTCTTTGCATATCAACTTCTGCCACATCAGTATCGTAAAAACTCAAATGTTGCTGTTTACCCTTTAGGTGCAGTGCTGTTTGCCAGGGTTGTGCAGCAAGCTCACAGGTATCAGGACTTTTCCTTCACTGCTCTGTCTCCTTGACAGTGCCTGGTGAAAACATAAATGGTTTTGTGATCCTGTGAATTAACCTGATTTCTTATTTCATCTACATCCTTGGATAGATCTCTCCAGTACTAATAACTTACATATTTTTATAAATTACTCCTTGCAGCCAGATGTCATAAAAGCTCAGACTCTGACCCAGCCAGAGTTCATACACCTCAGAGCTGGGCATATTAAAGGCTAGTACACAGGCTGTGAAGGTTAAATGGACTTAAGGAATTTAAAATGGAAAAAAGTTGTAACTTTTGTGTTTGTAAAGGGCAAAGTCTGTATGTTTTGGTAAGAAGATTGTCACTGGACCATTCAAACAAGAGAAAAAAATGTATTGAGTTGTTGAGATGTTTTAACCATTTTTGAAATATTTCATAACTGTCATTAAATGCGTGTTTTTGAGCTGAGGATTTGTGCCAAATTATATCTGGAAGATCTACTCCTTTCTGTGGAGTTTACAGTGTTGTTAATGAAAATCTGTAGGTTCTGATCAAAAATATCCTTGGCTAAGAATTGCCAGTGTAAAGTGATCACTGACTTATAACATTAAAACAAGAAATAAAATAAACAGGCCAGATGTAGTGCCCGGTTAGGGTTTTGATTGTTTGTTTGTTTTACCAGTAGGGAGGATTTGATTTAATCTAAATGCGTAGTTTTGGCTTCATCAGTACTAATACTAACTAACTACACTAAGAAATTACCAAAGGAGTTTTTACCTCACCACTGCCATTTTTTTAAAATTAAATTGAATGTATTGATTGCATTCATGTGGCTGTAATACACTTAAAGGCTTGGTTAGACCAAGACTAGCAGTGAGAAGGGGTCATGATTTGATTAACCTTTCAACTGTATTTCATAGCCTGGTACGAGCAGTGACATAGAGAGAGGCTTTTGGTTTTCAGGGGATAAAAGAACAATTCACATCATGACAGACAGTGAAATACCTGAAGGTCGGCGGTGCTGGTTTGTGCCCAAGGATGCTTGAATGAGCCTATTTGGATCTACTTGTGATACTGCCTAAATTACTGTGAGAAGGGTGCCCTGTTCCTCTATGGGTTTTTGGGGACTGAAAACACTTTACGCTTCATCATGCCTAGTACTGCCATTATGAGCAGTGGTGTTACTTACACAGCATTACAGGCCTGGGTGGAATTACTTTATAAAAATAGTTCTAGGGCCAAAATGTTAATGAAATAAGATACCTGTTTGAGTCACTTTTTGAAAGACATCACTATTTTTGAAGAAAAATATGACTTACTGGAGAAGATTTAGTTGTTGAAGTCCATCAGTCACAGCTGCTGTTGTGCATGTTTGTCTTCACTGAGGGTCTTCTCATTTTTCCTCCTGTTTAAAAGACACCAGGCTGATAGTTCAATCTGAGTCAGAAGTTGCATTTGTAAGTTCTGTAGTAGGTTTCAGAGGCTGCTGAATAACACTTACGACATCTTTACATAAAGATGTCACTGCCCTGTTCTGAGAGGTAGCATAATTTGTATGGCCTATACTTGGCACGGGGTTACTAATGCAGCAACACTTTCATTAACAACACCAGGCATGGTGACACGATCACACCGAAGTGCATAAAAGTGACTGGAGTTTCTGCCCACTAACCTGAGCTGCGGTGGATGAGTACGTGTGCTTGTTCTTAAGGTATAGCAATGCAGAGTGAAACAAGTTGTAATGTTAGAGCTCTGAGGCCTTCAGTAGTAATTTAAGCCCATTTTACTCTGTGTTTGTAATGGTTTAAGAATGCATGTATTGCATTATGTGTTTCAGCTGAGAGGGACAAGTGCCTGTCATCATCTGACTGTACCCATCTTTTGATTTCATAAAACTCCTCGTGCCGTCACTGAGAAATACCTCATTAACTAACTTTTATCTCTTTGCAGAGTTTTTGTTGGGGAAGCAAGCAGCAGGGTATTTGACCTAGGAGGGACATTTGCACAGAATGAGAAATTTCACGTCATGACATCTTGTTCAAAACAGGGATGATATTCCTGACTGTATTTTAAGCTGTAGGATCCTTGACTTTGGTTACTAGAACTATTTTAAGCAGGAGACTTTCTCTAGCAATCTGTAGTCAAGCTCGGAATATTGTAACATGGAGCATAACCCATGCACCGTGTCTTCTGAAAGGATCTTTAGGCAGAGATTTTAAGAGATACTCTTACTTCTTCAACACTTGACCAGTAAAGAAATTCTTATTCCACTTCTAGGTAGTGAGTGTTAAGACAAAGATGTTGCTGCCTGTGTTCTGACTCAGGCTGAGGGATGAGACTGCAGCATTAGTATAGGTCCTTGAAACCCAGAAAAAAAAAATCTCTTTAACATAGTAAGGAGCTCTTATGGAGCAGTGTATAAATTTGCTTTGTATAAATTAATATAACAGTAGTGGCCCTACAGTATATCAATTTTTTTTCTTAATATATATTTAAAGCATAATTTCTAATTCTTGTATATATTTTTAACTTTCCCACAGATATGCACTTATTTGGCCATTATCCAGCTCATGATGATTTCTATCTTGTAGTGTGCAATATCTGCAATCAGGTAGTCAAGCCACAGGTTTTCCAGTCACACTGCGGTAAGTGAATGTTTTTTTTCCTGAATTACAGTGCCAAACTGGCGTATGGTTCTCTTAAGAATCATTGCATACAATCATGACAGAGGCATTGCAGATATACTTTTCTGGTTATCTTGTGTTCTTTCCACAGAAAATACCAGTGATGCCTTCAAATAAGCGTATTTCCTGTAGAGGAAGTTAAATTAGTTGTTCTAGAAGCTGGGCTTTTCAAGTTGAACTTGTTATACTAAATTAACCTACTACAGCAAATAAGTGCTGTTAGTTAGATACTAGCTAGGCTAAAACTATTATGATGTAACACTGAATTGTCTTTTATCAAAGCTGCAAAGTGAGGGCTGTGATGCTGATCTACATTAACTAGAAGTTGGATGTTATGGATTGTTTTCTGATGGGATTTATGCATAGGTGTATATAGGGTTTATTTTTATATTTATCATAAGGTTTAATTTTTTACATAATCGAGTCACATTTCCTAAGATTTTCTTGAAAAACGTTGATTTGAGAAGCAGCAGAAATGTGCAGATATTTATTTCTCAATTAGTATGGTAACAGCAAGATAACAATTTTTATGTTGATTATTTGTAAGCAGAACTACTTTAGTCAGAAATTTTTGCTTTTGATTAACAAACTACTCTCAAATGTTTCTGAAAAACTTCATCCTAAAGTCTGTTTTATTTATTACTTATCCAGAGATTTATTTGTTGTGTGTCCAGTGGTTTATTTCTGTGGTGGGTTTTTTGGTTTGGTTTTTTGGTTTGGTTTGGTTTTTTTTTTTTTAAAAAAAAGGATTGCAAAATGTGACTGGAATGACTAGCTTTGCATGAGGTTTAATCAAATTCATTATAATCAAATTAATTTGAAGGTGATTGCATAATAATGAAAGGCAGCTAGTACTGAGGATGGAATCAATTAAATACATTAAAGAAAAAAAAAAACACTCAGCAAGATTTTTCTTGCCTGCATACAACAAATAAACTTCACAAATCCTATGCCTCTTTCAGTCTGCTTGACAGCAAAGCAACTCAGTAAGAGGAAAATGTAAGTGGGATGAACAGAAACTATAAAGGTTTATTTACTTTTAAAGACATATTACCAAAATACTGCCTTGGATTTGTAATGGATGGATTGCTAATGACGAACCAGGATCAAGTACATTCATGTTGAAAGGCAGTTGTGATACTCACCACCTCCTTTGGCCTAGATTGAAATAATTGTGAAAAAAGTGTAATAGTGGAATTTAAATCCAGCTTCAGTTATTTTGTGAGTCTTTTAGAGACTTCAGAGGCTTTCGGCTCTGCATATGGTCATAGGTACAGTACATAAGTACTATAAACATTGAACCAGTGCATTAATAAAAGATCTGCTACAGAACAGAATAACCCGTATAACACCTTGCTCTGTAGCTTCCCATGGTTGTGCTCTTTCCTGGACATGACCTTATGGTTTGGGGAGCAGTATGAAAGTTGGTCCTGTTTTCATGTAGGAGGCATATAGAATGATGTTTCTTCTAGATGAGAGTAAAGTAAGCCAGGTTAGAAGGAACTTTCTGAGCTCTTTGGAAGTAACAAGTTACCATCAGTGTTAGTGTGTTGCCTGTAAACTGCAAAGATCCTGTGAGTCACTGCTCTTTTTTCTTTTTCTCTTCATTACTCCATTATTTATACAATTCCTTTTACTCCATCTTCATTAGAACAATCCTGTTACACTGAACAGGAAGTTCAGTTGAGCATTAAATTTCAAATTGTCTGATTTAAGAGCCTAAGGTCAATAAAGACTTTAAAAAAAAAAAACAAAACAAAAAACAACAGAAAACAAACAAACAAAAAACAACAACAAAAAAACAACCCCCCCCAAAAAACAACAAAAAACCCAACAAAATAAAAAACAACAAAAAAACACACAAAAAAAACCCAAACAAACAAACCAAAAAACAACAAAACAAACCCAAAGAATAGACTGTATTAAAAGAAATGTAGAATACTGAAAATAAGTGACCAAAGCTGTTACCTCTTGAAAATTATACTTAATCTAGTCAGACTTGTTTCAGGAAAGGTGTACTGGAATATTGCTGAAAGGCCTGTGAAAGACCCTTAAATGTATAGATAAAATATTTTGCTTTAAAGAAGAAACAGTAAAGATGATATATTAAAACCATATAAAAGATGTTTTAGAAGAGAGAAGGTTTCTTTGAGGTCTTGAGAATTACTGTAAAATAACTAATAATTTATTTTTTAAAAATTAATCTGCTGAAGTGCTACATGTTGCATAAGTGACATGCATCTACTAACCTATAGTTGTTTTCATAAGCAATGAGTAAGATCTAAAGAAGAGTTACACATGGATCTTACTAATTCATCTGTAGTTGCATTGCCTGGCTGAGAAAAAGATAAATATCTGGCATTAGAAAACAGATCAACTGTGAGCTGCTTGTGCGTAACACCCTGGGCATGATATCAGTAGTCCATTGAGAAAAGTCTGGAGAAGGCTTCATTTGAGATATTGGTTCTGGCTGCACTGGGCTCTTCTGTGAAGCAGGAATATTTAATTTTCATGTTTATTTAGAATTTTATCAGCTGTTGGACACAATTAATTTGGTGGATCGGACTTTGTTTAATTAGTTAGGCCATGTAGCAGTATACCTGTAAATTCAATGAAGCTGAACATGCCTGTCAATAGACTTGGAGGTATTTTAGACCATCATATTTACCATAAAATGCATTATTTTAAATTTCTTGAATTGCGGCTTTAAAATTGTAACAAAGACAGTGGAATAATAAACATTAAGAGCCACTACTGTTTTTTTGGCTCTTGAAGGCTGTGTCATGGGGAGTCTTTATTGCTACTGACAAGGACTTGTAGAGATCTATCCCAGAATCTCGCACAAAGTGTGGTTTGTTACCAAGAACCCTGATAAGATCCAGTCTATATTCTCTCAGTAAGGATTTGGGTCTGTGCCAGACACGTGCTTTATGTTTTTAGGTTCCCTGCATTGTAACTTGAAGGTCTTGGCTTTTGAGCAGCACTGGAATGCTTAGTTTAGCAGACGTTTTTGTAACACTTCTCTTGAGCCCTTGCTGGCATTTGCCTTTCTCCAGAGCATAAGAAGGCCCACTGTTTCGTTTGTCTCTGATCTCAGGCATGTGGCAGCCATCCTTGATGGCTCTGGGAAGTTGTGAAGATTATTACAGAGGCAGATGTTGTTTAACTTTTAAGGGTTTGATTCCTGGAATATCAAGCAGAAAAAGAGAAAGATCTGGTTGTGGTTCAGGCTTTTTTAATGGGAGGTGATGCATCGTGCAACCTTAGACCAGTAAAAATCAGGAAGGTAAAAGAAGAGATCTGGCTAATTAGAGGAGTAGCTTGCAGGACTTGAGAGTCTGTGTAATAAACACAGTGTGGAGCTCAGTGTTGGAAAGTAGTAGATCTGTTCTTGCCTCTAAGAGAAATACTGAATTATTTTTAAGAGCAGTTTCATGTCCTTGTATCTGTGGGATAAATGTTTATATTCATTTCTAAGGATTAAACCATTCATGTACATATGGTGTAAGCCCAAATGAAAGAGAGATTTGCTGTTATAGGATGCTGGATGAACCATGTAAATCGAATGATTTCTTGAGGTCATTCGGTATTATTGTGCACTTAGAAAATAGTATATCAGAAGTCATCAATGATAGGCTTAAAACAGTGTTGTTTGCTTCTGAAGCCAGTTCTTTTGAGTAACTTGTTGCAGTGGTAAAATATCTTAGATCTTTTTTTTTTTTATTGTATGAACATGTAGTTGTATTTCTCCATAAAGTAATTTGAAATGAGAAGTCGGTCTAGTTATGCAGATTATAGCATTTCTAAGTGTACTTGGCATGTAAGGAATTTTAGTTTTGAGACTTTGTTCTCAAATGCCAACCTCAGTGAAGATACAGAGCACTTCTTGAGACACCAGAAATGTAGTGGTTTAGTATCTCTGCGGTTCCAGAATGTTCTTGCTGTTTGTTTGTTTGGGTTTTTTTTCCAGTATATCTGCTTTCTAGATTTGTAGGGTGGCAGCCTATGCTGAGCTCTGTCTATTTGACTTCTGTTAACTCCAATTCTGTCACAATCTGTTACTTGTTAAGATAGGATCCATACCAGTTCCCAGGAGATGTTTCTGTTTTCCTTTGGCCCCAGAGAGATTAAAGCTTCATGGTCTTATACTGCATTGTCCTTTACTAGACTAAAGAGCATCAGATACTGTTCTGGTTATTTTTTTTTTTTTTTAATGTTCTATATAATAATACGCTTGTTAACTTTGGTCTTTTCCTATTGAAAGGAAAATATCTTTCATAAAAGGTGACTCTGGCACAGTGAAGAACAAGCAGCATACATATAAAGAGCTTGTCAAAACATCTTGACTTTTTCTCTTAATATGAGGAAATAAATTAATGAAGGGAAAGTATTAAAAGTAAAGTTGGGGGGAAGAGGTGAATTAGCTAAGCTAAGTAATGCAGTTAAACAATATCTGCAGTATAACCATCAAAGAAGGTTTCCAAACATACTCTGGAACAGTTTCCAAAACTGTGGAGGGTATCTTAGTGAACTGAATAGTTAAGATCAGGATTTGATGAAGTCGTAGTATACAGAGAACAATTTTGCTTCATCAGGGAGAAATGACCATGATATCTCTTCTCTTGCTCATTTCTTTATTGGATGGCTTGTTGCTATCTATCCTGCCTGTCTCTAAGGTTATTCTAACAAGCTTCTAATTAAGAAGTAGAAATTCTTATTCCTTAAAGAAAAACACTACCCTTGCTTTTCATTACTTCTGAGTGATAAATCCTTGGGTTGACCTCCTCATGTCCTCATGAAAGTTGAAAAAGGTATTTCCTTTTTATCCGTCTGTTGGCTGTATAAGCATCATTTAAAAGAAAAACGAACTAGAAAGTAATGGAGCACTGAGGAATATAAATAAATTATTTTCTCTTCCATATCATAATTCTTTTCCTAAGAGAGGTTATATATCTTAAATTACTCAGACTAGCTATTTTACATTGTACTAGTTGTGCATTACAATTTAATGAACCATAATTAAAGACAAGAAGGCTGAGCTCTACAGTATGAATAAGAATAATTTGCTTTCTTAACACTAGCTGGAACACTACTAGCTGGCATCTTTTTTGCATGAGGACTTTGATACTGGTATCACTGTCACATTTGATGGATTATTCTTAGTTTTTATATTATTTTCAATTATTCAGTGCTTTCTTTTTTATTAAACACAGCTGTTTCGTGTTTTGTAATTGTTAATATTTTATCCATTGAATTTGACCTTTTATCAGGGGGAGTGCTTTATGCCCTTCAAGGACAATGACATTTTGAGTGATTCTCTTTCTGTTACTGCGATTTTCTTTTTTCACAGCCTTGTCAAAACTTGTTATATGATATTATTATTGATTGAATAACTTTCTGGTTGTCACATGGTTAGATTTCACTGCATAAAAGAATTAAAATAACAAAAATTACTCTAGTCCCTCCTGCTTTTTGTTAAATATGGAAACAATAGCAGCTGGACTGGCAAGAATCCCAGTTTTCTTTTTCTTTTGGTGGAGGTGGGGGTCCAAGGAATTTAATGTTTTGTGTGTACCTTATTTGTATATTTTTACTTGTGCAATTGCCTAGGATACACTGATTTTTTTTCTATAATTTTCATTTCCATTACTTTAAATTGGAAACCCCTAGTAGCTGAAAGTATACAAAAAATTCCCTTTAGCTTTACAGTCTTTTTATCAGAAATCTTGTTCTCAAGACCAAATTGCAGCCAGTGGTATAAACCTCTGTCACCTGTCTGCGATGAAAATCTAAGCTGTAGTTCCTGCAATGGTACATGCAGGTTATGTGGGTCTGTCATGTCCATGTCATTGCAAGTTCTCCAAGCCGAGTGTAATGGCAGCCGATGTGAAACTGCAATCACAAGCCATCTTTTGTTCTATTCCCGTAGAACTTAAATAGTACATCGCTGCATGGACAATCCAGGTAGAGCGAGTATTACCCTTGAAGAGGTGAAACTAAAACTACATTCCTTTGAATTTATCTTTAACCCTATGTATTCTTGGAGTGCCATATTTTTAGACTGTCAGCAATTCTTGAGACACTGAACATGTAGAGAAATGCAAGATCTGTCTTTGTTTACTTCTTGGAGAAACTGGCTCTATATCCTAACTGATAGACTCTGGCCACAGTCAGAAAAGCACTTAGATGCATGAAAGATAATCAACTGACATTTTAATACTTGATTCAAATTAAGCAATAAATAGAAATCCTTCTTAGCTGGTCGTATGCGTGAGAGTGTTGGTCACCTCAGTATTGGCTACTGTGCTCATCCAGGACTGCAAACAGTTTGTTTTTTCATATGTGCCATGGAGATAGCTCAATGAAAGATACATTGACAAGGCTGTGTTCATTCAAGAAAAACAAAACAAAAAATCCTGTAATTACTTCTTTGTAATTACTTGTTCAGAAAACAAGAGATTTGGATTTAGTGTTGGATTTAGCCTTATCACATAGGAGCTATTATTTCATCTTCTAGCTCCTAGGAGAGGAAAATGTCCTAACCACCAGGCACACCATAACGGAGGCTAAAACTAGTCTAGCGTATGCTTTTTGCGTTGGAGATGTATCAGGCAAAGTAAACCTGAATGGAGAGAGTAACACCCAGATCCAAGGGACAAACTGTGATAGGGACTGAAAAATGTGCAGCTGATGCTCAGAGCAACAGCAAACATAACGTGTCTTCACCTTGCAGGTTGCTGAGATCTGCTCAAGCCTGGAGGGAGTTGGTTGTGTTTTCTTTTCTTAGTCTAGTGTGCGAATTAAAAGTGGGGCTGTGTGCAGACCTGCTGACCTGCTTGCTTGGAAACAAGTAGCACAATATTTGATAGGATTGGCTTTTTATATATTTTCTACTATCATTCCACTTTAAACTGCTTTCTTTGTTGTTACTAATTCATCATCAGTGACAGAGCCTAAAACAGAGAAGTTCAGATACAGAAATAGATACGATATATAGAGAGTCTACAAGGTCAATGAATAGTGTAAGTAGGAAGCTGACAACTTTCCATAGATAACTTATGCACTTCAAAAATTCGCCCTAGGTTGATATGGCAATAATTGAAAATTTCTTCATTCAAAAGATTCTTTAAATGGGAAAGCAGGAACGTTTTGGCAGCATTGAATCTCAAAGGATTGTGCATTGGAGAGCACTAAGTATTCAACAGAAGAAAACGTTCAGTGGTGAACAGAAAGCTACACGTCTATGCAGTTGCTATTAAGCATAGTAACCTTCCCTCCTCAGCCCCTCTATCTCCTTCCAGACCTGTGTATGAAATTAGAAACTCTGCAAGTGAAACATTGATTAACTGTCTTTTCTCTTAGTTTTTTCTGTTAAGTTGTGCCTTTGCAGTGCCGTGACTGTGCTGTAATTTTACAATGCTGATCTTAAATAAGTCAACATAGGAAGTAAATTGAAAGAGTAATAATGACACTGGGCTTTTCAGTGCACTGGAAGTGTGTTGTTCTACTTTACATATAATTCCTGTCATTATAAATTAGGTTATCTCTTTTGCATAGTGTCTTCATTGATAGTATTTGATTAGTGAACCCTTTTGTATTTTTTTTACTTCATATAAATTGTGGTAAACAATGTAGTACATACTTGAACTGCGTGTTGTCATGGCATTGGTGGGAGATATTTATCACTTGTAATTTCTTACAGTTAAGGTTTTAATAGAGTTGTGGTTTTAAATAGTAACCAATAAGGATTTCTTTTAAGGAGTGTCCATTAATAGAACTCAGCTGTTGAACGTTGACCATAGCATTAGGCTTAAGTTTAATCTCCTACATACTGTAATTTATAGAGCTGTGTTTAGTTCACCATTCTTTCAGGTGCTTCACTGGTGGAGGGATGGGAGGTTTTGATAGTGTGGGAGAGGGGAAAGGTATAGTGAAAATTTTCCGTCATAACCTGTAAAAATCTGGAAAAATTAAAAATAGGAGTATTTGGCTTGAAGTTTTCTATAGTGTGTCTTACTTGGTCTGAATAAGGTGGATGTCTTCCATCGTAGAGGAGGAATGGTTTTAAAAATAATTTTTAAAAAAGGCTTCATGGTCCTGTTCCTAAGTAAAGTCCAAAACAACAAAGAGTTTTTTGAATTCAGTGTTTGGAAGTGTTTTGATGAGTAAAATATAAGCAAGAATAAATCATTTTCTTATAACAAAATATGATGCACTGTAAAGAAAGAAATTTGAAGTTGAATCTGAATTTGTCAAAGGCCTGAATAAGCAGTCTTTGTCTCTTCACTGTGTTCAAAAATACAGAAGTGTTAAGAGCAAGTCTCTTCTCTCTGTTATCTCTTTGTTTATCCTGTATGTGATCAGACAAGGAAGATGTGGTGGTGTTTTTGAAGGTGGGATGTGAGTTTTTTTGGTAGTACAGTGTTTCACTCAGCATGTGTTACAGAAGGTAATTAACATTGGGGTTAGTCACTACCAAACGTTATAAGTTCCATTTCAAGTCTGTAGAAGTCTTTCCTGCATATAGCTCTGCCCATTGGCCATGACTTTTAGCAATTGTCTAAAAATTTCAGGTTTAGTTAAATTTCTGACTGTTGCAATTTCTACTATGTTATCATTTAACAATTTATTACAAAGCATATTACAAGGTTAGGAATTTCTTACTCTCCTTATACTAGAGTTTTTACTATAAGCTGGCTCATAAAGTTGATTTTTATCCATTGACTATTGGCTTTTCCCAAAGGAAACAGCAGCAGGTTTTGGATAGTGTTCAGCTGTTAGATCTCCTGTGCCGTGAGTTGTGGTTGCTGAGTCTGCAGGTGAGGTGGCAGGTGGGGCCGGAGGCACAACTCATCTTGTGCATTCAGGGCTCCCTTCAGAGCTGGAGAACCGGACCTGGGAGGAGGTTGGATGACCCCAGAGTATAGCTCTGGCCCTCATGGCTGCCACGATTGGACTACCTTGTTATGTGCCGTGGTGAGTAGAAAGAAAACTGGAATGGCAGTTTGTTACTTTCCAGAAATACTACTTCTGGCAGTCTGAAATACTGATTTCCAGAGATGTTTCTGATGCGTTTTCTAACATCTACAGGCCACTTGGGGTGCAGTGGGGAACGCAAAAGTCCTTGACATACAGCAAGATGATAGGATAGTCATATGTCCTTTTTCACAGAGGCACAATGGAAAGCAATGGAAATAAATACCAAGCTGTAGTTCAGGAGCTTTACGGTTTTGTCAAGTTGGAAGTAGTTACATTAAATGCCTTTCATGAAGAAATTTTTTTTTTTAATTTGGTGTTTAAAAAACCTCTTATTTTTTATTAGAGGGAAATCTCAGCTGTTATAAACTAGCTGGTACAAAGCTTTCAAATCTACTTTAGACACTTTTTCCATAATTTTCAGTGATAATATTTATCCAAAATTTTCTATACCCTCTTGATTTTTAAAATATTTCTTCTTGTTTATTTTAATATTTTTTTTTTCTCTAGTATGCAAGCATGTTTGTCACAACTCCATGTTTAAAATCTAGTGAGCTCTGTTTATTTCATTGTAATAGTAGTACAGAACCTCTTGGTACCTGACTCGTGCCAAATCTGTTCAAAACATTTTATTTGCATGCATAAAATACTGTACTTAAAAGTCTCATCATTTCAAATACAGCTGGAGCTCTGTGTGTTTCCCATTTCACAATTGTGTAGTGATTCATTTAATTATCTTAATAGCTTATTGCTATTCTATTTAACTGGTGATATTAATGTAATAATTGTCATATTAAAATCTAAAAAATTTAATTAGGCCTTGTTCTAAAATATTTTTTATTATTACAGATAGGTTAATGCACTGTAGGCTTCTGTTTTCAAAATAAAATTTTTTGCATTCATCTAGATAGATTAATGAAATTATATTCTATAAGATATAGCTAAAGAACTGCTTAAAATATTGTAGGCAAATGATGATGGGCAACTCGTTCACCTCACTACGTGTATATTTTTATTTTGATTCAATTTCAAATACTTGATTTAGCTTCCTACACCAAAACCTACCTAATGCTAAGATGCCTAAATAAAATTTAGGAAACTTGCCTCATTAACTATTTACATTTGTGAGACTAGTGATGCTGTTAACCAGGAACATTTTCCTTGACTAGTTTTCTGGGAAATAACAGATTTCTGCCCTCCCTTCCCCCTTTTTTTTTTTTTGGACAGGCTTCTTGTTTCTGCAAAATAATCTTTTATCATGCTTAGCATCTGCTCTGCAACTAGTGAAGTATAACTAATACCATACTTACATAAAATATCAAGCACTGCATATGAGAAATGTGTCTAAGGCAAGCATTAATGTATCTTTATATGATACACCTGCTTTTGGTTTATTCCCTGTGTTGTATAAGGTATTCTTTTCATGAGTATATCATCAATGTTGTGGTTTACTAATTGTGTAATTACAGAATTTTAAATTTTTTTTTAAATCTAGTTTAGGTTTGAGATTGGTAATTGAAAAATTGATTCATGTTTTAATTCAGTTTGTTAGGAGAAGGCTTGGCAGGGAGGAGTCTCATTTTTGGTGACGCTTTTACCTCAAAACACTGAAGCTAGGATACATCTGTGCAAGCTGAAACATGGATCAGTAATTGGCCAACACTACTGAAAAGGTCTGCATTGATTGTAACTGTTTCAGGTTGCTTTAGTGTGTGTTTGATGGTGATTAGATTGCATGAACTGTGCAGACCAGTGCATCCTTCTGTGTATTTTAAGCTTTCTTAAACTTGTGGATGTCCAGATAAGTCTGAAGACAAGTGTTTCTCATTCTGTGACTCTAGGTAAATGAAAACTGTAAGATATGAGTAAAAATAATGCTTTTGAATTTGACTAGGATAGCAAAGGATTAGTTTGCTGTTTAGATATATCTCTTCGTCACTGTCTAATGCCAGATGCATTTAGTGGGAATGCTGAAATGAGTAGTAAAGCTTTTCAGCATTTTTGCACGGACAGGAGAAGCATAGTCAGGACCAGACAGTTGAGACTGTGGAGAAGACCATAGTGCAGAACTGCATGTTTAGTAAGATGAGTCTAGAAATAATGAAGCAAAAAATTGAACCTTGAAAATAAAAGTCTGGTGTTTGTCATTGTGTTGTTAAACAATTTCGTTGACCCAGTGTTATTTTGAACTTAATTGAAACTTGAGAGCCATGGGGACCTGTGGAAAGGATTCTCAAAACTTAGCTATACACCACGTGAATAAATACCTCCTTTTTTGGTTTGTTTTTGAATCAGCAATGAACAGTCATTTCCTGTTCACCTTCATCATATATGTGCATCATAACCCTCTTCTGTCATCACTTGTCCAGTCTGACAAGTCCACATCTGTCTAATTGGCACTCTTGTGGAGATTCTCTGTGTCTTTGCTATGTGTTTTTGTATCTTGCCCAAGTCTTCTAAACCATTTTTGAAAGGAAGGAAGCAGTGGTATGATGTTCTATATTCCTTGTGGTATATTCCTTGCCTAACATTTGGTTTGGCTTTTTGACCACTACAGATCATTGAGATGATAATTTCAAAGAACTGTTACAAGACCAGTGTTTCATTACTGTGTAATGATAATTCAGAGGCCATAATTTTGTATATAAAGTTTAGATTGGTTTCTTCTTTCATGTCTGCCACTTTACATTTCCCTACATTGAATTTCATTTACTATTTTATTACACCATTCAGTAACGTTAGGTCTTTCTGCAATCTGCTCATTTTTGTCTTTAGTGCTCTATGTATTTATATACCAAAGATCTTGTCCTCTCACTAACCACCTTCTTTTTTGGATCATTTTTGAATATGTTGAATAGTTCAGGCCCTAATGCAGACTCTTGCTGCATGCCACTTTTGAAATTCTTTCTCTGAGGACCATTTTTACTCTTTTCCTTGCCCTGTAAGTAGTTCCTTACCCTTTGGATGGGGGGTTGGAACCCTCTTTCCTGTCTCACAGCAGTTATCTTCTCTTTAAGAAACATGAATACATGGCCTTGTTTCACTTGGAAAGTTAAGTAGACTGTGTCAATGGGATTTCCCTTGTCCACATGTCCCTTTATGCCTTCCAGGACATTTGTGACTCATAAGTCTTTCACAAAACTACACCAACTTTTCCCCAGTACATCATACTTATCCATATGTACACTAACTTGGTTGCTTCTTACAGCTTCTAACCCTCTAGCTTGGATACATTTCAGACTTGCTGCTACTCTATTTCTTTGGGCTCCCCCAGATGTTGATGTTGCCTTCTGGTCTTCAGGTGCAAGGTGAGAGGCTTTGCTTGCTTGTTAATAGCTCAATAACTGCATCCGTGGGTTCTGGGGAGCTCGTGGATGAATAGGGATGGTCTGGCTCTGACAAGCCACTTTGCAGCCTCCTCTACCACTGCTTCAGTTGAAGAAGGGATCTCCAAATCCTTTGGAACTTCTGGACCATGAAGGTCATTTTTGTCAGGACTAGAAAAGAAGCAGTTTTATATATGCATATGCGTCTATATGTGCATGTGAATTTCTGTATGTATACAGATATATTAGCTGATCAACCCATTGCACTCCAAATGCAACTGTAGCCTTAATTCTAGAATAACTACTAGGGAGTGGTTTTATTGGCACTTCCTGGGTAGGTGCATTTGGAAAAAAAATTACATTTTTTTTTTCTATAGCTTGCTGAAGAAGAAAACACAGGTTTTCCACATTAAATAAATGGCTTGAGTGTAACTAATTTTTTCCTCATTTTCTTACCAAAAAAAGTTTTGTACCCATAGAGGTAAAGTGTTGCACTTGGCCTGAGGTAAAAATCTTTCTTTTAGGAGACTGAAGGGAAAAAAAAAAAAAAAAAAAGAACAACAGAAGTGAAAGTCTAGGTCTGCAAAATTATTCCTGATACTTTAGCCACTAGTGTGAAGATTAGAACAGTTAATGTGCAATGTGGGACATCCTATGTACTCTTTTCTTCCCTAATCTGAGGAGAGTTGAATCAAGAACACCTTAAGCAGGTTACCCAGTCTCAATGGGTGTTTATAATCACTCATGTGGACTGTCTTCTCCTTTCTGTAAAGAAATGCTGATGGGGAGGTGGGGTATCTCATCTGCCAGGGAGTGGTGGAACAGCTCCACTTGCAAGGCTTTGCCTGCTTCTCCAGTTATGTGTTTTATATGGAAAAGGAATGGAAAGGATTGAGGGAGGCTCAGGATTACCTGCAGACTGAGGGACTGGGTGCTTATGCTACTGAAAGTCACAAGTTCAAGTCCAAACTGATTTTTTCTCTGCTATTGATGCTCTTATTTTAGAGAGAGATAATCCCTAACTTTGACAAGTAAGATACTCACTTGGGATCAAATCTGTCGTTCAGGAAATTTGTTTATAAAAGGTTGAAATAATTTCAGCAGGAGGGAGGAGGAGCAAACCCCCTTAACACCCTTTACAGTACTTTGTACTCATAGTCAGAGCCCTTTTCTGCAGAGGGAAGATGTGGATTCAGACTGATTACAGAAAGGTGAGTGCTTTAATCAGGGAAATAGTCACTTAACTGGGGATCACCACCTTTCTTTTGTTTAGAGACCTGGCATTTAAATGGCTTCTTAATAATAATAAAAGGAAATATTTATATAAAATATTAGAAATGTATGTAAATACAGAAATATATTACCTAGACATATGTATAATATTTATATCTTCTACTATTCATATTATAAATATTTAGTATTTTATCAGTCAAAATTTTAAAAACAAATCCACTCTCTGAACCAAGCCAAAGTAGCTGGTCATGAAAGAGAAATAACGCCAGTTACAGATCAGTGTTAACTACTGATGTGTCCTGAATATAAAATAATTTTGAATACAGTCAGGATGCTCAGACGGCAGTTACCAGCAGTGGGTTGGTTGACAATTTGTTTATGATTCGTCTGTCTCATTGCTGCACAGCTCCTGTCCAGTCTATCTGGGGGCTGTGGAGAGCTATGGGCTATATGTGCACCCTGTTAAATATTCCCTAACATATGGCATGATGATACCCCAGAAACACTGTAACATTTGTCCTATTGAGGCCAGGGTTTTCTTCTTGCAAAGAGGTAAAGGAGGAGTGGGGAGGCAAAAAAATCCAATCCTTTGTATTTCCCTCAAGAACAGAAGAAGGATGTGCAGAAGGATGTTACACACAACACCACTGCCACAGTCCGCATTTCCTAGGCTGGAGTCCTGGAAGTCATGGAAATTTCAGCTAGTGTCTGTTTGTCAGACTTGGGAAGAACTGGAATATTTTGGGATATCTTCTCTTCCATGGCTCAGATTCCTGCTGCTCCATAAGCCTTATCTGGCAGACTGGGAATAAATTAGATCAAAATTAGCCTGTCTTTGCATTTGAAAAGGGGATAGAATGAAAGGTCAAAAGCAATGCTGCAGCAGGGAACACACTTAGCAGGGGGTTTGGGTTTTTTGGGGGAACTAGGAAGGGAGGCAGGTCAGAATATTTTCATATCCAGTCCATGTTATGTTCACAGCTTGCACTCTAGTTTATTTTTATAAATTAGAGAAACAAAACCACAAATATTGGACTACCATGTCTCAGACTTTAATAATTTTGGAATCCTACGATACGTATTCGGTCATTCCCCAATTTGGGAGTTCTCGGAAACAGACGGTTGAAAATCTTTTGTCTTACAGTTGGCATGGGTCAAGTGAATATCCTGCCTGTGTATGCTCTGAGATCGTTTTCAACACTTCGTGCTAGTTTTATCCACGTGCTTTTCTGTCTTCCCATCGCGATTTTCTCTCTTAGCACTCACAGCGAACGGTTGTAGAGAGGCGTAAGGGAACAAAGCTGAATTGATGCTTCTGCCCTAATTTGAGGATGCCCAGTCATCTTGAACCTGTGAGTGGCCTGTTTGCTCTTTGTGTGATGAGAAGTCAAAATATAAAGGCAGATTTTGCAAATGCGGGCAGGAAAAGGTGAAATGCCTTACTCCCTTGTGTTTCTGAAGTCTGCATCAGTGAATCCTGGAGAAGTTGTCTTCAGTCTCTTCTGCTTTGCTCTCATCCGCAGAGAGGGATTCAAGTTGCTCGGTAGCCCCTATGCTTGGACAGTTTTATTTCCAGTTACTTGTCATGTGATAAACTTATATGAAGGAATTAAAAAGCTGTTGCCATCATTTGCCCCAAAAGCACTGTTTGGGCCTGGTTTTGTTTTTTAATTCATAGGTACGAATGTGAGAATTCTAGCTAGATAGTATCACTGAGATGAAACAAAGTTCAAATAAATGATACATGGAGCTTCAAGTATCATGGTTTCAACAGCTATACAGAAGCAAGTATCTTCTACTGAACACTGCAAAATTCCGCTAGCTCAATGAAAGACTTTAACTAATAGTTGTTCATTGAGTTTTTTCTCCATAGTTCAATTTTATAAAACAGAAATATTTTCAGGTTTTAAACTATCTTAATGTAATTTTAGTAAATTGCCTTGTGTCTTGGTTTTGTTTTGTTTTTTAAAGTTTGTTGTTTAATGTAGGGTTGGATTGATTGATTTATTTATTTATTTATTTTCCAAAACATACATACAGCATGAAAAAGAAAACACAGGGTAATTATTTTCCTTATTGCTTAAGGAAAGTTAGAATATCTATTGGAAAGTTCTGATTAACGGCAAGAGGATATACATATGCCAGCTGATGCTCTGCAGTCAGAGTTGAGTAATATCAACTGTTAAGCAAGTAAAACAGGTGATGCTTTTATGTGTTTATGATCTAACTAAACTGTCATCTCTGCTGCTGCTTCATATCACACCTTTACTTTATAGCCTTCCATTCTTTAGCTGTGACAAATACAAACTATAATCCAGAACAGGATTTTGAGCGGTCCACTACTACTTTCATATTTTGAAATGTCTTTTATGAGAAAAGAGTCTTGAAAAAGTATTACAGCCTTCTGAAACTTGTGTGTGTGTCAGTGTAAGAGTCAGCTAACTGAAAATCCAACCTGGGCATTTTATGTCCTTGAAAGAATGCATAAAGCATGGCTTAACTCAGCTATGTAAAGCGTACCTTTAGAGTTACATTAGATGTCAAGGTAGCATTTTCTTTCTGGTGGTCTTGTGTTTTTTCTTGTAAATTTTAGAGTAGCTTTTTTGTTTTCTTATGTGGCTATGCAGCATCTACTTTAAAAACTTAATGTTAATTTATAAAGTTATAAGCTATTTCTTCATAAGTAATCTTACTGGGCAGTCCAGACAGCAAAGATCTGAAGGTGCTCATTCAAATGTGTCTTCTATCTCCTCTAAAACTGGATGCAATATCAATATGGTATCTTTTTTGATACATATGTGTCTGTGAAGCTGATAGAACTGATGTTTGTTCTACTGCCAGAAGAAAATGTATTAAGTAAGTGTGGGGAGTTGTGACACAGGAAGGGGTTAGACCCTTGCTTCATTCAAAGAGGAAGCTGCTGCTCCTCAGTGTTTGTGTTGCAAATCATGCTGGGCTTTTAAAGTCTCTATTTCACCCTGCCTGGCTGTGCTTTTTTTTTTTTTCTTTTTTTTTTCCCTTTTAAACTTCAATTCTTTTTCTTAGTGTCATTCACATAAGATGTTTACACTGGATGAGACAGCATCAATATTGACCTAGGCTGGTTTTACTGGTTAAGTTTTGCCGTTATCATTGTTCTGATATGCTTCACTTTAAATCTCAGCTTCAGCTGAACCACACAAATCAGTCCCAACTGTTTTTTTTTAAATGTTCTATTTAACAGTTAGTTTGAGGGAAGTTGGTTTGTTCTTAAATAATTCAAGCCTCCAAGTTGAAGGAGGACAGAGGACCACAGATATAGCACAGGCATGTTACATTATGCAGGTATAACTGCCTTCTTTGAGATCTCTTTGGTTAGCAAGATGTGTACAGGTCGTATTTGGGAGAAATGGTTTTGGGGCTGATTCTCTAAGGTTTCTGCCAAGAACTTCCACGTAAGTTTTCTAAGATTTGGTAAAGCTGAGTAGCCACAGTGCTGAGCTAGTGCCATTCCTTGCATGCTCAGAGGATAAAGTATGGTCAATACAACATTGGCTGATGCTACTTTTTACACCCTTAGAGCCCACAGTGGATGGATTAAGTGTCTGATTCAGAACACCTAAAGATACTTCTGGAAGTTTTGAAACATTGTCTATTTTTTTTTGTTTAAAAAATAAAGTATAGCTATTTGCAAAAAATAAATTCTGCTTTTTTTTACTAAGAACAAGAAGTTTAACTAGATCATCTAGAAGTATGCATAAGAAGTGTTACTGTGTGAAGCTGTAGTAATTAATAACTTGTTTAAAGAAGAACGACAGCTATGCTGAGTATTGTATAGGATGCTGTGCTGTGGTTTGAAATACCTTTTGTCTTGATTTATCAATAAAATGGAAGAATGTTGAAATTTTGAGCATCATTATTATTACAGAAAGTAATATTTTATCATGTGGGCTTTGCACATATTCTCATGTGGTACAGGCATGGAGACCTGGGCTTAACTGTCCTTAGATGAAGGCAGAATAGACATCTATATGTGAGGTAGTCATTCAGTGTTAGCTCTACGTAAGTGATAGCAAAAGGAATTTTCATATCATTACACTGACATTTAGCAGCTTATTTTAGTTATTAAAAAAAAATACAACTGGAGGAAAGACTGAGCAGGTTATTTATTTTATTGCCTTATATTTTCACCACGATGTAAGAGTATCTGCTTTACCTTCCCTGCAAGTGTTCCTCCGTATGCAGTGCCTCCCCCATGCTGTGGGACTCAGCTGGCCGAGCAGTGCCTCTCCCCATTAGTCATCATTGCCTTCCCTAGCACTGTGTGCATTAAAGTAATTCTTTAAAGCAGTTGCTCATAGTTCATTTTTTAAAAGATTATTTCATAATACATCATTGCTGTAGTACCTTCTTGTAAGCATGGACCAAATCTTGGTCACTAAGCACAAGCAGTCTGATGTGGAATAAAAAGATACATTGCGAATAAATCACTCCTTTAATCTAGTTTCAAAACTGTTTGACTTTTGCCATTCAAACACAGCTTCCATTCACATGTTCAGGAAGCTTTTGAAAGCATATGAATGGTAAATTTCCCAGTTTTTCTGGAACTTAATGTAGTTAACTTCCAGCAATGTCTGCAGTTGCCTGCATAATAAAAATAACTTGCATTCCTAGAAACATTAGATTGTACTGAATGCAAAAATGACTAAACAATTTTAAAATGTAACCCATACTGTTACATTAAAATATGCTTTGTCTTAGTTGATACTAATCTAAAGTAAAATATTAACTGCAGAGATGTTTAGTAGTGTTTTTATTAATGTGGATTAGTCATTTACAGGAAAGTTCTCATTGTAGCAGATTGCTTTTTTAACTTGGATTGAAATCCATCTAGTCTTACATTATCAAAAGGCTTCCTGATGTCTTTTGCTTCAGTGGCCTCTTTTTCCTTAATGTGTGGAATATTCATACAGTGTTGCGAGAAATGCAATAAATACTTTGCTTGTGGTACAAATGAACATTTACATCTTCATGCCTAACAGTGTTACACTGTGTCTTTCATACTGGTTTTTCTTTTGATGGGCAACCTATGTTTTATTTATTCCATGCTGTTTTACTGGGTTTAGTGGAGTGAAACTTTGTTTTAATGTAGAACTTAGTTTTAGTGTAGTGACATTATTTTTTTTAATTCTCATTTTAACTAAAATAGTGGGTTTTAATTAACTAAGAAGATAAACAGTGTGACTGTTGCATTTCCAGTTCATCTTTTATTTGAAAACTTTGGGGCAAATTATAATAAAAACAGTTTGCATTTTTAAAATTTAGGTTCTAGAGAATTTTCAGTGGCAGAATTAGATTTTTTTGCAATGAAATGTATTAGTCTAACAATTAAGGTACTAATATTACGATAGTGTTGGGTCACAAGTCTAGCAAGGTGCACTCAGTATAGAAGCATTTGTAACAAATTCCCTGTGCATCTGCATTACTTCTCTGATAGTCTTTTCTTAGATATGTTAAAGTCACTGATGAAGTAGGTCTGCAGTGTCCAGTAGGCTCAGCAGCTCTTAAGTTACTCTAGTGTTTTGTTCTTGAAGCAAGCTGTTTCTTGGTGGTGTACAGAGATAGTGAATGAAGTTTTACTCCTTTTGTGTCCTGTTCTTTACAGACTCCTGACTAGGTTTCTCAAAACATTATTGTATGAAGATTTAGTTACTCACTCTTACCACATTTGTTATGTCCTCTCTACAGTAGGAAGGCCATAACTGAAGGCAGCTAGGTTAGCTAAGACCAGTCAGTGTGGTACAAGTATAAGGTGACTGATACCAGGCAGTTTTGTTTCCTAAAATAACACAGCTATAAACAGGACAGTGATCAGTGATGTTTTGTGGCAATAAACTTGCTGAACCTTAATTCTAAATGTTGATAGATTGAAATAAGACAATACAGGTTGGAGGCTCAGCTGTGAGAGCAGTCCCAGGTCATGAGGTGCAGCGATGCTCTTTTCCAGCGAGGATTGATCACCGAGTGACAACTGCAGTCCTTGTAAGATGAGCAAGAACCTGTATCAACAGCAGCAAAACCCTCAGCAGCTTTAAAATGTTATCATCTCTCTAGGATGTTGGTGACATCGGTGCCCTTTTTACAGCTCTGATGGCTATCACTGTGCCAGATTGTCACTCATTGGGCATCTAGTGGGCACCTGGATGGATTTAATGGCACACTGCTGCAGAGAGGGCAGAGCCCCCTCCTCTCATCTCGCCCTTCCTACCCAGTCCTGAGATCCTCATCCTTACCTGCAGTGCCTCTGCTGCTCATCTTGCCCAGCAGTGACACTATGCAACTTGCTATCAAAAAATAGGAGAAAGCCCTTCACTTTGATTTGTTTGTGGTTTTGCACCTTTTCCCCCTTTCTTTGGTTAGTTTTCTGCTGGTCCAGTGAGCTAAGCTTGCCCATCAGGGCAGCAGGTAAATTCGAGACAGTACAAGGAAAAAGCAGGGAGCACGCATAGTTCAGAGTAGCACTTACAGAGGGAACAGCAGCAACAATTAATTATTAAATCAGCTCTGCCTGTCTTATCTAAACTACAATCTTAAAAGCATATCTTTTGAAAAGGACACCTTACCTTGAAGATGAAAGACTGACTGAATTAATCTTAAAGTGTTTTTTTCCTGGTCTATGCCTGTTTGGATTTGAGTATTTTTTTGTTAGTTGATATCTACGGACTGTTGATATATCTAAGAATTGGTGGCAGCGTGCTATTTTTTCCTCCTGAAAAGTCATGTTCATCTTTAACAGGAATTCACAGCCATAAAGGGTGATGTGGTAGGGAGTATGTTTTAATGTGTGGAATAGACCTGTTTAATATTATCAAAAGGCATAGAAAGTCTAGAAGGACAACTTTCAAAATCCACATATTCTGACTGAATAGGATTAAAGTAAAAATTGTAAATTATAGAAAATGAACGATGAATAGGGAAAAAATGAAGTCTGCTGGATTACGTATCCAGAATACTGCCTTCTATAGCACTGAATTCAGGAGGAAAGAGATAACAGATTGAGTACTAGTCTCTGCAAACACTTTGTGAATTTTACTTAGGGATTGCTTTTATTGTACATTATCTGAGCAAATGTAATGAAGCTGCATGGATGTTACAGTTTTACAAAGGCTGGGGATCAGAACAAAGGAAGTATGGAAATTTTTCTGTTTTAAACTTTAAAATATTTTTTGATCTTAAAAGTAGAATTTTATAATCTCCATCTTGTAAAAAAAAAAACTTCTGTAAGTATGAGATGGCACACTTAGTTGCACTACAAATAATGGAAATAAGCTGTGATGTGCAATTTGGGAATTAAAAATGTAGTAATAAAACCTGTATTGCTTCCGTGCATGCAGGTGACTTTAAAACATGTTTTCTGAGTGTACTTGTGTATGTTCGGTTAAATCCACTCTGGACTATTTTTCGTAAGTCAGTGTTGAGGTACATGTCAGCAAGCAATTAAATACTGGTTTTACGGTTTCAATCAAGTTCTATGCAACTTGCAGTACATTTTTGCAGTACTGTCAAAACGCGCATACCCACAGGACATGAAAATTATGTGAATTTAATTTAAATCTAAATCACTGATTCTAATGCGAGACTAAGAGGCTAATTGAAATAAACCCTTTACTATTAGTTGAATTAAGTCAGTAACTAGTACCAACTAGTACCTTGGATTGTGGAATCTCACAGCAAAGGAATGTAATGTTGGGATGCTTGTGAAGATGTATGCAGTATTGCACACATCAAGCAACAGGTTTGCTCTTGTTTAAGTGGTTAAAAGATACATTTGGGGCCTTTTCCATATAACATGTTAAGGAAGCAATGTGTGCATGAGGGCAAGATTAAGAAACTTAGGAAACCACTACAATGTACAGCAGCCCTGCTCCTATAAGAAATACTATTTTTGCATATATTACTTGTGTGTCATTTAACATGTAAATATTCTTTTAAAAATATTCAAAAGTTTTCAGAGCCATAGAGCAGTAGAAAAAGTTGTATGAGAGAAGTACTGAAGGATCTGTTGCCTTCATATGCTTGCTTGAAGAATTGCAGGTTTGTGTTGGAGGAGGAATGTTCATTCCTTGTTGGGTTAGTTTCATCGGTTATCCTAAAAGCACGTAAGCATGATGCTGCACCTGTAGTGGTACTGCTGAACTCCATGGCACTGGTGAGGTGCCCAAGTGTTTGATATCATTGTTTATAAGCAGTTCAGAACAAGGACTGGGTTTTATGTGACTGTACAATACTAACTCTAGGTATGTTTTGGAAAGACCGCATGATCACTTCTCGGTACTTCAACTTGCTTAGACAATTTAAGTTAGAAGTTTTACAGCAAGAAAACTGTGTCCAACTCAGAATGGAAACAAAATTTTGTTTTTAATTTTGTTATTACAGTATTTTTAGTAAGAGAAACTTATCTCTAAGGAGCCCCTAGGGATCATGACCAAGAAAACGAAACCCTGTGCTAGACGTTAAATAAGCACTTTCTGAAAGATTGGTTTTTTTCTAAGAAAGCAGATGGTAGGTTGTCTTTTCTTATGCTGTAACAGTAATTGAAGCTGGTTTTAAAATGTCACTTGTATGCATATTGACATGTAAATGGGTGATACCTTCTTGGCCTGGATGAAGAATGAAAAGGGAGAGGATACATCATACATCTCCATGTGGGAAAGCTGGGGCAAACCTCATGCAAGGACTGACTGCAATCTAGTGAAAGGGACTGGAGTGGCTGACCTGTACCTGAAATACAGACAAATCTCAGATACATGGGTAGGGCAAGCAGAAAAAAAGGGAGTATCTCAGGGTATGGATATATCTCAGGCCTTCTAGGATTTAAAAAAAAAAATAATAGTCTAATTTCTGGATTTAGGAGTGAACTGTGTGGGACTCAGGCACTCCTCAGTTACACCTGTGTTCATCACTTGTCATTTCCAAGAGGATAAACAAGAAGCCAGAATGCCATGGCCTTTCTGGAGGAGGTGCTGTGAAAATTCAGGACTGCTGGAGGCATCAGTCTGAGCTGTAGGGTAATGTAAGCATAACTTACATTATATGTGAGTGTCTGTCGAGCACCACTTGTTAGTTGGGGCTTTGTACTTTTCCTCAGTACAACAGCAGTTGTTGATTTGTTTATGAAAGTCTGTGATGCCTTAAGAGTAGCAGGAGGTTTTTATAGGCCACAAACACAGCTTCATAGAGGGTGTTTCTGCAAATGGATCAGATGATTGATCTGTTGGAGTTGTTGAGTCAGGATACTTGGAATTCATAAAAATTTGGGTCCCCTCTTCTGTTTTCTCTAAATATGGTTTAGATAAGATACCTGTTGGTAGTTTTTACCAGCCATCTGCAGAAATGATCTCCTAGAGATTTAGAAATTCTTCTGAAATCATCTCTGCAGGCAAAATCAGTGCAATTTTGGCTTTCCTTAGTGCCCTGACTTGCACTTCTCTAACACCCCTTTTCTGTCCTTTGGTGCTGAAATATCCATGGCACTGAAACATAAGAAACCTGATTTGGGGCTCAGAGTGAGATTAATATACAATTACTGAAAAACCTGAAACGCTTCATACAGCTGCCACTCAAATATACATGCTGGTGTTGTGTTTCTCTGGCAGGTTAAATTTTTTGCCTGGAGTCTGTTCTGTTGTTTTTTGCTGGTGCTGCATTGCTGAAGCTGTAGCCTTGTTTCTAGGTGGGGAAAAAAACCCCTGCATGTTGACCTACCTAGCAGTACAAGGAAACAAAATTAATTTTGGCACTATTTTAGGCCCACACAGCTTTAGCAAGAAACATGTATACTCCCAACAGATTGGACTCTTGTTTCTGCATTTTAAAGTTTTAGTACCAGAACGCATTCCAGACTAGGCATTCTCTGTGTACTGGATAATAAGAAATCTTCCAAGGTTCAAGTAGCTTAAACGTGCAAGCTGTCTGATAGTGCTAGTGTCCATCAGGAAAGCACTTAATATTAAACCTGGGACCTCCTATTGAAAGTTCTATGGAAATATTCTTCTGATGAAAAGCACAAAAAATTTGCTATAAAGTACCTCTGGCGTATCTCTCCTTTGTTTTTTTCTTCTCCAGTAGGGACAAACCCAGCTCCATCATTACAAAACTAACTACAGAGATAGATGTTTTCTTTTCAAGATAGTCTTAATTCGCTGATATCCTACCTTCATGCTGACTTCAGGCAAATTATTGTCTATATCCAGGCATTGGTAAATAGGCAGTCTCCTTAAAGTTTTTATGTAGTGTTACCATTACCAGAGCCACATTTATAGCCTGAAAAAAGCAGGTTACAAAGGAATCACTCTTAGCTACTCCCTATTTCTTAGCCACTTAATTAAAGCCTGCGAGATGAGCAAGGGGAGTGATCCTTTACAAAAATATCCTGTTTTTGTTTTTGTTTTCCACATATTACCTACAATGTACTTCTAACTATTGGCTTGTTTTGTTCTCAACCTTTTTAAAGATTGTGGGTTCTGTAGATAAAACTTCTGTATTAAGATTCTAGAGTTAGAAAATAATTATTTACTGTACAGTATTTTCTCTGTGTGATTGAGTGCAGAACTTGTCTGTTATTAGCACAAACTGTCTCTGCTAGTATCAAACAGTATGAAGAAAACCATTTACGAGACGTTAGTCTATAAGGTAAATGTCTGTGGTCTTCACCTCAACTGTAGAAGTCCTTTTATATTTAAATAAGCATCTTGATATTGTTGATAAATTCTCCTTTTTAAATTGAAAATGAAAGCATTGGTTATCACTTCCTGAAACATTTGGTTCAGGCAATCTATTGATGGATCACTGGAGACCCCTAATATTAAGATACAGAAAACTGTCAACATCCTGATTGTATCTTAAACAAAAGCTTTGCCTTCCAGAAGATGGATTTTTATTTTCAGATAGCAAAAGCATAATTTCAAATTTATTTCTGCTAGGTTGTTTGCATGGTTACTATGGATCCCACACACACACAAAAATTCTGGTGCTTGTTTTGATTCTATGTGGAAGTTAACCCTTCCTTAACATTACCCTGTGATATATTTTAAGCATTCAGAACCATGCAATGTCTTAGTGGCCATTCAAGACCTGTGATATGACCTTTATCACACGCTCATGTGAGGCAGCAGTCACCGCTCTGCAGCAGCCTTGCAGTCACACGGATCCCCAGGATTATGTGTTACAGCATTCTTTGACAGCGACTCCACAGGCTTGAGCCTGACACATACAAATAGGTATTATAAGTCTCTAACATCCTAGCTGTGAAATGATGGAGGTATGCAACGCAACCCTTAGTTTCTTTCAGCTTTCAGTTTCTCATCTTTGCTGGAGCTTTTTATGATCACATATTTTTGCTGGATTTTTTTTCACTCAGTTTTAAATTTTTTACTTAACTATTTGTCTTGCTATCTATTTACATGTTGATATTACTTACCTGTTATTTCTATACCTATTACTTGTTTGTCTTCTGCTTATTTCCCCTTCCATATTTCATTTTGTTTCATTATTCCTTCACTTCAGTGATTGCCTCTTCTGTGAAGCATGTATACCTGAAGTGAATTCTTTCCTACACAGAAATCCCAGAAGCATTCAGGAGTATTTTGCTCATGCCCCAAACATATAATCTGTTTTATTTCTGACTTCAAGCAACATGTTCAAATTAAATTAAAAAAAAAAAAAAAAAAACCACAAGCCAAAAGGTTATACACCTTTAGAGATCTGCTGGCTAAATTTCTGGGCTCCATTTTGGGTCTTATGTGTCAGTATGTCTTGAATCCAGTTCTGCCTTCTACCCTGTTGAAACTGCTGCCAGAAGAACCTACACTGCCTGTTGAAGAGCTTACTTACTGTACCTAATCTTTGAGAGTGCTGTCTCTGTGTTTTCAAACTCCTTGTCTGCTCTCTCTCTTCTTCCAAGATCTCAGGCAGAGGATTCTGTGATTAAGAAAGAAACTTGAATAAATTGGGGCCATTCCCACTCCTTCCCCACTGGGATGTGTGCATCTGGGGAACATAGCACTCCAGAGAACATCTTCCACCTTAATTTCCTGGGGAACATTGCTCCATGCATATGTGCAAATATATAGGATTTAATCCTAAAACATTTTAAAGTACCTTATGATGTGAGCTTACGTTTGTCAGTGTGTTTAATGCTGGACACAGCTGTGAGAATAAATTTGCCTTTAAACTGAGGTCCTGTACTGGTCTGCTGCAAATTGATGTCTTTGGCTGGTTTTAGTGGACAAGCCGAAAACTATTCGGCTGCGAAACGAGTTGCATGTATGTGGGGAGAGCTGAGGGGCTGCCCCCTTTAGATATCGTTGAAACAAATTACTACTAATGACATCAGGTAATCAGTAAACATACTTCCATTACAAACTGTGAGAGCTATGCCGAGGGCAGTATTTCCAGTTAACGGGGAACCTGCCATTTCCAGCAGCAGTTGGCTGGCTGGGGGTTTGGCTGAGGGGTGCTTTAACACACAGAGCTGTGCTGCAGCAAAGTGCAGCTTGTTGATGTAGCTTTTTATTTTGGGTGGTGACACCATAGCTCTAGTATCTGCGTACTTGTGAGTATGGACTACTTGTAAGAAGAAAAATAGATGATAAAGAATTTGGTGTTTATCTAGCAGCCGATTTTAACAGGATCTTAATTCTGGGTTCACTTGGACACCACTGTGTAAAAATCAGATATAACCAGATCATCAGAAGCTTAATTTTTAATTATGGGCTACTGTGCACTATTCTGCGGAGTTTAGCAAGTGCTGAAGTCTGAAAGGTGGATGGAGTGTCTAACCTTGCTGGAGGTGGCTGAAGCTGTGGTGCTGTTGACTCGTCGTCTGCTTGAAGGACTTGTGTTTCGTAAGCCTTCCTGAGCTAAGTTAGGAGTTTGACAACTTTTCAGGAGAGGAATCAAATGGTAAACGAAACAGGGTTTTCACGATGAAATTTATTGCATTTACTGAGCCATTCCTGAGCTTTCCTCTGTTGGGACTTTTCCTGCTCGTCGCGTTGAATAGAGAGGGTAAAAAAAAAGTAATTCTTTGTCCCCGCCCCTCCTCCGGGAGTTTGCGTCAGTAAATATGTCTCTTGTTTACGGAGCGCTGCTCGGCGCTGCCGGCGGGCCCGGGAGGGGGAGCTCCCGGCCCGCTCCCGGCCCCCCCGGCTCCCGGCCCCGTGTCCCCCGGCTCCCGGCCCTGGCCCCCCCGTACCCCCCCCGGCTCCCGGCTCTGTCCTCCCCGTGCCCCCCCCCGGCTCCCGGCCCCGCTGCCGGCCGCCTCCAGAGTCTCCGTGGGTGAACCTGTCAGCACGCCGGGGGAAGGTGCTGCTGGTGGTTTTTTTGCAGCTGGGTCTGAATGTGCGTCTGGGTCGCTAAAGGCCCGGGGGTGGTTCGTTGCCACGGAGGACGAGCGGCGTGAGAAAGAAACCTGTTGTAAGAGCCTCACGAGGTTGTAGGACACAACTGTTGCTGGAGAGAAACATCCACCGGTTTAGATACCTGTGTAGTGTGGAGGGAGGTGGCATATATCTAAGGGTTGTCAGCAGCTCTTACGGTCTCCAAATTAGCCGAGATGTTAGAGGGTGCAAGGGTGCCTTTATAGCCCCCGCCCCGCGCCGGGAGGTGTCTCCTGGGCTGAGCTTCCTGCAGGCTCTGGCCTGCGTCCTGTGGGCTGAACACCTTTTAAAATTGGCCTGATGGTTTATAATAATCCAAGTGAGCAAATCAGAAGCAGATCTATGAAGGAAGGGGAGAATAGTAGTTCATTCCATTAGTATAGAAGGACAAAATACATTTAATTAAGAGTATTTTAGACTCGGAACAGGAAGTGCCAATACTGAAACTTCAAGCATAACCAGAACTTTGACCCTTGCTTATCTGTACTGTGATTTATTTTTTTTCCCCAACTGTATCGGCATGCTGTGCAAATACGATAGCTTGTGCTTCTTACAGTCTTGGAATCTAATATAGTCTGTGATTTTTATTTTTACCTGCACAAATCTACACAAATTACTGCAAAGATTTTTAACTTGTGAGCAGATACTAAGCTCCATTTCAAGCTCCTTCGGAAAGGTTAAAGAAAAACAGGCAGGTAACTAGAAACGTAGCTAGACCCATATATGCAAAGAAGTTACCGTGTTTTCTCCCTTATGCATAGTATATATTTGTATATTCTGTGTTTTGCTCTGCCACATATATTTGACACGTGACAATGTGGTTTAAAAAGAAAATAGTGTGAACTGTGTCTTGATTACATGGGTGATAGGTAGTGGGTTTTTAGAAATACGTAATTCATAGAGGGTTTTTTAGTTTGATTAAAAATATGACAGTAGCACCAAAGCAGTTTAGACACGATGTGCCACTATAATGGGAAACTGCTGACTCTTGAATTAGCAGCTGTCAACTGTTTTATGGACTCTTTTATATATATTCCATAGAGCTTTTTAAATAAAGAACAAGGCAATTGCTGAGCATTTGCTTTTGGAAGCTTTGATATGTTTCTAGATGTGTAAGTTTAAATTAAAAGGAAGTGAGTACTTTCATGATACTGAATTATTCTTTTTAAAAAATCTGATTTTTCTCAGTGTGGAGTTCTTGGAAAGAGAGTAATTACCTGTGAGCTTTAAGGGCTATATAGTATCAGGTATAATGTTGCCATTACCACTTTACCTCTGCTATGCTGTAGTGTGAATTACAGCTGAATTACTTGCTGTATGCATGAATTACAACCTCCCTCTATTTGTACTGATGAACTTAGAAGGAGAAAAACTTAAAGTTCTGTATCTCCATTGCATTATTTTTAAAATGGTTATAACTATGAAATATAAGTGACCCTAGAAAACTTTAATAAAGTTTTCAGGGGAAAAAAAACATACATGTTTACCTAAAATCAGAGTTATCTGATAGAGGTAGTATCTGTCTAAATCTGTGAAATACTATGGCTGTTAAATGAGTTCTGATTTCTGTAAAACTAGGAATGTCCTGAGGTATCTGACCAGTATAGCTTTATATTTAATTAAAATACACAACCAGCATAGAATAATTTGTTTTAAACTCACTGTGTAACAGATTTTAACAGGTAATTATGAGGAAAAAGACAGAAGTCATACAAAAGTAGTCCATATCACCACAGTATTTAATAATTCTACAGTTAACAGGGGGATGCAGGGGAGCATGTAATATTTATGACTGGTAAATTGGCATAAAATTATTAAAAAGAGAGAGGTCTCTGATACAAGACCTCAAGATTGCTTGTGAAAGCAGGTTCAGCACCCCTCTTTCAATGTACTGAATCTACAAGGCTACGTCTGGGGACAGTACTACAGGCTATACTTGCAGGATGAGAGCAGCCTATTCTAGGAAGCAGTTGCTGAAAGACTCGCAGTTATGTTATACCATGTGCTCATTCTCTATTCCTACACTGTAATGTAGCCATGCATTAATACCAGCTTGAAGCCAAAGGTGAGCCAGGAATGTTTTGAAAGGGAGGAAAAGCAGAAGTAGAAATTACATCTCTGATCTACAGTACGACTGCAGCTATAACACGCAAGGCCCGATGCCAGCCACCATGCTTCGCTCTGGGGCCTTCAGGCCATAAAATTTCACTATCCTCTTGTAAGTGCTACCTCTGAAGTTCTTTGAAAGTGTTTCACACTCTGTTGCTAATCAAGTTCCTGGCTAGAATTGGTATCTTGAGGTGGGGGAAGCAGTACTGGAGCGGAAAGTTTATGTAAGTGCGGTTCGCATATATGTGCTTGACAGATACGCAGCCAGTTTACCTGGAAGTTACAGGCTGAAATTTGCTGTGGCAGTCGCCCCTGGGAAGGGGAAATACCTTGGGTGTCTTTCCTCAGCAATTGGGACTTTCAGCAAGGCAGTGAGGTAGCTCAGTGATTTTGCATTTATGGTCCTTCCTAGTTGATGGGGTTTAGGGGGGGAGGAGGGGAGTGTTGACCTAATCTTGTTACAGTAAATAAGAGGTGAGAATTTTTAAACCTTCCTTTAATGTGAACTGTTGAATGTTTAAGTCTTTTGTTTACAGTAATTGAGTCCTTTTCCTTCTAGTGCTTGTGCTGCTGTTCTCATTAGTATGTATTCCAAGATAAATACCATACAGGAGATCTGCAAATAGTGTACAGTAGAAGATACATTCTCAATTTTTGTTTGTTTGATGAATGTAACACTTTCCAAAATATGTTAGTCCCTAATACCAAGAATAAACTTAGTGTCTTTAAGCAGTAGGCATTTAGGGGTCTGAAATGTAAGGAGAAGTAATAACAGCTAAAACTGCCAGAGTTCTCTGATAAGCAATACCTATCATAGTGAATTTTGGGTTTGAACTATTGTTTTTCTTGAATTACTTGTTTTTCAGACCTTAAGCCACCTGGAAAGTCAAGGCATTTGGGACTAGGGACAAGGAGAGAAGGGGTAATAAGGTTGTAGATTTAGGATCTGCAGATTTACTCAAGGGTTACAGTGATGTTCTGGTGGGGTACCTAACCCTCTTCTACCTCATCCTACTGTCTGTGACCCTCTGTTTTTTGCTATCATTTGAAACTACTTGACCCGTTCTCTGCTGCACATTGTGCTCTTCAGTGTAAATAAAACTTTTTCTCTTAGTATTTAGATATAGTGGGCAAATACCAGGGGTGATAGCTCAGTCATGGTTAGTTTTGGTTCATTTGTTAGTCATTGCTGGTTAAATCTGCTGCACTGTCTAGCTACCAATTGGCAGACTCAGCAAAAAGCTTTAGAAAAGACTCGCTCTGTGATCCGTTTGCCAAATACAGAGTTTAGTTCCTCCTCTGTAATCAAGCTGGAGTCAGCTGATTATAGCTGAGATTTTTCATGCCAGTATCTTGCTTGTTGTCCTTTCTCTGCCTCTTTGGTCAAGTGACTCCCATTGCTAGAAAAAAATAAACTGAATCTCAAACTCCTCCAATTTAGAACTATGTCTTTTTATCTCTAAACAGTAGGATTTCTTTCAACTATAGCAGCATCAATTTGATGAGGAGCGACAACTTCCAGAAGAGTCTAAAGAGCATAAAGTCTCTTCTGGAGTTTGCTATCTCCTGACAGATTGAGAAAGGTTTCAGCCCTTCAACATGAACACAGATAGTCTGATTCAGAGGAAGCAATTGGCAGGTAGGAAATATAATGTTGGATTTTTTCCATTTCCTTCCCTGTCTACCTTTTTATTTCACTGACAATTACACTTTTGGCATTGTGGCTAGGAAAACAGCTTCAAGCTGAATTGGTGTTGTCTGTTGCTGTGTTTTTCGTACAGTTGGGAAAGCACTTGTGTTTTAAGTTTTCCCTTATTTAGAATATCTGGTTTAAATGACTTAAACTGTAAATCATAATCTCAAGTGATCTCACAGCTGAGGCCGTCTGCATGGAGGCCATCCCAGCTGTATTTGGGTTTATTAGTGTTTGCCATGCTGGCTGGTGCCTGGCTCCTGCGTTGTCACAAGTATCCTGTGCTTGCCTGCACCGAGCTCCCCAGCTCCCTGGCCGCCAGGCGTTGGACGCAGTCCTGACGCAGCATGGCAGGAATGCACACAGCCAGCTCGGGCTTGACACTGTGCCTGAGTTAATGAAACCTCTTGGGACTCAGAGTACAGGGGTAACACTGCAAGGCAGTGGCTTCATCTGGAGTCTTTGCCATTTTCCCCACTGCTCCTGCCTTTGAAAATGGCACACAGAGACAACCAAAGCACCTCACTTGAGATTAAAAAAGAAATTCAGTCTTACGCTGAAAAAAAAGGTATTGTATAATTTCTGGACCTGCTCTGTCCCTAGAAGTATAGGAACGTTTTAACGGAGCTGCACCTAGGCTGATGAGCCCAGCTGGAGCTGATTTGTTTCTGGATCTCTGGTACAGATAATCTGACTGTGGATAATTGAGTGTTGACTCTATAAATAACCCACTTTGAAATCCTTGTCGTAAAACTGTTTTCCCTTCTTCCTGTTAGCTTCCAAGCTTACTCCCCCTGTAATTTCTTGGCTGACCAAAGGCTACTCTCATCTCTTGACAAACAGATGTACTATTCGTTCTTCCCACCTGAAGTAACATGTTATACCAAGCATGGATGAAGCCAGGTTCTAGCACTATAAAAAGCCAGCTAGGCCCTGGTAGGAAATAGTCATCCTAATATGTTCCAATTAACTCGGGTGGTTTAAATCAAAAACAACTGATACATGTCAAACAGTTGATACCTTGGAAAGATGTTGTTTATTGCATGCTTGTTCTCAGAGACCTTCTGTTGCATATCTCATAGTTAAATGTCTTCAGGTAAAACTGGCTCCTTCGTATGGACTTGCTTGCAAGTTGGACTTCTAGTGATCTTGGTTTGTTTGCTTAAGTTCCATGTTAAAATTTGCAAGAGTTGTTCTGAGTTGAGCTATGCCTTGTTTTAATAGAAGTGATTTTTTTTTTTTCCCTAGTGAGCTTATGTAAGTAATTATAGAAAGTAATTAGAGCACCTCAGGAAAAATACCCCGTGTCTTCAGCTGATGAGCATCTACACATTTATTTTTTCCTAAAAGTTTTTCTAAAATACAGTATGTGTGTGATTCTGAGGAGATGCATAGAAAGTTGGAACCACCTGCACTGGATGAGAGGTTGTTCAAGGCTTTGGAAGTGGTAGGAGGGAAAGCTGAGTTGTACAGCTGTGCTGTCACAGCTGTGCCACGTTGTGGAGTTCATGCACCTTGGTAGGTGGTTGTAATGGAAATCATCTGTCTCTTCCCCCTGTGCCATTTCTGCCACATTAATACATGACAGAGGCAGCATGAGTGGGTGAATAAACCTAAAATGCCTTAAATTCAGATCCACACCCTAATAATCTGCATGGCCTTTGAAAAAACCTTTCTTCATATAACATCTGAAACACTGTGCTTCAACAAATTTTGGAAATCTTGATTTGTTATTGATTATATAGTAACTTGAAAAAAATTAGTAAAGGCCTTTGAAATAAATCTTTTATATAGGTAGGACAGACATTTAAATTTGTAGACATACAACATTCTCTCCCATTCAGGGCAATGATGGGAAAGCAGTATTATGAACAGATAAATAGTTTATTCAAAACAAGTAATTTGTAATACATGATGTTCATTGCAGTGAAGAATGGTTAAGAAGGCGCATTAAGAGGCAGAATATGAAGTAGTTGTCGCTTGGACTTTGAGAGGTTGATTCGTATCTATTTCATTCATGAGCAGTTAGTCTGAGTTTCTTTAGTTTGCAGTTAGAATTATAGACAATGCAAGTTAAAAAAGTAGAAACTGTCTTTTTAGATCTTAAATTGAATGTAAATATAAAACTAAAGAGATTTTTAAGGGAGAGGAACAGATAAAAAAATGCCCTACAAACCCACTTCTGTACTTGGGTATGTCTTTCAGCATTGTCTGTTCAGTTTTGTTCTGTACAAGGTTGAGAGTTTGGTTTCTTGTTTGTAAAAGCTATTGTATGTAGTGAGGGAAACATGAACAGGTGACCTCTTCAGGAATTATTCTGCACATTCACTTTAGAGGCTGTGTATTAAGGGGTTATCACTTGTGGGTATTCCTGCAGCATTCTAAATAATAGATTTTGCTAACTATGGCAAATATTGTGCCTGAAAGATGAGTGATCCAATTTATCTAAAATACCTGGAATGAGGAAATATTCTGCCCTGACAGTTATGCTGCTTTTGTAGCAGGGTTTGATAAAGCAAATTGAAACTTAAATAGAAGCTCACTCAGTTCTTGGAACAAAACAGTGTCCTTAGTTGGGCAGATTGGTTTGGTTACCTGGATTTTCAAAAGATGTCAGAATATTCCAAGGGGATTAATTTCAAGCCTGAGAATATCCATGAGGATTGGCAAACACAGAAAAAGCAAGTAAAAAATTTCACATGTAAACTTTACCTTGAGTTTTCTAAAAATATTATAATTATTATAATAATGATAGTAGTAATAATAATAGCAATAGCCTTATGTGATTATAGCAGTTTTGTCTAAGGATTTTTTAACTCTTTGCCAGTTTGGCTTAAAAAATATGATGTTTCAGCAATCTTGTGAAAATCGGCAACTGTGACGAAGAACCTTAATTTATGTGCCCCCAGAGAAAAGTATTTCATGTGGCAGTAGCAGGCTTGTAGTGACAGTTGACACACATGTTGCCTACAGACCAGACGGAGCTTATCCTGTCTCTTTTGCAGAGGGGCAAAGAACTGTGGATATTGCACGAAATGATGAGGGCGCTGGGGGGTGGAGAACCTCCGGGTAACAGAGATGGAGCAAATTTAGGGATCAAGCCCATGGATTTTTAGAAAAACGTTTTTCATTATTTCTCTGCTTATAAAACAGCTTGCTAAGAAATATATTGTTTTGCCAGATGCTGGGTTTGGATCCCACATAACAGTTAGAGCTGAGAAAGCCACAACGTTTAAACAATAGATTATATAAAAGTCCTGCAAAGCTATTATTCTGGGCTAATTTCAGTAAAGTTAATGTTTTTGTACATGTTCTTCTAAGGAACGATAAAATGAGCTGGTAATGTGTTATCATGATACTGAATAAAATCTGACATGATATTATGTACAAAAACAGATCAAGAACATAAGTCTCCTTAAAATGATAGCTTGCTTTCTTGGAGTCGCAGTACAGCATTGTTTTTTGCCAAACCACCTCAATAGTCCCATCTCACTCTTCTATGGCTTATCTTTTCTTATCTTTGAAAAGAAATGCTGTTGTATCTGTTTGGATTAAGTAAAGCAGTAAACAAGTACCAGTTTTCTATAATAGCTTTATGATTAGATGAGGGGAAACATACAATTATTTCCTAAAACAATAATGTACATAAATTACTTTTTTTTGTTATTGTTTTGTAAATGTCATTAAAGATGGACATAGGAATACAGTGAAATATTCCAGCCGATAAGTAAGTAAATAAAAATACATATTGTCAGATGGCCTTGAATGTGAAAGCTCTGCCTAAGGTCTGAGGAAAGAGGTCTGTGACACAATACAAAGCGTGAGAAGCTGGCAACACTAAATTTTCCTCTATTTGCAATGGTGTGTCTGGAGTAAATTTATTTAAGTTGAGTGTTTGGATGAACGAATAGGTGCGTTCCTTTTAAATTTATATTTAGTAAACTATAGTGCTGTTCCTCTTGTTATATTTCACTGTTAAATGTAAGGATACTTTTTTCTTACATCCAAAAAATAAAAGATTGCTCTTCACATATAAAAACACCCACAAAATTCTGATTTGTTGGCAGTGATTACCTTTACTTGAAGGAAAGTACTGCTGCTTGACTGCTAGAAATATTTTAGCATTTCACCTGATGTACCTGACCTAAATTTAGGCCTGATAATACATTTCATTGCTCTCAGAACAAAAATGGTGGAAATACCATTACCAGTGGGTAGTAGAGTACCAGTGCAGCGGAACCAGTGCAAAAGGATGGTGAGGGCTGCCCTTGTGGTATAAGCACCAGACATGAGGTATGAGATGGTATTTACCTTGAAACAATCTCAGAGACATCAGGATATCTCACTAGTTTGGTGTTAGACTACCAGAGCATCTCCTCCAGCAAAACAGGAAATTTCCATGTATGTGGTCTCCTTGCTTTTCTTTGGTAGAATGTCACTCAAAAAAGTGTGTACCCAGGATTCTGTTATTTCTTTTTTGCCCAGGGATTTTTGGTCTTACTGAGCTGAGAAACATGTATGACTTACTGTAGAATATCGCTGTTTTTTCTGCAGTAGCAGTGTGTCAGGTCGCAAATGTTGATTACACGTGTGGAGTTATGTCATTACAAGAAGTGATGAATTGCTACTTAAATCTCCAACTCTTTTTTTTTAATCAAGTTAATACCCTAAATTATTAATATCCCATGTCATAGCTGAAGAAACAGGCCTTGACACCAGAGTTAAATCTAGGTCTTCCAGCTCAGTGATGTGAAGACTGACACTGGCACCAGAGCAAGGTATTCACTCTTCCATCATCTTCCTGTGTCTGATATGTCAGTGATAACTTGGAGCTTCATCTTTAGATCTCAAAATCCTTGCAAAAGAAGCAGACAAGTACCCACCAGCTTCATTTTACATTTAGTGTAATTAATTGCACTATATGAAGCATTTTTTTGCCATGCTGGAGTTCTGTTTGACCTTTTTTGTTGTTGGGGTTTTTTTTTATGCTTTCTACTGAAGAGGTATGGAAATGTTCTGGGAAATGCTGAGTGTGTGGCTTTTTATGGAATTTGGCCATTTTTAAGAGATTTGGCCACGTAAGAGTAATTTAGTGATATTCTAGAGATTATTCCTCCTGTCTCTTATAATTACTCTGACAAATGCCAAGTTGTCCCATAAATAAAGGATTTTTCAGGAAAACAGCAGGTTCATCCTACTGCGTTAAACACAAACACCCTCCTTCTTTCCTGAATCAAGAAAGAAAAAATGCAGTGTCTTCCTCTAAATATACACTTGTGGGTTTTGCTGCTTTTAATTTTGCACTTTGGTTCATTTCTGCAGTTACTTGAGTTGTATCAACAACCATAAAAAAAAGAAAGGGGGGGGGGGGGCGGGGGGGGGGGGGGAGGGAAGGGAAAAAAAAAAAGCCTGCAGCCGTTTTCAGTGCTTGTTGTTCTTGGCACAGGATCAGTTCTGGTGTCCAACTGGTAGGACCTGAAACTTGGTGCTTAACAAGTGCCTGTAGTCAAAACAGTTGGTGTGTGCGAGCGCTGATCTGGTATTTGCTGCAGCAGGTCATCTGCCTGATTTTTTACCGTGTGCAGAATACCTAATCACGTTGCTGTGTTTCTCTGACGGCATCTGTGGCAATGTGAATCGTTTCACGTTCCAAAAGTACATGTTTACAGTCGTCGTAGAATCAGATTAAGTTGGCAGCCTGCTCCTTTCTGTAAGTGGCTCAGTTTACATTTCTTCTTCTAGCAGGATGTTTTGCATAATTTTGCTGATCCTACTCACTTGTAGACTTTGTGAAATGGAGAATCGTTTTTGTGGGTTTATTTCAGAAAGCGAAGCTTGTGTTTATTGTAAATAAACACCAGCAGAATGTTGGTTATTTTAGCACTTGATAATTTCCCAATTATGTCATTTGACCTGGAATGAAGCTTGCGATTGTTAAGCTGCGTTTTATGCAGCGGATCAGTCTGGGGGTTTGAGCTGGCAGTTTATTTCCTTTGTCAGTTTACAAGAAGTATCAAAATGAAACCGACTGTGCTGTTTCCTTTCCAGTGCGCAGTGCAAGAAGGGTGGAACGGTTTGCGGATATTATTTCCAAACTTTTTCAGCTGGACTTGGAATAGTGTTTTGTCAAAAAAGCTGGTAAAGTTATCCTTCAGTCTTGCAATGTTATGCTGTAGTTTGCTAGCATCAAATCCAAGTTTATTTTTGCTTAACCTCACGTAGTGGGTTTTGTTAGGTTTTTTCAGACCGTGGCTGCAAAATGAAAGTGCTTACAAGGTGTTTATGAACTCTTGTTATGAACCAGCTGCCAGTTACTGCAGGATGACACATTTCTGCAAGCAATCTGGTTGTTCAGTTTTCTGGTCACTGGCTGTTGCTTTTCGGGCATGTGTGGCTTTTTTCTGGTTTGGTTTTATCAGAATTAATGCCAAGTACATTTTCAAACTTTGAAATGAGATCAATACAAGGTGGCAGGTTTCGCTTACTATTTACTGAAATTGTAAGTATACGTTGCTCAATTTTGCATGGTGAAGGGCTGTGCAACAAAACCCCTCAGAATATACTGTAAATAGAAAAACTGTAATTTGTGCATAGGTGGTGTATGGAGTTACCATGAGTAACATCTTGATCAACAAGACTGTGATATGTTACTGGAACAGAATCACATCGTGAATGAGATACCAAATTTCATTTACCATCTGCTAAAATATTGTATATGTGGAATAACAAACAATATTCATATTGTGTTAGGGGCAGTTGGATCAGTTACTTTATGCTATTTTAAGTAAAAGGGCTATGAACTCAAGGGTTGTGATGAATGCAAGCTTCAAAGGAGTTTTATTCTGTAAATGTTTACTAACAGCAAATAACTTTCCTACCTTTCTGAGTTTTAGCAATTGTATTTTGTTTGGTTTTGCCAAGTGTAATACCAAGCTATAATCCATAACACTGGGTCTGTGAGTTATTCACGGGTCAACCTAAAATTGATTTTTGCTTTAGGCCTCTTGTATGCAGGAAGTCAGGTTGTGCTAAATGAGAGTCATGTTTCAAAATGACTGGTGCTGACAAAGTTCTAGTGTCTCTTTTCTGACAACGTTAGAGGGATTTTTTTTTCTTTTGTTTCAACTACCTGCAAAAAAAGCACTGAAAGACCAAAGGCACATCTTTTGCTACGCTCAAGCTCTGTCATGACTCTTCCTTTGCAATCTTCTGTGTCTCACTGATGAAGACGACACTAACTGTAGGAAAAAACTGTTCACTTGATCAATTTTGAGTAGCACGTGTTGGGTAAGAATGAATGTATGTGAGATATACTAAGAAATGTTTTTTGTTTGTAGTCCAAATTAGAGATATCTGCAGTTTCAGGTTCGTATAAGGATGTTTTTGGGTGCAAAACTACTGCAGTCCACCTGGAAACACATGGTTGCTGTAATTCACTGGCAACACATTTGCTGTTGTGTCTTGTATGTAAGGTTTGCTGTGAGCTAAGCGAGTTCTTGATCTTGTCTGAGAGTTAAGGCAAAAATTCAAGAAGAGACTTTCTATTGAGAATGTGGTTTTGCCTCTTTCCCACACGCTGTGCTTGTGGCTCTGGAGCTCATGTTGCCTCTCTCTTGCTTTGCTTTTTTGGTTATGATTAGAAGGAGATGTGGCGTTTCCTGCAAAACAGCTGCTAGTATTCCCTGGTGACCCGTCAGAGAGGATCCAGTGGAATTTCAGATTCAAAGGCAGACCTAGAGGACTTTGGCAGCTGCAGCAGAGTTTTTAGGGAAAGGTAAGGGGGTTGCATTGTGTAGGATACAGGAAGGAGGATCAGAAATGGAGCACAAGGGCATGGGAGAGAAGCTCTGGCGATTCAGGGACTGTTAAGTCTCCAACAACATAAAGACTTCACATCTACAAACAATTCAGATTTGGCTGAGAAAGTTGGACTATATCCATGTTTCCATAGGACGGGGAGAATCTCCTGGAATAGTTTGTCATTTGCAATGCTACTGATGCAGAGTTTGCAGTGCACATTAGGACGATATGTAGTGTTGGGCTTTTAGATTGTTGCCACTAACTAGAAAAAATAACAGATATTGATCTGAAATTGATTGTTTAGAAAGTGCAGTTAATTCAGTAAGTGTTATGCTTTCCTCGGAGATGAATGTCATTAATACATTAACTGTTTGACAGCAGAAGTCACATGTTGCTTGTCACTTGCTGCAGTGGCTGCGCTGAGACAGTTGAGAGGTTGCAGAAGGATTAATGCAGTAAAGAGGATTGTAACTTTGTGTTCTCTCTGCTCTAGGAATTGACAGCAACTGGTATTTAGAAACAAAACAGAATATGTGTTGTTATTTATGTGGAGTATAAACATACATTTGGGAGTATTTAAGTGAATCGGAAAAGTTCTCTTTCACATTTTAAACTGGAGCACACATTCATAGCATTGCAGTCTTCTGCAGAAACTGAAATGCATGTAGAATTTAGGGTAGTATCTTATGAGTGATAACTGGTTTTCTAGTTGCCTTGCATGATATTTTCATTGTTTAGGGGCAAAAATTTTCATTCTACTTGAGGTTCAATTATGTCCAGTGACTATGCTGCTTCTGTATGTGAACAGGGACAGCCATGTCCACACCTGTTTGTGTAAAAGTTCACCGGCCCTGCTAGATCGAATCCGTCTACACATGAACCACAAATGAGCGTAGAAATTTTTACAGGGATGGCTGGTTGTCTCCTGAATGTGTTAGTATGTGAATATCTAATATTATAACAACTACTTGATGTGCTCATGTCATTTATTCACATAATTTATTACATAGGCTGTATAATAGCAGATTTCTATATTGTATGTAATTCTTTGTATGTGTATAAAATATTAATAGACAAATTAGTAGAAATTTTTAAAAAACAGATGTGACCAGGAAACTTGGTTTGATAGAGGAGCACTGCCACCCTGGTTTAAGCAGTTGATATTGACAGCTGACAGACTTCTTGCTTTGTCATATATTCCCATTATTTCTCTTTGAAATGCATTACTGCTAAAATAAGTTCTCCTGTAATCTTTTCCTTCCCTATCTTTTAAGTAAACATTTATTTTAAGTGGTGGGATGCACTTTATTATATTGTCATATCACAACAGCGCCTCTTCCACCATTTTCTGTGTTATACTAAAATGTCAAAAGTTAAAGTACTGGTTTGCTCTTGGAAATTAATAAAATGAGAAGGTTGTCTAGGGAAAAGCACCGAACATTTAGCTTGACTAAAAATCCAGTGTAAAAAGACTGTTAAAAAATAACTTGCTATGGCATGTGATACTTAGATGACTTTAAAATATAATTTTAGATGGTCAGTATCTTGAATGTCTGTCTTTCCGGAAGATTAATTTTAATAACAGAGTAGTGTATTTCACTTCCAAATATATCTGTAGGGATGATATCGAAGACGCAGTATATTAGAAGGCAGTCAGTCTTAAGAAAACCAGTACCTGTGGTGAAGATTGGAGTAATTAATCATGACTTTATATAATTTGTGTATGGAAATCATAGCTTTTCACAAATTTCACTTTATATACAACTTGATTTTGTTGGTTACATAGCAGTTCCTTTTCATCAGTCCTCAAGTAATTAATGGGAAAGTTGCAAATTTTTATTAAGCTAATTTAAATTGATTAAGTAGTTAAGGAGAAGGCTGGTGAATCTTGAAACAATAACTGTTATTTAACAAAATAAATACTATGTGAATGGAACTCTGCATTTCAGAGGCAGGTGCATAGCTTACACAGTTGTTGCCACAAATGTGAGGTGAAATGAATATAAACCAACTGCATCCTGCAGAGGACTTTTAAAGGCAGAGGCTGCACACTGAGATGTGTGGTGGGGTGGAAACTGGCAAATGACAGTTGGCATTTGAGGGGTAGAGGGGAGATACTTTTTGTATTTAAAAAAAAAAATAAGACTGTTTTGTTCTTCAGTTGCAGAAGAATCTGGAGGGAATTTCAGCATTTGTAATTAAAGCTGTGACTATGAAGATATGGAAGTGCTTGACCTTTAATAGAAAATGCCTTTATTTAGTCACTGGAGATACAATAGAAATAGTTTGGAATATTCTTTTAAAATTTTCTAAGCATTTCTCTTTGTTCTTGAGGTATTCGCCTATTTCAAATTAATCATGGATGAATCCTTCTGCTACTGGCAAGTTTTTACTTGTGAGGATGCCAGACAAATTGTCATGTTTTGATTCTCTGTGGGAAAATTTTTCTTAGTTATCGTTGAAATATCAAACTAGCAAGCGCAGGGTTGATGATGTAAATACAAAACCTTCCCTTGCAGCAGCAGGTTGCCATTGCTTCTTTAACCTGCTTTTGGCTGTCAGGGCGATGCTGTGCAAGCTCAGAGTAGCACCCACTTGGATTCTTCAAGTACTGAAGGCTTTAGACAAGGAAAAATTGATGCGTGTCGCAGGAGAAACTCCAACTTGTCCAGAGTTCTTGGTCTGTAATTACACTGCACTTGCTGGGTTTGATTGCTGTGTCAATAACGGGGGTACCTGGCTATCCTCTCTGATGGAGGCCAGGGTGCCCACAAACTGGAGTCAGCTGCTGCTGGCGGGGAATTGTGTCTTCCCCCGCCCGCCCATGTCACCCACTGCCTCGGGCTGGGGAGCAGCGGGGCTGGCTCGCCACGGGCTGAAGGGCTCAGGGAACGGGTGCTCCCACAAACGGGGGAACGGGACCGATAAGGATTTGTAGCACCTCTCAGCACAAAACAGCTCCCATCTCCTGTAATACTTTGTGCTCAAGTTCGCAGCACCAAGCCCATTGTTTGCCGCAGGCTGATCCAGCTGGCTGGCCACGCACTAGCACTTCTCCCCTGGAGAAGTATATAATTTGTAAAGAATGGCCAAATACTTTCTTAAAACAATCTTTTTATTTAACAGTTTCAGGGATAGGACATTCAGAGTTTTAATAATAATAATAATAATAATAATAGTAACCAAACCCAGATAATTTTACGGAGGTCTGTCTGTCCTGAAGCCTGTTCTCCTGCTGTGGAGCCAGCAGGGCCTTGCTTTTTGCAGTACTTAAAAAGTCTCTCGTGTGAGTGTGAACAGTGCTTACACAAGGGCCTGACCTCTAGATGCGATGTTTGTAACCAGTACGTAAACTTCCTGCTTTTTTGCACTTGCCATTTGCTCTGTGTGGAAAAAAATAAGCTTTTCCCTTGATTGGTGCTTGCAGATAACCTCCAAGCTACAAACCAGGCAGAGCCTACTTCTCTGGAAGGGCTCAGAGCAGTAAACCTTTCACTACTTTTCAGTCTTCCAGTTGTTTTCCTTCTAGCTTCCCATTAAACTTGAAACAAGATAGTCACAAAGTAAACTGCCCAATAACTGGGTCACATGAATTCTTCATAATCCATTACAGAAGCAATCTCATGTCTGTCACGGAGTATTTCACTGAGTTGTCTGAGCTGCTGTTACATACTTTACGTGAAAGAGCTGGTACACCGTGTATACCTCACACAGATGCTGGTGGTTGCTTATTGCTTAAAAAACGGTTTAAGATTTCTTGGTGAAATTTTCTGGTAGATTATTAGCATTTATTTTACTATTTTTTACATTTTTCAGAGCACTTCATGGAGTTGATTTTGTTTAATTATCATTTGGCTTGATTACATTCACAACAGTAATGAACTGGTGTTCTTTGAAGTGATGAAATCATTGTAACTAGCACAGAGAGGAACAATTTCCTCTTCACTGACTTCTTTTTTTCTTTTATTCAATGAAATGCTGTAAAGTTGATTATTTTTCCATTACAGAACGAAGACACGGTTCAATGTGTAAACCTTCCCCTTCTCCAGCTTCTCCAGCCTGCAATTCCAGGACATCCCTAGTACAAATGAAACCGAAATCCTGTATCAGCGGCCATAACCCTGTCAGCAGCAACTCAAAGCCATTCAAAACGCCCAAAGACAATCTACTTACCTCCAGTAGCAAACAGCACACAGTCTTTCCTTCAAAAGTATCACGGGATAAACCATGGTAAGCATCAAAATAATAGTTACTGAAGATGTTGATGTTCAAAAGGTAATAAGTATCTCTATGTATATTTCAGTCATAAAAAAATAATCTGTATTTTCATGTAAGTTTACAGTTTAAGACTCTAAATTTCCTAAAGGGGGAAACTGGAATGTTTTTAACTTAAAAAAAAAAATATATATATATATATATATGTAGGAAGAGAAAAAAGGACTGGTTTGCTTTTCTGATGTTCCATCAAATGTTTGCTTTTCTAAGATGTATATAGCAAGTGAGATATTGACCCAGTTTGCTGTCTTTAAGGTCCGTCTTCCATTACACTATCAGCCCTTAAAACTGATGATTTAAATAGTAGGATAATTTTTGCAGAACTCTTAATATTGGCTTAACTAATGTTCATGAAAACTTACTGGTTATAGTCTTTTATCTTCAACAGCAGCTGCTGTTGAAGTTCATTCTGTATTTTGATAATGTTTGATGCCCTATAAGAAGACAGAAGAAAATTCTGGCTGCAAAAATCCCTATTTTGGGGGCATCTTACATCATGTACTTGTGATATATATACACATATAGGCTTTGAGACTGCCAGGCCCATCCTCCCGTGACTGTGATGATAGCAGCAGAGTTGCAAAAATGTAAATGAGAGCAGAACTGGGTCACTATTTTATCCCATAAGAAACTCTTTTGTCTTTTAGTTATCTGCAGAAAAGATGCTTTGTGATTAGGTCACTAGGTTGGTGACTCTGATCTGGGTTCAGTTCCTGGTTCTGCACAGGCTACTGTTACCCCTTAGTCTCCTCGGCCTCATTTCTGTGTCTGTAAACTTGAGATAGTATGACTTCCTTTTTCTTAAGTTTTATCTACTTGCTGTGTAAAGATCCTTCCTTTTTGTATGCAATATCTAGCACAAGAAGGTCATGATTTTAGGTAGGGTTTCTGGACACAACTGCCTTAAAGCAGTATATATCTAATGCAAACCATTCACTCATGAGACAAAGCATAAACTCAAATTATGTTAAAGTAATAGCTCACATTTTCTGCCTGAAACGTTTACTAGTTGGTATGATTTCAAAGAGAGCAGCTTCTACCTAGCTGTAGAAGTTACACTGCACTGGAACAAACTTGACCAAAATCTAATCTTCCTCTAAATCTGAACGCATCGTCTCTATAAGCATGATGAGCACTGGGGACAATTATGGCATATAATTCTGAAAATAGAAAATCTGGATATTTAGATTACACACATACATACACACAGATGAGATAGAGGCTATTCTAGTTAAGCTTTAAGTGTCTCATTTGCTATTTAAATAAATATTGCTGGCTGAATAGTGACCTTTTCTTCAGAATGTTGGAGAGGGATTTTATATGAGAGGATTTTTTTTAAAGTCTAATTAAAAGAAAATCAGAAAGGACTTTAGAGTATTAACACCATTGACTGTAAACCTGTTTCTCCTCCTAGTGTTACAGACAGCAACTTACATATCCACATTTCAGCATACTAACTGAATCTATAAACAATATCTTCCGTTCTGGCAACAGATGGCATTCTGTCAGTCACTAAAAGCTGGAAGGGAACAAAATAAATGAGCATTTCCACCAATCCCTTTTCCGTTTATTGGGAACATCCCAAACATTTACTGATGATGAACAAGGTAGATTTAGCTGTTTAAAACTGATGTACTGCTCTGTTAATACTTTGGCAATTAATATGTCAGTAGTTGTACCCGTGAATTACCCAATTCTTGCAGCTCTGCTGGGAGGTAATAATGTAGGTTTGTTTACCAGTTGGGAAAAATGAGGTATATAGTGGTTAAAGATATTGTAATCATCACATAACAAATCACAGTCTGAAGTGGAGATCAGTGAAATTGTCTTTCCAATTTTAGTGTTAAGTGCCTTAGATTACATGACTTTTTAAAGAATAAAACCAGTCTGATAATCATCACAGGTTATAGAGAGCTGACAGCTGTTACAGAAGAAAGTGTTTGTTCCCGTTCCATTAGTGGATTATAATTTTTATTTAGAATTCTAAAACATATTCAGCAGGTCTGATTTTCTTAAAGGAGAAATTATTCATAAAATTTATTCTTTTTTAAGAGTGTATCTTCCATTCATCTGTCTGTACAAGCCATAGACTTTCATCCACTTATCTTTTAGAAAGAAATACTCAATTGACACAAATACATTTGTCTCAAATGCAAATAGGATTCATCGTGTATCCAAGTGTGTTGTGTTTTATAATTTTCAGAAGCTTCCAGTTATTCAGTGGTTTTGTCTGTTACATTGTAGTCTCGTACCACAAATATTTACTTGATATAGGTTCTTCCAGACAGTTAATCAAATTAACTTAATTCAGGAATGGTATCACTTGTAATAATTGCTTTCCAGACGTGGAATAACCTCTGTTGTGCTTGTCTGATTCTTTCATACAGCATCTCTTTTAAATTTTAGCTGTTACAATTAGTAGTAGAATTTCAGCAATGGCGTCTGCAACAGTATGGCCCAGTAGATCTGTCTGTTGTCATGCCTGCCTGCATGTAGACCCAACTGTTCCGTCGTTTAATTAATTGTAGTTTTGGTTGAGTCATCATCTTAAACACTGACCAAGTAGCTCTTTCTCTTCTTCACATCCTGCGTTGCTCTAAGACGTGCTGCAGAGGTTCAGGTTGCTCCTTGGCTAATGCTTAAAAAGCAAAAAGCATGATCAGAATGATCAGATGAAAGAGATCTGGAACTGTTTCATTTTTGTAGCTACTGTTTTAATACTTCCCTTCTTGTAGTTGGAATATGAAGGATTATTGTGAATACATCATCCAGAAATATCTGTCAGCTCTGATTTTTTTTCCCCTAGATCTCTCTAACATTGTTGCTATTAATACAGCAGCACTTAGAGACTGGAGCAGTGCTGGAGCACCACTGCGCTGTGCACAAGATAAATGTAAACTGTCGTTTGCTGAAGCTTGCAGTTGAGGTGCTAAGAGGTATAGAAAAAGGGTAGAAAATAGAGAGAAAAAGACAATAATATGATTCGTAGTAATAGCAGTAATAATGAACAAGTGATCATAGTTAATAAGAATAGCCCAGATACTTACCTTTTATAAAAGGCATTCCTGCACCGAGGATCTCTCTCCCTCGCTGCTGACCTGCCCAAAGGATGCAGCCCTGCTTGCCGTGCCCAGTGCAGCTTCTGAGCACTGCCGTGGAGGATTTTGGTGCTGTGATGCTACAAGGGTGTTCATTTCCACCCATCCCTGATCCCGAGGCAGTGTAAAATTGGAGTGAAGTGTTAAAGTAAGCTAGCCCTGAGATACCAGCTGAAGCGAGTCTCCGTGACCTCCCTCCATGAGGATTAGCCATTGCCTGCCAGAAGCTCTGAAAACGAAGAAAATGAGATGGAGATTATGTGGTTTTCATGAACATGTAGAAAACTGACACTTTTTCTGTAAACAGAAATAAGATCACAAAACTATACCTATGGGTAATCATTTAAAATTTATAATGTCACTTTTCAAAGGATTTTTTAAATCAACTCTTAGTCTGTATTTCTCTGTGTTATGAAATACCATTATTCATACTGAGGTTGAGAAAGTGAAGGCCAGTCAAGACTTAAGGATGTTCCTAATGCAGCATAGAATTGGAAACAAAATTCATCAGGGTTAATTTGAACCACATGTTATAACACTAAATCATAAATACTTTGTTACATTGTAGATGCAATGCCAGGATGTAGAATAGAGCAATGTTTTGGTTTTAAATGCATGTGAATTTATTTTCTCACAAATTTGAAGAGAGTTGAATGAGTGGCTGAGATTTTAGAATGAATATAGTTATGACCAAAAAAAACAAGCAGCAAAATTATATAACAGCAAGCAAAAATTTTTTTTAAAGCCTGAAGAAATTAAAACAGAAGTAATAAGGAGCTCCAGGTATGAGGAGTGTTGTGACATATTACAATTTCTTTTCTTGCTTGGGAATGACAGTGACAAGCAATGGCTCGGAACTGAAAAAAAATGCCACAAGATACTTAGGAGGGAAATTCACTCTTGTTCCAGGAGTTTGGCACAGGTTCTGCTGAAGGAGTAGTTAGAATAGGGTAAGATAGAATAGAATAGAATAATTTCTGTTGGAAGGGATGTACAGTGATTATCTAGTCCAACTGCCTGACCAAGAACATGAGAAAACAGAAGGAAGCCAGTTATCTGAAAAAGAGAATGAGCTTTTCAAGTCTGTCATGATCAAGCACTTTGTGCAGCCCTCAGATATTTTTGTAGCCTTTTTCTGGTTCCCTTTGAATTCATCAGCATTGGTTTTGAACCACTGGTCAGCAACACTGGAAGCCATATTCCAGTATCAGTATAACCAAGGACACATGAAAACTAAATTTGCTCCTTAATCTTATTTGCCATATCCCTTTTTTGATATAAGCACAATACAACAGAAGCTCATACTGCCTATCCACTGTGACCACTACATATTTTTGTCACTATGTTCCAGTATGTTCTTTCCATGTATTTCACTGCAGACTGAATAGCTTGTTATTTCATGTGTAACTTTACATTTGATTGTATTAAACTATTTTTGAATTAACTTTACCAAACACTCCATGCTACTTTTAACAATTACCTTTGGCTCTTCATTATTTAGTTTCCTGTGATCCTGATTCCATCAGCAAATGTTATCACCAATAATCTTGTATTTATTTCTAGACCAGTGAAGTTTTCAGTCATGTCAGACTTGATAATGATGGCTAAAAAGTCCCCCTAGCAAGCACTCTTACTGAATCATAAAGCTCTGAAAAACTAGTTTTTAATTTCATGTTGTTTAACATTTTCTTTTAAACCGTTCTTGTTTGTGTTTTATGATGCCTTTCAAAAGTCAACATTTTCACAGTTACCTTGATTTCTTTGCCAAGATCTGATTTTCAGCAAAACTATGTGAACTAACTGTTTATCAATTTATTTTTATTAGCTTTTCTGTTATTTCTTCCAAGACACTATGGTGTGGAGTTTCAGTGTAGGTGCAACAGCACCACTCAGCTAGGTTCTCTAAGTTGCCAAATATTCCAAGATTCAATTAGAAATTAATATGCTGAGACGCAATATCTCTCCAACTCTTAGAACTCATGGCCACATTATCCAGATTTGCTTATATTAAAAAAGAAAAAAAAAAAAAAACCATGATTTTTCAGCTGGAACTTTACTCTTACTAAGGGGATCAAAAAACATTTTTATCTGATTGGAGAGTGTTATCATGCTTCCTTCATAGTATAGAAGAAATATTGAACATTTCTGTCATTTTTGCATCACTAATAACTGAATACAGATTTTTCTCACCTATCTTTGGCAATCATATATAGTCCCATTTTTCTCACTCTTACCGATTGTCCTGTGCCCTTCCTTGGTTTTTGCATGTTATTTTTCTAACTGCCACTTTCAGCAGTTATCTTTAATAAATCTAAACAGGCTCTTCATTAAAAAATTCATTTTAAAATACAGTAAATAATATTTAGAGCCTTATTTTTTTATTTTTCTAACAAATTTTTAAAAGAAATCCTCATTTTTCACTCAAAAAAACTGAGTTTGGGAAAAGAACTCTCTTTAACCATCAAATATAAATATAAGCATTTCTGATTTATTTACCTTTTTAGTCCTTAGTAGTTGACCATGATCATTGGTCCTCTGCATCTTCTAATTTACCATTTGGTTATCAATTCATCTTTATGTGTTATGCTAAGATGAAACTAGAATTCCTTAATATTGAATGCAGTATCCACTTACGTTACAGGGGGGGAAAAAAAAAAAAAAAAAAAAACAAAAACACAAAAATAAATAACAAAAATAAATTTTAAAACAAACAAAAAAACAACAATAAACCAAAACAACCCCAAACTTATCTGTAGCTTCTAAAATTTCAAATAATTTAGTGTAGACTGCCAAGATTCCTATAGAATGTGTGTCTTCAGATACTGGAGTATTTTTCTTTTTTCTTCTACATTGCAATGTAATGCATAATGCAAGCTGACTTGTTGATCTGTAACAAAACTAAGTGAAAATGTTCCCTCCTCTGGGCTTTTTTCATTATCACAGTGATCCATCCATATGTGCCCTAAGATTTGAGGTTCTGAGCTTTGCAAAACAGAGAACCTTTTTTCATATTTATTAACCCTATTATACTACTAGACCAGATAGTACACTTGACCCTTTCACTGTGCATCAATACTTTGAATTAAGATAGATCTTAGAAACTGGGCATGAAGATTTGTCCATATGTTTTCAGATAGTTTTTATATAGTAAAACTACTTGATCTAGATTTAAAAGAATCTGTTTTCAGAAAATGTAATTGATATCTGTTTAAAAGCAAAAAAATTCTACCCTGAGATAATTTTTGTCTGTCATTTAACTTAATAAATTCAGAGCAGTTTAAAAAAGTGGAGGATCAAATCCTGTCTTTCATAGCTCCATGTTTGCATTCATCGAAATACTTAATGCAATTCTGATTTTGAGAGTAAGTTACCTTTTTTTTTGCTTAGTTACTGGCCAGCACTCTACATGTTACTGCAGTTGGATCTGCATTCTGGCTAGCTGACTGCTGTATTTATGGTACCACAGGATGTGGAAGCTTCATGTAGTTTAATTCCAGCTCCAGAATATGTCTTGGTGTCTAAATCTTCTTTTTATTTTTATACACGTGTTATTTATATCAAGGTTCGTACATTTTTCTATGTTAAAATACCCTTAGAACAAAGCCCAACAACTTTTCAGTTACAGGAGAGTCAGCTCCAGCCACACACCCCACACTTTCAGCAGCTATGGAGACACAGAAGGTTTGTAGTAGCCCAGGAAGGTCAAGACTTGAGTTATTTCGGACCCTGCTTTTGTTATTTCCAAAGGGTGTCCCATGGAGAATGCCATCTCAAAGTCATCTTTTGCTGACTGTAGAAACTCTACCCCTGTTACCCATTCCTTCTGTAGAAAGAATGCAGTGAAGGTGCCCCTTTTCAGACACAAAAGACTGAAATTATCTGAGACTTGTGAATGGGGAGGGAAGCCCCAAACCGTACCGTGATGTGCAGATGGGCAAGTTTTGCCTGTCTTGGGACACTGACAGCAGTGCGGTCTCTGGCAAGAAACTCTGCTTACCTGATCTGCAACATGCCAGCACGTGCCAGAATATATACTGATTTGACAGCAGTTGTGTGTTTAACAAACGTCACCATGAGTTATGCACTTGGAGAAGCTGTGTGCTACCATACAGAAGTATTGCAGTGATGTGCAAGAAGCAAATTGTTCTTTGAGTACAGATTGCTAAGGAGTAATTTTGCACTCTTTATAAATAAATTTCATTTTACCTTTAAGCATGTATATCAAGTTAAACCTTTAAGATAATAATAGATTAAAGAATCCTCAAGTTTTAAGAAGTTTTTGTGTGTGGGACAGCCTCCTTGACTGTCACCTTTATGCTGGGGCTAGAATTACGGAGGTTAGCTTAGTTCTGTGCAATTCAGAAAGGAGAAGATAGGAATACTGTCAAGGAGACTCATGCTTCTAGATGAGGAATTTGGTTTACCTTTTAAATATCACCATTGCATTTGTATTTAAGAAAACTTGTGTTTCTTTTGTTTGCTAGGTGTGGAATGATAGTCTGAAAATTGTCATTTTTGCATGATCTGCGTGTGAATTCACTTACAAGGCAGATAGTCAACTATTTGGCGAAAGCAACTCTTCAGGCAGTGTATGGGAAGAACTGAATAAGTGAGATGTTTTCATTTGCAGCCTCCAATGAAACCTGGGCTTAAAGCTCTGAGAATTTTGTTTTCTAAATTGGTATTTTTCTCTGGGTTTGTTTCAGTAAGGAGGGGTATATAATTTATATGTTATATGTTAATTGGTAGTCACAGGACACATAAAATTTTAGAATTGTTGGGTAAGTAAGAAGCAGCTATTGTTATTGGATATTTTCTTATGTGGATAGGAGCCAGAAATGTTAAAATAATGTTAGAATTGAAAATCACCGGTCTCAATTTTTTTTGCTGCCAAATTGAGAAGAAAACATTTGTTAGTGTCACAAATATGCTGTGGTGGTAGTTAAGTTAGAAGAAGTTAGTTATTGCAAGCTTTATTCTGAAAAGGGCCAACTAGGCTAATAATTATATTGGGATTTTATATTTTTAAGTTCATAAGATTTTATTAAAAATACATTTTAGTAATGTTCGATTCGTTAAGGATTTTAATACATCTAAAGGGGCTGCTGTTAAGATTTCTGTGCTTAGAATCTCTTTTCTCATTGTTTCCAGAACTATTATGTCATTCAGACACATCTGAGCAAATGAATTATTTTTTTGTTTGTTTAAAAATATTAATATTGTTAGGAAGCTACTTTGTTTTCATGATGAGCTTAGTACAGCATACACATGGCTGATACCTGCTTGTGTTAAAGGCTTGAGACCATATATGTAAGGGGGTGTGTTTTGCTTAGTACCAAAGACTTATTTTATTTATAAACAGCAGGGGATTGGATCTTAAAAAAAAATAAAAACAAACAAACAAAAACACAAACAAACAAACAAGAAAACCACAAAGGCTCGTCTTCATAATTCTCTGTATTGCCAGGCTTTACAGATGGCTGTTTGTGTAAACATTTAATTGAACAAAAATAGTCAATAATGGTACTAAGTATTTCATTTTAGACTGCTCTGAAGATATTGTGTCACTTGCATTGAAATTTTTGTATCTGTGGAGGGGGATTAAGTAACTGTAAACCTTTGGTACAGATAATACAACTTGAGGATTTTTCTTTGGTTTTGCAGTGTTCCTGTTCCAGTAGTCAGTCTAGAGAAAATTCCTAACTTAGTGAAGGCAGATGGTGCCAATGTTAAAATGAATTCTGCAACCACTACCACCATCACCTCCTCCTCAGCTTCTTCATCCACTATACCTGCTCCAACTTTGGTTAAATCTGGTTTGACATCTAAGTCAGTGCCACCGTCACCAGAAAAGATTCTGAACGGCAAAGGAATCGTTGCTCCATCAATAGACAAGAAACACCAAAATGGCACTAAAAGCAGTAACAAGCCTTACAAAAGACTTTCAGGTGAGTGATGTTGTAGTTTTATTTTTGAGGTAGTCTGTCTTCATGAATATAGCTCAGAAATAATGTACTAATAAAATGCTGTCGCCTGCTTTTGGTTTGATTTTTTTACTGTAAGGTGCCAGTTTGCATATATGAAAAAGAAAGCTTTCATATTAGCATGTGTAAAATATTTTCAAAGTACACATTCTGTTTAGCTTGAAATTAGCGTGTTTAATGCATTTCTCAACTGGTCAACAGGCCAAGTACACATTTTTAAGGAAGTAAATTCATTAAAACAGAAAGGCAGAAAGCTTCCTTAAGCCATTATGTAATTTGAGTCTGTTTGCAACAAAAGTAAATGTGCCTTGGTTGATTGCCTTTAGTATGGTCATGATCAAATTGAACAGTTGAGGTTTAAAACATTGGATTATCCACAAAGTCACGTCTTTTTAAAGAATCTTCTTCTTGGTTTTAAATAATAGAAAATTCTAAGAAGATACGGGAAATTCTGGGAAAGTCTTAAAACTCATAATTCCCCTCCACCCCCCCGCCCCTGCGATTCACACATCAGTGAAGACACTTGTAGCATGTGAAGACTTTTGTAGCGTGGGGATCTTGGTCTTTCTCAGGAGCACAGTAGGGTGGGGTTGAGGGAGCAACATTAAATGTGGAAATGCCCTGGGTGGTCTTAGGCAGGGCTGTATTGAGGATGTAGGTCCCCGTGCGAATCTGCCTCTGAAGCACAGAACACCCCATCATGGGAGAGCAGAGGCTCTCTCAGTCATCCATTGGGAGGAAGAATTATTTTCTGTGGAGTTCCCCAGAGGTGACCCATGCCAGCTGTTGGGCAGTGAGTAGAGAATTTGGCCCCTAAAGCTGAAAACGTATTTTTGTTCTGAATGAAAGGAAACAAAGTGTTTTGAGGTTTTTAATTTTTGTTTTTGTGGGGTTTTTTTGTTGTTTTGTTTTTTTTTTTTTTTTAAGGCAAAAGTAACTGACTCAAGCTTATAGCTTCAGAAGCTGTGCAGGGCCTATTCATCAGCTGGCAGTACTTTGTGATTTGGGCAGGAACTTCTTGTGTGTAGTGAAAGGCTAATTTTGCTAATGGCAGCATGATCTGCATTAGATCGTCAGTTTGGCAGTAAGTTAGTTCACATGATTTCTAAATGTGCACTAGTTATGAACCAAGTATAAGTTGTACGAGATAAATGCTTTCATTTCCAGTTAATGAGTGTGCCCTATTTGTTGACTGAACATCGGGTTTATTTTTTTATTTTCTCAAATTTGGCAGTTAGCCTATGGTACTGCTACCTTGGCTTGATTCCAGACCAGTGCGAGGTGTTTGCTAGGGCTGTGTGGGGTATGGAGCAATGCCACTGCCTTAAAGGGTTCAGTACGCTGATTGCTTTCTTAACTACCTAAAGGTGGCATGTAAGAAAACAGAACTGTTGTTCCTTTGTAGTGTTTCACAAAATGAAAAAATATTACGAGCAAGTAGCTGATTGAGCTTTTAAACCTTACATTTCACTTGCTAAGATCCTATTTGTTATTCTAATAAAAACTGTACATATTTTACAGTTAATTTAACAGATCGGTTTCTTTTAACCTATTATTTCCTTTAATGGTTTAGATGCTTAATTTAGCTAATCAATACTGAATTCCTACTTGGGCAGTTGAAACTGATACTATAAAAAACTGTACTTGTTTTCCACATGTCATGACATACCACCGCATGGCTGTAGGTGATACTTTTACCTTTTTTGTACAGGTGCTTGCTGAAACGTGTTCATAAAGGAGAATCATTTCTGTAGGGCTTTCCTTCAACTTTCTTGCATTTATCTGTGGAGGTGACTCCATCGCTGTTCTGTCTCTAACTCGTCACTTGCAGTGCCTTCCAGGCTAAGGAACGTTTCACTGGTGGAAATTTCTGCACACAACTGTTTGAGCACTCCAGTAGGCATTAGTTTACTTTTATATCCACAGAATTGATACTTTTTTTTTTAAAAAAAGCTCCTCTGTCATTATCAGATTTAGAATCTGTTCAGTCTTACTTATACTGTCTCATGTGTTGATGCAGCAATGAGATAATTTAGCAATGATACAAATAGGAGAAGTCCTGAGAGCACTGTGGATGAATTGCCTGTAGATTGTGTGTCACTATGATGGATTCTTTTCCACTGTTATACAGGACTGTGCAAAGACTGAGAAAAAGATCTTGGAAGGTCAATGAGATGACTATTTTAGATATCACACAAATTTCGTTCATTTCACATTAAAAGAATTAGATGATTTCTAGGGAATTTAGGTTTCCCTTAGTTTGCTGCTGTGGAACTGTACAGTTGTTAATTTTTTGAAGCTCCTTAATAGGTCTGGCCAGCTTATATATGTTTTCTTTCCCTTTTAGTAACCTTCACTCTCTCTCTCACACCATTTCCCTGACTGTGGCTGAAGTTTTTTTCCTTTGCTGAGAGCTGGTGGTTGTTTGGGTGATAAATGAACATGCCCTCTTTTCAGGAACGCTATTGTTGGTGAGAGTTAAGAAACAGCTTATGGAACCACAAAAGACAGTCTGTAGCTACCCAGCATAAGTGGACCAGTGTTCCCTAGTAGCAAAACCAAAATATTTTTTCATAAATCTTCCTTAGTTCTTTTTCTCTTTGGGGTGAAGTTAAATAGAGATGCCCAGTTGACACCAAGAATATCTGATGTGTTGCAAACAGGAGTTTGAGACAATTCAATTTTGGCCCTTCCTCTTCTTTCAGTGAGGTTATGATGAATGCTCTTTACTTCGTCCACTGAACATGAAGAAGTGGAATCCATTCTGGAGAAGCAGCTTTCTGAAGCTGTGCCTGTGCACAAGAGTCTAGGGGTTCTCACACTACACATTTCCCAATACAGAGGTAGTCCGAAGCAGAATTTTGCTATTAATAAGAAGGTGATAATCTTCATTTAATGTGTTGCCCAAACCAGGCACATCTGTAGCTGGCAATTAGATGTTCATGATTTCTCTGGAACAGCCACACACGCTTCAGCCAGGAGAAGAGATTTCCCGTTTGTTTAGTATTTTCTGTTTCTCAGGGAAAGCATTTTACTTTGTTATTCAGTAGATGGCGGAGGTTTCCACTTTTTGTGACTATAATTCCTTCTGTTGATTTTACCTCTGTATGTTTTCCTAATAACTGGCTTTGCTGTAATCAGTCCTCCAAGTTGTGCTTGGTTGGGACACTCTTATTGACAAGGAGCAATCTGGATGCTCCCAAAGGGAGCACTTTTGATTTTTGAAGTATGTTTCCCTGTTGGTCCAAAACCATCCTCACTTGGTGACTTTCAGTATACATTCCGCAGCCTTATGATTATTCTCAGGATTTTTCATTTGAAGGCATATTTCTAAGTCCATATAATCTATTTAGTTTTTTTTTAAATTTGCATTGAAGGTTTTCAGGTGGGTGATTCGGGAGACTGTGATAGGAACATCATATACTCAAGAACCAGGAGCAATTAACTCCTTTAGTTCACGAACATGCATTTTCATCCATTAAGTAGGAAAAAATGTTTATTATATTTAGTCATACACAGCTACTTCTCTGTTTCTGTTGTGCTGTAAAGGCCACAGAAACTACAACTACTTGTGACAGATTTCAGTCCCTTTGTAGATTTTACCAAAAAAAAAGTGACAACTGTTTTTTCCAAGCTCACTTTTTGGTGTGTCTCTGCTAATAGGTCAAGAACATAACCATTTAATGTTTATCATTTTTAAGCCCATTTAGCAGAATACATAAAACTGCTGGTAATTGTGATACCTGGACAGCAGTTGTCGTCTAATGTAGGCTGCGTGGCCTCATGTTTCTTCTTCCAGCTGTTCTACTCGCTGTGATGCTGTCATAACAGTGTAACATAACTTTGAATTGCTGTCTTCATCTTTGCTCTGATTTGTTTGTTTATAAAGAATGTTTAGAGCCTCAGATTAAATGTAGTATTTGAGTACAGGATGTTTATTATATATGAATGTAACACTACTGTATAGTGAAAATAGGCTTTGGCAAATAGTTTATATTCCATTATCAAACAAAAGCAAACCAGTCTGACAATTAAAACACACAATGTTCAAGGTATATAAAGATAATGGCAGGCGGGTTTTGGTGGCATAAACTTGAAAGTGTATGTCCATAGTTTTGTTATACCTCTGTAGTGCAAGCCCTAAAATTATATTAACATAACCTGAAGGAGGTGATGCTATCTGTGGTATAAACATACTAAAATATTAATGAAAATGAAACATGCAAATACAGCATATTAAATATTAATGCACTTTTAATGTTAATCATGAGTAGAACTCATGTAAATGACTTTTTTTTGGTAATATCTGCAAACTTTAAACTCCATGCCTCTCTTTACATAGGGAAATAAGAACTAACATACACATTGTTTTTTACATAGATTTAGGGGACAGATTTAGATAAATTTTGTTTTTAAAATGCCACTAGTAATCTTGCATTAACTTTTGAGACACCACAGGTTGTTTTTTGGAGTTTCTGAGTATGTCAAATAAATGTCGTTCAAAGCACTTGGGATATTTTGTCTATACGTGTCAGCCAAACTCAGAAGCTAGATTTGCAAACGTTGTATTTCACAGCCTCAGAGGCAGCCAGCATTAGAGAGGGAATTGAAGTCATGGGTATTTGGCTTGGTCCTGTGTTTGGGCCACACCACTGAGTGCAGCTCTGTAAGCAGACTTATTTCTATGAAGTCTGTGACTGAAATCCGTCTCTAAATAGTTTGAAACATGTAGGGCAAAAAAATGCACAACTGTATGAGTGATGCACGTGCCACTATTCTGGGGTGCTGGGGTTGGGATCAGTGGTTCAGGTTGAGCCTGGTTGAATTAAGTACTACCACGCAAAAATTACAGCTATTCTGGTTAAAATTTCTGTAATAAACTCTTTTTTTTTTTTTTTCTTCTTCTTTTTTTTTTTTTTTTGTTCCTTTTTCTACCCACCTCTCCATCAAACAGAAAGAGAATTTGACCCAAATAAACACTGTGGAGTACTGGATCCTGAAACAAAGAAACCTTGCACAAGATCGCTCACCTGCAAGGTATTTTTCTTAGAAGATAAAATATCAGATGCTTTGTTATAGTTTAAATCCTACCACAGTAGTTTGAGAGGTCATACCTGCTCCTGTCTTACAGACAATGGGTATGGTATTCAGACGCTGTCTTCAGGTAATTCTTTTGAGTAATTCTGTTTCTTTGAATCAGAGCATCTGCATTATTCCACTGATACTTCTAAAAAGACTTTTTTTTTCTTGTCATTTTGTTATGCAAAAAGCATTAACGTTTCATGTAGAAGCACAACTGTTATTTTAAATGCTCCTTTTTTGGTTCATGTGTGCAACAATGTTGAAGCATAGTCAATTTTTAGTAAAAAATTAATGTGATTTTTGTATAATAAATTACTTAGAGGCTGCCCTTGTGATAGTAATAAGTCTCATGTCAAAAAGTAGCAGCAATGTAAGATATTTATAATGAACATTTATATGTGTATGTGCTGCCTGTCAGTAGAGATGATCAGTTAAATTTGCTTTAAAACTTATTCAGATTTTTCAATCCAATTAAATCAATATTTCATTGTAAGTTAAGAGCTACAATGATGTTACTTCTTAATATTTTAAAGTCATTGGAATTATATTTTCTGTCTTGGAAAAGGTAAGTCAGTCAATAGACTCTATTATATGAACATTGTTGCAAAAAGTAATTTTAGCGTGGATGTTGGCATTCCTTAAGAATGACTTCATAAATTATCAACGATAATGTGGAATAACAGCTTTATTTCCATAACTGTGGCTAAAGTTGTTTGAAGTAGATTTTATCTTTTAGAGTTGTGGTGTATCGGAAGTATAGAGGACTCATAAACAATGTCATGCACACACAAATGCTTTCTAACCACCCTATTTTTAGACTCATTCACTTAATCATCGACGAGCAGTTCCAGGCCGTAAAAAACAGTTTGACATCCTTCTAGCTGAACACAAAGCTCGATCCAGGGAAAAAGAAGTTGCAAAAGACAAAGAGCATCCACCATCTGCAAGGGAGAGCTATCAGAGCCAGCCCACACCAGCACAAGACTCTCTGTCAGGATCTTCAGTGAACTCTGGGCAAGAATCTAAAGTCACATCTCCTGCAAAATCTAGACCACCAAATTCTGTACTTCCAAGGTAAGCAGTTCTCCAGCATGAAATGTTGCATTCTGAAGGTGCTGTAAGAAACATCTTAGTCTTTCATACAGCTTATTTTGTAAGCGTTCAGTATTCCTTTAGGCGACTGCAAGATAAAACATATTAATATAAGAGTTTCTGCTAGCAGTAGAAAGTAGACTATATTTGTATTAAGCTAAGTCTGTCCATGGTAGCCTGGAAGTGAGGTAAGGAGTGGTGCTCACCCTTGGCTCAGAATCTCAGACTAACTGCATTTTTTGGCTGAAATGATTGGTAATAATTAGGAAAGTTTACATTCAAGTCATTCTGGCACATTTGGGAATGAAAGTCTATTTACATGTATCAGGGCAGGTATCAGTGGTGAAATTCTGCACGTTTATGTAGAATTTTTCTCTGCAAATACTTCAGCAATTACATCAATTGAATGTCTTGTAAAAAAAGGTGTAATTTAGTGTAAATGACAATGCAAGCATCTAGTTCTTAAAACTATGATTTGAAACTGCCCATAGCATGTCTCTCCTCATTTTGAAGATTTTTCTTAGAAAGGATAGTCTTCAGAAAGGCATTGCAAACTTCTAAAGACATCCCTTTAGAAAAACTAGTATGAGGTGTTAGATCTACTGAATTCTAATTATCCTCTAGTAAATTTTCCATATGTTTTGTTTGGGGTTTTTTTGGTACCAGTTTTAGCTGGAGTAGATAGAGCTAAACCAATTGGTTTTGTTAATACTTATTTAGTTTTGTATTTATCTTATTTGCAGATGCCTTGGTGAGGATCGGGTGCCCGTTTTGGGACTATTTTGAAGAGATAGTTGTTGTATTTGCTATCTCAAGTTTTACAGACACATCCATTTCCAGTATTTTCAAGCCATAATGAAATTTTATGCATACAGTGGCAGAGGTGGGCCTTACAGGATTTGAGTGAAAAGACAATGAAAGAATACCCCTAGATAAATTAGTGAGAACTCTGCATGATTCTTGTAAAAGAAGTGACCTTACACAATTCTTACATAGAGGAGCACAGGGGGATGGGCAGACATTCTTTTTAGTAGATGTTACAGTCAAAGAAGCAAAACTAGAATGCGATTCAGTGAGAGTCAGCTGAAGAAATTGCAAATGTAGCGGTACATGAGGAGGAGGATTTTAGCAGTCAGACACTGTGTTTGTACAATCTGCACTCCCGTTTCTGCTGCAGTGCCTCTGTTCTGTCGTCCTGTCTGGTTTTCAAGCAGCTGTGCCAGAGGAGAGCCTTGCTTACCTCTCTGCGGGGAGCCAGCAGGCCTGCAGCGCCGCTGCTGGAAGGGGTTATGTGAGTGCTCCCTGCTCTGCTGAGGCAGAGCTTGCTGGTTTCACCAACGGTGGCTTGGCTTGACCTGGCCGACTTTTCCTCAAGGCTATGGAGAGCTCGCACTCTGCCCCTCGCATCAGCAGCTGCAGCAATTATTTCTGGCTGATGGACACTGGTGAGCAATCCCAGCTCAGTTCAGAAGAGGGCACCTGTCCACAGTCTTAGTGACTGCTGTGTTCTGACAGCATAAATTCATGAGATTGAAGATCATCCTCAGATTTTGCTCGATGCAGACATCTCCTCCAACCTCAGAGGTCTGCAGCCATACTTGGTTGTACGGATTGTAATTGAGAATGCTTCTCCACCCTCGCTTCTAATCTAATTTGTTTCCAAGCTACTTTTGAAAGGCAAGGCACCATCATACCCTGTGGTGCATTCCCACTTTGTTTTATTGGATTTTAGACAAAGGTAAAGAAAACATACATACTGCAAGAGGTCCTCCAAGTTACTTCACTTGATAATCTAGCTGTAGAGGGTGACAACTAAACACTTACTATATTTTACTGTATTTTACTATATTTAGTACATTCATTTCAGTAGGATTTTGGTATGAAAAAAATTTCATAACTGGACCCTTGGGATTAATGAAGTAGCAAAGTAATAGTGCAATGTAAGAAGATTTTATGCATCGGATTTTTGTTTGCATTTTTAATATACTTTGCCTCTCTCAAGGTCTGAAACTCAGCTTCATGGCAAATTTAAAATTTCAGGCAATACAAAGGTCCTTCTGCTAACATTAACTCGATGATAAGCTGCAATATATTTCTGACAAGACCGAATGTCAGCTATTCTATATCTTTTACTGTCCTTCTTTATATGATCATTTCTGGTATAACTTACGTTGATGCCTGACTCCAGCTGGTAGGTTTGCAGAGCCTTTGAACAATGATGATTTAATTGTATATTCTCTTTCTAGACCATCATCTGCAAATAGCATAAACAGCAACAGCTCTTCAAACCACAGTGGGTACATACCAGAACTGCCACTGCCTTCCATGGGAGGAGATTTAACAAGCAGATTGTCCAGTGATGAAGGAGAAGCGGATGGAGCTGAAGAATCTGAGAAATTAGACTGTCATTTTTCTGGACACCATCCCAGACCTCTTGGGGTATGTGTCTGTCTCTGGCATGCCTTGCCATTATTCTTAGGCAATTAGGGAGGGGAGAAAAAAAGAAGTAATTTATTAAAAATGTAAGGAATGAGGACCTTACATTCTGAAAACTGTAGTCTAAAGAGAATAAATGCATTTAACAGAAAATGGTATGGATGGGATAAGGTAGGAGAAGACTGGTCAGTGCATGTGACAAATAGGTTGCAGGACAAGATGAGCAGCAGAAAATCAGAAGTTCTAGTTTTAGATTTTCAGCTCAGTAGACTGCAACTTGGGTGTAATTCTGCTAAACTGAGCAAAGTTGCATTGTTTTAAATGTGACATGAACAGATAATCTCTGTTGTCATAGTTCTTACGAAATGATACCTTGCAGTTGGGTATAGCTCTGAAAATTGTACAGCAGCAAAGGGCTGTTGCAGCGCGTTGTTGATTTTTGTAGTCTGGTTTGAAGCAGTAATTAAATATCATTTATGTGAGTGTATGTGGACTTAGACGAATGAAGCAATAGCTTCTAAAAATGGAAAGTCTAGAGCATGGCATAGCCCATCTGCTCTGGTGGTGGCTTAAGAATGTGCTTCTCTGGCAGCTGTTTTTGTCTTTCTCCTGTGTTAGTGAGAAATTTCATTGGAAGTAGTAAAGAGCTGCATTGTGACATTGTCTCTGCAGTGTGAATTTGTTTGCGCTGTACAAACCAAGAAGCAATGGAAGAATTCTTGAACTTTTAAGCAGTTGGTTCTCATCAAAATTGAGCCAAGGAATAAAATTAATGAAGACTCCACTTACATGTTTTCCATATGATATGCGGAATAAAACAAACACTCCGATAACTGTAGCATTGTCTGTATTCCCTAGAGCAAAGGACAACTTATTACTGTGAGACACCAGGAAAAAGTATGAACTGAACATCAAATGACTGTCAGATTAATTTGGTTCTTACAAGAAAATAAGAATAATTATAGTCCATGCAATACTATGATATGCAGGAACCTCCTGCTTCCTTGGTACTCTTGTATTCTACTTTGGTTTTGTTGACTGCTTCTGTGTGAATTAAACGCCAAAGGCTCACTACATGTGTGACCACACAATTTTAAAAAATAATCTAAGTGCAGCCAGTTCTTGTACAGGCACTGTCAGTGAGGCATGGCTGTCAATAGCCATTTTGGTTTAGGATCCTCGTTCTGTTTCAAGGCAAATCCCACAGGTTCATCTGTTCTTTGAAATCTTAGCACCTCTCAACTGAAGCAGTTAGTGATAGTGCAACTGTTCTTGGTCCATATGAACATGAAGTCAGAAAAGATGGTGTAAATTGCCTTCAGCACAGTTCATGCTAACTTGCTAAATTTCATACTGAAGTGGACTTTCTTTACAAATTCCCTCTCCCGGCTCGGTCATAGGTAGTAATTGATGGGGAAAAGGCAGTAGCTTCTTAATCCACCTCTTAGTGGTAACTGATCTGTGTCACTGGGAGGTGAGGCTAGTTTATCAATTTAGGTGGTTTCATAATGGTTTTCATTAACTTTTTTAACCTTGTCCTGAAACAGACTCAGGATGAACAATTACAGTCACTACTCACTGTCTATTAAGCTAAAATGTACTTTAAATGGATGTTTTTCTACCGCATCAGTAGCTTCTGCTCTCAGACAGAATTTGCATGACTTTGTCCCTGCATGATAAAGAGCTGTCTTGTTTTCTGAGGACAATTTATAACAGGTTTCTCTCCCACAAATAGGTGTTGCAGCAGTTCTCTACGTAATGTGAGATAAGTAAGACTGAACTGAAGAAAGGGTAGATTCCTGATCATACCATTTCAGTGTAGTAGGACTTTTCAGGAAGTTCTCCAGAGGAAGAGGTGCAAATACTCCTGAGCTTTGCATAATTCTCAAAACGTTTACTACTCCTCTAGATGATTTTCATACACTGTGAAGGGTGTATCCAGGGTTCTGTTGTAGTGTAGGTGCCATAGATGAAAATCTATTTTTTTACTGAAATGTCACCGGTTTGTTTGTTTACTAAATAGATACTAAAGATGTTCCCATTACACCTTTTTCCTATTCACTTATCTTTTTATTCCTGTTACACAATTAGAAGATTTAATGTGCACAGAATGGTGTAACTGTCTGTCTGAGGCAGTAAGAGTATTATTAGCCAGAATTGCTTCCTTGACAGTACCTCAGCATTTGTATCTTCCCTGTCACACTTTGTACATGATAGTAAACTGACTTGTTAGTGAAGTATGAAGTATACTTTACACTAAGCTGAAACGTTGTGTATATATTTCATATATCATGCAAAAAGTATTTATTCTGCAGATAGTGAAAAACACCTTTTTAAAGGTGTTTTGTATGCATCATACAAATTACAAAGGTGTTCCTTGATCTATAAATTATTATTATTTTATGACGGAGACATATTTTCTTTATAAACAATGTTGAAATATCTTTTCTTTCAGTTTTGTTCATATGGCAGTCGCTTAATGGGAAGAGGGTACTATGTCTTTGACCGAAGATGGGACCATTTTCGATTCGCACTAAACTCCATGGTAGAAAAACACTTGAACTCACAGATGTGGAAGTAAGTGGGATTTTTACACTTGGTGGGTAGTTCAACATTTTTAATTCTGTAAAACTTCTAAATTAAACACTCCATAGGAAGCATTCGTAAAATTACCTCTGTATTAAGGCATAGCAGTAATACAAATACAAATTGTTTCTTCTCCGTTAAGGAATATGCAGTACAACAGAACAATTTCCTACCGTAATGTAAATTTCTGTCAGATTTAGGACTTTCTTTTAGTCTCCCTGAATCTGAGGAGGAATAATTCAGTAGTTCTGTTAATATGAATTAAAAGCATTAAAGCTCAGTGTGTTCTGGGTTTGGAGATACATTTTGGTATCATACCATTTTATAACACACAGGTTAGATTTGGCCTAGAGTTTTATACCTGTATCATGCACCTATATTGCTCATTCGGACTTTGCTCTGTAAGGCTCGTGTTGTAAGATAAGGAACTCAGTACACATTTGCCTGTGCGTAAGATGGAATATGATAGTTTTTAATCCATAGTGCCGTTACTGGCTTTGGGGTCTTAAAATTCTGATTATTACTCACTATTGGAGCACGTCTATATCTCGTATGCAGGTTGCAAGCAGTGTAGGCCTTGGCTACACAGACAGATTAAAATAGGCTGCACTTCTGAAAAAGATGCAAATTCTTTTTAAAAAACCTAAGTATTTGAAAAGCTCATGGCATCTGCAGACAGGATTGATTTTTGGGGGGGTATTCTGCTACAGGATAATGCATTCTTCTTCCAATGTAATGACACTAAAGTGCAGTGTTTCATATCACTGTTTATTATCAGGACTGTGTTATATTCATTGGATGCCAGCCATTAGATAAACAAGGTTTGATTTTTATTTAAATATATTTTTGAAACACTAAAGCTTGGCTTGTCTGACTAACCTGGTAACTTCATGATAACAGTGCTACTGTGCTGGGAGACATAGTTTGGAAATGATTGGGTTTGCCGTAAAAAGGCCAGTTTCATGTCTGTTTAGATAGATCACGCTTGATCTGCAAGGGGTTCTTCTCTTCTACTTTGTAAATTTGGCTGTTAACTAGTGTCAGTCGCCTTCCACAAATAAAACTGATTTGGTTTCCTTAAATAGAAAGATTAAAACTTGTTATCTATTGGCTTTGTTTGTCAGGAGAAAAGATACTCGGTCATTTGAGAAAATGTGTCACTAGTACCACTACTATCACAAAAAAAAAAAAATAAAAAACAAAAGCCAAAAATAACCTCTACAGTAGTTATATGGTAGAAGAAATAAACAGGCCTCATCTTGCTCCCACTAAATCCAATTGTAAATGTTTTCCCAAATTCTAGCTGTTTATGTAATCTCTAATATTTTAATGAATTCCATCTGTACTTACTGGTCTGTGTAACACAGGAAGCTCACAGTGCTTAACCCCTATTGTATTCTTCTACTGTCCTCAACCCTCCTCTGGACTGATCTTTTCCTGTCTTCCCCAAGCAGGAGCATGTGTAAAGCTGTTATTTTATAACCACTGCTAGGGCAGCTCGGTAGCTGTGGCTCATCCAGCTGAGACAAAAAGTAAAGGGATGCAGGGCCATATTTTGAGAGCAATAAAAACTTTTACAAAGTACTTTTTATCCCTAGTTCTCAAAGCACTTTACAGAGGTGGGTAAGAATGACTGGCCCTCCTTTAAAAATAAACTGAGGAACAGATCTGATAAGCGGCTTTGCGTAGCAAGTCACAGTCAGTAGGACTTCCTCATTTCTGGTGGCATGGACTGTATATAATCCCTTATGTAATTGTGCCATAAACAGTGTTCTGTCTGACAGCCTCCATAGGAAGAATACTGGGAGAGAACACTTGTAATTAGGATTTGATTTATGATAAAACAGCACACCCAGAGCCGCTCTTTTATCATACTTTGAGGGCAAGAATAAGCTTTTAAAAGCTGAAAAGGTGTCAGTAGCGAAGATAACAAGGTCAGAGTTATGGTGATGTACAGCTTCTTAACAAAGAGAAATCGGATAAACTGTGAATTAAATTCTAGTCTAAATAATGAGGAAAGCTCACATGATAATTTACCAAGAAACATTATAGAAGTCTGGTTTTTTAACACTGGACTAGATAAAATAATAGAGGATAATGGCTGAATAGAAAGGAATTTGAATACATTATGCTAATTTCACAGGTAATATTATATTTTATTCTCAGAATAGTATTCAACGAGTTATAAAGCTTATCAAGCATTGTTTAATGTTTTGTCAGTTTTTCAATATCACTGAAATTAATTGATAACTTACCTAGTTAGCCCCATCTAACCAGCTCTCAAACGAGCTGTTGGGAATAGCACTGTATATGGGAAGGGATGAGCTTTCCTCCTTTCCTCTCATCTCAGTGATTAAGTGATTCACAACCCCCAAAACTGGCTCATTTACAACCCTCATCAAATCTAACCTGTGAGTTTAGGTTGATACTGAAACTGTTCCACAACCTGAGCTTTGGAGCAGAACATAGACAGTAAAAGAAACATAGAGACTAGAATGTTTATAGAACCCACCAACAGGCATTTTAATGGCTTTTTTTAATTGTTTGGCAAAATAGGAAAGGAAAAAATGAAATTAAATTTATAATAAAGTTATTAAATTGTAACACTATTCACTTAATTGCTACATGGGGCACTTGAGCTGAAGTGGAGCTTAGTTCTGGTTTAACCGAGTTACACGGTTTAGGGCTCATGTGCCGTGACAGTATTTTATAGGGAAAATTACACCGCATAGTTCTTTACCTAATCATCTCCTGTTAGGTCTCCATTGGCTTCACAGATTTAATGTGCCTCATTTCAAAATTAATTTTTAGGAAAATATACTTCATAATCCAGATTTCCTGAATTTTTACAATATTGAAACACATGTGGTTTGGGTTTGGTTCTTTGTAGTAAATCCCAAAGAACTTCATAATGGTGTTGCAGGATGCAGAGCTGATTTTGAACTGTGAATATTAAAATATATGTGATTGGTAGAATAGGAATCAAAATTAGAATGAACTAGGTTTGCCTTTTTTATTAAGTTGGTCCTGCCCAGAAATTGTTTCCTATCTATGCTGTTGTTATGTATCTAAAGATTGTCTTTTTTTTTTCTTTTTTTCTTTTTTTTTTTCATCTCTATTTAGGAAAATTCCTCCTGCGGCAGATAGTCCCATGCCTTCTCCAGCAGCACATGTCTCCACTCCTTTTCCAGCATCAGTCTTACAGCCTTTCAGCAACCCCAGTGCGGTGTATATTCCTTCAACACCTATCAGTTCAAGAATCACTTCTTCTTCTTACATAATGACATCAGCCATGTTATCAAACGCAGCCTTTGTGACAACGTCCGATACGAATTCCATTATGTCACACACTACAGCTTTTCCTCATGTGGCTGCCAGCCTAAGTATCATGGACTCAACTTTTAAGGCGCCATCAGCTGTGTCACCAGTGCCAGCAGTCATCCCTTCCCCATCCCACAAGCCATCCAAAACAAAAACCAGCAAATCCTCAAAAGTGAAAGACCTGTCATCTCGGAGTGATGAGTCTTCAAGTAACAAAAAGAAAAAGCCGCAGTCTTCGTCATCTTCCTCACTATCTTTGCAGACATCTTCCTCATCTTCATTTTCAGGGTCCCACAAAAAGAACTGTGTCCTGAATCCCAGTTCAACTTTGAACTCCTATCAGGCTACATCTTCCTATAACAGTATGTCTGTGCACAATACAAATAACGGAACAAGCCCACTCAGTGCCAAATCGGAGCCCTCAGGACGGACTTCATTATCAAGTAGTTCAACAGACTCAGTGAAACACATGAGCATGGTAGTAAGCAGTATTGACTCTTCTAATCTGTCTGTATCTTCTCTTGTGCACCACTCAGGGGACCACTCCCTGGGAGCACATAATGCAGTGTCTTCTCTACCCCTTTCTTTTGACAAATCAGAAGGAAAAAAACGTAAAAACTCTAGTTCTAGTAGCAAAGCCTGTAAAATCACTAAAATGCCTGGTATGAATAGTGTTCATAGAAAGAGCACTGCCAACCTTATTTCTGCGGTGCCAGATCCTACAAGCAGCTCCATCTCTCGTCAGGTAAGGGACTCTTCCAGTTATTTTTTTGCAGGTCATGTGTGACTGACTTGAAATATTTCATGCATTCTGAAAAGAAAATACTATCTTTGCTTCTTTCTAGCCTACTTTCTAGGTTAATTCAGAAGCATATTTGTATTTGTTCTGTAGAAAGATGTTTTGAGAGTTAAAAATAATATATATATATATATCTACTTTCTTAAAATATTTTTATGGCATTTTTAATTCAATTAATAAAGTAGCCACTTGTGTATCTGAAAGTAAAATTGAATGTCCAGAATGGTTAAATAATTTTTAGAAATTAATTTTTTATCTTAATTCTCATCTCTCTGAAATAAATTGTGTCATTAAAACGGGAAGATAAGAGTCAGCATTTCTGTTTGTTTCATTTCCCAAACTTGTTGCTGATTCATTTCTTAATGTTATCCAAGTTTCCTCATTTCTCTTATGTAAAACATTTACAACTACCTTTCACCTGGGGAGAGTCTGAGATGCCTGACCTCAGATGCTGTTTCCTGTCTGAAACTGGAAAAATTAAGAAATTAGGATCTTAACCAGATGGCCTTTAATGGACATTTGGGTATCTTTTTTAGTGTGCATGTGTTCAGAGTATTGAAGTCAGTGCAACAGATAAGGTTACACACTCTTAATTCATTGCCACTAGCAATAGAGCTTTGATTTCTCTTCCAGTGGTGCTATATAAGGACAAAACTGTGTGTGAAGTAAAATTTGGTGGAAAAACTGCCAATGCAGTCTTTATAGCGATGGACTGTTTCATTCTGCTACCGTGTCCAGTGCTGTGCAGTGCGCAGAAAACAAAGCCTGGCCCTGGTGTCTGGAAGACAAAGCCATAGAAAATAAAATACCTCAGAAAATCCAGAGAAAGTAGCTTAGGAATTTTTTTTTTCTTTGTGAAACTCTTGTTTCCTAAGGATATTGCACGTAAAATGGAATTTGGAAATGGAGAGGGTAAGATCTTGGCAAGGCATAGGTAATAGCCGAGAGAAATGGAAGAGGAAGAAAGGAATAAATGAATTCTAGAACTGGTATAGGAGACAGAATAAAGGTCTCAAAGAATGGCTTAGCAGGTATATTTTCTCTTTCCTTATTCCAGCAGAGGTGCAACTGAGATTACTTGTTTGGCTTTTAAAAATGGGTAGTGGCATTGTCTTTTAATTTTAAGCCTTTTAAACATGTCCTGCAATCAGAACTAGTCTTTAAGTCACTGAAGTCAGTGGAGGATGCTGTAAATTGTTCATTCTGTCACACATCTGATTTTTGAAATATGTGCGTGCCCAAAAAGATTAAGTTGCCCTGAGATACATGATCTCAAATGAGAAGAAAAAATAAGTACGTATTGTTACCTTGGTACAAACATTGGTAGTAGGAAATGGATTGCATCATCTTCTCACAGTACATAGACTGCATCTGTAGCTAGTGCAGTCTGAGGAAGTCTTATAGATGTAGGCAGGAGGTTCTGGTTTCAAACTCTGACTCCCCTAGTGATTAAATCTGTTCCTGTGGGACGTTCCTCTTCCAGTCTGTGATGTATTTCAGAATGTTGCACAGTAATGGAAGTAAATAAACCACAAAGAATCAATCAGAGGTCTTTTCTGAATGTTTGTAAATATGTAATTCATGCTAATATTTTTTTCCTTAAGTAAAAGGTTAAATATATGTAATGAGTGTAATGATATACAGATTTTTAAACACAGTGGTTTTATATACAAGTACAGGTACATACACATATAGATGTATACGTGTGTGTGTGTATATATATGTAAAAGGTGGTCACGCTTTCCTCTTCTACTGCTGGTCTTTGGAGCTACACTAGAAATCAAAAATAGAAGGTAAAGTGGAGTTGATTATATTTCAGATGTCTGGCTGGCAGCCAATTGTCTTTGTGACAAAGATACCAAATTGTATGCAGTACAAAGTAGACATTTCCCACTGTTTATTTGTGCTATAAATAAATGAAATTTGTACCCACTTAAGCATATGGGTCAAATAATATTACGTATTCTACATGTGAATATTAAAGCTCTGGAGAATACAGTACTTGAAATTGCTTTTGAGCTGTGCTCTTTCAACTTGCTGTGTTCTAGAAATGCAATCACAGTAAAAATTCCACCAAAAAATCAGTGTTACTTACAATCTTCTTCCTGTTCCCTGATGTAATAGGGCAAATTAAATTAAGAGACTAAGAATACAGAAAAAAGGATGATGTGACTGGTGGTAGGCTCAGGGTTGGTTGGTTTTCTTAATTCAATTCAAGCCTGGCCTGGATAGATAGTAACTGAAAGTGTTAACGATTGGGTTCTGAAATATACTTTATTTTTAAAAAATTAAAAAAAAAAAAAAAAAGTATTTGAGTCTTGGCCTCACCCTAATCCTTTTGAAATGGTGTTCCCATCATTAAAGACCCAACACAAATGGGAATCTTTCGTACTTCCGCTGAGTGCTGTGACTGCTCAGTCGGTCGGAGTTACCCCCTGTCCTGGAGCGCGGCCCCTCCGGCTCTCAGTGAAGGGGTGGAAAAGCGGCTCAAAGCCGACCACGGTGCTGCAAGCTGTGTCGCTCCTTGCTTTGTCTGATGTAGCGAGCCTGTTAGTCTCAGGAGCACTGAATGAATGTAAGCCTGATGAGGTGTAATATTCCCTCTCATGATTCTAGGATCTCAGCAAGTTGATTTCCTAGTGGGTGTTTTTCCATTTTCAAAGATGGACATGTATTTTATTATGGAAGGGTTTTGTGAGTGTTACAGTGGTGGATGTAGAGAAGAAAGGTTTGCAGGTGTGTCATGATGTTCTGAATGGCAAGGAAAGATTTTACAAGGTTGTGTATCTTTAGTCAAGATTTGTATATTGAAGAAAAGCACATTACTACCTGGAGAGCAGCTATAGCATGCAAAACACCACGCTAAAGGGAGCAGGATAGGCAGAGGCCTTCCCTTTTAGACTTTGTGCACCACAGGACCTGCCTTCAGAAGTGGGTGTAAATAAAAACTTAAAACATTTCTTCTGGATAGAATGTGAACAGAGAAACAGAGAATGCTGTTTTGAACAGTCACTGTGTGAGAAAGGGCAGATATGGAGGAGGAGATAAAGGTTACCACCTTTCACTGTATACGTGAAAGGGCAAAATGACAAATGATGTTGCAGAAGGGAATGAGCAAATTGACTTTGGTGAGAACCTTGCCAGCCAAAGCCACAGTCCCATCTATTCCGTAAGAAACTTGCAACTGCATTTCTCACTGTTTAGAAGACAGGTCCTTGCTACCTCTCCATCAAATGATTAAAATTGACGTTACTTGAAGCCCTTTGACCCTGTGGATAACTATTCAAGCTCCAGTCATCTGCCATTTGTAGGCAGGTGTCCATGGTTCATTTTTATCAGCCTTGTAACCCCTGAAGAACTACTCCTCTGACTCACCAGCTGTCTCCCCTTTTGTACTGCAACAGAAATATCTCCACTATGTTTATGGGTCATTGTAGAAAACCTAAAACAGACTGCTCTTGCAGAGCGCTGTAATCCCTCAAGCATTGAAATATGCAGATTGAATATTGCAACATTTTAACTAAGTACTTTTAAAAATGTACGTATGTGTACTATCAGTTTGCACTTCCAAAGAAATTCTCTGATGCAGTAAAATGATAGAACTGTAAATTTAAACCTCCGGAAATCGATCCTTCTGGTTAATAATTGCTTTATTGAGCAATAATAAAAGATGACATTATATGGGAGAAAATGGAATAATTTAGGGCACGCTATGGTGCTTGGCTTTAACTCCCAGGAGTGGGGAGGGTCCCCTGGGGAGGAGTCTGTGGCCTTGAGCACTCGATGCACTCTCGGTTGCTGCCTAGCTTCACTAGATGACTCCGGTAACTAGAGAAACTAGTATTTCAGTCTAGAAAAGTGGGAGTTTACAATCTGTATTCCCTCGGTAACTGTTTCTTATGTTGTTTTCTGACCTGTAATAGTATTTATGTGCCTTTTACAAGTTTAATTAAAGTGTGCAGGCTCTGAGAGAGAATTATGATTCTATCTGAAGTGTATCTTTTGCAATAGCAAAATACCTGTGTTCCAAATGCAAGGCAATTAGTGCCACTTTACACAGGAAAGGGAAGGCCATTACCAGCATCTGCATTCAGCTGACAAATATGCCTCTCAATACTGCTCAATTAATGTCTTTCAGATTGGAAAAAATAGCAGTGTAGCTTTGTCACAATCCAGTCCTTCGAGTACATCAAACCCAGTACACAACAGACAAGTAAGTTGCTTTAAAAAAAAGAGTGTACTTAAGTAGTCTCTAAGTGGTTATGAAATATTTTATACTGTAAAACCTTAAAATACAATTTCTTTATGAATACAGTTCTTTATAGAAGCTGTCTTTTGGTGAACTAATATTAGATTTCTCCTCTCACTTAATTTTTTTTCCAGCTATTTTCTTTTCTGAGATTGCTGAACAACAAGTTTTTGGTTTGTTTTTCACCACCTGTAATATGCCTCAGGTTGGTTTATGTGCTGCTCACTGGCTGTTGCTTTGGTGATACAAACTCAGCAGCAGCAGAAACTGTGCAGGATCCAGCTAAGCTGATGTGGTTTTTCCATCCAACTTCCCGTGCTGAGCAAGATGGCACAGCAGAGTCCCCAAACTGGCACAGGAGGGACAGCATTTAAAAATAGGCCAGAAATGAAAGCAGCAAAGGGAGGACAGATACAGGACAGAGGAGACTGTTCAGAGAAACTAATCTGAAAGCATAACTAAACTAAGCATAATCTGAGTTCTTAGACTGTGAGAAATCCTTAGTGTTCCCACCATACCTGTTTATCACACAGGCTACTAGTCAGATAATTATAAGAAATTCTGTAACTCAGATTTTTTCATGAGGACAAGTACTTGACCTGTAACCTAGCCCTCATCTGTCTGGAGGACTGATAGACTAGTTTATTTTTTGAATATGGCCCTTGCTGTTTGACTCTCCAAATTGAGTAGTTCACCAAGAATTAACTACCAAGATCCTTGGTATGAAAAGGTTTCCCACCTCAGCAAGGTATAGTCACAAGTGAACAAAAATTCCAGAGGATTTTTGTGTACAACCAGTCAATATTTTAGAATTCTGTTACGTATTCTGGCTAAATTATACAGGAGTAGTTATTCCAAATGACTGTGCTGCTTAGTTCCTGCTGTGTAGACACAGCAAAAGAATAGTAATGATTGTAGTCATGATAACCCACAACTGTATCCCCATTAAAAATATTCTGAATCACATCTTGAGATGAACTGCCAAACAGTAAATTTAATATTTTTTTCCTCTTGGTGGTGAATGCAAAGCAGTGTATGTACAGAAGAACTAATCTGAAGGGAAGAAAGTGGAAAGTTTCTTTACACTTCTAGGGCACAGTGGCATTTTCCTGTGTGAGACACTGTCATGCAACTGCCAGTAACAACCATGGGATAAAGCTGCTCTGAAGTGCAAAACTGTTTTTGCTTTAACCTCCTGCTCCTGTGTATAAAATACACACTACCCGAGGAGCAGAACTTGCTGGGATCTGTTGCCTAGATCCCGTGGGGAAAACCTGACAGTACAAAACATTAATTTTGTGGCAGCCTTATGTAAACAGAGGCTATTGCCGAGTTTTTCAGCTGCCTGTTGCTGTAACTTTATCAAAAATAGAAGTGTTTGCTTGTTTTAAGCCCCACAAACTCTTTATTGTTAACAATATGTTTCTGTCATTTTGGTAGTTGAATATGGATCTCAGAATACAAATATAAAAGAAAATCAAGATGTATTGTGTTTTAGTAAGCCTTTTTTTTTTTTTTTTTTTTTTTTAAAACACTAACACAGGATTTTAGTATTTGGAACCATGAATAATGATTACCTATCTAATAAATGCTTGTCACTGTCAAAGTAAATCTGAGCTGCTTTGTTGACAGCTTTCATCTCCAATCTAGCAACTGAATAGTCTCTAAAAAAAGTTTTAGTCTTAAACTGTGCCATAATATTTCTTTATAAAAGGTGTTATTAATGAGGTAACAATAAGTGGATCTGCAAGCACATGCTCTGACAGTAAAGATATTACTGAGGGAACCTGAGTGCTCATGTTTTTAATGTTAGTGTTGTAACTGTGGTAATCAGAGAGCCCAAGTGAAGCAAGGTCTGTAGGCAGAGACAATCTCAGCTGTACACCAGGGTTTATAGTTGGAAAAATCAGGCAAGTTTTCACGAATGCAAGTCAGAACAACAGCCTTTTAACAGTGCAGTTTGAAGTAGAATTGTGGCTGTCAAGCTAAATGTGCATATAGGGCAGCTGCTCTGGGCTGCCTCCACTGCGTCACCCGGCCAGCCAGCCTGTCGGGGTTGTCTGCTGGTGCGGAGGGGTGTTGGAAGGGAGAAGATTGTTGTTTCTCGAGAGAAGGGAGAGGGTTCCTTAACGCGGGTTTGAGTGCCTGGGTGAGGAGGAGGCACTCGGGAATTGCGGCAGGCTGTACAGCCGGTCTCGTTTGAGCCTGGGATCGCCTGCGCCCAGTCCCACCGCGAGCGCTCGCTTCCCCGCTCGTGTCCCGTGTGAACGTCGCCCGCCACCGGTAACCGGGCGTTCCTCCTTATTGAGTTGGGAGATAACGGTGCCCCGTGGCTGTTTTGATTTCACCCAAGTGGTTGGTTTCGGTCATTTGCTACATTGGTTGAAGTGCACTGTACTGCGAGGTTCTCCGGGGAGCTGTGAGGATAACTGCTGGGGGCCTCTCTGCTCGCTCCCATCGCATTAAACTCAGTCAGGTTAAACTCAAATGAATTGTTCTCAATTGATGTTTAATTTGAATGCTGCTGCATCTGTCTGAGACCTGAACAGAGGCTTATATACGTAAAAGTGTGCTTGGTTTTCCAACTGTTGTTGCTTTAATTAAAAAAACACTACTTTTCCCTATAAAAAACTACTTGGTTTTAACAAACATTAATGGAATTGTAGTTTTACAGTCAAATTATCTGTGCCTGTTAATACAAATCATGCATTAAAAGCTTGTTTTCTCCAGGTTTTATCCTTGTTCTAGCTCTGTAACTAATCAAGTGTTTTTGTCTTCATAGTGCTTTTAGGTGCCTGAATGTGTTAACACTTCAAGACCTCAGTATGTGGTGGTTTTTAAATACTGAGTAGATCATTTTATTAAGGGAAGGTGACAACATGTATGCTGTGTGGGGATTCCTTGTGCACGGAAACATGCTGTGTAGAGGAAAAGATTCTTCAGAGTTGTCATCTAATTGCTGCTCTTTGTTTGTAATGATACACCAAGTAAATGAACATGAGATTCACCAAAGCTTACTGAAGTCAGACAGTCCCAAAAGGAAATAAGCTGTTCCTTTTCTTAAAGGTCTAATGTAATCAGTAAACAGGGAGGGAATTTAGTTCAGGCACTTGAAATAAATTCCTGCTTTGAGTTCTGTCAGACACAGATGTTATTAAAGTATTATATACGGAAAGACATTTTGTGATTTTGAACCTGGTTCTGGTTTCTCTTTTAGAAGACATCAAACCGGACTGGTAGAATAAGGACTCTTCCATAACAAGGAAAAGGAACCAGCCTATAATCTCTAGCTCTCAGCAGCCCTACTCCACAGGGTTTTTCTTTTCTATGTCCTGCAGATGGATTTAACCTTTTATGAATTTGTGGTTTTAAAGAGAATTAAATTTACAGAAAACTGTAATAGTGATTTGTTTAGTTTTTCACTTGTATTTGCCACTGATCTGTGCATTCTGCTTGGTTATGTTTCATGCCTTTTAAAGCTGTTAGCGTTGCAATGCTCCCTTTGTTTCCTTACCAGAACACAGTGGACATTCCAAAAAAAATCAGATCATGATTTGAATTTATTTAAAAGATCTCCAAATTTTTTCATTAAATAAAAATTACAGTAATTCTGTATTTAAGCTTGTCCTATGGATAAAAATTGAGTGCATTTCTTAGTAATTTGCAAACAGCTGGGGCACTGCAACTTTAGGGACTAATCCTGACTGGTGCTCTGTACCTACAGCATTTAATAATTTCAGTGGGAATTCTGAGTGTTCAGCCTCTTCCAGGATCGGGCTCTTAAGGAATCTATACTTCAATCAATGCATAGCGGATTTTTGCACCAAACTGTAATTAATGTTATCAGGGGCTCAGCCTGTAAAATCCCCCTGTCTTGGTGGATTTCTAGACCCTTAAGATCATCATGCTTGGTAACTTCAGTAAACAGTTTGGGTTTGCAAGGACAGGAGTTAAGCAGATTGGCTTGCATTAATAGAATTGCACTGACAGTGTTTCTTATAGGATTACTGAATAATTTTTTAATAAAAATATAGATTTTATAATCAGGAAGCCAATACTAGGTACTGAAACAATAGTACAGAGGAGTTAATTTTTATTTCTACAGTGTTAAAAGTGCACTTATATGCTGGTTTATTTACATCAAGGGGAAAGGCGAGAGACTGCAAATAGGGAGATTATTACTACTTTCTTTTTTAAAAAAAGAAGGCTTAAGGCAAATTTTAAGACTAAAAATGTTTAAGCAATTATAAACAAGGCTAGACCCTTTGAAAAAAGTTTAGAAATATTCTTAAAATAAATTTTTATAGTGTTAATTTTGTAATAATTTATGTTTTGCTATACTTCAGAGCTAACTGACCGGTATAGTTTCAGAAACAGTATGAAACTTAGGAAAGTTTAAGCAATGTTTATATTTTTAAAATGTTCTTTGAATTATGTTTTTATTGTACATTTCTTCAGACTGAAAAATGTGTACATATCTTTGTTATTTTTGCACAATTTTTGTCTTGTTTAGTTTTAGGAACAGTACTATGTTGATTTTTTTTTTTTTTAATTTATTTTGAGTTATAAAACTGCAGGAGTTTAAAAATCTCAGTAACAAAGTCATCCCCTGTAATCAATGAACTGCTATTTCTAGTTGTTGAGGGAAAACAGTGGTTGTGAGATTCAGTGGTTGCTTCTGAGAAATAATGCTAATCAGTGACTGAAGGAGCAATTTTGTAGTTTTAGGAAGCTTTAGCTCTTTCCATGCATCTTTTAATTGGAAAGCTGGAATATGGAGCCTGTCCTTTGAATGCTGCTTAATTTTTTTTTCCAACTGGCTTACACCTGACAGCATTTCAGGAAAGTTAAGCACGCAGTGAAATCCCACAGTGTTCTTCATCGTCAAAGAATCATCATTTAATTATATGTATCGAAAATTTCAGCCTGGAAAGTGAAATGGACGTAAACATTTGAAAAAAATGGATACAAACTGGACCAGCCTATAATGCATTATTAGTGTAGCATTCACCTAGTAGTTCTTTTTTTCCCCATTTGCCTGAAAATCTTGTGATTTGTTTCCAGCAATAGAGGCTCAGAAGCTTTGGTTGTTACACATACGCAATGCATAGGCCCGTCAGCCATAAAAAGCGACTTGGATAACTTGTATGCCTTCTTTTGTATTGATGTAACAATTGTAAATAGTGCTGATCGACCTTTGTAGAGAATAGTTTATACAGCATATTCTATTATTGCTGATTCTCAGTGAACTATTGTTTTAAAAAAAAAGAAGAAAAAAAGAAATTTTTCTATTTACACCTTATATTTTGTTATGCTGTTGACCCATGGCACTTTAACAAAACTCTGTGGGTTTTGCATAGCTGGTCAGTCATGGGATATATTAAATAACTGTTGTTGCACAGAAATGAATTTGCACCTGCTATATTGTGCTTTCCTACTACAGATTTTAGAACCTTTTCCAGAAGACTTTTGAAGAAAGCATGTCCAATCATTCTAAGAAAAAAAAAATGCCATACTTGTACAGCCAATTTCTTTTCTACAATCCATATTTTGTAACACTAAGTATTTTCATTCTTTGTCCTGCACCTTTATGTATTAGCAGTATCAAATAGAATTCATTCCATGCTTGTGATAATTGTAAGCAGAATAAATGTCTAAAGTAGGTGTAAATAGTAAATTCTATGGCTTACAGTTTAAAAAAGGAAAAACAGAACAAACATGTATCTGATTGATACTGCCATGGTTCAACACCGGGCCTGGAGATATTCTCTAGTGAGCGATTGTATTTTTTGTTTTTTGCTTTATTATTATTTTTTTTTTGTAACATGGCTTTGTAAATAAAATAATTTATATGTTTGTAAGAAACAGATGGGTTTTGTCATTATTTATCTTTGCAAAGCAAAAATGGTATGTATTGCAAGTCTGCCCTTTTTCTTCCCAGAGGCTGAAATACGCCGTGCAGATAGCACTGAGAACTCGACTGGTAGTTCAAAAATATCTGCCCGGCTCTCTGTACAGGGCTGAATTGCTCTGGGATTATTTTTGGCATTCGTGTCTAAAATATTTTTGTATTTACATGTCAGGACATGTGTGATGATCAGCTACTGAGGTTTTTGCACTGATAAATCATTTTTAAATTCATGTGCTTAGCTGAATGCATTTTCTCATTCCTTATCAGTATAAGAATTAACTTTGCTACAGCTGCTAGATTAAGGAATTCTCACTTCAGTGGGCAGTACAAATTTATAACCAGTCTTTTTATCATTGTTAATACTAAAAATGCAACTTTCATCTGGGCATTAAGATTCTTGTTCTTTGTAAAGCCTGTTCCAATTACAGATCAAATGAGACTTAAATTGTTCATTGGTTTGTCAGCTCTGCGGAGAGGATTGCAGTTTTTTCTCTCGCAGCAAACCTCTTCTGCAAATCTGGGGAAGATGTACATTTTTATTCTCCTTTTATGAAGTATCTGGAAACACAGTTGTGGAGACACTGTAGGGAAGATGCTCACAATTATGGTATGATCTTTTTTAAAAGCAAGAAATCTGGACTGCAAACTGCATTTTTGTATGCATACACTCAGAACTGGCAGAGGAGATAGAAAGCTCGCCTGCGTTACAGGAAACAGTAATCGAAGGAGGAAAATTTTAACTTCTAGGTAAACAGCTTTTTGTGTAATGACCAGCATGTTCTGATACCTGTCACAAAAGCTAATCCTGAACTTCCTCTTTACTGTCCAACTTGTGCTTGGTCTGAGCTGCTTATATTTTGAAGACTTTTTTTTTTAATCTTGAGTTTATTTTTTCCAGTATAGAAAAAATAAACATCATGAAGTAACAGTAAATATTGATGCTTCATCTGATAAAGTGGTCCCCGTGTATGGCTGAAGAGTGACACTGTGTTTGTAAGATGTTTTGCCATTTCTGGCAGCCATCAGAAATTAAAGCTACAGCCAAGAAAATGGAGTGTTACAGCCCTGAGTTACTAGTTGCTTGCCATCATTGCCCATGGCCAGCAAAGGCCAAAGACCACTGAATTTATTTTCCAAATGTGAATCTGAGTAATTGTTTAGCACTTGCAGGTTCATTAGGATGATTTACAAGCTGTTCTCTATTTAGAGTTGGTTTCCCCCACACTTTTTTTGGTTACACAACAAGTATTTTGCTTGTAGCAGTACTTTTTTGCTTGTATTATCTAACATGCTCTAAATACCACCAGTTTCATGGGGAAGCAGATCACACTGTAACTTCTTTATTCACTGCACTCTAGTTTTCATGCTTCTGTTTTTACCACAGAACTATTTATTTTAGAAGAAAGTCATTGCTGTGTGCAACCAGTATCTGTTTTATTCTTCCAAATCTGTCAGAATTCACAATTGGAAAAAATGCCAAATGCTGATTCCAGAAATATTTGGAGGAGTTTCATACAACAGATTCAGACTTCAGAACACAAGAATGTTTATTTCATGCAAATTTTTATGCTGTTTTGCTCCTTGAGTACCTCTTGAAAGCTACTACTCAAAACAAGTACAGGCCTCTTTTAAAACATGCTTTCCAAAGTAGAAGAAAGATAAAGCTGATAATTCAGCAGCAGGTCCCTGTTTGCCTTTCAGCGGGAGAATCCATGGTAGATGGTATACATACTCTCATTCTCATTTTGTAATGCATCACAAATGACATGGGCCAAATTCTTTTGTGTGTGGTTTTTTGATTTTTTTATGGCTGACCTGCAGAAATACTTAGAACTAGTCTGTGATCTGCTCTCCCTGCAGAAGGGAGAAGGAAAGCTTTAGGGATGCTTCTCTTGTTTAGGTGGAGCTTACCAGAAATAACAATCGCAATCCAGGACAACTTGATTTGAGGGTAAGGACACCAGTAGGGATTCAAGATGGTGCACAATGTTCAGTTGCCCCTTTGCACATTTCCCAAACCTGAAAGATTTAGCTCTGAAATTGAATCTGGGTTTGACTAACTTGGAGCAGTTACTAACGTGGTTATGTGACACCACAAGAGCCTAGTTTTTCAGAAAAGTTGTCTAGCGTGAACAAAGTCTATGTACAGAATACTACAGGTGTAAATACAGTGAATGGCCTGATGAATTCAGGAGTGCAACCCTGCGAGTCCTGTGTCTGCGTCAGCTGATCTCCAGCCTGGCCCACACTGAGGCAGAGGAGGAAATGGTGACAGAGTAAGCATCACTGCAGCAGAGAAACCATCATCCCTTCCCAGTGGCAAATTTACTCAGTCCTGATTTGGAAAGCTGTGTCACAGGTGAGAAGACAGCTCACTGGAAAAGGATTACTTGGGCTCAACCCTTTAGCCTTTACCACTACAGATGCAGAATACACAGGCCTGTCACATTAATTCTGAATTCAAGACCCTACACGAAAAACTTGCCCATCTGGTCAGCTCCACTCTTAAGTTGCAACTATTTGCCTGCCTTTTTCTTTAGTTTTCTCTTATTTTGACCCATAATCAGTGGGGGGTTTTGTGGTGTATTGTTTTGGTTTGGGGGGAGGGGAGGAGAGGCTAGGGAGGTGGTGGTTGTTGTTTGGGTGGGGTTTTTTAATCTTGTCTTGAGTTACTCCTTCCTTGTTAATTCCCTTTAGGATTTTGGTATGAACCACAGCCTGAAAAGTAATGCCAACACACCAGGCTTGCTGCTTCATTATCAAGGAGACACCAAGAAAGTGCAGAAAGCTGGTTTTCACTTGTGTTATTTTGCAGAGTGCTGCCAAGGCCTGCAGCTTCACCCCCTGAGCATGGATGCTTCTGAAAAAAAAACATTCCAAGGGAAATGCTCCATTTGTGCTCCAAGCGAAGTGCATGTTTGCTCCTTGTGGTTTCAGCTCAGAGGGCAACTGAGCACTACACAGCTGCTCACATCTCCCCTTCCCCCCCAGCACTGAGGAGAAAATAAGCAAAGGCTTGGGATTCAAGATAGGACAGGAATGGATGAATCACCCATTATGGTCATGGGCAAAAGACAGATTTGTTAGGGGAAGAAAAAAGAACATAAATTTAATACAGACCCTAAAACCAACCCCAACACTTGACAGCAGTGAGAAGCATTACCACATCTTGAAAACACCTTCCCCGACTCTTCACTTCTTCCCAGGCTCAGCTCTGCTCCCGAGATCTTTACCTCTCCGTTGCAGCGGCACAGGGGCAGGGAGTGGGGGGGTGCAGTCAGTGCTGCCGCCTCTTCCATCTCGGGGAAGGGGGGATCTTCTGCAACGTCCCCCTGTTCCAGTGTGGTCCCCCTCTCACAGGAAACAGTCCTCCACAGAATTCCTCTGACTTGAGTCCCTCCAATGGGCTGCAGCCCTTCCCAAGTTGCTCCAGCATAGGACACCCCCACATGCTGCAATCCTCCCAGTGCTGAACTGCAACAGTGGGGGCTCTTTCTTCCTACAGGATCCCGGCCTGTGAGCAACCACTCACACTGACATTCACCTTCACCAGATGTTGATGCATCCAGAAGTGTTGGACTTGGTAGAGCAATGATGACATCAGGAAGTGCTCCAAGACTTCTTCCTGGTAAACTGTGCTTTTACAGGGTATTGACTGAAGAGACCACTATTAGAATAGCTGTGTGGACTTACGGTCAAATACGGGAAAAATCAGAGGTTACTCATCGGTAACGCGTGTCTTTGGAGATGCATAATCCACACTTACTTTTGCTTCCAAACCTCATGCCCAGCCTTTCTGTTGTTCCAAATGTCACTTTTTGGACTGTGGAGGGGTTCAGAGAAACTAAGGCAATGGAGATGGATCCACCACCCTGTGTAGTGTGTACTCACTCTACAGATACTGCTGGAATAAAAGCACCTGTGGTCTTAAGAGCTATGGGCTCAGAGCCACACTTAAACAGACAAATATATATCTCAAAGAATGAAGGCTCCTGCCAAGTAACTTCTTTTTTCCCCTTTGCCTTCAGCAAGAGTCCCACCGTAGTTCTAGGAAATCAATTTATTGGGTTTTCAGTCAGCTGGGAAGTGGCCAGTTCTGTAAGAGAGCTAAGTCTCCTGATATTACACTAGCTTTTTTGTGACCTATTTTTACTTCTCTTTGACTTGGAAACAGTAACTGGAAGTATTTTTCTAATTCCTGATATTTAATTTTTCCTAGTATATGATTTTTGATGGCAGGTTTAGTCTTTATTTTGCAGGTAACTGGAAAAAAACAAACAAAAATTCTCAGCTTAGCCTCACGACTGCAGGCTCTTGTTCTTGTGGAGGGGATTGGGATGGCAACACAATGGAGGCCCAAGTGATCCAGGCTACTTCTGTAGTACATCAAGGACAATTTCTTGACAGAAGTGCTCAACAAGCTGAGTCTGGCTATGCTAGACATGCTACTCTCACATAAGGAAGGGCTGGCTGGGAACACTGACATTGGTGTCAGCCTTGGCAGCAGTGAGTATGAGATAGCAAAGCTTATGATTCTGAGGGAAGCAAGGCAGATAAATAGTTGAATTGCAACCCTTGAATTTAGGAGAACAGACTTTGTCTCCTGCAGACATTTTGTTGGCAGACTCCCACAGAAGACTGCCCTGAAGTGCCCAGGGCAGCTAGCTGAAGCACAAGGACAGTAGTCCATTCTGATATGCAGGGAGAAGGCCAGCATGGCTGAGTGAGGAACTCCTGACTGAAATCAAATCCAAAAGGCAATAGTATAGACTGTGGAATCAGGGATGGGCTACCCTGCAGGAATACAGAAATGCTGCTCAGGCATGCTGAAGCAGAACTAGGAAAGCCAAAGCTCAGCTGGAGTTGGAATTAGTGAGAGATGCGAAGGATACTTTCTGTACATTAACATGGAAAGAAGGCTAAGTAAAATGCCGGCCCCACTATGTGGGACGGGTATTCTAGTGACAAAGGACATGGAAATGACTGAGGTACACTTGGTGCTGCCTTTGCTTCAGGTTTTAACTGGAGATGTCTGTACTCAGATCTTCAGGCCGAGTCTGGGGAGTGAGGTACTACGCACATAAGAGGAAGCTTGAGTTAAGGACTACTTATCCTGGATCTATACCAGTATGGGAAAAGCTGGGCTCTGTTCAAGGATACAGGCTGATATCATTACAACGCTGCTGTCAACCTTGAAAGATCACGGTGAACAGGGTACAGGGTTTCTAAAGACAGGAAGAAGGCAAATACAATGTCCATTTTCAAGAAAGATCCAGAAAACTACAGGCTGCTCAACCCAACTTCAACCTCAGGCAGATTATGGAACAAACTGTCTTAGAAGCCATGTCTAGACAAAGTGGATTTACCAAGGGGAATCTATGCCTGATCAGCCTGCTTGCCTTCTGTGATGAAATGACTGCCTACAGGTACTGACCAGAGAGCAATGAATGCTGTTTACTTTGGCCTTAGCAAGGCTTTTGACACCATCTGCTTTTGCATTCAAAGCATGGACTACAAGGTGGGTGGAAAATCAGCTCAACAGCAGGTCTCAGAGGGCTGAGGTCAGATGCTTGAGGTCTGGTTGGTTGGTTGATACTAGTAACATGTCTCAGGGGTTAATACTGGGCCAAATAATGCTGAAGGGTTTCACTACCATGCTGGATGTTGGGATGGGTTGCAGATTCATGGATCACAACAAATTGGGGGTGGGGAGGCAATTGATACAGTAGGAGCAGGGCTGTCCTTCAGAGGGAGCTCAACACGCTAGAAAATTGGTCTGCGAGGAACTTCATTAGGTTCATTAAAGACAAATGCAGTGTCCTACACCTGGGAGGGAGGCATAACCTCATGTCATTCAACAAGCAGGGTGCTGACTGGCAAGAAAGCATCTTTGCAGGAAAAGGGCGGGTGGACAAGCTGAAGGTGAGTGAGTAAGGGGCCCCTGGGGTGCTGAAAGCTAACCACAGCCTGAGCCACAGCAGTTAGAGGACAGTAACTGTCATCCTCGGTTTTGGCACTCATGAGACTGCTTCTACAGAACCATGCCCAGTTTGGGCCTCCACTGTACGAGACACATCATGAATACTGAGGTGAGTCCAGTGGAGTACTACCTAGATGATTAGTAGCTGAAGCAAATGATGTATAAGGATATGCTAAAAAAAAAATGTTTTGCTGTTTTAAGACAAGAAGATTAAGGAGTCTGAGCACTGTCTTTAGCTACAAGATGGGTGATTGTAGAAAAGATGGAGCCAGACTCTTCCTGGTGGTGTACAACAAAATGGCAAGAAGCAACAGACATAAGGCAGAGCAAGGGGAATTCTTCTTAGCCACAAGGCAAAAATTCTTTGCAATGTAGTTGAGCACTAGAACAGGAACCAAACAATGCTGTGGAATCTCTGTCTTGGAGGTAGTAAAAACTTGAGAAGATTGTGAAACACCTGATCTCAACTTTGAAATTAGCCGTTTGAGGAGAGAGGGGGGTTGACCACATGATCGCCAGACATTCATTCCAACCTAAATTATTCTGTTGTTCTATAAAGTAAAAAAAGAAAAAAAAAAAAAAAAAAAAAGGGTTCTGGCCATTGAGATAATTAATATACAGAAGCTTAACGTTTCTGCTGCTAAGCACTTTGCACTTTCCCTTATAAATGTACAGTGTTAAATTCCCTGGCGAGGAACTCACCTGTATCTTGGAAGTCCTTGAGGATACAAAATAGAAGGGTGAAGTGGAGCTCTTCCAAAACAGCTATAGAAATGGCCAGATGCAATCCCTACAGCTCCACTTTGTGCTCCCTAACAGAGAGCGCTTTCTAACGTCCATGTTGAGGAGAAGCAGAGGCAGATAAAATATTAAAGGAGCTACTACTCAACACGTTAACCGTAAGTGTATGGCAGACCTAGGAATCTTTCCCAGCCCTTATTGCTCCTGTCTTTTCCCACAGCCCTAGACTTTAGTCTTCTAACTAAAACTTCCCTTTGGAAGAAGATGTCCATCTGCCTGTTTTCCTCGGCAAGACAAATGCTTGTTCTGCAGCCAGCTTCATCTCTGACCTGCAGTCCCTCTTCCTCTTCATTACAACGCTTAAGACTCCTGGTATTCAGTCCTATGTAATTAGATAAAAGACTTAAGTTACTAATGATATTCTGCAAAAGGCTCAGCTTCTGTCACAACAGGTATTAAATCTTTCAGCCAAATTCCATTTGTATAACCAGGGCACTTTAAACACATGAAATTAGATTTGATCCCTTAGTTCTTGATTAAAACTCAGTTAGAAGCATCTCTGTAATGGAACCAGAAAACTTTCAGATGTTTCTCAAATCCTGTTTTCTCAGTCACCAGAAGTTCAATTTCTCTTACAACAGTCCATGTGAGTTTCTCATCAATTGTCCTAAACTATCATACTTTTAGGACTTATACATACAACTGATACTATCATCAAATGAACTGAGGATAATAATTTATTATTTCAATAATAAATAACATGATGCATTATCAGAATGTTTTTTTCAAGGACATAAATTGTGCTTTCTTTAACACCGAAGTAGAATTTAAAAAAAAAATATTCCTAGTTGTCAATCAAATTGGGGATTGCTCTACTTAGTGATTTTTTTGAACCATTCCTCAGAGATACACACTTCAATCTATAATTCCTGTGTTTACTCTTAAAATTTCATCCTTCAACATCTGTATTTCATACTGGCTATTTTTGTTGACCACTAAAGGAGAAAATTCCTTTGCCAAATGTTGTTTTCCCTGTCCCAAACACTGACTTCCCTACCTTTCGTTCCAGTCTTTCATTTGCTCCTTCCTTTCCTGTCAGTCTTCCTATGCTTAGCTTCTCATTTTCATTAATATATTTTCCATGTCTATATTTCTCCTCTGCTGGCCAGCTCATTCTCTTATTTGTACTTCTCTGCACTTCAGTCTACACTTTCTCTCATCACTCTTCTTTAGGAAAAAAATCTTCGCCAGTCTTTTGCAAACTGTATTGAAAGGCATGGAAGAGTCAAATGCAGAAAGGGGTTCAGTAACTATGAATTGTATTCCTTAGGAAAAGGAAGTTTCCACCACTGCCAGGTAGATGCTGAGGGTGGTAACTGTTACAAAACTACAATTCCTCTAGCCCTAATGAAGACTTGAAGCAGGTAGCATAACCAGTTTAAAATACAAAATAATACAGACAGAGCATAGCTGTACAATCTCTGCAGATTTGGATGCTGCCTTTCTCCCACTCTAAGGAAAAAAAAAAGTTGAATTCTATTAATGTCTTGTGGTATTTTAGTTTTGGCAAATAGTTAAATATATATAGTGCTAGACTTTTCATGGGAATACCATTTTTCTTTGCTATATGCTCATTTATTATTGCCTATTTTTATTTGATGGCAGATGGTTATGTCTTTGTAGATGTGCTTGAATTTTATTTTTTTTTTTTAATTGGGACACTTGATTGTCTTTCTTCTACTCACATGGGATAGTACAATCAAAAGGTTCTCTGATGTCTCTCCTATGCACAGGCTGTGGTGCAAACCCCAGTAATGATTTCAAAACCGTAGCCAGTCTTATCCTCAGTTGCTCACCACTGACTTTGCGCCTCACAGCAGCGCGGAGCACACATGGCCACGCTCCCTGAGGCGGCAGCTGGACGCTTTGCCTTCCTCTCGGATTTACTGGCATTAACGAAAACCACCTCTAGCAAGGGAGCCCAGGTGGGAAAAAGAAATTGGTGTAGACTGCATTACCGCATAAGGAAGGAAATGTGACTGGAATTCGAAGAGTTGCATAAATTTTAAAAACAATAGCGTGTAATTAGCTTTCCCCGTGAATTAACACAACTGCGGTACAAACTACTAACTTGGCTGGAAGCGCTGATCTTCCTGCTCTAGTGCTAACGCGACGACATCTAGGCAAATTAGCTTCTGCCTCCCGCCCGCTGAAGCAGGGGCCGCGCAGCCAGGTTGCTCGGCAATCCGCTCCGCTCCGCCTGACGCCCCGAGCCGGCCGAAGGCGAGCAGCTGCCTTCCCTCCCGCCGCTCCCCCCCGCCACCGTTTTCTGGTCGCCTTTTCCTCCTTGAGGCAACTTCCTCCAGCGTATGCGGCCTGCCGCAGCCCTCCCCTCAGCCCCCTGAGGGGAGCTCTCCTCAGGCTGCGGCTGGGCGGGGCGGGGGCGGTTAACGGCCGGGGCGCGCGGCCGCCCGGCATGGCGGCGGGCGAGCAGCAGAGCCGCGACTACCTGCGGCGCCACCGGCTCCCCGAGCTGCTGCAGCGCCTGACCGCGCTGCTGCTCCACCACCGCCCCGGTGCGGCCCCGCGGGCGGCGGGGAGGGGCGCGGGGGGGGGGCCTCCGGTCGGCCGCTTGCTGAGGGTCCCGCGCCTGTGGGGCTTCTTGCTTGGTTGCAGAAAGGCCCCGCGAGTTCCTGCTGCAGGCGCTGGAGAGGGTGAAGGCCGGCCGACGGGGCGAGGGCGGGTACCCTGACCTCATGGACGAGGCTAACCTGGACGCCATGTTCAGCTTGCTGGATGTCGTAGGCCAAGGCCACGTAACGCCGGCGCAGTACCGGGAAGGTGCGTCTTACCTCGGCAGCAGGTCGTGCTGAGAGGGTGGTAGTTGTCTGCACAGAATTATTAAAACAGTTTCCAAGCTACGCATATGTATACCTTAAAAATAGCCACACGTCTGGCAATACACAACCCGGAACTTGGAAAGTTACAAAAGATACGTAATTTTAAGTTACTTCGGTTTACCTTTTATTATAACTAGGCCGCTTTAAGATGTTAAATTAATCTTGCAAAGACTTGCATAGGGAATTCTCTTTCCTTAACTTTAGCTCATAAAACTTTGGGACTGAGCACTGAAGATCTGCAGGTAGGAGACGATGTGAATATCACACTGGACGTGTTCAAGGAAGAAGTGTAAGTTTAAATGAAAACGGTTTTGGGGGTGAGGGAATATGCACATGAGATATTTTACTGAGATTTGTTTACAAAACTACATAATTAAAGGGCTTGCTGCTTTAATCTTAATCCCTTTACTTTGTACTACAAGATCTGAACAGGTCAGTTACTGCCCAACCTCGCTTGGCTTGCTGTAACCCGAACCAAAGTCTGCATTTTCCTCCACCATCTCAGTTCCAGGATCCCTCTCAGATTACCTGCCCCTCAGGTCAGACAGACGGTCAGCAGGTAGCCCGGGGGTTCAAATACTGATCTGAAAATGTGACAGTGTTGTCTTTGCCAGAGGTGGTATCCCAGCTGTAGATTAAACAAGCTCAGAGTTTTAATAATTTCTCTTGGTCAAGGTACAGTTCAAGGGGCAATTTTTTGGTAACCTTTGTAGTCACCAAAAGGTAACTGGAAATAATTATCCTCATTGTTATCTAACTATAATTCTTTTTTTTGTTTGTTTGTTTTAGGAAGAAAAAGATGCTGGAGAGCTGGGCTGTGTATTAGCTTGAGCAGTGGTCTGCTATATACATGATAAAAATAGACATCTTGCTCAAGTTCTGGTTTGTCAGCAGTGGATAGCCAATACTCTATTTTTCTTGATCCATCCCCCCCATTTGAGCAATCAGCTGAAAAACACAAAGAACAAGAACTTGTTCGTGGTTACCAGGCAGTAGAGAGGTATAGCTTGAGAATTGCATTTCTTAATACAATTAGATAGTTAAAAAAACTATCTTTTTTTAAAAAGATATCTTGTTTAAACAGCTGGCTTACAGTAAGGGATTGTTCCATGTTGGCTCATTATCAATTAATAAATTTAAGAATGGAGCTGTTTCTTGTTTTTTGGACTTGTGCTGTGTTGTGTGTTTTTTTTTTTTTTTAAGGAAAGACCAACTTCAGCCAGTTATGACAATTGTCCGCATTTAAAGAAAGGTAGCACTTCCAAGTAAAATCCTATTTTTAAACTTACAGCGCAGTATTTATGCAATTTCTGAGGAGAAACTTTTAAAAAAATCAGGAGAGACTTTAGTACAGCAAAGAAAAAAAATTTTAATTAATGTGAATAAAGAAAACAAAGTGACATATTCTTTCTTTTTGTGTTCTGTTTATACACATTTTAATACAGAATATCCATTATCTGGGATTTAGAGATGTAAATCGTGTGTTTACGTGAAGGTGAACCAGTTCATATGGAAGAGTTGTTCATCTTGTGCACAGGTGTATTTACACTGTTAATACTCTGTATTCCATATAGAATGATGTTACAGCACACAACCATGACAAGGCAGACATACCCATTAGAGATGAAGACAGTTTTAGCTTCTAACTGCAATGGCAAAGGGCTACGGAAAATAAGATCTGTGCAGTTAGAAAGCAAGTCAACATTTTGAAAATTTTTTTTAAAGTGTACGCAAGGCATAAGCTTAGATGAAACCAGTCATTCAGCATACAGTATTGAAAAAAATAACCCAAGTATATTACAAGAGAGTGGCTTTGTTTTTATTTAAAATAAGTAATCTAGACCAAGTTATTAACCATTTCTGAAGAAGTCTTTATTTTCCTGTATTTGGCCAACTAGCTCTCAAATTGAGAAGAATCTCAACATCCTTTTGAGCTAATTTATAAACCCCAAGTTCATTTAATGCTGCTGTTGCAGATGGCTGGTTTGGCTTTAATGATTCATTTTCTGAAGCTGACTGTAGTACATCCTTCAGAAGCAAGGCAGAGCCAAGATTCAGGTTCAGGATAATGCAGGCTTCTTTTATGCTAGAGGGAAAAGTTACATGGAATTAATATGAGCAGCACGCATAAGGTACACTCAATTTTGCGCACACAGTGATTAACAAAATAACCTCTATAGACTTCTGAAAAGGATCAGAAGTATTGCACTGAAAATTACTGCTTAGATCAAGGCAAATAGCGTACTTGTTCTTACTGTCTAAGCCTTTTCTGTTATGTATGTGTATTTCATAAGCATCACTATTTTTGCCTCGCAGTGCTCAGCCTGGATTTTGCTGCTTAAGTTTTTCCACCAGTATTAAAAATACAGAATAGAATTCACCATTTAATCAGTTTAGCTTTAACTGTATCTTCCCCTATGATAATTAGGAACTTCTTATTCAGTGTATTTTGAGAGCATAATTTAACAGACAGTTGCTAGAACCTGAACATTTTCCCTAATTAATATCATTAGGGAGCAAACAGATACCCTGTCTTTGTCACATTGTTTCAAGTCTAAATAAAATAGAAGTGATGTACCCGTTCTGCATTATTTTTTAAGGTTCCTTTGTGCATGTGTCCCCTTCCTATGCTGGGCATAATATGTATGTATCGATACCTTTATGAAGGTGACATGTTCAAAGAAACCCTTGAACCTGAAGATGCGACATGAATACTCCAATTAAAAAATGCCAACATATTTGTCTTCCAAGTGTTCAAGACTGAATGCCATGCTCCATACTGATTTAAAAATACTGAAATTTCTGCCCCAATTAGCCTAGGAGTTTAGCGCTGGACTCTTTAGAAGACAGTGGGATATTTAAAACAGACTAACCATAAAGAAGGTAGTTTCTTCTCATCAATGAAAGCAACTAGACTGCTATGCAAGGCAATTCTGAGCAGGAACATAGTTCAGTCTTTCTTCTAAAAATAAAGCCAGCTTATTGTGTTTTAACTATATCTTTGAGTAGGTTTTTTGGCCCTAGTTTCAGAAGCCTGTGCTAGTTCTATTTCTTCCAGAAGTTAATTTAGCTAGACATCCTGACTGCACAAAATACTCCAGACCACATACCACAGTCCACTGCTATCTGAGCATACACTGCAGAATCAAAACTTTCCTAGTTGTAAACACTGGAAGCATAAATGATCCACGTATTTCAAGTGTAGTTCAAAACTTCCTGCGAAAATATTTTGGCGATACATAAAGCACATGTATTCATCTGAACATTCACTTTAGAAATACCGATAGATAGAAGTTTGTCTTCTTACTGTTTAAAGTAGTTTTCTGGCCTCTTGCAATAGTGTGAAAACAAAGGGAACAGATTTCTACTCATGTCAAACTGGAGTTGTGCTGCTCCTCCTTCATTGAAATGATTTGCCATAATTATCTACAAACACAAAGAGGTGCATCTACTGTTTAGGCCAGTTACTGACACCTACACTGTATTGCATAGGTCACATCTTGCCAATACCTACTTCCTGATATATGTATACATCCACTTTCTCTGCAAGCATTTGCCAGAAAATTTTGAACAGTGAGTGACAGAGCTGCTGTTCTAGTTGTAGCAAGCGGTCTCGTAGGGTCAACAACATTGGGCAAGCTGTGCTCGATAAAGACATTACTGCTTGCTCTGCTTGAGATGGTAAAGATAACCACCTGAAAGAAATGACACTGAAGTCATTATAATTAAATTATTCATATTACAATGACTGAAATTAAAATTATCCTTTAAAAAAAAAATCTTACCCATTTACAATGATTCAGAGAAAGTTCTCCTTTCCCATTTCAAATTTAAAAGTAATCATAGTCTAATGCCATTTTAAAACTTAATTTAATATTAAACTCATTCTTTAGTTGTAAATCTCTGAACATGCCATCTCTGAACAAACCCCATCTAACCTAGAAAACCATCAAATAGTTGTATTCCTTTTATAAAGTACTTCAGAAATGCTCTACTTGGGAGCAAACATTCAGGGAGCCCTATGAGCATGAAGACAGAAGTCATTATGGGCCATTTTGTACTAACTTTAATACAACTATGAAGAAAACAATCCTTGTCCAAACTAGAGTGATCCAGAATTCTTCTTAGGGTTTTTAAGATAACACACTCACTACTTGTGGAACTACTTTAGAAAACATACGATTAAAATAGTCTTGAAGTAAGTGTTAAGAGAATTTTTCAAAACTTACTACTCCATACCATTCCTATTCAGGAAAATAATTTTGCCTGTTAGCTACTTCTGCCTTTATTTACCTCAATCTTTTTAACAGGAAATAATGTTGTAATACAGGAGGAGAGTAAACACAGAATCACCTCTCTCTTTTGTACAGCTTTGCAGCATCTTTGACCTCTCTGAAGACATGATCTACTTGACGAGTCAGCATGTCATGTTTCAGGCGTTCCAGGAGGTTAATCATTTCATCAAAGACAGAACTCTCCATAGAAGCCAGCTGCCCCAGCTGTAGTTTGTTAACAGCATTACTTTCTGCACGAACCTCCAGTTCAGCCTGCTGTAGCTGCAAGAAGAACTAGAGAAACAAAACCAGATATGGATACTACAAAAAATAATCTTACCATTTCAACTTTTCACTGGTACTTTAATGAGCGCGGTTCTAGAAAACACTCTCCTGACAAATTTATAAACTTAAAACTTCAAGATTTTAAAAACACTTTCTTATCATTCCCTGTGGTCCTGATGTAGTGAAAAACAAACCACAGTGGTTTAATTCTAGTGATGAAACTGATACAGGTTTCAGATACAACAGCAGATAGGTAATGGGAATAGGTCTATAGAAATACCAAATACATACTTTAAGATTGACAGCAGCATGCTTAAAAAAAAAAAAAAAAAAACCAAACAGATTTTGACCTTTTCAATGTTTGCAAAAGTAAACTAGAATCTTTACTTGTAATTTGTTTCAGAAATAACCGTTCATTAAATCCTAAATTTTCTAGTCTGATGACAGCAAGAAAATGGATCAAGTTTAATGTGACATAGTGGTAACAACTTGTCAGGTCTTGCTTTTAAGCAGATTGAGATCTTAGGTAGCCACAGCTATACAACATGAAGGCTGCTGTCCTATCAAGTCAAGATTATCCTCCACTAGAGCCACAGTTCCCTGTGAAGACAAAAAGAATTTGGAGACTGCCCATCTCACACGCAATACCTATTTCCACACACTTCACAGGCAACAGGTTTTTTTGCCTTTTATACCAATAACCATAGAAAAGCTGAAATGCTACAGAATAGCCATGCTGCCACCAGGCTCTTATGTAGCAAAATAATTAATTCCAAATCCCCAGTTATCAGGGAGTGGCTTTTTTGAGTAACACCTAAACCATGTTGCAGGGCAGATAGCCGGGCTGCATCCATTTAAGCTAACCTGCCATGGGAGTAGTTCAAGCATCGTGTCCAGGCTACTGCATGCACTTCAACACCAATGCTGTTAACACTGGCTCAGAGATCTCCCAAACCAACTCACTGATTTTTTTACAATACAAAGCATGTAAAGGAGACTACTTTTTTGTCCAGATTATTTTATGCCCCAGGCTCTCTTTGCATTTCTCTAGAAAGTTGTAATTAATACAGCTTAGATCTCAAACAATCTGTCCTTATTTACACATCTTTTATTAAATCTGAATTTACATTTCATTCTATTTTTTCAGTAATCCTTCTGAAGCTGAAAATAAAATATTTGTTATGAAACAAACAACCAAAGTCCATTTTTTTTTTTTTTTAAGGTAAAATAATTACTTACTACATTGTCAGCCCAGTCTGCCAACACTGTTGCTATGTAGTTAACAGCATTAAGGATTGCACAGTATCGGAAGCCTAAGGAAGCTCTAGTCTCTTCCTTCATTACTTGAGTTAATCGTATCCTGAAATCATCAACTAACTCCTTCTGTAGGCCCAGGAACTGTAGTTTTCTGGAAGCTGTTGGAAGATTCTTATACCTATCTGGAAAGACATTAATAAAATACTTACAGGTTTTCCAACACTAAACAAACAACTTTCAAAAAGAAACATTACAGTCATCTTACTATACAACCTTACGTCTATGAGAACATCATCTCGTATTTAAAACAGCTGACAGATTTTAACAATTTCAGGGAACTACTCACTGCAAAAGCTAAACATGTCAAGAAACTACATTATTCCCCATCCTGATTCCTCTAGCATTTTGTATTCCAATACTTGAAGCAATATGTGACTATGCCACACCATCCAGTGTGCCCCTAAGGCACGCTCACAGAAAGCAAGGTAAAGCCATTGAATATACAACTGTCTCCTGAAAACTTACTTGCTCTTAGGTTCTGTTCCAAGAAAGCAGATGTTACTTAATAGCTTCTGAATTGACAGTCTCAAAGGAACAGTAGGATTTTTTTATTACTGCATTGTAACAAATATTCTCTCCATTATGAATGAGTTTTAATATGCTAAATATCAAATGTATTTTTTTAATTACTATTTTGGAAACATGTCACTAGCTCAATGCTTGAGTTGGTGTCCAAAATACAAAATGAACAGGAAAGTTTTTATTAAATTGCAAACATCACAACTTTGCAATATTATTTGGTGACCACTGATGACAATAGATATTTAGTAAAGAAATCTGCTAGCCGGAGTTATTTTTACTATTCATTACAAACAAGAGCAATGCCCATAGATTAATACTTACCTGTTATAACTAATAACAGAGTCATAAAAGTTTCAGCACAGTCTGGGACTTTCATTTCATCTACATCTGTGATATCTTTGTATTGCGATACCCACGCAGCCTCTGATGAAAGCATAGAGTCCATTTTCTGAAGAGCAACTGAAACACAAAACTTGTAAATTGTTTGTTTTTAATTTAAAAAGCAATGCTAATAAAACCCCCTCTAAAATATATAAACATAAAATCCTTATCTCTAGTAAGTCAAACTTTAAATTTTCAGGTTGTAAAAACTACTGATGACTGGCTTCACACAAAACTAGCTTCAATGCCTCTGCATTTGCAATGCTGTTAACAACTATGTCAGAGTTGACTGGGGGTTTTGTTTCTTAATAGTTGGCCTGTTCCTTTCCCATATATTATCTTTTCATTTCTCAAAAGTTAATATTCTTCCCCTACTTCAAGTCCACCCTTGTCTGCACACACGTAAATATAACATTTGACTAAAAATAAGCCTACTGGTTTGCATACAGCTTAGGGGCCAGAGTCCTACCAACTACAAACCCACTATTAGAGTCTAACCAATTTTTAGTCAAAATAATCAGAGAGTATAAAATATGTATGTCTAACACAGTAGCCCTGTCCAAGTGACTTATCCTGTTTGAGAAGGCTCTTCATGTAAGTATACACATACTTTCTGATTGTGCAATATAAAGGCTAACAAAATCCACTGGAAGTCTTACATTTTTTTTCCACTGTTAGCCACCTTTGGAAGCAGGATTCTTCTGACAGAATATGCATGCAACTGGGAAAGCTGCTGAGATAACCATGAACGCTGTACAACTCTCTCTCAAACAGAAGTACCTCATCCACAAGGTGACAAAAGAGTGTATCATCATACAACAGGCACGGAATATCAGCAGCCAGCTTCTCCAAAATCAGCATTACTAGAGCACGAGAGAATTCAAGCTTTTGAAAGAAAAAAAGTGAATAAAATGTCAGAGATGGAAAGTGTTAACATGTGCAAACATGTACCTGAGAAACTGCTACTAGACTGAGTTAAGTCTTACCGCATACCTAGTGAAATCAGCAGAGGTGGGCTTGCATAAATATCTATCAGAAGTTGACTTACATGTTCATATATAAAACCATGAAAGTGCTTACCCCAGCATTCACTGAAGATCCTGCCTTGTCCAGTATTGGCTGGATTTTGTCATCAAGGAACTTTGCATGATTTCCAATCCACATAAGCACTTGTGTTAAATACCACTCAGGCTTATTTAAAAAAGAAAAGAAAATACTAGATGCATCCAAACGACATTTATTCAAGTGCTACTAATATTTTAAGACCAACTTCTAAAAATGCTAGTCTCTTCCCCTGCCTTCTCTTGATCTCAGATCACACAACTCTTTCAGTGTGTTTTACTTAGCTTTGATCTTCATAAAAGCAGTAGCAGAGAAGTATTTCTGGATTTGAATTGTCTTAAATGCACCACTTTTTCTGTTTCTTCTCAAGCAAAAGCTCAATTTTGTATCTCCCCCTTCTCTACTGCTTTCTCACTCACATGGTCCCCTTTACTGCTTCACATACTTTCTCCTGTGTGGTCTTTATTTCTTGGTACAGCAAAAGGAATGCACTCCTGAGAAAACTCTCCCCAATAGCTCCGTTCTGTCATTGTACCCAACCTCAACCACACCTTCCCCCCAGAAGTGGGGAATCTATCATCTTCTCATTTCATGTTTCAATGCCTTGAAGCTTCTTCAGCTCCCACACCTAAAAATATGGGCTGTAGATTTGATGAACACTTCTTTCAGTGTTAGTGCAAGCAGAAGCAGTTCCTGCCCTCCTCGCTCCCAATAGCCAAAGAACCTGCTGTTGAACTGCACTCACATTCTCCACATTTTGTGTGTCTGTTTCTCATTTATTTTCACTTGTCTACTGAACTTCATCAGGTTTGGTTTAGGTTTTTTTTTGACAATCCCTCCCCAACTTTCCAAGATCATTGTGAACTCTGAGCCTGTCCTCTAAAATACTTGTAATCCCTTCCAGATCGACATCTTTCAAATATTTTACATGGATATTTTCTTTATTCCATTACCCAAGTTATTATAACAAAACAAAACAAAACACCCAACTCAAATTTGAGCAAGGCCCTTTTAGAATACCCTTCTGATCTGACACTACGTTATCTGTAAACCTTTCTTCACAAGTTTTTTAGAAAAATAGTTGTTCACCTACTGTTCACAAATTTCATCTCTTGAACAAAATTTTCCCATTTCCTTATGAAACAATTTTGTTCATGTCTAGAAAATCTCTTCCCCACTAGTACATGTAACTATTTCAAAAAGCACTGTAGTAGCAACTGTCAAGATTACAAATATATTTACATTTACCCAAGACTGAACACAAGCACACAGACTTGTGCAACTAAACTGTCACAAAACAGCTCTCAAACTCCGCTAGATATATTACAGCAGCAGTAACACACTGAAACCTGTTCCAACGATAATTCTCAGTTAAAAATCCTCAGTCTTTGAAGATAATTCATATAAAAAGTGAGTCAGTTTCCAACTGCTGAACTGGACATCTGTTGTTGTATGTCAATTCAAAAATTTAACCCAGAAAACTAATTATATAACAGTGCCTTTAGACTAATCACATTTTATATATTAACAGCAGAATTCCAACATTTTTAGTTACACAAAGGTAGCAAAACACAATGCCAAAAATCAAAGTTACTGCTTTGTACAGCCTTTGAGCTCAAGCAATAAAGAACAGTGCAAAACTGTTTGCAAGGTGACAGAAGAAATTAATCAAAACTTCTGAAACAATGGGAGTTGGTCTAAGATTGTAGTAACGCATTCTAAAAGGGTCTGGGCAAGAGAGAAATATCACCCGGCCCACAGAAAATGCTCGAGCCTCTGAAAGGTCTTTAAGTGCTATCTTCATCTCTGTCCACACTTACATAGGCACAAGAACTGTGCAGTTTTGAAAAATCTTAGTTTCAGAAAGGAAAGTGTTAAAGCTATACAATTTAATATAGAAAAAAAAAAAAAAAAAACAAAAAACAAACCAAACTGCTTTCTCCCATACCTTGTTTAAGACATTGGTTTGTTTATTTCCAGTGAAATGATATTTGAATCTTTTCTGAAGAGGATTCAGCATGATCTGCATTGGAAGGATAATGGGTGGCGATGCTGGTAAGGAGTACTTTTCTGGAAATTGTTTAGGTTTGGTTAACAGTTCATCTCTAAGTTTGACAGTCAAGGACAAATTTAAATGTTGAATTCTCCCAACATCACTGTTATAATGGAATGGGTTTATAAAAATGAACACTTCTTAATTCTACCTCAATGGCTGACGACAGTATTATGCAATCAATGCAGTTCCTCAAATATGAAGGATACTTAAAGTATTTCAGTTTATATAATATTTAATACAACTTAGGCTACTAAGGATTATTTTTGCAATGACAATACAAGTCACTTGAGTTAGTTTGATTTAGGAAACTCATATAATTAAAAAAAAAAACCCAAACATGGAAAACCACCATCATCAGTAGCAAACACAGGGGCTGTCCAAGAGACAGATTTATTCATAGTTGTTAAAGGAGGAAAAACAGCTCATGAGATTAATAAATGCAATACATGATTTTCCATTTTCACATAACTGATTTAAGTGACCCAGTCTGCCAGACCAAAGCTGTTATCAACTCAGGGTTCTGCACAATGGCCTTGTATCTTCCCATTTCAGGATAAAAAAAAAAAAAAAAAAAAAAAGGCAGGCACTACCAATCCAGGAAAAATTGCTTGGTTGCACTTTAGCTATGCTTTGTTTAGTTAACAGAGAAAAGGGAACAGGATGAGCAGCAGTGCCTTTTGATTAACCTCAAAGGCAGACTACTATCACTGCACATTAAGAGTCCTTGCATGGTCTCCCCTTGTTGCAAAGTCTCCTTCAGAGACATGTTTCTTTAGCTTTCCCTCTTTTACTTCTGGGATGGGACATATTAAAGTGATTAAGGCTGATTTTAAATAAGGCTATGAAAGGAAAAGCATTAATTGTGTAAAATAAAATATACATTTTTTTATTAACATGGGTAACACTGCGGGAGCGTGTAAGGCCTGATCCTCATGAAAGTTCAACTGTCAGCTACCATGAGATCACCAGAGCTGATGACCTGGAGTTACATTGTTGCTACTGCCAAAAAGGACAACTTTGGCACCTGGAATTTTCTAAACAAATAAAGATAAATCCTCATGTTAACACAAAGTAACATAAAGTCAAATTATCTTCTGCTGTTTAGGAAGAAAAAAATTTTAAATAATTCTCCTTCTCTGACATTTATTACTTTTAATAAAACACACCACAACTATTTAAAAGGATACGAGGTTTGCAATTTCAGAAGCTGACAAAACAACATCTCCAAATTGTTGTATACATCAGGAGCACTGGCTGGTGCAGCAAGGCCAAATGCCTGAGACTGTGGTGGCCCCACAAATGGCCAACGGAGCTGGGTTAGTACCTCCTCAAAGTCACTGCAAGGCAAAACAAGGGCTTTCACACTAACCTACAGTAGAGCGCAAAGACAAGGGAGCGACAGTACATCTCTTACCTCGACAACTTGTCCTTAAGAATTTTATGCCAGAATTTAACGGTGGATCTCACAAAAGCAAGAAGATGAGAACAAGATGACTCCTGAAGTTTAATATCCAGCTCTGCCATGAATGCTAGAGTACTGGCTGCCTCTGGAACATTGTTGGTCATCAGATATTGCTGAATGCTATCACTATAAAAGTCAAGGCCAAAGACTCATTGAAGATAACAGAAAATAATTATTTGTATATTGAAAAATGAAGACTAAACTTTCTCAAAGCTAAAATGTGTTAATGATGGGACAAACTAGGTTACCAGTCTCAGAACACATATGCAGTAGTCAGAAATTTTACCTTAACTCTTCTATTCGTGAAATCCACTTAAGATAGGCCAGGTGTCGTTCAATCTCTTCTACTTGACTAATGAGTACATCAAGATCCTCCATCCATGGCTGAGCTTTCAGTAAGTGATTGTTGATTGCTTCAGATAGAATAGTTTCTTCCTCTAGAAGCTGACTCAGGGACTTTTTAGCATCTTCTGCATTCTTTAAGGCATTCTGAATTCTTTTAGGGACTTCTGATGAAACTGTAAGGACCTACATTCACAGAAAAGTGTTAAATCTGACATAAACCCACTGTTCTATGTAGAGCAGTACCATTTGAGATATTAATACATTAACTATATTTAACTGAATTAAAGCAATCAGTTATATAGCATATTCAGAAGAAGAAGGGGAAAAATAAATACGCTTACCTGTTCTTCTAACTGCTTCTTATTTTCAGACAGCTTATCAATAAGGTTGTCTAGCTTCCTCAAAGAATCATAGTCATTTCCAATTTCTCTTTCCACAAATTCAGAAACATAGTATGGAATATCACAGTGATCTAGATCTCTAATGGCTTCTTTCTTTCTAACAGCAGCAGTTGCCATGTCTCTGAAATACTGATCAGACAATTTCTAATTAGTCACCACTAAGACAGCACAAACACTATTGATCTTGTGAAGACACAAAACTCCATGAAAAGCTGGGCAGTTCAATTTAAATTGAAACTTAAATAAGACATTCAATAAATAAACCGCTTTAAGTGAGACAATTTGCTGGCATAAGTCTTAACTGAGATACAATAAAACCTTGCCTACACATCCAACTGGTGACCTATTGTACATTAACTACTGAAGAGAAATATGCTTGTTAATTTCTTCTTTCCCCAAAAGTGTGAATTCTCTTAAATTATTTCAATATATATGCAATTTCTATATATGTAATATGGAAAACTTCATGAAAAATACTGGGAAAATATTTTTGTAAGATAAAAAAGAAGATAATAATGTTCTGCTTTACCTTTTCATACAGTTTAGGCTGTTCCAGAGATGTCAATTGATGACTGATGTATTACTAGCAAAGTATCCACTCAGGCCTTGAAATGATTTGTAACGTAAAAGGACCACTGAAATACATGTAAGAAAACCCATACAGTATAACAGAAGAGGCACTTGCTCATCCACACATTTGTCAGCATCCAGAGAAAAACAAACCTGAAATTGAGAAGATGATCATGTACAGTGAAACAAAAAGGCAACAATAATGAGTGTTTGGCTAGTTCAATCCTCAACTTTTTAATATCACTTTCAAAACAATATTTAAAAATATAATTTGTACACTTACACTTCATCTGCTACAAGCTTTAACTAAGCAACCCCCCACACACACACCTATTAAACAGGCAAAATAAGTGAGAAAGTGGTTCAAATGACAAGCCAAAGTTGGACACGCGATATTGAGCACCAGGAGGAACAAACTGGAAGACTAAGTGTGTTGCTGAGGAAGAAGTGGATAACGGATGGAGTAGTAAAATGCACCAAGCTGTTTTACAGCAATGAAAACAAACAACGCCGCGGAAGACTGCTAACCAACTAGTGCTCTTTAACTGAGAGGATGAAGACATGGCAGGAACAGGACCCCGGGGAGCACCCCCCCCAACTTTCTCCCCTCTCAAGCACGCAGCTCCACACCCACCTTCGCCTGAGGCCCGGGCCCTTCCACCGCGCCTCGGGAGGCTCCGCGGGCCCCGGGGAGGCTGCGGGCCAGGGGGACCGGGCCCCCCCTTTCCCCGCCAGCCGCGACCGCGGGCCCCGCGAAGGCGCTGACAGGGCCGCGGCCCCGCCTACTGCCGCGTCGCGGCACCGCCGGCGGCACGCATGCGCACTACACCCCCCTGCCGCTCCTTTGCCCCGCCAGCAGCGCGCAGGCGCGGGGAGGGGGCCCGGCCCAGCGCCTCACAGCGCGGCGGGCGGCCGCGCGTTGAGCGGGGTCGGCTCGGCTGAGGCCGAGGAGCCGCTGTGTTGTGGTGTGGGAAGCGCGGCCCGCCGGCTCAGGAGCCTTCAGCGCTACGTGCTGCTCGAGCCGCCTCCGCGGCTGAGGCGCTTGAGGGGCGCGAAGAGCCCCCTGGCCAGCACGGCCTGCTGGCCGTCTTCTACTTACACCATTTTAGTAACACAAGCATTTTATTTGGTTAAGAAAGTGGCTGGAAATACAGTCTTTTTTAGAACAGCTTTACAACTTTTTTTTTTTTTTTTTTTTTACCAGGGGCCTGTCTCAGCCACTGCAAGAAATAGACAAGATGTGTAAAGGAAGCAGCTACTGCTACACACTCAAGACTTTCAGGTTAATTTATTTTCAGTACCTGTTCTTTGGTACAGGTATTAGTAAAGCTGGAAAATATGCACAAGTATTTTCTCAAAAGACCAATGACTTAAAACAGCTGTACATCTTTACAGCACATAAAAAGCCTTGCTAACAGAATCCTCTACTGCATCAGTGCAAATGCTACCAGCAAAACCCTCTGTGATATAAATGTTCATCGATATCTTAATTTTGTTGTAACTCATTTTCCTAAGCTGTAGTTCAATGTATCTGAAGAGACTTAAAGGTGTGCTGAACTCATTAAAACATTCACTGCTTGCCAAAAAAACCCAAAGCAAGCTAAACATTCTTCCAGGTCTGAAACTATTATAAGCCCATTTCTTAGATGCACCCATGTTACAGCTCAAGCAATTACTCATTCATTAAAAAGCACCAGTCACTAAGATCAATATTAATTTACAGCCACCATCTTGCAAATGACTACTGAAGTTAAATGCTAGCACTAATAAAAACTTAAAAAAATACAAATCTCTTACTACCAATCTTTAAAGATTTGTACAGAACAGGTAAATAGGAAAATGCTTTATATATGTTCAAATCTAAGTAATTTTTTGCAGTTCATTCAGCGTAACCAAGTAGTATTCAGTTGTGTCTGGTTTTTTATGCTCGTGTCCATTTTCAAAACTTCTCGAATCGCCATGGTAGCATAAGTGGATGGGGGAAGAGAGAATTCCATCTTTAGTGCCCTGAATTTACCATCTATCATAAGGGGTAAGAGGAGACACAAAGCAAGAAAAAGTTATTAAGGACATAAGTAATGCTTATTATGCCATCTAAACTGGACTAAAATTTTTCATGACCAACTCCCCCAACCCATAAAGCAGAACAACCACCACCACCACCCTCTAATTTATAGTCCACAGTGGAATTTCATAAAACAACTTCTTTTTAACATTTGCTCTCAGCAGGAAGTGGTGTTTTGGGGGTCATCTTCTTCTAAAAGCAAAATTAACTTTTATTCTTTCAAAACTGAATTCCTAGCCTCTCTACACTATTTCTGGAAAGCAGTGTCAAAAGACCTTGTGACCAGGGTTATATAAAAAAAATTCCATTGAATTCTGTTAAGTATTTGAGTAGTCTCTTGTATTCAGCACAAATAATACATGCTCAAGCATATAGACAATTTGTGGCTTAATTCCACCTCCATGCATTTCACAGACATTTTAATGCTAAGCATTTACTCGATTTTACAGATGTGCGTAAGAAAATTTAACAGTCAATGTAGACTGCTGGAAGAATCACTTGCACGCTTGAGAAATAAGGGTCCTTATTTAGACACCTAACTTCGGATATCTTCAATACCATTGCTTAACAATCTAGTTAAATGAAAGCTCTTCCTTAAAAAAGCTTTCAATATGTATCAGTTCAAAGCAACAGCCAGATCAAACTTCTATTTTGCAAACATCCACAGAAAAATCAACTCACCTGTAGGAAGAACTGGTAATGGCTTTCCTTCCAGCTTATCCAAATCTGTAGTAAATAATGGGATTCTGGGATCGTCATATGCAACAACCTCCCTTTATAATATACAAAATATTTAAAAATTAGTTTTAATTATTTAGAATAAAATTTCTATCTTATTTTATATACATTTATTATAATAGTATTAATTTTTATTATTCCAATATGGCAGTTACAACTGAAATGGAATTGATTTTCTAATAAAGTAAGGTAAGGTGGCATTTATGGTGTAGTAACTGGTAAAGCTTTATGTAGAAGATTCTCCTCTGATGAAGATCACTTAAAAAAAAAAAAAAAAAAAGTAGTGAGAAGTTTCTTTGCATACTCATCTGTTTCATTCCCTCATGGCTGGTCAGGATTTCCAGCTATACAAGAAGTACAGTTTATTAAACTGTGGGAAGAATGGTGTCAACACTAAGAATACCTGGGGGGGGGCGGGAAGGGGGAGGGAAGAGAAACACCTTCATTTTTAAGAAAGCCATCTAAATGTCTTTGAAAGGGCTTAAATACATATTCTACACTTTCTGCCATTCATGTAACAGAAATTCCATATATAATGACAAGGCTGAAAAAGTAACTAGGAAGTAGATAAGATTTAAACATCAGCACTAATTAAAATAAAGTGTAAACATTTGTACTTTTTGTCTCCCTCCTAAACTGTCTATATTTTTTTCCTATGCATCAATGATCAAGTCTTTCTACACATTTGTACAATTTATTCAGTTGCCATATGACAACTAGGCTGTATCTCTAAGAAATGATTTACTAGGTTTAAGTGATACAAATCTTTCTGATTGACAGGTACTTGGAAACCAACTTTCTCATAGCAAGACTACAAATACCCCCTGATTTGAATATCACCTATCATGGTTTCAACATAAATAATTACCTAAGAAATGTTCAGGCAAGCCCTTGCAAGGAGTGTAACAACTAGACAGATGTCTTAACACTCATGCATCACAGAACCAGAAGACCAAGGAAGAAGTAAGGTAATGGTTCAACTTCAGTCGCACAAAAAACAGGAGGGAAATGCACAGAGATTCCTCCCTACCTATGCTTCAGTCTACATGTACATCCCGTGGGTCAATCTAACAGTTCCTGTACATGGTTATCCCACATATACTCTACGCTGTCAATTCAAGGGTAGTTTTCTTTCTCCTCCTACTTACCAATTGACATTCTGAGGTCGAATGATAATCTTTCTATATGCTCCAGAAAGTGAATAATCTCTGATCTTATGCCTCATGTTGTTAATATCAAGACTGTCAGCTACTAACATTTCCTTGTAGGCCTCACCAACTGCAAGAGAGGAAAATATTTAATAGGAGAGAGTGTAGTGCAGCCAATTGAAACAGTCTGTTTTCATGGATCATTCCTTCCCTTATATTTAGTAGTTTTCAACACACATGGGATAAATATTACAGAGAAGTTTAAAATTACTTATTGTAAATCTCATTACCTACAATGTTTGCTTCTATAACCTGATTAGTAGAGGCAGTAACCAAGAAAGAATCTTAGCAAATCAAAGTTTCAGCTGAAAACAAAATTTACAAAACAATTTCTTGACATCTCCTACATGCTTTCCAAATAGCTAAACTTCGCCAAGACCAGTATCAGGTATATGGAGGAAAAAAAAAAACAACAAAAAAAAAAAGGCCAGACTACCCATTGCTCTATTTTTGAAAAAGCAGCAGCATGAAATGAGGTAGGAGAGCCCTCTGAAGAAATTATGGTAGGGGCCTTTAAGTACACTGCCAAGAGAAGGAATAATTCTATTAGTCTTGTATCCTTAAGTAGGGGCCTGTACATGCACACCTGGGGAAGACAGGGATGGCAGTGGAAATACAAGAATATACTGCAGCTAAAATGCTGTTTAGTACCTTTGATTTGCAGTGTAATTACTATCATTACCTCATGCAGCTGGGAATTTTAAACAGGAATAATTTAGGGTTACTGTGGGCAAATCCCAATACAAATATATGGAATGTAAAACACTGCAGCTTTTCTTTCCAATCTTTTAACTCAATGTGGTTCAGAGCCACACCTCATCACAAATAGATTTACCTTCCAAGTGTTTCAGAGATGGATAATAAATGGGATCCTAGCTCTGGGACTTAGCTCTGATAGGCAGAGAGTCTCAAGAAACCTGATGCATCTTTTAAGGACAACCAAAAGAGCAGTTCAACCCAATATTGACAAAAACAGGCATATGTCTTGGGAGACTGGTTTGGTTAAGCAGAGAACTCATGACTAAACACATAGGTAAGGACATTAGGACACATTCAGTAGGTGAAAGCTAGGGCCAGCTACAAAAAAGGAACATAAAAACATTGTCCAAGGCATGTAGGGATGGTGTTAGGAAAGCCAAAGCTCAGCTAGAGTTGAAATCAGCAACAGACACCAAGAGCAACAAGAGTTAAACTGCAACATCAGGAATAAAAGAATACAACAAGGAAAACATTGGCTTGCTGCTAAACCAGGCAGCTGGCCTAGTGACAGACATAAGGCTGATGGCCTCAGCACCTCCTTTGCCTCAGTCTTGACCAGCAAGGTCTTCCAGGCCTCTGTTCCTGGAGGCAAGTTTCAGGAAAGAGATGGACTACCAGTAGTGGAAGAAGATACAGGCCAAAAGAGCTGGCTCACATTATGGTAAAGCTTTTCTCTATCATCTCTGAAAGATCATGGAGATCTGGGTTGATCTCAGGTGACTGCAGAAAACCAAGTGTTGCACCATCTTCAGAAAGGGTAAGAAGGATGATCTAGGGAATTACAGACCAGTCAGGCTCACTTTCCCAGGTCCCTGGGAAAAAATAATGGAGCTATTCCTCTTGGAACGCGTTTCTGGGTATATAGTGGGAATAACAGTGAGCATGGTTTTACCAAAGGGGGGAAAACAAAAAGAGAAACCAAAAAACCCCACCGACCTTACTGCCTTCTATGATGAATTTATTACATCTGTGGATGAGGGGAGAGCAGTGACTCTTGCCTACCTTGCCTTTAGCAAGGCTGTTGACTTGTTCCCACAGCACCCTTTCATCCAAGGCTAGAACATTACAGTGGGTGGACTGCTGGATGAGTAGAGAACTGTCTGGTTCATCATCTCAAAGGACAGTCACTACTGGTTTGAGCTCTACTTAGAAGCTCGTTATAAGCAGAGTTCCTCAAGTAACTGGGATGTGTCCTGTTAAATGCCTTTATCAGCGTATGTGGAGGAGGAGCTAGAATTCACCCCAACAAGTTTGTGGACAAAATCAAGCTGGGGCAGCAGTTGATACACCCAGGGGCAGGACTGCCATTTGGAGGGACCTAGGCTGGCTAGGGGAATGGGCCAAGAGGAACTTCATGATATTCAGCAAGGACAAAGTCCTGTAACTGAGAGTGATTAACTGCTTGCAATGGTACAGGCCAGGGAGCAACTCTGCTGACAAGTCACCTGGGACTCCCAGTGGAAAGGAGACTTAACAGAGAGCCCTGGCAGCAACAAAAGCCAATAGCAACAGAAGCTTAGCAGTAGCTATACCAAGAAAAACAATTGCTGTCTTTCACTGGGCACTCATGAGACTACATTTAGAATGGTGTGTCCAGTACAAAGTAGGTCCTGATAAACTTGAATGAGTCCAATGGAGGACCACCCCAATGGTCAGGTGGGTCCATACCCTATGAAGAAAATATGAGAGAGTCTGAGAGAATGGGGTTTCTTTAGCTTAGAGAAGAGAAGACTTAGAGGAGAACTTAGAGACTATTTGTTCTTGAAAGTTTCAGACAAAGCCCTGAGCAACCTGGCCTGAATACAGCACTGACCTTGCGTTGACCAAAGAGTTGGACCAGATGGCCTTCTGAGGTCCTTTCCAACTGAAATGATTCTACAACTCTATCCCTTAACAACGTCATGTTCAATGCAGATAATTATAGATCACTCAACCTATTCCATTAAGGACAATTTAGATCCAATACACTGTATTACAGGAGATGAAAGATAGGATCTCTTTTTTTTTTTTTTTTATTTTTAAAACATCCACATTGGTTAATATTTAATTAAACAGATCTGGGTTTTTTTCCCTATCTTCAAACATTTGCTTGGGTTATACATTCTAGAAGTTTGGTCTGTTTTCTAATTTAAAAATCAAATGCATACACTTTTCAACTAACATTTCACCATTTTTTTTCCCCTTCTGCTGAGATAAATAATTTTGCCTCAGTAAAAAATTTCTTTCTTTGGAAAAGCTACTAGCTAAAAAGAAGTATGAATCAGATTTATGTTAAAGGAAACAAGATACAATGCAGACTATTATTATCACAATGAGAGAGGCTGACAGTAATGTATCAGAGATCTGAAAGAGTGTATTGTTTTAATGGTCACCAAGGTTGTATAGATCTAATCTTCCTTTTAAGAACAATCTTAAAGCAGACTTACATTTTCAGAGTAAGTACATAAGTTAACAGTCAGACTTACTTTTATGCTTTGGATAAATAACATCAAATCCAGGCAATGGCATCACTACATCATGGATAGTGTAGTTATCAACATCTCCTTCTTCAATATGAACAGCTGTGGCTACAATCAGGACAGACAAATTAAGAGTTACCAGTATGGATGCCTGTGATGGTTAACATTACTAAATTTAAAAAGAACCATTTGACTGAAACGAGCTTATCAGTGGGATAACTACTGTGTTTTATCTCAACTTAATAGACAATATTTCCAAGAAAAGATGTAACAGTTTTCAAGGCTGTCACTGTTACCAGCAGAATCACAGCCTGGCTTCCAGTGACTTTTAAAGCTGAATGAAGATTGGACTACTAGATGAACACTCCCCTTACCAGACATCAGACATACATGAAAGAGAAATACTGTGTATATTCTCACCCCAGGGAAATGCCAGAGCAAATCCAAGTGAAGAAAGTTTTAACTGGGTGGAGCGTCTGCTTTACAAGATACTAACGCAAACAAAAATTTCTGCGGTTAAAACAGTCATAACACCCTTCCATAATTCTCTATAGCTCAACTAGGTTTGAGTACATTCTTGAGAACAATTGGCCCTTCATAGTCTCTCTTCCCTATCCAGCTATTTGGAAAACCAAGCAAACCAACAGCTCATGGAAGCGTAATACTCAACTTCTGAGTCTTTACGAAATTTTACTAAAATTTGCCAATGGATACAGAAATCACTGGACCAAAATGGGTGAGAGAGAAAAAAAAAAAGTATGTAAGCAGTATCACAAACAGATACGTGCCTTGTTTTCCTAGGAATTTCAACCACACAGCATCACTGGCTTTTTGTTTGTCTGATTTTACCTCCTTTAAGTGTGAGATCTCCTGGTACAGCTCTAAGCCCATATTCTTCTATTCTCTTGCTCACCATATTATTCCACACATAACTCTGGTAGCTATGAATATACATTAAACGATTATTCCTTGGTATCTAGAGGTAAATAAAAAGCAAAACATTAGAAAGATGTATTTTTAGTTTTTTCTCTCAATTATAACCAAAAAGGCATATATTTGAAATATTACCTTCTCCAGCAGCAAGACTAACACAATTTCTTGGTACACCAATTTGATTTTTGTTCATTATTTGGGAAAAGGGTATGTGAAGAAATAATGTTTTTATATATTTTAAATCTGCACAAAAACCCCTGTGCTTACATTAAAACAAAACAGAACCACCCCAATTTTGGGGGGTTTTTTTGTTTTTATTTTTAATTCAGCAGCTCGTCAAATACATGGGCTATTATAAAACACTGAATTCACACTCAACCTCCCGAAATCTTAAGTAAATTTTGCAGATGTGAAAGCACAGTATCATTCTAATTATCTTCTTCATAAACAAGAAATTATTCCTCGGCTCCTACAATGGGCCCAGTAGTTTGCTGGTGATGAGGTATTTTCTCCAAATACTTGATCTTGATTATAGTACTTGAAAACGACATTGAATCTACCACCTCTATGCCAAGCCAATTCATTAGCACACTATCAGTTTGATTTATACTTTTAAAGCAACAGAAAAACCCTGATACTGAACTTTAGCACAATTCTCAGATCTGTATTATACATGGTCATAAGTATAACTGTATTGCTTCCAATGTACCAGAGAGATTGTTGTATAAATTGGAAAGCTCATTATGCATACATTAATTACAGATGTTGTCAGTTACCATGCAGCAGTACTTCAAGCAAAAAGGCAGGACAATTGTAAAGATTTTACACTTAACCTTCTACTCATCAAGCATCTGTTAGTCTATTTCAAATTCATCACAATACCATCAAAAGACCATACTCAAGTAAATACCCCACAGCACTTTTACACTCACTATGCCAAATGCAGAGATTATGTTCTTCATTCCATACTTTAAGAGTCCACGTAGAAGCTGTCCTTCCACGCACCTTTTTACGGGTAGTTTCTTGAGGGCTGCTGCTGGATCTTTAGTCTTTGCCCATTCTTCTCTGCATTTTACTAAGTATCCCTTTTCAGCTAGAATGAGGATGTAAAATAGAAATATTTTAACCACACACCAAAAAAGCATCCATCTCACCTTTTCTTAAAATAGTTGAAAAATTAAAGTTTCAATCACAGTAATTACACAGATTAACAGAATCACAGAATAGTTGAGGTTGGAAGGCTTCATGTGGAGTCTGAGCAGACTCTGCGTGTAAGCATTCAGGTCCCTTTTCACCCCCACTGCAAGAAACTGCGCAGCAAGGAAAGAGAAGCAGAGCAGACTCTGAAGATTGCTTCTCCGTTGATAAACTGGCTGAAGTTTAGCATATGCAAAGCTGTCCTCACAAATGTCCTTTAAAATTAAACAAATCAAAATCTAAAATTTTTTTTCCTGAACATACAATCCTTGGAAGAGGAGAGTCAGAAACACTTAAGTATCACTTTTCAATCCTTACCTCCTGGTCGTGGTTTTAGTATCAAATCCATTACTTCGTTCCAATTGTTCTGTAGAATAGCTCTAAGATTCAAACAGTAAAGTTTATTAAGAACCAACTAAATATACTTTAAGGAGATTTAGCCAACTTCTCCAAAAGAAGTATTAGTGTTTAAATTTATGCAATATTAAACATAGTGGTATTATGCAAGATACCTGCTGAACCAAGTTCAAAAACAAGTTCTTTCTTGAATCTAAAATTAAAACTGGTGTATGCAATATGGCAGAAAAACAGTCCAAAAAAATACATCAGAAGTTACACAGGTATTTAAAAAAAAAAAAAAAAAAAAAGGATGAAGGGATGAAAACAACACATACCTGCCAATTTGATATGTAGGAACAGCTGTGGTTCCAAATCTTTGCATTCCATAGTAATTAATGAATCCAATTTCCCTGAGAGAGTGCATTGCTTGCTCTATCTGGTAATCAGTTCCTGTTATGTTTCTAGCGTTAAAAAAAAAAAGTTACAGACAGGTTATTAAGGACTTACACTGTTTTGTGATCCCCATAATATTAAAGCTCAACATCAACATTACATAGCATTTATCAAATTCAGACTCTTGCCAACAGAAGAACTTTTATTCTTTTTTATAAGCACAAGATGCACTGATATCCCTTAATTATGTAAAGAAAAAAAAATTTTAACAGATTTGTCTAAATACATACTAACATATCACCTGAGAACAACAGTGAAATGGTTCCCTTGAAGTTCTCCTAATTTCAGTGGATGGTTCTTGTAACTGAAATTTCCTAGTTTGAAGTTCATCAAACATTTATTCAAATGAGCAAGTCTTTGTGCAGTGATTCTAAAAAGAAACAGACAAGTGACCAACCGATGCTTAGAAAAAACACAGTTAAATAAATATGGAAATGCTAGCATTTCAAAACAATAAGCAGTGAGTCCACTTTCCCCAATTTTCTACTGTTGCCTTTTCAAAGTATTTTAATGAAATACCAAAAAGAAAATAAAAGATAATTCTTAAGGCTACTTACACAAGAGAAAATGCATACTGTGACAAAGACTGCTAGTACTGTCTTTTCACATCTATGTTACAGTATGCACTCAACAAGAAGTATGTTGAGTTATTGATGTATACTGTACCCTACAAGCTGAATTCTGCTTTAGTTGAGTAACTACAACATGAATACACTCCAGTTAGCACAGTCATAAACACAGACTTAAGTAATTAGTCACTGTGTAAGCTTAGTGCAGGTGAAGGAGTATGAAATCCAATCTGTCACTGATACCTGTCATTTTTGTCACCAGTACTTTTGGAAGCATACCCTGTTCTTTGCATCACTGAGCCACTTTGACACTTCAGCTAAAATCTGTAGTGGGATAGACAAGTTTATCAACTAGCACGGCCAGTGTATTCAGCTCAGAGCGGCTGATAAATCGTAACACCCCCTCTCCTACGCCATCCTTCTCCAAGGCTGCACAGGAAAGTTGGGTGCTGTGGCATTACGGAAGAGACACCACGAATCCATACATTCCCCCTTAGTCGGTGCTTACAACACACTGAAGCTCTTGGACACAACATTAAACGGGATCATGTTAAAAGTATATGGAACAGCACCTGAGAAGGCTACACCACAAGTCTGGTTAATTATCACTTTGCAAACTTGCCTTGCAGCAACAAGAATCTGGGGCTTCTCACAATTCACAAATTAGTAATTCCCATTGTATGTGCACTGGGAGGAAAAATATGAACAATTAAGTAGTGAATGCCCTCCTTTTAACAAGGATTTGAACAAGTTTCTGGCTCTCAAACACTGGAATTCCTCACTTCAGTGTGGTTTTCCGAGAGTTATAAATAGTAGTCCAGGCAGAATATTCCAGCTAGCTAAACAGATACTGTAACATATGACTGCAAGGCATCCATCATTCTCAGTTATGGATGTAATATTATTTTCAAGTGCCCAGAAGCCATGTAATTATCTTGCAATATGACAAAATAAATTTTATTTTCTTTTAGTAGGCAACTTAATGGGAGGAGGCTAAGGCATGAAAAATTCCTCATTGTTTTTTGCCCCTTCTGGCTACTCACAGATGAGCAAAGGCAGTGGTTAGCCTTCTCTGGAGCCGTTCAGAGAGTTCAGTGAGAAAGAAAATAGGATTCCAGATGGAGGAAGTGGGAAACAAAAGTCAGGAAGGAAATGGGACATAATTTTCACCATCTCATTCTGTTTTTCTGCTGTTGCATGGGAGGCATGCAGCGTTAGGAGCACACAGGCAATGTGACCCAATACTTCAGCCAAACACATGTATCCAGCCAACGACTCAGAGCACCCCTGACTGAAAATACTAGCAATCACCATGGAGGAAAAAAGGACTATAGCATCTTCATTATTACATGTGCTTTACAAGATCAGGACCTGAATCCACCATTTGTGTCACATGCGTACTGAGTCTTCAAGGTATTTAGCAAGATATTCAAGCTATCACGGTAGGAGTGCAAATACTTCAGTATGCTTTCACTTACCTAAGAACAGCGATCTCTTGAACTGTTATAGCCCTTTTATCTTTAGTTCCCATGTAGGAAAATATGTTTGGCTTCACTCTTAAAAGCAACAGTAACAGATATGTATGTTAAAATATCCACAGGTTGAACATAATTTTCAGCATAATCACATAGCATGATTAATCTTCTATATTAAAAATAAAAAATATACATATATTCCCCAGAACTACACTACAATATGACATATGTGACGTTTTATAATCTCATCTGTAATTACATAAAACAGAGGGAAACTTCTCTGTTTTAATTATACGTATACAGATTCACTTTTACCACAATGGTACTTTCAAAATACGAGCTTTGAAGTACTTCTTTATATACACCTACTCAATGTACAAATGCGCAGCCGCAACTAATTTCACTAAAAAAATTCATGTCCATTTCTTCCGTAAGCTTCAAATAACATGTCTGTTTGAATACTATGCATGCACACTATGTGAGAATATGAGAAGTTTAATTCAAAATTTGATCAGTTTATTTCCTTGAGAAGAAAATTTCCTCTCCTTTCCACTTTGTACTTTATAGCCTGTGTTACACAGGGAATATTTCCAGTTATTCCAGCTATGGGCACCAGGGGGTAGCAGGATTGCCATTACATACATTTTTCCACCAAACTACGCTCCTACCTTTCTGTTCTCAAATACAAATACTAGTAGTATACTGGTTAGAGTCTAGATTACAAACATATGTTTTTGGACAGGAAGGGTGAAAGGAAAAGGAGGGGAGAAGTGTGGAAGTTTCCCTACGAGTTGATCACTGAATTGACCCAATTTTAAAATAGTCCTTCCTCTGCAGTTCAGTGTGTTCACTTCACGCCTTTGGCAAACCTTTTTGTTGCTGCACTTGATGGGGTGAAAGGCACTAAGACTGTGTTGCTATGGAGAAATTAATACACGGAACAACAGTTTACCAGCTGTAACTGCTTAGGAACTGATCAGCATATTATCACAACAATATCTGACAGGTTCATAACCTACTTGCATATATTCACACACTGGGAAAAAATTGGCTTTTAATTCAGCTTATGCACATTGAGGCTTTGAGCTGCCAAGCCTTTCTCAGATCAGCCAACTTCCACTGAAGTAGTAAGAGTACAGTCTTTTAAATTCCTTGGAATAATTTTGTTCCATTCTCACCTCCTTCTTTCCAAAACTTACAAGTTTCAAAGTTGATATTATAAAATAACTTTTTTTTTTAAACATGGCTACAAATTAGGCAATAGTAATCACTTGTGTTGCTCTTAGATAATTATGAAGCATATCATTTACCGTAACTTGAAACATACAGGGGGGAACTGAATGCTAGCCAGGCTGGCAGAAACAACATCCTTACCTTAAAAATTTGGATAGGACATTAATGGCATCCATAGTATCTTTGTTCTCCTTGTACAGTACGAAGTGGCAGTAGCTTCCCCTAGATTTTGGCCAAGAGTGTTTTCTTGGATCTTAAGAAACAAAAGGTTAAAATGTGTAAAGTGTCATCTTTAAAAATGTATTTAATATCTCTGCCATTGCAGCCACATTTAAAACAAATATGCAAGAGTCAATTTCTGCTAATTTCCATCTGCTTTTTTTAAAAAATAAGGAAGTGAATTACTGACAGCAAAAGCTGCAAAGCACATTAAAAAAGACCTTCTCCCCTTCCACTGAGCTGTAAACTTCTCTTTAATCAATTCTGTCACCTAGAAAATCTCAAATGAGATGGCGACGATTTCTTTCTCACTGATTTACATAAAAATATATCCTAGTCACTTAAGTTCCATATTGCCCGATTATATTTATCAAAAACATTATCATTACACTGACTTTCAGAAATAAAAGCCACTCCACATTTCACCTAGTGCCTTCTATAATTAATGGATGTGGACCATTGGAGCCCTGTTTGAGGGAAGATTACAATTATCATTTATAGTCCTAACACATTCCTTATTTCTGTAGGATTTTTTCTGCGTGTCATCCAAAAGCATGGGTTGTATCTCTACAAAAGTCTAAAAAAGTATACTCACAAAAAGTTACTTTAAGGCGATTTTTTTTTTTAAAGTCCTATGGGAGAGAGAAATCTGGTACAATAGACACATTAACAAATAATTCAAGCCAGGGTGAGATAACTTCAGTTCCTTCAGATTAACAACTGATTCACAATTCTGTACTATTATTTGGTGTTTTCTGAAGAGGAAAGAAAACTCAATGTATTTTTCAAGATTTTCTTGCACATAAAAACCTTCAGAGATAAAACTTTCCTTTAACAATCATCTACTGTTGATGATAATACCGGAGGGGGGACTGATTCTACACAGGTTTAGCAACCAATTTTGAGGTGCTCTGTTTATCAATTCTTTGTTTTATAAGAACAAAACTAAGGATTCGTTTTGTTTTAAATAAGAAGTCCTTTATCTCTTGGCAGCCACCAAGCAGACATTCCTGGTTTTGTACAAAAAGGGCTTAAGCATCTTTCATAACAGCAAAAGCTAACCTAAAAAGCCAGTCCTATATAAACCCCCATGCAGGAAGTTCATTCTTGGGAAATTTTGCTCTTTTTGTTCACATTAGTTTAATTGAGCCCAGATATCCCACACAGACAGCAAATATGTTTAATTTTCAGGAAATTTTCTGGTAAAAGATAATTCCTCTTGCTTTTTTTTGAGAAGCTGCCATCCATACACACACTTCTGTAAAAACAATTTTGGATGCTACAGTTTAAAACACCATAGTTTTCAATCACTTAAAAATTACTGCAACGCTTGCCTTGTACCATTGTTTCTAAGCAAAGCTCCCCCCCTACGGAGTTTCCTAGGGCCTAAACTGAGCAGTATGGTCCAAAGCCTAAGAGGCCTCGCGCTCCTGCAGGTCTCCTTTCTGAGCCACCACTGCTCTTAAACGCAGGCAACGAAACACTGCATTCATCTTGAAGAGCAAGGTCCTTCACGGAGAACTCAGTAATTAGAAAGGAAGAGAGTAAGACAGAGTGTGATTCACAAGGAAAGTCTTCTCCAGCTGGAATTATTCTTTAAATTTAACTAATTCATCTTGCACGCGGTCATTTCGACATTCAAAAAGTGAGCCCTAATCTGGGCTAGGCTGAAAGGACTCTAGAGATACTATATATACCAATGGGCTCCTCAAGCTTTGGGAATCACAGCCATGTGCCTATTCACTGAACTGCTGGGAGGCTGCAGCTGCAGTCCCGATATTTAACCATTTCTCACCCAGTAGCTCAAAGTACAGAACTAGGCAGATGGACCAGAGGGACAGTTTGCAGTCCTTAATGTTGTATTTCTGAGTCATGTTACATTTTTGACAGAAAAATTGTATTTCAAAGCCCTTATTCCAAACCTTTCACTGCAACTCGAGGGCTGGAAGCTCTTTTTTAAAAGTATGTACCATATATCCTGACATTAAAGTTGTATAAATAGAGATAGCGGTGTCTGAAATACAAGACTGAAGGGCAAAGGCTTGACTTAAAGAAATCAGTGGAAAATTTACCATAGATGTCAAACAGTATTGTCAAAACTGATAATTCACATCATTTATTACTGGCAGAATTCCTCTGCACTGCATGACTACTGCCTACACTGCTCTAGGAAAAACAGGCAGCACAAGCCCAATTCTTGTCTTTTTCAGGAAATTTTAAGCATTACTTATGTGTAGGGTTTTGTTAAAGAATTAATTGTTACTAGTTTGGCCAGTCTTGTGGCTATTTAGGAGGTCATAATGGTTGGCATTTCATTTTGTTAGCATGAAATGTCAACATCTCTTACCTGTTGCAGTTCTGACCTCTGTCCCAATGCATAGCATAAAGAGCACAAAAGAGTAGCATTTAATTTTTAGACTGTCAAAGGGGTTTTAGAGGTGAACATGCAGGTTTATGGTTATGGGATTGTTTATGCTTTAGGGAGCATCCAACAGTTAGGTGGTGGATGACAGCAATTTAGACGGTTATGCAATGGAATCGTGCAGAGGCAAACAGTGAACATATGGAAAGCTTCAATCGGAGATGCAACAAACTTCATTTGTGGACAATGATGAAATAGCAGTTTACTGACAATTTAGTAAGGTAGTATTTTAAGTATTTTGGGTGACTGGAGACACAAGGCAGCTTTTAATTTTAAATTTTAGGAAAGTATGTTTGGTAACCTTTTAAATTATCAACAAAAGTAATCAGATATCTCAGGTAATGTTCAAATACTCTACACTTCTGAAATGTTTCTTGCCTGGGGAACCTACTCAGGACTAAGACATGTTAGTGGCTATATAAACACAAGAGAGAAATATAATCCTGACTAAAAAGAACTTGCACTCTTAAATCCTACATTCATAAACATTTACACACACACACTGCAACTGAAGACATCTCCACTAACACGCACACGTGTTTGTAGCATCACAGCTTAGGAATCTAAGTTTAAATAGATGATGCTTCTCTGCATCACAAGATGGTGCTCCAGATATTGTTTTAATCCTAGAGACACATCACTAAATTCTTTTCAGTGTATTTCAAATACTTAAATCCTTTTATACACTGTCTCTTAATAACAGCTTAATAACAGTCACTTAATAACGACCACTTGGCTGTAACAATGGTTAAAGAGTAGAAGCAGCAGAAGGAAAAGGTGGAGGTAAAACCATCACAAACCAACAAAGAACAAACTGGCTGAGGAGAATTTTGTGCTGGTAAGTATACACACTCCATGCATAAAGCATGCAAACATACAAATTTTCTGAACATGGTTAAACAAGATACCTAAGCACATTAAAATTGTACCCATAAAAGTACAACATTCCCATATTTGTGTAGAACAACACTTAAAAAATAGTAACTAAATTGAATGTGGAGATGGTGCTATTTCCAATTTCAAATTATCTCCTTTATCCCTTCTCCATCTCCTTCATCTTTAAAATGAAAGGGCTAGGTTTACATCCTGTTATTTTTAGTAGGTTGAAATGACATAGGAATGCAATCAGTTTAAACCAAACCAAACCTTAATACCTTTAGTTAAATGTGCAACATTCTGCCTGTAGACAATCCTCTCAACTTACAGTTCCAACAAATTTCTAAGATCATTAAAAGATGTGGAATACATTAATTTATCCCCAGTAATGAAAACAGTATTTGACAAGGTTAAGGTGGATAACACTCTATTTTGAAAATCCTTCATTACTAGTAACTGTGATATATAATGAATAAAGACAATTTTCTACAAATATAATTATCCTTGGGAACAGGAGTAGCCTTAAAGATCTTGGTAAAAAATATTACGTATATATAAAACTATAACTCTGAGAAAACAAATAGGTGCTTCTCTTTATTCAAGCAACTGAGAATTTTGCAATGGATTTTCAAGACAGTCAAAATCACACTGACTGTCAGTGCAATGTATGCATTTCAACTACAACCTCTTACTTCTACAATGCACATTTACACATCCAGGTAAGTTCATACAAGCTAAGTTCAAACAACACTGAAAGTAAAGCCCCTATTTTGCCTATTCCCACTGAAACAGCAAAAGATCCTCTCACTCCTAACACAGTTGTATTTGATGAATAATTTGGAAAGAAAAAGAAGTAGAAATTTATATTTGAGACACTCCTGGTGTTCCTACTCATTTTAGATGCACAGCACTAGCTGCAAAGAGGAAAAAGAACAGCCAGACTACATTAGGAAGTACACTCCACTTGAAGTACTTACTAACAACTTTTATTTTGGGGATAATTTTAGCATTTACTTCACCCAACTCCTGTGATGCTGAAACTCACTTGCCAGGGCTTTCTTCCCAGCAGCATGGTAAGCAATAATGTATTTTTTTCCATCTCGATCTTCTGTTTTAGTCTCCAGTCCAGGAAACAAAGACTTCACAGCCTGGTGGATAACTGTTCTTTTTTCTTTTGTGTCTTCAATTACCTGTGTTAATACATATGCATGCAGAAACCAAATAAAGTAATACAAAAGGGGAGGCGTCTTCTCAGAGTTAAATTTTGCATGCTTAAAGAAAAGCTACCAAATCACACTGATGTACTGAATAGGTACACTTTTAAAACTCTGGCCTACTTATTCAAATTAGTCTGAAAAATAATAAATAACTCTGCTACAAACACCAGTCTCAACATTCAGAAAAAATTCTCAGGATTTATTCCCCTCTCCTGTGCTTAATAAAAATTCCCTCTTCTAATGAAAACTGGCAAAATAATTTTTTTCTATATTCATTAAAGGAAAAAAAAAAGGCTAGATAAGATTATATAATGTGTGAATGCTTATTTGAAATAAACAGATTTAATCCTACTCATCTCTATGTCACAAATTTAGCTCAACAGCTATTCTTTAAGCATATGAAATATTTAGATGTTTAAAAATAACAAGTTTAAATTTAATTTTGTACCTTCTTATTTTTCTTGTTACAGAAGAGCACATTTATCTTCTTTTATATTAAATCACTAAACACTGACCTTGAAAATAGTCTTTCATCATGACGTTTTATTTAATCCTTCTTACATAATTTTTCTATAAAATACTACAAGACAGAAAACCAAAATACTGCAAAAAAATTTTAACACCACAGAAATTAAAATGTGCATTTGAGTTCATGTGTACAGTCCCACCAAAAATAAAAATGACAACTCATGTGCGTGAATTTAAGTATATCTGTAAGGCTTTACAGCACTAAATCCTTAACTGGAAACATCTGACTATTACCTGTTGCATCATGGTCAAACTGCTCTTATAACTTACATGCACTGGAAAGCAGGTACCTTCCACTGACTCACTCTCATTCTCCCCTCCCTCCCCATCCCGAAACTTCATATAATTTATTAATTTTACCTCTATGGCAACACTAGTTTCCTTATTCTTAAGAAGCTGGAGCTCCTCTAAACGCTGCTTATCTTCATCTGACAAAACTGTAAATGTTTCTTCTGATGGGTCCTAATATGTATTGGGGGGGGGGGGAAACAAACATCCAGTAAACCTCACAGAACAACTTTCAGCCTTTTAATGTTTTTGCTTAAGAAACACAGCCGTTACCAAATCTTTACCTCAAAATTTACCTCATCATCCACTGGAACGGAAAAGTCATCTAAATGGCTCACACGTCCATCTTTGCCTATTTCATGGACAACAAAGTCCGAGTATCTGATAGGAAGAAACACGTGTTAAATTTGTAAAAAAAAAAAAAAAATCCACATCCTGTAAAGTCCTTACCCAAGAAGCTGTTTGTTAGCAGAATTCACTCAAGAATTTTGAATTCACATAAAAGAAACTTCAACTGTGAGAAAGTTGTATCTATTCCCACCCCTCAGAAGGATATCACGAGAATACAGAAGAAAGTCTGGCATGTCTAAATACAGCAGACTTCTTTGCAGGTAACCAAACACCTGCTGTAGTTATTCTGAGTCATTTTCTCACTAGCTTCCAGAGGTCACTAATGCATATCCTCAATCATGGTCATTACTGGCAATTAAGACTCTTCTGCATTGCTACAATGTGAATACAAACACATTAATTCTGTCACTTCAAGTAACCTGCAGAATAAAGTGCGTATTAGCTACTCTAAGCAAAGCAGGACAAATTCAGCTCTGTTACATATATTCAAATCTAGAGAACATCTTTCAAATAAACAGTTACTGTGCATACTTTATGAAGTTACTGTGCATACTTTATGACAGCAACAAAGAATTTCACTGTGACATTGTCAATCAAGTTATTATGTCCAACAATAAAAACATCTTGGCTTTAATAGAGCACAGACAGTCTATGTTGCAATTGCTAAATGATTTTTAAGTAGCATCTGCTTGTAAAGGAAAAAAAAAATAAAATTATTAGTCTATGAATGTTGAAGGATTAATAAAACTTCACTGTGGGAATGCTTGTACTATACCCTCCCAAGCCCCCATTTGCCATACTTCTGTGTAGGCATACACCATATTGGTAGAATTCCTTTCTGAGGAGTGTTATGTGCCCTCTCTCTTACTATCTGTAGCTGCCTACACATGCCAGTCACCGCTACCATAAAAACGCTAGGACTAAATTAATGATAGGTGTTATAAACTAGGATCAAAGAAAAACCATTCCACCTGGCTACCTTTGGCGACCTTGGTTCAAAAACTGGCAGATTTCCCAGAAGGAGGTTCAGCACAGACTGTGTTCCCAATGAGGGATTATGCTGGCTGCTTAATGTTGCATATAGAGTAAATACATACATAATATGTACATATAACTTTATTATGTAAAATGATCTACATATGAAGCCAGTATTTAAAAGCAGGGACTTCTTGGTGTGTAAACAAAGCACCCTTAACTGCTTCGCAAAATCAGAGCAACAATGGTTCTCACTTCAGTGAATGTATTTGCATTCTATCTTAGTCAAATATTTAATTTAAAAACCCTGCAACTTTCATTAAAAAGCTATTAAAACCCAAACATCTTATTAAGTATACAATATAAAATTCTACGCCCTGAGTTATAAAATTCCCTTTTATGTTTTATAAATTACATTAAAACTGATCAGACTATAATTTAAAGCCTAATGGTCCATTTGACAATATATATTTTAAAGACATCAGCACAAAAAAGTCCCAGAAAAGCAAAGAAGAACCAAAGAGGGATGGTTTCAAAAGCATTCTCCAGTGCATCTTGTAATAGCACTGAAGAGTGGTAGAAAAGGTGGGTGTACTGCATGAGGTTTTATGCTGTATGCTGCAGAGAGCTAGGCAAACAGCAAAGGCCAGTGTAATCATGTATTTCTGTCCATAAACAGCTTCTTTATTCAGAGCTCCATTTGACAGTAAAGAAGAAAAAACAAACAAACAAACCAAACAAAATCTACAAAAGACCCAAATTAAACCTTTCTTTCAGTCTCAGCACTAGGAAAAGAAGGTGAAGAACCTCCCAAGTGGCTGCACATAACCCAGTAGCATCCTGCGAGTCAGAAAAGGAAAATGGAGAACAACAGCTGCTTATCACGAGGAATTAACATACATACAAGACAAAGAGTTACCTCTCTTTTAAGATTCCAGAAAACCCTTTATGAGAGCTAACAAATTTAGTTATGCCAACATCACTTTCTGTCAGTCCATGCTTCATCATGTCTGCAAAGCTCTCTGGATCTCCATCTTCATCACTGTCCTCTAGTTCCTCATCTTCCTGCTCCTCACTTTCCTCATTGGGGATTATTTCATTTTTCATGTCCTCAAGCAGAGATTTGTCAGGTTGTTCTGTTACAGTCTCAGTGCTCTGCCCAGAGTCGTTCCCTGTCTTAGACTCCTCTGAGGTCTTCTGTCTTTTAATTTCGTCTGCATTAGCCACATCATCCTCAGAGTGAGGACGTTTCAAGGATACACTATTCATTTCTACAGTTTCCATGTTTAAGGCACAGTGTAGGATAGAAAGCCCTGAGAAGCAAGAAGAATGGCTTATTTCCTGTCTGTTTAAGAGCAATATCAATACATAGTCTCTTCACTCCAAGGACTCTGCACCCTGCAACAGTTCAGGAAAACCACATAACTTTCTGCATTTTTAAGTTATACATCAAGTAAAGATTTTGTACAGCTAGAAACAGTATGTACTTGGGAAGAGAGAAGGCAGATGTTAAGAGGACTTAATACCCACCCAAGAGAGCATGCATGTTAGGCTACAGAAGAACAGGATTCAATACTACACTGACCATTTACCACCATCATCACTCTTGCCAACTCTTACCATAGCTGGATCCATCCCCATGCATACAGGCTCTGCTGTGAATAGCAATTTAGTGCCTAAGAAACTTTTTTCTTCCCAAGACTTCTGTTAAACATGACTACTCTCAATTACTCCTTGTTCTACCAAGATTCCATCTTGCAAGGATTGAGAGGATGGTTCAGTTCCCCCAAACATGAAATCCCATCTCTTCTACCACACACAATCCCACACAGACATCAAGGTGGCAGCAATTCAGACCAAAAGATAAGAGGGATGAGATAACAAAATTGTTGAATGAGTAGGACAAACAAAACAACAAGGAAGTGACATGGTCTCCGAGAAGAACATGACTACTCACACTGGTGGAGCAGAGCTCTGACTCTTCCTTGACAACCTGAGCTGCCACCTTTGTGTCAGCAGAGCTAGTACCTTCAGATCTGAAAAACAGAGGAAAATTAACTCTTTGAGAAAGTTTTAGGCAAAAAAACCCAGCTACGAAAAAACATATGAATGTGATCATTACAGAAGCAGGCTGCTTCTGAACCCAAGTATCAGTAGTTAGATAGAAGCAGACACTACTCAGACAGACAAGTGAAAAGCAAATACAATTGTAGAAGTGTTACCAACCAATGACATAACACAATATTGCTATTTAGCGAGCTACAGCAGAGAAGTTCAGTTTTATTTCTACATATATAAAAGGAGACCAGAGTTCCTATAATTATGCAACAACAGGACCTTTCTCCCAGCATCACCCCACCAGCACATCGGTGTGTTGGGGATGAACTGCAGGTTTTGGTAGCAAGGGGCTGCATGAGAAAAGGCCATCAACTTCCCTGTGCTAGCCATGGCCACTTCCAGATGGCTCCATAAGGAACAAAACCCACCGCCTGCCAAAAGTCCAACTCATCAGATGAGCACACAGTGCCTCTAATCTGGGTTATTTAAGAAATGGAGGAACTGCCAGTGGCAGCACAATGGGAAACACAGGAGGAGGCATGTGACAGCACGCTAAAGAAGACATGAAGGGAGGCACGGGGAAGGGGACATTGTTGGGGACGTGGCTGGAGATACACTCTTGGAAGGAGGATCTCCACACCAGAGCAGGGTCACCCCCAAGAGGACTGCAGCCCGTGAAGGAACCCACACTGGGGCAGAGACACCCATAAGGGGACTGGGGACTGTGCAGGCACCCACATAGGAGCAGAAATGAGAAGGAAGGAGTAGCAGAAAGAAACCTCCATGCACCAACCTCAAGCTCCTGCACCATCGCTGCCTCACCCAAGGGACAGAGCATAACCTGTGGGGACAACCACGGGAGGGCAGGCAAGGAAAGCAGGGGAGGGGAGATGTCTGGAGTGAAGGGAAGGGAAAGGAGTTTTCCCCAACTGTTTGTTTAATTGCTTGTCTTCTTTGTATCTCACTAGCCAACTCTGGCTATGTTAACTGGCAATAAATTAAATTAAATTCCCCAAGTCAAGACAGTTTTGCCCACAACAACAGGCAAGTTCATAAGTTAATAGGATTCAGTTGTTACTAAGAAATTAATCTAGGCCCACAACAGCATTTTAGAGCTCCATACATCATCCTGTATTATTTCTCCAGTCACTAGATAGCATATTCTATGTAATTTTAAAGGGTATGTTTTTAAAGTAAGACTCATTACTAACTCGATAATCACTATGTGCTGGGTTGTTACCAGTTAGCTGTTAGCCACTGTTGATTTAATTGCTTTGACTTTCCTTTGTAGAGCTCACAAACTTAGGGTAAAGAGGTAGGAACAACTGTTTTAAACCACCTGAAATATGCTCAAATGAAGAACTGAAAATGGATGCTAGAAAAAATAATGGACAAAAGGGAAATAAGGAGAAACTTATAAAAAAAGTGTAAAGATTGCCTGAAGAGTAACAAAACACAAGCAGAAGAAAGCAGAACAATTAGCCAATCAGCACCTTCAAGCTGAAAGCACCACTTTCAGTTTGTCCCCAAATAAAAACTAAAGTACATAAAATCCTTCTTTTAAAAGAAAAAAAAAAAAAAACATAGCCAAGAGAAGCAATTCACCATCATTTCCAGATTCTTCTTCTATGTACCCAAATTTACGGAGCCTGGGTTATAAAGCATTGACATGGAAAAGGCTTCTAGACAGCTTGTGAATGTCTCCACATGGCGAACAAAACACCACTCGGCACAGTGAAATCCTCTGAGACACCTGTCAAAGGAGGTAACAGGACAAATCTTGTGTTTCTAAAATAAAATTGTAATACCTAGTTATTGAATGATACAAACTGTTAGAATAATTCAGCGCTGGCCACAGATACTCTAAAGTTGTCAGATAGGGCCTATTCTCAGAGCAGACGAATGACTCATATACAACGAAGTACTATCCTGTGCCAAATGGTGGCTGTCATCTGGGAAAATTTCTGCAGGATAACTACTTGAAGGAGCAAGTTGAAGTGAGTGGGGCACACACTGTCTCACTTGTGACTACTGAGAGGCGTCTATTATTTTTCTGACGGCTGCTCAACCCTCTCAGTCCTTTTCCTAGCAAACAGGTGTTTCCACAAAAGCCAGAATCAGCATAAACAGCGACTCTGCTGCAATTTCAACAGACAGAGTGTTTTAGCAGAGATTGAATTTACTACTACAAATAAAGGGCTTGATTCTCCCCAGCAAGAAATGCTGAGCGATTACTTCTGCTGTGGTACCTGTCAGGCAGACCCACGGGCTGGCAGGGGCTATGAGGTACTGCCCTCTTAAAGAATAAATAAAAGAGTAAGCACACGCCAGCTCTGGGAATGAAGCTGGTTTCTGGTGAGACGAAGCAGATCGGATTAAAAGGCGACCGACGAGAGGGCACGGTGATAGCGCAGCGCCCACACGCAACCGCCTCAGGCGGGCGAGGCGGCAGCGGGGCCCCGACCCCGGCTCCGCACCTACGCGGCGACGTCGCGCAGGGCCGGGGGCCGGGCCGGGCCGGGCCGGGCCGGCGCGGCGGGCAGCGCTCCGGGCGGGCCGGGCCTGAGGAGCGGCGGCCGATGCCGCGGCCCGGCTGTGCCGCTGCCAGCCCCGAGGCTGCGGGGGCTGGGCGAGAGCAAGCGAAGGGGCTGGAGCAAGCGGGAGGGAGGGAGGACGGGGCAGGAGGAAAGGGCTGCCGCCGGAGTCCCGACACCACGCGGCTGCCGCCCGCCCATCGAGGCAGCACCGGGGAAAGCCCAGAGCAAGCGGGGGGAAAGTTGCACCGAGGCTGAGCCGCCACCACCCCGTCTGGGCCGGCCGCGGGAGCTGCGAACCCGCCCCGCCGCGGAGGCCGCGGCTCCCGCCCGCCCGCCCGCCGAGGAGCCGCGGGCGGCCGCGGCCGCCGGGGGAGGGCGCGCCTCCGCCCGCCGCCGGGCAGGATCCCGGGGGAGGCGGGGATCGCCACTTACCGCACGCCGGCACAGGAGGACGGGCCAGGCGCCAGCACCGCGGGGAAGGGGAAGGGGAAGGAGGAGGAGGCGGCGGCGGCGGCAGCGGGACCGAGCAGCGCGGGCCCGCCCCGGCTCCGCGTGTGCGAAGGCGGCCTCCTGCCTGCGCCCGCCCCGGCTCCGCGTGTGCGGAGGCGGCCTCCTGCCTGCGCCCGCCCCCGTCGCCGCAGCCGCCCGGCCCGGCCCGGCCCAGCCGGCGGGGAGCGCTCCCGCCCGCGGCCGCCATTTGCCGGCGGCAGCGCCCCGGCAGAGTCGCCGCTGGGCGGTACGGGGGGCTCGGCCGCTCCTCCTCGGGGTGGGGGGGAGAGCGGCGAATAATGCCCGGCGCTGGCCGGCGGTCTGGGAGCTAACGCGGAAGGTGGCAGCAGCAGGGCGCCTTGCGACACCATGTTCGGGTTGAATTCAAAGAGTTTCCAGGCCGGGCCAGCCCCGGGGTGGGGGGGCGCGGCGGCCCCGGCTGCTGCCGGCGGGGGGGTGGTGGTGCCCATCGAGGGGCTGCGCTTGCACACGCTGCTGTCGCCTCTGGCCTGCTGGAGATTCCTTCGGCAGTTAAAACCAGATGGAAGCATCTAGGGGAAGCAGACAAGAATTTAGAAAAGAACAGCAACTCTGCAGAAAAAAAGTTTAATCTCCAAAATACAGCCACAGCCAAAGCAGGGAGTCGCGTCCATGAGACAGTGGCCTTCCTCAGCTCCCCTGATATTTGAAACAGATGGTGCTAACTGAACGTCAGTCCCAGGACAGTGGCACACTTGAGTACTGTTTCAAAACCATATCTATGCAAATCATGCTCCCATTTAAAACTAAATGAACCCAGGGTGGGTCTGTACTATGAGTGTCCTGGCATTGTCAGAATGTAATCTTATACCCTCCTTTCCATTTCAAGCAGTGGTGCAAAAAGCATCTTTTCATTAACTTCTAACACATATGATTTGTCTTTACTTTTAAGACCCTTTGTGTCATGTCTTAATCATACTCAACCTCAGACTTCCTCTTTGCTGGGCTGTTAACACCATTTTTTAGCTTCTCATACTTTTCATTCTCTAGTTGTAGTCTATTAATCATACTCATACTTGATGAGACTTAAAACTGCTATGCATATATGGGTGACATTTCCTCATCCCTTCTACTTACTTTCATATTCTACTCCAAGAGAGGAGGTAACACAATGGAGTGCTTTAGTTTTGATTTTTAAAATCCCAGCTAAGCATGCACTCCTCTGTGGCTAGCATATAAAAGGCCACATCAAGGAAATTCATGTTCAAGGAAATTCCATGAAAGGAAGGAGCAAAGATATGTGACTATCCTTAGTTCTGAACAGAGACAGATCCATAGAGATTTACCAGCCTCTAGGAGATCAAAAATTTGTCTTCATCACATACCTTTAGTTTATCCCCTGTCCACCCTTCACACCTGGAATTTAAATAACCTGCTAGAAACCAGTAGGGGTATCAGGAGTGGGTTTAAGGTGCTCCTGTGAGCCAGTCAACAGTGGACTGGAAACAGCAGTAGACATTAGCGATCGACAGGGCAGAGTGTGGTACTTCTGGAGACCATAGCATCACTGAGGAATCCAGAGCTGGGACTACTGCTGTTCACCTCCCAGTCTGTCTCGGTGGTAGGGGCAATACAAAAAGAGCTATGCATTGTTTGAACATTGCTGTCATCTGACCAATTACTATAGGTGAGGTATGGAGATGTTGAAAGGTAGTTCCTTCACCTCTCCCAGGCAAAGGCATATTATCTGGCTGAGAGGATCCTTCAGTGAGACTTCTACCATGCAACAGTCCAACTTTTTTTTCTCATGTAACTTCTTGCTTCTTTCATTTGGCATAGGAGAAGTTCCCTAAAATACTTATTTTTCTTCCTCCAAATTCCTACATTAAGTACCTCCTGTCTACGAAATCCTTGTCAGTAATTAAGTAGCTTGTATGTTACAACCTGGGCTTAGTATGATAATAACCCTACTGTTAGTTCTCCCTGTTGACTATGTTCATCTATCATCCATTACCATTAGCTTGAATTTAATAGAATTTGGAGTGGTATGAAGTGCCTCATACAGTGAAGAACCAGCATTTTGAAGGACCTGCAGGTGCTACCACAAAGTAAATAGCTAATAATATCATTACTATGCATTTCTCAAGTTTTCTAATATATTCAGAAAGGTTTATTACCCTTTTCTCAATACCAGTAAGCAATCTCCAACATATGAAAGAACTATTTTCCTATGTCTGAGAATCTACAGATAAAATCCTTGAGACCATCCTTCTGATGGTACAGGGGCTGGAAAGAAGGAATTTAGTTCTGCTTCTGAGATAAAACCGAGACATTCAGGCAAGTAGAGATGATCAGTACTTAAAAGATGGCATGCTCAGTCACCTGTTACTGTCTACCCCTATCATCACTTCCAAGTGAGGGCTGGCAAAGGGCACACAGTCATCACCACTTTCTCTTTTCATTGGTCAAGTGATCCTTTTATGTAGAGAAGTATAGTGTAAAATATAATAAGAAAATAATTATACGACTGCAACTTCAGCTTGATTTTTTCCTCTGGTTGGTTTAACGATTAAAAATATTCTATTATAAATGGCCTAACATACTCATCAGGTAGTATCATTAAAATATCTTTTTAGTCTCAATTAAAATGTATCATGGTTTGAGCCCAGAAGGCAACTGAGCACCACACAGCTGTTCACTCACCCCTTCCCCCACAGCTCTGAGAAGGAAAAAATGAAGTAAAAGGCTTGGGAATTGAGATAAGGACAGGGAGGGATGGCTCATGCATTACAGTCATGGGCAAAAGAGAGACTCATTAGGGGAAGAAAAAAAGAACATTGCTTTAATTCAAACACTAATAAAACCAACACTAACAGACAAGGTGGGACAGTGAGAAGCGCCACCACATCCAAAGACCACCTCCCCCCACCCCTCCCTTCTTCCTGGGCTCAGCTCTGCTCCTGATCTCTCTGCCTCCTCCCCCAGCAGTTCAGGGGGCAGGGGATGGGGGTTACTGTCAGCTCAGCACTCCTTCCCTCTCAGGAGATGGGGTGAAAGCCGTACATTCCCCCTCCTGCTCCGTGTGGCTCCCCTCTCACTGCAGACAGTCCTCCATGAACCTTCCCCATCGTGAGTCCTTTCCATGGGATGCAGCTGTTCCCATGATAATTTGGCATGGGTCACCCCTGCGTGTTGCAGTCCTTCCAGCCCCAAACTATAACAGCGGGGGACACTTCTCGCCTCAAAGTCCTGGTTTAATTTAAACACAGACGCCTGTCCTGGAGGGGCCTTCTCCACAGGCATCAGGTTGGCCTCTGCTCCACCATGGATCTCCATGGGTGGCAAGGGGAGGCCCTGCTGTCTCACCACAGGATACAGGGGTTTCTGATCCCCCTTCCTCCTCCTTCCTTCCACTGACCTGGGTGTTCACATAGGTGTTCTTGTAACTCTTCCTCACAAGTCCCAAACCCCTCTCAGGTTCCCCTACTTAAATACGTTCTCACAGAGGCACAACCACCATCACTAATTGACTCAGCCTTGGCCAGAGGTGGGTCTGATTTGGAGCTGGGGCGGCTTTTGAGAAGCTTCTCACAGGGGCCACCACTGTGACCCCCTCCCCTGCTACCAAAAACCCCATCACTCAAATCCAGGACAAATGTGAGTATCAGTATGTTCCCACAGAAACTTTATTTAATGAAACATAAAGGAAGTTTGTTTTGTGGAAAAAACTTATGACCAATCATAGTTATGGCCTGTAATAAGTTTATAATGTCTTCCTACTCACAGGCTCCCCAGGAGGGTAAATCAGGATAGCATGTATTGGCAGATGGGAGCATAAATCTGGGTAGGAAGAGAACACAAGTGAGAAGCTTGTTGAGTCAGTCTCCTCCAAAGATGCTCCTCAAAAACCCAAAGGTACAAAGTTGAGCTGTTCCCACTCTGTGGAAAAAACTAATAAAATAGAGCAGCAATTACTGCACTCACTCTTCTTCAGTTTTATGCCTCCCAGGGGCACAGACAATCAGGCAGATAAGTTGTAATTTTACACCTCTTTGCACCAGCTGCACTTAACTGGTCTGATTTCTACCTGTCACTAATAGCACTACAGAGAATTCAAATGAAAAAACTATTAAAAGCCTAATGTATTTTTCATATGTAGGTTGTTTGCATTTCTAATGCTTATTTTGAAGCCTTACATGAAGTGAAAAGTGGAGGTGATAGTTCATTGCCATGCAAGATCTGGAAGTACAGTATTATTTTAAAAAATGAAGTTTTTTTGGAGATAGAGAACTTAATACATAAGGTAAGTAATTTCAGTGAGGAGGTTCTCAGAAGAACGTTGAAAACAGTCCAAAAAGAATCATACAGAATTCCAAAATAACTACAAAAAATGGGTCTCAGAGAACATAGATTATCAAGGTTTATAGTGCTTTAATAGGCCATTGCCTTTAAGTTAATTCTTCCCCTTTTCCCTTCCCCCATTATTTTTTTTTAAATGAAAAGATGCTTATTTTTCAAATTAATCTCAACATATCCCTTGGTCAATTGGTCTACAATAGGAGAAAGGTGGAAAAGCATCTTACTTAGACAGACAATGAGAATTTTAGGCACAGAGGACTGGGGGTTTTTTTAATCAATTTTGTTCCTCTCTAAAAAATGATATAAAGGGAGCTGTAAACCAATTAGCAGGTACTGTGCTGTACAGGGTAATTTTAAATTAAGAATGTATGTGACCATAGGAGATTAAGTAAAACATCAACCATAGGATTGAGAGGTAACTGTGGAATATATTTTATTTTTATACTTTTGTTTCACTGTTAGAGGTTTGATTCAGTGATGTTGTAAAGCTTTGCAGCAGCGTAGACAAAACAGGATGTTATCACCCACAGATGAAGTATCTTTGAGTGGCAGCATTTATTTTTTGCAAAGACTGTAAAGAGCAAGTATTACAAGAAACAGGAATCTGAGCTGGGGGAATAATTATGTATTTCTGCCCCCACCCACAATTTTCTCTGAAGGCCTTTCACTTCCAAGGGCTGAAAGACCTTTCTGTGTGATTTGTGCTAGTGCCACGTGCATGGAAGGAGGAAAATGGCTGAGACAGGTCACAGAGCCTGAAGTATGAGCTGCCAGCAGGGCTGGCTGCTCCCGCTGCTCCCGCTGCTCTCGCAAGGGCGACAAAACAGCGAAGATGCTGAGCAGTGCGGGGTGGGACCATCTCCTGCTGAGAAGCTGCTGCCTCACACGCAGGAGGAAAAGCAGAAGGCTCCAAAGGCAGAGGGAGAAAATGAGCTATCCTGGCAGCTCATGCTGCTCAAGTGCTGGCCTGCAGGGCAGCAGGGTGTGCTTTTATATGCCTGCCTACCTTGCTTGTGTCTGCTGTCATACTGGGTTTTCCATGAATTTTCTTGGCTGCCTTTGATCACTGTTATTGGTGTGAAATTTTGTCCCCTATTAAACTCCTGATAAAATGGCTGTTGTCCTCAGTATGACTGGATTTGGTCACTGAAAACACTTCAGAAGTCACAGCATTTATGTCAAAGATTGACAGACATGAAACTAAAATGGATTATGGCAATACCTGTGGTATTTTTTTACTCATGTGAATGACTTTAAAATCTCATTCCCCATCATCCATACAGAAAATTCCGATACCTGTGTTTGGTTAACTTCTAGGTTGTAGCCACAATGTAGTATTCCCTCTTTACATGCCTAATTCTTCACATCATTTGCAGACAATAAAATCCAGAATACAGGCAATCCTCCACCTTTCTATCACACTCCTCTTTCCTGCTGCCTGGTGATATGATTGGTTGTTCATTCACTTATGGAGTTGTCCAAACTGATTAGCACTGGCAAATGTAATTCCTGGGTCCTCCTGGCTACTTGACAAAAGGAGCACAACTGACTTCAGGCTACTCCTTCAGGAGTATAGTAAACACTCATGATTTCAAATAGGAAATAGATAATGGGAACATATTGCACCACAGTACCATTTCACAGCAGCTTGTTTAGCTGGGCATTCACTGGGCCAGTGCATCAGTACTGGGAACACACAAATACGCTCTCCTATGCAGCTGAGGATGAGGACCAGAATCTTGAAAATATCCCAGTGAAGTTTGCCTGTTATATGGAGTGAGAGGTACTTGCCAATTTTTAATTGTCAAGCTTACTGTCTGGCATGACAACATATTTCTGTTGGAGAAATTATTTACAGGCAGTTGGAAGGTCTGTCAGGAGGCTGGCTCAGTGGCAAACTTAGAGTAAACCTTTCAGTGAACCCAGTCCCTCAGGTACCTGCTTGGTGGTCACCTGGGAACATGGATTATGTCCTAAGAGCAACCACCTTCACTGTATTTTTCAGTATACAAAATTACTTTGTAATTATGAAATAAGTGCAAAGTTAGGGAGGATTATGCTTCCAGTCTAAACTTGGCTGTGGACATGGTGGAAAGTGTATAGTGGGCTATTACAGTGCTTGATTCAGGTTTTGTGTGATAATTGCTGATGTTGCTGATGAATAGTAGGGGGAAAAGAAATCTGAAAAAGCCCTAAATCAAATGATAAAATAAAATATTATTTTCATATTTCTGCTGCCAGACAGTCATGCAATCCATGGAGTTCCTACACAAGGTTTAAAATGTTGACAGTGGAATTCCAAATATGGTTTTAATATCCAGATAACCTCTGAATCTAAACTTTAATAAAGCTTTTCACCAAAATGAGATTTTAATTAGTCAACAGTATATTCAGACTCTTTTGTTAAAAAAAACATTTACTTCTCCAGAAAGGCACCCAAAACCTATACTATTCATCCTACTCTGTTTCTGTGGAAACTGTGTGTTGGAGTGGAACAGGAGAAACAGGGGGAGAGGAGAGGTGAATTGTTTTTGGCTGAAGTCCCATTTGCCAGTCACAGTTTCAACTCGGGTAAGTCAGAGGAGCAAACCCTCAGTGCTGAAGTCCAGACAATTCTCTTCCCTCCTCCCCTTAAATTGTGGTGAGGGAGGAGTCTGGTTCAACAGATACCATTCAAAAAGTGGTTGCTTAAGCAATTTGTCTGTTTTTTTTTCCCCCGATTTTTACTCATATTAAAGAAGTACTATTTACAGATTTTTTTATGCAATAAGAATTGTATTCAAGCACTAATGTTAGTCAGTATCTACCTAAAGTGGTAGATCAAGGTTTGCTCTGAAATTAGACTTCCATTGACAGACATGTTGCACAGTCCCTGGTCTTCTGAAAAGCACCATTGTATCCTTGAGAGGACACTCTCCTCTTCCAAGACTGAAAAGACACCTTTTTATCATTCTGGAGCTCCCAAAATATGCATGTTTTTGATGACTTGCTATGAAACACAGACAGCCTTGACTCAGCTCTTAATTTTCTGTTCCTTGATAACCATTTAACTGACAGTCATATTGCTTTCTCCTAGAGTAAGACACTTTTCTCCAAAATAATATCTAAATTAACAAAAGAATATATTGTGATTTTTTTCTGTTGTTAATCAATATTTGCCTGCTACCTGTGGGTGTGGATCAGGGTAAAAATTCTAGCATGATTCAGTTGTGACTGATGTTCTGTAGAAGGTGGTGGTGAGGTCTGTTTCTACCACATACACACTAAAAATGACCAGAATGTCATTGCGGTCTGCGGCTCCAGGTTTCAGAGCCTGGGCATTTTCCTGTCTAGCCTGAGTACACACATGATGCCATAGAAGACAAAATGGAAATGTGTGGCATTGTAACATTATGTACAAAGTTCAGTAGAGGATTCGGAATTGCTGCAGGAAAAGAGGAAGGAACAGAAAAAGTAGCTTGCAAGAATGGATATTACAGGGAAAAAGTAACTAAGAAAATAACATTATCTTTTAAAATTCAGATGTAAGTGTGCACAGACACAAGAATTTTGGATTAATTTCTTACAGGTAGAAACTAAAGGGAAGGAACAAACTCCCAGGGGCAGTAGCTGGGCATGTTCAGGCCTCTGCATGGAGCAGTGAATACCTACTTCTTGCTCTGCTGATGCTTCAGCTTCTTTGTAAGACATTAAAATCTCTTCAAGTCTCTCTCTAATCTCTATGCACAGGAGTTAGCAGTCAAACATGAAGAGAGTGAACTGGAACAATTCAGGGAACCCTGCAGCCTTTTCCCTTTGTATGCCTGTAGTGTGTTGTGCTGTGCATGAAAGAAGCAGGAAGGGCAAAGAGAAAAAAGCAGAAAAGCAGGCAGTTGGTATCAGGCACTGGTGCTGCCTTCATTCTTTTGAGTATTAATGTTTTCATAAACTACAGCAGAGTTGCAGTTCAACCTAACTTTTCAGTTTTATTTGATTTGTAAACCATTCTACATTTTTAAAAAGTGTTTACTGTTTACAGTTGGCAGGTCTGATCGCACTCCTCTTTAGGTTATTCAGGCTTTGAGTTTGACAGTTTATTAAATATTTGTTTGTTGAAGTGCTTATTGCTGTTCACCCATTTGTAATGAATAGGAAGTTCAGGCCACACAAAGACATTATTGATACAGTCAGAACATGCCAGAAACACAATACATTGAAGCAACACTCCATTAACTCAAGTTAGGTAGTGCGGAAAAGTGATCACATTTATATCAATATATGCTTTAGGAGACAAATTAGCCTTTTATTCACTGTAATCCATAAAATTTATCAGTCACAAACCAGAAGGCATTAATCAGCAGCTATTTGGCTCTACACTCCTCCCTACAATAGGGTCTGGAACTGCCCTTTACAAACTGAGAAAGTGTGAAAAGCTCTCTCCAGCGCAGTATGAAAGTCCCATTTGAAAATCATGATAGCCATGCTAAGTAAACAGCCTTCACAGAAACACCGTGGCTCACAGCTGCATGAGACATCACACAACAGCCACAGGTGGCCAGTTCCTATACAGTGACTTTCCAATGCACAACACGCTTCTCTGTGGATAGACTGTTCTTTGCATAGGTCCATTAAGTTTTTGTGCCAGTTAGTCATCACTGGTCTACAAGTAATAATTCCATTTATCTTCTTGGTGTTAGTTTTCCTGCTACAGAAATACATTTGAGGATAAAGTGGCAATTACAACATAGATTATCGTGTACAAATGTACTGTATTTCCAATGCTTTCTCTTGTGCTGACAACCATAGAGTCTAACAAACCACAAAAGCTTATTTCTGTATCTTGAAGCATCCCTCTACACAGCTGTTCAATCACATACCCATTTAGGATACACTCAGAAGATACCCCTTCAAAACAAATCCATAGTAAGTGTGTTTTTCTACAAAATGCTTTTACGTAGTGTGTGGGCAGCAGCTGCATCCTCTAGCAGCGCACAGTATCTGCCATTGATACGATACCAAAAAAAAAATGCCCTACAACACACTGCAGACAGATTTTTAGAAGGGTTCTGCTCCAGGTAGGTTGAGGAAAACTGAATGGGCTCCAGGGAGTTCAAGGTAACCAGCTCACAGTGCTGTACCCAAGTTAAAAGAACTTAGGGTCAGGATTTTTCATACCTTTTACAAAAACTGCAGACATGACAAGGGCAAGTCACATCAACACAACCCTGCTCAATAACTGCTTATTGATAAAGGCATGCTCGTTTTTTCTCAGCAAATATAAATACAACAAGCAGGCAGCTTGACTGACTGCATGGCTGCAACCGAAACAATGAGCCTTAAGCAAAGTTGCAGGTCAGACGAGCAAACCCATGATTTGCTTTAAAGAAAAAGATGCCAAATTCTGATTTTCTATTGTAATATTCTATTCACATAACTCACATAGAGACCATAGAGACAGTTGTACTTTCCGAGCTAAGAATACCAACTAAAGAGCTATATTCATTTGACTTCAAATATATTTGAGACACACTGTTAAAAATGTGAACAGAATTTAGACATTGGGAAGAATGAAATTCAACTAGTCCAATGCGAAGATCTGAACTTGGTGTAAATGAAAAAGTATTATCTTCAAATTGTAACCCTGCAACTTTTCTGGCACCCCTCAATCAGAATCAAGGTGTAAGGTTCAATGCCCATTTTAAAAGCTGTGTAACTTATAAATCACAATATGGTCATTAGCTGAAAATAAATGTGATGACAATTGAACCAATTTCTGATCGCTCAACTTACCAAATTTGTAAAGCCAGAACTCTCTGATTTGCAAATCATGTTTTCTCAAGTTTGAAAAAGATACAGAAATCCCAAGACAGTGTCCAAATGACACAATAATTTATACCATTTGTACCAATTTTAAACACTGATTCAAGTTCAGACTGGAAAAGGTTCTTCATGGAGAGGGTGGTCAGTCACTGGAACAGGCTTCCCAGGGGAAGTGGCCACTGCAGCAATTGTGTCAAATTTCAAGAAGCATCTGGATGAAGCCCTTAGTCATACAGTTTAGTTTTAGGTAGTCCTGTGAGGAGCGGGGAGTTGGGCTTGATGATCCTTATGGGTCCCTTCCAACTTGAGATATTCTATGATTCTAAATTCAAAAGGTACATTTTAAAGAAAATATGTAGAAACCCCATCCAGAAGTCCCATTTTAAAACAACTTTGGCAATTAAGACGCAGATAGGTTCCATTAAAAAGTAGTAAGAAGATGGTGGCCTATGACACCACTACTTTTTTCCATGAGTAGTAAAACCAATGAAGGTTGTTTTTTGATAAATTTGTAGCCTGTGTTCTCTACATCTTCCCACCATGATGCCATCAAAATATTTTCCCAGTCTCTCTCTTTGTCTCCTGCACTTCCTTTCAATACCCTCAGGTCCTTCTAGAGCTCAGATGCTTTCCCCCACCTTGTAATATTTCTAGCTCATCTGTATATTGTTCTAGATGCCACTTTTGTCCTCTGCTTGCCCTTTTCCAGCTTGTTGCCTGGACCACAGTAGGAGAATGGGTTGACTCACTAGCGAGGATGCAGCAAGTCCTGCCAAATAGAGTAGAAGGCTCCTGAGTTCTCCTTCCCTTCCTGTCAATGGAGACATTAATAGTGACTATCCTTAGTATCCTCATAGTAACTTTGAGACTTCTAACCTTTTGCCAGCTTCATTTGAAATTGGACAATGAATTAAAAAAATATCAGATGGGGACCAACCCTTCATAAAACTTTATTTTCTTAGAAAATATGCTAAGGAAATATTAATAAAAATCCCATAAAAAATAAACCAGGAGTAAAATAGCAATTCAATTAGCTTTAGGGATGATTCACTTAGATATTTTAATTAGTTTAGAGTATTAGATTGCTTGCACTCAGTACAAATAAATAATTTTCCACTTCAGAAAAAAAAGCTTAAGATTATAATTTAGAAAGAGGTTAAATGAGTTATGAGATGAATAAGTTATTTAGAGTCAAAACTTTAAGAACCTAACTAAAAATTTCATTTGCAAATGTTGTGATGGTAGCATTTCTTGGCATTTTAAAATGACTGTGTTGCGAGCTGTAGTACTTATGCAGGGGAGAGCAATTTGACATATTTCTGTTTAGATTGAACACTTTTGGTCTTACAAAAGGATGGGTTTACAATTTAAATTAAATACTGCTTGAATAAAAACTATGTCTGGTTAACTGAGTGTCTGGTGTTCATGAATAGATGTCTTTGTTTTATTGCTTAGAAAACAAACAGAAATGCATCATGATAACAAACATGAAACTTTTGAGGTAGCTGTTTTGCAGTTTTCAGACATTGCAAACAGAAGTTGAGAGTTAGGGTACCATGACATCATTAATTAAATTAAATCTTCTTTAAAGGATGAATGTAGTAAAAATAGAGATGTTTTTAAATTCTAAGTGGTTAAATATACAGGGTGAATTGTTACTATCTAGAAATAGGGATTATTCCTTTAGCCAGAGGTCAGGCCTCAGAAGTCCCCCAAAAGTAAGTCTTAAGAAACAGGAAATTAATAATATGCTACTTTAAGAAAAACAGAGAAAGAATCTGAAATATCTATGCTCTTTTACTGTCTGCTGGGCAGGCATGATGAAGCAGTGATTAAATTCAGAAAAAAAAGAATTTTTATACACACACTATTCAACAAACTCATTATTAATTTAAAACAGCCTAAACTTTCTTAGGTCCTGTCTAAACTGCAAAAGTGTTGTGCTGCAAAATATACCCTAACCCTGATCCCTTGGTTGCTCTAGATTGGAGACCAGACAGGAGAGCAGTACAGCTGCTTTCTGGCCTTCTGCCCAGTTCTTATTCTACCCCTCAAAACCAGGTGGTGGAGAAGGTCTAGTGTGTCTGGATTTCATTTCAATGTAAGGCTGAGAAATAGCTGAGGATTCTGGGTCCTGAATTTCAGATCGACTCAGTGATCTGCTGGCCAATGAGGCTGCCATTTATTGCTATATGACAAACTCTAATTTACGGTCTAAGATCACAGAAATAGTTCTCAGCTCTGCAGGTCCTGTGTAACTACAGCTTGTGTTAACAGATTTAAGCTAATTTTAACTCATTTACCTGTGTTTATCCAGCAGTGTAGCCTGCTAATTTTCTAGGTTACTAGCTCATTAATTCAGTAATTTAGCATAGAGTAACCGCAGGTCATCAATAACAGGCCGCTGCTATAGTACCTAAGCTGGCTCATTTAAAGCTAACACTGACCTGCTTATGCAAGTTGCACCTGTATCTTTGTCTGCAGTGGGTGTTTAAAAAAAATTTAGGAAGGCATGTTTGATCCTGATAGAATAAAGGAAAATTACCAGGCTATGATGAAAAGCTGAACCATTTTGTCTCAGAGAGAGGAAAAATTAAGTTACACAAGGCCACTGATGTCCAAAAATAGGACAGGAAAGGAAACATGGCTTATACTTTTATACCTTGTGATCTCTTCCTGAAAAAGTCAGATTAGAAAATGTTCATTAAGTCCTCTGAGTGTAGTCTTATCTGCATAGCTAAGTGGATAAATTAAAGTCATGTTCTGCTACTTGGTATCCATCCCAGCTATTTTGTGGTGTGAATATGAATTATGGCAGGTGTACTGTGATATTATTCTGGGGGCCTGCACAATTCAACACAACTTCTATTTTTGTCTGTCTACTTATTAATTTTCCATTTACCTCTGGAGTATGAGGGACCATACAGCAGTTTAAGTCCCTGTTTTCACATGACTTTCTTCATTTCTGTACAGCTATTTCATTCCACCAACGCAAAAAGAGACTCTGGGACAGCTGTGTTCCAGCATGCTGTGAGCTGTCTGGGGACTTGCACAACCTTCCAGTGGTCTTCTGGGGTGACCCTAGCAAAGAAGATAATTCTGCGTGGCACACTCTTACAGAATATTACTTTTTGTAAATTTGAGGAAGAAAGGATCAAGCAGGGAGTAATTCAATGCCAGAAAATGAAAATAAAATGCATCTACTGTCACATTCACACCAGACAGCTTTTGAGGCAGTTTGTCTCAGATTTTAGACTGGGGCAAAAAGGGCTGTACTGTTGTAAATTCCTGCAGCAGAGATAGTGAAGTGGTAACCTAGATATGGAGCAGACCTTGAAACGACAAATGGACAGAGCCCATGGATTTCTGAAAGGATGGACTCACGTAGAAACTGATGATAGAGCCACCAGGTAAAAGGTCTGTTCTTTGTTATAGATAGAATTACAGCATCACCACAGTATAACCTGCTCAGGTATTGGTGTGGAGGAGAGCAGACAGCATAGTATGACCCTTCCTGTGGTCAGAGACAGAAGTCTGCTGTCTCCTTTTCCCCCTTGGGCCTCTTATTCTGGTGGGTATGTGTACACATAATCCAATATAAATTCCAACTAAGGAAAATTTATCTATGCAATTAATGATTGACTCTAGCCATGGTTTAGCTGGTAACTATTAAACCTATTTAAAGCTGGGATTAGAGGCTTAGCAAGAACAAAGTGCCTTTTTATCTATACCTACTGAATTCTGTGAGTATTATACAGGTATTAGCATTAAAACACTGTTCCAGGGAGTGTTCATGGTTAAGTCCCATGTGTATTAAGTGAAGAAATAATTTTGTGCTTGCAGTGTTTGGTCTCCTGTCACTTTTAGTTCACAGTATGCTTTCTAGCTGAAAAGATAAAAATCAGATTTATTTTTAGCTAGCCTTGGCATCCTAATTCAGTATGCTTTTAATGTTCAACTGTGTATTTTCCCTGTGTCTGCTTGGTGAGTCTTATAAATGATTGAAATATGAGAAAATCACAGTGAAATTGCTGGAGAGAGCTAACTTCCTGTATCTGTTCTACAGCTTATTGGCTCTCTCCATTCAGTGGTTTGCTAATTGGCCACCAGATTATAACAGACTTCTACCAGATGCCAGGAAAAATTCCAATCGGGGACCTCCAACTGATTAATATATTCTTATGGCACTGCTGTTTGAAACCGTAACTGGTAAACCTCCCTTTTATCTGACAGTCCCAGTCTCCCAGCAAGGGCCTCCTCACCATCACAATTTCTATGTAAGAATGCATTAATATGAAATACTATAGGTTCTGTAGACTGGCAGCATGGGATATAACTGTTTCTAAACAGAAAAGAGAGGTGAAATGAAAGCACAGTAAACACATAAAATATTAATTTAAGGCTTAGTATGATACGAAGTGTTACAGGAGTGATTTTTTTTTTTTTTTCATTTCTTCTCTCTGTGGGCAAAATCAGATACATATTTGGTGTAAAGGACCCTCATCCAGCAGAGATTTAAAAAACACAAGAAAAACAAAACCAAAACAACAAAGATTTGAGGATAACCTGCTGCAAGTAAGCCTTAGACAAAGGCCTAAGGTGCATCTTGAGTTCTATTGAAAAGGGACCTGGGAAGAAGGAAACAGTGGTTGCCAATAATTTAGAGAACAAGTGGAAAGTCAGAAGGAACAAGTTACAACATCAAGCATAGTTTCTTGAGTTGCTCTTTCCCTTCATGTCCAACAAGCTGCAGCCCCCACATCTTTCCCAAGCTGTGTGTGATATACAGGGTACACACATCTCACATCATCAGGTTCTTTGGCTGTCTAAGCAATTCCAGATTTTAAAAGGTAACAGCCAGCTGTAAACTCCTGAAATGGAAGAGCATCTGGACAGATGTACTTTTACATGAGGACCAGGCTGGCTCTAGAGAAAAGGAGACTAATATGCTGGCAATGCAGATTTCCATTACAATTGATATTGTTCATTTTACTGCAGATAAGATATTTCCATATTTCTCTTATTTGCAGGTAGATTCTCAGTACTATTTCAACATGGTACTTTAGTTTGGAATGGAATTCTTGATCTTGAGCTATGTATTATTTTGAGGAAAGAAAGAAGAGACAGGGGTCCTTGTTCAAAGTTTTGAACAGGGCAGACAAAGATGCTATAACCAGAACAGTATTAGATAAATCAGTATGTGGACAAAACCATCAACAACATCACATTTCCACATGCATTTCAACTATAGTTCAAAGGAAGAGACAGAAAAGGCACAGCCTGTTCTCCTGGATTTTCAGTGATAAGGGGCATGCTGTGATTGTATGCGCTGGATCTGGCAGTGTATTGAGTTCACAGTATCACTTCTTGCTCCTTTCCCCACAGAAATGGTACAGTGCATGCAGAAATTGTACAGTGCATTGTTCCACTGAATGCAAACAGCACTGAGCGTACTGGTAAACAAATAGATTTGGATGTATCCTACTATCAGCTAATCAGATGTGCATTCTATTACCATTTTGCAATTGGTTCTTGCCATTCTGCTTTTTCTGCCGTTTTCTGCAACCGTGTTCTTACTTCAAGAATAACACAGAAGTTAAGACAGAGGAGGAGATTTTAGGAAATAGACTTATATGCCTATTGTAACTAGTGTTTGAAGGGAATAAAAGCCCTTATTTTCAAAACAGATTAAAGTCAGGTATCTGGACAAAGAAGAAATAGTTGTCCTACACTGGATTTCTTCCTCACTATGAACTGAAATAGCATAATCCTTTAGTTCTGTGCTTAATCTCTCTCTGTATCAAGGCAGCCCAGCTAGTAAAGTATCAAGCGGTCTGGAGGGTGGGTAAAAATCTTGATACTTAGAAGTTACTGTACATAGATGGACATATTGTGTGAATGAAGTTTTACAGTGCAGTGATTTTAATGGCTTGGCTTCAGTAAATACTGCAATGAAGATATACTCTTTGGTGACAGTATTTACTTTCTCAATGCTTATTACACTTTGCAGCTCTGAAGGCAAAAGCATGTGAGTATTTCCTACCACAGTCATTTGTGTTACTACAATGAATGGCAAAGTGGGTGTAAAACATGACTAAATCAAACCCAAAAAATCAAGCCCACTGAATTAATTTCTAAGAAACGCTGCACAAGGCCAAACTGCAATGGATTAATTCTCTGTGCTTTGAATGAACGTAGCTGACTTTACAATATATTCACTGTTATATGATGTCACACATCTTATAGCAGGAGCACAGGGAATTTCATGTGCCTAGAGGTGGATAATCGGTCTTTATTCAGTTCTTTGAAAGTAACAAAGTTCATTTATGAGTGTTCTTTGTGAAGGCTGGAAAGAAATGCTTGTTGGCTAACAAGCCAAACCAGTTCTACTTTTATTTGAATAATTAGCTGTAACATTTTCTGCTTAAAAAAAAAAAAAATGCTGTTTCACATGGTACAGATATGGTATAGACATATCCAGATAGAATGAAACTGACTGGCTAGTTCACATGTTATGAACCGGGCTGGTAATGCCTATCACTATTGAAGCTGGCTGACATTTCATTTTGTAAGATCCAGTTACTGTTAACTTCGTAAAATTTTAATCATATGGGATGAAATATCCCCTACTGAGTAATGAAATAACTCATACTTTTTAAAGAATTTTGTTTTGATCATATTAAAAGAATCCTGAGATACTTCTTGGAAATGTCCCTTTAGCACAGTAGTTGCTTGAATCCAGTATGTAGTAAAGGCTAATTAAGCCAAAGTGGCACTGTTCCGTGCCTTAGTGGTAAACAACAGTGTAGTGATAACTGTAGTTGCTAATGCATGTTGCCTGTGTAACTGAGCCATTGTTTACCAGCTGGTTACTTCCTATGAAACAAGACAAGCTTTCTCTGCTGTGGAGATGAAGTTCTTGAACAGCACCCAGACAAACCAGTTTGGCCAGTGCTTCTTTACTGGCTGTTCCACTCACAGAAGTTTATTGCAGAATGCATTGTAACCAGAAAGTTTGTAAAGGAACATTGGTCCTTGCTGAGTTGTGGTAGGGCAATGGCAGTTAATTTTACAGAAAGGTGTTGGTGAGGGTGTTGTAGTGATGTCACACTGAAGGATGTGTGAAGAAAGGACATCTGGGGCACTACTGACATAACATGGCATCATCCTACTAGTCAGCTGGTGTCTGATTTTTCTGAAGGCTGTGAAAACATCTTGTATCAAGTAAAAGTACAGGGGAGGTTGCGGAGAAGAAAGAGGCTTTATTCCTCAAGAGAAAATGAGTCAATTGCTTCCTCTTACATTAAGCTTGAGCTTACAGTTTGTCTCTTGTTGTTTTCATTGTGTCTATTTTTTGTGTAGCCCAAGCCAAGAGAAAAGAAAACTGGGTAAGCCCTGCATCTGATTTCTAATGGATCCTCATCTCATTGGTTGGCAACCCCTATCTTCAAGTAGGAAGCTGAGGTTTCATAGAAAGAGGCCTTAATATTGAAGACGTGCCTTTGCAATCCCTATGAAAATCTTCTCAAATTTGGCCAAGTTATGAGATGTTGTAAAACAGTATTTTGCACATGTTGGATAGAGACATGTGAGAGTTTAATATTTAAGTGTCAAAACACTCCACTTTCACTTAGCAGATAAAACTCTCACATGCATGACCAGACTGCATCGCTGCCATTCAGAGGGAAATAGTAGGCAAGAGTCCAAATCACTGCTGCATCACTGCTGAAGAACTTTCCCTATAATTGTTTATGCTGTGTTTGATCAAGAAACAGTTACTAATCGTTCAGTGATCTCTTCCCTTGCTGACCTTTAATCAGAATGAAGGAAGAAACCATCCAATTTAAATAGAGAAAAAAAAAAAGGCAGTAGATTGGGACAAGGAGATACGGGAGGCTGAGATGAGAAGGACAAGCTGGGTAAAGAGCTGGGAACCAGGAGGAGATGAGGTGAATGAAGAAATTTGAGCCAAGGACCCAGAAAACTGGAGGAATTTTAACTGACAGGGTTTTTGAGAGCCTGCTGGAAATAATGGGGGAAGCTAGAATGAGTCATTTTGGAAATCTAGGTATTTGAACACCGGAAGAAATATTATCATAAAAATATCGCCACAGTCTGTTCTAATCCTATTTCAGATCTGAATTAAGTCATGCTAGTTCATGCCCTATTTCAGACTATGTACAATACATATCTGGGTTGATGCAGCTATTTCTAAGCATAGGTAAGTTTTTAATTTCATGCCAAATTGGTGTTAAACTGGTCTGCTCTGTCATTTATATATTTCTTATTTTATTAGGAATCCACATTAACTTGATAAACAAGAATTCTCTACCAACGTTAACTCTGTGCAGCTGGCATACACTGTACCATTTTATAGATGAAGAAAATGAGTCAGGTGAGTCATGTAATTTGCTTTAGGAAGAGCACAATGAATCAGTGAATGAGACAGGATTCTAAATTCAGGAATTTCTGACCTGTTTTTTTCTGGAAATCCCATCTCATGCTTCCTGCTGTTTTTTTATCATTACACCATGGATATTACAAGCCTACTTTTCTTGTTTAACATGTGCATTGCTCCTATTAATGTTAACTGGTTATACTCAAGCAGTGATGAGCCAACAGTCCTCCTGACCTTAAAAGCAAACCCAGTTTATTAGTTACTGTTGCTTAATACTTCCTATCTGTAAGTTTGTTGCCTGTGTTGCTCAAAACCAAGCTGAAAACTGTCCTCTTTGCTTTGTTTACATACTAGAAGGTGAAATAAAAAAGCACCGCTGGTAGAAAATTCTTTAAGTGCACAAGAGAAGGATAGACTTATTGTTTGTATGTCTATACAAGTATATCATAGTTAAAGAAATGCGGAATGGGGGGTGGAAACTGAAGGAACAAGAGACAACCATGAAAGGCGAGAGGATGAGAAGGCTGGACTTGCATATTGATGAGCACTCTCCTTTAATTGGGAATTTCCTTTCATTATATTGTCCTTTTTCCTTTTTCCACCATGAAACTTTTTTTTTTTTCCTCCTCTGCCCTATGTGTTATTTCTCGTTTGTTCTGTGCAAGAGCAGCATGAAGTTGGCTCATATCCTGATTTCTGAGAAAGTGCAGTTCGGAGAGCATGCTACCACACACTGGGAAAAGCAGCATTGAAAGGAACTGGTACAGAAATCAGGGCAAAAGCTTCTATCATCCCTCTGCTGAAGGAAGAATTTTGAGTTATTCTCAGAAAGATGGCAATATCATGTTTATGCAGTTGCTGCTAGGTAACTTTCTATTCTGTACAAATGTATTTCATTCACATCTGAAAAGTTAATGTCTTCTTGTGTGAGTGGGATATTTCAAAGCTAGATGAAAAGGAAACAAACCAAACATCTGTTGGGTGTTAGGTGACTGGTCTAAACTATATCATAAACAGGTGAAAATATAGTTCCATAATTTGATATTTTCTCCTTCTTCTCTCCCCTGTTATTGTCCCTTCTTTCTGGGTAAGTCATATCATCTCAATCTCAGAGTGCCCTTCCCCAGAGTGAATGAGCTCTATGGTAACCCTTGTAATAAACCAGGCACCTGCTCCTAGATTATTTTCAAAGAGAGACAGCCAGAAGCAGATACATTCTGACCCAGTCCACAATTCTTTATTTATGTTGTATGCTGATTTTACAAATGCCTTTGTTTGCTATTTAGTCTGTCTTCTCTCTTGACTCACCATTTATTTTTGAAAAGGCAAAGTTATACATAATAAGACATATATTGAAATAAGAATGGAGAATTTCACTGAAATGAGTGGATTCAAATAAATGTAATCCAGGTTAGATCCATTCTTAACAACCATATACCATACCTTGAATTATTTCTGTAGTGTTTTGAATTTTCATTTATTGATTATGTCCTCAGGAATGAAATTACACTCTCTAGAGTCTAACAAGTAAGTTTTGAGGTTTTGTTTTGCTTTGTATTTTTTTTTTCTTTTCTGAAATACATCTAGCCCCTACTGACCTTAATTTACTCTCCAGTTAGTTAACTGTACATGGTAAACCTCTATACATACACAGAGAGTCTCAGTGGTTTTTTTTTGCACTTCTGCATGAGCATCCTCTGAATGGCTCTTCAGTGAGGGCAGGGTGGTGAGGAAACAACAAAACCCAGGAAGAATTCAGGCCCCAAATATGTGCCCATTAGAATGGAAAGAAATTGACTGCGTAGCATACACCCACCTGGTCCTAACATAATTCTTTCTCTGTGTGCTAGCAGATTGTTCCATTGCCCTGATTATGTTGCTGACATTATGCTCATGAGAGAAATTCCTTTCTGACTCCAGATTTGATGAATTTATAATCCTGTTGATGTAAAGAAAGCTTACTGTACTTATATAAGAGCCAATTGTCCAATCAGTTCGACATATAGACCTCCTATTGAAGTAAACAGAATTGCACACAAGTAGCTGAAAAAATGATTGGGACCCTGGTATGGTTTCTGCTCTATAGCCATAGCTATAAGGTTAATTTTAAGCCAGCAGTGGCCCCGACAAATTAAAAAAAAAAAAAAACAGTCTCATGTTTTTCACCATAATCAGCTGATTATTTCTACCATTTTCTGTACAGGCACAAGTATTCATGCAGGAGCACAACTGAACCAATGAAGTTAAAATTAGCCTGGAAACACAGGGTGAGTATGTAATCTGCTTTTTAACATTCAACTACTATTAATTTTCATGCATCTAAACATTCTCAGCAGAAAGCCTTCAAAATTTTGGTACAGCACTCTGTTGCCTGATTTATTACACTGAACTATCACTAAAAGACTAACAACAACAAGGGAGACATGTAACAGATCAACATTGCACTGGAAATGTGTTGGTGTTTTTTTTTTTTTTTTTTTTTTTCTGTGTTCTTTTATGATGGAGGATGGGACACCGAAAATGTTTTGATTTAGAAAGGCAGCTGCGGTGCCTCATGAGAACTGCAGTTTAGGAACTTCATGGTCCTATTGTTTTCTGTTCACCAGGCTCTCTAGTCAGACAAAAAAGTATTATTATACATTGTGGTTCCTCCTCTTTGAGTAGTCTAGCTTTATCTTTCTGTTCCTGTCCAACTCCTAAGATGAACTAACCAAGGATTCAATTTTCTGACTAGTTGAAATCTCAATGATCCAATTACTTAAGACCAGTGATTCCCGTTCCCTTCACTCACAATACCTTGACCACAGCTGCTTTTAGATCTTCATCCTTATGGATTCTTTGCTTTGCCATTTAGAGAGGTAGTTCTGCCTCAAAATTTAATGACTGTCCTGTTAGCTTTCAGTTACTGTGCCTTTGAACTCCAGACACACGTGATGATAATCCAGACAAGCCCCACAATTACACCGATGTTTTTGATATGCCCCAGATGATCTGCACCACGCCTAAGTTATAGATGACACAAAATTTCAGTCACAATGCTGTCAAAAAAATTGAGCCGTGCTATGCACAGCACAAGTAAGAAGTGACAATTTTCAACAGGTCGTTACTAGGTCAAATCCCACTAGTGCCTGGTATCATGGGCAACAAGATGTTGGCAGGATTAGAACAATTGCCAAGAGTTGTCCATTATGACAATCAAGCAATTTAGCGAGAATCAGAATTAAGGAAATCTAATTTCCCTGGATTTGTGTCATGAGGTTAATTGGTTCTGACACGTAACCCCACACAGGTCTTGGGACAAGCTGAGGCTGACCTCACCCCGGCCGCTGCCAAGGCGGCAGACCGGCACCTCCACCCGCTCCGCTTCCCTCCTTCGCCTCACAGCTCCGGTCACCTCGCTGCTATGACCGCAAGCCCTGCCGCCTGCGGAGGAAAGAGGTGCTGAGCAAAATCACTTCCCAGTCGGTTCGACGACCTGACAAAGCCCGCCTGGGCGGCAGCCCCCGTTACAGGTAGGGGCCGGTGGAAGAGGCAGCGGTCCGCCCGAGGGCAAAGCTGCCCCCTCCGCCGGCGGAGGCGACGGGCGCTGAGGGGCCGGGCCGGGCGCTGAGGGGCCGCCCCGCGCCTCAGGTGCGCTCCCGCCGTCACCTGCCGCCGCCCCGCCCCCGCCTTTCCGGCCGCGGCCCCGCCGGCAGGGCAGCGCCGCGCCTGCGCAGTTCGGCGGCGGGGAGGTGGGGGTGCCGCTGCTGCCGGCCGGTGCCCGGCGAGCGGTGGCGGCTGGCGGGGCCGGGGGAATCGCGGAGCTGCGCGCCCGGCGATGAACTCGCGCAAAGGTACCGGGAGGGGCCGGGCCGGGCCGGGCCGGGCCGGGCGGCGGGAGCGGGGGGGCTGCGCGGCCGCCGCTCACGCCGGCTCCCGGCTGTTCTCTTCTCCCCGGCAGTGCTGGCCCTGCAGGCCCGCAGGCGGCGGCCCAAGCAGTCCGCGGCGGCCGGCAGGAGGGACAAGCACCCGCCGCCCCACAAAAAGTGAGTACGAGGACCCCCGACCCGCCGGGACGGCGCCCGTTCCCCCGGGACGGTTCCGCTGTCTGTCCTTCCCTCACGCTTCCTCCCCCCGCCACCTCGTAACGCCCGTCAGGGCAGCCCCTCCGCCCGGCCCCGCTGCCCCCGCGCAGTCCCGGCCCCGCTCCCGCCGCCGCCGGGACAGGCGGCAGCTCCCCGGGCACAGCACGCCGCCCCCTCGCTCGCACGGCGCCGGGGCCGGGCCCTCCCACGGGGGGTGTCGCCACGTTCCCCCGTGCCGCACGGGCCGGCCCCCTCCCCTGCGGGCCCCGCGCCGGGCATCGCTGCGGCGCTGCCCTCGGAGAAACCCCGGATCGGCACAGACTTGGTGCTCGCAGCCCGCCTGTCTCTTTCGAATCGCCCTCCGATTCTCTCAGCCGCGTGGTCTCCTTTCTCTCCTCGTGCTTTCTGTTCTGAGATATCTTTCTGGCGGCGTTGTCCCATCTGTAGGCAAGTGCTTTTCTCATCCTGCTAACAGCATGATATACCCATCCTGCTCTCCTACTTGCTTCATACTGTCTTATCATTTACCATTCCCAGATGTGTCTAATTGCCAACAATGCCTATACAACTTTTTTTTTTTTTTTTTTTTTTGTCTTTAAATCTCTCTTGGTTTTGCAGAAATGGATAGAAGTCATGGTCTGTTTTTTTCCCCTGTCTTCTGCTAACCTTTCATATTCTTGTCACTGTACAGTTCATCTTTCTCATTCTTACGGTACCTGTTTTCACTGAACCATGTAAGAACATTCTCCGATATCTATAGTGTTCCCACTTAAACACTACTCTTTCCCAGGATAATGTGGCTTTGGACTCTTCCCTATTTTATTTTTTATTTCCTCATACAGTTAAGTGCTGCTTTCACAAACTCTTACTTTATTTCGTTCAGTGAGACTGTATTGGTGACTCATTAAGTCACCAATAGACTTTTGTCACTGTTTTTGTTGCTTGGGGATCTAGTCTACCTGCTTTGTTCTGACAGGGAAACATCCATCCTGATGTTCCTCATCCCCTTCTCCTAGTTGGCAAGTCTTTAGAACTGGGAAGCAGTATGTGGTGGACAGATGGATATATTTGTGATGGGGTAAAGATGTTGCTGTGTGCTATGGCAAATTATTCAAGGGGGCAAAGTCTTTTTCTATATGATTTCTATAGAAAGAAATAATTATACATCCATGACCCTGGAGGTTGTTGTGTGTTTTTTTTTGTTGTTTTGTTTTTTGTTTTTTTCAGTTATGATGAATGGGATTTTCATTTTTTTCCTCTTTGAGATGGATTAAATAATGTAGGATGAAATGCTGGTGTAGTGGTCATCAGGCTTTGACAGCTAACTTTTTTTCACATCCTGTTCTGCTACTGCTGTTTCCTCCAGCATTGTATGAAAGCTGCATTGTGCTTTCAGTTGTGTGAATTTAGAGTTACTGCAATGGAAACAAATTTTATGTGCAAGATATGTGGTTTGATTGGATCGTTTCCCTTGCTTCCAAAACCTTTTGGAAAGTCAGTCTGTAACATTGCATGGGTTTTGTTTTGCCACTTTGAAAACAGAAAGAGGTTAAATTTTATCATAACTCGAATTTCAGAATTGTTTTTGTAGCTTTCAGTTAAGTCTTAACCACAAGGTTATTAATAAAATTATGTTCTACTTAAATGATACAGGGTTAATACACTTCTTAGTGGGGCTGCCTTGGGATGCTTTTCTCAATGAGTTTGTCAAAAGTTTGCTTTCACAGACACTTAATAAGCGCAGAACTGGTACTCTTTTCGTGTTTCCTGAAGGAATTGGCTACTGTTCAGTCAGGGTGCACAGTCAGTACCTGGCCATTTGCCATACTGAGTCGGCGTTTCCAGATGCAATGGCCCAATCTGTTCAGTTGCCTTGGGAAACGATGGTTTTGCTGTGGTAGACAATAGAGCCACCATTTCTTTTCTGCTACGTATATTTTCTCTTCAAACCACTTCTATGCTATGGAGACCTACCCTGTTTTATACTTCTTTATGGAAGGGAAACTCAAGTTTTTAAGTCTCCTTGCATATGGCTAAATAGTTTAGGCCCCCAAGGGAAAGGGAGCATTGGACATTATTTCAGAAGACAATCTCAACGGAAGTATCTCTTTTGTCATGTTCCTAGCCCTGCTTTAAATTCAACTGCTACAGCATATACTAGTGTGTTGGAGCCGTATAGTATCTGTTATGCACATCAAATGGTCAGTAGCTGCAAATGAAAATGTTGATTTGAGGGGTGGAAATTCTATACTGTAAGTTCCCTGTAGTGAACTTGTTCACTATGTGAAAATTGTGACTTGGTTTTGAATCCAAAACTATCTATCTTTTTTTTTTTTTTTTTTTCAACTGTGGTTCTTAGGAAGACTCTTCTCTGCCGGGTCATAGCTTTGTGGAGCAACTTCCATTGTTGCTGGTAACAATGTGCTTTAAAGGAACTGCAGGATTCCTCTTCTAGAATTGGCTAGGAGAGTTATATCACATTGTAGCTTACTTGCAGGCTTTTGTTTGAAGAGTATTAAGATGATGACACAAGAAGAAGAAAAAAATTACAGTGCTCTTTAATGCTGAATAGCTTTTTGTCTGTTATGACCTTACTTGTCATAGAAGGCTGTGAGATCGGTTCTGTAACTGCTTGGTGTTGACCCCTTCAGTCAGTGATGAGAACTGGTGGAGGTGAATCTGTATTTTTTATGTAATAGGATGGATAAATAAGAAAGTAGAATTGGCTCATGTTCTGAAGAGAAAGCACTTTGTCTTGAATCAAGACTATCTAAAATTGCGTGTTACTTCACATTTTACAAAAATCTGCTTGGTATGGTCTTACTTTGAAATCAATCATCCAGGTTACTGAAAAAGAATAACATCTTGCTATTTTAAGATAACAGCTAGCACTTGGTTTTGGTTATAATAGAAGGATGAAGTATGTACAAACTGCTTATGTGTTTTTTGAGTCAGACAAAAGATTAATCAAAATGGTTAATTCAGGTTCTCTGTGAGTTATTTCTCCTTGAAATGGAGATCTGCATTGAGAGAGGTCTGTGAAATTGCATTTTTGACAGATTCCTAAGTCTGTATTCAGAGATAAACTTGCTTATGGATAGACAAGCCTGTTTACTGTCCTCTACTTAGTGATAACTCAGTTATGTAAGAGATGGCCTCAGGTATGTCTGCCTTTCGCAGTCAGCAGAATGATAGGCTCCTCTTTATATTCAGACTAGTACTGACTTCAACTGGAACAAACTTCTGTCTTGCATATTTTTATTTTGCTTGACTTTATTTCCAAGTGAATATGACAAAACCGGAGTGAATATCCAATCAGAGATTTGTCATCCCAACATATTTACTATATATTTTTATCCAAAGTTAAAGGATAGTGTTTTGTGTGTAAAAAAAATCCAGGTGATGATGTGTGGATGTATGGAGAGAGGATTGAAAGCGTTGAATACTTCAACACAAATGTATAAATCCAGATACCAAGAATGACTTTTCAAAATTCAGTTTTCTTAAGGAGGTTTTTTTGCTTTTGTCTTTAAGTAATACTTGAGAACAGGTAATAGAGACCATGTGCTAACTGCTTTATAGTGGTGAAGAGAATGCATGTTAGATAACACAGGAAGCGCCATATTTCTGTGCTGTGCCCTTCCAGATGACTAACTTCTCGGACCCACAGGTATTGTACAGCTATCAGTGTTTTGGACCTATAACATTACTGTGGAATCTTAAATTTCTGAAAATCATTCACTGCTTTTGTTTGTCAGTGTTTCTCTACCACACTGATTTTCAGCCTCTTTCAGTAATTCTTTGAGGAGAATAAAAATATGCATCTTGCACAGTGGCTTTCATTGGCTTCGTTTATTTTTTTGCTGGCAGAAGTTTTGCAAACCCTCCCCAAGCTTTTTCATTAGCTTTTTTGTGAGGGTGAGAAGGTGAGGGTGGAAGTGTGTATACGTGAAATAAGTGAAATGGGCTTTTTTTTGACTACCAGTGGTCTGGCCACAATATGTGGATGTCCTAGGGTGAATATACATCCTAGGGTGGATCAGTTTAGGAATTCCACTCAGTGTTGTTTTGGGTATTTACTCAAAATGTAATGTTGGGAATTGGTACTCTTGCCTTATTTCTTAATAGCCTTTCATCTTCTTGCTAAGAATATTTTAATTGGAGCTTTATCTTTCTGTCAAATTTTAAGATTTCATTAAGCTACTTATAGTTCGGGGCTGTAACTTTCTATTTTGGTTATCTGCCCACTTAGTAGGTGTAGGTTTCAGGTGCTTAACGTTGTGCCTTCTTAAAGAGTACAATATACAGAAAGATTCAGCTGAAAGAAACAAAGTTATTTTCAATTGTCTAGGTATAATACTAATAATTATTTTGTAAAGAAGCAAATAATTGCATGTACTGAGATTACACACATTTAATTTAAAAAAGGTGTTATGGCATATTTGGTCTGGAGTGACTGAGTCAGTCCAATGTTCAGCTTTGTAATGTAATAATAAAACATATCAAAGACTTTTTGTGGGATCCAATGGAATCTAGAGTAAATTTGTAGTGTCAAGTAGTACATGTATTACAAAGTGTGTTCACATTTCTGTTTTGAACGTTATGTCATGTGGTAAGATGTGCAGCTCTGATAAACTTAATTTCTGAAATGGAAATGGCTCCAGAATTTGTAGTATTCTGTAGAGGTCTACCAGCAAGTTTGTATAATGAAAGTAGTTATTGTCATGTTAAATGACAGGACATCTGTTATCAAAGAATTATCTGATCATACAAATTTTCCGAGATTCATGCCTTTTTCATAGAACAGCTGATGTTGGAAGTGAGCTTGAAAGATCATCTGGTCCAACCTCTTGTGGGAAAGGGAGCCTAGGTGTCTAGCACCTTGTCCAGCCATGTCTTGAAAACCTCCAGTGTGGGGACTCCACCATGTTCTTGGGGATGTTGTTCCAGTGATTGTTCTCACTGCAAAAAAAATATTTCTTATATCCAGATGAAACCTCTCTCAGTGCAACTTGTACCTCTTCCTCCTTATCTTTTCTGTATGACTCCTTGTGAAAAGAAAGACTTTTCCTCTTTGCAGCCACCCTTTAAGTACTGGAATACTGTGATGAGTTCTCCCTCGGAGACTTCTTTTCTCCGGGGAGAGAGGCCTAAATCCTTCAGCCTTTCCTCCAGCCATTTGATCATCTTCATGGCTCTCCTTTGGACCCTCTCCAGCCTGTCTGTGTATTTTTTGAATTGAGGGGATCAGAACTGGACACAGCATTTCATGTGTGACCTGAGAAGTGCTGAGTGGGATGATTACATCTCTACCTCTCCTAGAAACACTCCTGTGGATGAAACCTAGGATTGGATTTGCCTTCACTGCAGCGATGTAGTGCTGACTTGAGCTCAGCTTTGTTGGCCACCAGGACCCCCAGGTTCCTGTCAGCAAGGCTGGTCCCCAGCCACACACATCCTAGCCTGTACTGGGCTCCTTGGTTATGTCAGGTTTTGAATAGGCAATGAATAGAGATGCTATCCTAGGACCTTAATTTCATTTGTAATAATTTTATTTGACACAATAATGTTTTTAGTATAATGGTGGTTTTATTAAGGAAAATACCCTGGTTTGATACAGGTGTGTTAAACAAGAGTGCCTTAGTGGGGGTAGAGAAAATGCAGTTGCATTTCGTGTTTCAGATCATAGTGAGATGAGCTGTTGAGGTGTAGTGTTCATGATGACCCAGCCACTTGTTCTGCAGTGCATTTTTATTTTAACTATTTTATTTACTGTAATTAGAGTAGGATGGTAATAAATTTTGTGGACAGGGCCTGGACACAGATCTTGAAATATAAATATATATCCCTTTTGTTTTCAAGATGATGATGGACTGTAGAAGCTATGACTTTTCTTTATTTTTTAAACTACAATTTGAAGATGTATATGACAATATTTACTGAATAAATAAGAATGTCAGGTTGTATAACAAATGTAATTTGGTTTGATAAAGACTGGAACAAATCATTTTTAGTTTTGAACAACTTCACTAAATTCCCACATGTTAACATGAAGGAGAGAATTTATTATTTGACTTCGTAATGGTGTCCTGAATATGTTTTGTGACCATTTGAATGATTTAGTGTGTATGAAAAAAAGATTGGAAGGCATGCACACAATGCTTTTTGATGGACATTTCTAGATGGATTATCTAGACTGTTGTGGTCAGCCTGGTTGGCAGCCAAACACCACATAGCCATTCACTACCCCTTCTCTTCCAGCAATGAGAATGGACAGATGAGCCAGGCTTGGGGTTTGAGATAGGACCAGGAGGTACAGATCACCCATTATGGTCACGGGCAAAAGGCAGACTCGTTAGAGGAAGAAAAAAAGAACATACATTTATTACAGACACTAACAACACCACTTAGCAGTGTAGAACAGTGAGAAGCATTGCCACATCTTGAGAACACCTTCCCCCCACCCCTCCCTTCTTCCCAGGCTCAGCTCTGCTCCTGATATCTCTGCCTCCTCCCCCCAGCAGCACAGGGGCAGGGAATGGGGGGTGCAGTCAGTGCTGCCGCTTCTTCCCCTTCCGCTGGGGGGAGTTTCTGGAACTTCTTCCCCCTGCTCCATCGTGGTGCCCCTCTCACAGGAGACAGTCCTCCCCAAACTTTCTCTGACATGAGTTCCTCCCACGGGCCGCAGCGTTCCCCACACTGCTCTGGTGTGGGACACCAGCTTTTTCCAACTGGAGTCCCTCCCATGGCTGCAGTCCTTCCCGAGATGTTCTGGCGTGGGACACCCCCGCATGCTGCAATCCTCCCAGCGCTGAATTACAACAGTGGGGGCTACCTTTTCCCACAAGACCCCGGCCTTCTTCTGGCACAGACACTTTGATCATCCAGGCAAAACACAGGCCATAAATCAGTGTCTGCTCCACCACAGACCTCAATGGGTGGCGGGGGGGGCAGCCCAGCTGTCTCAACACAGAATACAGGGGGGCTTCTGCTCTGGCACACCTCCCCCCTCCTTTCTTCCTCCGTTTCTCCAATGACCTTGGTCTTCACACAGTTGCTGCAACTCTTCCTCACAAGTATGATGACTCCTCACCATGTCCTTTCTTAAATACGTTGTCACAGAGGTGCAGCTGATTGGCTCAGTTTTGGTGCAGAGGTGGAGCTGACTTTGAGCTGGGGGAGCTTCGAGATGCTTCTCAAAGGGGACCACCCTTGTAGCCCCCTCCTCTGCTACCAAAAAAACCCCACCACTCACTCAAACCCAGGACATAGACACAGGGCAAAAGTAAAACCTGGGGAGAAGCTTGTCCTTCTCATGGTTATGCTAAATAATGAACATTTTAATTGCTTCCATACAGCATGAATCTTCTCAGATAAAGTTTGTGGTCAACCTTAAGTGTTTTCTGGAGCAATAAGAGTTGTATAAGTAAATGTATCTAGCTAAGCTAGAAACTCCACTGAAGAAATAGAAATGTGGGACAATGAGAACGTTATATCAGAACATTGTATTGGATTAAACTCTTTCCACTTCCTCATTTAGAGAACTGCTGGTCCAGTTAAGAAACAGACCCAAGACATTTGTTTTATTAATTTACTCTTAAGAGACATGAGTTTTGTATTTAAATATGATTTTTGTTTTAAATTTTATTCATGTTTTTCAAGATAGCAATCTTTAAGGATTGTCTTCCTTTCATCAAGAAAGCTAATGGCAAAGGTGAACTATTTCTGCGTTAACTAGTGAACTGAAGGTCAGGAGTTGAAACTGTACATGCTTTTTGTAAGCATAACAGTACTTTAAGTGGATTCACTGTTTGCTGATCTGTTTGTCTTCCTAGTGTCTGTAGTAAAAGAGTAAATCTATACCGCTACTGAAAACAGTTTTCATTTTGCCTAAGACAACGAGCTATAGATAGTAAGCCTTATCTAGCTTCCTCTTCCTGTCATGTTGTGTGAAAATGCTACTAGTTTGCTGCTATGCACATGAACATATACACACACACACATATTTATACATAATGATGAATATAGAAGTTAACAATTATTTGAATTTTTGTTTGAAGGAAGCCTGGATCTATATATGGGTGAGGAAGAGGGGAAAGTTAGTGTTCAGGAAATTACAGAAGTGTCTCATGTTTTGTCAAGTATGTTTGTTATGTTTAGACAAAATTGTAAATTTTATATTGTGACAACTAGGTTGTTTTTCTTAAAAGCAGCATCTGTTAGGTAGTTGCTATGCCCATGGGTATTCACTGAATGGATTCTGTTCACTGATCAAAGGCTACAGGTATAACCTTTTGGGCTTCCTATATGAGAATGACCACAAACTCTCACAGTCTGAGGTGGCCTTGTGTGTGTTTCTCGTGACACGTGTAAGATTGTTGGTTGTTTTTTTCTTTTTTTTTTTTTTTTTTCTTTTGTTCATGGGATGATTTACTGAAGAATGTCAGAAAAGCCAATGTGAATTTTTTAAGAAGCTTTTAAAGAGGAAGACTAGAAAATATTTAGAAGGCTAGTACCCAAAGTTATGCCAATATCTAATGAAAGCAAATGAGGTGACCTCAGTTCCCTACAGAAGAAAGTGATAGGACTGTTAAAAATGGACACATAACTATATATCTGTTCTATTCATAATCATTCCCTTACTGATTACTCCTGTTGTAATTCTGCCCAATTCTCACCTTTGTAATCTAGCCTGTATTTTAATAATCAGTAACTAATTCTGTTGTAATTGTCTATGGGGATTTTGGGAATGGGCCCCATTTTTTGCTAGACTATTTATAAAAGAAAAAACCTAAAAATCACTTATTAATATTTGAAGGAACAAAAAATTGCCTTTCTACCCGTCTTTACAATTCCCAATATTCATATATTTAAAATACTCTTGTTCTCAGCCTTTGCATATTTGAAGTGATAACTCTTGCTTCCTGGTTTGCCTATCGATGCTTTTTAAGACCCTTACTCTTGTGTTCTCATTTTTAACTTTTAATCTGTTAAGAGTTATAGCACCTTGTAAGAGGGATGGTTCTAAAGTTGGCAGAGCTTTTGTAGTAGTCTTCCTCCTGTGCCCCTGCTTTCTACCCCAGTAATACACCTTTTAGGATGACTCCTGCTTTTGGGAACTATTGTGTTTGAATGGATCTCTGATGATGTGCAGAGGGTATGTGGAGAAATGGCTGGAAAGATAAGCATAGTGAAATAAAGCACGTTACAGAGCAGAATTGCAGCAGTCTGTATCTGTTTGAACCTAAGATAACCATAGAAAAAGTTTTTGGATTTAACAGGAGACATTATGAACAAGCTTTTTTGGCTGAAAAAGGTGGTCTACTAAGTTTCAAAGTGAACCTCTGTAAAGGTGTTAACTTTTTGGCATTATATGTGTACTGTTTTTAATTCAGCCCACAAATTTGGAAATCCTATGATTAAAATAGTACATACGTCTGAATACCACATATTCTGATTTTGTCCAGCAAAGCAGCTGGCAGACTTTTGACTTCTATATGAAGGTCCTGCACAATGAAGTAATGTTCTGCTAGGGGGTCTCTTTGAATGTTAATGCTAAAGGAGTCTTATCTTGACCTTGTTGGCAAAAGACAAACAGCAGAAGAGACTGGTGAGAGAATGCTTCTTGACAGTATTGGTGCCTTACTGTTTTTTCATCAACTGAAGTTAGTCGATTAAGTCAATAATTTGAATGCAGGAGACTAAAAGAATCAAGGGCTTTAGTTGCCTTGAGCTATTGTCAGTGCTTAGATCACAGTTTTCTAAAATGGAAGGGAGAATTCCATAGTTAGAGGTCAATTATATTTGCCTATCCTTGAGGAAGGAATTTAATATCTCTATTGTTCTTGTTGCAGCAACAAAGGTCAGAGCTGTCTAGGTGCAACATCTGCACCTTAAATTCTGGTATTAAACCAATTGTTTACTAATTTTCAAACTGTACTAAAATTACACTGTTCTTCTGTTATAAAGAAAACTCTCTCTTGGGCCATTATTTTTTTCCTTTGCATTGATCTGTTCTTCTAGTCTCCTCTCACCCCAGTAATTTCACTATTAAGTTCTGCTTATCTCCTACTCACTACCCTTCTGCTGTTGCTCACCTATATGTGAAACTACTCCTTCTTCATAGACTGTGATATGTATGGTTGTATAATATCATTATAGAAGAGGTTCTTAGGTGGTTGCATGGAGCCTGGAGTTGGGTATGATGGAGGTTCTGCTTCTGTGACTGGTTGCCTGAAAGGTTGCTGTAAGGGGAGCATGATTGAGCTGTATCTTCAAGAGAGAAGGTACAGTCAGTAGAGCAGGGTGACTCTTCCCTCTTCGAGAGAGTTTAGGAAAGAAACAACTCCGGATTCCTTTCCAGGACCTTCAGAAGGTTGGACTTTGGCTGGAGTTCCTCCTGCTGAGCAGTTACATGGGCTGGGCCTGCTCTGTTGTGCTGTGTGGGACTGCAGGAGTGTGTTAAGGTGGCTGGTTTTATTATTTTCTCCTGCCAGAGCCTGAGTAGGTGGTCACTTAGCACCTTTGGCGAGGGAGAGTTGGGCAGTTTGAGATCATGTATCCTGTAGAAAGAAAATGGTAGAACACTGAATCCTAGAAAAAAATAAGGCATAAGTTATTAAAATCCAAGTAGAAGATAATGAAAAGAATTCCAGTTAAGCGCAGCTAAGGCTGTAGTTAAGTAAGGTACACAGCAAGACAACTTTATTTAAACATTTTTTTTTATGGCTATTTTAATGTTTGAAAGCTAATTATAAAAGATTTTAAAATAAATGGTGCTTCTACCTAGATTGTGGTTTATATTTGTGCTTACATTACATGATTCACATCTTACCATCTCAAAAAAGATAATGTAGAACTAGCAATTGCTCAAAAAAGGAGGTAGTAAAGGTGATTGAGGTTATTGGACAGCTTCATTTATGACTAGTGCTTTTCAGATATGTAAAGATGCTTAAGGAGCATTTTGACATGCCTGAAAAATCATTACTGGTATAGAAACAGAATAATGAATAACTTGCCTTTTTTCATTACACAGCAATGGTATCCAGTGACTTTAATGCAAAAAAAAAAAAAAAAAAGATACTTCTTTTTATACAGTGCAAATGACAGAATGTGGCTTTGCAATATGTTGTAGAGGCCAAATTGTAGATGAGTTCAAGAAGGATAAGCCTGGACACAAGTCATCAGTTTTTAAGTATACTACTGTTGGTGCAGTTTGTCTTTCCAAGCCAGTGTTTGCTGAAGCCCTGTCACGTAAGTTTGTCCTAATATAGGGTGACCCATTTGTATACTCAACTCTGAACATATTTCTAGCACCTAGTGGAATATACTGGCCTAGGTATGTATTTGATCTAAATTAATGTGGCAGCTCTTACATTTTTAAGGCCACCTCAGAAGATCACTTGCAACACTCGATAGTATGCGTAAGCCTGACAGTATCTGCGAGCCTAGATCCAAACGGGGCTCGAGTGATCTAACATGTGGCACTCCTGTACCTGGCTCAGGAAGGAGCTGTGCTACTAAAGGAGTTAGCTACTAAATCCAAGTCTACAGTGAATCAGTAGAGGTGTATGTTTGAGAAGAGCTTTCATAAACACAACAGTAAGGTAATGCTGACAGGGTGGGGAGGCATGCTGAAGGAATGGGTATGCCTGAAATGCTACTTTTCCTGTAGACTTTGATGCCATCTGCAGGTTTGATGCCAAAATGGGTCTGGGATTTAAACTTGTGAATCTAACAATCTGTTGCTGTGAACAACTAGCTTTGTTTTAAAGTTTCAGTTCTCACACTTATATAGTAGCTCAATAAGTCACTCACCTGTGAATAAGGAGTTAGATGCCTGAGGAATTTCAGGTTTATTATTTTAACCTGCCGTGTGCACATGTCAGTCACAGGATTATAGGCCATGGTAGGCTTTGGTGTGTAAGGGGCTGCCAGTAGCTTTACATCTTCTGCGAAACAATTAAGAGCAACAGACTGATGGAATTGGAAGATGAGTGATTACAAGGAAAGTGTTGCTATCAAGTTTCACTAATACACAGGTATCAGCATGCTGGTTGACTGTGACCAAGTAACTCTGACTTACAAAACAAATGTATGTGGCGATTTGGTCAGAATGAGGCTGTTTGGGTTATTAAATTACTTTTTAGCATAGCAGTCACAATTCAGCATTTTTATGAAAGACAGAGCCCGGGAGGAGATCAAAGACTTAAACTTTCTTTCAAGTTCCCTTTCCTGGTGTCACAAGGCATGGTATGACAGATCCCTATTGCCAGAATCTGTTCTCAGGTGAATGTTTTAAAATTTTAGCAGTGTCAGGGAAACTTGGAAAAGATAAGGAGCTTCATGATTAATATTTTGAGTTCTAGATCAAAAGGATAGGAATCATCTTTGCAGATAATAGTATCTGAAAAAAAATTTTTACTTTTTTTTTTTTTTATGTAGTCTGTTGCTTGGGGCGACCTGTTTTGTATATTAGTAATACAATGTTCCAGCACATGTTGGTGTCCAAGTCCATGATACTGGTCCTAGAAATTTAATCGAATTCTACTCAAATGCTATTAGAGCATTGCCTCTATTTTTTAATGTCAATCAGAGATTTTTAGGTTTTTTTTTTTTTTTTTTTTTTTTTTTTTTTTTTTTTTTTTTTTTTTTGTTTCCCAGAAATGTTTGCTATACAGCAACTTGTAAATTTTGGATTGTGTCAGCAGTGTTGAGAATATGACTCACAACAATTTTGGTAGTTGCTTCCATCACTGTGCATTTTAGAGTCACTCTTTAATCAGGGACGAGCAGTCCTGGGCACTGGGAGCTTTGTGATGAACTCTGTATGCAGTTGTGGGCAGACATAATCTGGGCACACTTGCCAGTCAAGGCCCTTGAGGAAGCTGGCATGTGAAAACACAATGTGAGACTCTCAAGTTGACTTAAAACGTGGGATATAGCAGTGGCTTCAGCACAGTTCTTTATACCTCTATTTTAGCTCACCAGATACCTTTTAGGTAACTGCTTTGGTCTTTAGTAAGGATCAGTTACTTCTAAGTATTGCATTTTCACTGTTAATCCAAGTTGTTTAGTAAATGCAGCATGTAGAAACTAGGTTAAAACTATTTATTCAGTAGACAATACCTATTTTTCTCCAGTTGTCTAAAGCAAGTATTGCTGAGAATTGATTAATCTAAAAATGCTGCAACAAAGCTGGCAAACTTTCTGCATATTCTATAGGAAACATGGTGCAGAATATTTCTCTGATTCTTATTATTGAGAAATAGAATAACTGTGTTCTCTAATGTTTATTCTGAAGCCAAAAAAATCAGTTTTGTGTAATGAGAATATTTGTCTTGGGATTAAAGATGGTATTATTTTAAAGTGAGCATTTTGATCTAATTTTGTGTTTGCAAAATGACTCACTAGTTTGTGTCTCACAGGGTGTCATATCTTGTCCTAATTGTAGCATTACAAAAGAGTGTAAGTAGACCAGACTCTCTTTTCCTTCACTTGTACCTTTTCTGTGAAAGCTACTAGTCTTAACCCTTGCCCTGTGCTTTGCTAGGTTGGTGAAAACAGAGTATTTTTGATAACTGCAACTAAAAGGAACATTAAAATAAACTACAGCTGAATATGTATATCAAAGCAAAAACACATACAGGTTTATTCTGAGACTATTATTCTGAGACAGTTATTCTGCTGTTTTCATTATAGTCTTTTTCCATACATCAGTGCCTGATGTGCAGAACTCATATTGTAGTTCACTGGCGATTAACTGAGAATGTAGTTCGGATAGTAGAATTGGGAAAGATCAATGGATTAAATTTATTTTGGGGATAAAATTTCATTCAAGCAAATGCTTTGTTTTAATTTGTTTTTTGAAATAAACACCCTTTTATGGAAAGCTTCATCTATCTCAGGAGGATTCTTAGAAGAGAACATGACAATCTAAGATTCAGTGGTAACTCTAGTTTTAAGACACACATTGCTGACCATTATGGCCAAAGGTGACAAGTTGCAAACTCAGTATGGTGTGAAACTACCAGGTGAATTTGATCCATTATTCCTTCTGGTAAATTAGCTGTTCTCTTTTCCTGTTAGCCTGTTGGATGGCTTGACCAGCAGTTGCGCATCTGGTTTGTCAGCTTTGCTACTTCTGTGTTGCTACTATTTCAATGTCACAATCCCCAGATGTTGCTAATTTATTTTTGAGAAAATGTATATGCTATACTTCATATTTTGTAGTTGATCAGTGTAGGTAATAAATAATGGTTATGCATGTATATGTAGATAAAATACTGCCTTTGCATAAGGAACTTAATTTGGGAGTCTTTAAATACCATTTAAACTCGGTACATAAAGTCTCTTACTATTCTACAAAGGTAACAGTCTAATAGCAGGGTTGAAGTGTGGAATCTCTTAGTGTTTCAGGAGAGGCTGAAAACAAAGTAAAAAAAAAATGGTCCCCTCTCACTTTTTTGCCTAGTAATATCACCTTTCTTCATGGGTTGGCTTCTTACAGTGTTCTCATCAAAGCATGACAATGTTATAAGCAAGTAAAATAAAAAGGAGCAAGCTGCCTTGTTTCTGTTTTGAGATGATACAGTTTCCTTCAAACTGAATTACCACAGATAATGTGGAATTAAAACTTAATCAAGAATTAAAAGCATCTTCACCCCATTTCCCAGAACAGAATTTAATTTTTGCTTTTATCAGCAGCAATGGAAAGCAGCAAAGCCTGGATTTGCTGCCAATAAATGTATACCTAGAATATCAGAATGAAAAGTGAGTGAGTATATAATGGCATTTCCTTATCTAAGCAGATACACCTGAATATGGTGAGAGGTATCTGGAGGAAGGTAATAGAAGACAAGGCAGAGGCTAAGTGGACCATTACGTTAGCAGAAAAAGTAAAGTCTGATTTACACTGTAGGGTTTCACTGATGAGGAAGAAATGGGTATGTGCTCTATTTGGTGTGAACAAATACCCAGAATGCTCAAGTAAGTCTGTGAGAATTAGAAACTGGGACTTAGTTAGGTGAAGAGAGCATGTCTCTCTGTGTGTATATGTATATATAAATAAGATTGCTTGCTATTCCCTTCCTGGTAAAACACATTGTTTGTCTTATTTAGAGAATGATAAATTAACCTCATTCTGAACTCACTTTTCTTTATGGAGAGTGGGAGGGAGGGAATTCAGTGACTATTCTGGCTGTATGCTTTTTCACTCTGAAGTTCTTCACTGCTTATCTCCCGTATTTGCAGCATGATCCTCACCCGCCAGCTGTGAGGGTATTATACTAATGCAGCTTGGACCTCTGTGTTTCTCCTCAGGCTGAAAAGCTACTAATGGATCCATCTGTACCTGCTCTCCTTCCAAATCTTACAGTCTCTTCTCACTGCTTTGTTGCATCCAGATTTCAGACAGGTTGCTTGAATCCATTATGTTTAAAATTTTGATATAACCAAAAGGACCGATTGCTGTTTGAGGAGTCAAGAATTTGCAGTTAGTCTAGCGAAAGTCTTAATGGTCCAGTCAAAGAATTATTGATAGTTGAGTTATACTGATACTAGTATTTGTTTCAAATTGCATACAAAGTGATAAATCCACAAATTTTGTAGTATCTGCTCTTTCTCTGGTGCCATCCTTCTGAGGTGGGTTATTTAATCTGGGAGGAGGGATGGATATGGCCAGTCATCAGCCTCCTGAGACCCCACTGGGAGGTCTATGAGTTTGTTTTTCATAGCTGCTTCCTCCTCATTCTGAAATTCACTTGGGTCATTTTTATATGTTTCTACAAGTTGTTCTTTCTGTGCTACCTTGTAAAATTCATGTTACAATCCACGCCAATTCATCCAGATTTACTATATAATGGTGTATTTTACATATATTTGATGCTTGGTCTCTGTTTCCCCTGTGAGTGGCTTTGCCCAGCTCCGAGGTTGTAGTCCTGTGGCCAGCAACTGACCATTAGTGAGGTGTTTGTAGTCCCTGGCCTCTGTATCATCCTGTAACTTTCTAGACCTCTACAACTGTTCCATGTCTTTACCCCCTTATTCTGCTTTTTATTCTAGCATATTAAATAGTTCACTTTACACAGAATAATTATTGCTATGTTAGTTCCAGATATATGTGTAACTATAGGTTCTATACTGTACAGCTGTACAAAGCTAAGTAATAGCTAAACCAAAGTACGTAGTAGTCATTTGATTGGTAGACTGTTGCTGTTCAGTGCTATAAAACAAATCTCCAGGCAGGCCAAGACACATTCAGACAGAGCCCGGTAAATCCCAAGGCTTGTGTTATGAGTTTAACGCAAAGCCTGTGGCCCATTACAAACAATGGCAACAACGTATTTATGGGCTACATGGTCTTGCTTTGTGTGGTCTGTGGTGAGAAACAGTTGCTGCTCTTTGTTCAGGTGACCTGGGTGCAAATATGCTGAATTGGTAAAACTGCTGCTGTGCTCTGAGCCTTGCTGCTGCTGCTCAGGTGATATCAAAGCTTGCAAGAGGCAGCTAGGAAGTGACAAGGCACAAATTTGGTGCTGATCTGGTGGTGCCTAAGAGGCATTCTGTACCTTTTTCCAGGAAGATGGATGACGTTGGAATTCGAAAGATGGTACTTAGATCAGCACATCTGAGGGAATATTTGCATTTAGCTCTCCTACTGTAAGCAGAAATTGTATCAGAGAAAGGGGCTTTTTCTGTACAGTTGAAAAATTTTAAGGGGATTAGCTTCAAGTTATAATTCAGACAGAATCTGCTTTGTTTTTTTGGAAAGTCTATATGGTCTTTAACTATTTTATGAACATTTCAAAATTATATCCTTGCTGGAAACTGCAGTAGTAGATAGTGGGAAAATCCTGGCTAGTGGGACAGTTCTCATTTGCCAGTTGGCTCTGTAAATACATCTGGAGGTTGAATCTTGTTAAATTACTATCTTAAAATATTGGTAGTTTGCAGAGTAGCTTTTGGTTTTACTTACATTTAACATGTAGTTATTAAACACTTCATTAGAAAATTATTATTTCTTTTCTCAAAAGAACCTTTACTTGCCATCATGAAAGAAGCTCTAGGGACTTTCATTATATAAGTGGACAAAGCTGTGCAGCATTGCGTGTTGAACAGACATTTAAGCTAAAATAGTTGGAAGTGGCTTGAATGCACTTTCAAGGTATGATCTTCCTTCATTATAGAAATACTCTCTGTGTTCTAAAGTAGAGCAAAAATGTGCCAGGGAATAATGGAGAGATCTTTTGAGTATTTTAGAGAACAACACTGTAAGCAAAAGAAAGATCTTCTGGTCTATATATCTCTTCAAGGTTGAGAAAAAAAAATTACTTTTTCTTTCCTGACTATGACATCAGTAGCATTTTTTAATTTTTATTTTTACACATTTCATATAAAAAAGTGCAATAATAACCAATCTCTGTGTGCATATGTAAATATATATATATATTTGATATGTGCTACTATAATACCAATTAGATAAAGGAAAGTGAATGTGAAGTGGATAATTCAGTGCTGTTATGTATTTCAGAGTGCTGCGTAGGTTAAGAGAAGAGCTGTATTAAAAATTTTGCTTCTATGTGCATTTATATCCAACATCACCTGTATCTCACCACAATAGCCTTGGCTCTCTTGCATGTGCTGTGGCTACTTCTCTCTACTCTCCACCACAAGTCCCAAACGTGTTTGCTTCTCTTCTTGTGCCTACTAAATGGAGTTTCAGTGCTTTTGCTCCTCCATTCTTCAGTGGGCCCTCTTCAATAAACATACCTGTTCCTTGTCTCTGGAGTCTGCCTAGTGCCGTACGGAATCTCCCTTGCTGAAATCGATGGCCACCTGCCTGAGGGTCTGAGCTTATCCTGTAGCTACTAGCTATCTTTGTGTGATGCACTAGCTGGGCAAGAAGTGCAGTGCTTCTGGTGATTGACATGGAGTTCCATCTGCGCTGGTTGATCAGCTAGCAGACTACCCTGACTTTCTGTCTGTGAGGTACTAATAGAGTTAGTGTTTGGGTTTTTTCCCAGCTGCCACAAAACTTGTAGAAACTTAATGGCTCAGAGGTCTCCACTTTTTTTCAAATGTTGGAACTGGCAAATATGATTAAAAAAAAAAAAAAAAAGTTGGATAGACACAGGAAACTACATAAACTCTGTTTTTTAGGCAGCAAGGTAAAAAGAAAGATGGGAGTTATATTTGTTTGCTAGAAGAAAAGTGGATTTAAGAGCAAATTACTGGTTGAAAATAATGGTGTTTGTTCAAATTTGATCAGTGTTTTGCATGCATGTTTTATATCCAAGAATACTAAAATCACTACTGCTGAACTCTTTGGAAACATTGTTGCCAACTGTTTGAAAATTTGAATTTTTCATTAAAATGTAATTGATTTTTTTTTTCTATTAGAAATAGAGATACAGAAGCAGAAATGATTAAAGTGATGTATGATCTTGTCGATCAGCTGTTACTAATGTTGCACAATAAGCATTGGGGTTTCCACAAGATACTGAAGATGGCTGCAGTCTGAACAAAGAGCAGGGCTATCTGTAACTAGGACTCTGACGTGTGTACGTTGGTTTGGATCAGAATGAAATAGCAATGGAAAAGCTGCATAAATACTAAGAACTTCTTGTCTAGTTTCTCTCTTTTTTTTTTACAACTAAACTGAACTTGCTAGCAGAAATGTTTTGAAAGTTATTTTATAATAAATATTTTATAATAAATGTATTAGGTAAACTAGGACTTGTTCTGCATTTTATTTTCTGTATTTATGGTACTTGGATCATCTTGCCATTAATCAGAAAACCTACAGTAAACCAAAGACCAGGCAGATGGGAAATATGCTCCTCTTCTCTTTTGTATTAAAGTAAAGGAAATAAGCTTTAAAAATGATTTGAGTAATGGTACTTTTTCTCTGAAATTGTGTTTGAAAGATTATTCAATATTGGGTTCTTACATAACGTAAACCAAATTATTTGATGATACCATTTTATTTTAAGAGAATGTACTACCTTAGGCTTAATTCTGTAAGTAATACTTGGCCATTTCCTTTGTTTTGGGTGCAAAGCAGTATTAGATTTTTCTATATTGGTGAAAAAAGTATCTGATGGGTTTTCTCAAACTTAGTGTAGACATTGATGTTCTCATGCTGGCTTTTATGATTATTTAATATTGTTGAAACAAACCACTAGGTGGCAATATCAATTAAAAAAATTCGAAGAATTGCAATTAAAGTTATCTAAAGTGGGACACTAAACAGTAGTTTTGATTAAAGCGAAAACATTAAACTTTCCTGTAGGTGAGATTGTCCTGATCTGGACAGGAGGCATTCTGCAAAAGCACTTAGTGTGTGTGATTGGTGACTGAGGACAGCTAGGTGTATTTGTTTGGATACAGAGGAAGTGTTTTCACTTTCATGTGTTTGCAATATATATTGCATATTTGAAAAGGTGAATTTTTATCATACTACATCTTAATGAAACTTGTTTTAGTCCGCCAGTTAGAATTAATTGGAGTTATGTCAGTGCTGCTTGAGAAACAAATCCTCACTGGTGTGAATGTAAAACATTTTAAACTAGTTAATGTAAAATCAGTAAGAATTTACATACGGCTGTGAATTTACAAAATATTGAATGTGTCTGTTACAAATAGACACCTGTTAATGGCTGTGCTGGTTATATCTTCTTTGGTGTAGGTGCTGCTGGACAGCACACAGACTGGGTTTGCACACGAGTGAGAAGACTGAAGAGACTTGTCATTAAATAGGTTGTGAATGCAGTCTGCTTCCTGCACAGCTTAACACATACAGAAACGATATCCTTATGTCACAGGACTTGTCTTATTAGAGGTAACTTGTCCTTTTATTTAGATATGTATATCCTTTTTGTTCCTGAAGATGCTGTTGTTGATGTTCCTGCTTAGGAACCGTTTAAGTTTATATCACAGCCCTCTTCAGGTTATTACCTTGGGAATCCATACAATGAAATTGCTGGCATGCAGTAACAGTGGCATTTCTACTTGAGTGCCGTTTACTGGAGCTCCGGTCTGCCTGCCTGCTCCCCCATCCTGTCTGTACCACTCCACATGCATTTTTTTAAGCATCTATATAGCATCATGTTCTCTCATTAGATTTAATTGGAGTGTGATAGCCTGTCCCTCTTCCTGGGAGCTTTAGCTCTGCTCTTTGGGTTTTATTCCCAATGCTTTATGCTGTCACTAATGGGTAAGTCGCTAACCCTGCTGTGGTTCTTGGGTATTTTTGAGAAGGTAGTGCTTTCTCTTGCTTTAACTTTTAGTCCTTATTTTGTCAGGTTTTATAATCATTTTATCAGGCAGTGGCTAGAGGACCTAATTTACCTTGCAGTGATTTATACTTTGCCTTTCTCTGTTCGTTTTGTCTGCTGTGTATTAGGGTGTTGCAGTGACTGCTTCTCAGTCTGTCATGCAATTTCTCATAAACTATTTCTGGTGTGGATGATACAGCAGAAGCATTCCTTTGAAGTACTATTTTTCAAGTGGAGTTGAAAATGCTTAATTTGATGGTCTTCATGCCCAGTCAACTCTGTCATAGACCAGACTGAACTGCTTGTTAGAGAGGCTGTGAGTGGTGCTAAAATAAGTGGTAATGTTCCCATGAGTTGCCATGTCTAGGTATGTGGGGTCTAGGTAAATAAGGGTCATGCCTGTTTTGGGTGTGTTTTTTTTTTTTTTTTTTAACAGGTTTGATTTAACTTCAATTCCTCCTCCATGTTTTTTAAAGATACGTAATTATAGCATACATTGTCGTATTGTTGCTGTAGCTTGATTCTGTGCATGCACTACCTCTCTAAGTGGAGGTAGTTTAATCTTGCAGTGCTACAGTAGACATTTAAGCACTATTGGGACAAAAGGAAAAGATTTCCATAGCTATTCTGTGGTAAGACCTGTGTCTGTAGAGTCTGCTGCTATTAAGATTTTTATTAAGTTTAATAATGCATCGTTTGTGTACTATAGCCTCAGAGGATGTGTAGAAAGTGCTTCATGTTTATGGGCTATCTTAGGCATAAGGAGCAATAGAGCCACATCAGTAGGGTATCTGGGATAACGGAGCAGGGAATGTAAACACTGAAGTTCACTTAGGAGGGGGACATGAGGCAAAATGAGTTGGGATATGCTGTTAAAGGATTTTAAACTCTGAAGAGTCCAATGCTGACTTTCTTGCTATGTTTTTCCTCTTACTGGTATTCATTGTTGCGTGTTCCTGTAGGTGAAGTATCCTGCTTATGTTTGAGGTGGCCTATGTTACTGCAAGGCAGAAACTTGCCTGTGTTGTATATTAGGATGTATTTACTGTGACTGTGTCTTCTGTGATCATGTCAATTTTGAATCCTGGCGGTATTTTTTTCTTTTATTATAAAGAAACATCTGTAATTGTCTTAGCCATCCTTTTTCTTGGGGCGTATTGTAGCCAAAAATAATGCTGCATCATTTCTGCTGAAGAGCTTTGCTTCCAGGTGTGGCATGTACTTTGTGCAGTGGATGTCCAAGCCCTCATGGCGTTCTTGTTCTGAATGCTTTGCTTTCTATGATAGCTCAGTGTCTGTGTTACCACAGGCTTACTGTGTCTGAGCCTTTCCAAATGTTTCTCCTATAACACTTTTCTAACACTTTTCTGTAATTTACACCTTGCTGTTGTTCCCTTACCACTTCAGGCAGCTCCTGGTTCTATAGGGACCAGAACAGACATGACACAAGCTGAACACTCCTTGTGATTCAGTGTCCATTGTGCTTTATTTGTTCTTACTTCTCTTCTGATGCTTGAATGGTCCTTCATTAGAATTTTTTTTTTCTTCCGAGGGATTCCATTAAGAGTGAGTCCTGAATGACATTGTTCCTGTAAAAGCTGGGTCTTCTGTTACTGACTTCATCTGGGTTAGTCACTAAGCAGGTCCCTGATCACATTCATGTCTGGGAGAGGTTTTTTCTTTGTGAACAAGAATCCTTGAATAGGTTAAAGAAATCTCACAACAACAAACCAACAGATGGACTCCTTGAATTACCTGCCTCAGCAAGTGTCCTGTCAGGATTGGTGCTCTGTGGATAGCTCTGTGCTTTTGTCCAAGGCACATCAGGAAATGTGAGGCTTCATGGAGTGTCTTTTTTTTTTCGTCTTTTTTTTTTTTTTTTGTCTGCCTCACATGCTGCAAATGTTAGCTCTGTTAATGCCTTCCATTCAATCTGATTTTTTTTTTTTTTGCAGTGCTTTCCAGTTTAAAGCTTATAGACTGTACATGCTTTCAGTACTTTTTTGCTATGCAAATAACAATTTTGTTATTTTTCTTTCTGCTTCTTGAAGATAGAGTAAATTATGTTGGTATGCACTTGGTTTATGTCTCCCAGTGGTCTGGCAAAACAGTACCTGGTTTTATGTCTGGGGAGCAGGGACTGCAGGCTGCTTCTGTGATAAGGGAGATGGGGGCTTCTGAAGAGAAGACCTTATGGAGAAGATATTCTAAAGCAGTAGAGATTGAACACTCAGTAGCCAAGTTAATTGATCTATTGTTTCTTTAAAATCACCAGAAATACTTAGAATAGTTTACTGTTTCTTCTCTGCTTCTGCTGAGGAAGCACTACCAGTATGTGTGTGTTTGTAGACCCTGGTAAATAAAAAATCTTTGTGGTTCATCTGTGTTCCAGTGGCTCCTTAAATGTGACCTGACAGGCAGAGAACACCAATTTAGAGTGACTTTGCAGAATGACAAGAAACAAAGATGACAGTAGGTGTTGGTGGTGGTCTGAGAAATTTTGAGGGATGGCAGTGGTCTTGTCTCCAAAATCTCCTGAGTCTATCTGCTGCCTGTGTGGATTTTCATTCTTCTTCAGTACTGCATGCTTTTGAGAAACGGGATCGGCAAAGCCTGGATCTATTTTTGGTATCTGCAATACAAAAACATTCCTTTGTGTGTAGTAGAGCTATTTTCCATACTTGTTTTTTATTTGAAAAAGAAGACCAAATGCAATGTAGTTTGGCTGCAGGGAATTTTATGACTCATTTAGTAAATACTGAATACAAAGAAAAATAATATTTCTATTGTATTGCAGTTTTCTGCTGTATGTTTCTGTTGTCTTAGATTATAGTAGGGAAATTATATAACTAGCTTAGGTCGAAGTTGTTGTTCTGAAAGGTAACTAAGTTATAAGCTAAAAAAATGTAGGCATTTCCATTAAATTAAAATTTCTTTCCATTTGTGTTCAAGTATTTGTTTACAGGGTATGTGTTGAATTCTACTTTTCTACTATAGTAAGAGGTGACTAGCTGTTTTGTGAATGAAGTTTGAAATAGAGTGCTGTGTAAATGATACTCAATGTCTACAGGGTTAAAATTGAAATTTTAGCTGGCAAAACAGCCAGTTTTCTGTGTGCTATGAATAATTTGAACATAGACAAACTCAAATAGTAAAGAGGAGTTGGTTCCAACAACAAAAAAGCTGCTGCTTTTAGTATTCTTTAGTATACTTTTTAAATTATTATTTTTTTTTCCTGTTTAATCTTTCCACAAAGGTTTGGGAGTCCTGTGGGAGCAAGTGGGACATTGCCCATCAGTTAGTATTACGACTCAGCTACATGCTTGGGTTGACTGTTTTCCTACTTCTGTTTGTACTGCATGATCAATAAAATCAGTCAAAACTGCACAACTAAAAATACTTAAACAGAAGTAGATATTTAGTATTTTGTTCTTAGTATCATGGGGAGTATATAAAAAAAATGTAACTGTCCTTATAACGGTCATGATACCATACCCAGCATGATTTTTCTAACATGAAGAGAAACTTAAGTAATGTCCTACCCTGAGATGGGTGAAGGATCCCAATTATTGTCCTGTTCAGATTTGCCGTGAGTGCTGTCCTCTTCTACAATGAGGTTTTCTTTGAACAAAACCTTTCTTTTTATTCTTCAGTATAGGAATTATGTTTTGTTTTGGTGGATTTAAGAGCCAAGAGCACACTGGCTTACGTTTTTGTCTAAAAAAGTCTGTCAGGTAGAAGAGGCCTTATTTCATGCTGTGCTATGTTTAAAATTCTATTCTAATGTGCTATAAACTGTATGAACTAATGAAACTAATCTCCATTTTAGCATGTTGAGGGGCTAAGATGAGCTTTACATGTTAATAAATCACTTGATGTGCATGTGAATCAGGCAATAGACTGACAGTAGTAGTGAGCACTGAAATAGATATTTTGTAACTACTAAATACCGACAGTATTCCAGAGAAGTCAAGAGAGCCTCAAGATCTTCCAGGGGTACCTAACAGGGTTTGCAAGCAACTGCTTTTTTTTAGTCTAGTCCTTAAACTGAATCAGGAAGAGATATGGGTCCTAAAGACAAAACCTTCATGAAAGTGCATGGGAATTGCCTGCTGGGCAGGGAGTGTTGGACTGCACACCCATGGTTTGGGCAGGTGACAGAGTTTTGCCCTCGAGTGTCAGGAAGGGGTGTCAGAGGAGTATTGGAGAAGTTTGCGGTAACTGGACTAAGAAAGCGGTGGGGAAAAAAGGGTTCAAATCATAGGAAATCAGAATCTGTTAACTATGCAGTTCATCTATGACAACTTTCTTGTGATTACTTATTTTTGCAAGTATTTCTATCCATTTAAATTAATTTATTTTGTGAATATACTTGAAATATTTATAATAATTTTTAAATTTAATTGAAATTGATTATACTATCTTAATAAATACTACTAACTATGAAAAGTAGTGTGGGAAGGTACTTCTGCCTCCTTATTTAAATTGTGGACATGGTTAAATAAAAATTTTTCCTAAAATCAGCATAAATACTAACCTGAATTGTTATTATGGAAAAAAAGCACTCCCGGATGATCATGTCATCCCTTTTCCTGCTGAAAGTGTGCATAACACATTGTGCTTCCCTGTACTTCTGAAGAAACTGGGAAAATTGTGGAAGTATGTTTTATAGTAAGTTCCCTGTATTACAATGCTCCTTATCGTCCTGGTGTTTGAATTTTTACATTTCAGTGAGAATGTGTGGAAGCTACTGCATGATAGAAATACATAGCTTGATTATTTGACTGAGTTTGGGAATATGAGATTTTTATGGTTTTTCACATTCCTCTAAGTTGTGCTTGGTTTTTGTGTCATAACTGCTTAGTGCTTAGCTTATGTGGTTTCAGTTAATATTATTTGGGGAAATTCTCACGCTTTTTTCCTTCAGTTTTCAAACTAAAGGGATATTAGATAGTGGCTCCATTAGGCTGCAAGACTTTTGCTGAAATTAGTGCTGACTTGTCAGACTTGAGATGCTGCCATTTGGTTTGCATTTCATAAATGGAAGCATTTTTTAGTAATGCACCTATACTAATACGCATTTTTTGAATGGAGAATTTGAATTTAATTTCTACAAAAACCTGGAAAAGAGCTGATTTTGATCAATAGCAGTGGATCTGTTTGTTGCAGTGCCCACTTGGTGAATTTTTGACCTAGAGTTTTGCTGTCTCGTTGCAGTACAGCTTTGACCCAACTGTGCTGTAGGGTTGCCTCATGCTTGAGAGGGAGCTGTGCTGTGACAATTATTCTTATGCTGTACTTGAGATGTGCTGTTTTGGAAAACGTGCCTTTGTGTTCTGCAAACCTGGAACTTCTGTCTAGCAGGGATTTGTGACTTGTGACACTATTTGTGACTCACTGCCAGGCTGTGGTGGAAAAGTTGTAGAAAAAGTTCATGGAAGCTCTCATCACTGTATTTTAAAACTAAAACTTAAAGCAAGTATTAGTTATTCCTATACTGCTTTATTTTTGACTTTAGACTACAAGTCTATCTGAGTATCTTAACTGCAGTGATCAGGAGTGTGGAATTGGCTTTATAGACATGGTGTTTCAGGACTGCAGTACATCATGTTTTGGTCCACTGGGGTTATAATTTCAAAGAGAATCATAGGTATCAATTTTATGCTGTTCTTTAGCTTGTGCAGTATTATTTAACAATGCATAGAGAAATGACTAGTGTGAGTGAATCTAATACTGTGTTATTTAAATTTTTGAATACCATTAGGATAATATCCTTGCCTTAGATGTGGCATTTTGTACTTGCACTGAGGTGAAAAGTACAGAGTGGGCAGAAGTGGTTGAAAGGCTTATATTCAGTCATCTGAGAAGAGCAAGCAAAGTGTTAGTTTTACTATATAAAATTAAAACACCAAAAACCACAATGGGACACAGCTTAATTTTAATACCAGAAGAACAGGGAGAGAAAGCTAATTTTGCTTTAAATAAATTAGATCACTGAGGAGGCTGCTTGGGAATTATTTAAAAAAAGTAATCATAGAAATTGGCATATTAAATTTTTCTGGGTCAGATTTGGGAAATGAAGTTTTAAACCAGGCATCAGGGCATTTATTCATATTTTCTGTGGAGACTTCCATGGAGATATAAACCCAAAGCAACTAGGTATACTTAACTACTTATTTAGGCAGTGGGGAGGGGGCAAAAGTCTGACTTATAAAGGAAGACCTTACAGTAGCTTACAGAGGGCTGAAACATGCATAATTAAAATACTAAATCATGCTGGATTATTCCAGCATGAGCCTACTTCTGAATTTGCTTCATTATTTGATTGTGATGCTGCTGGTGATGAATTGAAATCAAGACCTTTTGGTAATTTAATAAATCCATTATAAGGGGATGAATATGATTAGATTTATAATATCAATGTTGTACTGAGTTTTAGGTACTTGCAGCAATGCATATGTTTGCGTTGACTGTTCTTGAATCACTATTTTAAAGACATCACTAAATAAGACTTTTATTTTGCATGAGACCTACATTTAATTTTGTTTTGAACACTTCATGTTGCTCATTTTTGAAGTTACTTGTAGCACATTTATATTCTAAATTGAATAATTTTTTTTTTTTTGGTAGTAACTTATGCTAGGTAAATTCAATGTCTGTAGTGAAGGTCACACAGGAATACAACTTCAGATTCATGAAAGCTTTAGTTTCCTACTTTCAATTTAAGTGACATGTCAGAAGTCACTTAATAAAGCATCTTTTAGGTAGACAAAGGAGACCTTTCATTCCCATCTTGACATCAGCTGTTGGGGCTCTCTAGACAAATTCTTTGATTATGTGCATCTCATTTACAGTTACTAAATTACCAAATTAAAGTTAAATGTTGTTTTAAGCACTCGGAATATTTGTACAGTCAGATTCTCCATCAGAGCAGGAATTAGTTGTCAGATCTAAAGCAGATCAAAGTTAAGAGGGTGGGCTTAAACACTTCTGATGTTTTAAACAGGACAAATTTTTTTATCCCTTCAAGTGATGTATCTGTGTACTACATAATTGTGTACTACAGAATTTCCAAAAGTAGAATTGTTTATCGGTCTCATTTGTGAACTAACTGATCTTTTATGTATCTTTTACTATGCGTGTTAGAAATTATTTGATCATTTTGCCTACTTTTGATACTTACGTTAGAGGTGACTGAAGCTGTTAGAAGTTATTCTATATAGCAATATCTTTACCTTAACTGTATAGTAACAAACCTAGAGCCCTAATAAGTCATAAGTGAAAGCAAGCTTTTCCAGTGCTTCGATAAAAAAATAATTGGCTAACTAATAGCCTATAAGTAAAGGAAAAAGATAAATTCCTGTAAATGCTCTCAAGATGTTTAACTTTGGAGGAGTATTTGATTTTTAGTTTGCCTTCCAAGAGAAAAAAAAATGTTTTGAGCCTCATTATTTTCAAGGTTTTATCTGAAAGATTTACCTGCTGAACACTGATTTCAGCTTTCAGAACACAGATCACTAGTGTAAGGAAGACTCAGTTGTGCAAGATTTGCATGGGGTTACACATGGATCCAGAATTCCTTTGACAAACAATCACGATATGTTTTAGAGCAGCTCCACTTCTATCTGCTCTTAGCTTCCTCCTGCCCCTTAATGTTACTCTGCAAAGGCAAAAAAATATAAAAAACAAAACCAAAAGAAACTCTTAACTGAATCAGTAGTTAGCAATGTAAAGTCATGTGCAGTCTTAGAAATTCTTCATCCTATTTGCGTCTAAATTGTAAATTGTTCACACTGTGACACTACTGAACATCATCTGCAGGCCCATTGACTAGGCACTTCCAAAGCACAGCTATAGTGATTTGGCCAGGGAACATTCCAGACTCAGTGTCTTGTCTAGAGACCTTTCTGCTTCAGTCCTGACAGGTTTCCAGATTTGTCAAAATATGTATTGTCATCGTAAAAAAAAAAAAAAAAAAAACAAAAAAACAAACAAACAAGAAGAAAAAACCAAGCATGTCGCCAATTAAGAGATGCTTTAAGTTATTGCACTCTATATTGTATATATGTTCTTTGCTTTAGCTTTGAGGGTGATATCTTTTTTTTTTTGCTTCATTTTGCTTCCTATACATGTATTTCATTTAGCAGGAGTTTGAACCTGATGTAGTGACTTATCTTTTAGATCATAATAAGATCTGTAATTGTTTTCTGTAAATAATACTGAACATTGTGATAGCTTACCATCTGCCAGCTCTCCAACAGAGAGGAATACTTTGCATTCTCTTAAATTGCCCTCTTAGTAGATTTTATATTCTTTCATTTGCCTCCTCCTAGGAAGTAATTTTGAGCTGAGGGCTTTGGAGGCCCTGTTGGACATTTCTCACTCAAGCTAACTCATGAACTCAGTCATAACAGTGGCTCTGAATTTTGAGATGTCTTTCCCATATGGGAAAATACCTCAAACACAAACCCAAGTCTGGGGATTGTTTGTGATGTATTTCTTCAAAGAGAATTGTAATTCTTCTACATTTTTGTATTCTTTGATTGTAATGTTTAAATTTACAGTAGTCCACTTTTTTTTTTTTAAGTAATTGCTATAGGTTTTTGCAAATTAATGCCCTTAAGTATGGCCATGCATGTTTTGATTAGTGATCTACAAATATCAAAGCATTATCCTCTGAAACCCTGTTCTGTTATGTTTCAGAAGTTATATTTCTGCCTTTTTAGTTACCTTCTTTATTTTTAATGGAATCTAGATTAAATATACTGTTCAGTTAAAGAGCACATCAAGGAGGTAAGACATTCTGAGATTCAGGCATGTATGTATGTAGACTACATGTGAACACAAAGCCAGCAGAATCTATGTGAACATTTTGAAATAAATATTGAAGATGTCCCTAAAACTTGGATATCTGTGACAGCTGCCTTTAAAACTCAGCAGTTTGAGTAATTTCATTCTATGTTATTTTTCTTGCTTCTAGATTTAGTTTCATGGATCTTGTTTTAGTCAATTGCCTTGATGCTAGAAAAGCAAGGAACTTGAACTGTATCGTCCTGATGATAAGGAGAGTTGGAGCAGTCTCATCTGTTTATTGAAGACCAGTACAATTTGAAGTCTTCAGAGGCTCTTCCCAGTAAACGGGTAGTGCTTATAACAGTGCTAATGCTACAGAATCATTACACTCAATTAACATAATTTATCTTAATTTAAAAGTGCTTTCTGCTCAAAAATGACAAGAGGAGCAATTGATAGACAAAAAAGGTTTGATCTTTGTTGTTTGTTAGCTGGTATTTGTTTCTAGAAAATTGTTAGGTGCATATACCCTTTGATTTTTATACATATATACATAAAGCTATTTAACTTTTCTCTTGCATGAATTGGGAAGCCGCATGCAGTTAGAAATTCTGCATGCTAATTTTGTCCTTGAAGTGGTGCTTAGAGCCCTCTTCTCCTAGGTAGACAAGTTTACTGTAACAGTGGATGTTGAGTGTAGATTCAGAGTGAAAGTTGTAGTGGGCAAAGGCGCCTTTGATTTCTCTAGTGTCATGAAAGAATTGACAGAAGAGACAAGTGACCATCTTTTGGAGAGCTAGTTGAGTAATTTAGTATCTTTTGTAGTCTGGAGTCAACTGTAGAAGGAAAATGTTGACTGGTCGTGTGACATTATTCATAATTCCTAGCAGTCTGTGACACTGTGCAGCTACCCATTTCATGAAACAGAAATGTGTGAATCAAGAAAGATATTAGAATATAAACATACAGTATCAGTCTCTCTGTTGCTGTATACTGCAAAAAGAAGATGTATAGATAGTGTTGAATGTATGCACCAGTGTTTTAAAAGTTAAACAATATTACTGAGATATTGCTGGTATACTACCATTCAGATACATAACTCAGTGAATACAGAATTTGTTTGAGATTTAGAAGAAATACACGTTTATTTAAGAGATCGATGTAGTTTTGTCATTCTAATGATGTCATACAACAACTAAGAGGAATTAATTTTAAAGTATGTTTCTAGAAGTCAATAATTCATAATATTTTCATATTCTTGCACTCTTGAGACATTACAACAAGGAGATTACTAATCTTTTCTCCTTCAAGATTCTGTATTTTGCATAATATTAATCTCATATGTTAGAGAACACTGTACTGCTAAAGTTACCATCTTGCAGATGAAATTGTATTAGACTACCAGTTTGTTTTATGTGAAGTGAGTATGGAATCATGAAAGCTCTTTAAAAAAAAAAAAAAAAAAAAAAAAAGCTTGAGTGTTGGTGTGCTATTACTTAAAATACAAAATGAAGAAGATCATCTTAATTGAGGCTGGGAGCAATAAAATATATTTATATGCTAAAAGGCAGCTTCTCAGGTGGGTAGAACCAATTTATGTGAGAAAGTATGTATTCCTTATCCACCAACTTGATTACTGCAGGATCATCCCTTTGAGTCCTTCCAAGACACATGTGGGATGTCTTCTGTTTTTTATTTTGACCAAAGTATCCTTTTAAAATTTCTTCATCAACATTTGCTGTTAAGCTGATCTAGCTTATTTTTTTGTTCCTTATTATGTGCATTTGGCCACTGCATTCCTCCCCAGTGTGCAAATCTGATTGCATTGTCTGTGTCTGCATATCTGTCAACATTATAAGCCTAGCCCACTCTTTCCCTATCTCCTGTAAATGCTCCATTCTTCCTCCTGTGGTATTCCTTTTCCTATAAATACCCGTTATCACCAACATTTGTAACTGCTGCACTCTTCATTTTCAACCTCCTTAGCCATTTCTGCCATCATACCCACAAGGAATTGAGAGGATGATGGATATCATTGGCAATTGCATTACTCTAGTTATAAACTAGATGTAGATGTGTGTAGATGCATTTATAAAGGCTTTTATCTCCCCATGCCTGCCTTCTCTTCCCTCACGGTATACTCCTTGTATTCTTGGTCTGTAAACTCTTAATTCAGAGAAGCAGTCTTGTGTCTGTGTTTTTTATATGGAACAGTATGTTCTAACCCTAACTGAGGCTAATGTAAGCACTATATAGGAATACTTGATTATTATGTAAGATGTTCTGACTGATGGAAGTAGGAGCCTCAGAATTTGCTGTGAACTCTGTGACTGCAGTGTTGGAGCCTTAGGAGGCCTTGAGGTGTGTCACAAATGCTCCATCGCTATAATGTTGAAGGAGATAAAAATAAGGACTTAGCGTGAAAGTGTATCTTAAAACAGCCTTAATACCATAACGAGGATATGTATTTGGAGCACACTCATCCTATCATTTCTTTGTAAAGGTACAAAAAATACCTAAGAATGTGCAAAGGAAAAAACCTACATGATTTTAATTGGTAGGCAATGTAACAGTCCTCAATAGGGAGACTTGTCTGGGGATCTTCCTGATAGTCACTGGAAAAAAAAATATTTTGTATTTTGAATGAACTTTTGCTACAATGCTATGTCAATAAAACACATATGTGTCCAGGTACTTATTGGGCATGGTCACAGTTTTCTGAGGAACTGCATAGAGTACAGTCATCTGAGATAAGAGAAAATCAGTGCTTCAACAGCATCATCAGTGCCAAGCGTCCTTTACAACATTTTGCTTACAAAGAAAGAGAAGGCACTATTATAATTAGTCTGCCTTGAGGAATGCTGAATGAAAAAGACAATTAATGATTTTTTTTTTTTAAACAGTAAAGCAAACTGTTAAGTAACAGGGATTAGTAGAGGGATTTAGTGTTAAACATGGACTGCAATCAAATACTGATTTCAACTCTTTTTACTCTCGACATGCTACTGAATGTTTTCCTTAACGGTTAACATATACTTTGTCAAAATGAGTCTTCCAGGGCAGAACTTAAAGGTCAGTGATAAACATGTCCTCCTCTTTCAGAGAGCCAGTCTTGCTCTATTAGTATGGCAAGGCTGAAATGGTTCTTGTCTTAGCATTGGAAAGCTGTGATGATGCCTGCTGTGAGATCTTCAAACATGGAAAACACTGAACTGACTGAGAGGGTCAGACGAACTGAAGTGAATAATGCTTAATCAGTAGCTATCTTTTTGAGTAGCTGTGGGGTATAGATTTGTCTTTAAAAATGGAAAACAAAACTAATCACTGTGTTTGTTTTCCTAGTTACTACATAACCACTTACGTATTCTTTTCAAATTCAGTAGAAGTTTGCTGTTTTTTGAGCCAGTCACAGCAATGCCACAACATAACAAAGCTATTTGAGAAAATGAACTCAGCCTGATAGAAGTTGCCATCTGGGAAAAAAAAAAAAAAAAAGCGCTTTGTTTTTAATCCGTACTTATGATTTTTCTCCAGACTTCCTAAAGGGTTGATCTTCATCTCCAGTGTTCATATTCAGACTTTGGCAGAAGTGTGTCTCTAATTTTATACTGCTGTCGCTACATAATCTGTACTGTATTTGAGGAAAGAAAACATCATTTAAAAACTCTCATATTAATTTTTCCACACAATATCAAGGAGACTAGTAGTCTAAAACATGTTTTCTCTGAGCATGTTCTCTTTGAGTGGATCTCAAGAGGTTAACATGCAGCTTAAAATGTATAGATAATATATCTGGTGTACAAAAATAGTCTAAGGACAAAGGAAAAAAAAAAAAAAAAAGGAATCCTTGACATGATTTAAGAACATGTACTCACTGTTGAGTAAGGAAGGATGAGTAAAGGCCTGCCAGAGGGCTTAAACTGGGTTTCTGGCTAATAACACTACATGTGAGTAATACATGCAGATCACAGGTTTGCTTTTGGCATGTGTTAGCAGCTAGCGATGCGCAGGGTTTTATCTCTCCTTGGATGGCCGAAGTGCAGTTACATTTTATAGTCTCATACTTGTTTCAGTTTTAGCCTCACCAAAAACCCTTTAGCTGGCAAAGAGGGCCAAATCTTGGCTGTAAACTTTCAAAACTTTAAGGCAAAATATGTGAAATTAGCAGCAATCAGTGATACTTGATTGCAGTGGGTGTTCCAAGGACAAGAGGGAGGAGGAAGGTCCTCTTCAAAGCATACTGACGAAAGAGAGAGCTCTGCATGACAAGCAGTATTGAAAAACCAGTTTAAGCCAAAAACTCTTTCTTGAGGAGAGACCTCAAGAACAAAGAAATATAACTCTAAGCTGTTACACAAAACATGCCAATATTGCCCTGGCTTTCAAACAAAGTAAGCAGTAAAGGAAACCTGCCTGACAGAGGCAAAAATAGGCTCTGCCCCAGTTGCTTGTACACAGAGACTGTGCAAGTAAGCCCAAATGGTCAAGGCTAATACCTAATATTTAGGCACTTCTGGTATTTTTGTAACCTTGTAATGACTAAGAATCTCACACCTATGTGAGCCCTCTGATACTTCAGACTGTTTTTGTAAAACACTGATGTCCCCATCTTAGAAGTTAAAAGAAGAAAAAAAAGTAGAGGAAAACAAATCATCCTCCAGTTGACTGGTTTTTGTGTGTGCTGTGCCAGAAATGCACAGAAAGTGGTTGGAATATGGTTGTATTTTACGTATTTATTTACTTTAAAAATCTGATTAACAGTATCTCATACAACTATACTTGCTTAGACACTCAGTATGCATATACTGTTGTCAGGAGTGTGATGTAGAGGTATTTAGGCTCACTTTGGTACCAAACTGTATGCATGGCAGTATACAAGATATAAGCCTGCCCTCCCTGGTGCCATCACTAGACAGCCTCTGGTTAGCTGCTTTAAAGGTATTTAGGTGTTCTGACACTTTAGGTTAATTGGCAGAATAAAATCTTTTATACTTTGTGACATGGTTTAATAATAAAAGCTAGCTACAACTTGGGTAATATTTTCACTTTAATGATCACACTTTTGGCTTGAGTTTTAGCTGTATATTATCTATATTTTACACCACCTGCGGTATTGATTTCAGTATAAACATGTATTATAAAGTGGTAAGTCAGAACTGAAAGATACTGTATGTCAGCACCTTGGATAGATTTTGCTACACAGCAAAAGGTGCTATCTTTGTTCGTTGGCCTATTTCTTTTGACTGTTACTTGGACTGTGGAAGATTCATTTTTATTCTATCACTCAGCCACGTCCTAGTAGACATGCTAAAACCTTAGTTCAATGGCTGGTTACAGGACTAAGTCTTCTATTGTTTAACTGTTCTGTTCAATTGCTTTTCAGTTGCTGTTTGCTAAAATGTGTCCTACTATAAGATAGTTAAGTTTTTCCAATGAGTAGCAATTTGAGGATCCTGTTTCTCAAACCTGCTGTGTGTCCAAAACCTTGTCTTCTGACATTAATTTGCATCTTCATACATTAACTCATAATGTGGTATTAGCTTCAGAGTTTAAAAAAAGAATATGAAATGCACAACTGAGCTGAAAAGGATCAATAATTGTTGCTTTAACTGTGGCAATATCCTTATTCTTTCAGAGCCTGGCCCTGACTGCAGAACACAGGCCCTGGCCGTACCTGTTCTGGAGAACTCGTGCTCCGGGAACAATATAATGGCAACATTGATAGCTTTCTTCTTGTGGTGATGACAACAGTGTATTTATCCCCACTGAAATTTTAAATTATCTAGAGTAGTAAATAAAAATAATGATTCAGCAATGGCCCTTAGTATATCTATCTATTACAGGTTTTAAGAGTTTGGTTTGGTAACCAGAAGTTTCGTATGTATAGCGACTTGGAGCAATATAGGACTGAAAATGTTCATGCAATCCTGTATATATCCCGATCCACAAATATATCTGTTCAGACTTAGCCTGTGCAACTTTATCACCCTGAGTGGAGTCACATCACTACTTTAATTTCCCTGTGCTGTTGTGTACTTTGTTGTTTATCTTGCTCTAATACTTTTTTAAAAAAAATTTTAGCCTCTGTGTTACTTTACACAAACATAAGAATGAGAATGAATGAAGGAAATACAGCAGAAATCTGTTTGGTTTTCCCTGTCTAGTTTTTTGAAAATTATTTTTCTTAGTTGACATGCCTGTATACTCTTCTTTCAATATTTTTTTTTTAATACTTTTGTAAATGCTTCACTTTTTCTCCACTGGTACTGTCCCTGATTTGTTGTGCCTTTCCTGTCTTCAAACTTTATCATATTCATGCTCTTTTCTTTTTCAAGGAAGAATAAATGTTAATATGATGGGTGGCTTGGCTCTATATAAGAGATTTATGTGCTAATGTAGGTGCATTAGTACCTGTTCCTAACCTTTATCATATGTGGATTGCAATGAATGATAGCAATTAAAAAAAAAAAAAAAAAAACCAAAAACAACTTCCGAGTGACTCCACTGTAAAACAAAGAAAAAACCTATAAAAGTCTTAGCCTACCTTCCCTGGTTATACCTTATGGAAGGAAAGTAAGCTGCAGTAATTAATACACAAAGAAGGGTGATGTTAGATGATATTTTAATCCCACATTAAATCACAACTGGAATTGGTAGCTAAGTAGGTGAAAATCATATGCATTGATACAGCTATGTGAATCCATGTAGTAAGGATGGGATTCACTTGACCTCACATGGATGTCTGCAGTGTAGGCATCTACATCTGATGTAGTTACCCAGACTTCTTTATTACCAGTGGAGAGACAATGGCACTTGGGGTGATTCATCTTGTTTGGGATTAGATTGACGAGCTAATGAGATGAACTCTGTCCTGAACTTCCCATTTCCCTGTCTATGGCAAAAGGAGCCTATAGTAACTTAGATGTAGACACTAGCAAGTAGAATTAATTTAAGCTATTTGAAAGTTAGTGGTTGAAAATTGTTTTCATGCCTTTTCAGTCAGTGGAACAAGTTACCATAGGAAGGCAGTTTCTCCTCTGTTTAAAAATAATGCTGATATACTCAATGATCTCTATAGTACACTAGGGTTTTATATACTGTAAATGCTGGGTTTGGTAGATTTTGAAACAGTTCCAGCTAGACTTTTATGAGAATGTTTGGACATAGCTAAGTGTAATGTAAAATAATGTAATTTACACTTTTTCTTACATATTACTTCTGGATCTGGCCTTTTTTTTTTATCTAGTCACCTTCTGTGCTTTCTCAAGCAGATTAACAAAGGAACAAAATAGTTGTAATAATTATCCTTGGAGGATAAAGCAATTCTGAATATTTTATCACTTTCAGTCACTTTTCCTGTTAATATTTCTAAGTGAAAATAAATCAGGAAAATGTTAAGTCTTGCTGTCTTTTTATTCTTGTTGGAGGAGTGGTTTGGTGACTCATGTTGATTGGGAGTTTTTCCAATTTTAACATAGCAATTGGGGGTGTTGCATATTTAAAAAGGAAAAAAAAAAAAAAAAAAAAAGAGGCAAGCTCTTCTCCCCAGTCTTCTAGTAAAATAAGCCTGAAAAATAACAGCAGAAATAAAAGTCTGAAAAAGATCCTATTTTTAAACGCACATTTTACTTTTTGTGTCCATGATGTCATTCTACTGCCTTATTCACGATTTTTTTATGGTCAAAAGCTGAATTTCTAATATAAAAAAGCACATGCTACAAGTTCTTCAAATATACTTTGAACTCTCTTAAAATGAGTGTAAAGGGTACTCAATACATCAACCTCTAAACCATGGTTTTAAATTAAGGTGCTGGGTACAACTCACGGACCTGCCACTTTCTCAGCTCCTCTTGTCATTGCTTAGTTGCTTGTTGGAGTAGGAGCAGGGCAGGGTCAGGGGGAGGAGTAACCTTCCTATTGTCATGTCCCTTTTTTGGGGGGGAAAGGAAGGATGTGTTATTTTCCAGTACATACTCTGGTGTATTGTGTAGACAGTGCATAGAAGAGCATATGATTTTCCTCAAAATACTCAAAGTGCTCTTGCCTTCTTTCTCCTAAAAAACCACACATCAGCTCACTTAAGCTGAGCACATTTGCTACATTCAATATTTTCCCTTACAAGATTTAGTCCTTGTCTTTTTTTAGTTTGGTTTTCTTCCTACACTCTCCTGAGCTTTGTCATCCTTCTTTGTCTACTATCTTCAGCTATCTATTTTTGCCTTGGCAACGTACCTTTTCTCCCTCTCAACCTTCTTCCCTTCTTATTCTCCCAGAATTTTTGCTTTACTTTTCTCCTCCTTGGCTTTTTTTCTCTGCTCGCAGTGATTTCTGATGATTTTAGTTGCCCCCCCTGTGTCTCCCAACAGTCTTCATACTCTTTCTCATCTCTTTTCCTTCATCTAGTTCTTAATTAACATTTGAAGGTAAACTGGTGATTCTTATGACTTAACAAAATGACATTGTTTAGAATAGACTTGTAAGGTTGGGTCTTCTGTTGTTTATTCATTTTTTCTTTTATATATGCATAGAAAGGAATCTCATTATGGGTGGTAAATATCGAAGCAAATAAAGATTATATAAATCTACTTACGTTCTCTGTTTCCTATAAGTAATGTGAAGTAGTAGTGGCAGTTAAAAATACATATCATCTTTGAAGTGTGATTCCTTCACTGTAAGGGAGCCAGGATGATCATCAGTAGGCTTTGTCTGAGCAAGACTTACCAGTCCTGTTGAAACTTGAATGATCTGATTTTCAAGCATGTATCTTCTGTGACTGTAAACTTCAATACATTAGCGAATGGTGAATAGGATAATGAAACTGGAAGCAAATTCAGATAATTTAACTTTCAGTGCTCTTTCCTGAGTTTTTAGATTTTATTTAACATAGTTTTCAATTTTTACCTCTGTATTTATAAAAAAGGGAAATGCTCTGTGGATAGACCCTTTCTCTGAGCCCTCAGTGAAACCTAAAGTAGTAGACAGTATTACCTGACAATCTGTTTTTTCTTTCCATTTTCTTTTTCCTTTTGATGTCTTTATGACTATCTGCATTGGTCTGTTTTTTAAACAAAGTTTCTTTCAGTTCCAGCAGGGTTTTATTTTTATGAAAGACATAACTGACACTGTTGGCAATCTGTTCAACATTGTATATTGTTTAAATGTTGCTCTAACAGCTGCCAAAATTAGGACTATGTTGTTGAAAACTGAAATTTATAGACACTTTTTGCCAACAGTGAAGTCAAGGTGTTTTCCTGTGCTCATGTAAGCAGGAAAAGACTCAAATGTATAGGAGTTCTGACTTTATGGTTCAAAAAAGAAATTGGCTGTGTATGGCCATGTGTAAGTGACATCATTTACTGACTCATTAGATGCTTGCCACTGGGGCTGAGACCTGGAAAGGAGCTTTTGGAGTTGCAGGGGAGGAGAAGGCTGAGTGACGTACCTACACTTTTAGCAGCATCTCTCAACAAAATCTGCTTCATACAATGTAGGAGAATATGGGAGGTAACGAAGGACCATGACTAGCTGCAGAATGACATCACCACACATTTGCAGAGTGGATGGTGATGACTCGCCACCTACATCACTCTGTCTTCACTGCAGAAGAAACTATTTGTAGCCAGCTTTTAGACAAGGCAATACCAGGTTTCTTGTGAGATTGCTGAATAAGTGATGGAGAAGTCAGATGGAGAAGGGGAGAAGGTGTGAAAAGAAAAAAGGTAGAGCTAAAAAAAAAAATAATCTTGGAAGTCTTAGTGTTCAAGAGGTGGGCTTGCAGACCAGCAGTAGCCGATTTTTTCATCAGCAATAGCTGATGATGATATAATTTAGATGAGACATTATTCAAAGGGAAAAAAAAAAAAAAAAGGCAACCGGGATGTATGTAAATAGCTTAACTGATTGCAAGATCAGATCTCATGTCTGGACAGACCTCTGCTTTATATAAATACCTCCAGTATTGTTGTTGTTACTTTTACCTCCCTTCTTTCCTGTGGAAATATTTAGTCTCTAGCAGTCAGAATTTTTTCTGATCAGATTTTTGAAAGTTCTTATTCCTCTTCTCAAATCTTGTGGTAAGCTTGTAGATATTTCTCCAGATTCCTTTCTAATCTTTATTGTTGTTGCATATATATAATGTTGCTTTAATAAAAAAAAAAAAAAAAGAACAAAACCAAACACCGAACATCACATTTCTTCACCGAAAAAAGCAAACAAAGGGGATATTTTGACATGTATTTGCATGTGTGTGTTGTATGTTTTATCTATAAAATTAAAAATCTTCCTGATGGAAGTTCTTCAGGATTAGAAGGCTTTCCCATACCTGGAAGCACCTAATATTTTTTTCTTTCCATTTTTGTGAGTATAGTATGATGTTTTTCTGTAGGCTCAATGATAAATATTCAATATTTGTCTGTATTATACTGTAATTACATTCAGACTTTACAAAGACAAGCATCTGAAGAATTAAAGGTATTTCCATTCCTTGCAAAAAAGAAAGTGCAAATAGAAGAATGTCTTTTACTTGAAGTTTTTGACTGAGTGCCAAGTTATCAGTGTTAGGATGTTTAACATTTGTATGAGTTTAAATAAATATTTTCTTGTGTTACTACGATGTCCACTGTTAGCTAGGGAGAAACCCAGTGGAAAAATCCCCTGTGTCTTTTCATGTTGCTATGTAAATCCAGGGCACTGGCAATTAAAGAGTGAAAATGGTATATGTGAGAAACACTTGAAATATAATTAGCAGGTTCCTACTTTCGTAGGCACTGCATGCATGTTAAAATTGTACCGATGACAAATTTTAATCTCCAGTAATAATTTTAAAATTTAATTTTTCTGTATTATAGCTTTACTAAAAATACTGTTTCTAAAAGTTTAAACTTGATCAAGATGAAATTTAAGAACAGGTAGATCTATTTAGTTAACTAAAATAATATTTTAAAATAATAAAAATATGCTGTATTAATGGAGAATCATACTTGTTCTCAGGTACAATTGTTACAGCTTTATTGTTGCTACTAGTTGTCCGTTGCCATAGACAATGATTTCCTTCTGTGCAATGTATTAAGTTTTTTTGCTTTCATTGGGAATGGTTATGGTAGCAGGAAGGCAGATGCACGAGAGAAGCAGGTATGAGTACAGTTAGCGCATGTGCGTTTTGGATGATTGGAAAGCAGTGATGGTTTCACGTTAAGTTTCTTCTGCTAGCTGCGTACTTCAGAGATAGCAAAGGCATTGTGTGCAGGTGCCACGATCCAAAGCCTTTTCCTTGCACTAAATGATGTTGGTCTGGAAGGTTTTAACAGAGGATTTCTGTGTTCTTCAGGAGTTTGTATTGGTTCTTCAGTCATCTTTTTAACAAGAAACAAGCTGCAATAGCATGCTGAAGGATGTCTAACTAGTCAGATCACGAAATTTCAAGGGTTGTTGTAATACTGGGAAGGTTGTTGTGAGACAGAGCCTGAATATTTCATTCAGTGGTGCTAGTGGTTCCCAGAACTTTGACTACACAGTGGACATGGATAGGCTTGTTTACAGAGGAGTTGTACAGTTTGCAAATGGAGGAACCATAGCTAAAACAACCAGGAGTATTGGATGTTAGTTTGAGAGTGGCATAGCACAGCTGACATCAGTATCTTGGTTTTGGCAGTTCTGATGGCTGCTGAGGATGCTCCTGCTGCCTTTCACAAAAGTTCTCATTCATTCTTTGTGTAAAAAAACTTTTTTGACTTTTCTTGCCCCGGCCCCCCCCCCCCTTCCTTGTAAACAGTAAGGAACATCTGAAGTGAAGTTTGGCAGAGACAACTCTGTAACCTCCCCAGGGCTCCTGAGGAGTTATGCTTTGGGTAAGATGATCACCACGTGGACCCATGTCCCAGTGGGGCACAATTTACTGCTAAAGTGGAGAGGTTTTTGGCTTGGTTTGTGCTCAGGATAACATGTACTTTTTTTGATGGAGATTTTTCTGAGAACTGTTTGTCCTTGTATGAGGCCAGGAAAGGTGAAACAAGTCCTATCTCTTCTTCTAGAGGCACAGAGCTGAGAATGCCCTCTTTACAACTGAGAATTTAAGGAGTGTAAGAGCCTGATGATCTGCTGGGTAAGAAATATTGACAACCTTGCAAGAATATTTGAAAAAGCCAGTTACGTAGATACTGTGGTGATGATAATGAAATAAAAACTTTGACAGAACGTACTGAGAAACATCCTGTGACTATCTGGTCAAAATATCTCAACTGAAAAAATATTTCTACTATAAGGATTTCAACTGTAAAATTTGTAACAAAAAGGAAAAACAAAAAGCTTTTTACAACAGTGAATGATAATGAGTAGTAAGGTTAAGGAGGAATTCTAACCTGGAGTTTAAGATTATAACGTGTATTCAATAATTGTGACCCAGTTTAATCCTTTTGGGTAAATCATGTAGCTTCATCTCCTAGGAGAGTCGGGAGTCAGAGTGTGTGCAAGATTTTATGAGTCATTGCTTTAGACTTTAGAACGTAACATATGCTTGACTCAGTTTGAATGAATAGAAACCTGTTTTTTCTTCAGACTGGAATTTAATTTGTCATTCTGTAACATTAGAGCAATTTTTTTCCTGAATTTTGAAGAAAAAGCACATAACAAGTAAGTGGAAAAATAGTAGTATTTGAACAGCACTCAAGGTATTTAGGCAATTGTAGACCTGAAAGAAAATGCTATTATCAAAAGAATCCTACCACAGTAACACTTGTACACTAGATTGTAAAAGGAATAAATAAGAAATAATACAGACTAGAAATCAGAAATTATCCATTCTGTCTAGTGAATTAAGACAGTAACATTACTAGAAGTGATGTAGTTTGAGGGTGTGAAAAAATTAACACTCCCATTATTATGCTGGAGGTTGAATTTCTTTCAGCTTTGGCAGAAGAGCTGACCATGAATATTCATACTCACCAAATGATTTTCCTTGATCTAGACAAGGTTTGGAAAATACAGCTAATCATTTATTGTGTTTTAAGGAACAGAGTAATAACTTCTTACATTGCTCTGTCTCTAGCTACCTTATGTACCACTCTTCCCATATGAAGATGTTTTTTGTCTAGTAACAGGAAGCAATTGGCAGCTGATTTTAAAGGACAGGCAGATATATTTTAACATACTTAGTGAATATTTTGGGTTTATTTTTTCCCAGAATGGATAAACCTGTAAGAACAAGCTTTCTGTTTTCCAGCAACTCTTAAGAAATGTTTTCTATGCTGTCCCTGTCCTCTCCAAAGAAAACCTTTCTCATGAAGGTTAAATACATATAAACAACAAATTTAATAAAATATAAATAATATAAGCAATACAATATAAATAATGTTAATACATATAAATACTAAGGACACATACATAATTAGAAAATAACAAGCACAGTTATATTTGGGGCCACTGTTTTCTTTGGTGTGCTTTACTGGTACTTAATCTGACAAGTGGTAATGCAAAAAGAACTTTAAATTTTGTATTTTTTTTTTCTTTGAAGCATGGCTTTTCGTATAACCACAGATTTTCAAACAAACATTGGGCAGAGTTGGTTATTGGGCTGAGATGGGAAAAGGGAGGGAAAAGAAACAACATGGTGCTGGGCATGCATCAGGTGCAGAAAATGCTGCCAGACCCAAAAATTCCTCTTAATGTCATCTTTGTGTTTCAGTAAGTACTTTATTAATGGATACTACAGCCTGGCAAAAGATCAAATGACAGATTATGTCAACAAGGCTTAGCTAAAATTACGTGGGGGACTTAAATTCAAATGCATAGTTATGTTTAACTGTAGTTTTGTTTCCCTGGGTTTATAATGGGCCATTTTTAGAGTAATCATAGCATATATTAATGCTTTCCTTCTTAAACACCTAATGCTTCCTCAAGGTTATCTACAAACTTCCTTCAGAAATTTCCATATATAAACATAAACAAGAAACTCAAGAATTTGACTGTAATAAATATTCTTCAGAGATATTAAGTATGTGACTTAGGCTGTATATTTATATATTTGTAAAATGAGTATTTAAATAAGTAAAAGGCAAATTCATCTATGTATTTTGAATGCTTTTTTCCCTTTTGGAGAAGCAGAAACAAACCTGACTGTATGGTGAATGTTCTCAAGCTCCTGGTTTCCATTCTGAGATCTATGGCAGTGCGTGTTTCCTTCCTACCTGTGTTTCATTCCTTTCTGTGTCCTGTGCTATTCCATGTCCTCCTTATGGTGACGATTCAGTGAAATGAAGTTTTAAAATTATAGTACCAATGTTGATATTTTTCTTTAATAAAATACCATTGTTGAGTAATTTCTCAATGAATGGTCTGCTGTTTTCCTCTGCAAAAACAAGGCAACAGCTACCATTAAAGGTGTATACTGTCTTTCAGCTTGGCTTTGGCCTCCATTTGTGTGAATGAGAACAGCCCTAAACAACTAGCAGTGTCATCTGGATGAAAGATGTCCATTTTTAAGAATTATGGTAGATTTATCTTTTGGGTATTAATGAGAGGTGACAGCCATTTTTTGAAGGAAGACAGGTTTTCCTCAGAATAGTTTGTAAAACTGTTATTTTTCAACCTCATCTCAGGTATAGAAAACTCAGTTTGCAAGGATAATAGTGATATTACTATGAATAGTCTTTAAAAGTACCTGAGTTCCAGTAGAGTTTTAAGTATATCAGCAATGTGATAAATCAGTGTTTCTGTATCTCTGAGATCACTAAAAGATCAGATCCAACCTATAGTTTCTTAAAAAAGAAAAGGCTCATTATTGTTAACAGTAAGTCCACTTAATGTGCTTGTAAATACCGAGTAAATCCACCTTTCTGCTTATGCAAGGGAAAATGAAGTGCTTTTTGTCAGATTTCTCTCTTGATTTCTATTTTTTTTTTTTTCCTGGGCAGATATTGACTCCTATTATATATGCCTGCTGAGCATGAGTGGGACACAGCTTTAGTGATGCTTATATGTGGACTTGTGTAGTGTATACAAATAAAGGATCTGTGCTCCTCTGTATTTTTTATACAGTCCCTACTACATGTATGTATGGCATGGGAGTGTTTTTTTTAAATGTATTTTTACATTAGAGCAGTAACTAAAACATGACTCTTACATAAATGTTTAAAATGCTGTGTGTTTTGATACTACTGACTTTATATGCCCCTTTAGGAAAGGAGGGGGTTAGCTTTATCAATTTGAAATACACAATTTTTTAAAAGTGTAATTTTAGTATTTCAAATATGGCATAACCTTAAAAGTTCTATTGTAATTTCCTCATATCCTGAGCAGAAATATTATTTAGGATACTGAAGAGGAATAGTACTAAAAATATGAATGTAATCTCCCTAACAGGAGATTGCAAACAGCTGTTTTTCTGTTACTTATTCTTCAGTGAGACAGTCACAGGCTTGTATATCAGCATCGCTGTGAATGTTGTGCACAAGAGACCTGAAGAAGTCCATAAAGCTGCTACTTTTTTTTCCTCATTTCAAAGTTCAGTGACATCTGGAAGAACAATTTATTCTAGGGTAACCATACTGTTTGTGCTTCCATACTACTCCATTTAATATTCACATGTTGATCAAATTTAGGCTTGCCCTGTGTTTGTGCCATTTTGAAACCCCTGGTGCCAGAGCCTGTGATTCCAGCACTTCACTTTGTAGAACTATTTATTTTAAAAGTACATTATCTAAAACAAATCAAGGAGTGAACCTCTCAAGTTGTGTGTAAATCTGCCTGATTTTGTCCTGTGATACACAGTACCTCATCAGGAGAATTTTAATTTATTGCATTTTTTTGTACTGTTTAGTATTTGTACAACAGCTATCCACATCTCAAAGCATAGATCTGTCCACATAAAATCACATTAGTAATACTCAAGTTCCTAATGCATTTCATGGTTTCAAGACTGAAAATTTACTTAGAATGGGCTGTTTGATTAATTTGCTTTGCATAGTATTTTCAGGTCTGTCTTTATAGGATTTGGGAAGCAGGATTATTTATTTTAACATTAACACTGGAAGTACAGTCAACTTAAAACAGGATGAGAGTTTTCATAGGCAAAATGTAAGATCCATGCAGCTGTAGCACTAATATGATATAAGGAAAAGACAACGGGGAATAGACTAGGATGTATATTAATGGGGAAGGAGGTTTTTAAAGATACTGTAGAAGAAGGGCTAAAAGCATCATGAACTTGTATCCTAACATACGCAGCACAAAAAATGGAAGAAAAGCACTGAACCTGCTAGTTTATGATCAGATTAGATTAACAAAATATGTGGATGAACCTACTTATTAATTAAAAACTAAATATATTTTTCTTCCATCTCTTTGGTATAAAGTCTATTTTTAAAGGGATGTATGGAACTTTATGGCAGGGATTTACATTGGAACAAATTGAAGTTGGTAGGTTTAGCTGCCACTTTGTCTCTTCCCTTGCTCCCAAAAGCGGGGGGGCGGGGGGGTGGAGCGGGCAGGGGGAGCTGTATTAGTTGAGTTTTGCAACAGTGGTTCTCTGCCCTGGATAAATTTAACAGGTGCACTGTTAATAAAATACTTTAATCTTGGCTGATGAATGTGTTGCAGACCATTGAGATAATCTGTTTGCAGTAGACACAATTAAGTTTTTAGTGAAACAGTGATTTCTGTCAGTTGGCTTTGAAACAGTGGTGACTGATACCTACCCATATGTCATAGGGAACAGTTTGTGCAGTGTTGTATACCTTGTCCACACTTTTCCATCTGTACTTAAGCAACAGCTAGGGTTGTTGTTTTGTTTTGTTGTGGAGAACTCTTGTTTGTTTTGTTTTGTTTTGGTTTTGTTGTGTTTTTTTTTTTGTGTGTTTTTTGTTTGTTTGTTTGTTTTTGTTTGTTTTTTTTTTTTTTTACTGGTAAAAACAAATAAAACTCGGCTAGATGTGCTCCCATGTTCTTTTTCCCAGACTATTTTTATATTCCTCAGAGGTTCTCAATTCCCCTATAAGAATTTTCTGATTCTTCTTCCACATTACTGAAATAAAATAGCTTCTCTTCTTTGGCTTGTCTGGAGAGTTTCTTCCTTTACCCTTTCTGAGGTAGTTTGTTCCAGATTTGTTGTGGAAACTTTAGGTTTCTTGGAGCCTTTGGCACGATGCTCTCCTACAAATCCCCTTTGAAACTTCTGGCATCTCTGTGTAGGGCTCTCCTCTCCATTTTTCCAAGCCTCTGGTCTCCCCTTTTTTGGTAGAGCAAATTATCTCTCTCTAAAAGGAGGTCCCTTCCCATTTTAACTTTATCTGATGCAGTTTTCTCTGATTTAACCCAAAACCTACACGAGGAGGCAAACTACTGGGCTAAAAAAAAAAAAAAATAAAAAAAAAAAGTAAAAGGTCTGATCACAGATTCCTCTAAATGATTAGTCTCTGCTTTGCTTCCATTTAAAAAAATAAAAATTGTGATGATTATGAAGCCATTTTGGGCAGTGCAGGGCCTTTCTGAACTTGTTTTTTGTTTTCATTCAATCACAGCTTGAATAGTGTGGCTTTAGAGACTTAGTGTGTCTGCTTCGCTCAGGTCTTGGATGAGAGCCAGTTGTCTGCCACTTGATCTGTACACAACGTAAAATTATTCAAAGTGGCCTGATAAAGTGCATGGAATGACTGAGGATTTGGTGACAGTGCTTATACCTGAATTTATTGTTATTTTGCATCTTGGGAAATTTATTGTATTGGCAGCTGCTTTGGGATCTGCAGGCTCTAGTTTTCATTCATTTTCATCTTTTTTTCAGCGAGACTGTTATGATCTATTCCTCTGGATGTGGTTCTACTTACAGTGCTATCTTTGTTACCTCTGAAATTTGGACAGTCCAAAAATTATCAGTGAGAACTGAGAACGTAAATGCTTGCTCGCTAAGCAGAGGTTCACTGCCTCTGGGCGCTGATCAATACAGTCTAATTAACTCATAAAAGCCATTAAAGGTGATGTCTTTTGAATCTGGAAGTGGGTGTTGCTCCTGAACATCCCAGTATTTACCTCTGTGCCATAGCACTTGAGGTCAACCAAAAGTTGAAGTGTTGGTTCTGTGTCAGGTTGGAGGGACTTGAACCAAGATGCTTCCAGGAAAAGCTGCTCGGTTGTAAAACTTCTCTTATTCTTTTTTTTTTTTTTTTTTTTTTTAACTTGGAGTTTTAACAAATATTACTATAATTTGCATTCTTCTGGTTTGAGAGGGCTGGTTGAGTGGGTGGTAGGGTAACCTCAATTTGGAGGTTTTTGTTTGTTTTTGTTTTTTTTTTTTTTTTTTTATTTGTACTTGGGATGCAATTTGTATGTTCTAATAAATTCTGTAAATAAGCCCAGATTTCTGGATATGTAATTTATAAATAATCAAAATAAACAAATGATAACATTGCTGTTTCTGCGGCCATTTTTCTCTTAAGGCCTAAAAGGCACTTAGTGTAAAATTCTTCTGTCTTATTTTCTTGATATTATTTCCATGATCAGTTCTGTATCTGGACTGATAATGGTGGTATAAGCCTGACCTTGGGGGTGCAGTATGGATATGTAAAATATGTGCTTTTAAAAGTGAACGGAATGGGTCCAACTGAAAAAATCTGATAGCAGAGACAAAAGATAGGTAAATCCCAAATAAGAAAATATTTCAGATTGACAGGAGAGAAGCAGACAGGAGAAAGAAAGAAAAACCCAAAATCCTTGTGATGGAAGTTTTATCAACTTGTGAAATGGAACGCTCATTATTGATGCTAGAATTTTTTTTTCTATGAAGTATCACTTTAAGTTCTTATTATTGCTATATTAAGAAAGTCTTTGTTGCCAAAAGTAAAACTGAATTATCTGCTGGAATGCAACCAGAGAGAAATGTCTTTGTGCATCTCTTGGAGCTTCCAGGGCTTTAGTTTGCAGTGAAGTAACTTATATCTTGGATTTTATTTTTTAACATTTTGTAGTGTGTTGTTAGCAATAAAGTGTAATAATCTCTAGGCATCTATTGAAAAGCCTGTCTGTAGGCTTGGTCATGGAATAGATCAGTTGATCACTTTATTCCAAGCTCAGTTGATTTTGTTTTGCCATAAAATCCTGCCTTATTAATATTTGTTTGTATAATCCATTTTAAATGTTAACAGGGTTAAGCATGTTCAGAAGGAATTTAAAAAATTGTTGGATTATGAAATTGAGGAACATATTTAGTCAGTCAATGTCAAAGATCTGTGGAAGGGGAAATGAACTTTAGTTTGCACCTCCAAAACTGTCAATTTTATCTCTGTCCAAAAGTAAAAGCAACTGAGAGAGCTGTCTTCTAACATTCCTTCATACAGAAGGGGCTGGGGGGAAGTAGAGAACTAAAGGGATAAGCTTTCTCCACAAAGCTGTCCAAACCTTTAGTCTCCTCCATCCCACAAAAATTTCTGTGATGTAGCTTTTAGTACTGACAACACAAATATATTATTACAGCATGTAACAGACCGTCCTGTTCATGTTGAACCATACTGGGTCAGAGTATGAAGAGAGAATCCAGAAGGAATTGTATGTGTGCTAGTCCTTCAAAAAAAAAAAAAGTACATGTATTTTCTTTTAACCTGTGTAATATGAAGTAGTCTATATTCAGAGACTTGTCAAAGTAATTTTTTTCTGAATTTTCTTAAAGGCAGTCTCAGAAATCTTTTTGCAGTGTTCCAAATACCTGGTTAAGTCCTGCAGTAGATGTTTCTGATCACACCCTGCCACTGTTCTGTGGTCCATTTGATCTTTTGCACTGCTTTCATACACTTTAAACATAAATGTGTTGGAAAATACTGTGTTATGATAACCCTAATATTAAAGGGTTAGCCTTCTTCCACTTGTTTAAAACAATCTTTAAAACAAGTAACAATATATCCAGTGCATTGCATAATTTGTATGATCAACACCAATGTCATGGGTCACACTAAAAATCTGTTTTAAAATAGGTGTATAGTTGAAAATAAAGGAATATTTAATGTGTTCGTGGAGTCTTTATGCAGTACAGCATAGTTGTTAATGACATGTCAATTTTTTTTTACTGTAATGTGAGTGGGTCTTTCGGTGATTGGGTGGATATTCAGTGATTTCATTTCTTAGTCACTGTGCAGTTCTAAGTTGTACTTTAATAGCCATTTTTCTAAGTCTTTCCTAATAGCCATTTTTGAGACTGCACTGAATGCAAAAATTATATAATTTGGCATTTGGGGGTGCTCACTGGTGTTTTAACATAGGTCATTGGGTTGGTTTTTAACTGAAGAAAACCCGGTACCCCCGGGGAGTTTAGTTTGGTGCTGTCATCCCCTCTTGATAGCTGGAGAGCTGAGGCACAGAAGGAAGGATGCACGTGGCCTAAATGAGAATGGCCGTGGACTTTGGGTAATGAGGTCCATGAGACTAGATCAGCAAGCTTGTTCTCCAGCTGGCTGCAGCTCTGGAGCTGCCCAGGACCAGGGAGGTGTCCTGGCTGCCAGCCTGGGCATTCCAGCTGCAGCTGAACTTCTGCCTGTGTTGGGACACCAGCCTGGGCGGGCAGAGAAGCCTCCTGGTAACTGCAGCCGGAGAAGGAGCTGCTGCCTGGGATGGGCAATTGTAAAGGACATTTTGCATGGTCCTTGCAGTCATGCAGTGGAGCCAGTTGTGGACATTTCAAAGGCATGTCTTGAAAGCTCAAAGGAGCATCAATTTTGGATGCGAGAACTGTGATTTTTCCCTGGGGGCTCCTCTGGTCATCATGTTTTGGGAAGAACAAGTGGTATGTGCTTAACCAGGTGAGGATCGCTGCTAACTTGCAACCCTTCCACTAGAGCATAAGGGTGATAAACTCATTCAGGTAGTAATAACATTTTTTTTAAAACTTTGGTTAAAAAAAATACAAACAAGTTAGTTTCTCTCTACTGTTTTTAGAAATTTCTGAGGCTTTGTGTCTGAAATATGTGTAAAAAAAAAAAAAAAAAAAAAAGTCAGGTTGAGACTCTCCTGTCGTAGAATGGTTAATCCCAAATAGTTGAAGTTTACTTTGCTTGTAAACAAGTGGACATAGTCTTACCGGTATTTCCATAGGTGGCACTACGGTCTCCGGCAAGGATAGGATCTTAAAATGATGCTCACATCCTTGGTTTTTGGGTAACCCACCTCTTGACTCCAGAGCTCCCGGGGAATTAATTTTTCGGCAGTCTCTGTGTTTTGCTTTGACAGGACCTTGTGAGACAAGTGTCAGACGGCACAAGGGCGCATCTCCCCGTGGTAACAGTTGGTCGGGGTGTCAGGGCTGCGCTGCCGGGCGCTCTCCCCCGCGGCAGCCATGAGGTACCAGCCCAGGTTAGCCCGGCGGCGGGTGTTTCCGCCGAGTCGTTACAAGTGCTACATGGGTAATTAATAGGTATTTTTTAAAAAAGGAAAAATGGAATATTAGTTTTCAAAGTGTATTTGGAGGAAGTTGGGGGCAGGGGACTGAAAAATAAAATCCAGCTGTGTGTAGCGTTTTCCATGTCTGGTTTCTAGCCCATGTATGAAAGTAGTGATTTAATACTTCATTCTTTGTGACAAAAATGATTCAAAGAGCCATATTTTTCAGGGCTTTTCATCTGAAGGTTTTCGAGGGTGTCCGATAGATCTCAGAGAACTAACCGGGAAGATAATCCGTGTCATAAATCCTTTGTTTCGATTCCCCCCCCCACCCCGCACACTCACCTCCGCGCACCCGCGGGCGGCGGTGTCGGTAAGACCGGCCGGGTGACCGAGCTCCCGCTGAGCAGCGGCGCCCCCGCCCCCCCCCGCCCGCGGAATGGTTCCGCCCGCCGCCGTGCCCAGTCATGTGCGCGGGCCGGCCCGGCCCGCCGCCTCCCGCCTCGTCCCCTCAGAGCGCGGCAGGGCCGGCCCTCGCACAGGCACCGTGGCTCCTGCGGCCTCCTCCCGAACAAAAGGGCTTAGGGACATAAAATCGTTCGGTGAATAAGACTTTGGAAAGCGAGGGCAGGCGGTCTCGGTTGTGAATATTTTCTGATTTTTCCAGAAATCAAGCAGAAGATTGAGCTGCTGATGTCAGTTAACTCTGAGAAGTCGTCCTCTTCAGAAAGGTACAGCTGCATCTCTTGCATGAACGATTCATGGTGTAGCATTGCCAAGCAGCGGCGTAGGGCTTTTTTCTTTCCCTTGTCAAGTTCGCTAGCATTGTTTACGTATTGCATGCTGGTTATTGTACCGTATCCATTGAACCTCTCGTTTTGGTTAAGCTTTGTGCATTTTTGCAGAGATTTATTATTTTTTTTTTTTTAAATGAATCCTACTGAGCTGCAGCATGCAAATCGTACTACAGCAGGCTGCTGGTTTGTGTGTGCTGGTGTTGCAGACCTTGCTCCTTTTCACTGTCATGCAAACAGCATCTCGATTTCTAAATTCGTTTTTAAAGACCTCGCGTTTTTGTTGTGTTGCAGGAAACCGTTCCACGGTTGCAGAGGGTTCCTTTCAATTTAGATGCATAGGAAATATAACTTGGTGAAGCGTTTCATGTCCTGTTATGTGGAAAGGGAGTGTCCTTTGCAAAGTAGCTCAGGAATCACAAATCCTCCAATTAGTCACATTCTGTAAGATAGATGCGATCCATGTTCAAGTCTGTGCTAGGAAATGGAGCAGTCGCTGCATGCAGTAATGGTTCATGCCTGCAGGTAAGGACAAAATGACTCAGAAGTGTTTTTAAAGCAATTATTTTATCTGTCAATCAGATTATTACAATTTCAAGTAGCTGTTCTTGTCTTAAAGAAATATTTCCAGGTACTAAATGCACATTAAGTTTTTGGATGTGAAATAACCTCCTGGTGATTATTCTGTTGATTTTAAATGATCCAGCTCTGCTCAATTCTGTTTTGCTTGCAACTGAATTTTAGGAGAGATTTTTATTTTCAAAATTGCTTAAACCCAGTGCAACATAATACAGGGTTTTTTTTACCAAAATTATTTGCAGTAATAATTTCGGCTGTATGCAGAAGACAGTCCGAATGTTCTGTTTTGCTATTTTAATATTGGACGTTGGCAAAAAATAAAATTATTAATTTTAAGCACTCAAACTGTATGCTTAGCTGAAATTATCTAAAGTACATTCTATTGAATGGCTCAGTATCGAAAGACATAATGCACTGAAAGCTATCTTAAGGAAACAGTCTAAAAGACATCTTTCAAAATGAACGAGTGCTGTGTGGCATGCATGGTTTTAAAAAACAAAATGAGCAGTTTAATTTGATTTGTAAGTATATTTGTGGAAGATACGTAGAAGCAAACTGCATTCCCTTTCACCAGCTGTAGTATAACAAAATATCAGCAATGAGAGATACAGAAAATGGTGGGGGGGAATGGGTTGTTAAGTCACCTTTCCAAAATGGAGAAATATAAGAGCAGCTTTGAGAGAGATTTTATTTATTTATTCAAAACTAAGAAAAATTAAAGAAAATGTTAATTTATCCATCCCACTCTGATGCCTAAAATTTTTAAATACTAATTTTGAAGATTAATAAAATGGTGGTGATAACAGGATGGTGGGGTGAATATAGTAAAGGAAACAGGTGTTAACTTGATTTTTGGAAAGGCTTTTCTTGGCATTGCTGTGGGGAAATTCCATATATAATATAGATGTTTATGTTATCAATATGAATGTTATGCAGCACTCTAAAACTGATCAGTCTGTTTTTGAGCAAAACATGCTCCTAGTTGAACTAATGGTAGTCCTAGATTAATAGGTCCCTGTAAAGGATTATAACATAATTAGAAAAAGATGCATTTGTCTGAGATCCATTTGAATGCCATTCTTTGAAAAGTAAGCTTTTATAATAGCATGATGCATTATCTTGCAATCAGGATTAAAATGTGAATGTTGTATATGCACATAGATTTCTTTTAAGGATTTAAATATGTGGTGCTGTTCACCTGGAGATTGATTTGACACATCAGCTGCACAATTTACGTGGTCAGCTATAGATGAAAACAACTTTATGTATTATCTGAGATTTTTTTTTTTTTTAAATAACCACATTCTTTTCACCTATCTAAAAATAGACTGATTTTTTTGCAAGCTGTTATGAAACAGTGCTGTCTGTCCTATTAGCTGCCAGTTCCTTTCAAGGCCCTTTCAAAATTACTGTATAGGATGTTTTAAGAAAAAACAAAATTACAGTGTTGACTGTCTGAACTGCTAAACTGTCCCCAATCTACTGTATAGCAAAATTGCAGTGTGTGTTCATACCATACAGACGTGAAAATACGTATGTTTTTGACAAACACAGAAAGGGAATTCATGCTTGCATATTTTTTTATTATCAGCTTTTACTGTTCCTCCTAGTGGTTGGACTTTATGAGAAGCTCGAGTTTTCCGGGTGGAAGATCTGAGAGAAGTCTATGTCTTGTTTCTTGTTTTCCACACTAGCAGAGGCTGCTAGACAGTGCTTGCATAGCGGGAGGGGAGGTGCTCTGTGCATTTACAGAAACTGGTGAAATGAGAATAGAGAAGGCATGAGAGAGAAGCCCATTACTTGCCTCTTTTTTTGGTTGGTCTTTGTTTTTACAAGTCAGTTTAGTGTTTGTAGGTTTTCCTGCTCACTTGGCAAGTTTGACATGTTATCCTATTGTAGAGGAAAAAAATAATGAGAAGGAAGCTGGAATATAATGGATGGTTTGGCTGTTATGGAAGCTCAAGATGTTAGAAATCCTGCAGCATTCTCTTAGGGTAGTTGGCTGTTACGTTTTTAAGAGGCTTTCAGGAGGCATTAGCAAGAAAGTGATATGAACCCTTTTGTTGAGGATCCTCTGAGATGTTAAAGACACTGCAGCCTTGAACAGTAAATTAATACAAACCTGAGACGGTTCTCATAGTGAGATTCATCCTTCCTTTCCCCTTACGTCCCCCCTAGAAAAACTGTAATTGCAGATGAGGGGGATAAGATATCTGCATTTTGGTGTGTTATGAGATATTTCATTAAGCAGACACAACCAGACAGCATCTCTAAGTCCTAAATTTCTGAGTAGTTAATGCTGCCCGTGTACATGTTTAGCAGCCTGTGTCAAAGTCCTTGTTCCTTGTTGATAAGGTAACCTGGGCAACTGCGGATGCGTGTGTGCACATGGACGGGTACAGTGGATCATGTAACCTGCTGTAGCTTGTTACACTGAATGGATTTGTTAGGATGTCTGAGCTTTAAGTATACTGTGGAAATGTTTTCCTACATGCTTACAATGTGACACACACCTGCTTTCTTTAATAAGTAGTAATTTAACTACCCTCATGTTCTTGATGTTTCAGTGGAGGCTGTGTGAGGTTACTTGTCCAAGCCTTGCAAATGTCATTAGAAGTCAGGTAACAGCAGCCAGATGGAGGAGGATGGTCTTTCAAGAACCCTCCAAAAAAGTAGGAATACTATGAGTTACGCAGTCTTCTCATGTACCGTACAGTCAACCTTTTGAGCTGTACAGATTACTTTTTGTCTTTTTAAGGTCTTTGTGGAACTCCTTGCAAGTTTCTGTTTTGAGAAAAGTCATTTTTTCTACCCGGATCACTTTCTACTCTTTAGACCGCAAACCTAATGTGTATATAGTATTTTTCTTTTTCATACTTTAGGACAAAGAACTCAGAAATTTTTTTTTTTAGCTCTAATTTTTGTATTCTGAATTTATGTCATCTTAGCAATGTTGTTTGACCACAGGGTATTAACTGGTAAAGGTTATTAGCAAGGCTGATAAGTCGGAAGTATTTGACCTGCTCTTTTCTCATCTTTCAGCAAAGGTTGCATATGCATGTTTCTTGTAAATGAATTTCTGCTTCAGTGTTTTTTAAAAAAAAAAAAAAATAGCAGCCACTCATGAACAGTTTTAAAGTAGATAACTGGTGTGTGTATAATAATTCAATTTTCATGATTTTGAGAGGTTTTATAAGTAGCAGTAAGATACTTTCAAATGACAGCAGGACAGCAAAGTTTGTGTTGTTCAATGTGTAGAAGTATTTGGGGTGGGGTGGTGCAGGCAAGGTTTAAGGACAACTGTTGTTTTTGGTTTTGTTTTTTATCCTTGGGCTATGTATACCCCTCTCTCTTCGTAATTTATCTCTGAAGAGCAAATGAATGTATTTCTCAATGCTTTTACATGGTTTCTTCATCAGGTCATGCCAAGAATGCAGTCAGGGATGAAGCAGAGGAGGGAAAAATCTAAAATAATGAGGAGAAAGAAAAAAGATGGAGATAAGAGACCTAATGTTAGTTGATACAGGAGGCATTGTGAAACAAGTTATGAAGAATTCCTTCAGGTTTAGGAACATGTGGGATTTTTTTTGTTGGTGGTTTGTTTTGGTGTTTGTTTTTTTTTGCTTGTTTCATTTTTTTCTCTGTGTATGTGTGTTTAATTTAATTGTGGATACATTACTTAAGGCAGAAGTGTCACTTGTAATGAAGTACAGAAATAAAACACGTTTAAAAGTAGAACCACCATCAACTCACAACATTCAGAATAAGCTGACATTGCTGTGTCAGATAAATGTTTTGGAATAATTATTAGATAATAGAGCATTATAACATAATCTCTTGTTATTTATGTAACTAACATTTAAACAAAAAATAATTATCAGAACAATGCAACTATTTCATCAGTTCCACAAACTTTTAAATACATTTTTAAAACACCATCTTTTCTTTAGCTGCCTTCCTGTTTACTTTGGGGTTTTTTTTTAAGTGTAAGAGAAATATTGCCAAACTTTCATTTCAGGGCACTTCAAATTTTATTTTAGTAGTTGTACAACTTCAATTTTTCAGTTTTGTTTGAAATAATATAACAATGAACATTGTATAATTTTTCCCTTTTTTTCAAAATTGCAAGCTAATACTGCTATTTTTTGTATTTCATCTCAGTAGTAGGGGGGATATCATTCTGTCTTAATGTGAGCCCTAAGCTGTTTGTTCAGGGAGGCACTTCATTCTACCACCAAACTGTTCAGTTGCAGTGTGTCTGTATAGCTCTCATAGACTAGGTACTTCATTTTAGATGGCTAAAATTGGACCCAAACTAATCCTATGTTTTGTGTATTTTTCATATTAAAGGTTTCACAGGTTTACTGTTTTAGTGTGGAAGGCCTTTAAGTGAAGTATGAAAGGGATGTACAGACATGCTGCAGTGTGCTGTTGAGCTTGCGTAGGGAAAAAAAAAAAGGAAATGGCCTATGTAGAAGCACCCATGTGTGGAGCAGCTTTTTCACTCTAGGTGTTATTTTTAGGGGACACTGCACTCTTTTAGAGCTGATAGTGCCTTGTATCGGTTCATCAGTAGGCTTTGAAAAGATTTTCTATCTGGAATTTCTGCTATACGTAAGAAAATCATGTCCTTTGATATTTAATCACAAAGAAATGTATCATTATTATCTCTACTATCTAGATGATATTCTGTGTGCTGCTCAATATTATTTTTTTTTCCCCTCTTTGTTTATCTTTAAGAGTTATTTTAAGTTATTAATGAGATATTTGTTACAGGGCGGTTTCTCGCACACCTTTTGAAAACACACATCTCAGTTTTTGGCACTTCCTGTTGTAACTAAAATGAGAGAACTTTGGGAAAGGGAGAGATTAAAGGTGCTGTGGGGTTATATGAGATTTTCCTGTATGAGAACTATTCATTGGAAATGGATTCAAGCAATCCAGTGATGATTAGAACACAGTTAATTACTAAAAAAACATGTATGTAAAAAAATTTGGAAACTATGACTTAAACAGTACTTTCTAAGGCAAACATATGTATTCCAGTTCCACTTCAGGGTAAAATGTCAGTGAAAAAATAACAGGTCATTTTAATCAAAGCTTTTTATATTACAAATTCAGTCTGTTTCATGACTTAACTTTTTGCCTAATCACTGTCTGAATCATAACTTCACTAAAATGTCCACTCCAGGCCCCTAGACAGATGCTAAGGGAACGTTACCTGATAGATTGCATAAAACAATATGTACATATGCCAGATGATGGCATTTATGTTGTCACTGTGCTGAGTTACAGGATAAATTAATTTGTGGTTTTCTACATCTTCATAGTATATACTTGCAAATGAATAATGAAATATTTGAATGTTCATATAATTCAGTAAATTTACTGTGATGTGATATGTGTATTTTCATTGATCTGAAATGGATGTAGTTATCAAAAAATGTTAAGCAAAAGTATGCCAATTTAAGCATTCCATTTTGTTTCATATTTTGAGTATTATAAGCATATTATCATGAAATTGTGGCATCTCTCAGCTTGTGAATTGCTGTGAATCCTGCTATACAGTTTGGAGGATATCCATCAGTCTTTCCCTTTGATTGAAAAATACCTTTTCTGTTCAAAGGATGTTGTGACCAGGTCTTTTACTAGTTTTGTCTTTAGGAATTTTATACTCATGAGTCACTGTCTGCCCCTGGTGTTTGTGTATTTTCTTCAAGACTCACCCTTAGGCTTGGGTAAACTATCTGACAAAATCCAAACAAGTCACTGTTACCATAAAAACAAATACGAAAGTCATCTCATCTAGGATGCCTACCAAACTGATTCGGCTGAATGTGACTAGATGGATAGTGAATTGTTATTTCCCATTCTTTTGGTTCACACTTTTTCTTTCTTTTCAGTCTTTAAAGTTCCAATTACGGAATAAACGTGCAGCTCCAAGCTCTGCCTGTTACACATGCTACAAATGAAGGAGTACTGGTTCTTTACCAAGTCTGTCGGCACAGCTTTCCTTGCCTGATTATAGCTTTAGGTCAGTCAGGCTGGGTTGATTGCTTCTCTTCCATGACTGGATGATGTTCAAGACCAGAACCACATCCCATGTCGATGTTCTGTTTGTATAAAGTCATGGTTATTGTGTTTAATAAGATATTCAGAAGGTACTTCAAATAACCTCTCTGTACTGATAAACGTGTCCTAATTCTGACTTTTTGTTGTCTGCTAAAACAACAAAAGACTGTAAATTGGTGATACTGTCATTTACTGGAAGATCATATTTTCTTCTCCTGAAAGCTTGTGAAACATCTGTGTTTAAATATTGTGCTGGTTAATCTTGAAGACTTTTTTCCCAAAACCTGTAGCAGTGTAATTCCATGGGAGGGAGCAGAATTTCTTAAAGCTACTTCTTCTTTGGCAAAACGTCACTAGAGTAGCGTGAAACATTTTAAGAATTTAGTGCTTTATTTTCATGAAGCAACTTCCTATGACCCAAATCTACTGGGATGTTTGCAGCCTTCCTAAGAAGGCAAGGACTTGTCCTCATTTCTGTTGCTCAGTTCTACTCTGCATGGGGATAGAGTAGTGTATATTGCTTTTTGGGGGGCAAAGAAGGCCATATTAGTGCAGAAATTAGTCTTAAGCTGTGTGTTTGTTCTGTGTTGTCAAAGCTTAAATATTAGCAGTAGTTCTGGCAGAAACTGGGAGAATTGTTTTTCTCATTAATGCTACTATAAGGAGACAGTATTACTTTCTTTTGTAACCACTGTATCCGAATACCCAGCAGTGATTTTTTTGTGGAGGTGGAAAAGGGGTCTGAAATTCCTTTGGGTTTCAGTTGGCAGCTGTTCTGTTGTTCTGTATCCAGCATCAGGACCTGCAGATTCTCGTTGTCTCATCTTCAGCTGCTATGGCCACTGTTCACAGAAGCATTCAGTTCCTGCCATGCCTACATACCAAACAGACATATCAACCTCTGTTTATTCCATGCCATGAACTAGAATGGAAGACGTTTGGAATTAGCTCTGCTCATTATGAATCCTTTATAAAAGGATTACCTTACCCATAGGAGAACACGTGTGGTGGTTTCCTCAGAGTGGCACTTTGTCATCCCCAGTATGACAGTGTAAAGCCTTTCTGGCAGCTCCTGTTGCGTATGTGACAAGAATCAGGAATTTCCACTGCTGCTTGGTGTCTTAGCTATCAGAAGTGTCTGCTTCCGGGAAGACTGTAGTACAGCTTTGGACCGAGACTTCTTAAGAGATACAAAAAAGATGATCAACCACAGTGATTCTGAAGTACATTTTTATCAATTAAAATGTTTCATTCTAATATAAATAAGAGTAAAAATGGTCTTTATATACTTAGTTTGAAGTCTCACTTGGCTCCTTACCAAGTAATTACTGTTTCAGAGTATTAGTCTAGAAAGCCAAATAGAAAAAGATACAGCTTATGTTTCACAACAGAAATGAAAGAATGTGGAGCTTACAAAAAATTATCCATGATCAAGGAAAAAAATATTCCCCTTTCTCACAAGTACTCTTGATATCTGTGTGTGGATTACTGACATGATGAATTAACATAGACCCTACTCCTTGGGCACCCCGGCTGTAATATGCTGCCAGAGAATGGATTATTTTTTTGTGCAGACCACTAGTATTTAAAGGTGCTGTTGCTCTTCATGGAAATCTGTTTACAGGTTTCTCCAAGGCAGACTTATTAAATACGTTCTTCTAATTTAATTTACATCTATTTTACTTCATCTGTATTTTTGCTTTATTCATGTCACTCTTCTGTATAATGGTGTACAGTTGAGTCCTGACTTGAGAGGAAAACGCAGGAAAGATCCAGTCAAGATTCCATTCACATGTGTTTAGTGCACAGGAATTTCAAGGGCTATTAAAAGAAGCAGAGGACATCCAGTTGAAGTAGAACAGTGCTTGAGAATGCCAATACATTTTTTAACTATCATTTAAATACTCAGTGGTTTACCAAATGCCTTAGCAAAGCTGCATGGAGCGTGTTCCAGTAGATGCCAGGAGAACTTAAGCAGGTATAGGCTGTTCAAATTGAATCTAAGGCAGATTTATACACTTAACCTTCAGTGTGTTACTGATAGCTTTGCTAAGAAACTTGATAAAGGTGTGTGTCCTTTCAGTCATGCCAGTTGTTAGAGGTAGCCTAATGTCGAGGGCTTTGAGTCCCAAGGGCATACCTCCTCTCCCAGCTACATAGGTGAGTGCAAGATTGGTGCAGATCTGTGTCCCCAGGGCCAGGCAGTAATGAGGCTGAGCACTTATTCCCAGTAGCTGTGTGTGCATGCACATGATCATGTTCAGAAAATGCGGACACGGCTGACCACACAGATCAGCAGAGACTCAAACCAGTGCTTTTATTGGCACCCATATAAACATAGATGGAGCGCTCAAGCAAGAACTGCACAGACAGCCTAGTCCTGTTCCTCCTTTCCAGCTCCTCAGGATGGAAGTCCACTACTGGAATTTTCACAGAACTCATGCACATGCTGTATGATCCCCCGGTACCTGGTTTTAAATGGTCTATGTAGTTGCTGGAGCCTTGACCCATTGGTGTCTCCCGGTTGATGGCATCTACACCTACTGGCCCCTGAGGTTTGTGTTCTCACACCAGGTGCTGGTACTTAAACCTCCTATTTACTTGCTGGCCAGTCTGGCTTGAAGTTGTCTTCAGTTCAAACATACACACTCAGAATAGAAATTGCATCCACAAAGAAGACAGAAATAGGGTTTAATGACAATATAGGATAGACTGTTGTGGTCAAGGGCAGTTGCTCAGTCAGACAAGTGCACTGACCAGCCACCCATTTGCACTGGACTTGCCCCATGTATCCTTTTTCCTTGCTGTTTTCCCATACTTGTTTCTCCCTTACCCACCTTTATCCCTGTCTTTCTCTGCCTCTAATGCCTTGCCCGAAACATTTCATCATGCCTTGCATATTCTTACATTCCCACAGTAAGTTTTACACAATCCTAAAATGTTCTTCCTTGTGGCATCCCACAAGTCCTGTACCCCTTAAGGCAATAGCCTTTAGTTTTCAAGGTATTTCTGGGGAGAGAATTTCCTCTTTGACCCATCTTGGTGGGTTTCACACTGGGTGAGTATGGTCAAATTGATGATAAGAGTAGCTGATTCAGGGGCTCCATTTTCACTGATTAGGTTGTGAGGGTTTCTCTACCTGTTTCTTTTCCATTGATCTTTGCTGGATCTGTTTCTATTATGATTAGCCTTTAATCAAGTAACCTAACACTGGTCTTCCAGGGGCCTAGTAGCACCTGCCAGAACCTGCTCTTGGTCTGTTTGGATTTTGGCTATCTGATGTGGGCATCCAGAAGATTGAGATCAGCTGAAGATACAAAATGCACTATTCCTTTGCTACTACTTCTCAAGTCTCATGGAAATCTGGTGTTGCAGAGTTTTGTCTACTACTTAACTCCTATTCAGTTTATAGACCTATATTTCTGGAAAGGAAAAGCAAGGTATCTTCTTACAGTGTGTTAAATATATACTGTATGCTTTGGATTTACACCTGCTGGAGAAGGCTCATACACCTACTGAAGGCAGAGCTCAGCAATGACCACAAGCAAGTAGTGCTACTTATTCTGCTGAACTTGTCCTCCATGCTCGTTGCAAAACCCATTTGAGGTAAGATAGCACAGGGATGCATAATAATAGTAAGGAGTTCTGAAACATAAACCAAGTTAGACTAGATGTCCTGCCTCTATGTGTTCTGGTCCAGAAAAGAGTTGTCTGATAATAGCAATGAAAAAGTATTTATTGAGCTATTTAAAAAAAAGGGAAAAAGCAATCATACATCCTTGTTTAGAGGGGAAGTAATGTCTTCAAGGTGGACAGGAAGGCCAGTCATTAATTTGAATTGAAAGCATCAAGAGATTGCCCAATTCCTTTGCAAGGTAGCTGAGCAGGCAAAAAACACAGACCTACAATGTGTATTAGCCAATATTTGGCCATCTGACATCTGTATTCAGAAAACCTGGCATGTATTATTTCTACTGTGAGAACCCAAGAGCTAGCTAATACTTGAAGCTTTGCCAAGTTGCTTCTCTGAGGAAGAGAAATAGATTATGTGATTTGAGGGTTGTGAGATTTTTTTGTGTGTGTATGTGCAGTCCTGTTTCTTTACAAAGCATGTAAACAGAGCTGTTTGCTTGAGCAGAGTAGAAACATAGTGCAGCAAGCAACTATTTTGCTGATGTTTTCAAGTATGCCTGTCTAGGAAGTACTGTACTTAAAAAAAAAAACAATGTAAAACTCAAAACCAACACCCCAAAAAACCCCCACAACACTTTCTCCTGAGATCACAGGCACAGCAATTTTTTGCCGTTTTTTTCTGCTTAAAACATAGAAGCATATATAACTGCAACAGTTTTCCCCACCTCTAATTTCATAATTGTTATTTATAAAATTGTTAATTCTTCACACACTTCACAGTTTGACTCGATTCAATGCATAAGTTGCATAAGTGCTTTGGACAGTGTTCTTCCTTCCCACCCCCCCACCCCCCCCTTTTTTTTTTTCTCTCCCCCAGCTGTTGTGTAAAAGACCTAATGTTCCTTTTTTATTTAGATTAAAAGGAGGGTATTCAGTTCAAGCGTCAGCCTCAATTGCAGCTAAATACAGAATTCTTTAGAGAGTAGCTTGATCACAGACATCATTCTTATAGGATAACAATGCCATACCTAAAATACAACTTTGAAAAAAAATCTTTATGTTCGTCATAGTACCTTTATTCACTTCCTGGACTCTACAGTTTGTTCCCAGGTCACATTGCGTGACATCTATAGACTCCTGCCCTTTACTGCAAATAGCTCTAGTTGGGCCTTTCCCATGGACAGGTGTGAGCTGCTTTAGGATTTCTTTCCCCAGGCTTCTGCCAGGTCTTCACTGGATTACTCTAGGCCAAGACTGTTCAGTTTTGGTCTATTCTATTTGGGGGATTTTTTTGTTTGTTGTTGTTTATTTTGTTTTGTTTTTTCCCTCCTTCTAAACGATTGCTTTTCTTCTCTAGAAAGCCTGACTAGATTATCACATGATGCTTCCTCACCCTGCTCCATTGGTCTCAGCCTGTCAGCTGAGTCAGCTGGAACTGACATACATGGTGTCTTCCTTAACTCCTGAAAGCTGCTGAGACTCACAACTTCCTGGCTCTCTAAACTACTTCTAAGACCTTGTTATTTTGTCCACAACTAGAAGTTTATGTGTGTACTGTTGCCTGCAAAAAGTAATCTTAGATTCAGTTACAGTGGACTTTTTAATATGAAAATATGCATATAAAATATGCAAATAAAATGTGCAACAGGAGGTTCATCTCAAAGCTTTCCCTTTACCACACCCCCGCCTCCCCCCAGTTGTCCATTTTTGTGTTTAGGTACCATCCGCTCACAGTCCTCTGTCATCTGTTTGCTTTGTTATCCCCTGCCTTTGATTTTGTATTGGTTATTTGAAAATATATTTTAAAGTACTGATGCATTGAAAGAGATACAGATTATGTGAAGTGAAAGTTAGAAACATGAAAATATAGTAGTACTTCACTTGGGTTTTGCTGAAGGTTTTATAATAATTCAGCTATCAGCTTGTAATAGTGGGAGTTCACAAGAAAAATAATAGGATTTATTGTGATGTAGCAAAAAAAGGGTCTATGTATATACCAAAGGACAAAAATATTAGGGGTTTAAGGTATATTTAACATTGATTAAACAATAGCGGTGCCTGATATTTATCTTAACTTTATCAAGACTTTTGGCACTGTCAGCCATAACATCTTGACTGACAAACTGGGGAAGTCTGGGCTAGATAAGTAAGACAGTGAAGTGGATTGAAATCTTGCTGAACTGTTGGGTTTAAAGGGCTGTGGTCAGTGGCACAGAGTCCAGCTGGAGACCAGTCACCAGTGGTATACTCCAGCAGTCAACTGTTACTGGCGCCAATACTGTTTAATATCTTCATTAATGACCTGGCTGATGGGACAGGGTGCACACACCCTCAGTGAGCTTGGACATGATACAAAACTAGGAGGAATGATTGATGGACCAGAGGGTTGTGCTGCTATTCAGAGGGACCTTGACAGGCTGGAGAAACAGGCTGACACAAACATCATGAAGTTCAACACAGGGCAATAACAAGTCCTGCACCTGGACAGGAATAACCCTATGCAGCAGTGCAGGCTGGGGGCCAACCAGCTGGAAACCAGCTTTACAGAAAAGGATGTAGTAGATAGCACGTTGAACATCAACCAGCAAAGTATGAGGCAGAGTTGCTTGCAAGTCAAGGGAGGTGGTCCTTCCCCTCTACTCTGTTCTGGTGAGACACACTGGAGTGTTGTGTCTAGCGCTGGGCTCCCCAGTACAAGAGATCTCTAGAGGGACATACTGGAGCAGGTCCACTGAAGGGCCACCAAGATGGTGAAGGGCTTGGAGCCCCTTTCATATAAGGACAGGCTGAGAGAGCTGGGGTTGTTCAGCCTTGGAAGAGAAGGTTCAGGGGGATCTTACCAGTGTGCATAAATAAATATTTGGTGGGTGGGTGTAAAGAACACAGATGTCTCAGTGGTACCCGGTGATCAGAGAAGAGGCAGAAGGCACAGTGCAGTAAACTCCACTTAGACATAAGAAAAACTTTTTGTTGTAAGGATAGTTGAACACTGGCACAGGTTGCTCAGAGGGGTTGTGGAATCTTGGTCTCTGGAGACACTCAACACCAAACTGGACTTAACCCTGAGCAGCTTGCTCAAGGCAACTCTGCTTTGAGCAAGTCAGGTGGGACCAGGTGACCTTCAGAGGTACCTTCCAGCTTCAACTCTTCTGTGACTGTGTGGAAACAGAGTATTTGGACAAAGCTTGCTTTCTGAAATTCAGCTAAAACTCTAACAGGAGAGACACATACTAGAGTTCTTGAAAGCTATTACTTTTTTTTTTTTTTTTTTTTAATAAAGTCTTCTTACATCAGGATTTTTTTTTTCTCACTTATATACTTAACCTGTAATCCTAAGACTAGATGCTTTTTTAGTTGGTCATCTTATTTCTGTCAAAAGCACCTTTTTCAGTAGTCAAATAGTTCACGTGAAAGCAAATAGATTTTCTTTGATACTGCTCTATACTTGTTTATTGGACATGAAGTCAAATCATGTGAAAAAAAAAAGCCTGTCCAAAAGACATCCACCTGGTCCAGTTCTATCTATGGCTATTTTTTTATTCTCCTACAGTAACTGGGGCTTCACTAGCTTTATAATACTAATTCTTTGCCTTTCTCCTCAATGTGTTTCTAGAATTCACTTCAGTATTCGGTGTTTAGCTGTTTTGCTTGTAGGGAAGGGACTGGATCTCAGATCTATAGGCAGACATTCTACAGTGAATTTGAGACAAAGGTAATAAGAGAGGTGTTTGATGATTGTTCATCATCTGTCCTGGATTCTTCAGAAGCATATATACCATTCCTGCATCTTGATTTCTGATGCTCTGGTTATTCACAGTTAATTATGCTTTTCACCAATTAATCATTCAGCAGATTCTAAAATAAGATTTGGGTTGGGAAGGAGGTCGTTTACTTATTTGTTTATGATAAATTCATAGCCTTAATTGTGATGGAGAAAGCTTTTTACAGAATTAATGATGTGATAATTTAAGTCCTTCAACACATGACTAATATACTTGTATGTAAAGTAATATAGGAATTTGCCCTTTTCTTGGGTGATCTCATATTTATTCATGGGTAAGAAAACCATTTTGATTTCTGTGGAAACTGCTGTGAGGTAATAACTGGGCAAACAGTAACAATTTCTTCATAATTAAACACCTGGAAAGTTATTTTTACCTGTGACTTGTATCTTTTAAGTTGGTACAAGTCCATTCTGAAGTAATAGAATGCAAACTGTAGATACTCAAAATTACAGAAAAAATGAAACACTCAGCTCATTGATTAGCTCACTGATAGGAGTTTGGCAATGAAACTTATAAAAGTAAAGGAGGATATAGAATAAATATTTAAAGTGTTATATCTTTAAATGAAATGAGAACTTTTATTGTAAATAGATATGGGTAAAAATGAATTCTGAGTGTAATGCAGTTAGTTATCAGCATTAGATATTAGTGCACAAGGATTTACTTGTAAAACACATGGCACTGCATTTTTGTTAGGAAAGGCACATAATTAGTGGGCTACAGCTATTTTTGTAGAAATGTAAACAGCTGTGATTTATACTGTCTATACTGCAAGCATTTGGTACGATCAACTGGAATGCTGTCTCCTTCCTTTTTAGCCCTACCTGAATGCATTTTGTGTCCTCTGTTGATTTGTTTCTTGCCTTGATTGGATAGGAGGATCACAGGCTGCAGTGCATCAATTTTTGTTGTAGCTTATTAAGTAGTGCTGGTAGCCTGCTGTATGACCTAGATACTGAAGAATTGATAGGCAATCAAGAAAGAAAAAAATGCTTGCTTGAGTAAAAGTGATTTTGTTGGAAGTGGGATTACATGGAATTCTTAGAGAAAGGTATCAACAGGATTTTCGTATTCAGTCTGCAGAGTTCAGTTGCAGACTGCTTTGGGGATTATGAAGAGTATTTCTTGTTTTGACTGTAATAGAATTTATATTGTTTAAAAACAGTGTTGAGATAGTGTTCAAAGCTGTATGTAAATGGATTACGGTGAGTGATACAATTGAGTAGAGGAGGGAAGGTATTGATACTTAATAAAAAAATTGTTTTTTCTCATGTAATCTAGTCCTTTTTTAATCAAGTTTTCCTGAGTTTGAAATCAAAGTTTTGTAGTTTAAATGTAAGTGAAGATTGAAAGTCCTAAAGTTTTTTTCTGGGTTTTTGTGGCATGTTTATTACTGTTGTTAGCGTTTAAGACTATAATTTCATAGTAATGCAAAATTCTGCTTTCAATTACAATATTATTTCACTGTGTGTGATAGAAATTGGTAAAACTTCAGAGAAATACAGGCCAACTTCCTTGTGACAGATTGGAGGATTTACATCGCTGTTGTGTAGAGGTGTGGATGATGTTGACAAAATGTCAGTGGAGGTCATTTGTTTGCAGTGAATGACTAACTGGATAGGAGGGTGAAAACTTGAGAGTTCATAAGTCAGCTTTTATTTTGTTTGTTGATGTAATTTCAAAATGGAAATCTTAAGAGGCAATTGCTGGATACCATGAAATTCACTGTTTGTGTTAAACTTAAGGGGCAAAAAATGTTATGAAATACAGAGAAGGAAGAGTAACATACTGTTGTAATAAATATATCCTTTGTCAGTTTTATGAACTTCATGCTAGTTAAGTTTGGGAAATATGTCTAGATATTGCTAATTACTGTTCCTGTGTTGCTGACATGATTAGTTTGCTTTTTCAAAAATCTGTTGAATATGCTGTGTTTTGCTTAAGTCATATTGTGCAGTGCTTAGGGTTTCTCTTTTATCTTGGTGTAGTGTGGGTTTTTTTGTTTGTTTGTTTGTCTTAAAACAGTTTTAGTCAGTTGCACATTGTTGTAATGTACTGCAGAACAGTCCAAGCTCTTGTTGAATTGAAATCCTTACACGTAGTTAAGATGATGGTGGTGTTACGATGTAATTAGATTCATTAATTATATAAACATAAAGGGGAAATGTTTTATTCACAGGAGATGCTAGCATCTCTTTGATTTTATGATTGTGATTTGTCTATTTAAAGTTTTCTTTCAAATGCTTTGATTTTTCTGAAAGACTGGGATTCTAAGTGTGAAAGATGCATATGTTTCTTCCAAACAAAGATGACTAGTGAAAAGACATGGTATATCTACACTCTGAAGAGAAGGATTTTTTTTTTTTCCCCAGTTTTTGCTTTTTAGAAGGAATGAGACATCAGTTTTGAGAAATTATGTTTAATAATTTCCTGTGAAACATAAGTATAAAGGCACATACAAATGCAATATATCTTTAAAAAAATGTTATATATTTGACTTAGTTGAGTATTTCTTCTGTTTTCTTAAAAAAAGGTGCTGAATTAAAAAATTCACCTGGGCTTCTCTTGCATTTGTTTTAAGTCAGTCTTAACACCTCAGCATTGTTTTGTTGACTTTATTATAGTCCCCACTGTTAAACCTGCAGTTTGCAAACATTAAAGCATTAGCTAAAGAAACAGATACCAACTGAGGCTGGTAAAACTCTAATTTCAATGAGCTGTATTAATTTGTACCCGCATTGATTGTAAGTACTTGCCTCCGACTTGTACTCCTGGTTCTGCCTTGCTTTTACCTAGGTTGGTGGCTATAACATCCTTGCCTGCGGACAGCTAGATGTATCTCCCTCCAGGACTCTTCAATAACTGCATTTGAATTGCCCTTAGGGTCTGAGGCAGAGCACCAGAAGTCATTACTTTCCCTGAGGATCTGATTGTGCTGTGTCTGAAATGATGCCAGCCTTTAACAGTCAAAGCGAAAGGCCTGTGTTTGATTATCAAGCGCTCTTGTATTCATACTGCTTTAACTTCTAGGCCATTTCATTCAGTCTTCCAACCAGTGTCATTTTTATTTCTCCATGTTGTGTATGAGGTTATGGATCTGAGAGGAGCTAAAACATGGTTGTGATGATTCTTTAATACACTTTGATTTACCTTTTGATGTAGCTTGTCCTCTCTTGGAATTTTTTGATGTTACAGTTGGAAATAGCAGTTGTTGTCAAGCTTTTAGTAGGTGCTCGCTGTGTGTGTCTGCATGCCCATAAGGAGCTGAGCAGGCGAGTGTGAGGACCGCTCCTCCGTTAATGCAGCACTACTGCTGCCCTGCTTGGGTCTACGTAGGTTTATTAGGGAATCAGTCTCTGGTAGTACCTGGATTAAAGGTGGATTAATTCTGGGCATAGTATTAGTTGAACATGTTCACTTTCCTACAGGAAGGTTGATAACTGGCACAGAAACATGTAGAGAGCTAGTGATATCTTATGCTGTCCCAGCTGTCTTCCAGGTGGATATTTCCCGAATTGACATTTGGCAAGTTCTGTAACACGAGTTTGATACTGTTACAGACATGACAAGTTGACCCAGATTCCTTAGGCTTCTCACTGAACTACAGGGCATAAATACCTTTTGTTTATGGTTCCATGGGAAGGGCAGATGTCAGCATAACAGTTTTGCAGCTGAAATGAGTGGTCCTGCCACAGCTTTTTCACTTGCGCCAGTCCTCCACTCCCCTCTGCCCCCCCCAACTTTTCTGCATCAATGAACTGAATTAGTTCACTGGCGCATCAGGTAAGTGTCAGAGCCTGCATGCTGGATGGGAGCAGAGAATGTGTGAGCAGGACAGTAATTGCATATACTGTGAGCTATTGAGGTGGTTTTAGTTTTTTGTTTGTTTGTTTGTTGTTGTGTTGTTTGTTTTTTTTTTTTTTTTCGGTAGCATAACAGTGTTTATGTTTTAAAGCTTCACTTAGGATTCACTTGTGCTTGTTCTAAGTCAGCCTTAACACTTCAGCATTGTTTTGTGGACTTCTTTTATTGTAGTCCCCACTGTTGTAGCTGCAGTTTGCAAACATTAAAGCATTAGCTAAAAGAAAATGCTGCTATTCAAATTTTAGGATTGAACAGAAATTCTGACAAAAAAGAATAAGTTGATCTAGATGAATGCTCATTTGCTTTATACAGTAAGAATGTAGCGTGTCTTTCAGTGTATTTAGTAATCAAATGCCTAATAGATTTTGTGCATAATTTCACATAACTGAGTTATTTAATAATCCTTCTAATGTCTATCTGCTATTTAGGCAGACATTTCTTTCATCTTAATGATTAGATAGTGAGATTTTCAGCCTAGCATACTGCTTGGGTATCTTGGGTTTAATGTACATTAAAATGAAGCAATAGTAAGAAAAATCATCAAGTATTCTTCGGTATATGGTTCCCACTCAGAAATTACAAAGTCAACCTCTACTTGAAAGTCGATGTGGAAGAAAAGCTCACCTACAAAGCGCAGACTCATTTGTAGAGCCTTATCACCCAACTCCTTCCAGTTTGGGAGGGATGAAAGTTGAGACTTTTGGGTTTTTTTTTGTTGGATCCTAGGTGTCTGATAGGAACACTGTGAGCGTGACATTTTATCACCTCTCTCCAGAAGTGGCTAGGATAGCTGGCTATCCTTGTATTTTGACAGTTTCTATTTTTACAGTCTCTTTAGCATTAATTAATCCAGCATCTTTCTTATCTTCTATTTCACAGATCAGCAGCAACAATTAATCTGTGTGGTATAAGGCATTTAATTTCTTGTCTCAGGAATTCTTACTAACAGGTGTGAAACTATTAGGCTTTTAAAGCATTCTGGTTCTGTTTGACAAAGTTTTGAGAATATAGGCATTGATATTCTGAAAAACTGTGTAAGGTGCAACAGTACCATCACTGTTTGGGGACATATATTTGGCGAACAATAATTGCAATCATTTAGAACAGGAACTTAATTCCTGAAAGGAGAAGGGGGGAGGAAGGCTGATGTTAACATCTGTGGTCCCATATTGGCTATGGAGGTCTAGTGAGAATTCCATTTGTAGTTTAGTTTAGCTGTAGGTTAGTTTCTAGTGTAGCATTTTCACCTATGAAGATTGCATGTACAGCACACCTTCTGTGATGCATTGCATCTGTATTTCTAAAAATGAAAATATTGCTAAGACAAGGCATTGGCAGTCCTGTTAGAATTCATAAGAAGTAATGATCACAGTAAAACATTTTCCTTAGTGTGTGGAAACAAGTAAGTTATTTGTGGAATGAGAAAAGGTGTTCTCATCTGTAATCAATACTACAGCTTTTTTAGACCAGTCTTGGAGCGGAAAATTCTACTAAATACTAACCTTAGTTCAATAGTAACATTTTAAGAAAAGTTTTCTGAATTGAAAGGGGGGGGAAACCACACCAAAAACCCCTAGAAAATTATCTTATATGTGTGTTTGCCTGTTTCAGTGATTTGGGTACCTCAACCAGGAGCTGGAGATCTAAATGCCATCAAAGACTCATTTGAAACATGAAAGCACCCATTACAGACCATGACAACTGTTTCAACTTCACAGTGCCCAGAGCCTGTTGTGTTTTTGTTGCAGGAAAGATGTTTAAGCATTAAAGTTAGAACAGTACGTAGCTAGATCATGCTAGTATGGAAAGACATATGATCTAAAGCTTAGTAACCCCAGGAGACAGGGCTGCCTTGTTCATAGCCCTGTTTGGAGATAGGAAAAGAGTATTTACAATTCACCAAGCCTTTGACAAGGTGACTTAGGATGATGGCATTTGCTCTCTCTGGAAGAGTTTAAACGAAGGAGGGACCTGAGAAATTATAGTTCACATATCAAGTGACTAAAACTATTACATGATTCAGTTTCCTTCTGAGAAGAAAGGCAACATCTGGCAAAGAAGCCCTGTTAATACAGTAAAACATAAGATCTTTCTACCTCTGGCACACTGTCTCAGCTCAAAAATAGAGATAATACATTATTAAAGTCATCTGTTAAAAATGCTTTGTTTCTTCTTTATCGTAATTTAAAGTACAGAATGTCAAATTAGGTCAGCAAGTCTTAGTTAAGAAGATGAAACCTAAGTACAATGACTGTTTTTTCAGTACAAGGCCATCCTTACTGCACAGACTGAGAGTATAAGAAGTTTCGTATGTGTGTGTATATATGTTTGTTTCAGTATTGTTACAGGAGAAATGTTGGGGTGAGTCACCCAGGCTTATTTTAACCTTGGAGTTTTGTTCTTTGTGAGAAGTCCATAGTGAGCCACGTGTATTTACCCTTTTAGCCATTTGTACTATATGTGCTACTGCATAGTTTTTAAGGTTCTGTGTAAAATTTCGTGGAGGAGATACTTCATATTGAAAGTACGTATTGAAGAGTACAGTTTTGCAATTTGCTTAGCCTACATTCAAAGTCTTACTTTATCCCCAGCACTTACTTTTTATGTTCTTCTCTAGTACTGGCCCTGGTGCTTTTGATGCAGTCAGCTGGATCAAGGTTTGATCAGCCTGAAAATTGCCACAGAGGATGGGAGGAGGTTTTCATCTGGATTAGGGAGCTACATAGCATAACAGCATGAGCACAAATACAGGCAGAAGAAATGCCTAGAAATAAGCAGGAGGCAGGACAGTCCCTCTCACTGGAAGCATCAACTTGGATCAGCCTGAGTCAGTTGAGAAGCTTCACTCTGACAGTTTCTAAAGAGATAATTCTAATAAATATCACTCAGAAGATATACTGAATAACAGCAAATCCAAGAGCACATTACCATTGAAATAACTGACCCATCTTCTGTGCAGTCTTGTCCACGTCATCTTATCCCTGCATTTTCACTCACTTTGTAACTTGCCCATTATGCTTCAGCTTGTTAGAATAATCTCCTAAAGAAGTGAATAAATGAATGCTAGAGCTGGTGGAAAGCAGAGGGCAAGACTGCATGACCATGACTATTAGAGAGGAGCAAGACTGACTCTCACAGCGACAGCAAGCTAGCAGGTTGACTCTCTACATATGACTAAACCACAGATCCACTTTCAGCCCCAAGAAGGGAAAAAGCAGAGAGATTAGTGCCATTGTCACCAAAAAAGTAAGGAGGGGAAGGTGATGGTTTATTCTTCCTTCTGTGTGCATATTCTTCTGCTGTTGTTTATTCTGTGCCATATCTTGCATCAGCAGTATCACTCATGGCTCTTCTGTATACTACTTTTAACTTGAGACAGAAATGTTAACTGATTTGATTTGCACTGGGAACTTTTTCCCAGATTTAGCAGGAAAGGAATGTGCATCTGGTAGCAGGTGAAAAAAAAATGGAGTAGAGAGTGTGACCACCTGCTTTGTAATGTTAGTATTGATTATACTGAATTGTTCTGGATACTGGAGGGATTGCTGAAAAAATTCAGAAAAAACGATACAAAAGGGAGATAATGTACATAAAAGTGTAGTAAATTTAAATGCAGCTCGTGAAAAAAATCTTTACATCTCGTGATGGGATCTACTACAGTTATTGCCAACTTTGGAGGAATATTGGATCCACGGAAGTCACAGCTCAGTGCTGTAATAGGACTGTAGTAGGATGTTAGGGACAATCGGGAAAGGAGTTGTGATCAGTGGATAAATAAGCAGTGTCTTATGCCTTCAATGTGGCACTCAGTGCCTGCTTGCCATCTCAGAAAGAATGTAATAAATGATTGAGAGAAGTGACATGGAATTTATAAAATTGAGTGACATGAAAAGAGTAAATAAGAAACATTTTTTCACTGTTTTTTCCAACACAGGAAGCTTGCATGCAGTTTCTGAACAAACAAAAGGAAATTATTCTTCAGATGTGAGCAGTTAAGTGTGTGGAAGTCCTTTCTGCAGGATGTTAATGTTAAATTTTCATTAGTTCAAGAGGTGACTGGTCAAGTTTATAGAAAAATACTTCACTGAAGACAAACACAACGATCCCATTTATGGCCCAAGAAGTCCCTATGGCAAATTGTTGCAGCCTGGGCCAGTGTTTGACTATTGTCAAATGTTTGATCATTCCTGTACTCTTCCCAGCATGTCCACTTTCAGCCACTGTCAGGAATAGGCTAATGGGCCAGATGCAACTTTGATCTGACTCGGTGTGGCTGTTCTTCTGCTAGCAGAACTCAAAGTAGCTATCTGTTTTGTCAAGATAAGTTATATTTTTGAGAAGGAAGATTCAGTTGTAATGTGAAAGTGGCCTAAGTAAATCTAGACTATTTTTTTACTGAGTGCTAATGGACCATACTTGGCACTGATAATCTTTGAACTCTTCAGGTAAGCAAAACATTTTCCTGAAGTTAAGAATATGCAACTGTTGATTATTGTTTCTCTCCAGGTAGAATAACAGTTGTGCTGTTTTATATGAATATTGTGGAACTTTGGTTAAGTCATATATACCAGTATCGGATGTTGCAATTTCATGGGAAATTTTTAAAAAACTCGATCAGTGTAGATCGCTGAATAAAGTCTCAGGTCGGTAGATAAGAAAAAATGAATGTGTGGGGGTTTGGAAGTGATCAGTAGTATATAGTAAAAATCCCAAACTCAGTGTTCTCTTTAGAAAATAATTCTGTAGTAGTCCATTATTGTGAAGATTGTTTTGAAATGGTGAATAGTAAGTAGTTGAAGCCATTTTAGGTGCAAAAGTGAAAGATCATAACTCTTTTCTCCCTAATTATTATTAATTTGAACATGCTATGTACAGAATAAAGAAGAAATAAACTTGTACCTTATTTTTGAAATGTGTACAGAAGTTATGAAGGTGTTCAGGACTGTTCCCCTCCTACTCTCCAAAATGTTTTTGATACTCTCATCCAGCTTTTTACATCTTTTAAATAGAATTCCTAGTCTGGTATTTTCTGTTTTGCTGGAGGGTTTTTTTGCATGAGTCAGATGTGCATTGGTAGTTCTCACTGTTTTAATTAAAGTGGCAGAGTTGTTGAATCCTTATCAAGGCAGACTGGGGTGGAGGGGACAAAACAGAAAAAAACCTCACATCTCATCTTGATTCCTAATCATTCAGAGTGTCTCTGAAGTCATAATCACATTATTCTTCTAGCTACCTACATAATCTTCTAACATAGATGGTAGTTTAATGTACACAGTAAGAACAAACAAGAAAAATATTTAAATCCCAAAATGAAAATTCACAGGTTTTCAAACTTTGTAAAGAACTTGTAAAAGGAGGGTATGCGATCCTGCATTTTCCTATTCTTAACAATTTTGGAGGGTTTGGTTTTGTTTTTTTTTTTTTTGTTTTTTTTTAGGCAATAGACTGGTAAGCAGGTACAAGACAATTTTTGGTGACAGTAGCAAGGTAATTGCAGTATACAGGATATAGATGCAAGGTCATGGGGTTCACACGAAACTGGATGAACCTTTTCAGTACTTACTTGTTTTTGTGGTTGCTTTATGTACGCATGGTATACATTTTGTATGTATTTTTATTGAAACGGAAGGACTGGCAGTACACACAGTATCAGGGTAATCATTACATTGTTTTGGAGTCCTCCTTTAATGTGTAGAGAACCAAAGCCAGAACTTTGTGTTGTGAGAAGAATATTAGTTCTTGGAAAATTTCAGTTCTCTTGCTTTCCTAATTTGAATAGTTACTGAATTAACATCATGGCTTAATATTAATGGCTTTAGGTTGCAATCGTGATTTTGAGTTGTTTTAAAAATTAAAAACTTTAAAAATTTAGCAGTTCTCTTCTACTCTTTATTCAGTCATCTGCTTCTGTTACAATTGAGAAGTTTCAGGCTACCATATAGCCTGTCCCTACAGATAAATGAGGTCCATTTTTAATTTAAATAGATTCAGCTGCTGCTTTCCTGTTTTCTTAACTGGTGCATAAATTCCATTCTCCGGTGCTTACATATGGTAGCTGGCATCACATTCACCTGGTCATTTGTGTGTGCTTCAGACCACCATCATGATTACCCAGTTTAGTTTACATCTCTCACAGCAATTTGCCTAGAGTCTTGCAAATTAACTTCAGTCTTTGCCATAGTACTGCCATAAATATTTTGGTTGCACCCACACACTAATTTATTTATTGAAAGCTACAAGTTCAGTGACACTGTGTTTATCCAGAGCTTTAGAAATATTATAAAATGCTGAAGATCACCCATGTATAAAAATAAGCTAAACCTCTCCCTTTCTTGTAGGAAAATGAGAAGGCACTTTTATAAGGTTAGTCATGAAATTTTGACACTCTTCAATCTAATTATATTTTTCCATGGAGAATGCTGGTTTATTCTATTTACTGATCTTTGTGGAATTCCTCATAAAGTTTCTTTAAAAAACCCCAAACATGTGATTGCTGGAAGCTTTAGGAAATAAAAGATTCTTTGACATCATCTTCACAAATTTTTAATATTCTTGATACTCCCTTTCTTACAAAAATACAGTACTAATGCAACCCATTTTAGGGTCCGTAAAGGCAAAGCCAGTATCTCAAAAAATTATGAACTTGTAACTTCATTAATGCTTTCTTGAACCCAGGCATGTTTGGGAATCTGGGTTTAAAAGATGTGTAGATGAGATGTAGCATAGCTAACTAAAAGAGGGCCTCTGTGAGGTTGTGTAGAAACCACCATGCAAAGCTTTGCTATTTGTCATCTCCTTGATTTAGGGAATTGTGAGAATGCCAGCTGTGCCTCTTGCACTCTTTCTCCACACTTGATACATAGATTATCTGCTTCCTTTTTTTCCTTCTCTCTTGGAAGGGGAAGTCAAAGTGTAATTGAAGTGCAAAAATCAGTTGTAATTAGAAACTAGAAATAAATATTAAGCAAATCTTTGCACTGCATGTTGCTTCCATTTTTCTCAAGTCTGGGTTTTTATAGATGTTAATAGTTCCTTATAGTCTGCTAAGAATCAGAGTTCCCTTTTACCACTATGTACGTGCAGCACATGCTGCTTGAATATTACACCCACTCGTCAGTCTATTTTTTTAATTTTTTAAAATCTGAATGACAGTTCATGAGCAGTGCTCAAGAGTAAGATTATACTCAGCCAGACCGATTTGTAATTTTGAAGGCAGGTGGTGTAACTGTGGTTTTAGGGTGCTGTGTAAGTTGTGTAACTCTGGACTGCAGTTTTTTCCTTCTGCCAGAAGGACGGAAAAAAATCCTCATAAAAATATGGTCTAATTAATTGTTTTTTATTAGACTCTTTCTCACAAAATTCAAGGTTATCTTTAGTTCGGTTTTTACACAGGCTCTTCTACAGTGTTGTTACAAAGATCCTCCCCACTGAGTCAGCCCGTTGACTGTCAGGCCCTACAAGTGATGCCCTGTTTTAACAAGAACTCTTGATTTTGGAGAGAGTACAATATATTGTCAAGTAACTTAAGCTTCAGGCTTTGTTGGATATTAGTGTACAGACATTCAGTAACTCTTATTCGTGTCCAGAAAATGCAATGATCCTGTTTCTTATGAGAACATTTTTTTTTAAAAATCTGAGTACAAAATGAGAGTCAAAATTGGATGCCTTCACATTATATTTGAGTCATTTTATTTGCTGCAGTAGTTTCTCTCCCCTCATTTCTTAATTTAAGAAGGGAAAGAATCCATAATACAAGCAGTAGATCCTTCAAAAGCCCTCAGCTTTTTATACTCAAAGGTGGCATCTTCACTTTTCTGCTAAAGCTCCCTGGTGGTGCCGAGAAGGCTGCCAGTATCTGTCATGATTTGATCTTACTGCATGGGTAGGGCTGTAATAATAAGACTTTCAGGAGACTTGAGAATGCAGTGAGGTGAGGACTCCTTACTGTGCCTTCAGTGTACGTACCCAGGCAGGCTGTGCCATTGTACCTGGGTATAGTTGTGCCTAGAGCTGGCTGTACTTCGCAGTGTGTACCTGCTCAGGCACTTTCACACATGCCATGCTCTTCCAGAATTCTTGGAACCCAGTGCCGGAGAGGAGTGTGGAGATCTCACCCTGTGAGAAAGTTGGTGGACGTGCTGGTGAGCGGGGAGCGGAGCTGAGCCTGGGGGCAGCAACAGAAGCACGGCAGCCAGCCTGCTGGAGATGTCTTCCAGTTGTGAACATGGTGGTATTGTTCTGTGGAAGTTGTGCTGAAGGGCACTTAATGGAGAAACAGAGAAGTCATCAAATCAGTGAGCCATTATCTCAAGATATTTCTGTGTTGTGTGTGTGAAGAAGAATCATTGTTAAAACTACACCTCACTACTTGGTCCATCATCTGGGGGGATAACAGGGTTATCAAGAGGGTGATTTTTCTGAAATAACTTTGCTGTGCAAACCATTAACATTACTGAATACTTTATGTTTTACTGGACCAAATCAGTTAAAGTGAACATATCTTTGGGCTCGGAACTTTTTCCTCAGTTCTAACAAGAACCAGTTTTGATGAAAAACTCCGAGCCTGAAGGTTAGTCTGCTTTTCATTCCCAATTTCAAAAACTGTTTACTAGAAGGTAGTCGCTGCTCTTGGTACACCGTACTTAAATCTTTAGGCTCTTGCAGTTTTAACACCTCTGTGGTGCACTTGCCAGTGAAGGCCGAGTCCTGTAAAAAATGCTGGGTAACTTTATTTTGCGTTTTGAGGTTTGACTATCTATTTAAAGTTTTCATAAAATGGTTCTTCATCTTACCATTCAGGCTAACTTGACCTGTTTTAACTGTCTAATTATTTCCAATCTTTTCGAAGTATTGTAGATTAGGTGGAAAAACTAAAGGAGATAAAAGGTTAAGAGCTGTTTGTTTTATGATTTAGATTTAAGTCTTTTTGAAGCATGGCCTATCATGGTCTTTGAAGTTAAATTGGCAGAAGAGCGTGGCCACATCTATAAGCTTTTGGTGTGGATTAGACCCCGCACTCAGACATGTTTTGATTTAACAGTCTATATCCTGGAAAGATTGAGGGCACATTCTGCTGGTTTGAAAGCAGACTTGCAAAACTGTCACTTGCTGTTCTATTCATACATGCTTGCAGCAGTAGTTTTTAAAATTTACTGTCCTTTTTGAATGCTTATTTTAGGAGACTAGTTCTGCAAAACATGGCCTCCTTTGGTTTGGACTGGTTATTGAGCTGTAAAAATGGGATCTGCAGAGTGTATTTTTAAGAAAATACTTTTTTTAAGTTAGTTGCTATTTTCAATTTTATTTTTTTTATATTCCTCTAAAGACCTACATTCCGGATCTATTTTCAGCATTTTGATTTAGAGGGAATATATGGAAGAACACTTTGTAGCCACATTCTCTCTTTTTGACCTTAGACATTTAACTTCTTGCAGAGGAGTTTGTCCAGTCTTTATAATAACTTATGTAGCAGTATACTTAATGACACAATTATTGTGTCTTTTTCATTTCCATTATGGTGTTTTTTAGTTTATAACAGATGAAATTATTTTTATTTAAGCTCATGCAAGTCTACAGTAAAGAAAAAATGCAATAAAAATTTGGCAAAATTTTAAATTTAACGAGTTTATGTGGGTCATTTGGGTGTAGTTCCTAATCATTATTTGATCCTAGATAGAAGGAGGAAGCAGGCAGAGAACTGTTATGTTATTTTCATCCATAGGCTAAAGAAAACTAGTGTGTTTCTAGTACCTGCACTTTCGAGATAGGTGTCTCGGTAAATCTGGGGGTTTTAGCAAGGGTTTTAACAGTTTAGGCAGTCTGTTCGTTTTTAGAATTGATCCTTCCCATGAGTGAATTTCTTCCAGTCTCTTTCAAAGAGCAGAGTAATTTAACTTAACAAAAACAAACCATCAGAGCATTGCAGGCATTGTAGGGATTTCTCTAAGTCTATATCCAGACCCCTTTTTTAGTCATGGAATCATATGCTCGGTTATTTAGCCTTGCAGAACTGTCACAAGCTGAGGAAAAAAAAATATTCTAGAAACTCATTTCATATATGTTGCTACGGCAATATACTCTTCTGCATTTAAAAAAAAAATACATCTTCACAGGCCTTACCCCTTCCCTTGTTTATGTCCTGTCTCCTCCACCACTGGGAATGGAGACAGGGCAGTATGCATTTGCCTTTCAGGTGGTAACTCAGTTTTCAATGTATATATGAGTAGCAGAATGCTATAGTTTGAGCTCACTCTGGAGTGTAGTCAAACGCAGCACTAAGACTATATGCATCCAACTTCTGATTTTCTCTAAAGAATTCAGAAAAAAACAAAACAAAACAAAAGCAAGCAAACAAAAAAAAAAAAACCCAGCTTAAAAATTAATAAAATCGCAGTAAGTAGAACATGGCAAGTAAACACAGTGTAACAAGCAAGTTATGTTCTCCAGTATTTCCATTTTTTCCAAAAGAACCATTCCTGTACAAATATGCAGTCTGACTGCTGCGTTTGAGTTTTAAATTTAAAAGAAAATCCTTCCTAAGCCAGATACGTATATACAAATAACAAGTAAGCTGAAGAAAATTGAAAGCTTTGCATTTCCTTCAGACCTGTTTTCAGATATTTTTCTGTCTTTCTTAGAGGACATCTGGAATAATGTCTCATACTATGATTCTTAAAGCCCTCTTCCTCAGCATTCGTGTGACCCTAAAATCCTAGATTTGTTTTGTAAAGAGCAAATAATATTTTTTTAATTTCAGTGTGGAGTCGGTCCACATATGTTTTGCGTTGTACTGTAGTTGCAATGCAAATTGTTGCCATATTTCTTCTTTAAAATTGTAGCAGCAGTTTTGCTTATGTGGTTTCTGGTTCCTGAAAATTTCCTTGACCTGAATAAAATTATGTTGCAAAATTTAAGGATGCTCGTGTCACCTACAAAATGAGTATGATTATCTTTTGCTTTCATTATATCTGACAGAACTGTGTTAAAACTCTTATTAAGCCTAGAATTGTATGGTGTCTGTATATCAAATCTGGTTTTTGGAAAGGAAAAAAAACCAAATTAAGTATCTTTTGGAGCATCTGTGTTGGTGGCGTGTATGCATGTTCCATTGCTTGTATATGTGTGTATTCTCACACTTTTGTTTCATTACAGTACTCAGAGTGATACTGTATTCTGATCCTTCCTTTACACATTGTTGATGAAGATTTTAAGAACCATGTTTTGCAAATTACTCTTCCATAGGCCATTACTGAGAAATAATAAATACATAAAATTATAAAGGCCAGGTCTTCTGTGCAGTCATTGCTGTGTTGAATACAATGGATATTGGAAAAGCTCAGGAAATGTTTTCCTGGAACACCTTATCCCTGTTTAGAGTTTACTAACTTTTCATTTGAAGAACTTTGAACATAATGTATGCCAATTACAATTTTGATTTCTTTCTGATTTACATGCTCTGATGCAAATGCAAGGTGTGGTCTCTGGTAAGGCGACACAGACACAAGCATTAACCTGAGCAAAAGAAAAGTAGGAGATAGCATGCTGCAAGGGGAAGATAAGATGCCTTGACTGTCTTAGGAACCAGTAAATATGTTCTCTAGATACTGAAATAGCAGCATCAGAGTAAAAGTACTTGGAGAATTCAGGGTGCTGTAGAGCATGCCAGAGGAGCACCTCTGCTTCTGGTGACAGTGGCATTGGCTGCTCTCATGTGCTCCTTGTCACAGCCCACCCACTGCACCCTCGCTTCTGTCGTTTCACTGTCTGAACTTGGAGTAACTGTGACATGGATGAATTAATGTCAAATTCACAGTTGCATTTAATTCTGTAAGAATAATTTTGTACATAATAAAACACTGTTCAGGAAACCAAATATTTATATAATAGCCTGTACCTTGCAAAAGGGGGAGGGAGTGCTAAATTTTTGTCTACTCCTGGCATTTTGTTAGGAAGATTGTGGTTTACTTTCATAGGGATAATGTATCTTATAACCAACTATTAAGCACATGCCATAGATAAATGCCTGAAATAAATGGCAAAAAAAGGAGGGGCAGAGGCCGAATGGGCAAAACATGGTAGTTTTTTTGGCCTCTTAACTGAAGCAGAATCTTTGGATTTATTATTCACTCCTTTTGCTGTGATCTCCACTCTTGAACCAAAAGTCTTTCTTTGGGTGGAGGCTGTGGTAGCTGCAGTTCTCAGTCATGATTCAAAACCTGGCAAGAAAACATGAGCTAGGTCACATTTCTGATGTCTCTGTTTTCCTTTAATTGATCTAAATACTTTTCTTAGCAGAGCCAGAAAATATACAGGAAATAAATGAATGTATCTTCCTGTTTATATCTTATGACTGCTTTCTGCTCTCACTGGGGTGGATGAGCTGAATGCTGTGCTTGGAGAAGCTGGAGTTGCCAGTGAGCAAAGCCTTGAAGATGAACACAAAAGTGTTCCCCTCAGGCATCTTTCTCCTAGCTTAGATTTGTATTTTACTCTGCAGATTGAAAAAAAAAAAAAAACAAACAGCAAAACCAAACAAACCCCCCAAACCCACAAAAAAACATAGAGCTTAAAACCTACTTTATAATAATTCTGCTTCTGGTAATTGAAGACCTGATTATTAGACAGTGTCTTTGGAAACCATTTCAACTACGTGTAATTGAGTGTTTGTTACCATATAAGATAGTGTAGTGCTATTTCCAGTGGGACCTGAATGTAGGAAAAATACCTTTAAAGCAAAGTCAGAGAAACTGCCTGAGGTTTACCATGAAATTTAAGTGCAAACTAGTATTTTATATTTAAAAAGCAGTTTTGACTTCAGGATTAATTCCTGTTCATTTTGTCATGTTTATGTATTTATTAGTGATCCTAGTCTTCTGCTCAGTTGATCTAAAAATTCCTAATGCATGCATTGTCCATGTGCAGTGGAAGATACATCTTTTGTGGGAGATAGTTGAGAAGCCTGCTGAATGTCAGACTGTCTGAACAGAGATCCCTCTACTACTAGAGTTCTCATTTGCTCAGAAGAGCAGCTGCTTTCAAGCTAGAATTGTTTCATTATTCATTTTTATAGATCTTAATGATTCATAAAGATATTTCACTTACCTTTTATTTAATGATAGACATAGGTAAATAACAGGCATCTCTGAGAGTAGCAATTTGTACAGAAATAGCTGAAGGGAAAATTACTTTTTTTATGTTAGTAGATTAAGTTGCAGCCTGCTACTATTTTATAGGGTCTTTATTTGAGTATATTCTATCAGTTGACAAATAATAAATAATTAACATTATAAAGGCCAGGTCTCCTATGCAATCATAATAATGAAATGAAAATGAAACGTACTACGCTATAAAACTTAATAAACATTTCAGTATATTGTCCTGCTACAAACATATGGAAGATTTCTACCAATTTATAAATTGCCTGAAGCAACTACTATTTTCTCTAGACTGCTTAGCCAAAATCTACTTTAAGCTCGGAGCTGTCTGGCCTGCACTAGCTGAGCTGATTCTAGGCTTTTGTAAATAGATAGCAATGAAGCCCCTGTGACTGATTTTAAATTTATTCTCATTTGCCTTTACCTGTTGTCACTATGATATTTTTAGTGCAGCTTTATCCAGAGAAGCATTTTTCTTACCAAGACTTAATTTTGTAACATGTTCAGTTAATTTTATTCATGTTCTGGGAGTGTAAATATTTAGTTATCACTCAAGTTTAAATAGCCCCCATCTCTCAATTGTAATCTTCTCTCCTACTGAGAAAAAGCAAAATTATTTTAATAAAGTTTATTTATTAACATAGTACTCATAATTAATTTGAAATGAAATACGTGTTTTTATTATATACCTAATGTGTGAATTGCCCCTTTTTTCTGCTGTTGTTGTAGAGGGATTTGAAGTCAACTAGGTTTTTCATAGTCTCCTCACCTTTCTGAATTAGGTAGGTACATTTTATCTTTCTGGCATATGGCCAGAATTGTAATGATGAACACTATTCTCCTCTTTTAGTTTAGTCTGTAGTATCTAGTATTTTCATGTTGATACTTTCTTCCTGTCAGTGACAATTACTTCTTCTTTAAACTTGAATTTCTGTGGATGTGATGAGTATTTCAAACTCTCAGGTTGTATTGATAAATTGCATGTGTTCTTTTCAAGAGATATGATACCTGGTAGTATCTTTGAGCCAAAGATAAAATTATCTTAAAGAACATGTCTTCTCTGCATTATTTTGCAAAGTATATGTTTTTATGGGGCTGTCTGATGTTAACTAAAGCAGGGCAAGAGACTTTGTGTATGACTTTGGTAAATATTTTTAATTTCAGGTCTCTTTACAATTCTAAAATCTCATTTACTAATTTCATGAAATACATAATTATTTTTATGTAAAATTATATTTTAAAAGGAAATGTCATTTCCTTTTGGAGCTACTGATTAATTTACTTCTATTCAAAGATGCAATAACTCATACCATAATCACACTCTCATTAGGAAATAATTAGGCAGTTCTGGGGAGTCGCAGTTGTATGAGCTAGTCATAGACCTAGAATGTTAAGAAAAAAACCTGCAGTCAAAGCGAGGTCTTTGTTTTCCAGAAGATACAAAGAATCTTATTTTGATTATAGTATCTGGTGGAAGCATATGCATTTCTTGTTTTCCTTTTTATCTTGGTGGTTCTTGGTCAAAAAGCTACATCAAGCCTAGCTCACTGTATTCATACCAGCATTTTGGATGTCAAAATGGAGCTTGTCAGTCTTTTTGATTGAAAACAAGAGGGAGAAAAGAATATACTGAATTCCACATATGTATGTATTTCCTGTGCTATGATTTTGAGGGTACTAATATAAATGTACTTTGGATGTCTGATAAAAACAGTCTGAGAATTCTTTAGGCCCCTTCAGCCAGTCTGCAGGCCTCCAATGAAATCATAAACGTTGTATATATGTTCTCTGTTGCACATTATATAAGTATTACTTAAGCTCTTTTCCTGCTTACATGGAACCTATATTGGCAGTAGAAATCAGGGCCAGTTTCCATGGCAACGCGGCAGCACTGGAAGAAAGGCTGATGCTGTGCTGTGGTTGGTATTTTTATGCAAGGGAAGAGATGCAAACCTACATTTTTAGATAGGAAATGTATTTCAAGACACAGAAACATTTTAACATTTTCTTGTGAATCTGTTGAAAAAGTAGATCTGTATAACAATGGAAATAAAAACCTATTGTTTGCTGTTTGCAATAGAAAACTTTTATTTTTATCTAACATTACAGAACAGCACTGTTAAATATATACACAATTACTACTGCTATATTTGCATGGAAATAGCAAGGAGTCTTCTGTACTGAGGACAAAGGAAGTTTTGTACTGGGGCAAAACAGGGACAAAATAGACTGAGTTTTGGCTTAGTCTCCTGGCCTTTTCAGTCTCATTTTCACCTTCTGAACTCTTTTAAAATAATTTTCATGAAGGTCTTTGAGGACTTCCAGAAAATTCTTCTTCTTTTTTTTTTATGGCAGTCCTATCCCTCTGGTTTGTCTGGGTTTTCAAAATATAATGCTCACTTGTTCTGTCAACCCTCTTTTATCTTTCAGTGGCACTTAGTATACCTTTTTCTACTTTTTGCATGATTGTAGGGCTGGGAAGAGCTCTGACACTGCCTCCTGTATTTTTATTTTTCTCCTCTCTGTCACTGAGAATGGTGAGGAAGCCAAGCCTCTCATGCCCCTTATTTTCTGAAGACCATCCAGTGGTTCTGCACAATTGTTCCTCCCTGTATGTTTTTGCTTGCCATTTGTGTATTAGGTGTCATCATTATGTGTTCGAAGTAATGGTTGCAGCTGATACACAGATACCTATGGGGAATTTAGATGAAATTGGAAGAATTATGGACATTATTTTACAAACTCTCTTCCCTGTGCTTGTGAAGATTGCTGATATGGATAGACTGGGACATCAGATGATGTATGGTAAGGTGAAGAAAGTGAAGGTTGTGTTTAAGATAAACAAAAAAAGGCTGTTGCTTATACTTATAGAAGTTGTATTTCTGCAGAATTAAACCTACATGGATGAGATCTTTGGGTAGTTATTTTCCTTTGTTATTAATGAAAAAGGAGTGAGAAAGGCATGGTTTACAGGTATTGTGAAGCGCTTTCTAGAAATGCTACATTTTCTTTGGGGTACCAGGAGTGATTAAGGAAACAGTTTTCTAAAGCCTGCAGTTTCTCTTTTATCTTTGATGGGATGAGGGTGAAGCTTTGCTCATCTCTTTGCATTTTTCTACGCCTCCTACACTGCAAAGTACTTGCTGCACCTCAATGAAGTGGGATGTTCTGAAAAGTCAGAACCTTCTGAGAAGCTGAACCTAGCTGGAAGCAGTATTCTTCAGAAGTGTGAAGGGCTCCATTCATATCAATGAATCATCGTCCTTCTTTCCCAACCCTAGCACTATACAGTTAGTCTGTATCTGGTGTTGCCTAGCAGGTATTCATCAAATGTCTAAAGGGAACTGATTTATCCTAACTGGGACTCCTGTAGGAATCCAGCTAGATAAAACGTTCACAGAGGAATATTAGCCTCTTCCCTATGTCTGGCACCCACACTATCAGTCAGGATTAAGCTTGAATGCATTTTACAACTGTCCAAGGCTTGGCTGCCTTGTCATCCTGATGATTTAAAGCTGTCTCACTTTATAGTGGAATATCTCCATTCCATCCTGCAATCAGCATGTGTTTCAGCTATCATCTCTTCAGAGGTTTAGCAAATCAAAGCTCTAAGTGATAGCCTGTGTGCACAGTAGCACTGACTGCATATAGACATTTTCAGGAGTAGAAAAACAACTTTGCCTCTGCAGTAACTATAGGTACATATGGTGAGATGAGCCTGGTGTGCTTTCAGAGACCAGTTCTCTCAGCTTCATCTCTTGAAACACATTGGTTCAGCTCAGAGTTTCCTTCAGCTCTTTTCCATCCATTATTGTTGATAGTCTACATAGTTTCTTGAAGACTTCTCTGAGGCTTGTCAAGTAACAGAGCCAATGCCAGGGTAGACACTAGCTGGCTTTGGCACTGACTCAGCTTAGCGAAAGTCAAGGCAATACATTGCAAACATATGTAGTGTGTCTTAGTTTTAGCACCAGTCGGATCAGAAGCTTTGCCACCACCGTAACACTTTAATGTTTCCATTTTCAGCAGCAGTAAACTTACAATGTTCATGGACCTCGGTTTCTGCTTGTATTATGTCATGAGTTTGAAGTCATGATGTCGCCGCCCTTTACTGTCATCAGGACTCAGCACCAGAGTGTTTCTGACCTTTACTGTGCTATGCTAATCATTCTGGACATTGGACTTTTGAAACCTGGAATTGGAAGGTTCTTCAGTTTTGCAAACAGTTCTGTGTAGTGGTCAGGTGCAGACACCATTGTCCCTCCCTAAGAAACCCTGAGATGAGCTTATTCACAGAAAAGAAGTGAACTGAAGGTGATAGTCTCCTGGTAGTAACAGTTGCTGTTCACTTCCTGTTGTAAACTGGCTTCAGAATTTACCTTTGTAAGATGAGCTTTGTTTCCTGTCGCATACAGTTTACTGACCTGGTGGGGGAAGATTCAGTCCCAGTGTTCTGGTATCGAGGCATAGGATATGGAAAGATCTCACTGTAGGAGACAGGTGCATCTTTACAGTTGTGTCTTTGCTACAAGGGAGAACGTTCATCTGGGATACCACGACAGCTGGGATTCCTTGAGTGCTTTTCCACCAAGGATAAGACTCTCTCTCTTGCTGTTAGAAGTGGGAATATTCCAATAAGTGAGTCATCCAGCATCCATGCTGTGAGGTAAAGCACGCCAAGGCAGCGATGAGTCAGATGGTCTGATAACCCTTACTCTCAGACTTGCTGACACAAAAGAGATGCTGAAAACCTCATTAGGAATTGTCACAGTATTTGGTATCCAAACCTGCTTCATCCAAGCCAGATGAACTAGCTTGACGGGGCTCTAAAATACTGATGTGAGTTCCCTAACTCTCATGAAATTAATGCTTCTTGTTGAAGATCCAGTCAAATAAAAGGACCTTCACTTGCAAGCTTCAAAAAAGTGTAGAACTCCAAAATAGGCTGTACAGCCCACAAGACAAATGGTTGATGAGAATAAGGGGTTGTAAGGCATTTCCCTGGGATGTTGCATAGGCAACACGGTACATGGACAAATCTTATGGGGTGAAGAATAATGACCTCTGCACTGAGGGAACATGTGACAGGAGAGGACACTGAGTGCAGCAGCTTTTGGAAATGTATGTCATGAAATTTGCATAAAATAAATAAAAGATGCCAAGGTCTGTGAGGTGGTTGGGCAAGAGATTAGCTGTAAATTTTGCACTTAAAAGTATGCAAAGTGAAGTGAAAAAAATATTCATAGATCTAGGCACTTTAAAAGGAATGATACTTTTTTTCCTCAGAAACGTATGTTACTGTTTTCTTCTAGATCAGTTTATGAAACAGTTATCCAAATAAAAAGTGTTTCTGTGTGTCTGAACAGTAGTAATTGCTACTGCTGCTATGAAGACAAGGCAACATAAAGATCAAATAAAGGGTCATGATTTGCATGGTATATTACCTGAGAAGAAGTTGAGGAAGGCGTCATTGAGTGAGTCAGTGAAAGTCCTCATACTGGAAATGAAAGGCCAGTCTCTTCTGGATTGTAATTCCAAGCTAAAGAGGAACCATATTCCTGATTCCTTTTCTTTTCACCTCTATGAAACTGCTGCTCCAAAAACTGTGTCTCAGATGCAGAAGAGCTTGGCAAAGTCAGTGTGCAGATTTAAGCAGACCAGCAAAAGTACACCATGATTGTGCCTAATGGCAGCTCATTTTTTGGTCCTAGTTTAGCCATGGTCATTGTCCAGGTTTCAGAATTATGTTCTTGCTTGTGATAATACTAGGTATAGAAGAATCGATGCTAAAATTTTGTTCGCCTCCAGGTATTGGTGCAGCCCTCAAAGTATTTGAGGCCATATTTTAACATATGGCATATTTGAAACCAGCCACTCATTATCTCCATTTGGGTGAGAATGAGTTTTCGTGGAAAACACGTGTCTGTAGTTTTGCCATTTTCTCACTTCGGACTGCTTCTGGACCTTGCAATCTCTTTGCTGCTTTTATGTATTTCCATTATGAAAATGGGTGCTTAAATTAACATGAATGAGCAATATATAGAGAGAAACTCAAAGCGGACATTTAATATATTTTACTTACAGCCACATGTACCTAAAATGGAAGGATTTTAGTAACTTTGAACACAGGCAAAATGTTTTTGAATAATATGCATATTTGCAATTTATGTCTAATATTTATGGTAAAAAGTTTTAAGTTGCTCTTGTTTAGCTTGGTTTTATTATTTACTGATAACTGCAGTGCAAGGTACTTTCATAAAAAGCTAGTAGGAATTGTGAGGAGATTTGTTAAAATGCTTATAAAGTTATATGAAGGAGATGTTACTAGCATTTGGAAGTTTGGGAGGGGGATTGTGTGTTCTTAGAAGGATTGAAATCAATCTTTCATTTTGACAGTCTGTTAGTGAAAAGCAGTTATGATTGTTAATGTAAAGAGTTCGTGTAAAATGCTTATTCCAGCTTGTTGAAAGCAAGGTTAGCGAGGTGAAGTTTGGTATCAATAGAGTTCCAACTATGGCATTCAGAATTTATCGCTGAAGTGATGCGTTGTATTTGTTGGAGACAGAGAGGTTCCTCTAATTGCTGACTTAGTCATGCAACCTTTTTCCTTTGGGCTTGTTTTTCTTCCCTTGCCAGTTATGTTCCTCAGTGTTTGGCCCATCCAAAATGCTTGTCTGCTTACCCTTTTCTAATTGCCTGTAGAACTCAGTTCCCAGACATAATCCAGAGTGTGATGCATCTGCACTAGCAGGTTGAATAGGTCTCCCAAACATTAACTGAGCAAGGAGGTGAAAAATGCTTTTTTTGCATTGAGATGACCTGGTGAAGTCAGGATTACATTTTACCAGGGTGCTTTGGGGAGAAGAAAAAAACAAAAGGTACTCTGATACTGACTGCATTTGTCATTATGTGATGGGTTACAATTTCACTGTTCCTATGAAATCTTTTCTACTAGGCTGTTTAATAGGTAAAAAAAGGGTGCAAAACACTGTATTTGTTGATATACTCCTCATTTTCCTTAAGATTGTCACAGTTGTCTTTGTATGGTTTCTAACACATATAAATCGAGTATGTATTTCCTTGTAGTGTCTGTATGTTTATATTAACTCAAGGAAGTTGTTGGCTTGTACTAATAAGGAAAGGCTAAATTCCATGTCTCATAATTTATTTATGAGTTCATATTTGAGTCCATCTTTGACTTCAAAGGGTCATTGACTTAAGGGATTTTGACACCAAATTAAGTTAATTCTACTAACTTTTCTAGGGGCAGGTAGGGCTGTTGGAGAGCAGAAGGTGCTTCTGCCCGCTCCCCTTCAAAGCTTGCAAATTTGTTGCTAGTGGCAACTGTGAGATACTGAAGCAACAACAGCATGTTTTCTGTTTTCTTATTAATAGAAAGACTAGAGACACTAAAATTTAACATGCCAATGAGAAAGTCAGAAATTAAATACTACAACGTAACACGCCAAAAAGAAAGTAAAAAATTAATTTCCATTTATACACTTGTGAGTCATTATGTTAAAAGTAACCCATCACACAGCTTAGCCATAGTAAGAGGAAAAAGAAGTAAAAGCAAACAGTGGCTACTTCCATGACCATGTGCCACGTGTCAGGTCTTCTGATCGATCAGAAGTGGAGGTGCATATGCAGGGAGGTGGAGGAAGGAGCCCTGGAGTGTGAGAAATGACTCCTGTTGCAAGAGGATTTGGAGGAGGTGAAGGTTCATATGTGGTTTAAGAGTTTAAGATACTGGCTTGTTTTAACTAGGTTTTTATCATTGCATTGGAACGATATTCCTTACCTGACTTCACGTGGGGGTTTCATTTTGGCATGTTAGCTTGTATATGTAAGAAACTATGTACTCTCCACTGATCAATACATATTCCATGGAATTATGACAGTTGTGGTTTTCCTCTTTGGCTTTTAGGAATTTGAGCTTGCTTTTTTTTTTTTTTTTTTTTTTTTTTTTTTGTCGTCGTTGTTGTTGTTTGCTTGTTTAAGACTTCCTTAGACTTTAGAACACATCACACATATTTCTAGTCATCAGTAAAGTGCAAGCTTCTGAGTATACATGTAGGTAATTTCTTTCTGTGTCACCAGCTGGGTCAGTTTTTTTTCTTTTTTAACTGTTTTTTGTAATGGATGACTGGTCTGGAAAGTAGAGCTCTGCAAGAAGAACAGTATTTGAGGAGGAAAACATAATACCTTGGCAAGTTCAGTTAAGATTGAGTCTTCCTGGGTAGATTTGGCTTCTGTTTTGCTGTCTTCAGAACATTTCAACATAACTGTATGTGTTCAGGAAGAAGATTTTATTTGGGGCTGACTTTCAGAGCTGGAAACCAATTACTTCTGGGAGCTTGGTATAACTTGGTATCAGAGAAGGCCCAGAACTACCTCCTGACAGACCTTACAGCTTGGTGTTACATGTGATTTGATACAATGGTAAGCTGCTACTGCTTCCCCTCAGCTCTGCCCTTGGCGATGCGTTCCTGCTGCTTGCCTTGCCTCCGGCAGGGCTGCAGAGCGGGGAAGCCCAGTTCATGGATTCCTTATCCATCGTGGCTGTGTAATTGCTAGATCCACCACTGAGGCAAGGGAGCAGCTCTGTAGTGAGGAGCAGAAAACGAGAAGGATCTCTCTTTACACCAGCACTCTGCTGATGGGCTGAGGTGGTGGCATGGTGAGACTGCAGTACTTGCTACTTAAACTGGTATTTATTTATAGTAACTGTCATTTTGAATGGAAGAAAGCAGAGTTCCTTGGCATTTTACTTTCACTTTGGGTATACAGTCGAACCCAAAGCTGCCTCCAAAAGGCTAGTAAGCAAGATGGGAATGCAATACTCATTCTCTGTCTTGCTGTTTGAGCTTACAGTAGCTGCCATGTCTCAGCCTGCTCCATTCCAGGAGGGGTTTCCACTGGTGCTTCGATTGATGTTTGACAGTATGATGCTATCTTTTGAAAGAATGTTAACAGTCTTGGGAGGAATAATAATTTTGTTTGATCATGACTAGATGTAGAAACTTTAATGCTTGTGACATGCCATCAGTCTCTCTTGTTATGCATGGATTTTCTAGAGTTGGAGATCATAGTATAGTTTTGCACTAGTATAAGACCACAAATAGCACTTTTCATGTAAAGTAAAGCTACCTCTGGAAGTTCACATTAACAATTTCTTGGAATAGTTGAAACCATGTCTCCTTATGCTCTGTTTCCTTCTGGATTCATAGACTTTGTTTCTAAAAACAGTTAGGTGACCTCTGGCATAATTAAAAATATTATAATAAACTACAAATAATTTATCATAGCTATTATAATTTAAAATTATTCAGAATCATAACCAATTTAAAATTTTACTTGAAATATGCAACATAATTTTGTTTCTTGAGCAGGAACTTAGGGCTTATTTTGATCTTCCTTGTGTTTTTGTTGCTTGTGAGAAAGAGATCCAAAAAACTGAGTCCTTAAGCAATTAATAACAGCTGGAAGAAACTTGTGTATAGAGATTTCAGACTTTAAACTCTGTAGCACCTGGGAGCATGAAAGATTTTGCCTTCTGGAGCTGGAGGGAAACATAGCTGGAGCTCCTTCCAGATGGACCCACACCCACTCGTAGATTTCTTAAAGCTCACATCTCTGCGTTAGGAGGTTTACAGCACATTTCTTCGGATGTTTACCCTCCCCCTGCCTCCTTGTTTTTTTCTCTTCAATTTGAAATTCCCTGAAGAGCCTCTGTGGACATGTCAAGAGGTTAGTAACATTGTTAGAATACAGTTTATCCTAAATTTTATTTTATTAAATATATGAAGGAGTCATTTAAGTTCCTTTTAATTGCATTTTCTTTTAGCAAAAAATTTCTCTGGATGTGTTCATCTGAAAATCTTAAGGAGAGTTTTGTTTTCCCCTCGGATTGAGGTAGTTCTGAGCTTAACCCCGCCAAATTCTCCTTCCCAGTTTTTCTTCATTTGACTCTGTTTTCCTTCTGAGACAGTGTTCTCCTAAAGGTTGCAGAACCAGGTGCAGGTTTTAGCTACTTTCAAGGAAAAGTTCTATTTACCTAAAAGTTAATTCGTTCAGTAGTTCATCATGCCTACAGTACAGTGTTCATAGAGAAAGATTACTCGTGTTACATGCCTGTTACCCATGGAGAACAACATGAGGATTCAAGTAATCTTGTTGTATAGCAATCTTGCCTGCAATTCATTATTATCCATTACTTGGTAATAACAATAAAAACGTATTTTTTGTCTATGAGGATTTTGAATAGAGGCCTGAAGTCTGTTTTAGTTTTTAGTAATGGAAGTCATTCACTTGTTGGGGAAAAGGAAGGAATGTCTGAAGATGAAGTGTCTGCATGAGGTCAGACCCAAGGTGTATTTGTGTTTCCTCTGACCAGCAGCAGTTGCCTGGGGAAGAGCGCAGGGTTGGGCCCTAATGCGCTGAATACTTGCCCAAATCCAGTGATCTCAGGCTGATGGGCTTTGTGAGTCAAAGGCAGTTTTGCATTAGCTATCAGTCGATTTTTCTTTCATGAGATTTCCTGAGCCCTATTTGAACTTAGCTAACTTCCCTTATCCATGATATCCGAGGAAAAAAGGTTGCTTTAGTTTTAACATCATGTTGCATGAGTAATTTTTTCTTCTTTAGATATTTTGTCAATTTGTGTGGGGAGAGGCACTGAACAGTCATTTTCTATTTGCTTTCTCTGTGACTCTCAAGATTTTATAGAGCTCTGCTGTTTTCCTGACTGAAGAGTTCTGGTATGTTCAGATGCTTCCCATATGGAAGGCATTTCGTGTTTTTAATCGCCCTCACTGCTCTTGTTTTACCTTCTCCAGAACAGAAGAACAGCAAACAACCCTGCAACATTAACAACAAAAAACCCGAACAGTTCTTCCTGAGTTTCTCATGGTATAATTTTCCCAGCATTTTCAGATTTTAATGTTAAGGAGATTGCTTTTACCGTTAGCTGTTCCCTGGTTGGAACATGAAGCAACATGTCCATGATGGAGAACAGTAAAATTAAGTTGTCAGTAATTTTACATTTCTTAAAGTGGGCAATTGATTTTCTAGAAGACTCCATGCAGTGTTTTGGAATGGAGTATTTTGCTTCAAGTTCACTGTAGAGGAGGAATGCTTCAGCTTTTCTTTTGTCTTTTGCTAAGCATTCCCTCTAAGAGCAGGTTAAAAATAGAATTTCGTTGTCTTTTGATTGGACTCTGCTGTAAATTTATTTTTGTCCATTTAAAAGAGAGTAATTAAAAGATAAACCATCCTGGCTAGTGTTTGTTCATTGTTTGTAATGCTTTTTTCAGTACAATTACAAGGTTTGTCATTGTAGCCTGTGGATATGGCCAGTTCTCTGCATACCTACTGACAGAATACTGTGAGTCTAGAAGTGGTGTGTCATCTTCTATTAATTAAGTGTTTATGCATGGATGGTGATGTCTGCTACCACCTAGTAGTGGTAGACCACAGAGTACCAAGTGATTACTTCAGAAAAAAGAAAAGCAGATTTAGTATATGCCTCTGCATGTGTTACCTAATGCATATCATTACATACAACATTTTAGGAAATAAGAAAGACTAAGAACTTGAAATAATGCAGCTGTTGAATAGCTTGTTATGTTATGATAATTTTTGACAATTATGTTTCTGAAAAGGAAATGGAGGTTAGCATACATGTTTATTACTCACAGCTTGCTTAATGGCTGCATTTTTAAGGCCAAATATGCTTTAAAGTTACAGTTTAACAAACTCTGTACTGGAAAAATGAAATCGAAGCTGAATCAAGTATATATTCATGCCATACATCGCAAAGGAAGTTATTGTTGAAACATTCATCCTAGCTTATCTTCCAGTTAAGTAAAAGGGCTACTAAGAAATAGCGAAACTGGAGTTCTTTCATTGACTGATACACTACCTTACACTGTGAAAATGTGCATTGGCAGAAGAGCAAGCATCAGTGATGCCAGGATAAGTTATTCAACTTGTAGGCAGAATTTAAGCAGCCAAGTCAAGTGTTGAAGACTTGATCTTTACATATACCCCAGAAATGTAAAAGTGAACAAAACCAAAGAACAATGCTATGAATCCCTTGCCGAGAATCCTAAACTGCAGCAAAAAAATGGCAAAATAAGCCAATAATGCAGAATTAGAAGTCAGACTGATGTAACTCAGCAGCATTTCTTTCCTTCACCCTTCTTCACGTACTAATATTTGATTGCTTCAACAGGTGTAAGCAAAGCTAAAAAGACAAATCAGAGATCTTCCTCCATTTAAATTGGTGTTTTGTCATTTTCAGATAAAATCATAAATAACTCCAGAAGGAAATAAAGTACTATCTTTCCTTCCTTCCTGATGTCCACAAAGGACAATAAGAAAAAAACCTTCTGAATACCGAATACAACTAGGATTGGAGACAGAAAAAAAGTAAGCCTTTTCAAAACAAAATCAAATATAGTAGCTTGAGAGAGACTCAGAAACAGCTCTATTTTCTTAGTCTATTTCCCTAGGAAAAAATTAAAATACTGGCTTTTTTGAAATCTTGGGGTGTACACTTCCTTCCCTCTCTTGGAGGAAGATTCTTGGTATTCCTTGATGTTTATTTCAAAATGAGCAACAAAATGTGTGAATCTCAATTCCAGAAATGCTTTCAATTCTTCTTAAAGTATTATATTTATCATGTGAAGAAATAGAACAAGTAGTTGTTATCTTAAAAGACAAAATTGGCACAACTTCAATGGATTTTTGAATTTAGACCCCTGTATTGCATTGCCCTAACCTACCCTAGGTTTTGCTGTATATGTATTATGTGACCAAAATAATAACATGGAAACTTGTGGTCAGAACGAAGTAAAATGATGGTGCTGTCCAAAATAAGGAGCACAAACACTGATGGATGTGCCTGTGCTATCAGAAAGTAGTGTGCCCGGTACATTGATGGAGTGTGGGCTATTTTACTATGCTTTATTTTTCTTGCTCATTATGAGCATTATTAATTTTTCAGTGTTCATCATCTTGATTTGTGTACCCAAAATAGTCTTGTGCCCAGTAGATGGAGTTTCAAGGTCTGTAATGTAGATCCTTATACTATGATTTGTTTAATTGAAGCTTTCTGCCAACATCAGACCAGGTGTGGGGGCCGTCAGCTTGCTGACACCATGAAATGAGGCTACTGGAGGGCCATTAATCTAACATGTGGTAAGATTAACTGGTCAGAGAATGTGCTGTACCTTCTATTTGCTGTATCAGTTACTTTCCTTGCAATGTACAATATAGAGACATCTGGGAAAAAAAGAGGAAAGATAAAGGCAAAAAACCCCCATAATTTATGTAAGTGGGAGCACACGCAAACATATTTATTGTTTATCCTACAGATGGATCCCTTCTCCCTCTTCTATTCTGTCCTAAGCTTTGTGTGGTTGAAAATTACATAAATTTATTTATTTGGGTAGATTTCTCATCATAACTTAACCCATTAATATGTTACTTCCAAATATTCCTTTTTAAATCTGACTATTTACTGAACGAATGGAAGAACGTTACATCTGAAAGGGGTAGCAGGCAGATAAATTTGATATGCATACAACTTCCAGTAATGTCCTTTAAAGCAAAGGCATAATAGCAGCTGCTGTGCAGGCGGTGCATGTTGCCAGTGGAATTTATTTCTGACCAACTGTGTACTCTTTGACTCCAAATGCTCTGTCTGTCTTGAACAGTTGCAGTGTGTAAAAAGAAAAAGTGGTGGTGGGAATTATAAGGAGGAGGACTATAGGAGCGGGATAAAGATAAATACAGTTTTTATTCATGATCAGGGAAGTATTTGAATCTAAATTTTAGGAACTGAAAAATTAGCAAATTACAGATTTCTATTTTTTTATTGTATGAATGAGAAAATACTGTTAATATAATGTTTTTCACACAGCCTAGGTTTGAAGTAGATATAAATGCAAATTAAAGCAGCTTTTGATGGCACAAATGCTTTAAGTTACTTCGCAATTGTATTTTGCAAATATATTATTTGGCAAGTATGTATTTCTTTATTTGCGTGAAGTATGACTACAAAAAATAACAGCATCAACCTGTTTGGAGAAGGCTTTCTTAGCTATTTGACTAACAGGTGTGCTTCAACCCTGGATTTCATTTTTCATGTGTATTGAAAATACTCAGAATTTTGAAATTCGAGTAAATTGTAAGTGTTTAGAAATACCGAGTACAGCCTTTCTCGGAAGAGGGTATAAAACATATTTCACTTTTTTGTTTTTTTCTCAACTGGAGATGCAAGACAGAAAAACGCCTCTTGCTTGGCAGTGTTGGAGTTTGGTGGTTTTGTTTTGTTTTCAATTAGTGCATATTAAAGCATGCTGTGTGTGTTCTGGGAGTACATCACAGGCTACCTAGGATGATTATTTTTTTTTCTCTTACTTCCAAATAGCTGTTTTCAGTGTTTTGTGTATTTATACAGCTTTCCATAGTCTTGGCAGCAGCTACAGATGAGAAGTGCATTAAGTCATCTGGTTTGGGTTATTGTCGCTAAAAGATTTTCTTGCTGTGTTTTAATAATATCTTTCTTCTTTCATCTAACATGCAGGAGCTTTCAAATAACTTGATATTCTCTGAAAAATGTTTCTTCTCGATTGTGCTCAAGAAGATAGGTCTAAAATCTATCTCATTTGCTCATCAGGAATTCTAAAAGTTGTCCATATCAGATTATATACTTTATATATCTTTTGCAAGCTGTTGCAGCGAGTAAGTCCAAATTCCCTTGAGACCTGCTTTTGGTCTGGTGAGGTGCATGTCTGTCCATGCCTCCCTGGAGTTCCACAGGTGATATAAAAGACAAGAGTTAGAACATAAGTGAGACCCCCTTCACTGGTGTTTCCCAAGGCATTTTCTCCTCCTCTTTAAGGGTTGGGTTACCCCTGTGAGGAAGCTCTTTACTTAAAGTGTGCGCTCTCTTCAATTTTCAGGCCAGAGCCTCAACAGAAAGCTCCCTCTGCACCCCCGCCTCCACCCCCGCCCCCACCACCGCCCCTGCCGGAGCCCACCCCGCCAGAGCCAGAGGAGGAGATTTTAGGGTCCGACGATGAGGAGCAAGAGGATCCTGCGGATTACTGTAAAGGTGTGTGCAGTTCAGCAGTGTTGATGAGGGTAAACATTGTCATGCAAATCTCAACTCTGGTTCTTGGGAGGTTTTTAAAGACCTGATCTTTAATTATGCAGCTTGTTTGTACAAGAATTATGAACAACTGTTCAATTGCATCAACAGATGCAGAACTGTCTTCAGCTTTACTTTTTCACTTAGCCATAGCTTATTTATACATTTTGCAATAAGTACACAAATATTGCATCCATGTTTTCTTCTTGATGACCTGGTTATAAGAATAGAGAAGAAACTTTTTGTGATTTATGTTAGTTGTAAGAGAAACAAAACCACCCAAACCAAAACAAACAACCCCTCCCACATTCCAAAAGGTTCTATAATGTCTTGATGCCTTTAACAACATCAACTACTTTCATTTTTTAATCTATATCTTTTTTTCCCCTTCTCTCACCTGCACCAGCCCAAGATGGTACATGCTTCTGTTTCACATGTTGTCTTTCACAGTCCTCAGCATTGTCTGAAGCTCTGCATATCTTTGTTTTAGCTCTTGATTTTCTTAATTTTTGTAGTTGCTTGTATTTATTTTTTTAGATTTTGTTAAATACATAAAAACATGTGACTGCAGTACCACTGTTCCAGTACTTAAGTTTTTTTTAATGTCACTGCCAAAGTTGCAAGTCTCTTCCCATTAGGGTAAAAGGTATACTGTACTTACATGAAAAATGATAAATAACAGGTCTATCAACTTTGAGTTACCTATCATAGTAGATTTCAAGGATGTGAATTTATTTTAGGAAACATCAAAGTTTTATCACTTCAGATGAATGCTTTTGAACAGCCAAAAAGCACTGTATGCACATTGCCTATAGCTGGTATTCTGTATTCCTCATATCAAGAAACACTTTTGGTCAAACATGATGATGTCGTCTTAATTGGAAGTTTCTATGTAAGTCTGGAATGTGCTATTTTAAAAATCCCCTCTCCCAGCCTAGAACAAGTTGTTTTGTATTTTCAGATTTAACAATTCAAAGTGACTATTTCATTTTCGTGTAAGAAGTTTTATTAATATTTCAAATGTTTAAGTGGCTTACAGATACCAACAGTGAAAACCAAACAGTAAACTCAAATGTTGAAGTCTGCAGCAGGGAAAAGAAAAACACGTTACTAAAGCATGTTTGTTTTTTTTTTAAATAAATATTTCTGTTACAACACATTTGTTCCTTAAGATAACTCTTTTGGTATCTTTAATATCTTCCATCAGTAAGGATTTGTTGTTTAAACATGTTTACTTACAAACATCTGTATTTCCTTGAGATTAAGCATTTCAAGGCCCTCACTTTATTCTTCCCTGAAGTAAGACCTGCATTTAACTTCAAACAATTTATTGTTGTCTGTGTTCCAGTATCTCTTGCAAAATGTCACCATCTGGAGCAGATAGATCACAAAACAAACGAAAAAATAGTCTAAAGTTTACATCCTACTTATAAGTTACCTGTTTAACTAGAGTTTCTGTGCCTACCACTGGTAAGTAGTGAGATCTGTGTTTTTAAAATGAACTACATGTTACACTAAGAATACTTGCAAGTTTCCTGAAAAATTAAAGAGGACTTCTGTATGCTTAAATGTTCTTCTGAATTCTTCTGGTCTTGAAGCTCTGAACTGATGGAAGTATATTAAAAATGGCTCAAGCTTTGGTTCGTTTGGGTCTCATACTCACTATTTGTTTCTGCAAGAACAGTGCTTTTGACCCTCCAGTAGATGATTTATATATTTTCTGATCATAATTTCATGTAAGACTGATGAGGACATTTCCTTCTTCATCTTCCTCACCTACCTGGACTTGTGAAAAGCATTTGACGCTGTCCCACATAATATCCTTGTCTCTAAATTGGAGAGACATGGATTTGATGAATGGACCACTTGGTGGTGGATATGGCAGCACTCAAAGAGTTGCGATTAACAGCTTGATGTCCAAGTAGAGAGCAGTGACGAGTGGTGTTCTTCAGGGGTCGGTACTGGGACCAGTGCTGTTTAGCATCTTTGTTGGAGACACGGACAGTGGGATTGAGGGCACCCTCAGCAAGTTTTCTGATGACACCAAGCTGTGTGGTGTGATCGACACGCTGGAGGGAAGGGATGCCATCCAGAGGGACCTGGACAGTCTTGAGAGGTGGGCCCATGCAAAAATCATGAATTTCAACAATGCCAAGTGCAAAGGCCTGCACATGGGTTGAGGCAATCCCAAGCACAAATACAGGCTGGGCGGTGAGTGGATTGAAAGCAACCCTGCAGAGAAGTACTTGGAGGTATTAGTGGGTGGAAAAGTGACTGTGAGCCAGCAACATGTGCTCGCAGCCCAGAAAGCCAACCGTGCCCTGGGCTGCATCAAGAGAAGTGTGGCCAGCAGGTCTGGGGAGGGGATTCTCCCCCTTCTACTCTGCTCTTGTGAGACCCCCCCTGCAGTGCTGTGTCCAGGTCTTGGGCCCCCAACATAAGAAGGACGTTCAGCAGGTCCAGAGGAGGGACATGAAGATGATTTGGGGGCTGCAGCACCTCCCCAATGAGGACAGGCTGAAAGAGTTGGGGTTGTTCAGCCTGGGGAAGAGAAGGCTCTGGGATGACCTTATAGCGGCCTTCCAGTGCTTAAAGGGGGCTACAGGAAAGGTGGGGAGGGACTTTTTATCAGAGGGTGTAGAGATAGGACAAGAGGTAATGGTTTTAAACTGAAAGAGGGTAGATTTAGATTAAATACAAGGAAGAAATTCTTCCCTGTGGGGGTGGTGAGGCACTGGCACAGGTTGCCCAGAGAAGCTGTGGCTGCCCCCTCCCTGGAAGGGTTCAAGGCCAGGTTGGACGGACTTTGAGCAACCTGATGTAGTGGAAGGTGTCCCTGGCCCTGGCAGGAGGGTTGGAACTTGATAACCTTTAATGTCCCTTCCACCCAAACCATTCTGTGGTTCTTTTTTAGTCTGCTGGGGTTGGACTGAAGGGAAGGTTACCACAAGAATCTGAATGGAATGGCCAAATTAGGATATTCTGGGGCCATACAGGCTTTCTGTTTGTTTATTTTATATTTAGTGTGGGGAATGAATAAGTTATTTGGTAAAGAATTCCAGGGATGGCTTTTAGATAAATTACCTCCTTTTTTTTGAGAGGTGTTCTATTAGTTTGAGTATGTTTTCCTGTTTTGGGTAACCTTACCTGTATTTACCAAGTGGAAGATAAATACTTGGAAATCGTCATTTATCACTGGTATGTCTTTTCTTCAAAATGGCAATGTGTAATGTCTCAGGAATTTTGAGTGTGGCACAGAGCATACTTCATCAGTTTTCAACCTCAGTCTGAAATTTCATAGGAGAGCAATTCTGGTGAGGGACTATATAATTAATTTTTTAAATTAATTCAACATTTTACCTGTTAACTGTATTTCCCTTTGCCATGGAATTTTTGTTACTAATTTTATTCTTATTTTTTATTTTTAAGGATATGTTACTATGTGCTGGACTCACATCTTCACCACATTACCTGGTGGTTAGTAAATAGTCATAATAGTATTTTTAATCAGGAAATTGGATTAGTTTGAATGAGCACCTGATGTGAAAGAGACAACTAACAGCCATAGGTGTAAAGCAGACTAACCTCTGTTTTCTGGGGGCTTCCTCCAGGGCCTGTTTAAATCTCTGAAGTGACTTTGTTGATGTCACTGAATTTACATTAAATGCTTTTCAAATCTGGATTTGTTTAAGGACTGGAAATATCAAAGTCCAGCGACGTGTTTTTTCAAGGGGTACTCAGACAGTAAAGCTAGTTTTATTTCTTTTGTGAAAGGCCTTGAAACACCTCGAGACTTTTTTTTTTTTTCAAGAGCCTGTTGTGTCATAGATATAATTGGAATTCTTTGCTTCTCTGATCATCATCTTTGCCCCCTGGAGATGTCTCCCATTCATCCAGTTCACAAAGGGAATAATTCCCTATACAAACAGAACTAGCCAGCTACAATTACCAATACATTCAGGAGACATTTAGGAATAATGATCTCATTTTTATGACCCTCTTTCTTGAGTGCATGTAGCTAGCTAGCTAGCTGTGAGAGAGACTTCTTTTTCTGTGTGCTGCAGTGAATAGCACAACAGGGTATTTTTGTTACATTATCAGCAGTGCCACTTATACATTGTATATTTTCGAATACCAATATTGTTTCTCCAAAAATACATAATTTTTCTCACCCTGTTAATTTTGCATAGATGCTTTCTTGTTACTACTATTTATAAATACTTTCTGCATCATGAAGAACTTAAATAATTACATTCATCATAGGATGGCACCAGTTCTTAAAATGCATTTAGCTAAAAGTGTTGCTGTCTGGTTGTCCACAACCTCTAAATGAGTATGTTGCTGACTTGAATAATCAGGGAGTAATGTGTACAGGAATGGTAATCGGTTATTTCCAACACTGATCCTGTTGTGGCTTGGGACAGTAGAAAGTATCTTGTGAAGTATATATACTCAGAGAATATGCTACTGCTGTTGGTATCTGTAGCATATGCTGGTGTGTTGCTATAATTAGCTATGACAGTGCTGTAGGGACCAAAATAACATGGCTTCTGCATATATAGTATTGTTATTCTTGCAGTACGCATATTTTACTAAAATAAGTTATCAAACCCCGGTTTATTAACTTGACCTCGGTGTATTTGACTGATTTCCTCTGTAGCGTGTTCATTCTCCTGTCTGTGATGGGAAGAAACTATCCCAAGTTTTTGCTTGTTTTTCAACCTTTGAAGCACAAGTACGCCAAATCTTATCTGCAGAAGGGCAGACTTATAAGGCACTTGTTTACCTAAACTATTGTTAGAAACATGTTTACCTGTACTTAAATTCTTCATTGTTGAGTGTTACACTGTTAACATGTTAAAAAAAAAAGCGGATCTTTTGTTTAGTGCAATAAAATTACTTCTGAACATTTTTTTATATGCTTGAAGGCCCACTTCCACGCTTCTGGCAGTGCAAAAGGCTGCATGAATTGTGTTTTCATATACGTCTGAAGTCACATAACTGTTAAGGAATTATTTAATGGGACTAGATATTTTGGAAAACTGTAAAATGTTCCAGAAATATTTGTACTGAATTTTTAAATCTGTTTGCAAACCATAGAGAGGTGTTAAAACTAGGTGTTAAATACTTTTCAGTGTTTCTAATTATATTTATTTGCAAAGGAATAGTGAGTATATGGAGAACATTTCATACTACCTACTATTTTCATGCAGTGAGACATGCAGGAAAAAACTCAAATTGAAAGAAAAGTTACTGTGATAGAGAATGATGTGGAAATATTTTTTGTAATTCTTGCTGCCAGGTCAGCAGACTTGATTCATTTTGCAAATGCAAACCTTTTCAGTAATGGAGAGGTAGAATTGTTGTATGTTCTCTTAACCTTCCACTCACATCTGTCACTTCATCATTTGGATAGAGTTTTATGGAAAGAATTTACCAAAGAGTAATAATTCTTTTTTGTTTTAAACCAGTCAATAGTTGTCTTAAAATATGTTTATATTTATTCATATTTTAAAATATTTTCATCAGCTGTTACTACAAGGATAGTTAAATAGACAATTAAATTAAAATTTAGTTTTGTTTTTGATGTTTCTATCAGTATTGATTTGTATATGTGAGTTTATTCAGCAAATTTTCTATAATAATGAAGCTGCAATAGACCTGGGTTTTATATGTGGGTGATACTGTTTCTTTTTACAAATGAAGTGAACAGGATAATAGTCAATACTTAGTAAGTCCATGTCCCCCCTCCTTTCTTGGAGTGTAAATCCAGTCAAGTGTTCCAAAAGTGATCCGTGTTTTGTTTGGAAAGTAAGGAATTCCCACTTGGCAATGTTGTACATTCTTACTGAGGTTGACACAATTCAGCAGTGGCAATGAAGGTATCTTTTTAGGTTGCTGAGTTGTCCTGGCAGCTTTTCATGAACATTTCCTTCCCAGTGATGGAGGGGAGGGAAGGTCTTCCCCCAGGGAGGAGTCCTGGGACTTAGTCCTAGGCTAGGTCCATATATCTTGGCCCTCCTGTAATGCCCTGTACTGCACCTGAACTAGGGCCTTCTGTTTCCTTTGCTCTTTTTTAGCGGAAAATGTTGGTGTCTGTATACCTAATGGTTTGTGAATTGCAATATTGTGTGTGATAGTAAGTATACAGTTCTCATGGGTTAAAAGTTTAAAGGTTGTTCTCATACCTGGGTCTTCATAGATTTGTGCAAATTTTCATGGAAAAGGTGAAACTTCAACACCTTACTGCTAGGCTGGGATGGCTGAGACTGCTGAGACTGCTCTCTGTGCCTCTGTCAGTGCTACCGGTGCACATCAGACTCATTTCTGTGCCTGGTGAAGGTGCTTGACCCTCTGCGGTGATATAAAGTGAGAGGCAGGTGGGCAGGGAGGTGCATGAAGTCAGCTGAGATTCGCACTGCCTGTCTGAAATTGTTGCTGTCACTTGGTTGAGACCAGCCCCTGTGAGATGAACACTTGGAGGGCTGATTCCCTGGTGCTCTGGCCTGAGCTGTCTGGGTCTGTGCCAGCGGTATGATGTGTGGGCTGCAGCCAGATGGGTCAGCTTTTGGTTGAAGCTGAGCAAACCAGCGAGTGTCTACTGGCTAAGCTTGAAATTATACCTTAACGTACAAAAACCGAAGCTGTGTGTGTTTTAGAATTTCAGTTTAGACATACCAACATATAAAGTAATACACTATTTAAGCTTCATTATTCTGTTGAATATGTAATCTTTATAGTTCTGTGGTACAATTGTGTTAAATTTATTTATCTGCTGTGGAAGCATTTGAGGAAAGTTCAGAAATAAACTCTTGAACTTCTGTTAAAATATGTTATTAGCAAAGAATGGACATTAATATATCCAGGTTTGATGTTGACGTTTCACAGATTAAAAGGAGAGAAGTCCCTGTTTTAAATCCAAGGAATTAAGTTCACGTTGTTGTCTTAACTGGATACCACTTCTAACAAGATTTTCAGGGGATTTCGAAACAAATGTAGTAACTTAGAGAAAACAGTCTGAGGTTTTTTTAATTTTAAGTCAATAGCTGAGGATCCTGCAAAGGGCAGTTGGGTGTGACATTGTGAAGGACCAGAAAGAGCGGTAGGAGTGATTCCTTCACAGCTGCTGACAGATTCTGAGTCTGCTGCTGATGGTGCCCTGGAGGGTTGCATGGTGCTGCTTTATTATTTGTTTTCAATTTAGGCAAAATTGTGGATGTTATTATTAGTGTGTTAAGGTCTGAATAATAATCTTGTGTGATCACCGTCTTCCTTTTTTTTGACTGGGAGGAAGAATGCATCTTAAAATACGAAGGAAATAAAAAGCTTAATTACACCTTCTTACACTGCATAGAAACCTGAGCTCTGGCCTGGACTGTCCTGTTGGCCTTTTTCCTGATGGGGCTTTTGAGGACCTGTGTAGTGGTGTAAGTCAGGAGTGCAGACTTTGGAAACTAAAAAGCAGTTCAGATAAAGCCCGTAGCTGCCTGCTCTCTCTTCTCCCTCAGTGTAAAAACCTCAGATGAGAGAAGAATGCATTGCTGCAGGAGACAAGCAGGAGAGCATCAATGAAGTCTGTGTTGTTCTTAACATTTTCTCAGGAAGTATTTTATTGCTGCCTTTATTAGTAGAAAGCAAATGGGAATTAAAACAATATCTGTTCAGATTCTGCAGTCATCCAAAATATGTTGACTGAGAAGCTTCAAAAAATAGCATAAAGAAATAATGTAGATCTTTCCTATACTCTCTGTGAAGTGGAAGATAAGCCTGAGGAAATAGAGAACAGATGGTAGTATTACCACAAATAAAAGCTATAAGAGAGAAGGATGAATAAACTCTACAGTAGTTATAGGACATGAGTTTTTCCCCTCCAGGCCAAGTAAGGCAGAATTTTTAACATTAGAGTAAAATTTTCTTTAGATTTCCTCTTTATAGTACAGGACAATTTGAAGAGGAAAATTTGTACTACAAGAATACTTGAAAATCTGGGAATTATTGTTTGTTTTCTGAATATTCTTTTTCTACTCATTTTTTTTTCATGAAAGGAGGCTATCATCCAGTGAAAATTGGTGATCTTTTCAATGGCCGGTATCATGTTATTAGAAAGTTAGGATGGGGACACTTCTCTACAGTCTGGCTATGCTGGGATATGCAGTAAGAAAACTATTTATTTCCATTTATCTTTTTCTTAATATGCTACTTTGTTTTGTTTGTATTAACTTCTACATGCATGATAAAGTTATATAAATGTTTGCTGTCTTTTTATACAGAAAGATGTCTGCAGTCTTATTTTGCTCCTGGTTAAGGACATAGTTTATAAAAGCTTTCAGAAATAAGTGTAATTCCGTTTTCTTTGACAAATTAGTTTTACTTACTGAAATTGCATGTTGTCTTGAACATGCGAGAATAAGCTAATGTTTTTATATCTGTTGTATCTTTAAGGAAAAAATATAATTATACCTTGATGGAATGATAAAACATGTAACCAAATTCCTCTTTTGAAGACTTTAGCATCAAGGAAACAAAGCATTCAATAAATCATTGTTAACGGAGTATTGTTAAAAGTTGTTTTTAAATATAATTTGAGTGTTTTCTCTTAGAATACATTAGGTTATGAAGTACTTTATTTAAAATTTCCTAACCTTCAAAGTATTTTTGGTTTATCTCAGAGCATGTGTTGAAAATGTTTTTGTTCTTTTCAAGGGGGAAAAGGTTTGTTGCAATGAAAGTTGTAAAAAGTGCCCAGCATTATACAGAGACAGCCTTGGATGAAATAAAGTTACTCAAATGTGTAAGTAGAGCTCACAAAATACAGTGCTCAATACCAATAATAATAATGAATTATAAAAATGTAGCAGATTATTATTTTTACATTTCTTTTTTCTAAATAGCTGGCTCATTATGTGTTACCATGATTTCTGAAGCTCCAAAATATTGTTTAACTTCATGTGTAAAGCTAACTAATTAATATTTTAAAGTGAATTTTTTTGCTAAAATGTCAGTGTTTACATTCTTGGTTTAGGTTCGTGAAAGTGACCCTAATGATCCCAACAAGGATATGGTTGTACAGCTAATAGATGACTTCAAAATTTCTGGAATGAATGGAATTCGTATCCTTTTGAAAACATGGCATCTTCATTAAAAATGATCTACTGAGATAAGTAAGCATTTAGTTCTGGCTTTTTCCTAGTTAGTCTCACTTTAAATATGTAACACAGAAACACCAAAATACATGTAGATGCAAAGATTAGTCCAGTGTGTAATGCACTCACTGGAGTGAAAGTAGCTTAGCTTTTCTAAATACGATGCCAAATAAAAAAAAATAACCTGTGAATCCTGTCATGGTTTGCTAGAACTAGAGATGGTTTAGTTAAAAACTGGAGTTTTACTGAAAAGATTTGTAATAACTGGGGCTTACAGGAAATAAGTTTTGCTCTAGACTAGTAAAGAGAAAGAGTCAGTGTCATGAAGAAGCTGGTTTTTGTTTTCTTGCAGGAAGTCTGAGGGCATGGAGGTTCTTCTCATGTTTACGGGATCCTGTTTGGGCCAGGTGTTAACCTCTTTTTTGGCAAAGGCTTTAAAGCTTTACTTTCAAATGTTTCCTTTAAAAAAAGAGGAAAAAGGAGAGAGGCAAAGTAGAATATGACTGAGTATTGTTCTCAGGGAAAATTCTGGGTCTATGACTATATTTGATGTTAGAGTTGAGCTCAAGTGAGTTATCCTTGCTAATTATATTAGATATTTTAGCAGCTTATTGTATTACTGTGCTTTCATTTACTGTTACAGCTGGTATTTTTGTGTATGCCTGTTGTGTCTTGGAGCCCTAGTAACAGACCTCATTGTTCATGGTGTGTCATACTACCAGACAAAGAGACACTTCCTGCTCTAGAGAGCTTACCGCTAAGTTGATTTTAGTGATGAGCCTTCAACCTTCAGTAGATCAGGTTGAGATGCTCTTCACTAACTCCTGTCCTCTAGGAGAGGAATCTAGCAGGAGACTGTCAGTAAATCTGAATGCCCACTAGAAAGCATCCTTTCAGGGAGAAGCGTGCAAGCAGTTTTCATCCCATCCATCTGTCTCTTGACATCAGTTATGAAGCCTTCGGGTTTGTGATAAGTGAGAATAAGAGTGTGGGGACAAGTATTCTCAGTTACAGAATGGTGTCTTATCTGCTTTCCCTCTGTCCCATTTTATTTTGTTTCCTGGTTACTTTAGTGGTCAGCTACCATGGTAGAAAGCTGCTTAAATGTAGGTGAAGTTAGTATAGTCTGCTTTTTTCCTAGGTTTTGTCATCAAATTAAATTGAATTAAAATAAACTATATGGTTGCCAGTAATAATTTTAACCTGAATGTAAATGGTTTATAATCAAAGAAATTGCTTAACACAGTGAGGCAAAGAACCCTGGTTAGGGTTTCTTGGTGCTGCTGTTGTGCTACAAAAAAGAGGTTTTAATTTATGAGCTGAGATGCTTATTAAGAAGTATTTTATAAATATCTCTATTGTCTAACTATGTTTGCAAAAAAAATAATGCAACCAAAGCACTTTAGGTCTTCAGCTGACAACTGTACACTTGAAGAATAATTAGAGTTATTTTAAAAATCAGAAATTTCGACTTCCTGTTTTTATTGTAAAACACTAATAAGTACAGAATAAGAAAATGCATTCATAACTATACATAGAAATAACATACCTCTAACAGAGCAGTTTCCAGATCACATTCTTAAATTATTGCTAAGATTCATATGTATACATATGTATTAAAGGTGAGAGCCATTTCTAAGTGTGAAGAGTAAATTTTGTTAGTGATAATAGTTTGAAAGCATATCAAAACTTTATCTTTTTGAAATATAGCACTTAAGTTGACAAAGCCAAGAGAGACCACGTATTAGTGAAAAATAAGGGTTCAGATAGCTTTGTGTTAGCAGATTGATTAAGACTGGGCAGCCGATACCGATTTATTCTATTTCAGTTTTACCTTCATGTTGAAAACTCTGGCAGTACAGAATTTATTTTATGTGGAAGGCAAATGTTCCTGTCTTATTGAGAAGTACATTTTTCAGAAAGGTGCAGTAGATAGGATGGGGTGATCCTGGACTCAAATTTAAATTATAGCTGGAAGTCTGTCAAAGTCGTAAGCCCCAAGGGAAATGGGATATCAAGTATCTTCTGCTTTGAGTTTTCTTGTGAACAGCTTGTGTGTTGTGAGTTACATTGAGCAGTGGTTGGTTGCGTTAATTATTTAATCAACTCCTTTTTATCTTCTAGGGAAAATAATCTTTGGTGCGGGTTCTTTTGGGAGGGAACAGGTAACTGATTTTAACATTTTGATGCTATTTGTTTCTGTTTTTAAAATGCCATATTAGTGTTATGTTAGGGTTACTGAGTTGAACAGGTTGAGAGAAATACAGTAATTGGAGAGTTTTTCCATGCTCTGCTGTTTCCAGCTTCCTTTGGGCAAGTCACTAAATATCTGTTCCTTGACTGTAAATTAAAACAACATATGCTTCACAGAGTCTTGATTATTGGTTATGGAATACATTTAAAAGTTAAAGCAAGACAGAAGAGAGGTGGGTGAATCCTTTGGACGGCTAATATCACAAAATGTCATGGAGCTTCCAAATAGGGAAGCTTGTCAAGAACTGTGTAGCACAGAGCTGGGAATGTGCAGAGCCACTGGCCTGCACTGTCTGAAAACAGTCATCTTTCTCCTAGGAGTTGTAATAATGTTTATATACAGAAGGATTTTAACAATGTGTGTTATGTTACACTACTAGGCCGATAATTTTTTAAATACTCGCACATTTAAAAAAGATTGCAATCATGATTTTTTCAGGAAATAACGGAATTCCTGAACTTGGGCACTTCAGTGTTTTCAGTAAGTGTAGATTATGTTTGTCTGCACTGGATATTTATTAGAGCCTTAATAAAAGTTTATTTGACGGTAGCATTTTTTTGATAAAAGATTCAGATAATCACGTAATGAAACAAGTGTTTGGAGAGACAAGTGAAAAATAAAAGAGGAAACATTCTCAACACAATCAGTCGTCACAATAATTGTAATAAATTTATCACCAAAGAACATACAGCATTAATTAAATGCTGTAGAGGCTAAATGCTGCCAATCCAGAAGTAACCGAGATACATCCAGAAGTGTTCTGTGTTGGTACCAAAGCCTTATTTCATTTAGCTTAACTAATCTTTAACCCTCATCACATTTCTAAATGCTCCTGTAATATGTGTTTGTAGATAGATAGATAGTTACAGGTAGGATTTATTCAAGAAAGAACATTTTTAAGTATTTAAGCCTGTCAGCTGATTAATGTTATGTTTGCTCTCACTTTTGCTGCTCTGCTCAGTTTCCCCATTTCAGACACTGCCCAAACTGATTCGAAGAGCATTTCATAAGACGCATGTTTGCTGGGTGGGCTTCAGGTGTATTTTTGCTGGAGCTGTGGGAAGATCCTGGGGCTTGCAAGGCTGGTTTCCTAATAGTTAATGCACAGCTTTTCCTAGGATCTTTGTTGTGGGCAGTCTGGCTTACAGTTGATGTTTTTCACGGGAGGATAGTAAATCAAACAACTGTCACATTTTTAAATTCCTGCTTCAAACACTGAGCCACCTGTATATCTTCTCCACATCCCAGTTGCCTCCCCAGTACTGAGCATGCTTTGGGTTTGTCCAAGTCCTCCTAGCAAAACGTTACAATCTTTTCTTCATATAGACATAATTTCTCCTTCTTGTGGCCCTCCCTCTGCCTGCCTCTGCTGTTCCTCCTTGCATCTTCCTTCTCAGTGCCCTCCCCTTGCCTCTCAGCTATTCACTCTCCTACACCCCTTTCTCTTCTGGTTACTGTCAAGACCTTAGCACTTCTGTAAGTGCAAGGAATGGCAGGAATGTGCATTGGAGCGTCTGCAGCCGCAGTGGTCTGAAGGACTGTGGGCGGGTGTCCTAAATTTCATTTCTGAATGCTGCAGTGTCTTGCCTTTCTAAAATCTGTGTTGCTGTAGCATTGCAACTTCAATGCGTGGGCTAAGTTAGTAAGTCCTGCAGATCTAATGTGCTCTGCTCATCCTTTTTGGTGGCTGCGTGCTTTACTAGTGACTTCAGTTCATTGGATGCTTGTGTGGTAAAATAACCAAGACTGTTTCCTCTTCTGAATGGAACCGAGTTTTATAATATTCTGAGTAGACTTGATTGATATGATTGGGAAATGACTGTTCACTGTCTCCTCTAATATAGGAATTAAGGAACATGAAGTGGGCTGAACAGGTAGCAGCAATCAGTTCTTCACAAATTCTTTGACCAGTCTTGAGACCTTTTAACTTTGGTCTAACTCCAGCATAGGGGATTTAGATTTTAAAACTTTGGTTAGCTTTATGCATATAGGTAGGTACTGAGAGGAATGTAAATGATGGTATGAAAGACAAGGTTAAGTCTCATTTTGACACAGTTTAAGACAGTGACTCGAAGATCATTGCCAAGACTCTAGATAATAAAACTTGGAGAAGTTATGTAAGATTTCTCTCCTAACAATGTAGTTGCCTATGAATGGTCTCTAAGATATAGCCTAATTTCATCCTTTGATATTTATTATTTGTATTACATTATACTTTGCAAGTATCATGTAGTTAAGTTTTTAACATTCTTTTTGATTTCTGGGGACATTAAGGTCATTCTGACCTCATGTCTGAGAATTTACTCAGTATAGTCAAATTGTGTAGTTTCATGTCAGAATGTTGTGGACAATAAAACTTACGATTAGCTTGAATATCTGAATATTTTCTCAGTAGAAAGATAACCTACCCAGGTATATATTAAGTGTCAAATCTCTAACTTAGGAAGCCTTTCAACCACAAATTACTGTAAGTGCCTACATCTTGTTTTTTCCTAATACTTTTCCCTGATCATCTGCTATTGGCCTCTGTTGGTGGGCAATAGGAGATGCTGGGTCAAATTAAATTTTTCGGCACTGTGTTTTTTGCATGTTGCTTCTGAGTTCCGCATTTTCTTTGTTCCTGACTTCTTTGTTGATTGTCATTATTCTCTTCAGTTAAAACTGTAGGTGGTAAGAGATCCATTCTCTTACTACTTTAGTCTTTGTTGTCAAGTGACTCGTAATTGCGCCTAATCAAAAAGATGTTTAGTATGGTTCATTTTCCAAAACACTGTTGCTGCAGACTTTTGTTGTTAAAACTGTCTATTCATATAATTTAAAATTTATTAGAAACAAGAGATAATAGGCCAAATCAGTACTTTTAACTGTTTCAAAGAAAACAAAAATGAATTAGTTATTTTTTATGATTACCTATTTCATTGTTCACCCTAATGCTGTTGTTAACATGTAGGAATAACTGACAAGATTTGCATAATCAGAATGTATTATTTTAGTTTGTTCTACATTTGAACACTGTTCTTGTATGTGTTTATATAAAATTAAAATGTAGTACCAAAGCATATACCATGTTCTGCTCATTTTAGGGGGAACTGTTTTTCCTCTAAACAGGGCAATGATTGCTTTAGCCAGTATGCAAACAAACATTTGTGTTGATCTCATCAACAAGTTTATTTGGAAATTATCCTTAATTAAATCCCAGATGTCTGTATGGTCTTTGAAGTACTTGGACATCATCTCCTAAAATGGATAATCAAGTCCAATTATCAAGGCCTTCCCATCCGTTGTGTAAAAAGTATAATTCGACAGGTAAGATTTATTAATGTTTTAATTAGGTTTTTCCACCATTGTTAACAGTTTGAAGGTTAAAATGATGATATTTCAACTTACTAATGAATATCTAAGATAATTTTATTGGTAATCCCCGGGGGGATTTGCAAGAGCATGTTTCTGGATAGCCTGCATTTCTGAATGCTGGTTTTTGTCTTTTTTTTTGTCTTTGGTTTTGGTTTTTAAATCAAGATTTCCCACTGATAAAGGAGTTTTCTGAGCTGCTTTAGAAAATAAAAAGTTGAAGCAATGAGTCTTTTCATAGGTGTAAGGGTATTTATATTCAGTTGCAGTTCTGGCTGACACGTCATACTTCTCAGTAAGGTCTTCTGGAAAATAAAACATTGGAACAGTGGGAAAGAATAGACTATTATTATAAAACTGAATGAAAACGGTATCTCTCTCTGAAAAATACGTTCTAAAGGAAAAAAATATTCTTTGAAAAATTGTTGTCTATCTGTATCTAAGGTTCTGTAGAGTCAGAGGGTTAACAAGATGAAACAGTTCAGAACATTTCACTGGGACATTTTCTTTCAAAATACGTTCTTTTATTATACAATGAAAATCAAATTGCTGAGAGATGATCTTAAAGAGAAATAATGTCTTAGCAAGGAAAAATCATATATATATGTGATTATGTATATATTATTAATCTATGTGCAGTTAATGCCTACAGATGAAGTATTTTGGCACTTAAGTAACTTGTATTGCCTTTCATCAACATTACCTCCGTTTTATTAATAAGGAATCTGTTAAAGTAGTTATTTTCATAATTATTATTGTATGTCCACTGGTGAATAGCAATCTATCAGCTCTTTTATCGCAATCAGCTAAATAACCTGATTGATGCAGTTGTTAGTACACAGTTGAAATTTTAGGTCCATGAATTTCTATATAACTGGGTGGCTCAGATACTAGAAATAAGGAGCTGTAGTAATGCAGTGCTCCAGCTGAACTGAGTTGCCTGCTAAGAGATAGGAACGTGTGTATTTGTATTATACATGCATATAAATATCCACTGTTTTCAGTAAATGTTGCCATTTTTTTGTTTGGAATGTTTTCATTTTCGTTGCACTGTTGTCCTGGAGTTTGGCCAAGACCTGAGAAATTACAATGTAATTTCCTGATACACTGGATTTAGCAGCAAAGCCAGGTTTAGGAGCTTCCTGCTGCAGTTTACTCTTACCTCAGTTCCACTGCCTGTTTGTAGAAAACAGGCTGTAAGCCAGACTACTGAGTGGATCCAAGCTGAAAACAACCCCTTTTTGGAAGGAAGGTGAGAACTTCAGAACCCAACAGGCCAATAGGCTCCTGTAACTTGGCAGAGGAGGACTTTCAGGTAGGATCTTTAGGGACAATGACCACAACCCAGTGAGAAATGGGATCAGTGGGCGTCTGAAGGACAGGATTATGGGGGGTGCTCTCAGTACTTTCTCTGATCGTCATGACTAAGGGACCTGACTCAAGTGGCATATACAAATGTGTGCAACATGGGGAACAAAGGGCAGGAATGAGAAATCCATGTGTGGTTGCAGAGCTGTGACCTCATTGTGAATGCAGAGGTGTGGTGGGGTAGCTCAGATGCCTGGAGAGCAGCAGTAGCCTGATAAAAGCACTTTAGAAGGGATGGCCAGGGAAGAGGAATTGAGCTTAAATGTTGGAATCATAGAACAGTTTGCTGTGTCAAAGAATCGTAGAATTGTTGCTGTAGAATGGGTCAGGGTCAGAGAGGAGGCCAACAAGGGTAAGATCATGGTATGCATCTGCTACAAGCTGCCAATTTCAGAAGTAGGTAAGACGCACCTTCTTTAGACAATTGGAATAAGCTGGTTCTGATGGGGAGCTGCTTTGGTGGGGCACATGCAGTCAAATTTCTGAGTGTGTTGAGGACAATTTCTCAGCATGGCGTGAGCTGTGTCTCAGCAGGGAGACAAGGTGGAGATGCACCTTGCTGAACTGGTTACAAATAGGGAAGAACAAGTTGAAAATGTGAAGATTGATGGCAGGCTTGGCACGAGGCATCCTGGTAGACAAGGTGAATGTGAGTCAGTGGTGGGCTCCTGTGATGATGAAAGCTAACCATGTAGTAAGCCACGTGAGCAAGAGTGTGGGCAGCAGAATGAGGGCTCTGCTTTAGTACTTCAGGACTCTACGGTTCTGGGCTCCAAGTGTAAGACGTTGGCTTACTGAAGTGAGTCCGGTGAAAGGCCATGAAGAAGATGAGGGAGGTGCAGCATATGATGTATGAGAGGTCTTGGGAGAACTGGTTTGTTCAGTTTTAAGAAGAAAAGGCTAATAAAGGGGGTAACTTCTGATCTCTTCAGCACAGATAGAAAAAATGGAGATGGACTTCTCTTGCTGATACACAGGGATAAGACAAGAAGCAGTGTATATGAGTTACAAAAAGAGAAATTCTGGTTACATATTAGGAAGAAATTCTTTGTAGTGAGGGTGTTCAGCCACTGGAACAGGTTGTCTGCAGTGTGTTATGCAGTCAGCATCTTAGGAGGTAGTCAGAAATGAACTGGATAAAGGCTCTGAGCAGGCTGGTCTGATTTTGAGGTTAGATGCAACTCTGAAGCTGGTATGACTTAGGGAGAGTTTGAATCACACAGTCTTCCAACCTAAATTACTCTTGGAGTATAAGCAAAGGTGAAAATTTCAAGTAATTCAAACACTTGGTATCTCAAAAAACAGGAATGGGTTAGTCCTGAAAGATTAAAGAGGTTTAATTTTTGTGAGGTTGGAATGAACTGTTTGGACTAGTGAAGGTAGCATTAACTGGTAAGATGTCCAGGTTGTTCATCACATTAAAGATAATACAGTTCCTTATTCTTTCTTCTACTCAGACAAAATTTGTGCTATGCATCATCTAAAAATGTATTTATGAAACTTGAATATGAAACAACTCAATTACTGCACTGGTGTTACTCTACAGCAAACCATTTTGTTTCAGAAAGTACTGTTAATTCCATTCTGCAATTGAAAATAATTTTTTATGCTACGATTTGGAAAATATTTTTTCTATTTTTGAGTACTTTTGAGCATTGGGACAAAATTAGGTTTATTTTAAAATGCAGCTGAGAGTTGAGTTTCTTAATAAGGAATTTCATTTTGGTTTCAAGCAAGTTATTTTCCCCTGGGGTAGAGTTACTTCAACTGTCATGTAAGAGAAGACCTTGCAGCTTTGAAAAAAGGGCTGGTTGCTGCAGTTCTTTTTTGGAGTGGAGATGATTGATAGTGTCCATTTATTTAATTCTTGAATCCTTACTTTGGGTTGTAAAATGTATAGCATCAGTCTTTTTTGAGAGGATCATGTTCTGAAGCTGATGCTGAAATGAGCATGGTGCATTTGATGAATGAAAATTTTCACTTTGGCTTTCATCTACAATATAGTAAATAATTTGTTCAATGAGTCAATATGATGTGGCTCTTTGAATGAAAAAGAAAGAAAAAGAAGTGATTATTAGAATCTGCAAATTATGAGTTTCTATGTGAACTGAGCATGTGACCGTTACAAGGGAAAATATACAGCCTTCTAATTTACATTTTTGATTGTAGTAACAGGATCTGTTGTAATTTTTCAGAGTCACAATACCCATTTAATTTGTTTTGCTTCTTCAGTGGACAAATAAATAAAAACTAGAAGTGTTTTCCCTACTCTCCATCATCTCAGAGCACAGTGTGGAGCATGTCCATGTAGTATACATTTCTTTATTGGTTTAGTGGTACAAGGTACTTCCATTTTTTAGGATGAAGCAGTCTGATCCACATTTTAAGACAGCTAAGAACATTTTTTCTAATTATAAAATTCTAGCAGAATGGTCCTTATGGTAAGTCACGGAACTGATTTGGATTCTAAAAAATACTCAGTTTTCTTTCTTTTTTTTTTTCTTCCCCCAAAAAAGATTCTTCAGCCAAATTAAAGACAAGGTTGTCACCCTAACACTGTTACTTAAGAGGGGCAAGGACTATCTTTTTGAAGTGGGAGATAACAAATCTAGTTTCATGTAAATTCCACTTCTACATACTATAGTGGAACAGTTATTTTTTTCTCCTGAATGTTGTTTATGACTCTCAGTGTACTATGGAATCTTCTTTTTCTTGGCCTCAGAATTACAGACATTCAGTGGTAATTTGTAAAATGGTCTGTAGTGCAGTGATAGAGGGGAGAGACTATTATAATCCATCTTTGTGTTGTTGTTAATGCCTCTTTTAAAATTTGAAGTCACTTAACCACTAACTACCTTCCCCGTATAAACCAATCTTTCTTTAACATTGCTTACTTTGGGACATGCTGTGTGTTCTTTCAGTTGCTTTGGCAAGTAGTCAAGCATATTTTGGATCTGCAGGAAAAAAAAATCCAGATTATCGAGGATGCAGCAGTTTTTAGGTGTACCATTGGCACTAACGTGGAGCCCTGCTCCAGTGAACATACAGTTTTTATACAGGCATACAAAACATGCTTTTCAGAGTGACTGCCGTTCTGTTCTAGCTCCAGAACTGGTGAAAGCAGAGCCATGCACTTGAGGTGTTTCTAGGATACATTAGCCTGAGTGTAAATATCATATGCTTGCTGCTGCTCTTCTCTTCAGCTACCTTGTGTACTGAATGGATGTGTACCCGTCCTGGTACTAGCTCAGGACTGGGTGGTAGACTGATGTCTTTGTATTCTGTTACTGGTACTTCGAGCCAACGTGTTTTGCTTTCAAAGTTCACCCTAGCTAGTTATGTCCTAAAGGATCCTGAGAGCAAGGAGCTTGCTGATTTATTTATAAAATACCTAGAACGGGAGGATGTTCTTATAGCTAGAGCTCCTAAGCCTGGAGGTCTGTTTCCTGCTGTAGAACATTCTCTAAAAATTGAAAGAAGTCTTTTAAGTGGGGTCAGCTAGATTTCTGCCTTTTTTTTGTTCTTCTTTCTTGCTGATACTTTTCTACAATATTTGTGTAGATTATCATAGCAGTAGCTTGGTTTACACTGTTACATTATTCTGTACTGAATAATTGAGTTCCACAATTTATCATACTTGGGTCTTACCTCAAATACTTGTAAAATCACACAAACAACTGTATTTCTCTTCCAGTCAGAATTTGAGAAATTCTTTCACTATGTAAAAATCATGCTTGAATTTTCACCTGACAGTGCATTTTTAAGACTTTGGATATGCAAGTTTGATATGAGCTAGCAGAATTTAGCCTGCAAAGAGTGTGAAAGACTGGTGGAAAAATACATGTAACAAATACAGGTAGACAAATCTTTATGTGACTTCTTGGTCACATTAAAACTGAATTACTATTGGCATCTTAAGGAAAACTATAGTTAGCATTTGATCCCAACAACACATTTCCCTTTTTATAATGAATTGTAAAATGGTTATTCACAAACCAGACTTCAGTTATATTATGCAGTACTTGCAGTGTTTTTTCTTCAAGTAACTATCTTTTAAACAATGAACCAGTGATGATCAGCCTTTCCAACTGAGCAGCCAAATTCCTTTTTCAAAAGATGTATCAGGTTTTTTTTACACATGTGCAAATCAGCTAAAGAGCACTTGGGAAGCAGAAGTCTGAGAACAGGTTACTGTCATCAAGACAATTCATCCACCTGGCCTCTTACTCATGAAAGTCTCAATAACTGGGTTTATGAGCTAAATAAATTATCCTGTCAGGCCTGCAGGCAATCAGTTCAACATCTCTGTACTACTAGTAAGTACATTTAACTTGGTCTGAGTAATTAGAATAAATTTTAAAAAAATCCTTTTGTAATTAGGTACTTCAAGGTCTAGATTATCTACACAGCAAGTGCAAGATCATTCATACAGATATAAAGCCAGAAAACATTTTGATGTGCGTGGATGATGCCTATGTTCGTAGAATGGCTGCTGAAGCTACTGAGTGGCAGAAAGCTGGTGCTCCTCCCCCCTCTGGCTCAGCAGGTATGACACTATATTCAAATGCAATGTGGTATAAGTTCTATCAGTATATCAATTCTGACAATATTTCGCTTAATGAAAACTAATATTTTAAGTATTCGTGTGTGAAAAATGCATGTCAGGCAAATGCTTTCTTCTCAGTTTTGCACGTTTAAATTTTCGGGGTCCCCAGATACAGGAAAAGGTTTATTGGTATAAACTTAATCTCCTCCCACCCCACATGCTTTAATGGCCAGGTTTTAGCTGCACTGGTGCCTTGCATCTCTAATATTGACAATAGTTAATAATCTTATCTAAATTACGTGTCTGGTTCCATTACAAATTCATCAGTGTCCTTGTGAAATTATCTGCCTTCTTGTCACTTAGAGCTTCTTCTCAGAATGCAGTGAAAAGTCTTAGAGTCCATAGTTTTTCACCCTTGAAAATGATATTTATTTTATCTAACTGAATTCATGATAAGCACTTCTCCCTAGCACTGTATGTGAAATGTTACATGTTAAACTTGCTAAGAGGTTATGTAGGAACTGTGCATTATGTTTAGCAAGGACAAAACAAGGCAAAGAAGTTCGCAGCAATCGGTAAAGACAAACAAGGAAGAAGTGTGGCTTTTCTACTGATCTTTAGTACCATAATTGCTATTTATTTGCCAGTTGAGCACATCAGCTACAGGCAGTGGAGAAATAATAACATTTAAATACCTTGTAATATTGTAAGAAAATTGATCACAGATTAAAATGTCCGAGTTATACTAAAAATACCTGCTATATCAGGAAAAAATACTGTGGTCAAAATCCGTAAGTATTTCACAGTAAGATGCAAAATCTTATAAATCAAGAATATATTGTGTAATCACATAGCTAAAGACTGTATGTTATTTGTGGGGGAAGTAACTTGGTTTTGTTCATGCAGTCTTTATTGCTTCCTGACATTAAAATAAATATTATTTTAAGGAATATATTGATGGAGTTCTTATCACACTTTGTTCCCTTTTTAGAGCAGTGATGGTACTCAAGTTTAAGAATATTTTTTGAAAACCTGGCCATTTCAGGGCTATACAAGCAGTTTTTTCCCTGAAATTAGAGGTAGGAGCCGGACATATAAAAGAACTCTGCAGTCTCAGCTTTCCCTGTTTTTTATTTTGCATTTGTTAATCACCATATGCCTGTGTGTCTGAAGTAGTTCATGAAAGGTTCTCCTCCCCCATTCAGTTCCTCTTTCTCACTTCCACTTTGCCTCTGTCCTCCCATATTTGGTTATTTCTATTGGGTTTTATTATTTGGGGTGGGGGAAGGGGGTGTGACTTATATTGCTGTTCTGTGCATTTTCTCAGTATTATAATCTCATCAGACGTAGTCACTGATGGTGTCCTTCTGAGAGATGCTTAGGAAGAAGTCCATGCTGGAGATGCTTTTTCTGTGGTGGTGTACTTTTTGCCATAGGCACTTCATCATGCCTTCAGTTCTAGCAATCAGACTACCTTGTTTCAAAACAAAGGACACATGAATATTTGGCTTCTCTGTTGAGTGCAACCCAGTAGTCGTCTTTGTTGGTATTCCCTGAGCTATTTAAAATCTGTCTATACCTGCTCAGTCAGCTGATTACATACATTTAATCTGTGACAACTCTTCAGTCATTTAATGTTTTCTGTCCAGTTTTTACTGATTCAGACTTTCCTTTCTGACTTCCATTCAGTCTCTACCAACAACAGAACGAACAGAAATTGATGCTAGCTCCTTCCAATTCCTGATGCTCTAATGCAGACATCAAATGCTTTCAGGCAGTAGGTACTTGTAAAGAGTAGAACATCTGGCCAAAAAAAAAAGGCAAAACAAAACCAAAACAAAATGCCTTGTATTTAGTTAAGAATATTTTTACATTATTTCTACTACTTTCTGCTCTTACAGAGTTGGTTTTGTAAACGTGTCTTAAAATTTTATTTTTTTCTTTTTAGTGAGTACAGCTCCACAACAAAAGCCTGTAAGTATTATTATATAATTCAAACTAACCATCTTACTTTCTGTGTTTCTGTAGGTATTAGTAACTATTAGAGTTGGTAATTTCTAGCCTTTTTAAAAGCTTCCTTTGAGTAAAACTTTTGTCTTTCAAAGAACACTTTTCTTTTAATGCCTTTGGCCTTACCAGTTTTAAGCATAGTATTTCTCTGATGGAAACTCTCATAGACATACAGTTCTATAGCTATGTCAAAGTTAAGCATCGGCATTTTCGTCTCTTGAGGAATAATTAATTCTGTTCAAATCCTGACAAAAATGGGTGCATGCATTAAATATCAGGCATTGCAGATAGCTTAAGGACTTCATGGCCTTAAAGTAGAGGGGTTTTTATGAGGTTTGTAATGTCTTTTTACCATATGCATATAGCAAATAACACTGGTAATACAGCTGTTTAGAAATACCTGAGGCCAAACCTGCTTTCTACACCTGTGTGCATAGAATGTGTATAATTGCAGTGGGCGTACAACATAGATGAAAATTAATAGGATTGTCAAATTAACTGTTGTGTTTTGACTGTTCCATAGCTTCTTCTGAAGGTAACAGCATTTACAGATAAACCTTTGAGAAAAAATATTTCTCTTTCTTCCTTCTACTTTTTTTTGGAACTGTATGATGATTTCTTGTTGTGATATCTAAAGAATGAATGAAAGCTGGATAGATCTCATTTACCAAATAGTAAAAATAGAAGTCAGAATTCAATTAAACTACAAGAAAGTGTTTCAGTCCTTGCTCAGATGTGTTAATTTTTCTTTTCCTTGTTATTGTACCTGAGTTTTTCAATGCTTATGTTATATAAAATGTGAAACTTTTTGTAATGGCCATCTGTTGTTTGTGATTCATATGTTTTGGGCCAGAAGTGAATAATAAAAATGTTTTCCTTTCACAGGGAAATAGCTGAACAACACAGGATTTATTTAAAATTCTGTACTGTTTTCAATCTCTTTGGCTTTCTCGTATCATTTTTCACAGCATACTTTTGCCGGTCTTTATCTGCATTGTACAGAGAGAGAAAGCATGTATAAAATTTATAGGTAAATAACTAGGTATGATAGCAGACTATCTTCCACATAACAATATTATCTGTTAATCTAGATTGAAGCTTGAAGTTACTGTGCCTAGTCAAGATTATAGGGTCATAGGGATTTTACCATGTCATCTTACATGTATTTTGCTCTTGTGTCTAATAAACAATCATGTACAAACATGTATAACTATGTAAAATTTTGATAGCTTTGTTGGCCTCATATAACCCTACATCATACTTGATTTGAAGTAAAAAGGAAAAAAGCAATATATTTACAATATTAATTGCCATTCAGTGTTTTCAAATAAAAAGTAATCATACTGCAAGTGAATTTGGTGTGATATGCCATGCGAATAATTGTTCAAGGTTTTTTTTTTTCTTTCTTTTGTATTAATATTTCAGGTTGGAAAAATATCAAAAAACAAAAAGAAAAAACTGAAGAAAAAACAGAAGAGACAAGCTGAACTGTTAGAAAAACGCCTGCAGGAGATAGAAGAACTAGAGCGAGAAGCCGAAAGGAAAAAAATAGAAGAAAATGTAACCTCAACTGTACCATCAAATGAACAAGAAGATGAGTACCACCCAGAGGTGAAACTAAAAACAGCTGATATAGAAGAGGTAGTAGATGAAGAGCCTGGAAATGATGATGGTTAGTATTACCTGCTTTTATTCACCATGAATTTACTGTTTCAGAGGGGAAAGTTACTGCAGCATGGCATCTTGTACAGTGAACAAAATCTCCAACCTGTCCTGGATCATTAAATTTCATTTTCTTCTGTAAGTAAAATCATAACTACAAAGTCTAAAAAGGAAAAGTCAAAAACCTACTGTAGAGGTGAAGATAATCATCGATAGCAATCTAGCTATCAAATCCCACAAAAGAGCACATAGAAAATTCAACAGGTCAGTTGTCATACCACATTAAGTGGCATAACTGAGTATCTTGGTGAGACAGAAGAAAAAGAAGATGAAGTTGTATTCCATAACATTAATGAAGTTAAAGTCATTGTTGCTTTCTCCTTTTCTTGTTACAAAGTTTGTTGTAATGATCTATCAGGTAGTAGTAACTGCAGCTTCTTCACTAAAATTTTTAAGATGTCTTGTTAAAATTCTTGTTTAGTCCCAGTGATTCGGAGTGTAATTGTTTTGATCCAGCTTGATTATGGATTTCCCGGTTTTCTTGTCAACTCTCTCCAATTCTGATAAAAATGTAACTACTGAGACTTGTCATGTGGTTTGGTTTAGTTTTGTTCTGCTCTTACTGCAGATTTTCCTACTTCTATGATGACTCCTTGTTTGACACAAATTAAGTTACAGATTTGTAAAGCTTGCTTTCAAGACCTCATATATCTTCCCTTCATAACATTCTTTTCTTATGAATTGTTCCCTCCTGAACCGCTTCCCATTGTTTATTTTTTCTAACAGCCCTATTAGTTCTTTCTTTCAACTTTAATTGAGATGTTAAGGTCTTTGCATATTTCAGTGACATTCAGTGTTTCCTTGTGTGATATGTCAGAAGTCAAGTAGTTACTGAAGAGTTAAAAATGATGAATGCCTAATTTCAAAATGGTACATTGATGTATGATCTAATGTGTTGCTCGCTGAAATTTTTTAGGTGAAGCAGAAGATCAGGATGAAAAAGATGACACAGAGAAAGAAAACACTGAAAAAGATGAAGATGTTGAGCAGGAACTTGTCAACACTGACCCTACAGACCCTAAGTGGATAGAATCCCCCAAAACAAATGGCCATATTGTGAACGGCCCATTCCTATTGGAACAACAGATTGAAGATGAAGACGAGGAAGAGGAAGAATGTCCAAATCCAGAGGAGTATAATCTTGATGATCCAAATGCAAAAAGTGATTACTCTTACAGCAGCTCCTATGAACAGTTTAATGGTGAATTGCCAAATGGACGTCATAAAATTCCTGAGTCACAGTTCTCTGAATTTTCAGCTTCGGTGTTCTCCGGGGCTCTAGAGTCTGTAGCCTGTGGTTCGGCTGTTTCTGAAGGATCAACTGTAACTGAAAGAGAGGAGAGCAGCCCATCTCATGACAGGAGCAGAACAGTTTCAGCTTCAAGCACTGGGGATTTGCCAAAAAGTAAGTATTCCTCTTAGTGGCATATACCATGCTTGAAGTCTCTTAGAGCTGTAGGCGATGTCTTACGTAGAATGAGTAGTGGGGTTAAACCTTATGTATATGTTTTATCTGTGTTCAGTGACATGTATATGCAGATTTTACTTTTTATTTGTTTTGGAGATTTTGGTGAAAATTCAGTACTAAGCCTTATGGGTAGGTTATTACATGCTTTCAGTAACACAAAAGGACCTTTCAGTAACAGACAAGAACTCTTACCACATAATTTCCCTGACTTTGAACACTAGGTCTAGTGCTTCTCAGTGATGTTGATTTTTCTCTACCTACAAGTGAAGTGTTTTAAATGTTTTTCATTTCTAGATTGGTGCCAAAGGTACTAATATCCTAGCCTGCTTTGTGCTTGAGTCTGAAGAGCGTCCACTGAAAAGGTGGTGCCTGGGTGCCAGCCTCTGTAGTCAGAGAAATCTATCCAGTCTGCCCGCAAATGCTCTCATTCTTAGGCACTCCCCAGGCTTGGGAAGGGAGGTGGGATATGGGGTCAGAGTAACTGTAGTTAGGGTTGGGTTACAGTTGCAGCCCACTACTGGGAACCCTTTTTTCATTGTTGGCTGATTTAATCTTGGTTTCATCTATATTGAACACGTTACACATTGTGTGAATGCAGAATCTCAATTATGATTATTTTAAATTCAGTATTTCATCTTGAAAGACTGAGCAGACGTCTAGAAATGAAGAGGAGGCTTTTAAGTTAGTTTGGTCCCAAAGTATTCTGGTGAATTTTGACCTTCTAGGACAGGCTTCAAGGAAAAGCAAATGTACTGGTTTTGAATGGCTTTTAGAAATAGAAGGGGAGGAAAAAAAACACTTTTCATTTGAGTTGATGGATGACTTTTGTCTAGTAACATGGGTTTGTATTACATTAAAAAAGAGGGGCAAGTAGGTGGAATAGAAAGCCACTGGTTATGTTGAGGAAAAAACTTGTAATAGCCTCACTGAAGGCAACAGCTTAGCTAAGCTTACTTTAAATGGGAAGATTTTTCTTGCATTCAAACCTGAGAGTTTGATAGATGCAGCTTGGAACACAATACAAAACCCTTCTTGTTAAATTCAGACTAGCTATCATCTTGAATTTTAAGAGGGAAGCAGAACTGTGATTTTTTTTTTTTTTTAATCTCTGCTGTAGAACTTTTTTTTAAGGGTATTGTAAGTTACTGTGGATGAAATATTCACACTGACAGGTCAATCTACACAGGAAAGAGAAAAGGAAGTTTGCAGTTGCAAGTAAGGATTATTCCCACAGTTTAAGGGCAGAGGTGATCATGAGATCATGTAACCTGACTTCATCTTATAACAAGCCATCTATTGAGCCTAGTAACCCTTATGTTTTGCTTAAAACTTATTTCCCAAAAAGATACTTGCTCTTGATTTGGGCAAATGAAATGATAAAAAAATCTAGTGTGGTTGAAATGTGTTTCACTGGACAGTACTCAGAATTGTTTCAGGAGAACTGTAGCAAATTTAGATTTGTCTGGCTGCAGCTTCTAGCTAGTAATTCTTGTTACATCTTTTCTCAGTCATATTAAAAAATTCTGTAATACACTGTATTTTCATTCATTACAGGCTCTTTTCTGTTACAAACAGTTCCTCTCTTAACCTTTTATTAAAACTCAACAAAATGAAGTCTTTGTCTCTGTAAGGCATGTTGCCAACCCTCAAGTCATTATGGCTTTTCTGTGTTCAGCTTGGTTTTGGACATTTAAATTCAGGTGACCAGAACTGCTCAGATCCAACACTTTTGCCTGCAAATGTTGTTTCCTGATGACATGGAAGGTGAAATCTTGGTGTCGTTGCAAAGAGCTGGGTTTTTGCTATTGAATTAAATAGCTCCAGGGTATTACACATAGGTGTTACTTATAGTGCCGGTGGCTAAATGATAAATATATGGGTTTCAACTTTAATAAAGAAACTACTGAGAGACTAAATCTGTAGGTGGATAGAAGAAAATGTGATAGCTTAGAGAGAAGATCACCAAGCCTGCATCAACATTATCCCAGATGAAGTTACTAAATTCAAATAGAGATGTATTGAAAAATACTGTCAATTGTGTTTCTTGGTTTAAGACTTTAGAAGAGCAATTCAGAGAGTTTATTACAGAGTCTGGCAGGTGAGGTGGTAATCTGCAGGTAAGCAAGAAATGTGAAATAAAATACAACTAAGTGGAGTTGTGTTTCTGGAAAATTTGAAGATCAAAGCAAGTAAGTCTTCTAGTCGATCTCGTTACACTCTCTAGTACCTGATACAATGTACAGGAGGTTCCTAGGTGCCTGGTAGCCTCTTCCTTTGTGCTGCTGGCTGTAAGTAGAGGCAGAAGCCTCTACCACTGTCTTCCTGGAGTGATGTGTAAAACCCTCATGCCTACAGAGAGTAAAGTCAGTTTTTGTCATCATGGTAGCAGCTTACCTCTGTAGCTGGAGAAACAAACCTACTTTATTCTGATGTTAGCTCTTCAGGAACAATTTACAGACCTTTCGTACAAAGAAAGAAGGGTAGTAAATTCAGCCATAGCTTACCTTCTGCAGAAAGAGGAAAAGCTGAATGTTATTAATATTAATGGCATCAATAGTAGCGTTTGGTTAAACAGTAGTAAAACAGATTAAGGTATTTATTAAGAAGAAAAATACAAGAGTTGCAGGCTATTCAGTATTTTTAAATGGTGCTACTTTTTCACTATAACTTTAGTGCCCTGTTTTTTGTATAGAAGGAGGCTTTATTTGTTCTTCTCTGTCTAGGCATTGCCATACATTATTAAGTAACATGGTCTCATTTTTTCGGGATACTTGCCTCATTTGGTGCACAGACCAATTTGTGTTCAGTGGGTGAGTTTTTATCTTTTTCAAGTTTTGACTGTGTGACCAAATGCCCTTCAGATAGATCTAATCATTTCCTCACCACTCCTCCTCATTCAAGTGTTTAAATGTTTACTAAGTATACTATCATGCTAAGACTGTGAGAAGAGGAGGTGATATTTCTCAGTTTTACAGAACAAGGACACACAAAAGTGAAAATCAGAAATGCTCACTAATTTTGTGCTCAGGTTGAGCTCCTTTGGATGTTTTTTTGAGAGTACTTACTAAAAAGTACGCTCCTTTTGACTTCACTGTCAGTTGTGAATGATCCATGTTTGTCAAATTCAGAATGTCAAATTCAGAATTTAATTTTGTCTCAGAAAATACGGAACTTCATGAATTTCTGAGAAAAACACAAAAGCGTAGGCTTTTGCCTATTACTTTGTCAGGTCCCCCTGTTAGGAGAAAGTTGAAGCAAGCTGTTTTCTAATGTCACAGTCAGATGTCTTATAAGGCTTTCTTCTCTCCCCTTCATTCCACTTTGTTTACTGCACTCCTTCACCGACAGCAAGACACATGGGAAGGATTTATCTAGCACTGTGTTTTTTTGGTGTGTTTTTTTTTTTTTTTTTTTCCAGGGCTACTGAATTGAGAAAGGTCCTGTTATTTCTTGAATAATGCATGTGATTGTGTTTAAGAAAAAATTAGACTGTACTATGCAGCATGCTTGTAAGGGGAAGACAATACTAAGCTTACTAGTTGCGGTCTTTTAAGTTCTGGACTGCAACCTTATTCTCTCAGTATATTTTACTTCTATGCCCTATATTGGTGCTTTTTAAAAACTTGAGTCTTGGACTCTGTTCCAGCTTTTTTAGAGGACTGTTTTGTTGACGTGACTGCCCCTTCTGTCTTCTCCTGTTTAGTCTTGTCTTTTCTTCTCTCCCCTGGTGGATCCTGCCACTTTGGTATGGGGTTGTCCAGTATTTCAGTGCCCTGATGGCCCATTAGGGCTTGCTGTCCCAGCAGCTGAAGATCCTCATCTGATTTTAGTCACTCTTAACTCACCATCAGACATCCTGTATTTTTGCTTTTTGCCCCACGTTTGGTGTATTTTCCTCTTGCAGTTCTTACACCAGTTCAACAGAACACTGTATCCCCATTGAAGTCCCAGGTGCCTTTTGGATCTAGTGCCTCTTTCTTCTCAGACCACCAGTTTCCAATTTAGTCTTTGTAGTTTTGGGACAAGGAAACTGCGATCAGCCCTCTGCTGCTATGTGATTTGTGATACCTGGTTCGGTCTTCTATGTTCAAGTCAATCTGCTTTTTTTCCAGTGCAGTTTAGGAGCTAGCAGGTAGTATGTCAACAAAGAAAAGCAGCAGTCTTCCGCTGTTGTATATTAGGATCTTCAGTGTCCCAAGAGCCTCTACAGATTGCAGGATTAATTAGATTAAAGTTCTGCCTTTTTAGTCTGGATCATACTCAGCACAAATAGGACCTTCAGAGCAGTTCGATTCAATGATAAATTATCTGTGAAATGGGTGACAGTCCTCACAGCTTTCAAATTAGCCATGTTTTAGTGACTTTATCCTCTTGGGACAGATTTTTTTCTAAAAAAATAAAAAAATACAGCCAAATTTTATTTGCCTTAGCCAGGAATGGAAGTGCAGAATTTATTTTCTCAACCAAACTGTTCCAAGAACGTGTCTTTCATGTGCAGTTCTTGGAGTTTGAGTTTTAACATTTTCTGTATGAATCTGTTCTTGAATACGTATGCGCTGTTTCTGCTTAGAAGCTCCTCTGGATATTCTAATTATAGTCACTTGGCAGTTAAAGAATGCAAAAAAATTGCACTTGAAATGTGTAAGGATCTTTAGAAATCAAGGTAAAAAGTCCTATTTATGTTGCTTTAACTTCTCATAACATGCAGCAAATGATTTTGATGTCTTCAATGTATTACAAAACTGGATGAAGCATCAAGGCAAAACTGCTTAGAGATAATGAATAGTATCTTCAAAATACTCACCATTCTTCATTTTGCTTGTGTTAGCAAAAACTCGTGCTGCTGACTTATTGGTGAATCCACTGGACCCAAGAAATGCAGATAAAATTAGAGTTAAAATTGCTGACCTGGGGAATGCCTGCTGGGTGGTAAGTATAACTACATCATTTTAGCTATTTAGCCTTCATTGTTTAGAACAGGCCTTTTTATTGTTCATTTTTTCCATTAACGTTGTTCTTTCTATTTTAGCATAAACACTTCACAGAAGACATCCAGACAAGACAATATAGATCCATAGAGGTTTTAATAGGAGCAGGTTACAGTACACCTGCTGATATCTGGAGTACAGCATGTATGGTAAGAACAATACAATGCGTATTTTGCAAGAATAAATCCCTTAACAAAAGTCGTTTATTTAGTGTGGAAACGTGATGAGAGTAGTTCTGATTTTATATACAGTCTTGTAGCTAAAGCCACATAAAAAAGTCTGAAGTCTGTCTAGGATTGTCTTTGAAGTAGTGGGTACTTAATAGCAGTATTAGATCTAGAGAATATAATATTCATACAATACTTGGGATCATCCAGCCCCTTACACTTTCATTTAATTTGACACCAATATATTACCATAAATTATGTTGTATCAGATAGCTACTGATGATTTTCCTTATTTCAATTTCTCAAGCATTCTTAATCAAAAGTATTTTGGAGAGCATTTCTAATTTTCATTTAAACATGCGAGTTTGAAGGGAAATATATGTATATTTTAAATTATAAAGTCTAACTGAAATAGTACAACTGCATGTTTCCTTCCTGTCTTAGAATCTATGCAACTGTTTGCTGTTTCCTTTCTTTTTTCTTGCATAAAGTAGCAAAACAGTGAAATACTTCAGATTCTTGCCAAGTGCAGTGAAAACATTCATCAGATTAGGCTTGCAAATCACAGCTTTAGGTTCTAAGCTTTGAAGAGAAGGGATTTATTAGTCAAATACGCAGTGACGTTCTGTAGAATTAGTTTTAACACAGTAAAACTGAAATAATGGATTTTAAAAAATTTTTAAAGAATAGAAAAAATAAAAACTTAATCATTAAACTTTCTGAAACGCTCTGCTTGTAATATGTCTTTGAGGACAAATAAGCTACATGCATCTTCTCAAAGATAGTTTTGGAAATACATTTAGATATATCTTTGTCTATTTTAAAAGTGATGAAAACTTATTCAAATCTTTATATTATACAAATACATGTCTGAAAAGAGTAAGTGTGTGAGGAGGAGGAGAAGACTCAAATACTAGACACAGTTTGCAGGCGTGGGTGATGAGAAGAATTGCAGCGCTCAGAGGGAGAGGAGGAGGATTGAAAGGAACATAAAATCCTACAGATATTATAAGCTCAGCAAGCCATGTGTTAGAAGTAACTAATCCATAAGTAAAATTGCAAGTATGTTTTCTCTGGTGTTTAATACTAGCTTTTGCTTTAGTACACAGAAAAGAACACCCATTTCCAAATTTACTCTTCCATTTGGGGGAAAAATGTGGAATTTTTCTATTACATTGAAAACAATGCATAGAAAACATGTTTTGCTTCTTAGTTGCTTGCATGATTCTTCTCTTAACTAACTACAAAATTACGGTAGAGAATTTTTGTTCCTTTTACCTGATATTTTGTAAACCTCAGTTGAACTTGATACCTTTTTATGGTATTGAATACCCTGTATTCTTCTTCCATTACAGTTGTACCTACCCCCATCTAATTTTATATACAGTCTTGTAGCTAAAGCCACGTAAAAAAAGCTGAAGTCTGTCAAAGATTGTCTTTGAAGTGGGGTACTTAATAGCGGTATCACACCCAGGGAGTATAATAATCTTACAATACTTGGGGTCATCCAGCCCCTTACACTTTCATTCGTTTCCATGTTATATAAGTACTACTGCTTTCTTCATGTGAGTCCTTTCTCAAATGCACACACACACAAAAAGCCCAAAAGCATCTCTACCACTAGGGGTATCCTGATTCAGATTCACAATTACTTAGGAAATTTCAGTATTTTAAGAAAATTATACTTATGCTTCTTTTGTTATGTAAGCCTTAAAGACAGTAAAGCATTTGAAGCTGAAACACTGGAATTCTGTCTTCTGCCACAGACTTTGGGTTTTTGCCCTTAAAAAACGCTGTAGAGATTTTATAATCTTACAGCACTGACATACAATTGTTGAATTCAGTTGTCATTGTATAGTCATGTGAAAAATAAGAGATCAGTCTCTGGAGCTCACCCTGAAAATTCATCATTTCGAAACCCCTCAGGATCTGCTTTCATTCCTCTGTGGTTGAGAAAATGGGTCAGAGCCCTGTGAGTGCCAGTCCTGTGTCAGATGGAAAACGGCTCTGAGGTAGGGATGGACTTGAAGACCTTAACAGCTCTCTTCCCCATTAGTTTATTTGGGCTGTATTTGGAAATTGTGGTTTGATTCTCCTCTGCCCCCAAAAAGACCAAGAACTGCAAAGTACAGAAGTGTTTTAATGCCATTGTGGTCCAACTTGCTTTTTCAAGTTTGGGTTCCATGTTGTATCTAGATGTGGTTCAGAAAATGTCCTTCTAGGTTACTTTGCTCCTGTTTCAGATTTAATTCACTTTATTCTGTAATGTTTACTGTTATGTGTGTTTTCAAAAGGATTATCTGCTGGAGCAGGAGATGGAGGTGGTGTTTATTTTCAGCCAAAATACAGTTCAGATATCCTGTTATCCATGTTGTCCAAGGCTCTTAAAGGAGAGCAAGCAGACTTCTTTGTCACGTTGATTTGCTTGTACAACAAGTCCAAAGTCAGTAAGGACATTTTTGGAGTACTGTGCGGAATGAGTGGTCCAGCATTATTGCTATGACTTTTTTCTTGGCGAGTTTCCATCCTTCCATACTTTGCCTGATGTGACATTATCAAACATACATGAAGTGGGGTCCTACCAGCTGACTCTGTATCGATTGTGTATGGTATTTCTTATTTCTTCCTTTTTTTAAAATTAAAAAAAAAAAAAGTCAGTTAAGGGGTAGCTATATGTTGTTACTAAGTGACCTAAGTTTTAGGCTGTGTTCAGGTTAGGTAAGTAATTGCTCTGATCATATTCTACTCTCAGAAATACAGCATTTGTGAATGAGTATGCAAGGTGCCATGTGGCTTTGCAGTGGGAGCCACGTTATGTAATTACAAATCCCATCCTTCATCTTCATCATGATTTTGACTTTGGATTAGCTTTATTGTCTCAATTTCTGTAATGAATGATAATGCACCTACTGCAAAAGCACATGTCTAATATGAAAGATGTGAATTAATGTGAATGCAAAGTATAGTAAGGTAGTATCAAAGCAAAGATGAGACGTTACGCTGTTAAAACCCTTGCTCACGAGTCAATCACAGAGCTAATTGTTTGAACCTGCACTGGAAGAGGGTTCAAAATACTTTGATCTCATTTGGATGGAATTGTGTGCAAATACATCTTGTTAGATCTGTGTGTACCCACGTACCTTCAAATGGGAGATTTCTGACCAGTATTCTCACAGGGACTGATCCGGATGTGGTCGTTACTCTTCCACCTGTGTAGTTCTCGCTGACAGAAGACCTGGTGCTTCAGAGTCACGGTCAGGTTCTCAGTGGGCATTATTTAAGTTTCAAAACGTGGCTGCCAAACTCTCCTAAAAGGGCTTGCTCACAACTAGTCCAGAACACTCTGCTTAGCAGTGAACAGCACACATGAAGACTGCAAAATAGAGTAGGTTCTCCATGTGTTATATATCCATTAGTGTGTCAGATATTCTAGATCATGTCTCCATTTTAAAAACTACAGTAAGACCAGGCCTTTCTTTAAATTAATTTAGGGTCCATAGGGTTTCCATGTCAAAGGTTTATGTGTACATAAGATGCATCAGTCTTTTCATGTCTCCTGGATTTTATGAAGGACCAGTTGGAATCCTTGGGACCAGGATTCACCTGGGATCTTAACTTGGTCTTGTGCGTCATGGATCTCCAGTTGAACCTGAGGTTTTTCCCTGCCTTTGCTTGCTAATGAAATAATCTTCCTCACTGGCAATTGCATTGACCGTGAGAGTAGCAGAGCTACTGGTTCTTGTATTGGCTTCTGTTTATGGCATAGTGTTAAGTCAAGCACAAAGGTGGTGTTTTATCACAACACCAGCAGACTGTCTTTTTTCATCATACCATTAGCTCATCAATTTTACTTAGTCTTTAGTAATGAGGATGGAGATGATGAGGTTTTCAAACAAACGCCTCTGATCACAGTGCCTTGGGCGTGCAAAGCATCTGTGTTCATGTGTGCACAGCAGCTTTCAGAATACTGCCTTTATGAATCCGCCTTTTAGGTCATGGGATATTGTGTCTAAGTGGAGTGCTCTCCTCACCCGGGCTCTGCTAATAGGGGTTGACTTCATCTAGACATCAACTCCATGGTTTTGATGCAGCTTCCAGGAAAGAATAGTCCTATTTTATTTGTATTGTCTTTAGTGTGGGAGTAGCCAGGGATTCTGGTCAGGATTACTTGTGCTGGAAGTATACATAAATTCTATCCAAATACCAAAAGAGGCAGAGATCACTCAGTGCTAATAACCTGACAGTTCTGTTTTGGTGTTATGTCACTGAAAAAGTAGCATTGGAAGCCAGCAGCATGTGAGCTGAATCTTCTAATTTAAGGTGATCGGGCATTGCCCAGTTCTTGTGCCCCAAACCTATTTGAATCAGATTTAAAGGATGAGACTGAGTATCCTCAGGCCACTACCAGTCCTCTGCTCAGGTGATCCGAGGGGCAAAAAGAAAAAAAGGCAGGGGGAAAAAAGAGGATGGTGCATATCTTTGGAGGTTTAAGATCAGTGCATGCACAATCTGCTATGGAAGATGTTAGATGCAAGTGGGCTCTTCCAGACTACGGCAGAGTTGTTCGCTTGTTCTGTGCTCAGCAAAGAATGCAACAAAGTGTAACGATTTTCTTTTTCCCCAGACTTTGGTGACCAAGGTCTGAATGATTGGTGCTGTCATTTGCTGGACATTCATACGTTTTGCTGAGGAAGTTGCACCGTGCCCTTTCTTTTTCTTCTAACAATGTGGCCTAGTTAAGTGGGATGCTCAGCTGGTCTCATGGAAAGCTAGACACTGGGAATCTCTCTCCATATTTATTAAATTCTAGAAAAATCTATGCTCCCTTCCTGTACTAAACCCTATTTTAATTCTGCCAACAGGGAGGTGCATCTCTCATTTTCACCTAAAAAAGGAACAGATTTGGAGCCAGCAGTGCCTTTGACAGGATTGAAACCAGTCTTGATCATTTAATTTTATCAGGCTGAATTTCCACATTTGTAGTATTGAGAGGGTTGCTTTCTGTGGAGCAGAAGCTGAAGAGGCACTGCATGATTTAGCATTTCCGAAATCTCAAAAGCCATGGAACGCAGTACTCCATTTCTGCTGCCAAGAAATCCTGGCAAGATAAGGGAGTTAGTACTGGCAGAGGGCATCCCTTTGTATTGCTCCTGGAAATGACTGCAAGCACCATGATTCCACTGCTTTTCCTTGTTTATGCTCTTTGGTTTGGAAACAGGAAAAGCACCTGAAATGATGAGTCTCATCATCTGACTTTGGTTGTTCATTATGTACAGTCTTGTATGTGCTGCAGGGAGGAGATGACTATGTCACAAGCTAGGACATTAACAGGACTGTGTTTTTAACACTTATCTGAGGTGACTTTTGTGGTGAGTTGTGATTCCTGAAGTACCTTCTTTTTATAATAAGAACTAGCAAATAGATCATAGCTGCAGATCGGTGGGAAGTCAGAGAAGGAGAAAATGATACTTGGTTGTTTTACCTACCCAAAGAGAATACAAATGGTGAAAGAAAATACTACTGGGCTGAGAGGGAAAGGGGGCAGGCAAACAGCTTTGGAAATGAGAGAGTTGCTACTACAAGGCAATCAAGCTTACAGGGGTGGTTTTTTATTATGAGTAAGTCTATTCATGTGAGAAAACTTGGAAGGACAGAATGAAGAATGAGCAGAATATAGTAGTTTATGATGTTAAAATTAAACCTACATCTAAGTGCTTGTAGTTCAGCCCCCAATTTACTACTCTGCATGATGTCCTCTAATGTGGGGTGGAGAGGGAACTGTCCTTAACTACTCTTCCTGTGTTGTAAGTGGGGAAAAAAGGATGATGTCTCCATGGGATCATGAGTATCATCATGCTACTATGTGCAAGTGGCACATACCAAAGGTGTGATGACAAGCCTCAGTCTGCACAGAAGCAGTATTTTGAGGAAAAATGGAAAATCAGAAATCTGGTTGAGAGAAGAGAAAAACTTCAAGTCACTATGCACATATTTTTCAGTAGGCAGATACAGTACAAAATGCTGTTATTAATCACTATACACCCTTTTTGAAGGTGGTGGGTGGACAACCTGAAACAGTCAAAAGAAAATTATTTTGCAAAGAAACTGACTTTCCAAAGCCAACCACTCAGCATGTGCATGATTCTGAGATCGGAGCACAGCAAATAATAGAAACCCGTTTCCTTTTCAAGCATCCCATGCCATGTCTGGTTTGTATATCTGGCCTTTCTTACCAACCACTAACCATGCAAAATGCCTTTTATATTCTCTCCATTGCCTCGCTCTTCAGAGGGAGATGTCTATGGGAGAAACATCTGTCAGCTGGTGTGCATATCTCAGAAAGCTTTTTGCTCTTCTTTCCATGCTCCCACTTACCTGTGGAACAGCATTCTTAAAACTAAGCCTATTTTTAAAGCAGTTACAATGTTCTCACTCACAGCTCTTCATTTCAGCTGGGGCAGAGAAACTCTGGCCAAGAGCTGGATCTTGTCTGTCAAAATAATAATTCTGGCCTAAAGCTTGTTGTCCTTTTTCAGCTGGAGCTTCCTAAGAGGAATTCATGGAGTCTGATGCAGTCCAAATGAATTATTTTTCCAGTCCTCTCCCAGACAGCTTTCGCTAGGCATGCATCCATTTTCAATCACCAGATTGAGTACACAGCTGTCACAGTGAAAATGTAGCTATTTCTAATTGTGCGATTAGACATGGATCCATAATATATGATAGTGATGCCAGCAGTTTAGTATTGTGGTAGGTTCATGTACAGTCACGTGGCAGGAAAGGAATCGCAGCCTCTCCAGAGCATACAAAAGCAGCAGTGTGACCATTTATATGAAAGGTTCTCCATCTGCAGATAGAGAAAAGCAGTCTAGACTGTTTTTCTGTGATAACCTTAGGAAAGTGCTAAGTAACAATTGCCAGTACAGCTGCCCAAGTGCCTTGGGCTTTTGTGCCATATGTGGAGTGTGCTGTATCTCATTTGTTATCTCCATATAATAATAATTGAAGTGCTGATTTCTGTTAAGGCAAATGTCAACATTAAGTAAAAAAGATCATGACATTTCAAAGTCAGAGTTTCTGTCAAGAAACTAGTTTTTATCAATTAATACTTTCAAATGGAAAGTAAGTAAATACGATTAGTCTATATGTGTAGCATCATAGAAATAATAGCCAAATTTAGGTTAAAAGAAATCTCAAGTAGTCTGCCTCCTGCTTGAACGAGGGTTAATGTCACAGTTAGATGAGGTTACTCAGAGCCTCACTCAGCTGGGGTGTACGTATGTGTCAGGGTGGCATTTCCACAGCCTTTCTGAGCAGCCTGTCCCAGTGCTCAGCCAATCTTGCTAAAGAATTTTTTTTTCCCTCGTTTCTGGTTGGAATTTCCCATCTTGCTGCTCGAGTCTCTGTTCTCCTTTCATTGAGAAGAGTGTGTCTCGATCTTCTCTGTTACAGCCTTTTAGGCAGTGGAGTGCAGCAGTCTAATTCCCCCTTTTCCTCCCCTTCTCCAACCTGAACAAGCACACCCCCTCCAGCCCTCTCCTGCATCCTCTGCTCAGTGCCCGAGCATCTTAGAGGTCCTCCCCGGTCTTTCTGCAGCTTGACAAGGTCTCTCTTTTACTGCTGGCCCCAAACTGGTCGCAGCTCTGCAGATAGGAGTGCTGAGAGGGGGTGCCCCTTCCCGCCAAGGGCTGGTAACACGCGTGTTACGTAGATGGTTTGCCTGCCTCGCCCCCAGAGCGCGCTGCCGACCTGTGTCCAGGCGCTGTCCGCCGGGGTCTCCACCTCCTGGTTTCATCACGGAGCGTCAGCGACTTACGAACTGGAGCCTGGGTGGTTTTATGTACCCGCAGTTGGTAGGTACATACAGTTTGTACTGCAAAGTGTTGATAAGTACCGAAAAGCGCTCAGGAGGTCCAAAGCAGCAGTGAGCCACCAAAACTGTAGTTCGGAGTGCCAGCAGCAGAGAGCTCTTCTCCAGGTAGCACTGCCTCAGTAATGGGAGAGCACATGCTTTCACCTTTGGACGTCAGCTTAAAGAGAAGAACTCTTCTGACTGATACAATCCAGAGGTGTCATTGTCTTTCTTACAGCTATTTACATGCCTATTAATGTGTTTTTAATGCTAATTCTTTTACTTCACGGTAAAAATCTAGGTCAAGGATTTATTCTTTCTTAAAGGCCCAATTAACTTCATTTATCTTGTGCTATGTCACCAGTTCATCCTACAGATATTTAGGAACCTATTACCAGGTTGATACAAATGAACCTCTGAGACATTGTCTTGCATGAATGCTAATAATTATTACAGATATTTATCGCAGCACCCAAAAGGAAAGGCTGTCTCTGCGCTGTCCCTGTGTGCATCTGAATCAGAAGTTTCTTCATTCTCGGTGCAGAGACCTTTAAGGAGAGTCAGGAAATCAAATGTCTGAGATGCTGCGATTCCACCCCATGCTGGGCATGGAGTCAAAGCTATACAAAAAGGGAAAAAGGAACAGGAGCAGCATTTGAAAAAGCATTAGTGTCTCTTCAGCAAAACAGTGGTATAAATATCCCAAATCTGTGAGAGCTTGCAGCTCTTATTATATACAAACTGATCTAAAATTCAGTGTATCACAGTGGTATGCTTACTTCTTGCGCTTCTCTGTGAACCGTTTTTACAGTTTCTCCAATTTAATCTTTTTAGTCCCACGCAGACGTATCAAGCTATTAATACTTCATTTTGGGGGACAGCAGCGATATTCTTTTGGAGTCTACCTTTGTGGCTAAATGCAGCTACATTTCTGTTGTTCTCCAGGAATCTGTGTTACACAGCAGTGAGTTTCTTGGTGTCCTCAGAAATCAGCCCCATCAGCACGCGTTCTAGGAAAACGGTGAATATATTCCCATGAGATAGAGAGGGGGACACTTGGGGCTTCTCAGTCTCATCTTAAGAGGATTCTCCATGTTGTGTTTAGAGATCTCTAACCATGATCTCTTCTGGCTACTCTAAACGTTTCTTCAGTTTAAATGCCTGGTAATTTATGAAGTCCTTCAGATATTTTTAAGCTGTAAAAGGAAAACTCTCAGTCTTGAGCAAAGAGCGGAATAAGAAAAAAAGCGAATGGCTGTTTATTAGTGTGATAGTGACTTCAGAAATTAAAGGCCTGTTCATAGGATCAACAGAAATGCCAACAAGGGGCATTCTCGCTTTCTTGGCTGCTATGTGTGACTGCAATGAATTATTTTGGCTATAGCCCACTTGGATGACACTGCAGTTCACAGCTTGAAAAAGCCAAGTGCCCATAAATAGGCGAAATTTGCAGGTGATTTAACGACTCCTGATTATAAATTGGAACAGAAAAATGCATATTTTCAGGAGACAATTTTGTAGTAAACATACTACCAGAGTGAAATCCCATCCTAGAACTGTGCCAGGAAGTTCTGCCTGATATTTGGAATGAATTTCTGGATCAGATGTTTTCCCTGATCTTGGAGATGGAAAATAGTTTGATGTTTAAACCACCTGGAAAGAATTAGATTCCTGTGGCTGCTTGGGTAATTAGCGATGCAGATCAGAAGGAGAATAGTTGAACAAGTTGGGCTAGATTAATCCATGTTTGTACACAAGTGTGGGCTCTCAGAGTTCTTTCAGCACTTTGCAGCTCTTAATATGCATTACACCCAAAAAGAGAAACTCAGTTTTGTTCTGACCTAACTTAGGGTTAACGTCCCGTGGAAGCATTGTGGTGGCCTGGAGGGATCAGTCATCATGGGGTCTGCTCTGGATTGCTTCCTCAGTATTTTACCCGGTGATTGCAGTATTTACTTCAGTGACTTCTGATTTGACAGAGACTGATCTAGATTTAGAGTCATCAAGGAAGCTTACCCTGTTTGCTAATTTCAAGTGATTAATTATGGTTACAAATGGATTCTATTTACGATTTATTTTTTATTTCAATTCATACTTTTTCATTTCAGTCCCCAACATGCAATCTGACAGATAATTAGCCTTCAGATACAAGTGTGGCTCATTATTATATGTTTAGCGATCTCTCTTCCTCGGCTTCATTAACTTACACGTATTTAACACGATCAGCCGACAACAAACGAGCGTGTAAGAACATGTTTGATGTCAGCTCACACTGCTGCCCCTTCACACCCGGGTGCAGCCGATCTGTTCGCAGCCGCTTCCTCCGCAGCCGGGCGCCGTGCGCTGCCGCGGGGGCCGGGTGCTGGGCGCCGCGGCACGGCCGCCGCCCGGCCTGCTGGGGGGCCGCCGTTCCGCACCCCGCCTCCGTCTCCTTCCGTGGTGCTGGGGGAGCAGGCGGAGGCGCCGGGGGTTTGGGGGTGCTGGCCCTTGCCTGAGCCCCGCGTCTGGCCGGGACGGGCGGGGTGTGCGGAGGGTGCACGGCCCGCGGACGGTGGGCTCCAGGTAAGCGGCCTCTCCTCCGTCTCGGGTCCACTTGCTGGCCTTGAGCTTTGAGTGTTGATTCCCTCTTGGGTCTGAGATAGTTGTGACGTCTTGCTGACATCTTAAGATTAAAAACGTTGTTTCTGAAATGCCCACAAATACGTCTGTTATGTTACAGGCTTTTGAGCTAGCGACTGGAGATTATTTGTTTGAGCCACACTCTGGTGAAGACTATTCCAGGGATGAAGGTATGAAACTTTTGAGATACTGTGTAAGTTTCTGTATATTTTCACACTCCTCCTCTTAAATTTCCAGTGAGCTTACGGTGGGGTTAAGTTTTGTATTTGAGTGAACTGTTCGTACACATTGTTTTCAGAATATAAATACGATTTTTTTCTTTTTAGTTTTAAGTTCCATCACTAGCAGTGGGTGGGCAAAAACTCCCTTCTGCAGATACTCATCTACTTAACAGCTGCCTGAAGGAATTAAACTGCCCTTCTTGTAAGATTGCATATGTGTGGAAACCTGATTGAGAATAACAACTTTTTAGTTTAGAAAAGAAGCGACAAATTTGAACTTTATAGTATTTTCTCTTTGTAAGAGTGACACTGGAATAATGTTTACATTGTGTATTTTTATTTGATGTAGGCAATTACTAATTTTTTTTTAAAAATCAGAATTAACTCCTGCTTCCATCTGTATACCTGTCCATTTTCATGCTTGTTTGCTTGTAAATGCTCTTTGCAGTGGTAATGTGGGCATCATTCATTGTTCCTAAATGCTACTAATGATGCCAGAGCTCTGCTGATCCTGGAAACCTCTGCATGGATTTGCTGCAAACATTGTTGATTTGAAACTATTTCTGATTTTTTACTAATTCCAGTTTCTTTCCTCTTCTTTTTTATCCCATCCTTTCCCTGCCCCTTCCACTCCCGTATCCTTTTTTTCTCTCCCTCATAGACCACATAGCACACATCATAGAGCTGCTAGGCAATATCCCAAGGCACTTTGCTCTATCTGGAAAATATTCTCGGGAATTCTTCAATCGCAGAGGTAGTACCTCTTCTTTTTGAAAGGTGCCGTGATGCAGACAGAAGTGGAATTGCTGTTGCTGGTTGTAGCATGGCCCACTGAGGAGCATTTCCTGAAATCACACAACAAAAACGTATTTTTGACGAACAAAATATGCAGGAATCCGTGACGATTTTTTTTTTTTTTTTTTTTTTTTTAGCTAAAAGTTCTGAAAAATAACTATTGGTACATTTAAAATTACATAGCAAAACTCGTTTGTAGCAGCTGATACTCACATGTTGTTTTGAGAAGGAAGTTTTGCTGAAAGCATCTTTCCAAATTAGTCACTGAGCAGTGCGCACGTGTCTTTTTTACCAGGATCAATCTATTTCTGTCTGTACCGGGCCAGTGTTAGTGTGTGCATGCAATGTACTGATTAAACTGTTGTATGTTTCTGTTTTGCTGGCAATGTTCTCCAATGCAGACCACATAGCATTGATCATTGAACTGCTGGGAAAAATCCCTCGAAAATACGCTATGTTGGGGAAATATTCCAAGGAGTTTTTCACCAAAAAAGGTAACGGTATTTATGCAACACTAATTTAAAGCATAATACTATCCAAAAGGACAATATGTTCATTTATGGGTACTGAAGAAATACATCCATTTAAATGGAGAGCTCTTATTAAAGAAGAATTTTGGTGTAAACTTGGCTTTCCGAGAAAAGCCACAGTTTGCAGTATTCATTTCAATATTTCATTTCAAATTCATTTTGGGACGGACTCAACAGAGTGTGGATGTTAACGACTGTCTGTGCGAATCTGTCGTCCGGCGTTCATGTAAATACGAAGGATCGAGAGCGGCGCGCAGCTTGTCAGGCGGTGGGGAATCATGTCGGCTACTTCTGATCATACGCGGTGCTCCGGCAGACGCCGCTGCTGAGGGGTGACCGGGGTGGGGACCGGCGCGCGGCTGCGTGCGGTCAGTCCTCGCGCTGCCCGTAGCCTGCCCGCCCGGCGGCAGGGTGACCCCCGTGCCCCACGGCTGCTGGCCATGACTTGGCTGTGTTCGGCCTCGCAGCCCCTCCAAAATGAAAACCCTGAGCAAACGCACCGGGCCCTGTGGGTCGGGTACGTTTTTGTACTTTTATCTTCGCTCAGGGCTGCTCTTTAAGACCCGCTTCTGACACGCGAGGGAACGCGGTGATGCTTCGAGGGTCTGTTGTCCCCTCGGCGTGTGAGGCAGCGCTGCGTTGTGTCGAGGGGCAGGGTATGTCGGGGGCATCCCACTGCTGGCGCAGCACTGCTGGGGCTCCCCTCTTCCCCGTGGCTCCGCGTGCCTGAGCGCGCAGCTCGCCGGCAGGGCCAGCGCCGGCCAGCTGCGTCGGGCACGTGGGGTGCCGGGAGGGGGGCTGAGGCGGCAGCGCCGTGCCCCGAGAGGTGGTGGTGGGGGGGGTGTCACGAGGCAGGAGACAATCCAGTGATTCATCCCCCCCCCTTGCATGAGAGCCGCCCGTTCTGTGTGTGGGTATTTGTGGTGCGGCGGGGACCGCTGCTGCGTGCCTTCCTTGCCTTCAGGAGGATGTAATGGCGTTAAAAACAGCGTGAAGAAGGGCAACGGTGATGATTGGAGGTAGAGCAGCTGCCGTCTGGGGGAGTCTGAAATGCCTGGGGCTTTTTTGTGTGGAGAGGAGAAGGTTGCTGGAGGAATAATAAGATTTACAAAATCGGGAAGTCAGTGAAAACAGAGCTGTGGTTTGCCAGCACCCACTGTAGGAGAGCTGGGGGACACCCAGTGCAACTTGCAGGGGGCGGCTGTAAAACAAGCGCTTCCGTACACAGCTTCAGGAGCCGCCTGCTGCCACGGGGGCCCTAGGGAGAGGCTCTGTCAGCAGCCTCAAAAACAATCTCACGTTAAACCGAGATGAACAAACTCTGGGCTGGCAGGTCTGTATAAAGCGGTAAAAGGGCTGGGCAGGAGACCTCCCCCGGCCCCCCCCCAGGGATTGCAGCTGCAGGGGCGAGGGCAGGGCCACCAGAAAGGCTCCTCAGCTGCCCTCCCTGCCCCTTCCTGTGGCCACTGTCAGGGGCAGATACTGAATTAGAAATGCCCCCCTGGGCCCCCGTCCGTGAAGAGTATCTCATGTTCCTAATTTTCGCTTTTCACCAGATGCGTTGGTGTTTTTTAATAATATAATAGAACCTTAACATGACCTAACAGTTACACAATAACCCCGGTGTTTGTGGTGTACAGAGCAGGGCAGTTTGTAAAATTCGCATGAAGTGGAGAGTTTCATGTACTTCCATGAGCATCTTCCACTGCAGAGTGTCGCTGTTGTCCTCCAGGGCCTGAACTTCAGTGACGTTCCTCAGAGGCACCATCTGCCATGACTCTGGGTGGGATTTGAGCACTTCAAAAGACTTGGTTCACCCACCACACAAAATGTAAGCGCAGGGTTCCTGTGGAAGATTAAGTAGGCTGTATCCCAGCTGTTCTACTCGAAACAGAAAATCTCAAATGCCAGACAAAGCAGTAATAGCCCAAACTGCGTTTTCAGATCATACCAGTTACTCTGCTGTTGCAAGTCAGGAAAACTGAAATGCTTTGTGGAGGGAAAATGGAGGTGGCGAGTTTTCTGCTCATTTCTTTGAGATTCTTTTCCATTGAATCAGGCACCAGATACCTTTTTTCCTTTGTCCTGGCCACCCCAGTACTGCCAGCCTCTCCGGTGCCCCCAGGAGGGATTTGTGTTTGGTGGCTGGCAGGGAGTGACAGGCTTCACAGTTGGCCAGCAAGCTGCTGCATTCTGCACTCCTCTGCCTGTGGCCTGAGCACTTCCAGAGGCCACGTAATACAGGCCTGAGGCTCTTAGGAAAGCGTGGTGTACACTGTGGTGTAAAGGTGGATGTAGAAATCTAACTCTTGGCTCCTATTTTGAAAACATCAGCTCTGGGTGAAAATAAAGAAGGCACGACTTGGGCATTTGCTCCTGTCCATAAGCAAGTTCAACCTCAGAGAAAAGCTTTAAGCATTTGAATTGTTCCCCTGAAGTCACAGGGACAAAAGGAAAGGTGGTGTCAACGAATGAGTTTACAGGATTGAGTCTCTTCTCAGTAACTGCCCGAAGCAGTTTGTGACATTCAATAGGACGGTGCTTTTAAAAAAGGAAAAGCATTTATAGGTTACTTCTTAGTCACTATAACACAAATGCTCACATACTTTTTATAGGGTCTCATCTTGACTGAGCCCAGTAATAACTGCAGTGAGTCCTTTTCTCTAGTGCCTTCATGGAAGCTATCTTGTCTCTAAAAATGATTAATACGTTTTGGCACTAAAGCTTAAAACACTTGTGTTTTTTTTCTAGACCATGGTCCCTTTTATTTTCCTTCTGGTATTTGCTAGCCCTGTTACCTAGTGAGCCAAACCTGTGCAAGATGCTGCCTAGGAGCCGGCTTTGCCCCTTGGAATTTGTAACAAGGAAAAGCCCTGCTCTTTGCTTACTGTCCGGGAAGGGAAGGGGAGGGCTCACCTCCACCTCCCCCGCTTCCACCCACTACTGTACCCTGGGGCCTCCCCCACAGTTCTTGCATTAGTTCTCGGGAGCGTGTCCTCCAAATACGCGGTAGCAGATATCCCACGGCTGCTTCCCTGGTCCTTCACGTCATCCGTGTCTTGCTGTTCAGTAATCCATCCTCCTCTTGCCTGGTGACACATCTTAAATTTGTCTTTGACGGATTTCACAGACCTGCTCTGTTTTTTTGTGTTACGGTCAGCAGAGAAAACTTCAAATAGCATTTTCCCCCCTACAGGTCCTTCAGAAATTCCTTTAGTAATTTCCTCCTGACTTAACATTCCACTTGCCGGAAGGTCATTGCTGCCTCTGCTTTGGCCACAGGGGTTTTACAGTTCTGACAACTCCGTTGTCCTCTCAGGATATTTCCTGTGCTTCACTGTCAAAAATCTAAATAAAGAGCTTCTGTTAGGCAGTTTTCACTTACTATTACATTTTCAGCATTTCTTTGCAAATTCCTATTAAATCCCTGAGTACTGATGGTGTCAGACCAGTGGGCCTGTGCTTTTCATTTCTCCCTGAAATACAGGTACTGCCTTGCTCTCCTCCAACTGCACGGTACAAACCTCATGAACTAGATGAAACTCTGGTGTTGCCAGACCCCTCCATTTCCTGTGCTGCTCTCCAGCGCGTCAGGATGGAAATGAGATGGACCCACCACATCAGAATAAATTCTTAAAGAGTTTTTCATCCACCTCAGTTGTTTTAATTGCCTTTTCCTTACCCTGTTTTGATTCCATGGTCAGCATTGTGATCTTTATTGAAAAACAAAGCACTAGTTTAATTCGTGGCCGCCACACAGATAATTTTTACTCTATCCCATCTTAAACGCTTTTACAGTCTTCTTGGAATTTCTTGTGGAAGTCTTCAGCCCTTAGCACTAAAATAGTTTGTTCCTCAGCAGAAAACCACTACAGAATATTGTGCTGCCCAGGGTGTGCCGGTCTTAGCTTGGGAATTTCAAGTTCAGCCTCCACTTTACAAAGTCAGAAGTGTTCAAACAGTAGGAACTCGCCTTCCACAGTGACTCCAGGAGCTTCATCTTGCAATCTGACTTTCCTCCCTCAAGTTGTATAAAGATGTCTAAAACTACATCATTTGAATACAAAGGCGAGGACAGTGCTGCATGGAAACACACACACTCCCCCAAAGCTAGTCAGTCCAGATTGATAAATGATTATGGCAACCCTTGCAGTGAATGCTGTAAGCTGGAGAAGCTGTGAACACGGCCCGATTTATTTTTTTTCTTTTTAGCCATTTTTTGCTTGCAGTCAATAACAAGTCACTATTTTCTATTGCTTTTTGGCAATAGTTTTGTGTTCTTATTAGATAATTTACTACCTGTTCTTGCTAGTAGTCACCAATACACACTTTTGGAAACCTTCAAAAGAGCAAGATTTTCAGGAGTTTAAATTTCAGAGTTGCACAGAGATTTTAAAGGGCTGAGAGTGAGCCTGGAAATGAATACACTTCTCCGAGAGGTGCTGTCCCTTCTGTACACCCATACCATGGGACAGTCAGGGCCCAAAGCAGCACCTTTTTTTGTTTGACTCACACGCACCGATGGGACACGCTTGTGCTCTGAATATACAGACCCAGACCGGCAGGGTGCTCCCCCCTCTGCTGCCGTTCCACTCTCGGCAGCCCTCCTGCCCCGCCAGAGGGAAGGGAAAGGGGACAGCGGGCCGGCTGTGGGCAGCGCATCTGGACTTTGTTACCAACAGGTCTCTGCTCTTTCTCTTGCAAGTGGTTGACTGTTTGCTGTCTTGCTCTTTTGGGGTCTTTATGACAGCACCCAAAGAGCTGCTTTTTCAGGTGCTGCGCCCTGCCTAGAACCTTCTGCTGTGGCCGTTGTAATCTATTGCAGTCGGATGCTCAGACTCCCAGGGGCACTCGGAAGCCGCGGGCTTCTTCTGCCCTGGAGCTTCTGTAGCCACAGGGATGTACAGAAACCGCCCTGCGAGCTGAGGGCGTTTTACAGAACAGCCAGGGAAAACAATCAAGTTGCCAAACGACTTTGCTTAAAAGCAGTGCGGGCTGTGCGCCCCCGTCCCGGATGGTGTAGCGTGCTCGAGAAGCTACGGGTGAGTCATGTCCAGCTTCCAGTACTGGGGGAGAACCCTTTGCCCTCCTCAGCAGTTCAGGGGACACCACAGAATCGCCACAGGGGTCCCTGAAGTGCTTTTTCTAGCGTCCCGTGGAGACTTGTCTGGCTCAGATACGCACCTGGGAAGAAGGGGGATGGCAGTGGAGGAGCGGGGAGATGCCGGAAGGGTTTGTCTTCCCCATCGTGCCAGTTGACCCGTGGATAGAGGTAACGCTGCTGGTTTGATGGCAGAAGGGTTCCTGCCTCCTAAACACGTCGCCCCCTCTCTGGTGGAACATGGAGCCCGCAGCCGCTGCCACCGCTTGCATTGGTGGTTGGCTGAAAGAGACGTCGGCAGCAGCAGGTGCTTCCTCCTCAGGAGGGATCCGGACCCAGCCTCGGGGGGGGGAGGGGGTTGCCTGGGAGGTGGGGCAGAGTCTCCGCGCGCCGAACCTCCGTGCTTGGCTGGTCTGGAAGGAATCGCTGCTCTGCTGCCGAGTCGGCAAACGCCACGTGGCGAGGCGGTGACCGGTGTGGCCGAGAAGCTCCATCTTGGGGTCGGAGCAGTTCTGGTAAACTTCGGGTTCGTTGGCTGGTGAAGGAAGGGCCTGCGGCGTTGGTTGCCGGTGGCGTGAGCGTGCGTGTGAGTGCCGCAGCGTGCGGGAGGCGGCCTGAAGAGGGGAGGAAAAACCGGGAACGATGCGGACAGCGGAGTCCGGGTGTAACGTACAGTTGGGCGTAGGAATGATTTCTCAGTTCTGACATCGGACATGCTTGTCTCCTTCGAGGACCTCAAGCGAGCTCGCAGCGTGCTGCCCTTCCTAAATCACGCTCCTCGGCCTGGTCAAGGTGCTGTGAATGCAGAGCGGGAGAAAAACGAAACGGGGGTTAGTCACCAACAGGGGTAACGAGGTGTTTTTCTAATGCCAGTCGTATTTGTGTTTGCAGGAGAACTCCGACACATTACCAAGCTGAAACCTTGGAGTCTTTTTGATGTGCTTGTGGAGAAGTACGGGTGGCCTCACGAAGATGCTGCACAGTTTACAGATTTCCTGATCCCCATGCTAGAAATGGTCCCAGAGAAACGCGCTTCAGCTGGAGAATGCCTTAGGCATCCGTGGCTGAATTCTTAGCAGAATCTCCCAGCTGTAAAAAAAAAAGCCAGCAACCACTTTCCAATGCATCGGACCTAAACGGTGACTGTCACAAATTCTTTAGCAGGATCACACGTGAGCTGGCTTCAATCCTCAGACCTTTATTTTGCTTGAGGTACTGTTTGACATTTTGCTTTTTGTGCACTGTGTTCTTGGGGAAGGGTAGTCTTTTTGTCTTCAGCTAGTAGTTTACTCACCCACTTTCTTCAGAAAACACTTAACGTGTCTTTAAGCATTGTTTCTTGTGTTGTGTGGCATTCAGATGTCAGATTTTTGAACAAAGGAAACTTCCCCCCATGTGTTTTGGCAAGTTTTGTAACTATTTATGAAAAAAAAAAAAATATTTTAGCTGATGCATATTATATAATTTACAAGCGTAAGAAATTTATCAAGTCAGAACTGAGTTACGGCGAGGAATTGTACAATTTTATCTTCTGGCAAAGGGACGTCATTCTTGTATTATAGTGTATGTAAATGCACCCTGTAAATGTTTATTGCCATTTAAATATGGGACTGGGGACTCGATTTCAGAGTAAAGCGACTAAGTTTCAGAGAGCTTTATGGCAAACCAATTGCATGTAGTGGACTTTAAACTGCTTTAAGGAATTGTGTAAACTTTCTATTCTGTAGCAGTTCCCGTTCATTGGATTTTAAACAAAGTGGCTCTGGTTTACAGGATTTCATTCCCCAAACGGCACTTTAAAGGAAGGCTAGACTTCTTTCTAATAAAGTATGCATTATCATTTAGCACTCCCTTTTAGAACTTTTGCCTATTTTAAGTGCTTTTAAGAAAAGAAAAATAGCAATTTCCCTTACAATGTGATAGTGAAGACATGGTACCATATGGTGTTGCCTTTTTATAAGCACTGTAAGTTGTACTATACCTTAAGGAAAAAAAAAAAATAATTAAAAGTCGAGCATGAGAACCACTCTCTGTGTAGAATTACTGATCTTTTATAATAAAAGTGTGTGCTTGGCATCAGTTAAGGAAGGATATAGCTGCAGATACTTACAGTGCAGTGGGTAAAATAATCCAAGAAGCGAGATCATGCTCATTCCATTCATAGCTTTACATGTTTCTAAAACAAATTGCACTAGCTTTATTCTTTCCCATAACTAGACATACGATTACCTGTTGTAAGTTGCACGCAACAATTACGTGTTTCCTAGGAAAAAAAAAAAAAAAAGCTGCATAGGCTGAAGCTTATAGGCAATACAGATTTTAGAATGTACAGTACGGAGGTGTGTTTTGGCCTCTTTTAGAAGTCAGTGGGATGAATGTAAGCTTACTTCTGATCTTCATGTAACTACGGTGCCACTTTTTTCTTGACTTTGTCCATATGAAATTTATTCACATGCCTTTGCAATAACTAGATTGTGAGACGATAGCCCCATGCTGTAACAATAACCAGTTGTTTGAGGTGCTTGCAGTTGTCTAATTAAAGTGTTTTGTTTTTTCAGACAGTGTGCTGGTCATTGGACTCTTTGCTAGCCCCGACTCCAGCTCTTGGTTTGCGGGAGGGCGGGGGGGCGGGGGGGGGTTGGTTTAGCCCGGCCAAAGCCCAGGGCAGCTTCTGCCATCAGCCTTAACATCCGTCACCTGGCGGAGGCCAGAGCGTCCCGAGGGGCGAGTGGCCCGGGCTGCCTGATGCCGTGGCTGAGCGAGACGGGGCCAAACCAAAGAGCGTTACCGATTCCCTAGGAGGTGCTGAACTGCTCTAAACAAGCAGAGGATCGCCCGGCTGCAGCCGCCCCTCCCCGCGGGAACGGCAAAGCCCGCGCCCAGCCAGCACGGCGCAGGCGCGGGGCCCGGGAGCAGCTCGTCCCCACGCTTCCCCCCGGAACGGCCGTGGCGACGACGCCGGCGCCAAGGACGAGGCCGCGGCGGACTCCAGAGCCAGAGGTACAAACGCTGTCCGGCTTCACGCCCGGCCTAGCCGCCGGTGGTGCCTAATTGCTGCAGCTGATGAGGAGCTTGTTCTTGAGTATGTAGAAAATCCTCGGAGGGGGCCGAGGTGAGGCGAAGCGGGGCCCGTGCCGGTTCAGCAGCGCAGGGAGGCCCCGTCCCGCGCGGCAGTGCCGCTCCAACACCTCGCCACCTATGGCGTGTTTTACACTCTCTTGTATCTGATGTAATGGTGACCTACCCTACCGCACGGAGGGAGGGAAGGGGGTCAGGCCACCCCGATGCGAGTGCTGGGCTGTGGAGGGGGACGCAGTTTTTCAGAATCTCTGCCCGAGCGGCCCAACAGGGCGGGTTGGGTTGGGCGTTTCTGCTGTTGTTGGCGGCCTCGGCCTGTTCTACTTCACGTCAGCGCAAAGTGTGGGCCGTACCGTGCGAGTTCCGCACAGCCAGCAGCTGTTCAGGAAGGTACTTCTAGTGTGCTATTTTTACTAATAAAATTTTTCAGTAGAGGCAAATGAGAATTTAAAGTAGCTGCCCTTTTTTTCCTACATGTTAAAAAGAATTAGCACCTCTTCTCAGCCAGTAGGAGCAGCCGCTTCCCCTCCTGTCGCGTTTCAGCCTTTCTCACAGGCCTCTTTTCTCCTCTGGTCCCGCCGTCTCGGTCCTCGAGCGCCGTCCTGTTGGGTGAGAATTCAGAGCTGTCACTACCGGGCTGCCAGGCCGCTGCCCCCCACTCCCAGCTCAGCCTGGCCCTGCGCCCCACCAGCGCAGCAGGAGTGAGCTCCCCCCGGGGTCAGGCCCCCCCCCCAGCCTGTCCCCCCCCCTCCCCGGAGCCGCCCAGGCTCGGCGTGCAGGGGGCAGGTGGCTGCATGGAGCAGTTGAGGTGATTTTTGAACTCCGTGGGAACTCTGGCAAGGTCCTGGTGCCCACCCTGCACTCCCCAGAGCAGGGGAGAACAGGCGGGTGCCCCCCACCCCTGCCACGCGGGTGTTCCTCCCCTGGGGGGTGGGGGGAGCCCCCCTCCTGCGAGGGTGCAGCCGAGCCCCAGGGGGGCTGCTCAGGTACTGAAGGCCACAGCCCTGACGACATACCACCCTTCCAGGACAAGTAGGTAAAACTGACATAATTGTGATTTATTAACATGAATTAAAATGCCCAACCAGTGCTGCAATGTGACAGTATATTAAAAAAAATTTAAAGATCATATACTGTACTACTTTCACAAAGATCACACTTTTTTTTTTTTGCAAAAGAGACTTATTATATACAATACTATATCAAATGAAAGAAGCTTTAAGCAATTTTACAAGCAAAAGAAATACAGTATTTACAGCACTTGTCAGAGACATTAGAAACAGTCTATACATTAAATTACAATTTCTGCAAATAACTGATGAAACAAAAAGCCATGTCCACACCAAAACTATAAAAATTTGTATTGCATTGTTTCCTATCTCTATGCACACAAAGAACTGTTGACAGAAGAAAATGAAAAAAGAAAAAAAAAAAGTTAGTGCCATCACTTAGCCTGTGTACTTATTTAATTACATATGTATAAAAGTAATATATAAAACATTCACTAAAATGAATTTAACTGCAACAATAAAATTTTAAAGATTATGCAGCATCAAACCTACTGCCAGAAAAAACAGCTGGAATGTTCACTTACAAAATAAAAAGAAATACCTAATACTGGCTTAACAGCACATTTTCAGGAATTTTAAAAAGCAAAAAATGGAAAGAATACAATGAGAGAGCACTGGTGTTTGCTTTTATACAAAGTATCATGTACAAGCTTTAAAAAGTACCTCCAACAGGTACATATGAAATATACAGTTTATATTACAGAACATTTTAAAAATGTTTAGAAGTCGAGGGTCCGTTCTAATGCCACCCTGACCCATGGTAATTGTTCTGAAAGGTGGGCGGCACCTGTGCTCTGTGGAGGGGGATCTGTCCGGGCACGGGCGACGCCTGCTGTGGCCCCTGCACGGCGTGGGGGAGCGCCACGGAGCCGGGGTGAGGGCAGAACCCCGGGGCCGGGGGGGTCGCGATGCTGTTTGGTCCTTGAGGTTGGATATGGGGGCCCTGACCGGGCAGGGGGCAGTGAGGTCCCGTTCCAGCAGGCTGATGTTGAGGGCCAGGTCCCAGGGTCGTGTGATGCGGGGCCGGGGAGGAGTAGGAGGAGACGCTCGTGTGAGCGTTCGAAGGAAAATGGGGGGGTCCTTGATGGGAGGGGTGGTGCAACCCTTGTGCTGATGCAGGGTGGTGCCCCGAGCCCAGGACGCCGGAGGGGGGGGGCGGCGGGGGCGGCGGCGCGGAGCTGACGACGTGCTGGTGCTGTGCTTGCAAACCTTGGTGTCCAGGGGCAGGGTGGGGGGGCTGGTGGTGCGGCAGGGGGCCGGGGGGGGGGCGGCGGGGGGGGCAGGTGGTGCCCAGCAGCCTGCGAATGGAGGTGCGATCCGGGAGCTACTGCCACGGCGTGAACCGGCCCGACGACGTGTGCTACAGGGTGCTGCTGATGGGAGCTCTGCTGCTGCACCAGGTGGGGGCCCGGGGCCGGGGGCGGCGGGGGCGGAGGAGGAGCAGCGGCCGCCGCCGCCTGGTGATGGATCCCGGGGCTGGGAGAGGGCAGGAAATGCCCCGCAGGGACGTGGTGCCCCGGCCCCCCCTGCTGAGCCGCCGGGCCGGGAAGTGCTGGGGTTGGTCCAGAGGAGAATACAGTCTGGGGGGGGATGCTGCCCTTCAGCTGGCTGTAACTCTGAAAGTTTCCAGAGGGCTGCTGGCTTGGGTAGTAAGTAGAAGAGGGGGGTGGGGGCGGCGGGGGAGGTGGTGCGTTGCTGTTCAGGTTCTGTTGGTTAAACTGGCTGTAAGAAGCTGAAGATTGTCCTGAAGTTGTCTGAGGGAAGAGGGGGGCGCTGGCCGGCTGCTGAGTGCTGGGCTGGAGGGCCGGTGCTGCCGGGTAGAAGTTGCGGTGTGTTTCCCTCTGGGGCGCTGCCACTTGCGGCGACTGCGGGTGGTGAGGTCTGTAGGGAGATCCCAGCTGCTGCGAGGGGGGCTTTGGCGAGAGGTAACCGTGCTGCACCGGCGCGTGGGGCGTGGAGGGCTTGGGGGGGTTTTCCACGTGAGGCGAAGGGGGGCAATGCAGCTTCAAAGGTGCAGAAGGCAACTTCTGGGAATGGGCAAGTTGCTCGGCAGAACTGCGCAGGTGGGACTGAGATGGGTGATTTTTTGAAAGTGCTTGGACGTTGTTTGTCAGCTGCTTTTGCTGCAGCTCAGGTTTCGGATGGTTCGCACATTCGGCCTCGGGTGCGTTAGCGGCAGTTTCCCAGTGCGAATCTGGTTTTGTGGGTGTTTTCCCAAGTGACTGCGTTGAAACTACAGGACTCGGTGAAGAGGGCTGGAAGGAAAAGAAACTCAGTCAGTGCAAAACATTCAGAATAGTCAACTGCACGAGTTTGAACAAAAAGAACTCCTCAGAATACTGTTTGCTCCCTGTGATGGTGAAAAAAAAAAAAAGTGTTGAGGCACAGGATGTATATCTGGTATATGAAACCCAGCGACAACAGAAAGCTTAAACTTAGCAAGACACTGTTTCAAGCAAGCATGTTGCCAATCAAAGTCAAAGACTAGCAAGTGTAGTTTAGAGAGGTAACAGAAATACGACCCACCAGGTCAAAGTCAGAATCTGTCCTTCGTTAAAGTTTTAGATTTCTAAGTCTGAAAAACAATTCCAGACAAGACCATTTACAAAAATAAAGCCATCTTTCGAGTGATCCAACATTTGCAGCTGGCATAGTGCAAGGCAAACAGACTAAACACTACAACCTGAATTCCTTCATTTAATACTGTACGGGCACACATCGGCCTCTGAAACAGTGCCAAGCCCTGCCACGGAGAGAGCCGACGCCTCTTAGGGTACGCAGTACGGAAATCACATTACTGCCGCCAGTTCCGAGTGCCAGTTCTTCAGCATTCACTGCAGAACTGCAGGGATACCCAACCCACCGATACAATCTCTTCTGTGCCTACAGAACCTAAGATCATACACTAAGAGGTACAGCTACCGGAAGAACAGAACATAAACCAACTTTTTATTGTGCATGGACTACCACAAACGCTCTTACAAATGCTTACCTGCATGTTATATGATTGCACAGACACCCAAGTAGTAAATCATGAGACTGACATTTTTTTTAAAGAGAACTCAAAGATGCACGAGTGTGCTCATATGCACATGATACAACACGTGCATGTGCTAACAGGCACCTGCACACACTGGGCATTACCTTGCTTGCTTTTGACGGACTCTTACAAGTCTTTTGTGAAGTATCTGGGGACGGACATTCAGAAGTAGGCTCTGGATTTTCAGGATCAGGCTCTACAGACATAAAGCAGAGATAAATATAAAAGTGGGAAAAGCAAATCTTTTGCAAAGATCACTAAGCACTTTATATTTGACTTTATAAGAGCTGTTAAAGTTGTTGTAAGAGATTATTCAACATGTCAAGTGTCATACAAGGTCATCTGCTTACTGACCTTCCATAAATTCAGTGAAAGAAGGGACTTTAAGCTGCAACTGGGAAATGAGATTTGAATGAGATGAAGGTGGAGACTGAACATGAGACGGTGAGCATGGGCTACAAGGTGTCTCTCCCCCTACAGACGAAGCAGACCCAAACATCACATTAGAAAGATGACGGACTCCCGCGGGGGAGCTGGTTAGATTTCTCTACCTTCAACGTGACAAATCAACTCACCACTATCCTTGTCTTTCCTATGATCGCTGAGAAGTAAAGCTCTCTGATAACTTCGCTCTCTCACTTGTTCCACAGAGGTTGATGCAGTCCTGGAAGAAAGAAATGGGTTTTGAATGAATTTAGGAGGAGGTACACCCACTGACCAAGTTCAGGACAATGTATATGCAAATACAGGGTCAGAGAACGGTTAGTGTTGACTGCATGCAGAGCCAGATAACTGGCTGTACTAACAAATCACATTCCTTAAATATCTTGTATCTATTTTCTCCCACTTTAAGTATACAGATTTCCTGCAACCTTATACAAATTGACAACTCTTATTACGGGAACATCTGTAGATCTGGTGGTTTAGGGTTTTTTCCCCTTTTTTTTTTTCCGAACAGTGGGGAAAAACAAAAAAAAATAAAAAAAAACCTGCACTTCAAAAAATAAAGGTTGCAGCTACTGCTGGAAGTAGTATTTTTCTTTCTTCAAGAATTTGCTCTTTAGTAGTAGATCCATAGTTGTAAACTACTGCGTAACTACAAATATGTCTTTAAGCTTCTACATGTAACTTGCCAGACAGTGGGTATGACTGTCAATTTGTAACTTTTCTTATAATCAATTGCATCTGACAATCACAACCTAATCAAGAAGAAAATAAATTACAGTACTCTACAAAACTCCCATTTTCTTTCAGGCAAGAACATCCGGCATTACTCTACAATACTGTTGTACTAAAATAAATCTGTGTTGTCTGCAGGATTACTGCAAAAATGTACAAATAAAGTCCTCCCTGTTTAGCCTGATTCCACATTCTTTGCTTACAATATAGTACACTACTTCCTGCACAGTGAACTAACAGCCCCTTTCCAGTGAAACTCTGAAGACTGCACTTACGTTCTCCCTTCAATTTGCTCTACAAAATCCTTCTGCTCAGGAATAGCTGGAGCATCTGAGCAGAAGGATGTTCAACTCCTCAGCCCACGTTCGTCCCCACCACCTTAGGCCTTCGCTACAGCCTAAGAAACATCTGCAGGGTTTATTTTGTGCTAGTAGCATTCTGGCGACGGCACCACCACAGCTGACTGTCTACCTTACGGCTACCAAAGGTTGCGCAGCATTTACACAGGCTGAAGATGTTCTATCTCATCCCCCTTCACTCCGTATCTCTACCCAGGATTTTTGGTTGCAGCACCCAACAGCGCACACTGTCTGCACAGAGAGGAACCATCGAATGACCATAAAACAACGATGCAAGTATCCCCACATACTCTCTACCTGAGGGGAAGGAACCGTCAGGCAGCCCGCGTGCAGCCCTGCACATCGCACTTACAACTACAGCAAACACCACAAACACATCCCAGACAGATTCCTGAAAAACACACTTCCTAAAGTCTTCTAGAAGCTTTTGCTCAATCAGTATAGATCATTCTCCTGTTCCACCCTTCTCCCCTATAGTAGCTCTAAAAGGTTTTGAGATTTAAGATGAAAAATACTCTCTTTGGCCCACGGACAAAGCAGCGGCGATGCAAGGACATGAGTGCAGAGCTGAGGCGCTGTAAGAGTCAGACTCAAAGCTCTCCCAACCATCGCAGCAGCCTCTCCGTCCTGCTGCTGCTCTCTCCTGCGCAAGCGCACGCGGCCCAACCTGTGCAACGTGGCAGGAGAGCTCCTACTCCCCCATGCCATTTTCTACAGATCTGTAACTATCATTTACCTACGCAATTTTATAATCTACAGAACCAGGCAACTTGTCTTGCCCAAACCGATACCTAATTTGCTCTTTGAAAACAAAAAAGCAAAGCAGAATGAAAATAAGTTAACCAGTATCTTATGGGTAGTTTTTCATATATTCTTTGTGTGGTACTTGCTAACTTTCTGAGGAAAGAGGTAAAACAACTCCACTAATCTGAAAGAAAGGTTTCAGTCAGTCATCTGCAACTGCACTCTTATCAAGAAAAACTAGATTTCAAGTAGAAAAGACTTCAAGTTAAGTGCATAATAATTCTTCAGCATTTTACTCCTGGACTGTTGTGGCTTACCACTGAACTTCTGGTTCATTCTTCTCACTGGAAGAAGATTCCTTAATTGCACAGTTGTTGCCAATGTCTTCTGGAGCTGCATTATAGACAGTAGTTGGCAGTGGTACAGGTAGGCTTGCAGCGTTCTCCGTTTGCTCCCCGTTTTCACCACTGTTGTTATACCCATCATTAGCACCATTGTTACTACTTGTATTTCCTCCACCAGCAGCATGAGGAGACACAGTAACCAGGGGGAAGTTTTCTGTCTTTGAGCCACTTTTTCTAGCTTCTCGTTGTCTCTTACGGTATTCTAATAAAGATACCTAGGGAGGAGAAAAAAAAACAAACAACAACAAACAAATAAACATTAGAAGGGAAGTTTACTTGTTTCCTTTCTCACAGTTTCAATTAAATGCTTTCTTTCAGTAAGACATACCATTCACTTGGTTCTAAAAGAAAATGGGGATAGATTAATTGAAGGTATTTCACCACATCTGCAGTGAATTTACAGAGTACTGAGCTACCAATGACTGTAAGGACGATGTTTAAAAAAAAAAAAAAAAAAAAAAGCTCCTGCCAAGAGAAGTAAGCATTCTGCCTCAGGGAAGGAGCAGAAGATGATGCAGCACAAGGTTTGCTGCTGAAGTCATACTGTTGGTTGAAGCTACAAGGGACTTCACAGTTTTTCCTGGAACTGCAGCATTAGTAAGAGTATACTGATATAGTAAAGCTAATATTAAGAGATGTCACATCCTGCTCTCAGTCTGACTCCCTCATGAAAAACCCACCATGCTCCTGTTTCACTCTACTGCATATATCAAAGGATTCTCTTAAGCTCTTCATGTGTTTCGCTTAACATAAACTACTTGCAACTTAAACCGGTAAAAGAATTAAAGTTTATTTTGAATTCCTGTCTTTACTGCACTCTAAGAGAGACTGATGAAGAAAGTATTTTAAAGCTAAATTCCAAGTAAAGTTTATTACCAAAAACCAGTGACAGGTGAAGGGAAAAGTAGTTTCTACTTTAAATATAGTATATAAATATCACTACGCAGAAGTTTCCATCAAATAGAAAACAGTTTAAATTTTCAAATGTTATTCCTATGTATCTTCAGTATTTGAAGCAGAAATATCAACCATAAAACCTACTTTATTCATTAGTGACACTAGTTTGGTGGAAATTAGATTTAATGTCTTTAAATCTTTTCTTCTAGTTATCAACAGCCTACTCTGAATCATATAGCATCCAAAAGAAGAAACTAAAGAGCAATAATGAAAAAAAATTCAGGTTTAACTGGCTTATTCTTGAATAAAAATGGACATCCATTTCTACACAGAGAGAAAACCCAGGGCAGCCTACTTTGTTTGCAGTCCTGTCTGTTTTTTGTTTGCTTGCTTTCAAACAGATCTATCCGTTAAAGACTCATCTATGTGTCAGGGTAAAAACAGTTTAAAATATCTGATTTTTCATAAAAGAAAGTTCAGGTTAGGTTAAGAACTGATCTTGCTTTCCAACAATCTGTATTATTTCCACATCACATAACTGGGATCCCTTGAAGAACACTGCTTTAAAGAAAGCTTAAACATTAAGACTGGATGAAACCTATGCAGTGTGGCCACAATGTACAGGACCGTATTGAAATGGGATGAACTTGTGCAACAGTGAAACAGAGGAGCAAATGCCCACAGAAATGTTGAAATTCGGCAAAACCTCCTTTAACAACTGCACAAGGACATTCGTGTATTGTCTGACCGTAGTGAAAGGCTTTTATTACTCTCCTACACAATTCCTGAATTCTCACCTCCTTAGATGAGATTGCCCCCCCCTCCTTTTTACACTGTAAAAAGTTACTTTTTTTTTTTGTGTCCTTGGAAAGCCCAAACCCCATTCTTTCAGGGGTACACATACAATTTTCTCTGGCTGTTTTTTCAAATTGAGATTGTTGGAAAGGAATCCGAGGGGATGTCAGGGGGAAGCCACACCTTTTTTCCTTTGGGCATTAGCACAGCGTAAGCCCTCGGCAGTAACAACATGAAACAATCCTTGTCAGCAAGAGAAAGGTGGGAGGGCTACTGAAGCACTGAGTGTTGCTGAGATTTGGGGAAAAAAAAAAATAAAATTAACCTTCAAAGAAGAATGAAGCTACAGTGGCTTCTTAATGTTTTGGTTTTGTGTTTGTTTTGTTTTTGTCTGTTTTTTGTTTTTTTGTCTTTGTTTTGTTTTGTTTTGTTTTGTTTGTTTGTGTTTTTTGTTTGTTTGGTTTTTTGTCTTTTTTTTGGTTTTGTTTTGTTTTTGTGGGTTGTTTGTTTGTTTTTTTTTTTTTTTTTTTTTGTTTGTTTTTGGCTTTGATGAAACAGCAGGTCTACAGTTATACACATGGAATCTGTAAAATTCTCAGGGTCAGGACCAGGTAAGAACAGAGCTCCTACCATCTTGCTTCAGTTGTGTCTTAGTTTGAAGCAAAGTAAACAAAAATCCAGCTGACAGAGAACTTCTGAAGGAAGAATGATGAGTGCTCCCTAGCAGGGTGCCCCCAGAGCACTGGGGAGGAGGCATGTACAGGGGGGTGCAAGGGGACTAAAAAGCCCAACACCCTGTTGTGCATGCATGTACACACGCAGACTATGCCCCCAGACCCCCGATCATTACTTCCATAAAGAAAATAAATCACATCTTTCAAACAAGAAAGATCACTACAGTCTGCTGTGAGACAACTGGCCATCTGCTGCATTGGAGAGTATTGCTCTCCAAGTTTGTCATTTCCACGAGGAGCAGAGGGAGTGTAACCTGACAGTAAGGTGAAGTGAAGGACAGTGATGCAGAGTAATCGCCAATTCTGGTTTGAGTTACCCGTGACCACAAAACTTACCCACAAGAACAGTTTCATGAAAGTAGCAAATTTAAACTGTGCTTATTTTTCACACACTGTATTTTATAAAAGAAAAAAAATAGCAAAGAAAAAGATTTCTTGGAACTAAGGATTTCTATGTAGTTCTAACAGTGAAACCAAGATACCTTAACTATATAAAAATTGTAATTTTAAAGTCTCAATACCATAAATCTGTTAGTGCAACTTCTTGCAGTAATTCATAACAAATGTTCACGAATTCATAACAAGTGTATCATCTGTATGATGCTGGTATATATTCTATATAACAGAATGTTGTAATACTTGGCATAAGCAGCCATTTTTAAAACTGAAAAGCAATTATTTATTGAGCAATTCATTTAAGACTCATGAAATAAAAGTGAATTTTTATCTATTACTTAAAAAAAATAAATTTACTAATGTGTGTATGCAGCTTTACTCTTTGCTCTTCGTTATTTCCCCTGAATAACGTCTCCCACATTGTAGTATCTAAAGGTGAGCCATCAGTTGTTTTTTATTATATTATGGTTCTTTCTGTTATAGAAATATCATTAGCAGGCTATGTAAGACAGACCAAATGATTCTTAAAATTATAACCTTTTTCTTCTGTGGAGGATTCTGGGGTGTGCAATTTCCATCCATCAAGTTGTCGTTATTGACAGTCCTTCCAAAGCCAGATGCAATTCCATCTTCTGAAGTACAAAAAACAGATGCTTCCATGAACATGCCTCTAGCATCGTCTTGAATCAGGCACTTTGACTCGCTTATTCTGAATCCACCTCCTACCTCCAACTGATGTGAAGGAGTCAAGTCCCTCAAATTAGAATTCATTGAGAAATTTACACCTGTCCTGTCGGGACTTTTTACCCAGGAAGAATAAATTGTGCCCCGTCCACAATGAGCAGTTTCTAATTGGCTGTTTGAATCAGTCCTATCATGTGTGGGGGCTTCCAGGTTTTTATGCAGTGCACTTTGCTCAATTACTTCGAGTCCCAGCTGGAGGTCTGACACAGATTCCATTTCTCCAGTGCACTGCCGTGTGACATCAGTCCTATTCCTTGGACTGGAATATCCAATAGTCTTTATTTCTTGCAAGCCCATTTCTGTCAGGTTGGAATTTCTGAAAGAATTCAGTGCTAGAATCGATGCTCTGTCATATCCCTGCATGAAGAAAAAGCATATCAACTGTTTTTCCACACTCCAACAAAACTGCAACTATTCTGACATTTTGTTGTGACTAAGCAGGATTAAAGGCCTTCCAGTACCATGAATTTATCTATTTTTAAAAAACAGTTCTACAGCCAGACACTTATTTCTACTATTGCCATGTATTAGCTAACAACATTTTAATAAAATGCACATTAACCAAACTCACAATAAACTTTTAAATGCCAGGTTTTATTTATCACTGGCAGAGGAAGGGGAGGAGCTTCAACAGGAGTAAGTCCCTGGCCAGAAGTTATGAAGCACTTGCTTCAATTCAACATAAAAGGCATCCTCAGCATCAAAAGACTTCTTTCGAGAACAACGAAAAAAAAAAATAAACCAAAACAAAAAAACCAGCCCTTTTCTGAGACACTCTCCAATTTTGAGACAGTATTAAAAACAGGACTCTGTAGAGGGAAGAAAAATGACTTAAGTTATAAAAATTTCTTTTGTACTACTTAAAATTGTATTAACCATGAAAACCCAGCACCTACCCATGGCTGGAAGCAGCTTTTCTAAACCAACATGGTTTAAGGTTTTCATGAATCCTTTTCAAATTATTTTTACAAAGTAAAACCCCTCTTTTCAAGTCAGATAAACATTGAAATACACAGAATAGTTTAGAAGTAATTGTTAAATTCAGTCAACAGCTATGGTTGTATGAAAAATTTTGTGTATTTCAGGATTTGTTTAGATTTTGACTTAAAAAAAAAAAAAAACCAAAACAAAACAAAACACCACACCACATTTATGTGCTTAACTCCCAGGGGAAAGTATTCGGATCATTCACTTACACAACTTGCCAGAAGTGAAAGTCTCCATTAGTATAACCCACCAAATCTTTTTATTGTTACTTATTTTTACCTATTCCTTTTAGGTGCCGTTAAGTTTACAGTTCAATACCTTTACACAAACTGTATAGTTCCCACATCCAATTCAAGCTCCGCGTTGCAGTGGGATGTTTCTTCACACCCCGGTGCTGGGCAGAAGTGTCCCTGTGGAAGCTCTCGTCCCTCAGAGCCAGGCAGCTTGGCCACCAGCCTCAGCCTCATAGCCAGACACATCCAGCCCCGGGCTGCAACAGTCCAACAGCACCTGGTGCTCCTCAACTAATCCACCTAAACCCATTTATTACCTTTCTGCTCTGCTCTCTCATTCTGGGTGTAATTAGGCTCAACAAAAACAATCAAGAGATGTTGGTAACAGGGAGAAATGTTCATTTAAATCTAACTACTGCCTGAACAGCACAAGTGATTCTTATCTAAAAATTGCGGTAGTTACTCCTTTTTATGACAGTCATGAGGATTTTTTCAGTGATAAAGAAGGAAGAGAAACAATTTTAAAATAGAATATGAAGCAGGTAAAGTGGAAATATACATTAATATGCAATAACACCTGTAGGGAAGTTACCCTTTACATTCCAGGAAACTTGCAATGGCTGGTGAAAAGCATTTACTAAGAGCAGTGCAGCCAGGTGAAAGCAAGATACCATTTGCAGTTTTTGGCAAGTATCCTTACCTCTTGACTGTAAGCTCGCCTTTTTATTTCTGGGGAACTGTCAGGTGAGGAAATATTCTAAATAAGTAAGAAAAAATTCCAAATCAATTTTTTATCCTGGAGAAATATAAAACACCTCCTTGTAGCAGGAGGACAAATACCAATTTACACCAGTGTCTAAGCACATTCTGTGAACGCACTGAAATTCATTATAAATCTCACCTCAAAGTGCATGGTATTTCCATGTATACATGGAGTTACAGGAGTAACTGGGGAATATATGGGTTTGTAACCATTTCGACAAGCTTCATCTTCTGTTTTCACCCTGGGAGGAGTAGCAAACAACGATGGCTCGGAGGCAGTGATGTCAGCGTGAGTTGGTGTGGCATACGGAGAAGGAGTAGGTGTGGAGGTTTCTGAGAATGCAGACTCCAACAGCTGATACAGTCTTCGTTTTTTCAGTGGTGTGGTTAGATCTGTGTGTAAAGTTAGGAAAAAAGCTAGAAGAGATCTTGATAAAAATAATCACAGTTGTTTTAAGTACCTAATGAAATTATGAACTCTACATTTAAAAGATTAGTAAGATTACAAAAATTCCCTTCAGGGCAGGCTTCCTGAAAGATGAACTCTTAACAGCCTACAGATGTATCAGTAACTAAAATTTGTGTGCTAGCATGATGAGAGAACTGTCTGTGTTTCCTGAAAAGGGGAAAGTCAACTTCTATGTATTTTTTTAGGACTGTTCAGCTAAAACATGGAAATTCCGAGTTCAGGTCTGCACACAGGAATCATCTGATACGCTCCACATCCTTACAGAAGCATCTTTAGTTTTAACATGTTCTCATTCTGTATTATGCCTACAATACTACGCAGCTTCTCTGTATGCAACACAGGCACACTGAATTTAAAAGAATTCTGAATATAGAGAACAGCATGGAAAAAGAATTTATAATTAACTTCTTAATACTCATAGTCAAAAACCTTAGTCTGTAATTGACTAAGCACTATGAGATATGGTGGTTACTTATCTAGTTATCAGTTGTACATTAAAAGGGGAAAAAAATCCCAACCACTATGCAACTAAGCACTTCTTTCAAAGAAAATATGAGGTAACAGTGCAAATACCCCTGGAACTTTTATTCACTCATCACTGAAAAAAAAATGGTCCTCCACATCTAACTACTTTGACATAGCTCTTATGTACTGTGTTAGTAAAAGCTTTACCTGTTAAGGAACAGCTGTCATTCAGTAACAATGGACTTTTATTTTCTCCATTGATGGCTGGACTTCTAGATCTCTCTTGTGATGGTGAATTAAATCTATCGATCATTGTTGAATTTTCTTCTTCTAAAGCCTGTTTCAACCAACGCTGAAATAAAACAAGTTCAAATCAGTGACTTCATAGCTTCGTAAACATTTCAAAATGCCTTACATGTGACAAAATTGGTTTTCCAACATTTTTTTTTTCTGCCTGAATTCATGGTAACAAATAAAGACTTAATATGGGATGGGGAACCATAATGAAGGGAAGCATTACCTTCTTACAAGAGCCAGTAATGTTTTCCACAGGTTCTTTTTTTCTCCTCTTTTCTGAAAGGAATGGTGAAGTAAAACGAATATAGTGCTTTGGAGTTGAATATACATGTGGACTGTAAGTAAGACCTGGTAAAGAATTCAGTTGAGTAGCCAGAACTTCAGGGTCGGTAGTTATGCGTAGAGGCCTTTCTGATAGACTGTCTGTAGGCTTCCCTGTTTTATCACTCTTTTCACTTAACCATTCACTGACCAAGTGCTAAACAGAAAGAGAAAAAAAAAAATTAGTGTTTTAGGAGTGTTTTTATCAGTGGCTTTTAGAAATTTTCATCTAATTATTCACCTAATCAACTGTTGCACAAACCAGAAAACAGCTAATTTCCAGGCTGCAAGCTTAAGAATATACAGGGTAAGAATGAGAACAGTTTTAATGAAATAATGGGGACAGCATTTTTTTATGTATTATATGTGTTTCCATGCAGAGCACATGTTTGCTCTACATACCAAAGTTTTGAGGGTTTTAAGTTTTTTGTTGTAGGGTGTTTTTGTTTGTTTGCTTGTTTTTTTTTTTTTTTTTTTTTTTGTTTTTGTTTTTTTTTTTTGTTTTGTTTTTGTTTGTTTGGGGTTTTTTTGTGGGGGTTTTTGGAGTTTGTTTGGGGTTTTTTTGTTTTGTTTTGGTTTGGTTTTTTTTGAGGGGGTGGGGTGGGGTGTATGGTTTCAAGTTAACTAACATTTTGTTGTTTTGTATTTAATTCTCACTGAATGTACTATACACGTACCCAGATCAACTGTATTTATGATGTGTATTTAGTAACAGAATTCCAAGGCAAATTTTAAACTTGTCCTTGAGCACCTAAGCTGAGGGGAAATAGTGTAACATTAATAGAACAAAGTTAAGTAAACTCCTCATCAGATTTCCATACTGTCAGGACTGTGCTTCTGCCAGCATACCAGGCAGACACCTTGAACACTTCACTACTGTAGCTGTATTAAATTACAACACATTTACTAATGCACACTTGTCAAAGAAGGGTATTCTCTCCTAGCTAGTCCAGTGTTTTTGAAAAATCTGTCAGTGGATTTTAGTTCCTATTAATAGAGAAAGTAACCTCCTCAATTTTACAATGGTTCAACAAAACTAAGGACATGCAAAAATAGAGTATTAAATATCGTTCATATATTCAGGCTTTAACACAGTTATTATAATGGATTTAAGTTGCTTGTCTTTTACAAACCTATTTATATTTGTTAATTCTTTTTTAAAGCAGGACTTTCTCCTCACTTAGGGTACACTCGGTACAACGCAACGAGGCACTTCACAAATATTTATTCTTAATACTATGAAACAGCAAGAAAGGGCAGTAAAATTCAGACTTCTCGACTATCTTATTTTTTGCTACGCAACATGCAAAAAAAAGGAAGATTCCAATCTCCTCTCTGGCAAAAATTTAATAGTGATGCAATAAGCAGTGTTACAGGATGACTCGTGCTTTTTGAAAGAAAGTTAAGTATGTTTGGGGATTTAAGATAAAACCATCTTGAAACTGTTATTGTTTATATGACCAAAAGTTTCAACCTGTAACTTCTTCACCCTTCCCCTCCAATGAGTAAAATTTTCAGAACATCATCTAAATCACACTAGAAAAAATTCACTTCTTAATGCAGTTGTAGAATTTTAAAGCAGAAAGTTTTACTGCTTTATTCACACTTGCAGATTTAAGATTTTTTCGGGGGTGTCTTTAAGTATTGTGGATTTTTTTCAAGCTTTTTTGCAATAAAAAAATGTAAATACAAATCACTAGAGTGTGAAGAATCTTCCCTCCAAGCTTGCAAATAAATTCTGAGTGTTTGAATCCATTCACTTCAGAGAGGCCATCTCAGAAGTACTGGAAGTTAATGATTTCCTTTGAGATACTCTGTGACCACTAAAATACCTTTTAAATCATATGATGAACAAAGGAAGGAAAAGCAACTTTTATTTTTTCTTTCCCCCCCTCCACCAGCTTTAATTACGTTCTGGTTATATATATGACTTCAGCCCATTTAGAAAGTACTTCCCTTAGAAAACATTTGTTTCAAAATTGTTCTGAAAGATGTATTTTGGAAGTCACTTAAAATCCAAAATAACATCTACCAATGGACATTACATGTACCTTTTTTTTAATCTTTATTACCAGTAAGTGGCTATGCAATGGTGAGTTTTTTAAAAAATGAGTCAATTAAAAAAAAAAAAAAAAATCTATATGTACAGTTGCATACTCAGGCAGCAGTCTAAAATCCATCCTCTTTTTCCCACCCCATAGGAGACATACCTTCTTTGTTTTAGGATACTTAGTAGGGCATTTATTAAGTGCTGGAGCTTCCGTTTCAGTAACCATTTCTGTAACAACAGTTTCTGTTTCAGGCTCAGCTACCAATGCAGCATTCTCAGTTTCATTATGTTGTGAAGTTACTTCTACGTCAGGAGAAGATGGCTGGATATCTGAACACATGCTGACAGTTCTGTGCCGTCTACGTTGTTGTCCAATGTGAGTTCTACTCCTTGAGAAGCTTTTTCTCTGCTTAGCTCTATTAACTTTGGCTGGGGTAGGCTTGGTGGCAGTTTCTTCTTTTGCTGGTTCCTGGTACAGAATAAAAGTCTAGTAAACAGATTGCATGCACATGTAAAGCTGTGTATCTATCTTAAACCAAAATGTCAGTTCCCCCTTCCTCTATAGGTCCAAAAAGCCTCCATCTCATTTTTGTTAGAACTAAATACTTCAGAGATAGTATTTCAATCCTTCAAGGCAAACTATAAAGTTTTCTGTGTTTTCCTCCCAAACACCTGACATATCACTGGCAGAGTATTCACACACACCAGTCACTGGTCAGATCACCAAAGATTTGTATAAGAACTGCCACACCACCTTCCTTCATCCATAAGCTAGAAACGAGCTGCCTAAATCATGATGTCTTTCAGTCCAATATCCTTTTTGTAGTTCATAGTTTATTAAATGTTTAGCGCTGTCATAAAAGGTGACAACAGCATGCTGACAGAAATTACCAAGAAATTAACCTCAACTGAGAATCTCTAGGAGTATTTGCAAGGTAAGCAGCATACCAGCACCCGGCAACAACAGAGTAAAAAACTGTTTATGACATACTAAGTATTATCTGCAAGAACTTAAGAGAAAAACCTACACCTTAATAATTCCTTTAAAAGAAATGAAAGTATCTGTTCCTGAATAACCCACTGAAGAAGCAGGTTGTTCTCCACTGGTTATAGAGGATGCCTGAGGAAAGCCACCTCCTGTGGCTGAAGTCAGCATTGGCACGCACCTCCTATCCTGAACTTCAAAAAATGAAAGAGTGAATTATATGTAGCTGGGGTGTGTGTGCATATTTGCATAAACTAATGTAACTGAAATTTCTCATAAATAAATTGTATACGTTTTCTTGAAAAAAAAAAATATCAGGTGCTAACATAATATAATGTCAAAGAACTACAGAGATATTTTGGTCAAATATATTTGAAGGGGGGGAGGGAACAGGAAGGGGAGAAGAGAGGAATTCATACAAAGTGCAGCTCAACTTCCAAACCAATAAAATATGCCATGTTAAAAGCTAGCTTTAAAATAAAGTTCCAGATAACTACCTGAATAAATTCAGCATCATTGAGAATCTGTGCTTCCTTGCATTCTGATTTAACCTCAGTTTTTGCTGTACTGATTCTTTCCAAAGCCTGTTCTCTTCTTTTTTCTCTTTTTTCTAGTCTGGCGAAAGCTTGCAGGATAGCTTCCATTTTCCGTTCTTCTCTCGTCTGATGGATTTAATAATACTCATGATGAAGTTTCACTCATCTTTCACATATGTAAATGCATAAACAATTTTTTTTTTTAAATACTTCAGAACAAGTTCAGTATATACTGACAGAGATGCATTTCAGCAGAAGCTCAGAGGAAATGGAGAAGTTACAATAACTGCAATTATTATAGACTTCTGAAGAAAGGCTTGCGTTCCTATCAACCCTGGCAAATAAGAGAGTCCTGCTTTGGATTTAAGAACTTGCTAAAAATGGTAATTTACTAGTGAATCATTGGCCTCTGAGCATAAGAAGGACACATAGCTCTGAGCCACTTACTTGCACGTACAGTATTTAAACACAATGAAACACTAGTAACTGGGAAGATATGAAATACTAATACATCTATGAAGCAACAACAAAACGCTCCATTACCCTCTGACCAAATTTTCCAAGTGTCACAAACTACACCAAAACACACAATCAATATCCAAGAATCACCATTTCAAAATAAGATAACATTAAGTCACAGAGAGAATCTAAATCTTCTGTTTATAGGTAATTCAGGTTCTAGTGCTGTACAGAAGCAGATCCCTTCACCTGCACAGAGCTCTGCTTAAAACAATACAGAGGTGGCAGTACTGGGGGCTTCTATCACAAACTACTTTTTATGAATACCTGCAGCTCAACAGTGCACTGATAGCAATAACGTGTTTATATTGTTTTGCTGATATCTGCCACTATACTGCTCATATGAGTGAGTGAGGAACCCAATTTTGTTTTGCCACTGAACCTGGCTCTGCTTGGTAAAATACAGGCAAATTTGCAGTTATTTGCAATCCTCATAGTGGAGCTAGAGTAATAATTGCATCTTTAATTACTACAGAAACTCTGCTGTAAGTTTCACAGAGAGCTTTGCTTTAGTAAGAATACAAATGTAGAGTTCCAAAAAACAAAACAAAACAAAACAACCATCCAACCAAAAAAAAAAAAAAAAAAAAAAAAGCCCGTGCATCCTCTGGAGCAAAACCAATACAACAGTGTTTGATGAGAATCAATCCTCAAAAGCATAGCAAGACACTCTCGTTTAGAGCTCATGCTGTCATTCTTCAGATTTCATATTAAAACCTACATGTTACTTGTGCAGATTTTGCTTTCTGATGCCTAATAAACTTTAAGTCTCATCGATTTTGCTACTGACAGCTGTAGGAAATACTGACCAAAAGGAATGTATACCCCAGCCCCCCTTGCTTTTCTAAGGTCCAGGCAGATGCAGATAGTTTTGGTGCCACCCTGAACCTCACTTATCAGAAGTTCTGTGAGCACAAACAATAAAATTAAAGTTCCAAATGTTAGTATTGCATTATACAACTTGGCCAAGATTTTGATTTAACTAGTGGTTTCAAGTATCACACATTTTGAATGCCTAACAACAACAAAAAAAAGCACATTTTAAAATGCCAGTTTGCATAGCAATATTCTATTAACCTCTGAAAAAAATCAAGATTTCTGACATTTTATACGCTGGGAGTACAAAAAAAAATAATGTCAGGCAAAAATCCTGACTTCCAATACTACCTATAAAACTGGCCATTACAAATATCAAGCAATAATATAGAGCAAAGAAAGTAAAACCTAGATGATTTCTATAATGTCTTTTCAAAGGCAGTAAGAATTATATACATTTGAAGATAAATGCAGATTTTTGTCAGAGAGCAATGATCGATCCAGATGAAATCTCTCAAATAACAAGCCTTGCATTTTAAATTGAAGTTCATGTAAGGATCCGACTTGATATACACTCAGAATCTACAAGCCTACAAAAAGACAGTAATTAGCACAGGAAGAGCAGGTGTCACTAAGCCTTAGTGACATCTTTAGGCAGCTACTTGCTTCCCAACTTACCATCTTTCTTTTCCTTTCTGCAATCTGCTCCTCTGATTCCATTTCTACTTCATTGCTAATGGGTGTTTTTTCTTCTATATCATCAATAAAATCTGGCTCCTGAAAGATGGAAGTGACTGCTTTACAGAAGCTCTACTACTCTTGCAAGCTAGGGAAAAACTAAAAGCTACACAACGAAAATCCTCAGACCACTACATCAAAAGTAACTGACCCAATAAATCAAGACAAGGATTTTAAAAAAACACCCTAATATCCACTTGTACCCTTGTATAAACCTGTAAATATAATCACCTGACTAGATCTTTTTCATTCTGAGCTTAGACACATCTGTATCTTTTTACTTTAGCATACTGATCTTACTAAAATTTTGGGGTTCCCTCCCCACTCTCACACCCCCACCAACCAATAATTAAAAAAAAAAGAAAAAAAAAAAAATCAGAATGAAACCTCCACATCAATAAAAACTTTAGGGCACTAACACTGGCCCCTGACCTAGTCACTTTATAATTAAACAATTACAAACTGTGTATTTCACATTAAAAAAAAGTTTCCGTGAAACAGTGTCAAAAGAGATGTTTACAGACAATTACACAGTGGTTCTTCTCAGAAGTATATTCTACTAAAGTAACATTTTCCATTTAAACTCTCACTACAGAATCGAATGACAGTGTCATACCATAAGGAAACACAAGAGTTAGCTAACTAATAACAGTTTTCCGTTTTGGAAAAAAAAAACTTTGAAGACGGTTAAATGTTCACTAGTCCTATATGCAATTTCACTTTCACAGACAGGACTATACAGTTTTTTATCATTTGTCTTAAAATTACATTTACGTTTTCCTATACAATTTCTTTACCTTAGCATTATATATCTCACCCCAGGAAAAAAGCTATTAACTGACTGGCGTCTATGTTTAGATACGTATTTTAACAGCTTTATTCTTCTCAATTCCTACTGTTTTAAGTTCAGTTTTGAAAAACAATGAGTTCTCCTGTGACTATTCTACATAATCACAGTATATTACATGACAACTCAGGAGAAGGTTCCACATACCAGTTATCACTTTTTAAAACATAAACAAAAAAACCATAAGAGCACTTAAGATGAGAAAGTTTAAATGTTGCCTCTAGGGATCATAATTTGTGACAGTACACTGCCATGCCTTCTGGACTTCCAAGCATTTTAAAGCTATTTAGCTACTAAAACCCCAGAACAATTTCATCATCTTATGAAAACTAAGGGCCAATATGCTCATTTTAACCTTATTTCCTTTACTCTTAAGTGATGTTAAAAGATTAACAACTTGGAAATGGCTCCCTCCCAGAATAACTCCTTTCTCTCTGCTCCTAAATTACCGTAAGAAAACATCATATAAGAAAAAGAATCACCACCCCCAAAAAGAAAAGAGAGATACTTAATGGGAACCAACATATTTTTAAACACAATCAAACATTCTAGGAACAAACTTTTTAGTAAGGCCTGCTGCAACAGGGGCAATGGTTTTAAACCAAAAGAGGGTAGATTCAGACTAGGTATAAGATTTTTTTACAGTGAGGGTGGTGAAACACTGGGACAAGTTGCCCAGAGGTGGTAGATGCTCCATCCCTGGAAACATTCAAGTTCAGGTCGGACAGGGCTCTGAGCAACCCAATCTAGTTGATGATGTCCCTGCTCATTGCAGGGGACTTGGACTAGATGACCCTTTAAAGGTCCCTTCCAACCCAAACTCTTCTACAATCAAGGAAAACTGAAAATAGCGTAAAAAATTCTAAATAGCTTATCTATCATGACTTTTTCATAAACATCCATATCCCTTTTCAGTAACTTGTTACAATTCCTTTAGTAACTACAAAAGGACAGTATATGTGTTTGAAAGTTTTTCTTTCTGATCATCTTTGTGCCAATACCTGATTATTAGAAATGGACAGCCTAAGTGGAGAGAGCTTTCTCTGTTTATTATCTGCAATTTTCATTTTGGTGGCTGCTCCTTCACAGTCCAATGTGATATTCTGATTCTGAGTCTCCTTTTCTCTTGAAACATCTTTCTCCTTCTTCCCCTTTTTCCTTCTGGTTTCATATCCAGTATTGATGTTTTCTGTAGGCTCAGAACGTCTGAGAACTGGACATTCAGGATTTTCTTTGAGGCAAGCACAATCCACTTTGTATTTACTAAAAGTAATTAAAACGCAAGAAGGCATTATTTCGATTAGGTTGTACAGCAATGAGACTTCAATACTAAATCACACAAGCTGATACATTCCACACTAATCAGCTGCTATGATGCAAGCCAACCATATTACAAGCAGCTGACTGAAGTTTTCAGCAAGATATACAATATTGCTATAATTCAAAAATCTCATTTACTGGTTTACAGAATTTGCTTAAAAGATGGAAGACATCTAAAACGAGTATATCCTGGGTGAAAATAAAACCACCACGTTAAAGAAGTTAGCAGATGCATGGAAGGCAGGGATTAATTGCTTTATGCAAAGACAGTAGACACAATTTACAGAATGAGCACACTGGAAAGAACCCAGTCACTTCTGTACAATTTTAAGTTCCACTTGGATACACAGTAACTGTTATTCAAACACATTCAACTTACACAGGCTGTCAGCTGCATGTGCTAAATACAACTACCACATACTTGTAAAAGGATAAATAAGAAAACCCGAAAAACCTATCAACCAGGCAATCTCTCCGGTTGTCTCCATGTGAGCAATGTAGGAGTATGTCTATAACACTTAACAGTGCAAAGTACTGAGCTTAGTCTGAACCCAAGTTGATTAATACAGATAGTACTCTAGGGACATAACTAGTTCAGGTCTGGAATTACTGAGAGCATGTCTGCACAGCACTGCACCCAAGCTCACAGGAGCAATCCACAGAAGAGTGTATTACCTTGGTGCAGCAAAACGTGAAACAGACTGCTTCTGGGCCTGACCAAGTGCATGTACAGAAACAGGCTCTTCAAAGCTTCAGTTTCCAAGGTTAGCATTAGTCTAGGTGTTCCTGCACAATGTACCTATGCCCCAGAACATTTCCTACTAGCCAAGGGAAATCATTACTAGATTGTATCACTCAAAGGCCTTATTTTGACATTAGATTTCAAGGTGTTTGAATAACAATTCCTACATATGTGAATGGAACTTAACTGATTGTTTCCTTTACAACAATGTGTACAGATAATAGCAACAGCTTATTAGAGCTTTCCCCAATTATTCAATGAAGCAGCAATTATATTCAGGAAAATGTGTAATAGGTTATAGAACCCAAGGCACTAAGCATTCATTGTAGTTGAACATTCTTAACCACATATTAAACAGACACTATTTATAACTGAATTCCACAGGCACTGTCTTCCTAAAGTTATACTGCAGAGGCACTCTGAAATAAAAAGGACATTACCCAATAGTTCTAGATTCTCTTCCCTCCACTCTCCCCACAATGCAGGATACCTACATACAGTAAATTTTCTTACTACAACTTTATTTGTGTTCACCTAAGTTTATATCTCTTTCACAGTATTTGTAAATAACTGCAACACTGATGAAATTACCAACAAATATGCAGTAATAAAAATACAGAGGAAACCCTGCCCACATACACACACAGCATTCATCATAAATACAGTGCTTAAGGAGCCCTGTGTTATTAAAGCATGCAAGAAAGTAAATGATAGAAAAACAAAGCCTCTCTAAATCACAACATCACTTAAAAAGCATTAGATGTACTTAGAACAGCATGTGCAAACACTTACCAATTTCCATAATCAAAATCAAATGCTATAGTAATCTCTGCTCCCTTTGGAATGTTATGGATGGAGTAAATATAAAGATGAATTGTTCCATCTTCAATTACATGCCTCACCTATATTCAAGAGAACAGTATTATAGTGTAATTATTTTTTTTTACCTTTTTGGTTTTTTAAAGTACCTGTATAGCAACTGTAGGGATTGCTCAAATTATCAGTTGGGAAACTCAAAGAAGAGGGGGCTTTAAGTAAGTAAAACCTAATTTAAGTTTATGTATATGCTCACCTCTGCGTTTGGTGTACATGAACGCCTGATGAATCGAGCTTCATTTCCAAAAGTCCTTGCATCAACACACATTTCTAGCCCATGGAATTTGGAATAAAATAAAACAAATGGGTATGGCCTGAAAAAGATATAAGAAAACCAGAGTTTTACCATTTTTAAAGATGCTAAGTATCACTTATTTTTCACATTAGTTAGCTTTGTAACATGATGTTTGGCATGATACACCAAATTTGTGGGTTAATCCAAGAATGACACGTTTATATTTATGCTTCATGATTCTAACTGGTACATTCTTCAAATGTATTCTCAGAATATTGAGTTTGAGTTACAGCTCTGTAACTCTTCTGCATAGGATATAAAGGGAGGAACAGTAACTGGGCAAGCACTAGACATGGAAGACACAAGGTTAAGATTCTTCATCTATCTTAAACTTTTCTTATGGCAGGTCCTAAAATGAAACCCAGGTAGAAATTTAGGTGCCTCATAGAATCATCTGAAAAACAGAGTAAAATAACACCTCCACATCCCTGTCTAACACCTGCACCATCCAACCCTCCGGAAGAAAGTGGGCATCTAAATACTTTGCCAAGATGTGCTTTAAATTCTGGTATTAGAAGTGCCAGGGAACGCTTCCATCTTTACTGGGCAAAAGCTCTGTGTTCTCTCTCCTCCAACAGGCCTCTTGCAGTTTTCCCAAGTAGGTCTGTCTGTGCAGTTAATGACAGCACTAGAAATGATCCACAGGAAGAAGAAAGGAGTCATGCAGTAACTTAACCAACTAGAGAACTATGGCATTAAAATGGCCCCAAGTTGACCTGTGTTCAATTCTGTTCTTGGGCTGATGGACTTAAAATCTATTTCTCTCACAAAAGAGAATGTCTTTGCCATTACCTTCTGAATTATTTTAGGATGGTTCAACCTGCCAATCTCTGGTTTAAGGCGCACAACTACCCAACTGAGAATGCAGGAATCCTGTAACCAGGGAAGAACAAAGAAAGAGGAAACTAACTCCTGAACAGATCTGTAAGGATATCCAGAAGAGAAAGGGGAGACCAGATTCCAGCTGCAATTATTTTTAATCAGACAACAATAAAATGCAACATACTACTAGTAACTAAGACCCACTTGTACTTGAGGCAAGAGTTTGGCAAAACAGCATTTTAACAGTCACTTTATTAAAACATTTGGAATAAACAAACCTTTTAAAGAAATATCCATTAGCTTCAAACTGTTCTCTCAGCATGAACTTTCCTCTGTATTCAATAATAAGTGCATCAGGAGGCAAGTCTTTGGCAGCTTTTAAAATTTTCTTGTTTTTTTGCACGTAACTCTACAAAGACATAAGTTAATTTATGAAGTATAATTTTCTACCATTTCTCCAAACAGCAGACTATACTTTCACAACTACTGAACAATTCTGTATGAACTAAAACACCCTCCTTTTTGTAATTAAGCCTCCAGACTTATTTGATCTATCTGCCCTGTTCCCCTACCAATGCAACTAGCTATGAATTTAGACTCAATGATTTAGCCTTAGTTTTCCAGTATATGGCTGAAAACCAACATATTCACGTTCTCACAATTCAAGTACTATATCCGTTAGTGCTCTTAACTCTCACTACTACTAGAATGAACTGCTGCATTGTTTTGCATAATACTTTCAATTCCTTCAAACAAAACAAAACATGCAGACATAAAGACGCTCATGATTCATTCAAGAAGAAACAGAACAGGAAAATAACAAAATAGTAATAAAAAGAAACCTGAGAGTTTCCAAATTTATTTTCACATCTTTAGATGGAACGATGGCTTTTAATTAAAAACCAATACATACCCTGACAAATAGTGAACTCACACCTCTCATAACTGTCATCGCCAATCAAAAAGGAAGTAGCCTCTATGTAGGCAAAAGGCTCTGTAAGCAGGGATATTCCTCTAAGGAGGGTGTCCCATATGCCATGATGGTCTTTGAGGAAAAGAAGCAAAGATGCTTCCATTAATCTGCTACAGTAACTACTCCTCGAGATTTCTGCTACAAAATGCTAAGGTCTGTTATATGACTCTGATTTTAAGCTGATACGTAACTGATGTTAAGGACAGATAATGACATTGTACAATTTCTTCATAAACTAGAAATGACATGATCACAAGAGTAAAGAAAAAAAATAATCAGTATCAGAATATCATCTACCATGAGAAACATCCTTCATGAACTAGTAAATTAAATTCTATTCTATCTGTGTACATAAACATCCAGAACACTTACCATACCTTTAGAAATATGTGCACAATTAACATGTTAATACACACAGGAGAAAAAAAAAGATTCCAACTTCAATGCTCCTATTTACTCTAGCTACTCATTATACTCCTCACAGATCAGAGAAACAGCAAATTTTACTATGTTATGTTCACCACAAAAGACAGTCTAAAGACAATCCAATGTTCAGGATCAGACTGACACCTTAGCTATTTTTAGGAGAACTAATATGCAAGTGTAAACATAACCAGTGGTGATACAGGATGTATAAAAATACATTACAAATTCTGAAAAAGCTGTTAAAACTCTGATGCTTAGATCTGGTGAGACAAGATACAGAAGATGAATGTGAAGTCCTTTCGAGGTTTTGTTTGTTTTGCTTTTTTAAAGAAGTTATCTGTGTCATGACACAAAAGCAGCATGCAGTAACACAACATGACACAGCTCATTACCTCTACTGGAGGTTTGAAAATCAGATTGCTGGTGCTGACTTCTTTTTTGTCGTTTCCATTGCCTAATCTCAGAGCTATTTTTTGTGCCTCCCTCTGGACTCCCTCACTGTACTGGTTATTATTTGCTTCTTCATAACGATCCATCCATGCCTTGATTTTAGTTTCCCATCCAAAGTTTGAACTGTCAGTAGGATCAATCTCTGGAGCTGAGCCCTAAAAATTAAAGTAAGTGACAATGTATTACACGGTAAGAAAACGGTATCAAAATAAACAAAATAAGTCTACGAGACGACACAAAGGGCAAAGGTATGCCATTGATTTAAGGTTTGGATTTTTCTAGGAAGTCCAGGATAAAATTCTGCATTACCTAAAAGTATTGAGTTGGATTCAGCAGCATTACATTTATCCTTTTAGGAATTTCATAACACCCAAGTTCAGGAATACATTCCCCCTTCAATATAGATTCTAGCTTTTAGTGGGATGAGAATGGAGAGTGACATTATTTCCTCCCACAACTGCACTGCATCATGAATCTATGAGTGCAGGAGTTGGAGAGTCAGATCTCCCTGCCTACTCAACTTTTGTGAACATACGCAAATATAAAGAACTCCAGCTTCCATCCTATAATACACAGATTTGATTTTCCCCTTTCAACTTCAAGGGTCATGCAGCATCTTTTTTCCACTTCACATTACTAAACTTCACTAATCCTACACCTACTACATTAACGTTGTGACTAACGTTACAGGCTTTGCACAGATCATTTTTATCCCCTTATCTGCTCTTCACTAAACAATTTTCTTCTGTCGTGCTTCAGATCCTTTCACTTTTAAAGAAAGTGCCATTGTACCTCCAGACCTCACAAGCAGCAGCCAGGCTGCAGCCAACCAATGCTCCTTATGGACAGCAGCAGCCAACCAACGCTCCCTTTTCTATCCACCTGAGCAGAGACACTATTAAACATTAATAAACAGCAAGTAGTTCAGCAATTCAATTTACCTGTTGACATTTCTTTTGTGCATCAAGAGAACCATACACACAAACAGCATTAAAAGAACGTGTGATGCTAAGAAAACTATCAAAAAACACAATGGAACCTTACAAACACCATATTCAAAAAGCATGAAATAGAGATTTTCTTCTCCAATTCTGTCTTCACTACTCACAAGTCACATCTTCCATATTTCAAGTGTAAATTGGTCCCACTTGTTTTTATATATCCCAAGGATGAATAAACTATGGGAAATACCTACTTTTCACACCATTCATATTTTTCATCTCTCAGAAAATTTAAAGACTGCTATAACACTTAAATCTTACAAAGCATATATCCCAACACAATTCCTTAAGCTATGCCAGCACTAGAGTCCCACCAGATAAATACATGGAGTTATGACAGAGCAGAACAGCTAGTTCAGCTTTCAAATGCAATATAGTCATTTTATTCTTTTGCTGCTTAGAGCTATGAAAAGCTGGAGCTACTAAGTTCAAGTGAGGTGTGCACTCAACTTTACTCCACTGCATAGCACAAACAAGCCCTAATTCTTCCACTGGCTCTTGAAAACCAAGCATTCGCAGAATAAAAATTTACACTATACTACTTCAGTTAACTTCACAAGACATAGATGTAGTGGTCATACTTTAATTTAAAATTACTATGATTGCTTATGTAGTACATTAGTTATCAAGAGTATTTCAGTGCTCAATGTATAGCCCCAATTGCACTCTTGATGTTTCAGATTTTTTTAAGTAATGTACAATTAAAGTTTAAAACAAAACCCAAACAAAATCACATTACCTTTACTCGTGAAGATTTCCTGGATCCTTCTCGAAACGCCTGAAACAAAATTAGGTATTTTTATTCTCTGGAGGAAATACAAAAATCTCTTAAGGAATTCAAAATCTATTAACGAATTGACAGCTTTTCAGTGTGGACCATTCTCAATAAAACATGCAAGACAATGACAACAGAATAAACAACCCTGAAATCTCAGGAAGGCAACAGGCTGTATCTCACAAAATGTGTTTTAGAAAGCAGTTCAGCACTCCAAGCTAAGTACATACTCTATGTCAGAACTAATAGTCCAGGTACCCCTACCTTTCTCCCATATTACAACACGACTCTCTAAAATTTCAGAATTCAAGGCAAAGTAACTGAAATGTTACATACAGAACACCCCATACTTATCAGGTAAACCTGTGAATTGCCCACATCCCTCACTGAACTATTTGTGGAAAGAGGGGAAGAGGAAGTAGGTATCAGTGATGTCCTATAATGTTAACTTTTGGAATAAGTTTGTCATTCTACAACAGAATCTCATTCTTTAAATCATCTCACACAATGTTGGGAAGTAACAGGAGAGTATGTGATGGTAAACTTCTATTCAGAACCATTAATTCAAAAGGAAACTTTTTATTCCAGATTTCCAAAGAGATAGCAGTAACTAATTTTGACTTGCAAGTTTTAAAGGACAAAATTTTCATCCAAGCCAGTGAAACTAAATTGCAAAAAGGAATTCCTTAGTTTAGGAAATTCCATGTACTTTACTACTTCACATGTATTATATATTTGTCTTCACAGACACTGCTTACACTCATAGCTGAACAGTTTAATGTCAGTATCCTGTTTACTAAAGTCATTTAGTAGCTAACTTTGACAGCACTCTTCCACACAATTTCAATTCAAATAAATGGACATGAAGTCACATCAGAACAAACAGCAGCAAACATTTCTAAACATAACACAACCACAACTAAAGACTTTCAAACACAGAATTCTTCCCTGGGTATCCAAAGCTTGTTCCGCCCCATCTCTAACTATATCAAGTGATCCAATAAACACTATTCAGCTTCAATGATAAAACTGAACTTTCATGGCTAGTACATATTAACTTGAATTAAGGGCAGGGGGGAGGGGGAGAATTAGGCAGGGAAGACTGTATCATTTACTGCAGAGTATTACATTTCAAGCTAAACCTGGGTAATAAAATATTATTAATAACACAACAGCCTGATTTTTAAAACACATGTCTCTTGGTAAGAGATATCACATATCTGTAATTTATAACAGATTTAATGAAAAGAAATTACATTCACTTACTTTTTTACATTTTGCTATGTTCTGTTCTTTCTCTCCACTTTTTTTCCTTTTCTTATCATTGACTTTTGTAACTCTTGTAGCAGTTAAAGTAATTGTAGTTGGTGTATGTTGAAAAGCAGTATACAGTTCCACAGGAACCTCATCACCACTCTCCGTTGCACTGGTATCCCCATCTTTAAAACAAAGAACAATCTGTAAACAACCAAATACTGTAGAAAGAACATTCACTAGTTACTCTACACCTGCTTTTAAAAAACAAAAATGCATACTGACAAATGCTTCAAGCACTTGCATGCAAAAGTCACTAATGGTTGCAACAGCATTAAAATGAATGACCAGTAAGAAGCTGGTAATTAAGAGATGCTTGTAATGCCAGGTAAGAAAAAGATAGCAGATTAATTCCATTCCTTGAATAGAATTATATTATCATATTCCATTATAAGCAAAATTAGAATCACAACAGAAAATGGTTAAAAGATGTACTGTTAATTGATTCACTTATATATAGCTTTTATTTGTAATATGGCTTTAGGATTCTCTCAGAGGACTGTATTCTAGAGGGGATTAAAATGAATGACTGACCAGCATTTCTTGAAGCCCTATTAATCAGTCATGTGTAAATCGTAATCAACTATTTCAGCTGCAATTTGCAGTGTCAAGTGCCTTTTTCAGGGTAAATACGTCAATGTAGCCAAAAGCCTTCTCTCCTCAAGATCCCCCAACGATAACATTCTGCTACTCCAGGAAGAGAAAAGGGAAGTCTTTTTTACTTATTAAAACAAGATCATACACAAACTGACAGATACTTTTTCTCTGAGCTGTGCACCCACAGACCTAAAAGCCAAAGCCCGAAATTTAGCATATATCAGCATTTATGTCAAATACATTTCCTGACCTGAAACAGGATTACCCTAGTTCTGTCAAGATGAAAAGCTGTGAAGTATGGGGAGGACTGGAAAAGAGATGGTGCACACAGATAGAAGACTGCTGTTCACACATGCTCAGTACAGATTTCTCAGATTTTAGCAGCTTCTCGTAATATTCTGCCTTCAGTAAACATACTTCAAACTAAGCAAGACTTTTTCTGGAACTGCATAGAAGCAAGCTTTACAAGTACATAGTGAGAGCAAAGAAGACATTCCTTCTGAGCTCAGAAGGACATTGCCTTAATCACTGCACTCAACAGTCCTAATTCTTGAAACCTTCTTTACTAAATAAAGAACTCCAGCTACTGGTTACTCTGGATTTTTCCTGCTCACAACATTCCTTAACAGGATTCTTCTGCGCATAGTAAGCAATCCAATGTTACCATCTTGGTTGTTCTTTTGAACAATTTATTAGGCGCATAATTATACTTTATGGATTAGGAACTTATGATGTTTTCTGAATTTGTTTACATCTGCTGAGACTATTTGCTTACCTAGCATAAAAAAAAAAAAAACACATAGAAAGAAGAAAGGTTGGTTATTCTGCTATTCATTCTTTGAGAAGATGACTGAGAAATGAAAACTCAAGGCCCTCTTGAAACAGTCAGTGTTTGTAGTCCATACACTAGTGTATTCCTACAGAATAATATGTCACAGCCCAACACCTCTCCCCACCCAACCCCCCCAACATTGTCTTAGGGAAGCAACATTTCAATATTGTTGTCTATACTATGTCCTAACTTACTGTAAAGAATAATTACCTCAACTGAACATATAATTACACAAAGTTGTTTTGAGACACTCCTTCCTAACCTACATAACCTGCTTTCACTTTGAAGAGCCTTAGTAAAGCACGCTAAGGAAAGATCTTGCATCTTGGAAGGCAGGATGCAAACTCTTCAAATTTCACAAGAAGTGATGGGCCCAGACTCATTTCCTCATAAGCAGCAACTTATTTCACCCACACCAATCTAAAGACCAGACAGCTTGAAGCAACATCCTTTAACAAGTTACACATCTAGATATAGTATCTCTAAAAAACCTCCCCCCCAAACCACACACACACCCCCACAACAACAAAAAAACAACAAAAAAATCCCAAAGTGTTCACGATACAATTGAGTAGGGGCTTAACAAAGGTGTTCACTCCGCTGAACCACAGCAAGCAACCCAGTGCACAGTAAGCCGCATCAGAATTGCACTTTTATACCAGAACAAAACCGACATCACCACGTAAAGCCACAGGCCTCAGCACAATGGGCTATAAATGTTGCCAGGAATAAGGTGATGTGGTTACACATAGAAGTTTAGGGCTCTCGCCAAATTGTGGAATGAATTGTGTCTCTTGCCATGTGAAACATTCACTTAGAAGCTCTTTTCTTGAGGCAAACTGACTGATCTACTACTCACTTCCCACTATTTAGCTTTGGATTCAACACAGCTAAAACAACAACTCTTTAGAAATCTTTACAATAAAAACCATTATACTGTATTCTTGTATCTAAATGAAAAGCCCTATATATATGTACTTACTCAGAGAACATCCAAATAATGCCATCTTACCTTTAATCAAACACCTGTAACATATTACTAATTAAGTTACAAGTAACATTCTGCTGCTGTTTAATACTTAAAGACATTGAATAGATACGTTCAACTTGATGCCACTTTTTCTTTTCCTATGTGGAATCATCTATGAAAATTGGCTATTTTTACTAACGTTTCACGACAGACAGTTCATACTCAGAATTACTTCAAGACCAATTGAATTGTGTAGTATCAGTTAACATACAAAAAGTGCATTTAGCCAAGCAGATGTATTGGCTAAATAAGTATTATCTAGAGATGCAAACATATGTTAATTTCAAGTTATGCATTATAAACTGCAGTAAATAATACTGCACTTCAACTTAGACTAAACAGGATTGCAATTTATCTTCTTTTTTACTCTGTTTTGATACTTAAGATTTACCATTTAGTACCTCTTTTCCTACAGAATGCATAGAACAGATTTAAAAGATTGATCATCAGGATTAGGGAGGGCTGAACACTAACTTCAAAGGTAAAATCTCTTCAGCTCCCGATAAGATTCTGACCCTCTCTGTTCCCTTAAGTTTATAGTAAATGGTTGGATAGTGTAGCTACAAATCCTCAGTGGTGACTTAAATAGCTCAGACTGTCAACTTCCCCTATCCTTTATGTAAATTCGAGTTCATCTTCACAATATCATCATACCACTTAATGATCTCATTAACTCCAAATGAATTATAAACACACTTGTTCCATTCTTTTAAAAAAAATATTTTTTGCTGATTCTAAATTATGTAAAAAAATTCTAACAGATCAACCAAAACTATATAAATTAAGTCTGGTTTTGTTAAAATTAAACCAGACAAAACAAAAAATGATTGTGGTTTTCTAAATAAGTCGTTAATGCCTTTCAGGGACTTAAAGCAGCTTAGTACTGGACAGCAGAAAGTGTCAACTGCACCAAGAAACACTATTAAGCCACCCACTTCTAGGCTACACCACACACTTCAGAATTTTCTGAAGGCATATGAAATAGACAGCAGGACCTTATCTACATGGTATTTTTAAAAGAAATCTTAACACGTACACTTACTTGCACATACCCCCATACTTCAGAGACATGATTTGAAAGTAAAGCATGTTAAGTTTAGGGGGATGACTTCCTCCCAAATTACAACTTTTATACACAGCTTGAAAGTATCACCTGTCAATCAAGAAACCTAAAACACATTTTGGTAATGGCTAGACAGAACTCCTGACGTTAGGCTGGCTGAGTTTTGAAATTCTGTAAGCAGTAGGAGATCTAATTTCAAAAAACATGGAAACTCAAATATGTACTTGCACTACAAGCTTCATTTAGTTATCAAACGCCAAAAAAAAACCCCAAACCACCACATAATTGTATTAGCTGAGTAATTTTTCTCATTGTCAAAACAAACCCCAAACCTGTAATAATACACACACCCAAATCTACAGTGAGCAAATCAGAATTAAGGTTCCCTCTCAAAACCACACTAGATGGTTTTAAATCTCAATTATGTAATTCTTAGAGACAGGAATATCACCTGGAACGGAATAGTTTTAAGAGATTAGTATGAAGACATGAGTAATCTATACTATGAAGGAAAAAATGATGGAACTGTGATTTTTTCCAGTAACCCTCTCATCACAGAAGAAGAAACCTGAACCTTTTCCACCTGATCTTCAGTAGCTTGAAGTAGTCTAGTTACTACATAAGCAACATTCATTATTATGAAACTTTAACAACATTCAAATAGATTCAATTACTCCACAACATTAAGAAAAAAGGCAGTAGTGAAAACCTTTAATAAAACACATGGAACTGTAACAATTCTGATATAATGTTATCTTAGTAATGATAAAGTCAAGTACAAGGCATTGATTTACCAAACCTTATATGCTGAAGGCTATCCGAATTGCAGAAACTGTGTATACACTCTTAAGTCTATACAGCTGATATATACTTATTTTACAACCTTTACTAAGGAAAAATATTTTAAGATTTACTCACCTGACATATTTTCCCTTTTCCTTCGTTGCAACAGCACTGCCCTTTCTTTATCTAAACTCCTGAAATTAAAAAGTAAATTTTATTCCATTCTTCACACTTATGCATCAATACATTTATGTATTAAAACAGACCTTTTCACAGTTAGCATTCTCCATTGATTACTACAGAATGAACAGTAGACTAGCTGAAAGCTTGCATACTTAGAAAAACATCCGTTGCGCTCTGCTCTATTCCATTGTAACGTAAAGCACATGTAAGTATCTAATTCACTTGAAAACATAACAAAACTTGATAGCTTAGAAGAAATACTGACAGTTGGGCTATGGTTTACAGATAAGCAGGCATTAAACCATTTTCCTGCAGAATCTTCAAAACAATCATCAAATATACTACAAACCAAATACTCTGCGACAACAAGGTCTAAACTACTTCTCAGAAATAAAAGAATCATTTATTGGTAATTTACATGTTCTGAACACTTATGTCTTTTAATAACAATCTGCAATGTAATAGGTAGTATTTTATACTCTACAGAGAACAACTGTGATGAGAGTTAGGTATAATCTACAGTCAGAACAAAATGCCCTCCTTGTCATGTCATGACTTCAAGTTTGATGGGGGGCATAAAAAAAATATTCATTCCAGAGCAATACATCCTCCAAATGACCACTGTAACATACTGGAATGGGACCATAAAAGCAAAAGACTGAGAAATACTGGTGGGGCGTCTGACCTGAACACACTGCTGTTAAGGGTTCTCAACATCTGATAGTCATGAAATGAAATACCGAATGGATTGTCTACGTATTGGTCAGCCTGAGAAAGGACTCAGGAACCACTGCTATTTTGTAAGTGTTTCAAGGGTTTACCTAGTGTGGTGAAACAATGATTACTGTGAATGGAGACTGGTAAGATCATCTGCATCAGAAAAGTAGCACCTTTATCTAGAATTGTCAGAATTATGCTACATGGTCTGTGTTTTATCTGTTGGTTGTTCCAGTGCTACCTCTTTATATTCTCTACTCATACTAGTTATTTTGAGTTCAAAGCAAATTACTCACCTTGGTTGACAACGTTCACACAGATATATGTCAGGAATATGCTGCCTGTCAATCCCCATGCAGTCGATGTGCTGCCAGACGCTTCAAAAGAAAAAAAGAACAAAAACCACCTTTTAATTTTCAGTACAATTTTTTAAATTGTGTGCATAATGTATACAGGGAGAGCCATTCTTTTTTTCATCATGATCTTTACTGTGATTGAATACTGTCTAAAACTACATCTCATTCACTGTCTTCGCCACCACTCTGCTAGCTGATTTTCTATTCCACTGATCACTGTAATTCCAGTCTTGGGGCTGTCTCCTGGTGTCTCTCTGCTTCTTTAGACTCATTTTTCCTCTTGGAAATTTTTCTCTAACACTGGAAATAAAAAATGGTAAATTATCACAATAGAGAACAAGATAGACACATATACCCTCAGCAACAAGGCTTATACTTTGCATAGTATCAGGAGTTTTATTTTTAAACAAAAGGATTCCATTTCCTTCTATAGATCTACTTATTATTTTTATTTTTCTCTATAAAAATATATATACAAATATATCGGTTTATTTACTTATGTATTTTAATAGAACTTATAAACACTTGTTTTTATATACATCCCCTGCATGACTGGTAGCACTATGGTGCAGCATAGGAAGAGCTTCAACTGCTTTCCACAGACAGGGAAGAGAGGCTGCTTGGTAGACCGAAGGCTAACCTAGGACAGTAGTTTATGCTCATCCCCACACTGCTAGAAGGAACTGGGACACAAAAACCGTTGTTATCTTCCCACTTGCGAACTTATCACAACTCTCTCCAACTCCTCAGAGAGAATCTCTTCTTCAAAAGAAGCAGGCTCTACCTAACTGGTAACTGCCTACAGCTCCACTGCTGAAAGAACAACTAAATACATTTCAAAATAAGTGAAAAGGTTGTAAGAATCAAGGACCATAAAAAAATGAATAGCAAGCTTGTTACATAAGCAGACAGATCTCAAATTAATGTTTTAATTAGCTGTAGCCATCATTTTAGAAATATGCAACAACCTAAAATACAGCAGCATTCATTAAGCATACTGAATATAAAAATACAGGCTAATACTGGGTAAGTCCAGAAGCATGAGAATTGTCTTCTCCTGTTAAGTAGATCAGCTCTAAAAGTTTCTAAGCTCATTTTCCCAAGTTCAACTATTTAATAGCACCTGCTTATTTTACTATGATAAGTAGGTGCTTAAGCATGAACACAGAAGCTTAAACATTTAACTTCAGATTCTCCATTAAGAATCTAGGTTAGTGTTTTCATAGTTACTAGAATTCTTAAAACTATGTCCTTTGAAAATGGAGTTCTTATCAGAAAGATCATGCACTGAGAAACCAGTATTTGAGAAGTTTCTTTCAGATTATTCTGTATCCTACAGGTTACTTAATTTAAATATACATAATCTACCAAGATGCTTTATTACTCAGTACACACAGATTAAGAACCAAATCCACAGTTCTTTATTTCACCATGCTAAAAAATAACCTAGACAAAATACCAAAGAGATATCCTTTCTAGAGGAGAAAAATATATTCCCTTATTAAGCAGAAAGGCGCAAGTAAAAGCATGAACAACTGGAATAAAGTATACAATACTCATTGGCCTTAACCAACTACCTTGCCTGTTAGAAAGCCATACAACCTTCAAACATTGTTTTGATAGAAGGGAATTTCCTATGACTCAACATAATTAAAACACCACTTAATTACACTTACTTTCAGTGCTGCCTGAAGTTTTAAATAATTTTTACCTTTTAAATTAAATTAATATTTATTACCTGCATTTGTCACAACAGATCATATATCCATCATCATGTGTAAAGCCACAAATGCATCTGGTAATATCAGTTCCATAGCTTCCATCCTCTGACGTACTGATGGTAGTAGCACTGGAGGTTTCATCAAAGTTGGGAGTGGTAAATATGCCTACTTCATTCTTGCTTATAAGCACTGATGGAGGAGGAGAAGCTGGAGGCGTTGGAGGAGGCCGAGCACCATAGTTATGGTCCTAGATTTTCGTTGAAAGATAAGTTATTGATCTTATGATGGTTATATTTAAGCCAAAGTGTAAGAATTCACTTTGTAAAGAACTTCAGAGACTACTTATATTTTAGTAATAGTTTAAAATTTTGTTTCTGTCATTGACCATTCTTGTTTTCTACCTTCTCAACTATGTTCCACATGTAAGTGCACTAGGTTGTATATTCTGCTTCTAATCAACCATCTTTAGTCAACTTACCCAACTCCCAATAAGATACAAAAATGTGAACACGAAACAGAGCTTTTTCCAGTTAGGAACAGCAGATTTTACATCATCTATTTTATACAGAATATTTAGCATGAAACTTACTGCATAGGGCAAACCAATGTAACTGTGTGAATGCGAGCTGCTGGTATACAACTGGTGCGGATAACTGTTCGATTTTTCAACTACCACAGGGCTAGCTTCTACAGATTCTGGTCTGCAAGGCAAAAGACAAAGGAATAATAAATGCAATTAATATGTAATTTATATTAATAAACTACAGGTACTTGTTGCACAACTTCTAATTAACTGCCTGTTGATCCTGTTTAAAGAAGCATATGGGGAAGGGGGAGGGGAAACAAGCACACACACCCCTGCCCTTCCCCTCCAAAATAAAAAAGGAAACCCAACCCTCCCTTTTCATTTGAAATGAAGCTTCCAGAGTGGCAGAGAACTTCTGCTGTAGAGTTAGAAAATTTTTCTCAAAAAAAAAATTGCATTCTGATTCTTTTGACATAAGCTGCAAATCTGGGACAGAAAGGCGTGTTACACACTTTGTCAGGGAGCCATCAGCCTGCATGCCCAAGTCTACAGAGTTGTAACAAAGCTGCAAAAAGGACTTCAGTTTAATTATGAGAAAAGATAAAAGCAGTAATTCACGGACCTGCAAACTGATACAGCCCTGCACTACCAGCAATCCTACTCAATTCTGCAAAGACATCTAGTGGTAGCATTAGCGCACCGCCCGCAGCCAGCCGTGCGAGCCAGTACTCAAGGCAGCAGAGTACTGTTTCTGCAAACAGAACTCCTAAGTAGGGAAACAGGTATCTAAAAAGACAGCTTACTGATTTATATTTAAATAGAAAGGAAAAAGATAGAAATTTGCAAGAGAAGGTTTTGTAGTGAAAGTCGATGAATTCTTTACTATACAAGCTATGGTTTATATGCCCTAAACCACAGCATGAAAAACAAGAAAGACAAAGGAATATTAAAACAGGAAGATCATTGAATGGCAGGGCAAAATATCAGTATCTAAACCAGAACTGGCTTTTGACTCCCATCACAAATCAAGCCTGGCTCACTTTTCTTATTTTAGTTTTATTATGTGTGAAGTCTACTTCCCATCACAAGTATCTTAATTCCTTGCACTGATTTTTTAAATAAAGTTAGTATTTCTGAATCTTAAGATAGATAACAGTACTTTTTCTTAGACATTAAAATATTAACTAGAGCCATTTTTGTTATGCCATGAAGCAATACTAGCTTGATTCAAAAGGACACCAGCAACTTACATTTGTTGTTGTTAACATTTTATATAATAATATAATTGATCATTGGCTTTCTGAAAACAACATACAGTATTTCCATGTCTACTTGAAAGTGTCCTGCTAAGATTTTTGATGGCCCATTTCTTCTTACTACCTTTTCCCAATGTGAGGTTACTACATGATAAAACTGTTTGAAAAGAAACACTAGTTTAAAAAGCTACTGGGTGAAGAATTTAGTTTCTAGAGTCCAAAGGAAAAACATCAATGTCTAAGTCACCAGACACTTTTTTTAAGATAGTGAGCAAACGTGAGAGCACAAATCACTGGAAGTACTAACATTAGAAATACAACTTCCGACTAGCATGAGACAAAACCCATCTCTGACAACATTTGCCCTTCATTACCTCATAAACCCAGAAAAATCCTCATTCACTCTCTCACACTACTTCTCAACTTGAAAATATTTTATTCAGAGTTTGTTGGAATTATCTTCTAAAAGTTGCTCAGAATTTGCCAAGTTCATCAAACCCATGACAAAAAAAACAACAACCCCCCCCCAGCAGACAAAAGTTGGAAAAGTTACGCCTTTCCAACAAATTTGCCTTTACCTATTTACTGACATAATGCATCTATGCAGTAATCAAACACCATTAATGTCATCCAGTTAATCCTTCTGACCATCCAGCCAATTAAAATGCCACTGAGGCACTGACTATCCATCTCTCGTGGCCAGGACAGAAACTAGCTTACCTTTCTCTGGTTCAAGAGGGCCTTGACCACTGTATTGCTTTTACTGTTATTCTTCAACATTTATCGAACAGGGCAAGCAGTAGCACGGTTGCTCTTACCTGCTATGCACTCAATGCTTAACCTAAGTCTTGTTGCTTGGTTCAGTGTATGGAAAATACTCAGTTTTCAGAGCAGGAAGACTTACTGATAGAGGGCAGGGGGGAAATCAGGTACAATCCATCCTTCAGCAATGCCACAATTAATTTAGGAAAGTTTCCTTCATTAAAAATAAATATTACCATGACCTAAATACCAGCTACTTCAACATGGGAGCATTCAGTGAAAAGATACCAGAATGGAAATGTCCTAAAAAGAGAGGTTATGCACATTTCATCAACTGACTACAAAAATTAAAAAGGTATTCTAAATCTCTTGCAAAACATGAGGCAACACAATACACCCTACTCCCTAAATCCACTTCTACCTACTCTAGCAATTTATAAACCACTTAAGAGAACCAAGTTTAATATTTAGAGGCCTAACACTCGTGGGAAGAAGCATTAAGCTTTCAAAAACAAAATATAGAAAACAAATGCATTTATCCGCAACTACTTTAATACTCAAACCAGATTCAGAGTACAAGGGTAAAAAGGAAAAAGCACAGTTTTACTTCAACAAGGAAAGCCAGAAAAGGGGTGGGAGAAAATCAAGTAAGACACAAGGCAAATTAATCTTTGTATTTATGTTAAAACATTTTAAATACAAAATTAGAGCAGAATCAGCTTTCAGCAAAGCTTTTTTCAAACGCTTATCCAGGGGGGACAGAGATATTACTTTAAATGATAATATATGCTCAGAGCTTTGAATGTAACTGTTACTGTTCATTTACCCACTCAAATGCTAGACTGGGGCGGGGAACAGTGTGGAAGAGCCTGAGAAATATGGGAAGGAGGTAGTGGAGCATTCACTGAAGTTAGAAGTTAATCACTGTAGGTTTCCTCCACAGCCAATAGAAAAGTGATATTCATCCCATAAGCAGTACAGACTGAATATCATTTCTCCACAGAACTACTGACAACCTTCTATCTTTGGCAGACATGTCTGTCAACACTTTATTATGCCCTTCACCAAATTCCTTGTTACCCCTTTTCTGCCAACCATGTGCATGACCCTGACCTTAAACAGAAAACACACCCTCTATATTATCATTTGTCCAAAGGCCACGGCCACCTTCTCAAATAGGCATCTCAGCATTGGAGAGTTTTGTGAAGGAATACCCTCTGGGTAAAATATTTAATTGTACAGCTGATTAAAGTATGAAGTATCACTTAATTTAAAAATCAATTTTTAAAAATTTTCTCGCTCAAGTAGCAAAGCAGTAACTACTGTATTATAGGTATCCACCCTAATCTCACCACTGGCATTCTTATGGGCATCCCAAAAAGCAAGTTTTCAGGAAGAAAAAGCGTAAGCATTCAGATCTGCAAGAACACTATGAGGTTTTCCTTGCTTGTATTTTTGAACATAAGCCAGTTGTGTAAGACTGAGGTACTAAGCTTTTCAATCTTCTGAGAACACCACAGTTTTCAGCTTCTGCACCCTTAGTGTCTAACTAAAGGAGATATTTATGGTATTTTTAGTTTTCCTCAAAACCAAAATGTTTGTATTACAATATAGTATACTTGAAATTAGACCAAAATCATAATATTATGCCTTAAATAAACAAGTATTACAATGATAAACTGATGTTTTGCTAAAATATCATATATATTTGTTAAGTGTTGTAGTGTAGCAATTCAGAACTGTGCAAAATATTCACGAGAAAGAAATAAAAAGCACCATAAATAAAGCTTCCCCCATGTTCTTAGGCTGTAATGATTTAAGACATTCCTGTAACTTGAACACAGGAACACAGTTTTTCACAAACTAATGAAAAACCCAACAAAATCAGATACGCATATTTTTAAAATCCCCACAAATAATTTGCATTCTGCAAGTGAAACAACTCTCATGTTCCATGTCATTTCCTACTGTTCATATTTAAACTGAAAATATTCTGCATGTTGCCAGCAGATGGCATTAGTGAGAAATTAAATAAGCAACACATGGGAGCATAGTTAAAAAAAATTCAGTCCCTACAAGCTTATAGTTAACCTATATTAAGAGAGTCAACTAACAACTGTTCTAAGCAATAGTCAATTCTTCTCTAAAAAGTCCCATCTCTCCCACCCTATTCCTTCTAAATACTGTTTTGTTTCTGACCACGTACTAAATAGTAAGGAAAAAAAAAAGGAACCACTTTTTGCTTAACACCTAAAATACAATCAGTTCGTAGAATATGGGGCCACCGACCAGTTCTATTAAAACTTAGATAGTCAAATGGGAAAGAAAAATCTCACTAAAACTTTCAAAGGCAGGTGGGCATCCAAGCTTTAGGCTATGAAAATTTTAATAGTACTTCCTGAAAACACCTGTCAAAACTCCAAATGAAACCTCTTGCTTCCAAGCATGTTTCAGCAGCATCAATCTGCCATACACCAGTTGGACAGGTCTAATTTTCAAGGTGTTCAGGTTTGTTTTCTCTTTGCACCAGCACACCTGAGCAATAACTGGCTGAAGGTCAGCTCAGATAAAGGAATGCAATATATTTTGTATGAAAACTCATATTTACTATTTCAAGACAACTCATCTAACAAAACACATCTGGTGGGCTTCACTACCTAGACAACAAAGAACTGAGCACTACTTCACTACCACAGAATAGGTTCTGCTACCCAAGTGTCTCGTAGCAGGCCCTGTAAGTATAGGCTGGCCCAATACCATCTGTAGGAACTGGTAAGCTTCCCCATGTCCTAAAATATTTTTAATAATTAACAAAAAAAAAAAAAAAAAAAAAAAATCCCTGTTTCAACAGTCCTGGGAGGGCATACTTTCCTTTATTTAAGACTACAACAATGTTCATAATTTCTTCTCCTGGATATTGAACTCAAAGCAATGACCTATATACTGTGATTGTTAGGTTCGTTATAGAGGCCTTCTCTCTAAAAAACACATACAGACATTAGAAACATGAGAGCAGTACCATCAATGGCATTTCCTAATATGTAACTTATGCTCTAAGCTAGACTAACGTTCTCTTAAATCAGAAAGCACATTTTAAACCTTCCAAAATGGCTGGCTCTGCTTACTATCACAAGGTCTTTATCAGTAAGAAGTCATATTCATCTTCAGTAAGCTTTTTACAAATAAAGGCAAAATACATATGTTCTTACTACTATGACACTACAATGTCAATCCAGCACTGGAGAGCTCACTTAGGGCAAGTAATGTAAGAGACAGACTGTTTCATCCAATTTTTAAGATGTTCAAACCTTTTAGGAAGAGTTATTCTCCACATAACTATTTGCCACAATTAAAACAGTATGTGAAACTACAATCACATAAACTATCCGCCTTTTCAATAGGCTTATCACTTAGTTTGAAGCATAAGGAAAAAAAATCTCTCAGGACTAAGAGATTGCACTGAGTCTTTTCCTGGGCTACTCTTCCTACATAACCAGGTTTGCCATTCTCCCATTCCTGTGTTTGCTCATGCTTCAGCAACTAATGAAGCAATATCAGTCCCACCAGTCACAATGAAGAAATTCCAACTCCTCCCTCTTGGGAAAACCCCAGAACTTGCTCAAAGACAATCTATGATCACTATTAACACAACCTATATCCAACATGCTACTGTCTGGAAGAAAACATACAAAACCTATGTAAATCACAGATAGTGACAGAAAAGGTTTACAACTGTATACACTGGTAGGTTAGGGACATACCTTTGCGTCACATTTCTCTAGACAGTTACCTGGCTTTTAAATAGTGTAAAACAGTCTCACAACTACACATTTTTTCAGCGTAAGTACAGCAAGACTCAGTATAGTCTGGGTTGGAAGGCACCTTGAAGTCCATCTAGTTCTAACGCCCCTGCCATCAGCAGGGACACCTTCCACTACATCAGGTTGCTCCAAGCCCCGTCCAACCTGGCCTTGAACCCTTCCAGCGAGGAGGCAGCCACAGCTTCTCTGGGCAACCTGTGCCAGTGTCTCACCACCCTCGCAGCAAAGAATTTCTTCCTCATATCTAATCTAAATCTGCCCTCTTTCAGTTTAAAACCATTACCCCTTGTCCTATCCCTACACTCCCTGACGAACAGTCCTTCTCCAGCTTTCCTGTAGGCCCCCTTTAAGTACTGGAAGGCCCCTATAAGGTCAAGACAAGAATTAATCTAATTGCTAACAGTCACTTAACATCTGAAGAAAAGCAGTTCCTAGCTGGGTCACCATGCCACAGTATCAAGCAAGTAACACACTGTGAATTGTATCTTGTTTATACTGACAACTATATTTATTTATTTTAAATTCAGCATGGCATGCTGTGTCTGCAAGGAATGTCAGCAACCTCAGGAATCATGACCTCCTTTAAACAGAAAACCACAGGAAAAGATAGTGAAGAGAGCTGTGAACGGGTCACTCAAAGTTTTCGGCACCAAGGAAACTAGTGTTCATGATATGAGAAATCAACAAAACAACTTTAAAAAAAATCTGATGTGACAAAAGCTTCAAATTACAAATTCTTGGTTTTCTTCAGATAAATGGCACAAAGTTAGAATAGCCTCATATACAACTAAAATCACAGGAGAGAAACAACCGTTCATAAAGCCCTTCGAGAGTTCTACTCACAGCACGTAACACTTTTTTGAACATTTGGAAGGAAAGCTATTCGCTTCTTACACGGAGTGATATTAGCTAGCACACGCTCTCAAGCAAAGACTGTGTGTAAGCTATTTAAATGCATGTTAGTTGTTCAATGCACCTGTTAAATGAAGGACCACTTTATGAAGTTTATTTTTGATTTATGCAAGATTCCAAGCATGTACGTAAAGTAAGTCTAATCCATTGTTTCAGTATCTAAAACAAGCAAATGTATTTTTGTGGTAACAGAAGATAGGGAGTCTTCAACATTACTACAGAAAGGCTCAGAGTAAGGCAAGAGTAACAGCGTCTCAAGTGGTTAAAAAAAACAGACCAAACCCTAATTTAATATGAATGATGAATTTAACATTTTTTTGTTAGATTTAAGAAATGACCTGAGGTTTTTTTCCCCGTATGTGCAAAGAAGTATACCAGAAAAGAAGTATTCACTGTGGCTTACACAAACTCTCTTGATATTTAAGCTTTAGGATCTTTTGACACCCATCTCTTTCCAAAAAGCTCACCTGTCATACAGGAAGAGCAACAGAGAAACAGGAAAAAAAAATGCCAGATACTATTCTGAAATATACAGAGCTCAACAGTATGATGTACCCAAGTACACTGGTAAAAGTTTTAATACCACCTTGGTCTTTTACCTCCCAAACAACTAAATTGTCCAAAATGCTATTTCTCCTCTCATAACATTCAACAGTCAGGTCAATACTATACACGTGGAAAGATGTTTGACAGGAAAAAAGTCACCAGAGGTCAACAATACCTAAACTCTAGCCTATTGATATGCTACAGATTCAGACTCCACTAGAGGAAAAAAAAAAAACACCCCCACCCCCACCCCAAAACAAACAAACAAACAAACACACACACACAAACCAAAAACCAAGCCCCTCCCAAAACAGACAAAAAACCCCACACAAACCACCATCCCCCGCCCCCCAAAAAAACACCGCTTCTCCACCCAAAAAAACCCAGAAATTGACTATGCTTATTCCATGCAACAGAAGAGTTTGAATTCAGGAATTCATTGGCTCTTTGTAATCAATTTACTACACTAAATGAATATACCCTTCTAACATAGGAAATCAAAAATATTTTTTATATACAGTTAAAAGGAAACTGAAATGGCAAAGTAAGTATGAAAAGCAAACCAGACAGAATCTGTATTTCTCAGTCCAAAAAGCAAGAAAAATATATATCTGTAGAACAGTTTAACTTCTCTCCTTTGCTCTCCCTGAAGAGGAAGAAACTGACTTAAGACTAAAGTGACAGTTTCTAATTTAAATAATTGAAGATTCAATAAAACTAACGAGACTAAGTCCTCTCCCAGCTGTATTCAAAAAATAATTAAAAAAAAAAAGTAAGAAAACTTACAAATTATACTTACTCTGAGCCTGCAGCCATTTCCAAATAAGAAGTATCTGCTGTATCAACCCCCAATGGGATCACTATGCTCATGACGTTCGTTTCTGATAAATTCGATTACTACGGAGTCCTATGCATTGGTATCCAAAACACTGGGGCATGCCAGCCACAGTGCTCATTGCAAACATCTAAGTGCATCCACAAACCCTGTTAAAAAAAACAACAAAGAAAGCAGAAGACTGAGTCAGTTCATTTTAAAACCAGTTGGTTTTAATCATGTATTTAAAAAAAAAAAAACAAACACAACAAAAACACACTTTTATCTGTCACAATTTCATTAGTTTTATTTTACACAAGCAAAAAGAAAACATTCATTCATCTTTAAAAGTTGTCAGCTTCAAATACACTTATTTTAAGAGTGTGATGATCGTAAGGCCTCAACTAAAAAATATTACAAATGCACAAAAATAGTATCATTTGAATTGGTGATTAGAAAATAAATTATTCTTCACATTCAGTGAGGTAACAAAGACTCATTTTATGGCAGACTTGCTGAACGTGAAGTACATCTGCTTACTGCTCTATGTCGTCAGAGACCTGCTGCTGTATCTTTCAATAGAAACGTGGTTGCATAATTTTTCAAGTATTTCTTAGAGAGCATTGTTCACTTATTTTGCACTTTAAAAAAAAAAAAAACAACTATCAAAGTCCACAATATAAACTAAGGATGTCAAAGACACAATGTCATAACTTCCATTCAGTATTTTTTTTAAGCCAAGATCATACTAATTATTCGCAATAATGATCACCATCAGAATTATGATCACCATCAGAAGATATTATACCTACTGGATGCCACGCTTAGAAGTGATTTATTTTTTTTTTAAGTAGTAAACTAGAAAGAATCAGTAGTAGTTTTAATTGCAGAGCAAAGCCACAATCTGCTTGACTTGCACAAGCCAATACAACTATCCTACCTGTATGCTAGTTACTCTTACCAAGAAGGGCAGAACACCTAACCAAGTATAGGAGGGGAGATGTACATCGCACCTCAGCTGTCTCTATTCATAGATTAGTAAACTAATGCATTTTTATAGCTTAATACAGAGAAGGTTTTCCACAAGTGACTACTAGATAATTGAAGCAAAATACCCTCATCTTCAATACCTGCATTATTCATAAATTGCTAACTCCTTCCAAAATGTTGAAACTGCAAGAACACAGACCACTTCGCAATGAAGCGTATACAGTGCCTAATAAGTACACTCCTCCCATCTGACAAAATGTAGTATCTTAGTTACAGTCTACGAAAGCCAACAGTTTTGAGATCAACATATTTTAAACACACTTATCCTTGCCAAACACTGGATTGCCAAGGAAAAAAGTTAACAAGGTTCCAGTGAAAAACAAGAGTACTTATTTAAAAAGACTTCAGAAAAGCAATGTGGACTTAAATCTGAATTTGCTCCTTTTATTGATAAAGCTTTTATCTTCAGAATGATGAAGTGGCATCTACTGGGCATCTCACAGGTATGAACTGGCACCAAGTCTTCATCTGACTTCTTTAATTCTATCTCACTACTGAAGTCTGGCAATTAACATCAAACATCTTAGTACGCTCTTAAGTTCCTAAACCTTCTACAGTTCATTCTATCTCTAGACAGAAGTTGTGTTTTGGTCCCGTTATACAAGTCACCAAATACAACAAATCAGAAAGCGATCAGGCCAACTAGCCGTTGGGATAGCTTGCTTTCCTCATTTAAACACTGAGTATTTTCTTATCAAATACCACAAATGTCAAATTATATCACTAGCTATACATAAAATTATGAAAAAACCACACTATTTTCCAAGACTAAGCAGGAAGAAAAACCTGTTAAACCAAAAGCAAGTATAGAATATTTTTAGTGGCTGGCATAAAAGAAACCCTAAACCCCTCTTACAGTTTAAGTGAGCACTCATTCTGCCACCATAGAGTTTACTCACATGGCAGAACCTTGAATGGCCTCATCTACACCTTAGAGGAAACATCAGCTTACCATTTAGTTCTCTTTTTCTGAAAAAGTAAAAAATCTGTATTAATACGTACCCAGTAATTGAAATGAAACCATCAGATTTTTTAGTCCAGATTAATTTGCTATCACAGTCTAAAGATTGTTCCACTACCAACTGTAGTTGCAGCCATGCTAACAAATCCTTAGCATAATAGAGATTTTATTTTATGCTTGTTATTAGATAATTCTAAAAAACAGTTTTAGTTTGTTTCAAAGTAGGTCTAAAAGGCATACTGAACACCACTACCTGGGATCAAGATCCTCACTTACACAGACATTTCTTGCACTTAAAATTGCTTTTAGCGGTGGTGTGGTTTTTCTTCATTGAATTTTCTCTGAACACTTCTGACCAATTAGAGGAAGAACTGGAAACTAACAGGCAAAAGTGCCCAGGAGACTGATGGAAGTGGAGAGCCTGCCTTAGATGGCTACTTCATGGGCTATGGTATCTGTAAACTTACAGAAAATGTTACCCAGTCATCACGTATTCAAGTGACCTTCACTGCCAACACAGAATGAAGATATGTGGTTACCAAGTCAAAGAATAGAGTTAAATTAATTTGTTTGGTTTTGGTTTTGTTAGGGGTTTTTTGTTTGTTTGGTTTTTTTTAAAGTAATGCAGAAAAAGAAAGCTATGTATATGTTTTTAGAGCTATGCATAGATAGAAAATTGATTGCTAAAGCATGGCCCACTTAATGCCATCACCTCTGATCAAGCAAATACGTGACTACTCTTACAAGAAAAAAAAAAAGTGAGGGCTGGGGGCAGGGAGAGGAGGAACAGAGCCAGGGCCAACAAGCCACTGAAATACATCTTTAAGTCTTAATTAGAATTCACTCAAAAATTCTAAGAGATTAATCTACACTGAATAAAATCAGAGACTTGCGGAAGTCGTTTACTTTGCCAAGCAGCACCAAACAGCAGTTTTTTCACCTAAAAGGAAGAAGAATATGATTGTAATACTACCTCATTATTTTTTACCACCTTAAGATTTCAGGTCTTCACCACACACACAAAACCCTCCAATGCTTTTCCTCTGCCTATAGTTAAGTACGGAAGAATGCATGCAGTCACCAGCTTGCAATACCTACACAGACAAGTTCATTCAAACAAACATAGCTCATTATTTATGAGCAGCCATCCCCAACAAATTCCTGTAATAGGGGTGAGGGGGGACCCAGGATAAATTAATTACACTATGCCCACTTATTAATAGAACTGTGACCTTACAGGCCATCCAGTGATGACCACCACAGTGATGTCGGATTTAGGGAAAAAAAAATATTTTCTGTCATGACAATACTTCTGGTTCTGACATGACACACTAGAATATTCCCAGTGTTTTTATTGGATTCTACTACAAAATTTTGAAAGTTCAGAACAGAAAATAATGTAACCACGGGGGAACTTTCTTCCTTAACCATCTTAAAAGTGATTTCTTACACTTTGAAGCTTGATATTTTAGATGAGTCATAAAATACTATCTGCTACCACGATATAGTACTTTCCAATTTCAGCAAGTACCCACCTATTTCAAGTCATTATTCTTTCAGAACTCAATCTGTCACCCATGGCCTTCTAAGAAACTGTTTTCATATGTGCCTTTCATTTAAATAATTAGCCAGGAAGAGTGAAAAGAAGGATGTTAGGGAAGAAGTCTTTCTATATTACAAGCAGATGACAGAAAATTTACTATTTAAGAAAGTCTTTCTTCAAGCAGTACATGAATTTAAAAGTTAGAAAGACCACACTGGTTTGTCCAGTTAATTTCAGGGTCATATAGTGAAAAGGCACTATATAGAAACTGATGGTCCATAGTTCAATGATCAGCTCTTTATTGGGCAAAGTAGCTCATCTGTCGTACCTTAAACTCAACAGTAGAGGACCTCCAATTTTGTTAGGGCTCACTATTCTTTTAGTGAGAGTATACTGTAAGTGTTGAAAGAATTCTGGCAACATCCTAGATTCATCAGATTTTCTTCATTATCACCCTACCAGCAAAGCTTTATCATATGAAAACACATTCCTTATTTGAAAAAAAAATGTTGCTTTTATTTGCAGTTAAAAATTTTATCTTGCCCTAATAACATGATTTTCATTAAAAAACAAAAACAAAACAAAAAAAAAACACAAAACTTTTTGTTCAATCTGGTTAAAGCACTTATCTTGTGCAAGATCAACCTCCTGCAAGAAACTTCTCACACTTTACCATTCAATCACATTGGTTTGCATTTTCTATGGCAGTTCTTTTTCTCTCTAGAGAATACACAGGAGCTTTCTGACTTAATAGTCATATCAAGCCTAAAATATTTGAAACCTCACCATACTTATCATTATCCACTTCCTTTATGATACCAGAACCTTTTTTTTTAATTATTTGTGCTCTAATAACCAAAGTATAAGAGCACAATACATTCCAAATTATTCATCTGTGTGGCTTTGTACAAAGAACATCATTTATGCATTAAACAACAGAAAATAACTTACACATTATCCCTGAGGTATTTCACCTACACATTATTCTGTGGTCTAACGAAGACCACGTTTCCTTTCTGCCATGTGCTTTAAGATCAATTGTGTGACAGTAGAAGAAAAAAAACTTAACTTTTTCACTGGTACACAGAGAAGGAAAAAAACAAATACAGAGTGCTCAACTCTTGAATCAGAAGGTAAATGGATAATCTCCTGAAATTACATCAGAATTTTTGAACCTAACTCTTGAATCAGAAGGTAAATGGGTAATCTCCTGAAATTACATCAGAATTTTTGAACCTAATCCTACAGGGTCCAAACATTCAAAACAAAATCCAGTTGCTACAATCAAATGTTGGCAGAAAGGAACTCCAGACCTACTTTATCAGCCTGTCTTTTTCCCCCTCCTTCCACTTGCTTCTTGTAGGACCATCAAAAGCTACACAGAACAGTTTCAGGAAACAAGCAGATGATAGATCACCTAGACAGAAAGTACACTTGAAAAATAAGAACTTTAAGTCTAGCCAAACTGTCCAGATGACTCCAACAAGGTTTCATAATTCCAGCTATCAATCATCCTCTAAGTGTCAAGAGTCCAGAAAAATTACTCCATGGCATTTTCCATCTAAGATTCTTTTTGTTCCTTTATTTTTTTTCCCCTAAGGTAGGATATTTTTTAAAAACATTTAACTATTTCTATTTGCATTTTCTTTTATAGATTCAGAAACTGAGTTCCCAGTACCTACATTCAAACAGAAAGTAACAACAGAAATCTGATCAGAGAACTCTGACTCACCTTTGTTTTTATTAATGATGGTTAACGTACAACTCACACAGTTATATGCTACATTGACAGCTCACCTCTGCAAGACATTCAAACTTTTTCAAAAAGGGAGAGGGAGAGGAAATGGGACTAAGAAGCCTGCTAGAACCCACACTATATGTTTAAGAATAATAAAGCTCTCATCTAGGTGCATAGATGCAAAACTTCTCATAAAAATCAAAGATAAGAGGTGGTGGCAGCAGCAGTAACTTTTCTGCCTTAACAATAAAAAAATCCTAAAAGAGAATTTAATATAGCAAGATAGTATCATATTTTTTTAATTTGTTTGGGGGGTTTTCTTAATTCATATTTACCCCTAACACTACAAAAAACAGAGGGGAAAAAACCTAATGAAATGTTTTTACTCTTATTCTTAGTACATCTGACAACTTTTTACATAGGCAATGTCATTGTTCCCTGTCTTTCCTTCCACATAAATCAATTTCCAGATTCTGTTTTCATGTGATAGATACTGAAGACAAAAAGCACTGAAAAGGAAAAAAATCCACTAAAGTTAGGAATACCATTTAAAGCAAGGTGTAATACATTTATTTTCCAATTTATAAAGGAACACCAGTGAAATCATGAATTAAGCTTATGATTACTTCTTAGCTCAAATGTACAAATTTTCCACATACACAAAACACTACACTAATTTTAGTGAGTTGACTGCTAAATCAGTTCAAGTTTCTCACATCACTAAGCATCACAAAAATAACAGGTCTTTTTGTTCCTGTTTTTATGACTTCAGTATACACTTGAAGTTTTTCAATAATTTTTTTCTAGCAATTGCCTCTATCAATCACCACCCATCAACAATTGGAAAAAAAAAAAAGATGCATAGTTTAGATGTTTCAAGACTGGGGGATTTCATCACAGAATGCCTCTAAGAGAAAATTACCAGGGCCTCCCTAAACAAAGAGCAGAACTTTAAGGGAGAAAAATTTAATTATAATTAGCCTATAATATGCTATTTCATGAGAGAAAGCAGTACTGATTTAAGATAAATAAATGAATTTTATACCAATGTATGCAACTTTACCTCAAAGTCCTTAACTAATGTCACTGCAGAAAGTTTAACATACTAATCAAATTACCATCTCTATACTGTACCTGCTCTGCACCTTCACAAGGCCTATATATAAAATATACATAACTACAGGGAAAAAAAAATTAATCAAAACCTTCTAACCCATCTACACATGCCAACTGTCTTTCCTTAAAAGCAAAATGATACAACTTTAAATACATATTACAAAATATGTACAAGGTGAAAGTGGTAATTTACCCATATTTAGTAAATTGAGTAACTGAAATGTCCAAGAATAATTATCACTCCTGAACATCTGAAAAGTTACAGACTGTGTTTCCTAACTTATGGAGAAACAGGCAGTTCACCCCAAGTTTAAGCAGAGCTTATTTCCCCTGAGCACAAGTATAGAAGTAGCTCTCTTGCTAAACTAACAGTACTGGTAAACCCATTGCCTCACACCCTTTAAATAGAGGCAAAAAAATCGGTAACAATTTCCTGGGGCAGTACTTTAAGTATCAGAATAAAAAAGAATCTTTAGGTATACTGTAAGCAATGTGTACAAATATAGCAGAATTAACTTGAAGCTTAGTGGAAGAGATTAAATTACTGAAACAAAGTGATCCGTACAGTCAATTTCTCACTCGTGCATGGACCAAGGAGAGAAAGATTAGAGAAGAGTTACCAGATTTACAGGTAAAAATGATTCAGACATAAAATACACAAACTAGCTGCATGACAGTCTTGAGTCAAGCAAGACCTCTCAATTCAATCAGCACACCGTGCTAATCTGGTAGTAACTTCAAGCCAATTTGAACATAAAAGCAATCTACCTATACTCATACAGCACTAAGTCCAAACAAAAACTCCAACTTTCATTTGCTCCCAGTAGAAAATTAATGCTACTGTGGGTCCAGATTGGCTCCACAGTCACACAGATGACACTGAAACTAACTACAGTTTCCCATTTCAACAGGGTATTTTGGGCAAGATGCAAATATTTCCAAAATCATACTACTGCTTTCAGACCTCTGCTGACTCTTGCTGATCTTGGTGTTAGTTGTTTATACAAGTCACATCACCTAACAGAAAGATGGCCAAAAGGTAGCATTCTGATTTCCTTACTACACCAGAAAGAACAGTCTACAAGGTGTGCTGGTGCATTCCTTGTAAGGGGAGGTGGGTAACAACATATTTGAAGTGCTGGTACTCAATATAGCACACAGGAACACAGTTATGTACCTTAAAATTGAGAGACACCAAATCAAGCCTGCTACATGCACTGGAAAAAGGAAAAAACAATTCAGAAGACAAACACTTAAAAATATCTTCTATGCATAAACTGCCTTTTATTGAGCATGCAATCTAAACATTCTCCTCTTCCTTCCCCTCGGTTGCATCATATGTGTATACATGTTTTGCAATCATTAGCAAAAGCAATTGTCATGCCTTCCTTCAGATTTACAGGACAACTTAAACCTGTGGTCATGGGAACCACCATTCCCACAAAGAAATCCTCAAGAACAGACCTAAGAAAAGTTGATACACCTATGCCCTAGCACAATCTGTACAGGAGAAATTTCTAAGTAAAAATGCACCTATCAATACAGTGCATCATAATCCACAAATCCAGTGCGAAAGCTACTGTCCAGTTGTCACGGAGTCAACAAACTTCACCTTTCCTACCTAGCTTCCCTGACTACAATGTTTTTTTTAATTTTTATTTTTGTTTAAGTTTGGGAGAGGAGGTTTACAGGGAGAAGAGAGAAAACATGAAGAGGATTTTACTAAAAGAATTGTACATTTTGCTGAATTTCTGCTTTCTACTACTGCTCTGAGCACTCAGATCTTCTCTATACTACAGTTAGGTTATTTGGAAAATTCATGACAAACTCACATTTTAATGGTACACTCTAGATGTCCTTCACACAGCAAACTACTCTGTGTGCGCATGTGTGTGTGTATATATACATATGTACCTACACACAAATCTAGAAAAAGTATATGCAGCAAATATATGTAGCATAAATGCATGTATCAAAGTAATCTGAATATTTAGTTATTTCTGCCTGTTTCTAAGGAGATAACACATCTTTAACCAGATGTAGAAGCAGAATATGTGAATAAATGACTAATCTTACCCACAAGGAAGTTCCTTCTGTTTCCTTTGACATGCTCCACCATGGTATAGATTTTGCTAAGAGATTAGGAGGGATATCCAACTTCCAAATTCTACACCACTGCAGTTGCAGTATGAAGTATGCAGGCTTAGAAACCACTACGAGTCCAAATTCAGACCTTTGCTACTCTCTGCTGCTCTCCATGGTAACCTAACAGATAAGTTAGCAGTCTACTTCAAATTTGTGCCGAGACAAAAAAGGGTAGTAGGTAAAAATAAGACACAGTAGGCACACTCATAATACAATATACAAATCAGGATCCATTAATGACCAACTCTTGCAAACCGCATAGAAGAAACAACTTTGTTCTGAAAGAAATCTGGTTTCCTATGTATTTGTAGTTTACATACAAACATTCCCACTGACCTTGTGTTCTCTATATCCCTTCATAGCATTTCTTCCTCATCAGAATACTAACTGGTCCTGAGCTCATTCACAAGTCCATCAATAACCTTCTATGCCATTCACACTGACCTACACACTGTCAGTAGTCAGGTCCATCTCACCTTCTTCACAAGGGCCTTATCAGCCAGCAGAAAGAAGAAGAAAAAAAAAAAACAGTACCTGCCATGGCTGGTTTGGAGTTACACACATGACAGATAATGGCTGAAGTCATTATGATTCCTCTCCCTACTTTTCCCAGGACATTGCTCATAGCTGTCCCTTTCCATCTGCTTTTGGATTTTTCATTAAGCTTCAGAGATCTCAAGGGAACCAAGTTTCTAAGTACCAAGTTTTTGCTTTTTAAGTTTTTGGTTGTACTGACAGAGATCCAGTGATCATTAGACCAATTTATTTAAGAAATACAGTTATTACAGCAAAACTACTACAGGGTAAGGCTCCTCCTCCTACTTTGTTTTTAATCCAGTGCCAATATAGAGTAAGAACAAGCATGGTGGAGTTCATTAGCATACTTATGAACATCCTGATACAATACATACAGGACTGTACATTCAACAAAGACCTCAGTCATGCTTGGAACAACAGCAAAACTTCATGAATTGGTCTTGCGTTTGGGATCTAGAACAAAGAAGTCCTGCCTTCTCCATGGTATCCAAGATTCATACATAAAAAACTAGAGTTTCCATCATGTAAGTATCAATTCTTCAGTATACAGGTCATTACATGCATTACACCAACTCTAGTCAGTGGAAAGCAAGCTGCCCTTTTAAGTATAAACCTAGAATCAGTCGGTCAACAAGTTTCTGCCATACAGAAGAGCTCGCTTCCACTGGCCATAGGCTATTCTCCCTTTACTATCTGGTCCAAAAGTGCTGCTCTTGTGTATTCCTGAAGATGCGATGGAAAGAGACCTCTCCAATATCTATGCCAGTCTATTAAAACATGGAAGACTTCCCCTTACCTCTTCTCTCTCTTCACTCCTTCTTTTCTTCTCTCAGTGGAAGTTAGACAAAATATGGGACTAGGAAGAGAAAAAGAATGAGTGGTAGAAGGGAAATAAAGGTAAATGCAGTTACAGAAAGAATAAGAATTAGTTTATCGAACAGAAATCTATCAAAGCAGCAGTAAGCAGAGGTATACAGAAAAATACCATGCTTACAGATTTTAGGTTTTATATTTACAGGATTCAACCCCCCAAATTGAAAATGAACTGCCAATCACTTGATGTCTCTAAGTTTACTAAACACGTGCCATACTTAAACCATACACAGAAAGGCCTATCCATTCAAAAATTATAAATTATTTGAGCTTGAGAGTCAAGGAACTATAAGTTACAAGTACAGCACATGAAGAAGAAAAAAAACTTACTTTTTGATAGCAATATTGCTTATTGCTTGGAGAAGTATATACTAGCTACCTAACACCAGTGTGTTATACTGCATCTCTGCAAGATGTAAAATTCCTTTAAATGTAGGTTCAAAAGTTAAGAAAACAAATGAAGTAGTTTCCCAGTAAAAAGACCTTGGCCTTAAGTCATTCTTTGTATCAGCTGGTTTACTGAAAACGTTTTTCTCCACCTAACACAAAGTGGTAAATAACTGTTGATTAAACTTAAACAAAATGCCTGTATTTGACTTACCAATGATTCTCCAAGAAAATATTATTTACACTTGTTACCTTTTATTGGCATCATTTCAAAATATGACGTGTTTCTGCAAGTACATACAGTCCACATTCTGTAAGAATACTCTGTAAGGCATGTCTACAACCGTAAGGGCTAAGTATATTTATTTATTCGTAAATGTGACAATATACCTCATGGTGATTCAGTCACCAAAAGGTCTAAATCCCAAGGCCCAATATTCCTCCCAAGAATTAAGGCTTTTTTGGGGGGAAAACATGTGGCTACAAATACATATTGGTATTGCGTTCAGCAATCTAAATATTTTGCTGGCTTCATGACATCAAATACAGTAATTTTTTTTTCTATGCTGCTTAGTAAGACTTGAGAGTCTACTGTAATTATTAGATGCCTAGTACACAAGAATTGAATTCTTTTGACTTATTTGAAGTCTGACATTTCGGCTAAGCCAATTTCTATTTTCACACGTTTTCACTTACGTAGATTCCAAAAACTCATTCCCCTGTTTTATCAGTGGCATTTGACTTACATGAGTAGCATAGCAGTGCTTCTACTTTTACTTCTGGGAGTTACCTAATCATTATAGTTACGCCTAGGAATCTAAACACAAGCAAGACAGAAAGCTGCACTCTTTCAAACAGAAACTTTAATTCTTCTAGCAGTTAGAACAACTCTTTTATGTAATTTTAACCACAGTTCAACCTGGACTATATTTCTTGGTAACAACTTAGCAGTATGTCAATGTGCTTTACTAAGATTTTGGGAGGAAGAGGGCAAGAGACAGTGAGGGAACAGATGAAGGGGACTATGTCAAGTTCAAGAACAGCCAAAAACAATACATAAGTTTAAGATCAAGATATCTTTCCTGCTTTCAAGAAAATTAAAACCATTTAATTTTCAATTGCAATTATCTTGCAAGACTACGTTGACCGATTTGTAACTTTATACCTTTGTGTTTTCAAAGGAGATCTCAGTATGTATTTTTAATTGTAGTAAGAAAGATATGAAATACATCATCTTAGAATAAACACAACAAAGAAATTTTGCCCAGAGATGGAAGCACAAAACAGCTCTTAACTGTCAATACTACTACTACATAGAATGGGAAAAAAAAGATGCAGAGTTTGTCTTTTTTCTTCCAGTACAGATGCGACTGGAAAGTAAGAGACAGTATAAAATGAAAATTATAAAAAAGCCACTGCATTCATAAAAATCCTGCATAATGATATTATAGAACAAGATTCCCATCAAGTGTTTCTAAACTAAAAGACTAATTAGCTTTTTTACTTGGTAAAGCATCTGAGGGAGGAACCTTATCCTTATAACCAGTAAAATAACTACTGTATTGTTCATCAGTTATACATAAAAGTATTTACGTTTCTTTCACAGTTCTAGAATTACATGTTTGGAAACCAAACGAGAGGTTAACCTCTCTATTCCTTTCCCAAAAGCTATAACTAAGTTGCTGTAAGTCTCAGGTCTTCACCTTCAGTCTAAGTAGAATCTACTAAAAACATTCCTCATTGGAAAAGTTTCTTTAAACCAACAGTTAAGACAGGATTAACTGTCTAGACTTGGAATATCATCTGTCTTGTGATACGGTTTTAAACACAGCACCATTATAACCATACTAATTAGGAGCTAGCTCCTTTTGTCTACTCAAGGCAAGAGCATCACTCACTGTTAAAGAAAAAAAGTATCTTTAGACCTAGTCAAGTTAGAAGAGTTAAAGAGTAATGAACACCAAACCAATTTATATATTCAGAGCTCCTAAGGGTAGAAGAGCAAAACCTACCACCTGGATACATTTTAAATTCTTACTTTTTAAATATAGGCTATTAATTTTATCACTTTCTATGACTGATGAAATAACCAACAATGGACAACAGATTACAGGTCCTCCTTCTTAAATTGTAACAAACTACAGTAACATCATCAAAATCTTGTCTTATCTTGTTTTTGAACTTGACGATAATTTGAGATAGATAAGAAAGTGAACAATTATCTAGACTATGATGGCATAAAACAATATACAACTACAAATGAGAATAAAATTTTTTAAATCTTCTCTAAACCGGAGCCCACACTATGATATTTTAATATCTATACCCACTGGAAATGTTAGTTTAAATTTTAGAAATAGGATCAATACTATTTTGGCATTCCCATACTTAGCATGATTTGCAAAACTGCTGTCCTTTGCAAGTCTCACCTAAGTTTTACAATACTGCATCTCCATCTAAGCAGTACATGAACCATCACATGAAAGGGAAGATAGGACTCTTTCAAAAAAATATGCAAAACTAACAAACACATTTTACTTGCACAGGATGCAACCTGTGTACTACTTCAATATATTCCTCATTTGTACTTTTGAAACACGTAACTCAAGTGGACACTGATTTACCATAGTTCTCACCTAATATTTTAATTTAAAAAAAAAATAAAGCACTTAAGACAGGCCTGGTAAAAAATTCTTTGTACAACAAAACTGTCTTCAAAGGCTTACAGGTAATCTTAACTATTAAAATTTTCTAACAACCAGCAGAGCTTAAAATCTTGCCTGTATCATTAATACGACATTAAGATTTGTAAGAAGAAATAAAAATAATCTCAATATCTCCTAGCAAGTATATGAGATGTTGTCAAGGTTTCTTTTAAATAACTTGTTTGTTATGCCTTAAAGGTAACAACAGTTTTGTCTTTGAACAACTATAGCAGGTTTTTTTTTTAGTATGAAGGTTATGAGCTGAATTTCAGATCCTCAAGAGATTATGTCAACTTCTGTGGGTATGATTTTTTGGTTATAAAGAAAATGTGAACGATTATGTCATTAGAAATATTAATCTTGCACCATTTAAAAGTCCACTAAAATTAATATTTTAAATAATTCAGAATTTGGAAGAATTAAAAGTGGTTTTTTTTCTTAATCCCCACTCTACCTATGCTGAAAACTTTTTTTTTTCCCCAGAGATGCCTTAAGTTTCATTCTCAGCAATAAATCAAAACTACTATTTGCTCAGTGGAAGCATTTAAACACTGTACCTGTTCCAAAAACAGTGTCCAACAAAATTTGCTTTCGAGAGATTCGCAAATGCTCGTTTATATGGAAGTCACAAGGCCAATAACGTAAGTGGACTTCTTTAGGATATCTCCAAAAGTCTGAATTGGGTTTTATATCTACACCCCCCCCCCCAATTCAATTTTGTTAGAATGCTAAACAAAAAATGCAAAATACTATCATTAAACCTTCATTTACATAAATTTATTTAGAACAGTGCCACAATTCTACAATAATGTACACCACTCCTTAACTAAGTCCCACGAATAGTCCTTACTAAAATTAGTATTAGCATACACACAAAATTAAGACTGTCCTTAAATCAAACTGAAATCAGGACTAGACAGACACTACAGTCTTCAGCATGACATGGATTTCTGTGTTTCTGTTGCTTTCCAACCGAGTATTAACAGCTGTGTGTGCTGAAACTGTACCAAAAGCACAAGGTAATGTGACTCCTAAAACTAATCTGAATTTTAGTGCTATGATAAACTTACCCAAGTTATAGTCTAAAAAGCCAGTATTATTTCCCCTCTGAAGTTTTCCAGATGGCAAAAAAAGCTCATCCAAAAGGCTAAATGACACTTAAGCATATTTTTCTTTCAGGTATGAAAAACTTGAAGATACATAAACAGTTTTAGAACTCCAGTCCATATTATTGCATTTGTAACACAGTATTTGTAAATCAGAAATGTCTCCTGAAAAAAAAATTTAGATTTCAAAGCTTCCCTATTTTAGGAAGTTTCTCTTAGTTTTGGGGGGAATTTTTTATAAATATACTTTAACATATCAACATTAATTGAATTAAAAAATAAAGGTAGAATTTCCTTTGTAATACTGTCTCCTTAAAACAAATCACATATCTGTTTTCACAAATGGAGAAACTGAGTCACAAAGGCAAACTGACTCACTAAAACTCATACAGGAAAACTCTGGAAGATGTCAAAATTCCCAAGAGGTTCTTAATGCATAAACTTTGTGATCTATAAGATATGCTTTAAATTTGAGTATGAGTATTTAAATTTTTATTCTTTATAATCTTACTTCATTCTCCCCCCGGAACGCTTTTTATAAAGTGTACAAAATTACTTTAATTTTAATCTTGAATCAAATGTCTGCTTGAGAGCATCACTGAGGCCATAAAGTCAGACTGCGAAGCTGTGTAGCCCTCTAAGTCATAACGTTAAAAAAATTGTTCACAAGACAAGGAGCGTTAAACCTAGGAACAGGAAAGAAAAAGGCAAAAGGTTTTCAAAAAGACCCATACATACTCTAGAATCTTACCCATGTCCTTTTTAATAACCAGAGTAAGACACAGTTTATTAAAAAAATCTAATCTATATAAATAAGGAAGGCATGATGGGAGCATAAATTACTGGACTACTAACGCATCATTTGGTGGTTGAAATCACTCAGCCTTTGGCCTCAAAACACAGGAAAGGCAAGCATTAACAACAGTCTAAAAGTCTTACTATCTTATTGTTCAACTTCAGGTATACTTTTAATCACACGAGTGCTTCTAAATGGTACCTAAATTAAAATTCTTCAGAGATTGAAAACAGTTTTGCCATTTCAGTACCTCACTTCTGAGTCTTTAAATCCAGAAGGTTCCAAAGCTATGCTAGAATAGAATTCATACCTTATTAAACCAAAAACAAGATTAGACAGTCATACAAAAAAAAAGTGAACTACTAATAATTTTCTTTTTATTGCTTAAAATATGCAGTTTGCAGCCTCCAGAGTTTGTATCAGAGTACACTACACCAACTACCAAATAATAAATCCTTGTGACCTCCCTTCCCCCCACCCAAACATATTTATAGTGGTGATACTAAAAGGTTCATATTTCATTTAGGAAAAAAATTAGAGGTTAGACCTGCACTATCCCTCAGTATTTGTATGTGTATTACCACATATACAATTTATACAACAATATACAAAATAAATTGAAGAAAAAAAATGTAATACCCATATTACATGGTGGCAAAAGAAATTCCACATCTTAATAAAGTAAGAGGTTATAACCTCACATATGTTATTTCTGTATCTTTTAGTAGTCTCAAAATATGAATACACGGAATTACTACCCTGATGTCCAGCAAAGGTATTTCCTGGAAGGTGAACATGACGTTCACAAATGTGATTCCACAAAGAATTTAGCCAACTGTTTTAGTGATCTTAATCCACTACTTATTTTGATAAATATTACTGCTTTTATGTCGCTGATAGGATGGGCGGATGTACAGTACCCATCATAAATGCAGGCTCTTTTCCAAATTATTAAACAGACATACAGATTACCTTACAGCAACCTATACACACCCCTCAAAGAAGCAGCTTGAGTCTGTTGCCTCTTTCCACCCCCCTTTTCCCCGACAAGAGTGGTCTCGTTCACTTGCCTTTCACACACATAACCAATAAAATTAATCAGCTGGAACACAGCATTTTTAAATCGCAGTAAAGCCAAGAGATGCTTTGTACGTTATTTGAAGGGAACAGTCTTTTCATTTAAACATAATAAGACTCTAATATGCTGCAGACAAACGCACTGCATGGGGTGTGGAGGACCCGAGCTGATTAGATTACCACAACATCAGCCTGAGGCCGCCATTTTTAGAATCTCTAAAGGACAAAAGAGGGAAATTAAAAAATTTGCTCCACATTTTTTGAAAAGTAACTTTAAAAGTATAGTGATTATAATCAATTAATCGTGCATTATAAGTACAGCCATGGATATCTCTTTATTTTCTCTGACCTAAGCCCTGAATAACAAAAACGTTTCATTATTATTCCTTTAAGGTACTGTAAATAAACAGACTAAAACATTCCTAAATCTAGATGCAGCACTAAACTTCTCTTTTTAACGACACGTAGTATGTACCATTTTAGGGACCTCAGGGCTTTTAGCCACCGCACATTCCCTAATGGCTGAGTATGGGGGAATACAGGACCTTTATAATCAGGCTATATTATGTTTCTCTACCCTATTTAGTACTACACAGTGAACCGTTTGTTTCTCCTCCCCTATGTCTGCAGCAATAGAGTCTACCCCACCAACATTTATTTCTTTAAGAAAGAGATTAAAACATGCCACCCAAGGAACAGGAACACTGGGTACAGAAACTAAAGCAAGAAAGGGATACACCAATATAACTACTTACACCCTCAAGAAAAGGGGTGGAGAGAATGCTCCCCTTTTAAATTGGTACAGAAACTCTTGAGGACTGCTTTCCGTTTGTCCAGGTTACACCACGAAGCGGAGATATTAGCAGGGAGGGAGGAAAGGAGGCGGGGGTGTCGAAGGCAGCGAGATTAGGCCTATAATGAGCCATTTTAGTACCACAAAGCAAAAAATATACAGGATGGAGGAAGAGAATAGGTTTCCTTAAGCTTCATAAAACTCAATACGCAGTCCCAATAACACACAAACCCATTCTTAAAATCACCAGACTACGGAAGCATATGTTGTCACATAATAGCCCCTTTTGGCTCCTTTTCCAAGCATAATGCATGAATCTGGCATAACTGCCAAAAAATTCTCCTCAGCTCCTCCAGTTACAGTAACCCGCCATATTCACAAGATATAGCGACAGCCTGCCATTTTTAACCAAACCCCACAAAAGCAAGAACAAATTAAAGGCAACTTAAACAGAATTTAAACACATTTCAGGGTGGAAGGGAGTTATACTCGCACCGGTGGTAACGAGACGTTCCCGTCGCATTTCACTCCCTTTTTGCCACCCTCCTCCCCAAAGCACCCACAGCAGAATACGCTTATAATAACCAAAGACTCACCTGTAATGGTCACAGGCCAGGCAGCAGGACCCCTCAGCTGAGCCCCTTCTCTATCCCAACCAAAACAATGCAACAGCCCCACTGCGGATATCCCTACCCTAGACAGGACTGAACCCTCAGCAAGCTCTGCTAAAAGAAAGAAAAGGGAAAAAAAGCAAAGAGGAGACCCCCCTCCCCCCAAACCTAGCTCAGTGCGCAGAACCCTACAGGGACCAGCTCAGAAGCGCCTTTGCCTTGGGACCTGTGTACAAACCCCGCTGCCGCCGCTGCTCCCGTGTCTCCCTCCTTTCAGCCTCCTACGCTCCCTTCTATGTCACTGCCTCTCTGGGAAAATGGCGTCCGTTCTCCCCTCCCTCCCACTGCACGGGGCTCACCCGCCCCGCCTGGCAGGGGCAGGGTTACCAAGGCGAAGCCAAACAGCCGCCATTTTGCTTATGGGCTGGGAGCGCAGCCTGCGCCCGCCGAGCTCTCAGTGTCCATTTTGCAAGAGCGCTTTGCACGTTACGCGGAACAGCTCAGGGTCTGGGCGCGGCCGAGACACCAGACTGCGGCAGGGGCTGGGCAGGGGTCCGTGGGGAGGTGTGGAGGGAAGTAGGGCAGCGGAGGAGGGGCGGCTGCAGCTGGGGCTGGTGCCGGGGGCGATCAGCAGCCCCGGAGGCGCAGACGGCGGGGGAGGGGCAGGGGCTCCGTCCCGGGCTGTTGTGGGACCGAACGCGGGCGGGAGGATGTCTGACTCAGAGCTGCATCCTCCCAGGCAGAAGCGCCAAAACTCCCTCCTCAGCCGCTCTCCCCACCCCACCCCTCCGGCTTCCTCCTCGCGGCCATCGTTACTCTCAGAGTACCAATTCTTTATGAATGTCAACCTCAGGAGTGAATTTTCGCCGTGAAGTACGCGATAGGCCGGCCAGACCCGCCGGATCTCGCACACGCAGAGGAACTTACTTGAGGGGCGGGGAAGAGGGGGGCGAGAAAGGGGAGGGAACGGGAGCTTTGACCGAGACCCGATCAGGGCGATGGTGGGTTTTTGACTGAACCTCCCCTGTCAATAAGGCACTTGAGGCTGAGAATCTTACCCGAAGCGTTCAAGGCTCATATATAAAGCAAGCGGGAGCAAGCATCTTTTCTTAAAGCGAGTGGGACAGCGCTAGCTGAAGGCGTTTCTTTTCTGCAGGGAACGAGACGAGCAGTGAACGAGCCTCGTTTCCCCTTTAGGGAACGGCACTGGGGGAGCAGGTATGGTCTGCTTTTTTCCGGACCAGCGGGAGCTGGCAAAGCGAGAGGCTCGCTCAGAGTTTCAGGGCAGATGCAGCCTCTGCTGTCTTCATCGAGCTCCTCTTCCTTCCGCCATATCCCCTCCCAGCCCCTGTACTGCCTGCACACCGCCCTGCCTCCCCTGCCCGGCTTCAGCCCCTCCAGCGATACGGCTGATTGAGGGAGGGGAGGCGGCGGCTGGGGTTTCATTCGACGCCCACCAGGGGCTGAGCGAGTCTCCTTCAGTGCGCAAACTCGGGGCAGCAGATAAAAGCTGGGCTGGCAGCTCTTACCCTGCCTCGATGGAGCCGCCACAAACGGGTGACTGGAGAAGCAGTTAGCCGCAGCGCCATAGACTAGCGTCCCTCCACACCTTGGGCAGAGAGAGTTTGGGGCTCTAAACAGCTGCTGCTGCGGCAGGAGGGAGCCGAGGTGAAGGGATCTGCTAGCTGGTTGGACGCAGAGGAGGCGGCTGTAATGGGGCATTGAGTCTGAGGGAGGAGGGGGGGCGATTAAACGTCTTGTGATCATGGCGGAGTCTATGGGTGTTTTTTCCTGTCTAACTCTCCTGTGCGTGTGTCTCTTGTTTCTCTCTTTCTCTCTCTCCTTAGGGCGCTTGGCTGGGGCTGCTCGCTCGGGTTCTGCCTGTTGTTGCGCGAAATGGCGGCTGGCGTCTTGGTGGGTTTGGTTGTCGGTTTTTTGTGTAGGTTTTTTTTTTTTTTTTTTTTTTTTTCCTCCTTCCCCCTCCTATTCCCCTCCCCCTACTTGTGCCTTGGCTGCGGCTCCGCAGCGAACCGCGGCGGAGACTGAGTCAGGAGGGGGGGAGGGAGCTGCGCGGGAGCCAATAGTCGGGCCGGCCGGGCCAGCCCAGCGCGCCCTGATTGGCTGGCGCTGACATCATCCTGCAGCAGGGGCAGCCGCAGCTGGGCAGGGTTGGGGAGCTGCCGGGGGAGGCTGGTGCAAAGGGAGAAAACGGGCGCCATGATCCCAGCGCGAGGGAGGACTTCACGGGCGGGGGATCCCCGACGAGCTGGTGGAAAGGAAAGCAGGACCCGGCCTTGGCTTCTCCTTCCCAAGCAGTGCTGGGGGCTGTGAGGAGAGGAGCGGGGGAAGAGCGAGAGAGGAGCAACCCGTGCCTGCTTTTGTAACTGCGTCAGTACAAGATGGCGCAGGGTCTCCCTGGAGAGGGAAGGGAGTTGCACGTCCGCCGGAGGTCATGTGACCGCGTTGCATTCTTGTGGAGTTTGGCGGCAGCCCAAGCTGGCTGAGGCGGCGGCGGCCGCCGGGGAGAGTCCCGCTGCCCTCCCCCCTCCGCGCACCGCGCCGTCCCTGCCGCGCTGCTTCCCATTTCCCTTCCCCCATTAACCTTAGGCACGAGGGTGTAGCTGCCGCTGAGGAAGGTTCTCGCTTCTCTCCGTATTCTCCACCCATCGCCAGGGTGTAGCCGCTCTCGGGGGAAGCTTTTCCATTCCGCCCCCTCTCTGCGTCAAGGCTTCACCCACCGCAGGGGAAAGTTTCCCCCTCGGCGCCTACTCGCTCCGCGCGGGTGTGGGAGCAGGCGGTGGCGCGGCTCCTGTGCTGGGCCTTCCCGCGGCCGGGCGCACTAACGTAAATGGCACCCGCGCCCGCTCGGCCTCCCCTTCTCGTGTACGAGAGCACTTTTATCTGTAAGTTAGGCTCCCCGGAATCCTAGAGCGGTTCTTTCTGAAAGAGTCGGTTTAAAGCGATGTTTTAAATGACCTCATTAAAACAGCTGAGGAAAATGTACAGGCTATGCGGACTTGTTCTTCTGACGAGGAGGTCGTCGCATTTTCAGTGTTGCTTTGCTGGGGGTACGGGATGGGGGGGGCCTATGGAAAAGTCTGCACGCTTTTAATGACTTGTTTGAACAGAACTATGTTATGGGAAAAACGGATCGATGTTCTTTTATTTGTATGTTGTTGGATCCTGTTGTAAGAGTTGAGAAGCTTTTCTGTGGGGTAATGCAGCATGTATTACAAAGTTAGGCCGCGAATGGCCTGCCTTTTTAACACTGGTATTTAAGTATATACTTAGTGCAGATGAAAACCATGGTATGCAAATATTGTGAAAATGCCCCATGTCTTACTTTCTGAGGTTTATAGGAAAATGAACTTGTCACACAGGTCTGGGTAGGCTTGAAAGCTTGGCAGATCGATTTTTCTGGGTCTTTTTAAATTTCAGTACTCTGACGGGGAGGCGAAGAATGTACGTTTTCCAATCCTAACACTTTTCCTTTTTTCTTAATGCAAGTTGTGTTACTGTTTGGGTGGGGTTCTCTTGTTTTCAGAGCAATTCAGTGCTAGTTCAGGTCTTGTTCTTGCTTGGCAGGGTGTAAATTTAGCCTCTGCATCTAACCCAGTGAACAAATTAACAGTTAAAATTGATGATGCTTTAAGGGTGGTGGTTTGTTCCATTTGTAAACGTTTCACAGTACTTTTTCTGGTTTTAGTCTGTCCCCTGATAGATTTTTTTTTTTTTTCTTCTTTTCCCTCCACAGTATTAACCTGGCAGGGGATAAAGCTTGAATATTTGTTGAATGTGTTGTGTGAGAGACTACTGTAATGAAAGTGACTGAGTATGTGATTAATATAGAAGACTCCTGTATAATAGATGGTACTTTATACATGTTACATAAGTAATATAGTGAGGTGCAGTCTGGTTACATAAGAACTGACTGGGGACTTGGGAGTCTACTGTAAGTAGTCCATATTAGTTGCAGTTACAGCCTGCAGGCCATCTCAATGTTGGGGGGGGAGGGGTGGAACAGGGTTGGAAGCATCTAATAGTGCTACATTTTTCCTTTATAGGTTAAATAAAGGATACCAGGAAAGAAATGGAGGAGACAGTAATTAAGGATGACATAGTGTGAAGTTCTTGAAAATCTGGCATCTGATTTGAGTCTAGCTTTTAGGATATAAGCTCTGCTTCCTAAAAGAACAGTTCCCCTTCCCCCACTTTTTGAGCATTAGATGGTAGCTGTCAGCTGGGCATTGCACAAACCATTTTTTTTCTGTGCAGACTACTATAAAGAGCAGGATTCTTGAGTCCTAGAGGTTAAAAAAAAAAAAAGAAAATCTTAGTGGAAATAGTGTTATGAGGTGGCAGTTGGTTTGTTGACCAAATGTTAAAGTGACTGGATTACTGATTCTTGTGTAGGCATAGTATGACACAAGGTAAATACTCCCTTTGTAATGGAAGCTTCCAGAGAGGCTTTCAGTGTACAATGATTCTTTTGATAAAGAACAGATTTATTTGGGACCTGACATTGTGACTATTTCCTTGCAGATGTGTTAAATTAAGAACACTGATTTGAACTGAAGATGAGGGGGAAAAAAAAAAAGTTTCTATTTTATTAGTACTTGCATTTAGGCACGTATTCTATAATTATGAAAAGGGAGTAGTTGCTTACCTCACTGTAAGGGAGCAGTTTGAATGCTTATGTTAGTTTGTATAGAAGGCCTGGAAATGAAAATCTTAACTATGGCTGCTAGAGCTTTAATTCGTAAAGCACCCTTTTAGGTAGTTCATTAATACCAGATTTTGCTTGAAAACCAAGAAGTGAACTACTTCAATTTCTCTGTGTAACTGGTAGCTTATTGCAGTAGTACTTGAATTGAGGTGTCTATGCTTTTATGGAGCTATAGAAAAGAAGGCAAGTTTTAATGAGCTCATAATATTTTCTTGTTTGTTTCAAGGTTGTTTTATTAACTAATACTGCTTCCCTGAGAAGAGCTATTTCCAAAGAAACTGTAGCTCCAGCAGTGTTGCAGTGCTGTCTGAAAACAATGTCTGATGCATTCTGAACTTCAGCTGCAGGAGATGCGTAAAAGCCAAATGCGCATACTATGAGATGGAAACCTCTGGGGGAGGGGATTTGCCCGAAGGCGAGTCTGATGCAAGCAGTGTCTTAGTCTGGAAGGTGAGGGGAAGGAAGGGAGCTGTAGGATTGGGAGAATGGGTAAAAACAGGCATGTAGCTTGCATTTATGGTAGCCTAGCAGGAAGAGAAGCAGCTTCTACTGAACTACAATTTCTTTTCTTATAATAAGGATATTTCAGTTAGCTGGACATTATCCAGCAGCTAGCCTTATGGTTCTGACTTGCCATGATAGCTTGTCTGTGCATGTATATATGGTCTGTGCCTTTGCTTTAAACACTGTTTACCTTTAGCCTTACAAAGGGACTGACAGGAGTTCAAGGGTATCTAGGGGAGAAAGGACAGAGATACTAACAGTGTAATAGATCTGAGTATGCGTTAATGCCATAGTTGAAACAGTTGAAGTGGTGCTCATGCTGAAATATGATCCTACACCTTTCCCAGCTGTTCATTCTTGCTTCTGCACCACGGCTTTTTTGATGGTGCAAGTGATCATGTGGGAAGTAGAAGAGATGGATCTGACATAAGCCTAATTGTAATGGATGGTTTGCTAATGTGAGGTATTCATTACATGGCTTCATAAACAGTCCTGCTTGAACAGTAGTAGGAAGAAGCAGCTACGGGGAGAATGGAGATGTGCAGGTTTTAACTGTTAGTGAAATTAGGTACATTTTTTCCTCAGCAAAGATGCAATTATCAGGGAATTTTGAGAGGTGACTCTTAAAGGCACTTGGCTAGTGCCTTTCACTGTTTATGGAGTAAAGCACACTGAAAAAGAAAAGCCTGAAACTAAGAGTATGTGAGGCACTGCTAGATATTTTTGCAGTTGTAGGTGGCAAGATCATTTCATATTAATTGAATTGATAGCCTACAAAAATAAGTGAAGTGTTACTTCTCAGCTGTAGCCTAGTTAAGTGTTTGCAGGATTTTGGACTTGAGCTTATTTTGTTGGAATAGGATAAAACTTGGAATAGACTTGCTTTTGACAGAAGTGGCTGAAAAGCTAATAGCTGGGTTATTCAGTGAAGAATTAATCTTACTGGATGAGTTCTGAGCTAATCTTAAAAAAAAAAAAGTGGTACCTGTGGGTCACAGTGGTCACTAGTCAAATGCATATGCATTATCTGCATGTAGTAGAGCAGGTCTAGTGACTTCTGACCAGTTTATCCATCTGGATGTGGAAAGATGGTATTTAAGGCTTGAATGGCAGCAGGACAGGGCAGGAGCTTCCTTTGCACATCACTTCTGGCTTTGTGTTATGGTGAGCTTTTCTGAAGAAGTTGGGACTAGTAGGGTTTTTCTCTAGATGGAAAACAAGTTATTGGCTGGTTCTACAATTCTTAACAGTTGAGTTCCTCACTTAAAGAAACAAGTTTAAAGATGGTGTGTGTCCTGCTAATCCCAGGATTAGTGGGAATTTGTACTGAGTCCAGCTCACTGGTATGACCTTTGGGTAGTAAAGTGGGGCAGTGGCTTGTTTTCTCCTTCTAGCATGACCTTGTTATTTGAAGTAGACTTTCTGTTGAACTTCCAGTTGCTTTGGAGAGCAGTATTAAGCTCTGTAATTACTTTCATAAGTGAGGTACTGCTCTGACCTGATCATAATACACCATTAGCCCTGAAGCCCTGTCAATGACAGTGCTTTGATGGAGATGCTGAAAAAACCCCAGCAATTGAATGATTCCTCAGTCAGTGTTAAGATGCAGGCAGTGTAAGCATAATGGTGGTTTATGAGGATCTCTAGGAAGAAAACAGGGGATAATACTACTACTTGCTGAGAAGTTGGGCTGTGCCAGAGTCAGGAAGCTGCTGAACTGTGGGCTCCAGCATCCCGGAATGCAGCTGGAGGTGGTCTTGTCACAGGGAAGGTGAGTGTTTGCATTGCTTGTAAGCTTGGAAACCAAACAGAACTTAGCTGCTGTATTTGTGTGGGTAAGTGTTGGATTAAGGAAGTTCCTTATCTCTGCTGAAAGTTCTTGCTGTGACTTGTTTTGAAGACTGCTGTAGTCCTACTCAGTGTGGCCTAGTAGGACTCAAACCAGTTTCAGAAGTACTGAAGTCTGACAGCAGAATGCTGTTCTCAGAATGGGTAGCTTTCTGAGATTGAGTATCACTGGCTGTAATAATGGGTCTGTTTCCTGCAAGCTTCAGTAGGCTGGCAACTAATGAAGCTTTGTATCGGTGGAGTTAAATTCTTGGTATCTAATCTACAGAAATTAGTATGTCTTTGTCTGGTTGGTTGTCATGTGTATGGATCTTTGATAGCTGCTTGATGCAGTGTTAGTACAACTGCTATAGACCAACCAAATATGAGTCTGAAGCTACTTAGTGTGACAGATCTGGAGTGTGTCAAAACCAGTGCAGGGGGCACAAGAATAATTTAAGCTGAAGAGCTATCTGGAAAACGAGTATTAGCATCCAATTATTGTGCTAAACTTGCTCTTTTCCTGCCTTTCTTTATCAGGTGTTAGGTGACTGTCATGTGATTCCCCAAATTTAAGTGAAGTGGTTTTTTTTAAAAAAAAACCACACACACAAAAACCCAAACCCCACCAAAAAACTGGAGGTGCAGAGCTATGCTGCTTTATTAGTGCAGGCAAAGCAATCCCTTAAACAGACTCTGAGATTATAGCAGGTCATGAGATTGAGATAGTAATTTAGTGTCTAATCTAAGAGGTCTTTTACCACCTTTATTCCCTGGTAAGTGCTAAACTGTGCAGTGGTTGTACTGCTTCATTTTGGGACACAGTGTTTGTGGCCAAATGTTGTTGGGCTGATGATAGATTGCTTGATGTAGTCTTACCTGCTGAGACAGGGTAAATTGTCTCAAATTCAATCTGGGGGAACTATAGGCTTTCCAATTGGAAAACTTCATAAGAACATGTTACTTATTGTCATTGTCACAGCTATCATTTAGAAGACTACTCTTCACAAAATGAGAACTGTTGCCTTTATCAGGGTGGTGCTACTCTTTGAATTCATCTGCAAAGCTGTGCTCCATTACCACAGCATTTATATGTTGGAGCAAGCTCATAAGCTTATAAAGGCATGCTGGGCAGTTGTCAGATCCTATTTTTAAACTGTTTCTGAGAAACACTTCTGTCTCCTATCTCTGTACAAGCATAGCAAAGGCTGTCCTTCATGTAGGAGCCACAGTGTCTGGTCTCAGCTAACAGCAAATTTTGAATGTGTGTCCACCTCAGAAATAGTACAGTTGAATCTGCACTGACTTCTGTTGGGGAGGGGAAATGACAATGACTAGGAAATAGTGGTAGTGGGCTATTGAGTCTTTGGCTATAACTAGCTATAATAAAAGATACAGATCTGTAGTGCTTGAAAGGCTAGCCAAACTTTAATAGGAATCCTGATGGCTAGTGTCAAAGCACCTGCTTTGCTATACTTAATGGAGTCCAAGAGTTGAGAGCTGGAGCGCCTTAAATGGTATCTGTTCTGGTGAATCTTAAATGTAGTGGCTTTGCTTAACAATCTGCTACTGAGTTGCAGTAACACATTTACTACAATTATGTGATACTGCTGTACACTACCTTTAAATTTCCACTAGCATAGGAAGATTGCATAAAAATGCAACTGACTTCTGTATGCAGTAGGGCTAGTATTTTAAGGTTTTTCCTCCCTGTGTCCAAGTCCATCTACTTCAGACTAGGCTTGAAATACAAACACTGAATATGGTGTGAATGTATTCTTGCTAGACTAGGGAGGGAATTCCAAAATTAAAGGACCCCTTCAGAGAATATATATTATGTAGTTTGGGGCAAAAATAAAGAATACTGATGAAGCATTTAGACTTGGTTTTGTTTGTCTTTTAAAACTGTCAGGCAGGGATATTTCAAACTGGGCTAATAAGTACTGTGAACAGGAAGAAAAAAGTCCATGCTGCTGTAAGATGAATTATACAGTGCAAAATAAACCTACAGAGTTCTACATTTCTTGGAGCTCTTTCAAGAGACACCTAAAACACTGCAGTTGCTGCTAGTGTAGACCTAATTGATGGGAGGGAATCACAATTTCAAAACATTATTGAGACTACCCTAAAGGCTGTATCTAAGCCTGCACTACTAAGAGTTGGCAGTGCAGGGTCTTCTGTTTTCTTTTCTAGAATAGGCAAGCTGCTCCTCCATGCTTTCCTGCAGACAGTGCACTACAAATACTATTGGCCTCAGAAGAGCAGCTGTTAGCTGAATTGGTTTGTCTTGTCTTCTGTTTCAGTGGTATGACTACTTAATAATCCTGTTCCCATTTAAGAAAATTGGAGTAGTTAGTGGATATCAAGGAGAAGAGCAGCTATCTAAACTTTGCCTTGTAGGCCAAGTGATGGTGCCTGCATGAGGGAGAAAAACTTATCATTGGACCTGTTGTTACCTCATCCTACAGCTAGCAAAGCAAGGTAATATATTTGAAGGGTATGATACTTTACGCACTTGATCTCCTGTTTAAGTCTGGCTTCAACATGCTCTTTAACTTAAGTAATGCAATAATACTGTAACATGTGTTTCCTCACTCAAAACAAAAACCCCTCAACTCCAAACATTTGTGTAACCTAGCAAGAATACTCATATACTTGGGTCCTCTTCTGTTCAGGTTAATAGCTCTGCCTTACTTAGTCTGATCAGAACTGTAGGCTTATGTCTCAAATTTCTCATATGACTAATCCTTGCATTCTTTCAATATATTTTTGTAAATAGCATATTACAAGCAGGGATTGAGCCGTCTACAAATGCTCCTCGATAAGTGATGACTTGCTGGAAGGTGCTTGTGCATGTCTCTAGGTACTGCATAAAGCTTGGATTTTTTTTTTTTTTGCTGTAGACAGCCTATGTATTTAACAGCAAGTGTCTTTCTCTGGATGCCTCTTTTTGCTTGAATAGTGTTGAGCAACAATTATGTACTGATTGCACTCAGTACAAGTAAACCCTACATCCTGTTTAGAATAGGATGTACATATTAACAAGTGTAAAACATCTGTTGCATCTTCCTAGAAATAGCATGATGCAGTCTTAGATATTTCAGCTTCACAGCTGTTCAGAAGCCATTCCCTATTAAAATCCAAAGCCTTTAAAGGGATGTCTGAAGTAACAGTTTAAAATAGGTAGTGGGTTTTTCTTACATGGTGCAAGAGTGAGTATTATTTTGGAGTTGGTACTCTTTACCCTTCTGCATCATCACTCCCCACTATACTAACAGACCATCAAAGAGCAAAAAAACTGAACTGGGTGTCCAAAGAGATAGGTCCAGTAGACCTTGGTTTTCCTTATGTGCCTTTCTAAGATTCTTGGTTGAATATGCCCAGTTGGCACTGGAGTGAAAGAGATGCTGCTTTACTGCTTAAACACTTTTACTCTAGCTCATAAGCTGAAATCTTGCTCTGCTTGTCATATGATAAATAAAGATGAGATGCTTCATTAATTTGCTTTTCCCTTACACAAGTCTAATGTAAGCACTGGTATCTTTTAATGCGTATTTTTTGAGTCCCATTAAGCAGGAGCATGTCTGACTTTGTAATATCTTTTTGAAACTCCTTTAGTATCAAATACTCAGTGCTCAACTAGAAATGCTTGAAGTGAACTCCTGGCCTTTCTGACTGTTGTAGGAAAAAATAAGAATTTAATATGTTCTTCTGTAAACAAGCTTCACAACATACACCTGAGATCTCTTTAGCCTGTTTAAAGTAGCTATTCTTCAGTCTGTGTAAGCTAAAATAAACCATGAAATACCAGCAGGTGTGAATGACCATGCTTACAATTACAGGTGACAAAAGGGAGGGTGATGGAGGCCTCTAAAGGTAACAGCAGCCTTGTAGGGTGAGGAATGAAGGAATAGATGGGTAGAAGCAAAGGGTGTATTCCTGACATTAACCAGAGAATAGTCACAGCAAAAGTATTCTCATCAGCATTTGTGGATTTTTTTTTTTTTTTTAAGTGTTGCCCACTTAAAAAAAAAAAAAAAAAAAGAGGGGTGTGTGGGGGGAGAGGGGGGTGGAGGGAAAAGGCAGCCTGAGTCCAGTACATCATTAGAGGTCCTGCCCCTAACTGCAGCAAAAGGCTGGACTATGAGAAAGAAGCCTGAGAGCTCACTGTCTTGGTTGGAAAATAAGCAGGCCTAACCTGTAGTTCTGGAACAATATACAACTTTAAAGTAGCTCAAGGTTATGTCTAGAGTAGATCATAGAAAGTATGAAAACAGAGGCATTGTATGCAACTACAGAATTCTGAAAGACCAGTTTAGAGGGGGATCTGCATATGAATAACATCCCTATTTCTAACAGTTGTGCTGTGTCCTGTATCACATGATTGTGAGCTGTTGTGCAACAGGAAAGCCTGGCTTTTTTTCCATTCATCTTACGGAGTTTGTGGAGGGAAACACAGATTGGATTTGTATTTAACTATAACTTCCTTCCTGTTGGGAACTCACATCTGAACTATTACAGATTTCTGGCCATGTGGTATACTTTGGTTTCCTGCCCATATATGAAATTTGAGTAAGCCTTGGAGTCTCAGGGTGGAGAGGGTGGCTGGGAGACATCTTTGTGTTGAATTAGAAAGTCATTCCATGGTTGTCCCCTCATCCAGCTTTCTGGATGGGTAGAACCAGGTGTACTAGGGTATATCACAATCAACTGGTAATACGTATACACTAACAATATAGCATGTAATACCTACTTAAGCTTTTTTTATTCACAAACGAGTACTCTTACTTTCAAAACTTAAGATAGTCTTGCTATATCTGATACTGTTATTTCTAAACATCAAAAGAAAATGACTGGGCTGGAGGCTAGCTCAGAATGGCAATTCTAGGCCTAAATTTCCACCTGCCTACCAGACTTCTCCAAAATCAGCATGCAGGTTTCCAGTGCAATAAATGGATAGTGTGAAGCACATACAGAAGCTGTGGAAACTGGCCGAAGAATGAGGAAGATTGCTCAAGAATGAGCAGCACAGAAAAGGAAAGTGCTTATTTGTAAATAGGTCTGCCTTTTACTCTTGAATCCTGTTTTGGAACTAGATGTTCATGCCCAATCTCCTTTTGTAGCTTTATGAAAGAGAAGAAGCTCTAACCACCAAATCAGTAGCCTTGTTAAATGCAGGAGAACTGGAATATGAAGCCTGTAAGCATGCCTCTAAAGTCTTTCAGGTGCTCTCTATGACTTGGTTTGTCTACATGGCATAATCAATTTCTTGTTTTTTACAGCTCTCAATTACTAGGAATTTAACTTCCATGTTTATAGATGGAAGTAGAAAGAACATGATTTAGTGTGGTCTGATTCTATATGGTCATGGAAAAATCTGTCTAGTGGCAGCTGGATGTATGTAATTTTTTATAACTTTTGTGTAATGTATGTGATTTATTTTTTTCCTAGCTGTTTACTCATGCTGTTTTTATAAACTTCAGGTTTTCTTCAGAACGTTGTACCCAACTTAAATATAGAGGTGTTTTTCCTTTGTTTTCTGGTGTGAAAGAAACATAAACCTGTCAATTTTTTCATGACAGAGCAAGAGGTGCTTGAAGGACGGGGAAGCTAGTGCTTGAGTTCACAAGTCAGAATAGTCTTGTAGTTGCTGCTTAACTGACTTCTAAGATACTGGCAGAAAAAAAGCTATGGTTTAAAAACACAGCTGGCAACAGGGTCATGTCTGCCCTCAGAAAAGTAAACTTTCCTGCCACAATCTCCTCATCTGTTTGGATAATGATAAAAAGATACTGGGCAAAAACCAAGAGTTCTGTGACTGTTTGCCCAGAGTATAAATATTTCAGGCTTTATTGAGTGCTTCTGTGGCTTAAATGTTGCAGCAATGCTGTCTCAGTTATTTTTAGGTTTGGGGAGCAGGAAGAGTGCTTGTTTCCTGTCTTCCCCTCCCCCAAAAACCTTGGGGACCTTAGACAAGGGGAAGAAAAGTAGCAACTCTGAGCTGGTTTATCAGCTCCAATTGAACAATGTCGGTACATTTCCTGACCTCTTTTGTGGAAGGGGTACTACAGCCACTGCAGTTATGTTGCAGCAGTTTGACAGTGTGCTTTTGAACCAACACAAAGGTTCAACACAGCTAACTCTCTGACTCTCAACTGAAAGGAGAAGGCTCACTTGTTACTTGTATATGGATAGTCCCCAAAACATGGCTGTTAAAGCTCTTAACTAGAATTATTCCTTCTCCAGTTGCTGTCATGGGAACTTTGATGCTATGCACAGGCATGACTAACATGAGAAATCAGTGGAACTGAATACTCCAGTGCTGCTTAGTCATTATAACATTAATATATTTAGGTAACAGCCATTAATGTCTTCACATCAACTGTTACTTCTCTTCTTATCCATAGTTACTAATTACTCCTACATGTAGGTTTCGGTACATATCCATGCTATAACTCAAAGGAATATGGTAACGTGGTAACAGTACCTGTCTAGTTTGAGCTATGGCAAACTGCTTCTGCTTCATAAAAAAAAAAAAAAAAAAAAAAAAAAAACAAAAAAACAACAAAAAAAAAAAAACAAAAAAAAAAAACAACCCATCCCTGAATTGCTACCTTGATCCAGAGACATAAACACATAGTAGTGCCTTGGATTTTCTCCTAAGGGAGAAATGCGAAACATGCATGTGGCCCTGGCTACTGTAAAAACTGTGTAAGACCACAGTTTTTTTGTTGTACAAGTTTATTGGCAGCAGTACACAGGTGTTAAATTTGTGAGGAAAAGCAGCTGGGGCTATTGTGTACATCTCATTATATTTGCAATCACTGTGCACATACCCTCAGTATAAATAATCTCCCTGACAAAAATCAGTCTGCAGCAATCCACCTAAAAGTATGAAGCTTCTTGGCACTGAGGTGTGTGCAGAACAGGCCCAGAATCACTCGGGCAAGAAGCAGATAAATGTTAGCTTTGGAATGCAGAAGTGCCCCCATGTGTGAAGCAAAGATACAAACAGCAGGCTTGTCCTAGCATGCTCCTCTGGCAGCTACACAGAAATGTCACTACTGTGTAGAAATGTGCTTTCCCTCCAGTCTTCTGTGTGTTTTCCACTTAGCAATGGTGGTCATGCTCTGTTTGGGGACGTTGGTTTGCAGTTTGGTCTGAGTTTTTGTTTCATTTGAAAGTTAGGATTTTAGAAAACTGAGCAGATCTCAGCTGGTTACTTCTTCACACTGAAGCAAAAATTTCATGCTTGGAAAACTAGCTGTGTATGAAAGGATACTGATTGAGAATACAATTTTCAAAATCTTGAACTCTGGAAAAAATGGAGTGTCTGCTTACAGAAAGACTTGCAACCTCTTGCATCACTAGGCACAGACAGTAAAACCTTAATCTCCTGATGTCTGAATCATGCTCATTCAGTTAAAAAGACATAGCAACGTGGTCACCTGACTAGTGAGAAAGTTGAGTAATTCCATTTGCCCTCAAATACATTTTTAATGGGCAGATGAAAATCAAGAATTCTGTTGCTAGTTAAACTTTTTAATCAGTAATTCTACAGGCTTGTTGTGCAGTTTGCTTTGCAGGAATTCTCATTTCTGTGCAGTAATTTAATACGAAATTAGTAATAAACTAACAGCTGTGTGAGCACTTAGTTGGACATTAGTAGAACTGCCCATATCAAAAGATAAAAAGCAACCACTTGTTATTAAACAGAACATAAACATAAGCTAAAGCAGTGAATCACATGAAGGACAAGGACTTAAGTCAACAATATGTTCCCTTCAAACGTAAGGGTCTGCTAGCTGCACACATGTCCTTTGTGGGTATTGAAAGGTCCAAACATAATCAGGGCTGGTAGCACCACCTATTGTTCTTGGTAAGTTTTAGTTTCCCTAAGTCCCAGTGATAAAGTTGTAGGTAGTAGAATTGGGGGCGTGGGGGGAATCATACTGCAGTTCTCAGTTTTATGCTTTATAATAAAGCCTCTTGCAGCTTGTTTGAGAACTCACCAAAAAGCTTGTCCAAGTTATGTTCCTTTCATGGGAAAAGTGTATCTAAGTAGTGGGTGGGGGTTTTGGATGGGTGTGGTTTCAGAAGTTTATGTTTCAAAATGAGCCTTTCACAATTCCTGATGCTGGTCAGATTATACATATGGTAGACATGTGAAAGAGATGTCATTTAGCCACATACAATGTAGCCTGTTGACATGTATCTCTTAGAGACTGAGAATTAACTAGAAGCCTTGGGTAAATTCTTCATATAATGGTCACTGTGGACTGCTCTCAGCTGAGTGTATGAGCATGTATTACTGTTAATTGCTTCGAATTCCACTAACATCTGAGCAGAAAAGAAGAAACCACTTGGTTAAAGCTTTTTTTTTGTTATTGAAAGATCAGTAATAGCAGGAAGCAAGTGGTAGATGGATATATAGATATATATTTACACATAAGAAAACCAAAGGGAGTACATATTAAGATGAAATTAAGGACTTCCAGAATTGAAGGCAGCACTGACAGCTAGAGAAGGGAGGGGAGTTGGTGAGATGAGAGGATATCAAGCAGGACAGTGGTGAGCTAATCCAAGAGTAAGAGGAGGACCTGTGGTGAGGAGAGCCATCTTTGGCAGCAGTGGAAGAAAAGGAAGTCTTACATGAAGACCTGCTGAATCTTAACGGCTGTTACCTTATGACACCTGCCATCAAGAAGTCAGGGTAGAAGTCTGCTGGATCTGGAAGCGTGGGATTGACAGAACGGAGGCAACTGGTGGGCTTTAGCTTGGCCTAGGATCTGGAGGAGTCATTGAGGTGTTACAGCTAATGGGAAGAAAGAATAACCAGTTGGATATTAAACGAACAAAGTAAAGAGTGATGAGCAGTAGGACCGTGTTGATGGTGATGAATGCAACTCTGTGTTGGAACACTGACAGCTTCTTAATGAGCCCTAACTGGGAAGTGGTATGTCAGGACTTGTTGTGGGTGTGAGAGGCAATAGTGGCTTGAGGTGTTCTCTCCAGTTGCTCTTCACTGCTCCTGTGCGTTATTGTTCTGACACCAGAGTGTAGAGCTCCATCACCTCAGTTGTGCTGATCATTTGTGAGGGTATGCTGTGAGCAAGGGGTTGATCTGTTTAATAAGGAGATCGCTTTCTCCCACCCCTGAATTTAATTTTTTAGTGCGGATCTAAGATTCATCAAAGTGGAGGGGGAGCTAATGTAGTATGTGAAACAGAATCCCTCCAGGCCTGTATTGCTGCAGAAACACCTTTCCTCCTTTTTTTTCCACTTGTGTTTAAACTGTATAAGTGGATTTTCAGAGCACATCGCTGCCTCGTGTCGAGGGCATAGGTAACAAGAAACTAGTAACTGGTGATTCATGAAAAATTTGGCTTGAGGAATTTTGTTACATAGGAATTCTAAGGCAGAGACAGGGGGCAAAGTCTCATTAAAGGCATCTTGTTAAATATTACTATGAGATGCTCTTAACTGTAGTCTTACTAGTTTGTCATAATTTAACAAAACTATTCCTGCAGGAAATAAAGCAGGGATCTTTTACTGATAGCATGACAGATAAATTAGGCAACAGTATGTGGACTGTAATTACAAACTTTCTGGAATATGGAGGTCCAGTGGCCTGGGCAGTCTGTTCTGACATTTTTCAACTTTCCCCTGCTTGATTTCATAATGTTACAAAACATAATAGAGATGAGTAGAACTGGATTTTCTGCAAGTGTTTCTTCTGAGCATCAAACATTTTTCACTTTAATTTCATGGATTAAAACAATGCAATTAAAAGAATGAGTTTAATGACAGAGCAAATCTTACTTTTGTAGACCTTTTTCTCCCACCCTCCCCCTTGCCTTTCCATGGTAACTCCAGTACCTCACGAGTTACTAGTAATGCTGGCAGAGACTAATGTTTACAACTCAGTCCGTTTTTTGAATACAGGCTTCAGTCTTCTCTAGCAAATTAAAACCAGATGGGAACTGCAGGGAGCAGAATGGAATTTAATTCTGTTTGTGGCTTGTGATGTTAACAAAATTCTTTGGGTATTTTCATTGTTATTTTGCCTAGAAAATGGCTTGTACCTTCCTTCTGTCTAGTCATTGTTATGTGCAGTCTTAGTCCAGTGTGCTGGGGTAACTGCTGTAACCCTTCACTGAGGTGCGTTGCTTTACTTCCATTACAGTGATAGACTTATGTTGTAAGCATATTACGTTGATAACTTTTTTTTTCCCCCAAGTAAAATGATCAAAAACTAGTAAATCCATCCAGAAAAGTATCTTTCCTCTGCTGTTCTTGCACAGCTGGTGGAGGTGAAATGCATTTGTTTTGCAACATTTAACAAGTCTTTCTCTTTCCTCCCTCAAACTACCCTTGCTGAAAGTACACTAGAGGAATACTTGGTGGAATTTGAAGGAGACAGGCTCACCCAAAACTGAAGTGGTCCTAGGATCTGTAATGCAAACAGGATAAGGGTTTTTTTTTTTTTTTTATGTAGTTAATGCTGTGCTTTTTACACTGGTTGGTGCCATGTCAGAGGAGAAGACTTAATGTGTTGAATCGCAGAAACGTTGCTTCCTGCTGGGGTTTGGGATTTCCTTGCAGCTCTCGCCTCCATAGCTGCAGGAGCTGTTTTTGCGTAGTGCATGTACTCAGGCAGGAACTTACTGGAGATGAAGACAGAAGCCAGACAGTTCTGTGCAGAATGTAATAGTTTCTGACTCAAATTGTGTGGTAATTGTCAAAATATCATAGGGTGTGGTAGGGATTGGTGTGTCTAATGTTGCTGAGGATTTATCCTGTTGTAATTTGCCTAAAAGAATATCATATGCTAATCCAATTAACATATGAAAGTGGGGGAAAGATTTCTTGTTGTTTTGTAGCCATTTGAAACATGATAGTGTGCAAAAATAAATTTCAGTATGCTGGAGGATTGTGGGGTTTTTTTCCCAATCTTAACTTCCATTCTTTCTGATTTCCCCTAGAAAGAAAGAAAAGCTACTTGCAGAAGAAAAACATGTAGCTTCAAAAAGATAAACTTGGAAAACTGAGAGCACTAGAAATATGATAAAACTAGAAGAGAAGTATTCCTAGCAGTTCATTATGGTACTGAACTTTTTGTGTCAAATACAAGATTTGTGGTTTTATTATGAACACAAACTTTAAGAGAATTCATGTGAACTCTACTTCTTCAGTGATTGTTCTTGATAAGCCAAGTCTTACAGCTTCAGGAGGCAAACAGGAAAGGGAGGGTAGTCAAGTTTCAAGCAGGTAACTCAAGTTAACTAAATCTTTAAAAGGAAGAATATAACCAGTACTAGTTCCTTTTCTTGGTGATCACTTTAAGTCTTACACTTCTGTAGTGCAGTGACATGCCTTCAAATGCTTAGAAATACTGGCCTGCTGTTTACTGGGAAGAGTATTCCTCTGAGACTTAAATTCAAGGCCCAATCTAAGGAAAGACTGTAGTGCCTTTGTTGTGCTGTCTCTACGATACAGCACTGGTGTTTGTGATGGAAATATTTCCGTGGTAGAAGTTGTTCCTTTTTTCAGGCAATCTATTAGATAAATGGGAATGCTTCTGAAATAAATGCAAAAACCCTTGCGTGAGCTTTCTGAATGAGAAATAGTGTGAGACTGCATTACTCCTGTGTGCACTTTTTATCATATCCTACTTCAGATCTCCTGTTTTTCTACACTGCTGTGCCAGAGGAGAGCTCTGGAGGAAGCCATTTCTCTCCCATGTTTTAACCTCTGCTGTACTTGGTCCAGTCCTTGTACATCAAACAGTTTCTTGTGGTACATTATCTTCTGGTGCTGCTTGGAGGATGGGGAAAGAGTTGATCTTGGTGAAGTGTCTGGAATAAGGGACTTCAAAGGGCTGCCTGAACTTGTTAAATCTAGTGTCTTAGAATCAGAGCATCTAGAAAAGCATACTTATTAGGATAATCTGAATGTGTTTCACTTTTTAAGTCCTTCCCAGTGCATTCCATGACAATGTTTCCAATGCCTTTGAGTTTTTGTCTCTGGGCTGTAGTAATCCTAAAACATGAACTAGCACCTAAAGCACTACCAGAGACGCAACTCCTCACTCTGTTTTAAAGAAGTGAAGCTTCCATCCCTAAATATACTTCTTGCTGGGATAAAAAGTGCTATATTAATTGGCTAAGGTCCGTGTACCTTATTTGAGATAATAAGACTTTATTTTTCAAGCTTTTTTAAATGTGAATTTTCCTTAATTGTGAATGACAACCATGTAAACTAATGTTAGACTCTGTGTATGTGTGACTATTTGTTAAAGGAAAAGCGTGTTTTTAGAGTGTGGTTTTTGGACTTCCAGACAGATTACACAAGCTCAAGAAGGCCCACCCCACATCCTGTGTAGAAAACCAGCTCACAGAAATGCCCATTGTTCTTCAGGATTATAAGTCACTGTATTTTCTGCCTGCCTTCCTTTTCAAAGAACTATATGGAAAATACTAATGCAAAGGAACCACAGCAGCTTAACAAGTGCTTGGTCCTGCCAGGTACTGAGCGCTCTGCTCTTGCTGAAATGGGAGGGGATTAAAACATTAGGCTCCCTGGCTACAGAATAAAGGTTTTGTGTTGGTAAAAGTAGCTGAGAGTGTTTTATTAGTTACGTGAATCAGTTGATAACTGACATATCTTAAACCTGAAAAAGTTACAGGGTGTGCAGTTTCCTTAAAGTGTGGTGAATTTTCCCTAACATTGCCTTACCCCTGCTCAGTCTTCACTGCAAAAAGAGAGAATGAGGTATCTGGATCTAATACCTCACCAAAGAGATAGGGAAGTTAGTGTTTCTGAATCTCTATCCATGTTTATTGCTGAGTTGTGTGCTATTCTGTCTGCAAGTTAATGGACCTTATTATCCATAAAGAAAGGAGCTGTCAAGCCAAAAATGCTAGAAGTTGTTCACTCTTCCTTTCTGTTTTTTAATCTGTTTCACCTATATTACCATCTTGGAACTTATTTTTTATAAAGCTGAGATGCTCTTTTTCATGTTGCATTTTCAAACAGGAGAAGCATTTCAATGTGAATTTAAAACTCGTATATTACAGGTTTTTTACTTTAAAAAAGCAACAACTTACATTTCTTGCTAGAGTTCAGTACCTATGTAAGACCAAAACATCTGTTACAATAATATAGATGTAGCTAAGTAGAAGGCTGCCATGAGAGTGTTTGAGCCTGTATCCTGCTTTTCTGCAGTCCTCTGAAAGTAATCACCTCCCTGTAGTCTCTGCCAGTCTTCTGACTGTGCAGCATTCCCAAAACATGTGGCCCATAAAATGGGATTATAGGGAAGGCATTCAAGTAAACAGAAGTTCCCTCAGGATGAGATTTGCTTTTTCATGTGGAGCTCCTGTGTGCTTTAGTCTGACAGTGCAGCCTCCTTCCCTAGCCTCTTGGTGACCCCAAGGGTGTGAGAGTACCTAAGCCATCCCCATGTTTTGGGGATAGTCTCCTGGACTGGCTGGCACAATAGAGTCCTCTTTGCAGTGTTTTTGGAAGGACACACCCAATTACAATTTAAGGGAAAACCTTTTTGTGTCTCTATGTAGCAATGAATGACCAGTCCCATGATGATGTGGCTATAGCTGCCAAAAATCTGCGGTGAATGTACAGCTGTATCTGTCATTAACTGTACAGTACTGCTGAAGTGGTTCAGTGCTTTTGTGAATTGTCTTCAAGGGTAAGTAGCTGCTTAAAGATAAAAACCTTTGTGCTTCTATGAGCACACAGTTGTGTTGGTGGGCAATATTGTTTTTCTGTGGTTGCATGGTCCCACCCAGCCTGTTCTGTTGAAAGTAAACAACCTGGGATGGGCTCAGTCTGCAGTACTTTAGAGTTCTTTGTTGAGACTAAATTATATTATCGGCATTGGTGAGGAGCATTTCCAGATCTGCTCCCTGTGTCCAGTCCTGGCTTTGGTAATTCAGGCTGTCATTGCTGCTCTGCAGGATTATGCTGTGTGGGATATAAGGATACAAAGCCTTCAGGCTTGGGTTCCTTTGTCTGTGTCTCTTTTTCATATTTTAAAAAAAAATTATCTCAGATGGATTTTGACCTTCTCCCTTTCCAGTGGATGCTAGTCACCAGACGAATGGTTCGGTCAGTAGTGGTACCCTTGTGCTGGTAGTGAGGCTTCAGACACTGATGGCCTTCTCTTGGCTTCCTAGAGGTGCTGCTGTGTACCACAGCATGGAGACTTTTGTCCACAGGGAAAGCTACAATTGTAAATACTCTCCTTAAAACAACAGGAATTCATAAATTCACATGACTGCATTCCAGACTGGCCAGTGTTCGTCACATTGTTGATGTGCTACTGGGCATTAGTGAGGAGTGTAATAAAGATCCCTATGGGACAGAAGACAGCCCAGTGCCTTCAAGACAGCAAAGCCTTACACTTGCTGTCATTATCTTTCTTTAGAGATGACTCTGAACAGAAACTGTTAAACTTCTTGTAATTGGTCTTGATGTGAAGCTTTGAACAAATAGCAGCACTGAGAATTTTTAGTTATCTGAAGAAATACAGGCCAAAAACTCGTTTTTTGTTTCTGCACCTGGTACAAAGAAATAGAACAGCCCTGGGAACAGGGAAGCCAACCCAGTTCCTGCCACTGTCAAAAGCAACGAATTCATTCATTCATGTACCCCCTATCGCAGCCGAAGCAAAGAATTGTTTGCTGTGGGTTCTAAATCAGCAGTCGCTATTCTCTTTCTCTTGCTGGTTGGTTTCTTTTCAAAGCTTTTACAATGGGGAGCGCATTTACAAAATTAAGGGAGGTAAATTCAGGGCCTGTAGCTTACGCCACAAGTGACTGTGCTCAGGAGCAATGTCATTGTCACAGCTGTAAACAGCTTTCTTTTCTAGAGGGTCCGATTTTCTGCCCTGGACTATAGCGGGATATAAATGAGAGAAAGCAGGCCGCTTTAATTTGATGGCGGTCTGCTGATAAGACTAGTGGTTATTCTAATACTTCCTAATCCTATTTAGGTTTGGGATTTTTGGGGGGGATGGTCTCTGATTTCTGGGTGTATTTTGTGCAGAGGTCCATTTAAAAGCTGGGGCTGAATTAATCTATTATATTTGCTACATAAAACAGTGCTATTTTCATCATATCTCAACTCTGTGAGAGTTAAAAAACAAGATGATTAAATCAAATTTTCCAGAGTTTAAGGAGATTAATTATATTTTTAATACCTCCAGGTTTATGGGATCTGATGTTGAATTATGAGGGGAAGTAACGACACATTTAATTACTGTATTTTCCAAACATTAGGTAGATTATATAGATACAACAGCAGGGAACTGAAAATGTCTTGTGAGTAACAGCAACACCTGCTTGTATTTCATTTAAGAATTTCTGTGTGGGGTTGTTCAGGTTATAGAAAATGGTAGTTTATGAACAAGCTTTTGAGGGGGATGATATATTGCTAAGGCTGTAATATTTTGTATTATGCTGTACAAATTCTATATTGTAAATCAAAGAAGCAGAGCCATATATCCATCACGTCAGTTCCAAAAATCCTGCAATTGGTAATGATTTAAATTAACATGATTTGTATGGGAAACAGCTTTTAGAAACCTTGGAAAATTGGAGATGTGCTCAATGAAGGACATCTCAGATGCTGCACAGCACCGAAGCACCAGGTCTGGCTGCCATGAGCTGCTCCGTCATTAGTCCTGCAGTATTAAAATTGATACCTGCAAACAGGGACACGCTAAGTGAAATCAATATAATCAGTAATACAAAGTTGTAAACTCCAAATAGATGTCCATACAGGTGTCTTTTCTAATTCACTTCAACCTGCTCAGTAGCATAGTGCATTGTTCAGTGATACAACCAAGCGGGTCGCGGTCGTGAGCTTCCTTCCCCCTCCAGTCCACCATGTACCAGCACTGGCACGCAGGTGAATTTGCAGTGAGCTAGGTCAGCAGAAAAAGCTCTCACTTTTCTTGCAGTGGTCGATTTGATGCCAGTGTAGCTTTGTGAATGGCTTCTTGTAGAGTCAAATGAGTGCCAGTGCAAGGGAAGCAGGAGGGGGAACCTCCCATTTTGTCAGCAAGCAGTGATCACATTGGCTTTATGGTTTTATGTAGTCGTATCTGTAAATTATATGCAGATCTGTAACTTTGTGGAAAGTGGTGGTTGTTGAAGGCATCACTTCCCCGCAGCTGAGTGCCACCTCTCTCCTGGGCGCTGCCGCTCTGGGTGTCAGCTGCTTGACACAGAGGCAGGTAGGGGACATAGACTTGGGTGACTGAGCTTCTGGGATCTTTCTAGAAATTTCTAGGATTGCTGGAGGGAAGTCCTAAGGATAAAGTGTGGTTCAGGTGACCCTGTTTGTATGTTTACATGAGAGGATGTATGTTTATGTGTTTAATATGAGAGGAAATAGGTGACTCGGGTGGCTATAAAGAAGTCTGGGCTCAGACTTGGGCTGGTGAGGCATGCTGAAGGAGACTTAAAATCTCGATGCAATTTTCTGAAAAATAAATGAATCCACGTAGGAAAAAGGACAAATGCAATAACGGCTAACTAAAATAATTGGTAATGAACTAGTATAAACAACAACCAAAAAAAAAGGGTGTGTGTGGGAGGTTTACAAATTCCAGCCAGTTTATTTGGATCATCAGACTGGTGTCAAAGTATTGAATTCAATTTGTGGACTGGGGTAAGGCCACCATCACCTTGGTGAAAAAAAAACAATCTTAATTTTTCCTTGTACAGTTCAAAGGCCCTGAGCAGTGTCTATCTGAGGACCTGTTTTTACTACCTACTGTTACGAGTGACATTAGAGATTACTAAAACTGGAAGAAGTTAGATCAACCAAATCTGTTTTCTCATTTTCTGCTTAGTGCTGTCGTTAGCGTTCCTGGCAACACTTCACAGATATTCACTTTCAGTGGTTTTTATGCTTGGTTGCACTTCCTGTCTCATATATTAGCATAATGATGTCATTCTCGTGCACCGCTGTGGGGGAGCGTGGTGGTGTGCTCTGCCCGCACCTCTGCAAGAAAGGCTCTCTTGCTCTCCTACAAGAAGACTGCTTCTGCTCTGACGGCTGAAATGCAGATGGAGGGTCCCTTTTCTGAGCCTCCCTTGTATGGAAGTGGAGAGCAGAGCAGGAGGAAGAAGCAGCAGGAGAAGCAGCTTCTTCATGCCATCTTCCGTAGGAAGCTACTTACAGAACTAGTCCATCTTAGCTAGTGTGGGTGAGCAACTGGAGCCTGCGTAACTCGGTCTGTGCCTCCACAGCCCCATACGGAGCTGTATAGAAGGGAACAAAAGGGTAAGGGAGCCACTTACCCCTAAAGCAATGAAAATTGGGAATAGGAGTTTCAAACACGTCACTGCTGCTCTGGCCGAGCTGAGCTGGTCGTGTGAGGAAAGTACCGAGAAAGTCTCATCTGCCCACCACTCCTTTCATGGACCAGGAGAGCAGCAGGCACTGACCAGGGGGTGCAGGGTTTGTTTCTCTGTTTCTACTACGTGTCCCAACAAGGCAGCAAGGACGGGGTGGTTTCTCTGTGGGGAGGTTGCTGCAGGAGAGGGAGGAGGATGGCTGCCAGGAGGGCGCAGGCAGCCCCGGCACCTCAGGGGAGCAGCCTGGGCCTGCTGCTCTTCCTGCCTCGTCAGGTCTCTCGGTGTGCACCAGGCCAGGCTCTGCTGTGCAAGCAGCAATTACGCAGAAAGCTTTAAAGTGATAGAAATCAACGTGTTAAAATGAACTCAGAAAAACTTCTAGAAGACTTTGTCCCCTTAAATCTGGCTGAAAGGGGCTCTTCCAGCATGAGTCATCCGCAGCTGTAGAGAAGCCCTGGGCAGAGCCTTCCTCCCCTCCACTGAATGGAGCTGTCAGAGTGCCCGGAGCCAGGGCAGGGAGAAAAATACCCCGATTCATTTCCTAACGAGATATGCATGGGAGAATTCCCCACGGGGCCACTGGTGGGGGTTTGCGGCTTTGTGTTTTTCAATCGCTCAGCTCCACATAGGCAACACTCTGCAGCTTCTCCCACAGGGAGGACTGAAACACCCCAAGACCATCCTCAAGAAGCAGACAATGGTGTTGATATGACTGTTGCTGCAGAGGAAGTGGCTTCTGTTATGACCAACAAGCAGTCTGCCAAAATCCATGGTTTGGGTGGTTGCCAGGCTAAATTTGACATAAAATTATTTAACCTTTTTGGCTTTTGTCATTACTTTTTTCTGGAGACATTTCTTCTGCTTCCTACCATTTAAATCTCACATATGGCAGGGCTCTCTCCCCCCCCCCCCCCCAGAAAAAGAAAATATATATTACAGGCTTTTATTTAGAAAGCACAGAATTGTTAACAGAGAATGCAGTCTATTTAATAGACATGGAAAATTTTCTCACATGCTCCCGGTAGGTTAGAAAAACTAGGACTAAATCATATGCAGCTAAAGTGTTGCTCAGGGCTTCATCATGCCCTTTCCCATCCCACCTCGCTGTAATAAGTTGTTGATCTGAATTCAACACTGGAAATAGGACATTATTGCAGAAAAGATAGTATGTGGAAGTCAAACTTAAGATATTTGAGGCATCAGGCGCCCTCTTGTGATGTTTCTCTGGGAGCGTGACAAGGCGAGCAGCTTCCCAGGAGCAAAGGCTGAGCAGAGCTTCAGCCTCAAATGTAGTTTGTGAGGAGACTAGTATGTTCTTGGGTACCTACATCACGACCCAGTGTGGTTCTGATGTGTAGGAGTTACTTGACAGGTCTACAAACTTCACTCCAGCTATACAATATGACCATTCAAAATGAAGCTTTGAACAGAAAAAAATGACTTATATCTTCCAAAAGATAAAAATAAGGTTTTTAGATACAGTCAAAAGTAGCAGTGTTCACTAATTGTTAAATTTCTCTGATGGACCAGATTTTAAGTTGAATTTCAAATTTCACTGACAATAATATGATGCAAGTTTAGATTTTTTTTGGTGTAGACTGTGGTGTGTGTTTATAATCATTCACCTCCTTGCACTGCATAATATCCAGATGTGCTGCATCTCCCTGGGAGTCAAACTCTAGGATTAGTTTATTTAACTCTAGTTAATAAATACTTTTATCGATTGCTCACTGCAAATGTCTGAAAATACCTAATTTCTCCGGATACTACACTGTAAGTGAAAGCACAAGTTCCAGATTAAAAGAAGTAAATCAATATACGAAGTTAACTAAATAGCTATGACACCTCTGAAAACATGGACCTTCGGTGGCTTGCTGCCTAAATAAATTCACTGTTTTTTATATGTGGAACTCAAAAGTTTTTCAAAGGACACAAATGTGATGTTGTTTTCTGGCCTGATGCAAAGTCCCAAAGTTGCTGATACCTCTAAGATGCAAACACGAGTGAGCATAACATGCATAGTGAGATCTTCCCCTTGACAGCATTTTTCTGTCTTCCTGGCTCTTTGGGGATTAAAGGTGTTGCTTATTTCAGGCTTATTGACCCAGAGCAGTTTTAGACTGGGCTATTTGCCATTCTGTGATGGCATTTCTAGCAAAATAGCAGTTTCTATCAATGTACCTCTCGGTCTGAAATCTCCTGAGGATTACTATCATTTCATAGAGCAGTAACTAGAATATAAGAGAAGAATGGTCATGCTGGGTTTGGCTGAGATCCATCTAGCCGATACCAATCCTGACTCCAGCAGACACCGTATGTGGATGCCTTGATAAAAGCTTAAGAACAGAGCAAGTATAAATGCTTCTTCCTTTTCTGCTTTCCCAGCCTCAAACCATCTTCCAATCCTGAGTTGAATGTGGGGGTTTGTGTATTTAGCTAACCTTGACAGATTTGATTTCCAAGGTTGTCGAGTCTTCCACTGAGCTAATATCAAACTTCAGTGTTCACAGCATCCTTGTTGTGATCTTTGTTGAGCAACACACTGATACCATATGAAACTTCTATGATAACCCCAGTATCTCACTTCTGAGTGCTAATGGTCACCTCTGACCACATATATGAGCGTGTATATGTGAAGTTAGAATTCCTTTTCTGCCTGTGCATCATTTTACATTTATCTATATTGAATTCTGTCTGCCATTTTGTTACTCAGTGACTGATTCTTTGTGTAGTCTGTTGCCCCTCATTTTTACCATCCTCAGTAATTTACATCATCAGTAAACTCAGTCATATTCTTGTTTGTCCCCTTTTCCATGTATGCTGAACCAGACAGCTCCGTCACAGATCTCTAGGGAACTTCACTGATGAACTTTGTCCACTAAGAGCACTGACCACCTTGTCTGCTGTTTCCCATCTTTTAACACTTATTTACTCCTGGAAGGGTCTTCCCTCTTAAGCCATGGCTGCTTGGTTTCCTTAAAAGCCTTGTTAAGGAACATGGTTGAAAGCTTTCTTGAAACCGATACAGTTACCAACAAAACTATCCTCATCCTTGTGGCTAAGGCCTTCCAAGAAATCTGATAGTTCTTGATGCCGATTTCCATTTGAAAAAAAAAAAAAAAAGAAGAAGAAGAAAAATCTGTTCTTCTGAAGCATTTCATATTTATCTGTTTAATAGTTCTATTCCTTATTTTAGTTTCTGCTGGTTGCTCATAGGTGAAGCTTTGTGCAAAAATAAGCCTCTGCTGGTAATGGTATGGCTTTGGCAATGTGACTATGTTTTGTAGTACTTTCCTATGTTCTTTGTAGAATGTCACAAAAATATCGCAGCATGGTGCATTTTTTGTCAAGGGCAAGTAATGTCTGTGAAGTATTTTCCAACAAAAAGAAGATGCTGTGGAAGTGCACAGAATTAATATTGCTATGTAAATTAAATCAAATAGGAGTTACCACTCATTATAGCAACAGTGGGTACAACAAAAAAGGATCAAATCGGGGTTTGGTACATACTTTGAAATTACTAAGAATTTGCCTGTTCATGACAGCATACTTGAATTTGACCCAGTAAAGACTTTAAATCTGTTTAGCTCGCAGGTAGAATTTTTCAGGGTCTCAGCTGAAAGCTTCCCACACTTGATCAGGAGCAGTTGGGGGGGATCGTTAGATCTATTATGAGTTGTTATCTACTTTGTTCAATATGAAAGACCGTTTTATGATCATACCTGATGCTATGTGAAAAATAATACAGACAGGCATTTGGGTGTCTGGAAAGTACTAGAGGGGGAGTGTGAAAAGTGCCTTTTCTTTGCTCAGTGAAGTCTCTGTGCCGCCTTTTTCCTGTCACAAAGAGGATGGGGAAAGGCACCAGGCAGAAATGAAGAAAGAAACAGTTTTTTCTGAGTAGTTGGGTCTTCAGCAAAGTACCGGGTGAAGCTCTTCAAAAGGCAGCACAGCTTTACTTGTGTGGTTTGCACAGCTGAAATAGCTAACGTAAATTAATTCAAAGATAAATCTCTTTAGCAAAATAACTATTCCAGAGCCCAGAATTTTGTCATTAATAATTGGAGCAAAGTGTGTGGTTGTTGTTTCTTCATTAAACCTACCTACTTTAAAATATCAACAAAAGGCTCCTTGTGGCTGCACAGCTTAACCTCAGTGTTTGAAAACCTGACAGTGCCAGGTCTGATGCAGCTGCTGGTAAAAAATCATTTGCAGATTTATTCCTAAATTATCAGTGAAGGAAAGCAAAACACGAGAACAGGAAAAAAATCCTCAAACAAATCCAGCAATTTAGGAGTAAATCACCCTCTTAGTTTTACCAAGTGTCTGAATTACTGCTCAATGAATAATGCAGTAACCTTTTCCAGAAGACTGCCAGTTATATTGTAGTGTTTTGATAAAACAAATAAATGCACATATTAGCATAGGCCTGTTAGGTCTGTGGGTTGAAATGTGTGTGCTGAGCATGTATAAGAACTGCTGTTGCTGAGGTACAAGGGCAACACATACTTTGTAAAAGGCTGAATCCAAATTGATGCTTCACATCCTGCTCATCTGCTGTTTCATGGTAAGTGTGTGTATGCTTTTCCCTATAATACTCAATAGCAAGCATGACATAATTGAGAAGTAATGTGTCTTGCATTTACAGGAAGAAGGGAGGGGGGGCAGGTAAGAGTGTGTACACAGGTACTCCCTGCAGAGCTGCTGGCTTGTGGTTACTAGCTTGTGCATCCATCCTTACTCAGCATTGCAGCAGTTAACTCCTGCCTTTTAAAGAAATTGTTTAAATCCATATATAATACTTTCCTAGATGTATCTAGGGTCCAACTCTGAGCTCTGCCTATTGCCACATTCTGCTCTTGCGTGCAAGATAATCTTTTCAGATGAATAGAGTTCAAATGAATCTATCAGTAATCGGTGGAAAGGATGTCATAATGCGAGGTCTGATACTGTAAAAAAATATACAAGTCCTTGAAAACATGTGTTTGGAAAGGAACTGCTTTATTCTTAACATAGCTGCAGGTCTGGCAGCAACAGCTCATGAAGAAGTGTGGGAATTAGCTGAATAGACTCCCTGCTGGCAAGGAGAGCTAGGAGTCTGTATGCTACCGATATGAGACTGACTCCTCATTTTTAAATCCCCATGGGTAAATTATTTTGCTGATGAAACACATTGTGAGTCAAAGCCACATTCAAGAAGAAAAACATAAGCATTTACTGGAAATAAAATCTTTAAAGTCAAATGGAATATGGTGTCATGAGAGATTTGTGATTTTCTTTTAGTTTGTCATAGTGTCTTAGATTGATCACAATAAATACAGCTAAGAGAAGAAAATGTATGAACTGGGAGGTGGGAAAGAGATGGCTGAAGATGAAACGCACAATTTTTAATAACTCAATTCCTAGTTCTCTGATTTAGATCTGCTTACAATTATTTTCAATGGAATTTTTCTTTGTAGCATTTGCTGCAGTGCAGAGTATGCGTGGTACTGTGCTAAGTCTAAGGAAAGGGCAATCAGAAATACTCCCTTGTCCTGTGAATACCACAGTGCCAGTAAGGACTCCCGTGACTATTAACAGGCACTTTTTCCAAAATCTGTTTTCTTACAGCATCAGTTAAATGAAACTTATAAAGCTACCTCTAATGGTGTCCTCTGGTGACTCCAAAACTTTTTTACACCAGAGTGAAATAAAAACAAGATGGAATTTGACCTGCTACTGTGAAAGTACCCTGGCAAGTTGGACTATTCATTAAAGATTAATGAACAAATTGGAGCTCCTAGAGCTCAGCCAGCTGATATGCACAAGCCACACACATAGAGAAGTCCAGGACTAACTCCAAGTGTTGCAGGAACAGAGCTGTGGTGAGTAAGAGTGTCTCTCACTCTACCATGCAAGCAATCTCTTGTACATTCACAATAAAAAGAAAACTGACTTTTGACACTGCAAACTGATAATTTGTTTTCTAGTGCCTCGAGAAAAGAAAATTAAAAGATAAAACAAGCTCTTACTGAGTTTGTCTTGATGCAGAGAATGTGGAGGATGTTAATTGATTATATGAAATCCCAAGTAAACCAGCTGTGCAGAAGAATGTCTTTTGTATATTCTGCGGTTAGTGTGGCTGCCACAGAGTCTCTGGAAAGCTGATCTCAATGCGCTGTTTCCTCTCCTGGATATTGCTTTTTATATGCACAATCTGTCTGCAGCATTTCATGTCTCTACATTTACTGCCCATCGTTTCCCACTATACTGACATACATGACTTCATTGCACTGACTCTAGTGCTCACCTGGCTCTTACTCTGTTCTGGTTGAAAAGGACTCTTATTTGCAGGGTTGAACTATTTTACAGCCAGATCCATAGTCGTATAAACAGCAGAGCTGGCAGAAGGAGGCAAATAAGTATGTGTGACTGGAGATGGATAGAGTAAGTGTGGGCACCCCTTTCAGCACCACTTCTGTTTTAAATCATTACTACAAAGGTATGTCCTAATCAATATGGATGCAACACTGGTGAGGTAATGAGAGTATCACACTCCAAGGCAATTAGCCCAACAGAAAACCATCCACAAGTAGATACAAGGAAGATAATGGATAGGGTATAAAAAGTAAAAAAAAAAAAACCAAAAAAACAAAAACGAATAAAACATGTTAATAACTTTGTATGAATTCCAAACTATTACCTAATGATTTAATCGTTATTTACTGAATTTCCAAAACAGTCTAAATAGCTCCTCTGCTTTTAAGCACTATTCCCTTATGCCATGCTTAGGAGAGGATGTGTCTCCTCCCATTCATGTCCTTTGCAAAACAGCCCCTTAGGCACAGTGTAGATCAACTGGCTTTTATGCATATATTCTCTTAGAAAAACTAAAGGAGTAAACAAAATATTTGTTTTGACAAGATGTCTACTTTGATCATAAATGTTAAGATGAGAAGATCTGAGTATGATTTCATTTTCACTTCCCAAGTAATACAATCTGTAGAACCTTCTCTACTAACTTCATTAAGTCAGTAATTTCCCTTTCAACTGCAGTCTGTATTTTAGGAAAATGCCAAGTCTTGATTTTACAGGCCATTTGGTATCTGTCGAAGAGTTGTGCTATCATTTTGAGGTCTAATAATACATCAGGGAAGGATGGTTTTTTCTGTACTAGAATTTGCAGTGTTTCAGCGTACATGTCTTGTGCTCACACAATGCTTCCTCCTGGCCTGAACAGTTAGCTGGATTTTTCTAGGAGGAAAATAAACCCATTGATAAATTCATACATCTTTACTGTAGCACCTTATTTATCTCTGAACATAGCAGGAACACACAAAAATGAGTACTTTTCTCAGTAACCATGCCCAACCTTGCATTTCTAGATAAGCTGATGTTTCAAAGAGACTCTGCTTCCTTTGTGCTTGAAATTATTGCTGCTTATTTTCTGTCTGTTGGCTTGATGAATTTTTTGCAAAGACTTTTGTAGCTCAACCAGTTGTCTCCAAGCTCCTGCTACAATTGCAAATCCAAGTCCTACGTGGTGTACTCGGACAGTGACTTCTGCTGTGTCCTACCATCTTCTTCCATGAAAGAACTTGGTTCCTCTTCTCTTTAGCCTGAGTGGAGGGTGGCTGTCAGGCTCACTGCCCTGTGCTTCCTGCAGCCTGACAGCCTTTGGGTTTATAAAAAGTGAAAGGAGAGATGGGTTTTGGTGTGGTTGTAGAATACTGTCCATTCATATGCGTCTTCTCAGCTGTATGCGAGATCTGTTACACAGTCTACTATCACAACACAATGAGTGCATAAAACAGAGCTGATCTCGTTATTGTGCCTGTCAAATGGTCTTTGCTTTCATTTTTCCAGCCTTCTCCATCCATGATAAATTATTCTGGCTTAGTACCTAGAGTAAGATCTAGGAAAGGAACATGTATTCTACAAAGATTTAGGCAATAGCTCTGAAGCTCATAAGCAATTCAATATAAACATGCTTCTTGCATATGTCTGCTTTCCTTATGTAAAGAGAAGTGGAATACACCATTTTCAGGATTAGTCCTTTGGGAAAACTAGTATAGGAACTTCTGGTATTCAGATAGCTCTACAGAGGAGAATGCTGAAGAGAGATTTTTGCCTTTCTTAGGAATCAGATTATTTGCCCTCTTACCTGTTCAGAAAATCATTCAGGTTTGTCTTCTACTGTGTCGGTCTCCCCTCTCCACTGTTACTTGCCTGCTGTGCCTGTGTCTTGTATTTTTATATTTGCTAATGGCAGAGTTGGGTCAGTTTTCATAGCAGCTTCCACCATGTTGAAGGAGTTTCTTCCACCGGTGAAATGGCTGCCACTACAGGTCATCATCCTGGGCAAGAGCAGCAGTAACTTACCTTAGAATGGGACATGAAAACACCTTAGCTGAAATTGCTGTGGAAATTGTGTTAACACAATACACTTCACTGTGCCTCGTTATGGTAGATCTAGGAACTTTGAACAGAAAGGTGTTGGCTACAATAGAGGTGTTCTAGAAATACAGAGAAGCATGCAAAACTACAGAGACATTTCACACCCCAGGTAGGCGGAGGATTATCCTTGTATCTCACCAGTGAGAGGGAGTCTCCAGTCAGACAGCTCCTCCACTGACATGTTGGGACAAGTGACTCATCTCTGCAGTGGAGAAGAATGTCCCCAGTGCTGCTTTCCTGGAAGCATCTTCACCTGGAGGTTTCTCATTCAGGAATTAATTTGCTTATGAAAACTCATCAGTTCACAGAGCCTGGGGTGGCACAACTGCAGGCAGATTGCTCTCAGGGAGATGAGGATGCACAGCTGTAAGCAAGCCTAATTAAGACCTCTGACGAGTTTTCCAGTGTAACTACACCAGTAATTGTCAGGACCTATGAAGTAAATAAAGGTTAGTTGTCCTCTAAGTCCTGAGAGTTGCACAAGTTTGTAATCATCATATCTTATCAGTAATGAAACACATGAGGCGTATTAAAGGAGACAGTGGTTGCTGTTCACTGGTGATTTGTTACAAATGAAAGCTTTCAGAAATAGCACAAGATGGGTCTGGCAGCAGTCAACTGACCTGTAATTTTAAGGTTGGCAGAATCATTAGAAAAAGGAAGCAGGGCATATCAGAACTCGAAGCCTGGTAATTCCCATGATCTTATCTGGAACTTGAGCTGCTATCACGAGTGAGACCCTGAGTATGTGCATCTCCTGAACCATGCAGGTTTGTATGGAATGTCACCCTTCTGGGAAAGGAAAAGACATGCATATTTCTGACAGAATAGTCTTCTGAGCGGCTTTTTCCTTTCTAAGACATCAACCTTATCAATAGCACTGATACTAAGGTCTATTTACTATCTGTAGACATAATCACTCAGCTTCTTATTTTATTTAAGTTTAATTTGGGGAAATCAGTCATTTCAGGGACTAGCTAAGTTATGTAGATACTGGGGCCAAATCCTTAACTGCTGTAAACAAGGTTTGCCTGATTCTGGCAGCACAAACCAGATTAAAGCCTGATTTGAAATAGCTAGTGTTCCTAGGAGCCCTCTGATTGCATATAGCAGCAGACTGAAAAGAAAAAGTCCCCATCCCAACAGGTAGCTGCAAGCAGGAGCCCAGCTGGCAAGTATTATGTAGGAAAAGCAGTCTGGAGTTAGCACCTGGAAGCTGTCTGTGGAATGGGAAATTGCTGAGCACCTGGAGTATCTGCTTTATTTGCTGTCAGCTTTTCAATCTCCTGAACAAGATAAAACAAATGTGGTGAGTTTGTGGGTCCCTGCACTGGCATCATGAACACTTCAGCATAGGAGAAGTTGGAGAAGCAGAATAATTAAAGCATCCCACTGTTTAGACAGATGTGCGAGTTTATGTCTTAATTTGTTAGCCACTCACCAACCCAGGTGAAAGAGGTCTTTTGGGATCAGTTAAGTCCAAGGAAGCCAGGTGATATATTAACTCTTCTCTCCAGGATGGGGTTAACTGCAGAAATGGAAGTGTCTTAGCCATGTTCACCTGATAGATTACTCCGATCTAGCAAACCTTTGAACTCTTCTGCCTGGATTTGTTCAAACTCATATGTTAGTATAGAAAAATAGGTTTCATCCCATGTATCCTTATGATGCTGCTTTACTCCCCAGGACTGGCACTCTTACAGTAATACTTTCAACATGTTGACAGCTATAGAGTGAAGCACAAACCCTGTGTGATTTGCTAGTTGTGTGACTGCAAAGGCACATTCCTCCTTTCTGGCTCTGACACATATACCTTGGGGAGTATCTGATTTATGCATATGATAAGATATCAGCGTGCACTGATTAAGTATATTCAAAATGGGTTTCAATTGCTATTGCATAAGGAAAAATTTCAGCTCGTCCTTTTGAAATATCTTGGCACTGTTTGGGTGTGAGAATTATTTATTAGGGAGATTTCAAAGTAGGATGAAAATAAGAAATCCTATGAGAAAAAGTTCTGTTTGTTTCTTACATTTTCTCCACTCTCTCCTCACCCAAGATTGTTCCATATGGTTAGAAGAAAAAGCTTTTCCAAACCCTTTCAATCTAAAATATCATCAGATGGAGCAAAAGGAAAGCTGAACTTGCCCCAGAAGCATTCCCACACTGCAGTGTTTTAGATGCTTCAGCCCCAGAGCTTTGGGTACAAGGAAAGTAGGAGTAGCAAGATGTCCATGCTGTTTGTGGAGGGGTGGATCAGAGAGTGTCTAATGCCTTGGGCACTGTAAGGAACTATCTGGCAAAGTAGAAGGCATCCCGCAATGTGATGATGTGCGACTTTGGTGGCAATACCAGCTCACAGAATTCTTTCTTGTTCTCTGTCTCTGCTTGTCTGCTTCCATGCCACAGGGCACCATACTTGTGTCTGGATGAACACAATTCCCTACACACTGCACTGAAGACCAGAACACTTGGGGGGCAGGGTGGGGTTGTCCTTTAAAGCCAGAGAAGCCTGACACTGATCTGATTCACAACTCAACCCCTCAAGCTGTTGCATGCAGGTGACTGACCTCACCCATCAGTGCCCAATGTGCTAAATAGGGTTCTTGATCTGAGCCTCCAAGCACACCATGGAAGGCTCTGCTCCAGCTTCAGCTCCATCAAATCATGACCCTTGAGACTGAATGAAGATGACCTCAGGCACATTGTTTGTTATGAGTGGTTACTGAAAACTACAGGGCCCACAGGCAAGACTGGGAGAGGAGTGCCTAGTTATGAAATGTGTTGGGCCTTAGCTGCATTCAGAGCTGTCAAGACCAAGGGCTTGTATTCGGATTCCTGGGAAATCTAATATCAGAAAGTGTAGTGTCTGTGCTTAAAAGCAACAGAGGAGGCTTAGGCAAATTTTAGATGTAGGTAATAATTTATTATCTTAACTCCACCGAAGGAGCTCAGTGGATGTACTGTGTCACCTCTTCTATTGGAATAACACTGTCACAATTCAGATGAGTTTAAATTCAGCAAAGGTGGAAATACAGTATACTAGGCAGCTCTTACCTCCTCTTGTCATATTGGACAAGAGAAGAAATAGCATTTCAGGTACCATAAGACCATGTGAGATAAAACTACCTCAAGTTTGTAACACAAATCTGGCTTTTTAACAGTTTGCTAAATAATAATTAAAAAAAAAAAAAAAAAGAAAAAAAAGCTAGGCTTTAACTTGACTTAACAAGTCAACTGTGAGTAAAAGCAATTACCTAAAAAGCTTATTTCTCTATGACATTTATCATTAAAAAGAAGAGAAATTGTATGCCAACATTTGTAATAACTTCATTAGGATCCAGGTAGACCTAATTTATGTGGGAGTTCTGTTTCCAAGATGAGGAGTAAATGAATCTCATCTGACAGACAATTGAGTTATAAAGGCTTTACATGAGAACTGTTCTCCAACAGAATGTAAACAAGACACGTTGTTTAATAAGGTCAAACATACAATAAGGAGCTAAATTATGTCAGGGTTCATCAGACAGCAGTGCATATAGCTAGACCTCAAATGGTGCAAGTTATCATGCAGTAAAGATAAAGGTTTAAATTAACCCTAGTGTTTTAGTCTCTGAGCAGTGGAACTCAGAGGAGATAGCTTTATAAACAATACAAGAAGTACAACTCTATGCAGCAATTTGTAAAGACTTTAATTTCTCCCAAAGACTTACAGATTTTTACAGTGTTAAATACCACTGTAATAATGAAATCTTGCATGGAAAATCCCAGGGAAACAAACCATAGCATAAATGTAACATTTGAGACTTAAAATTTATGCTCTGGGAACCGACAGAAACTGCACAAGCAGAAGATTTAAGTAGCAAAATGGTGAAAGGGCATCCCTACTAAATGCCTCGTGGAAAGTGCTAAGCAAACTGGAATAGTTCCAAAATATGTAGGTGGGATTGCTGTTCACAGTGCTGGGATTTACTCCATTATTGTCCAAGTGACTCAGCTGAAATTGCCCACAATATACTAGGCATATTTTATTGTCAATACATTTTGCCTTGGCCTTTCCTCTCCATGGCTACATGACCTTAATTCACATAAATTTCTAAAGTGGTAGTGTCAGGTGGTTCTGATAACTGCACTGCACTTTCCATATCCAAATATGATGTAAACTCATCTACATATTCAGGAGGGCAGTGTGTCATTGCGTTGTATCAACATTTTCTTGGTTAATCTACTGCCAAGAGAAAGATACTGCCTGCCTTGCTATTGAACTGAGCTCTTTCTCTTCTGTATGTGACACTGCCAGTTGCTCAATGGCCTTGAAACTCATTCCCAAACACAGAAAAGCACCTCTTTGAAGCCATGATGCTTAATTAAATTAATCAATCAGTGAATCCTGTTTGCCCCTGCTGTGACAGAGCAAATGGACCCTTTTTTATCATTCAAAGATGGATTAGGGCTAAATGGATTTTTTGCAGATAAAAACACAAGGTTTCTGCATCTGTGTCTAGCAGGATTATATTCCCTAATGCTGCAGTCCACCCCGCTTTTTGACAGAAAACAGGCTGTTCTTCCTGCCTTTTTATCTAGAATATTGTTTACCTTAAACATTGGATCAGCAACTTGTTCAATGAATTCACAGGAGTTCTTATAATCTGAATTGGAGATTTAAATCCAACCCAACACGTGCAATTGCAGTATCTTGTTTTTAGAGCAGCCAGTACCAGCTGTTTCAGAAGAAGGTTTAGGAAGCTTCTTAGAAGACAGATGAAATAATCTTGAATTATACTTGTGAGTGTTTAGTGCGGGACTGGGCTCCGGAGCAGAGTGGTTTATATCTCTAGCAATTTTTCAATGCTGTCTAAAAAATGTCAAACATCCTCATTACTCGCTTAACTACCCAATGATGTTTTGGATCCTAAAACTCAACAATACCTATTGGCAGGGATTTTGTAGGTTAGCTAAAGATGCCACCCTCCTCCGCTCTTCCAAACCTGCCATTTGCAATTGGCTTTTTACCCTTATTCTTCTGTCATACCAAGATATATGCTGGAGCTCGTAAGCACTTTCCATCTTCCAGTTCTATCTTTTTACTCCCAACAGTAAATGAAATGCATATGCACTGAATGTGTCCCCTCCCTCCTGGCTCCCCAGGGAAGGAAGCCCAGGTATGTTGGCCAAAAGGGAGACACTATGGTCAGGTACCATGCAGGTCAGAGCATCCATTTCCCCTAAGTCTAGGCACAGCTCTGGTGCCCTTTCTCTGTATTCTGTTTAGATAAAATTCTCTGTATAATATTGTACTTTAACATATAATTCCCTGTATTTATCTTCTTTTTAACCAACTGATTCAGTCTCATATAATCCCTTACTATGGTCTTCAAGACAGAGCAAAGCATACCATTGTTTCTTAGTAAGTTTCCTTATGCACACTGGATATCCTGTAATGACAAAACAGCTGCTCTTTTATGTTGGGTGAGGGCCATAGGTCCTAAAAACTACTTAAATGCCTAATTCCATTAAAAAATGTAAAGTATTTAGCTACTTTTATAAATGCATGACAAAGCGTCTTCTTTCCAAACAAAGTGTCCTGAAACTTGCTTCTTGGGTTGTGAATTTGCGAGACAAAACAGGACAACCTCTGCTTCCCAAGGGTTCCTGTTCCTGGCAGGGGTAAGGAAGAGGCCCTCCCTGGGGCAAGGAGCCAGGAAGAAACAGGACACAACAGCTAACAGGGAAAGGAACCTGTAAATTGAACTCCACTAGTGCTAGCAAGACAAATTATAGGGACTGTGGGGATCATGTGGGGCTGCAGGAGGAAAATGGATGGCTGAATTTTTGACTCCTGGGAGAAAACTAAGAAAAAAAAAAAAAAGGTCTGTTTTATAGGACATTGAATGGTACAAAAGAATTATTGGACCCCAGGCTAACGCATTTCAAACTACTTCTCTACTGACAGCATGTCATAACCAGACCAGAACATGACTATAAATAATAGTAGGAAACCTACCTACATCATGCCAAGACAGTAAGCATTAGTCGTTTGGTGCTTTTTGTAATAATTGGGGGCTTTGCCCAAATTCTACTGAAAATCACTCTTCTTTCCCCTCTGTAATACCAGGAGTTACTTGATTTATATATATATTTTCTCAGATTTCATGCCATCAGTTTGCCTGCCCACAGCATTTAACAATCTGCTTAGTACCCTTATTAAAAGTTAAACCTGTTTATTGAAATAACTTCCCTCAGAAGTTTTTTCAGCAAAATGTCTCATCCTATGTGAAGCACCATTAGCACATGGGATGGAAAGCTGAGTGGAGACAAGGGAGAACTTGTGCTGTTTCACTGACCTTAATTCTCTTTATCTTCATACCTGTGTAATCACTAGTATACAGAAAGGAGGTTTAATACTGATTAAAAGTATGCTGTACACAAATCAGTGGAGACTTAGCCCTTCTTACATTCTTTGACTTTTTTTTAAATGTCAGTCTTTTAAAGCACTCCTTTTAAAATTTATAGTAATTGAATAAATAACTATCAATATAATTAATAATTCAACCCATTGTTAAGCTTAAGAATTTCAGATTCTCCACATTCAGTGCTTTGAATCTATGTGCTACCATTTGAAGTAAAATAGAAATAGCTTGTGTAGTGGATTTTGCTAGATGACCCATCAACCCACACTTGTACCTTATTTCAAGGGATTAATCATGCCTCAATTAAAACCAGGCTTTCCTAATGGGTAACTGCTTTCTGCAGGGTTGATATTCCCTCTTCAGAGAGCAATCACATGTGTGGGAGCTACCCAAGGGATGGAGCAGTGCTTGGAGGGAACACAGGGCACCACGGGCCACTGATCTGCTGTGGCAGGTCTGCGCTCCCAGGGACCGGTTTCTAGAGAAACAAAACAAGGTGTAAGTTAATAACATACTTTATAGGTCAGCTGCAAGCCTCTTTTGTCCCAGATATGAATAAAGCCAGGTGGGCTGTTTTATATATAAAGAAATAAACGGAAAAGCAAGTTTGGCCACGCTGATTGGTTAAATAGGTTTTTTTAAGGCCCCGGGTTGATCTGAGAAACCCACAAATAACATACTTCCGTGGGAATGTTTCCTCTGTGTTGAGGACAGTGAACTAACAGGGTCAAACCCTATCTCTGTAGGCTTTACAGTTCAGCAGGGAGGTAAATTTGGGTGGATAAACGTCCTGTGACAAACTGAGCAGCACTGGGGAGCAGAGCTAAGCCATGTATACCAGCACAGTGGTTCCTAGCCTGGGTTTGGCCTGAGGCAAAGATGGTCTCCCAAATAAGGCTGGGGTAGGGTTTGGGAATTAGCATGTGCCAGCGCCCCTTCCCAGCGGGCAGCCTGTGTGAAGCCACGCTGCTTTGGAGGCAGACTTCAACAGCAAAGGTGCCGGGTGTTCTCCGCCACAGAATGGTCTCAGACAAGTTTAATTTTAATTTGTATACATGGAGCTGTGGAGTGTGGGTGAATCCTCAAAGGGACAGGGCATGCAGCTGCCTCAGCAGTGCTCCTGCCCCAGGGGATTCAGATCTCCCTGGGGTTCTTGGATGCTCTGCTGCCTCTTGGGAGCAGAGTGCCTCCTGCCCCCAGACACCTCTCTGGGTCTCAGGTGCTTCGATGTAGCATGGTGGCAAAGGAGGAGGTGTGAGAAAGCAGGGTGACTGTTTCAGGCTTCATAGCAATACCCAAATGCATCAGCAGTTACCCTGTGGTGCCGGGATGCTACAGAAGGCCTCTGCTGCAGATCAGCCTCTGGGAGGGAATGGAAACCTTCCTGAAAGTAGGGACTTGCTGGGCTCTCTCCATCTGCTGCTGGGGACAAGCTGTAAGCCTGACATCAGTGACTGATGAAAGCCACTCGTTAGGCATATTTCTGTGTTGCTGGCAGGCAACAGGGTGATTACATTTCAGCTTTTACTCTGTATTGATAAACCTGTCATGACTGACCTGCACAGGGTGACAAGATGGGAACAATCACGGTACCTATGGCTGCATGGTCCATGTAATCAATGAACTGTTTGCCAGCAGCAAAACCCCATCTACCTCCCTCAGCTGCACCTTTGCAGTGGCTGTTTTGAGGCAGGACTAAGAAGTCTGCTGAGGACCAGCATCTCTTGTGTAAACAAACACGCTTGCAGGCAGGTACTGGGGCCCTATCAGAAAACAAGATGATTGGAAAGATAAGGTACCATCATGGACTTGAAAGAGCTGAGTTTGCTAAGAATGCACAGCTTCATTAAGGAGGTTTAGTGGGTTAAAGCATGTTTGAGCTGGTAAAAACAAACAAGGGATGGGCCCTGATGCCCAGGTAAACACCTGAAATGGCTGCACTCCTAAGGCAAGATCTTGGAGCTGACAGAGCTCCTACAGTGTGAAGCTGCTGAGCAGAAATTACTAAAATGCTTTAATTAAACCACACAGGGGAGTGGGAGAAAGCAGATGTTTCTTGGGAAGGAGAGCATCTCATGGCGGTTCCTCTTGGGACCCAACCGTAGCACATCAGAGTGGTGGTTCCCTCAGATGGGAACTCTCGCCCAAGTGCCAGCCCTTGGCACCTTCCTGCAGAGAAGAATAAATATGCAAAGGTGTTAAAAAAAAAAAAAAAACAAACTACCCAGAGGAATGGGGCTGGGAGGCTAGTTACTGCCCTTTGCCATGGCAGCACCCATTCCTGCTGTGGCAGGAGCCCGGCCTGGCTGGTGGGGGTCCTCCACTACCTCCAGCCCCTGCTCTCTGTCATACGTTTTTTACATGCTTAATTTTTTCATAAGTGTTAAATTGATATAAAGTGGGTATCAAAGAGGCACAGAGAGCAAACAAGTTCTCAGCAGAAATCCTGTGAGTTCCTGCTCAACCATTCCCCGCTGCGGGCAGAAGGGACGCCAGGTGACACAAGAAGGAGATTTTCAAAGCTAATTATTTACTGCTATGTAGACTTTCAGTTTTTTCAGCCTGGCAGGTTTGATAAGGAAACCTGGAGCTTCAGTGAAAGCAGTTAACGTGACTTCGATGAGACATTGCTGAGTAACTGTGCCATTATTTATTTCCTATAAAGTGACAGACTACTAGAGAGGGTTTTATGTTTTCTATTTGTAGATTATTTGTGTCAGGGTGGATGTTGTCACCAGGATGGCAAGCAGGAGTGGGAACACTACAAAGGCTTTCCCTGTGACACTATAAGGTCATGCACTCCTCTCCATCTTGTCCACTGTCTGGTACATCTTCTCTTGCTTTTATTCTGTGGTACTAATAACAGTGATGATTCTCAGAGCCAGGTTTGTATTGGTATTAGCCTTGGCCTGGGAAGACCCCAGGAGGGGGACAAGAGTGCCCTGGGTTAATGCTATGCTGGGTAGACAAGGGGACAGACCACCAAGCAGATTTGTGCATCAGCCCTAGCAGGCTGATGGGGGGTGGAAGTGTCCCCATTGATCAATATTGAAGAAGACAGTGGAAGAAGTAACAAAGGTTGCATTTCCCTCTGCTTGCAAGTAAGTTTCCTTTTCTTGTTTATATTGCTTCCTGACAGGCCTGAAATCAAACCCCTCTGTATGCAGGAATAATTCAGTCCACCTCGAACCAATTCCTGTCCACTCTGAAAATGAAACATGAGAACTACTAAAAATAATCAGTAACAGGGCAAGAAATAAATAATCCACTGCTTTGTCCAGGGAGAAATACTTTCTGACTCGGTCAGCAGCAAATAATTATCCTTCTGGCTAGGAGGTCAACACATCTGGAGTGCATAGCTGACCCTGTCTTGGGGAAAATGATGGCCTGGGATACTTTTTGAGTTCCTTTCCAGGTATGATTTTAAGAATAATGCTATGGAAATTGTTTAGGAAGCCTCTCCTTTCAGCAGAGAATGATTTATAATTTGGCTTTTTTCTGGAACTCCTGAACGTTTGGACACCAGAAGTTTTCAAGGCCGGTGTTGAATTGTTCCAACTCTTGGAAGTATTGTGAAAGTCAAAGACCAACAATCTGAGGATGAATGGGAAATGTACTTTCTAAAATACTTTAGTCTAAACAAATACTTAAAATCTGTGGGTACGAGTGCAGCCACAAAATGTAGAAAGGAAAATTTTACACACAAAATACTGTTCAGCTTGACATTGGGAAAAACTGGTGTACTTCAGAATGAGCAAAACCATCTGAAATAAACAGGTTCTTCCTTTGAGAGAATACCCGAAGTCTTTTGTAATGGAAAAAAAGATACTTTAGGTCTTGGGGAAATTATTTATGTTAATATGAAGCACCAAAGACATCCCAAGAATGGCTTGCAAGGAAAAAATAACAACTAGGGCCTCTCAGGACACTTTTGAAGTGATGCAGATCTGCACCAGTGAAATTAAGATTGCCGCAGGCACAACTGATCCTACAGTCCATTTCAACACTTACACTTAAGGCTTTAATTCCATAGTTTCTTGAAGCGTGGGTGGACTGAATGGCAAAAAAACACCGTATTTTCTGCACTCCTCCCCTGTGTGACTGAACCTCAGCTGGCCTAAAATTCTTTGCAGCTGTCCAGGCAGAAAGCCAGACCCTTCAGGTGGTGGGTTATGGGCAGAACAGGAGAAGTTCTGGCATCCTCACGAACAGTACACCCTTGAGCAGGGGAAAGCCCGGAAAATATCAAAGTGCCCAGTACTTCCTTCCCACATGGGCTTTGTAAGAGCCAAGACAAGAAGCATCCAGGAAGGCAGTAGAACATAGCAATGGGACTCTAAGAACCAGGCCATGGGGAAGCAGAAGGCTTGTGGCTCAACTCCACTCTCTTCACCCAGGACACATGGTTTTACATGGGAGCAGAGAGTAAGGACCTTTGATGCATGTACACAGTAAAATTAGTGTAGAGGTTAAAAACCTCTTCTGTGCCATAGTCCTCCCACTCTACATCATCCCTCCATCCTACCTCCCTCATGCTGACTAAACCTCTAATCCTCTACAGTTTGAGGTCTCCTCTCCATAATTTTATTCTTTCTGTTGGAAAATAGCTGGAACCCTACTGATTTCTTTGCTTTATTATTATATTTCACTTCAAACAAATGCTCTCTGATGGAGTCAGTCTTGGGCACAGCACCCTCCCTGCCCCTAACAGATTCTGTTTCATAGAATGGTTTGGGTTGGAAGGGACCTTTGAAGGTCATCTAGTCAACCCCCCCTGGCAATGAACAGGGACATCTTCAACTAGATCTGGTTGCACAGAGCACCATCCAACCTGACCTTGAATGTTTCCAGGGAGGGGACATTTACCACCTCTCTGGGCAATCTGTTCCAGTGTTTCATCGCCCTCACTGTACAAAATTTCTTCCTTATATCTAGTCTAAATCTATCCTCTTTTAGTTTAAAACCACTACCCCTTCTCCTATTGCTACAGGCCCTGCTAAAAAGTTTGCCCCCACCTTTCTTTTAAGCCCCAATTAAGTACTGAAAAGCTGCAATAAGGTCTCCCCAGAGCCTTCTCCGGGCTGAAAAACCCCAACTCTCTCAGCCTTTCTTCATAGGAAAGTTTCTTCAGCCCCCTGATAATTTTTCTGGCCTCCTCTGAACCTGCTCCAACAGGTCCATGACTTTCCTGTGCTGAGGACTCCAGAGCTGAACACAGCACTGCAGGTGGAATCCCACCAGAGCGGAGCAGAGGGGCAGAATCACCTCCCTCAACCTTCTGGTCCTGTCAGGATATGGTTGGCTTTTGGGGCTGCAAGCACACATTGCTGGCTTGTGTCCACTTTTTCAACCACCAATACCCTCAAGTCCTTCTCTGACATGGCTGCTCTCAATCCCTTCACCCCCAGCCTGTACTCATACTGGGGTTTGCCCTGACCCAGGTTCAGGACCTTGCATTTGGCCTTGTTGAACCTCATGAGGTTCACATGAGCCCACTTCGTGAGCTTGTCCAGATCCCTCTGGATGGCATCCTGTCTCTCAAGCACGTCAACTGCATCACTTAGCTTGGTATCATCTGTGAACTTGCTGAGGGTGCTCTTGATTCCACTATGTAATTGATGAAGATATTAAACAGTACTGGTCCCATTATGGACCCCTAAGGGACACCACTTGTCACTGATCTCCATCTGGATATTGAGCTGTTGACCACCATCCTCTGGATGCAACCATCCAACCAGTTCCTCATCCACTGAACAATCCATGCATCAAATACATATCTCTTTGATTTAGAGAGAAGGATGGGGGGGATACGACCGTGTCAAAGGCCTTACAGAAGTCCAGACAGACAACAGCTATAGCTCTCCCCTTGTCTGCTGATGTAGTCACTCCATCATAGAAGGCCACTAGGTTGGTCAGGCAGGGCTTGCACTTGATAAAGTCATGCTGTCTGTCTCAAATCACCTCCCTGTCCTCCATGTGCCTTAGCACAACTTCTAGGAGGATCTGTTCCATGATCTCCCCAGGCAGAGGTGAGGCTGACAGGTTGGTAGTTCCAGTGTCCTCCTTTCTACCCTTTTTAAAAAGGCGTGCAATGTTTCCCTTTTTCCAGTCACTGGGGACTTCACCTGACTGCCATGACTTTTCAGTTGTGGAGAGTGGCATGGCAGCTACATCAGCCAATTCCCTCAGGACTCTGGGATGCATCTCATCAGGTCTCATAGACTTGGGTATGTTCAGGTTCCTGAGGTGGTCACCGACCTGATCTTCTCTTACAGTGGGAGGAATTTTGCTCCCCCCAGTCCCCGTATTGCGGTCCATCTGCTCGAGAAGTATGGGAAGAGAGGTTGCTAGTGAAGACTGAGACAAAAAGTTGTTGAATACCTCAGCCTTTTCCTCGTCTATTGTTACCAGTTTGCCAGTCTTGTTCATTGGGGGTGTACGCTTTCTTTGACCTTCCTTTTCTGGCCGACATACCTGTAGAAGCCCTTCTTATTATTCTTTGCATCCCTTGCCAAGTTCAGTTCCAGCGGTGCCTTGGCCTTCCTGAACCCCTCCCTACACAACTGGGCAATGTCCCTATACTCCTCCCAGGATACCCGTCCCTGCTTCCACTGCCTCTGCATTTCCTTCGTGCCCTTTAGTTTGACCTGCAGGTCTTGACTCAGCCATGCCAGTCGCTTGTCCTCCTTTCTTGATTTCTTACACCTGGAGTTCAAGAGCTCTTGTGCTCTTTGGAAAGTGTCCTTAAAGATCTGCCAGCTCTGTTCTGCTCCCTTGACCCTGAGGGCAGTTTCCCAGGGGGTCATATTGACTAACTCCTTGAAAGCTGAAAAGTTTGCTTTCCTAAAATCCAGAGTCCTGACTACTCTTGCCCTGACCCATACCCCTCAGGACTGCGAACTCCACCAGTGCATGATCACTGCTGCCCAGTCTGCCTCCAATCTTGACATCACCGATTAGCTCACTTGTGTTGGTGACCAGCCAGTCCAGTATCACATCCCCTCTGGTAGCGCTGTCTGTTACCTGGCTTAAGAAATTTTCTTCAATGCACTCCGGGAGCCTCCTGAATTACCTACAGCTCACCGTGCTACTTTTCCAGCAGCTGTTGGGGTGGTTGAAGTCCCCCAGCAGGACGAGAGCCTGTGAGCACGTTGCCTCCTGTATCTGGAGTAAGAAGGCTTTGTCAGAACGCTCCCCTTGATCAGGCAGCCTCTAGTGAACACCAACCACAAAGTTTCCTTTGTTGTCTTGGTCTCTAACTCTTACTCTTACACTTTCAACCTGCTCATGGCTATTCTTCTTATAGGATATACCCTCTACTTCTGCAATTCTGCTTGGGTGCCAGAGCTCACATGAAACCTAAGCCAGTTGAAAATTTCTCATCCATCTCATTCATGTCTATACATCAAGAAATTATCTTTGTTCATCAGCATAATACATATATCTAACTGAATTACCTAACTTTTTTTATGAATGCCATCTTCAGTTTTGATTCCCAAATGTGTAGGGGGCACCACCAGATAGGATGAATTCAGATTATTTGATGTCTGGGGCTTTCAAGTAAAAATAATAAGCTAATAGTAATGTCATCCTTAAAACCTAGGGTTCTTCCCAGAACAATTTTATCTAAAAATATCCCAAGCTGAGATCATTATTTCTACTCTGTGCTGTTCTGTGTCACATAAAATGTCCAGAAAATCTGAACACATCTGTGGAATGTAGAGGATTTAGAAATGATTTAACAAAAAAACATTACCTCTCTCAGCTGCTGCAGTGCTGCTGCTCTGCTGCCTTTTACTGGGATTCAGCTGGGATAATCTGTCTCAGTCTTTTACTTAACTTTAATGGCAACAGGAGAGTGGAGTGACAGTAGGTTGGACTAGATGACCTCTTAAAGTCCCTTCCAACCCAACCTATTCTATGATTCTATGATTCAGAGGGGGATGCTGGTCAGCGCTGGCCAATACCCAAACCCAGCCCCAGAGCAGGCAAGCTCCCTGCGCGGGTGGCCCGAGCTGTGCAGCAGGAAGGAGCTGTTTTTTCCTGCTCACTTTGCAAGTTGCTGTTCTGCTTAAAACGCGAGGCTGAAAAGAGAGAGTTTGGGAAAGCAAACTTGATTGGAAAGTTTCAAGTGCCTTTGTGTTCTCGTTGCTTATGAAGGAATAAGCTTGTCCTTGTCAAGCAAGTGGCCTGGAGATTTATGTTTGCACCATCATGTCTGCCTGTCACCAGTCAAGGTCTAAGTGTTATTTCTTAAATGAAAGCAAAAGCCTGTCCTCCTGCAGGGACGGTTGGCAGTCCCTCCTGTCTCCCACAAGGGGACTAAATCTGCCCATCAATTAGGCAACGCTGTGCTGGGTTTGGGGAGGTATGGTCTGCAGGCTTTGGCAAAGGGCTGGAGGGTGAAAAGGACCTCACTGAAAACCAGTCTGCCGAAATCTGGCTCTGATAAAACAGCCCAACCCATCCTGTAAAGACTTCTACTGAAAAATCTTGAAGTAATCACTGAGGAAATGACGGGAGCTTAGGCCTCCCTTCCCGCCCAGGCGAGGCACTCCCTGGCTCTTTTTCCCTCCAGCCCGCTCAACACACCAGTGTCTCGGGGGAAGAGGGGCCAGGGCTTGAGCCGCGGCATGGCAAGGGCAGGCTGAGGCGGGAGGGAGGAAGGATTGCAGCAATGTGCTTGACGCTGTGCTCCACTCCTCGTAGGAGTATGGAAATGTAGGGTCAAGTTCAGAGATTGCGGTGGCAGGAGAGGGAGGAACAGATTCCTCCAGACTTAGTGACATTTCACTTATTTATACCAGCTGCAAATCTTATCTGGAGTATTGAGAGACTTTAGTGTGGCTTTCCTCCTTTGCATTTAAAAAGGCATTCAATTAAATGAAGCGCCATGTGCTTAAATGCCTACTTTATGAGGGGGCAGGGCTGAACAGGTTAAAAATATATAGGACTTTGGATTATATTACATCCTATGAAACAGTTTCCAGCTCTGCTGTCCCAGACCATGTATCTCCTTTATCAGTGGATTAGATATAAAGAAACCACTCTCACTGTTGTTATCAAGACGGTGAGGCTGTTGCGTTTGATTTTTTACCTTGTGATTTGTAACGTATCAGTTCCTGGTGAGACATAGTCTGAAACCAGCATTGGTTTGGTACCTTTACTGATAGCTGAACGTCACAAGAGGGTAATAAGGAATATGCTGTACATGCTCTACCTGCCCTCCATTACTGTCCATCTTCCTTGGATGACCCCAAGCATTATTTTGTGTGCCACATTCCTCTGTTACATGTCTTTTCTTCAATGCTGTATTTTTCTGCTGTGTGCTAATATACTTCTGTCCTATGGCAGCTACAGAGGAGCAATGTGTCTGCAGGCTGCAGCGTGCCTCTGTGTGCATGCAGTGTGGTCATTGGTCTGCAGGCACAGTCCCAGGCTGGAGAACTGATCCTCTTGGGAGCTGTGTTCCTAACTCCCTTAGGTTCACCTGAAAAAAAAAAAACAAGTTTTCATTTGTGGAATTGTACAGACTGGTGACAGCAGGATAGAAGCAGGAAACCTGAGAAAACAGTGTCCTGAGCAGAGATGTTGCAAGATTTGGTGGCCAGTAGGTTCACTCCTCCTCCAGGCTTCCTTCTGGATGTTGCCACCACTACCTCCCACTTGGTTGGCTTGACAGACGGTCACCCCTCGTCCTGGGTGGTGGCAGCCCCCAGCAGGACATTTTCTGTACCTTTGCACAGCTCTGAGATTTGTAAAGCTGCTCCAGACTTCAGAGAAAGCGTGTGAAGCCTGTTCAGCCTGTATGGAGAAGCTGACGTTGCCCCAAGGCAGGGAAGGGACGTAGAAACCACCAAATGATCTGGACAGCCATGTGAAGAGTCACAGAAAGAAAAAAGTGAGAAGGCTTTACCCCAGTCTTTGGGCATTTGTAGTCACTCTGAGGCTGTAAACCACTCCTTGCAGGAACTGTCATCTCCTATGAGGCCCAGTGGGAGGTGAAGGCCACATAAAATACATATAAATCCAAGTCCAGTCCAGACTGTAAAACTGGTTTAAAGTGAAAACAGATTTGGGCACTTCTTGGGCTGTGGGCAGACATCAGCTCCGGGATGTTGCAGCTCCCTGTGGGCCTCTGTCGGCGGGTTGTCCTCTCTGCCGTGACAGAGCATGCCGCTTCCTCCTGTCCCATGACGCAGCTCCCCGTTTTTGCTCATTCGGTGGCTGGCCGGGGAAGAGTGAGCTGGTGAGCCGCAGCAGCGGGGTGGGAGCGCGGTGACCTCTGTCCGGGCAGCGACAGCTGGGGCAGGAATGGAAACCTCCGGCTGGCCCCGCTCCCTGCGCAGTGCCGCCCCGTCTGCCGCGCTTTCGGTCGGTGCCTGACGAAGACGTGACCCCTTCTCAGCTGTTCATCACAGCTGCGATGCCAGGGGTGCCCTCAAATCTGTCAGGGCAGGCACTGCGGGGACTCGCTAATCCCCTCCAGGAAAGTTCCTGCAGCTTATTTCAAATACCCGGTTTAAACTGGTTAATCCAAGCGGGTCAGTCTGTCTGGCAGGTCCGGCAGCATGCTGACACAGGCGCTGCCGCGGGTGAAGGTCGGCTGTCGCTCCAGGGCAGTGACAAAGGGTGGCTGGTTCTGCCGCTCCCCAGACAAACCTCCGCCTCCAGCCCTGAAAGCCTTTTGTCCAAATCCTGACCAGTTCTGGGCCATTTCCCACGCAGTTTTTAGTGCTTTTTGTCCCTCCTTAGTTTAAAACAAGACTTCTGTTGTTTCCCTGGTGAGACTAGTAAAAGCTAGGAGGATATTAATCTCAAATTTCCCCTTTACACCTTGTTATACACTTGGGTAACAAAGTAATTTATCCTAAAGAAGCAGATGGGGTGAAAATGTGACTGTTTCCAAATTCTGCAGCACAGCTAACAGATGCTATTTTAACTGTGATCTGTGTTTCACTGTAGCCCGGTTTATCTCACTTGGGGGAAATTTCAGGAAGTCCTGTAGAGCAAAAGGGTACAGATTGGCTTTTCATTGTTTTCACTGCTCTTGCTTGTATACAACGCAGGAAAACAAGTGGAAAATATCCTTTCTCTGGGACTCACTCCCATGTTTCTCATGAACCTGGAGTTCAATGAAGCATTGATGAAATGGAAACTGAGGGAATGCAGAAGGCATTGAGAAGAGATGGTGCTCAGGGCAATGCATGTTCTTCACACTTGACCAAAGTTTATTTGCTTCTCCTGACTCATTAGCATTTAAGTATTTCACTAGCATCTATACCTAAATAAATTTCCATGGCAAGCAGCATCAATCCTGAACCTACAATTCTTTCTTTGCTCAGGAAGATTCAGCTAAAACTGGGTGTATTTTCATATAAACCTAATTAAACTTGGAAATACTTTTTTTTTCCCCAGTCATATAATGTTAATTATCCTATATTCACATAACATATCTTATGTCGGCTGAAAGCCAGACCACTTTGTGAACTGTTTGGAGGGTGCTGGCAAATTAACTCAAATTAGTCCCCTTCCTTCAGTTTAAGTTGCTTTTCCCAAGCTCTGACTCCTCTCCTCCCTCCTAACTCCATCTGTGACTTTTTCCCTCCTTACTAACTCATTTGCTGATGTTAATGCTCTCAGAAGAGTCATTGGATGAACCCTTGGGCTAGGTCCTGCATGTATACTCATCCTAATTGCCAATTTCTGACAATCACCCGACTTCTTATATTTAAATGGCAAGGTCCCTTCTGTGAGCACAGTGATGGGCTCAGCAACCCCTGGCAGTAATGTAGAGGGACAAGCCTTCCTTGAACAACAGCAGGAAGATTTGCTAAAGCCTGTCTGTCAGGGCTTTTTTACATGCAGTGATACACAGTCTCTGTACACATACCATTGTACTCAGAAATGCCTTGATTGAGGCTAAATGTTGCTTTGCTGAAGATCTTGATTCAAAACTTGAAATGGAGGCAGCTCACCATGTGATGCCAACAATGGATGACCCTCCCACTTACACATTTTTGTCATATTTCTCTATCTGAATAACTTCAACTTCCAAGTGTATGAAAGGCTTTGATGTCAGATTAAAAACCTCTGTAGTCAAAGTCATCTCTCTTTCCTTTCACTGGTAGCATTTACAGCTGACTCACCTGTGTCTGACTCACCTGATGCAACAGTGCATTGCTTTCAGGACAGTCCTGATTATAGAGTCAGGTAAAGGTAGGAAATTTGAGAAGTTTCAGGCAAAAGTACGGATGCGGGTGGTGTTGTCCTAAGTGGAGCTGCCCTTCCCAAAGGTGTGTGCTCCTGCTGTGTCTAGGGAGCATTAGGCACATCCAGCATGTACTGTGTAAGTGGCCAGAGTTGTCCAGTGCAGTCTGTGCATATCAGGTAGTCTTAGTTGTCACACAGAGATAGACTTCACAGCATGTGTCCTTCAAGTCTGGTATGCCTGGAGTGCTTTGGACCTCCTGTGCAAGTGCTGCTGGGTGGGTTGTTCAGACTATGAACTGTAAGTAAGTGTCATCATGGGATCAGGATGCACCAGAATTACTCTGCACTCACAGTCATGGTGTAGATTTCTTTAACAAAACAAGTCCATCTACTGCGGGCTTTCCTTTCAGTCCCCGTGTTTGTGCTTACCAATGCGTTTTGGCACAGATAATCATACAGCCATAAAGTTGAACCGGCTCAGTGGTGCAGCTGACTATGCAGATACACTAGTACTGACACAGGAGAGGTGACAGGAGCAGGCAGGGCAGGACAGGACTGCTCCTTGACAGTAGTATGTGCTTAGATTGACATAAGCCAAGCATGATACCACACTCTCAGTGATTTGTCTGGGATTTTAGCATGTTGGACAGCCCATGCAAAATTATGGCTGGGGCTCATGCCTTGATGAAGCTGCTGAAGACCTGCAACCCGTGAACAAATTTTCTGCTTCTGTCTGGTAAGGAGGACATAACTGGGATACTGGGACAACTGGTAGTTCTGATGGAGCTGGCCTGACCACAGCGTGGACTAATACCTGCATACCACAAGAAAGAACCACAACCAAGACCACATGGCTGGACATATGTGGAGATGGGAATTGCATCTGGTTTGAGTAATGCATCTGGTTATCTTCTCCTGGTTAAAATTACTGGCCCATCCCAAGAAAAGGATCATATTGACCTTTCACAGCTGTAGTATACTAAGTAAATATTTTTTTGCTCAAGCCCTATCGATTCTCTGTACCTTCTGTGATGGCCCCCAAACCTTTACAAAACTGCAGCATACCAGTGTCTTTGATTGGGCCTTCACTTGACATTGACTGGCTTTGGGGTCTTGGAGGTATCACTGGGCTTCTCACCTAACTACCACAATCTGCAAACAAGTAATCTTGGTCTGGACTGTACAGGGGCTCCGGTCTACTCTGTCTTCATAAATACGTCTCTTCCTGTGACCTTTTGGAATGATCATTCAGACTGTAAAGGTTCCCTTTGCTTTCTGTTGTATTCAATAAATTCCTTTGATTAAAAAAGTCTCTTGCTAATACTAACCATCTGGCATCTGAGGGAGAGAAGATGACAAAGAAAAGACAAGTTGAGTGCTGGATTGTGGGCCTCATCTGCAAAATCCTAATGTAGGAACATGCTGAAAAAAGAGGGGAGTAAGAGCTGGGAAAACTTCTGCCTCAGGCTATTGTTTCCTGGCGCAGTGCCGAGCAGGCACTGCATTAAGCAGCTCGGACCTGGAGCTTGTTTTCACTGCTGTGTGCTACTTCATTTTCTGGCCTGGGACGACATCTGGCTGGCATGTTCTTTTCCACACCCTGGGAAGAGGGCTCTTTTTAGCTGGTTACTGCAGCACTTGGCATTAAAATATAGTGAATCAGACTACAAAGAAGCATGAGATTGGCTTAAAAATAATGAGGTTTAAGTACAGTTGAGCTTTGAGTTCTTTTTGTTTGTCTTCTTGCTTAGAAAACTTTAGAATACATGATGTGCGTATTTTCCTGCTTTTCATCTTGACTATGAGTGCTGAGAAGTCACTTTAAAAATGGAAAAAAAACACCAACAAAAACAACAAAAGCAACAAAACACACATATTATATCCTTACCTTTTTATTGAGAAGTCCAGAATAAATTATTTGAGCTTTCAGAATAACACCAGTTGTCAGAAATGCTCAATAAAAAAAGTAGGATAATTGGCAATATTATTGCTAAAAAAGTAGAAGGGAGATATTGAGACAAGAAAATCAGAGAAATAGTAAAGAAGACTTTATTACCTTCAAGAGATTGCTTAAGTCTAGTAAGAAATGGGCTGGGATGGCCTAACACCTACACCGTTGTCTCCAGACTTTGAGTGCTTTCCCTGTGTCTAGAAAGATTTCTTCCACCAGCAGACAAGAGGTCCTAAATGAACAGAATTCATGGTCTGGAAACAGACACCACTGACAGTTACACTGACCTTCTACACCACCAAACCAGCACATGTGCTCCTACATCCACCAAGTTGCATCAAAGCACAAGGAACTTGTGCTTGGCTTCTTTCACATCATTCTGGGCTTCAGCAACAGCTTTGCATAACAACGTATTTCAGTTTTCACTGATAACCTGTTGCAAATCTTCCAGTCTATCCCTGCAAACCAGAACAGTTTTCACAAAACCTGGTATTTTTATACAACATGAAACTGAGGTACTGCAGGCTGGCAGTTGTTTAATTTACTGCCAAGGCTACAGGCACGTGTCTGGTAGCCACATGTTAGCTCAACCTGACTTCCTGGCTGGGGAATTCTGTAGAAAGCACAGCTACAAGTGTGAGGGCTACAGTCCAATAATTTCTCATTTGGTCTATATACGTTTATTACTTTTCAACACAATAATAAAGCTTTCTGGTTTTAGCTTTTACAGGTAAGATGGACAAGCTTAGGTGAAATATGTCCCTTCCAACTACAGCAAGAATATAATTCAGTACCAATGACAAGTTAGCACTATAAATATATTAAAAGTTGACCTCTGTGCACATGCCTTAGAGTTAAAAACATACTGTAAGAAGATTGGAATGGCTCCTTTGAGAGTGGAGCCACACACTGAGCAGCTGCTCTGATATCATGTATCAGTGTCTCCTGGTTGATATTTACTTAATTATTGACAATTATTTATGAGGCTAATTAAGCATTGGAGCACATTACCCAGAAACACCATGTACTCTTCACCACTGATGTTTATAAGACCAGAATGGATAGAGCCCTGACCCCAAGGAGCAGGAGGTTGGACTAGAGGCCTCCCAAGGCCCCTCCAATATGAATGGTCCTGTGATGCTCTGACTCCAGGCCTCTCAGGCATGGGTCTCAGGTTTTGAGATTTTCCCCTGAGTTTCCCAGTCTGCAAAAGTTTAGCCCAGCCTCTTTATCCCTCTTCATTCCTTTTTCTTGTAAAAAGGAAAAAAAAAAACCATGCCACTGAAAAGCAGTAAAGCATGCTGTGTTTGTGAGTTTTTCATGGGTGCTGAGTACAGGTATTACTAACATTTTGCTCTTCTACATTGAAGGAGCCTGTAAAGACAGAGAAGCTGCAAAAAGGGGAAGAAACAGAAGCATGTATTTTATTTGGTAAGGTGACAGCTAGAGGTGTGGTCTCCCTGTCAGAACAGAAGCACAGTCCCACGACGATTGACTGCCAAACCAGAGTATTGCCTGGCATGGTAGTTCCTCAGAGCCCAACATGAAGCAGTGACTCCCATCCTGCAAAAGCAGCAGGGAGAGTCATGTAGTTGGCTTAAATACATGCAATGTAATTTTATTTTACAAACTCATTTTGGAGGCCTGTTATCTTGGGCCTCTGAGAAGAATGTCAGGTGCCTTCATATGAAATGCATGGGACATACGTGTGTGGTGATAGTCTCCTTATTGTTTTGGGAGCTTCGCTGCTAGAAACCCCATCCAAACCCCATTGTTGACTTTGGACTTTTCCCAGTTTACTTTTCTGGCTTTGCCATGTCCCCAGCCTTTTCCTTCCCCAGGCGGTGCCTGAGCAGGATGGTTCTGCTGACAGTTCCTCTTCTCCAGACACTCCCTTGGAGTTACCAGGGAGTGTTAGGGACCTGGGGACATCACTTTGGGATTGTGGGAGGCTGCACAGCCTCACCGGGGAGGAAGTGCTCATTGCTACTGGTATGCTTGCCACAGCCTGGTGGTCTTGGTGAACTCTTACAGCACATTTTTGTTCATGGTTAATGCATTAATGGCTTCTAGAGTCCCTGCTTTCTTCCTCAGGGATTATGGCCTTTAGCTGCTCGCAGACTTCATCCTGGTAATCCATAATCCAATCAGATTTTAGTATGATCAGACCAAATGTTATCTAGGGTGGCCTAAATCTGATGTCCTGTTCCTTTAGGAACCATCAGTTTTCCATGTTCTGTCACCTTTAAAGATGCTCATGAGTCTCCTATTGCATGACCATAACTCATCAGTGTGATGTTGAGTATCATCTCAGCCATTATTTCAGTAGTCTCATTAACCTCTGGTCTTTCAACAAGAGCAATTTGGAGGAGTGTTGACTGGTTATGGTTATCTTCTGGTACAGGGGTTTGATTTAAGGTACCTAACTTTTCCATTCTTTCTGATGCCTGCTACTTCTGCTCTTCCATCTCGCCATTTCATGCTCCTCAACACCACTCAGAGCCTTGATAACAGCCGTCCTGCCCAGTTTATGCTGGATCTGACAGTGGGTCTGAAAGGCTACGGGATTTAGGAAGGACTCTCTAGCATGGCAATAGGATCCTCTATTCTTCAGGGCTTCCATTTGTCCCTCCCAGTCCTGATTCCTCTCTTCTATGTCTGTCTATAATTCCCATTGCCCTGTGGGTGGTCTCAACCCCTGAGTTTTTCTGTAGCTTTGGTGTCCTTCCTGTTTCTCAGAGGTGGTCTTCACCCTGCTGAGTCCTCATGTTCCTTGAGGAGTGGGGCCCTGTGGCCAAATTATTCTGCTCTGTAAAATTAAGATTTTCAGATATGATTGACAGATTATTTGCTGCTTCTTAGCTAACTATCATGAAACAACCCACAGCCTTTTCAGGTGATGGAGAGTCCCCCACCAGTTACTTCATGTTAAGCTGTATAATCAGCGTAGACCATCCCTTTACCCCAAACCAGCTTTAAGCATCATGTTTTCTGGGTAAGGGATTCAATGGATTGGACAGAACATCTGAGTAGAGAAAAACTGAGGGGAGGGAGGGATAGGGAAGAAAACAGTGGGAATTAACAACTCTTGAGAAAGGGGGTATAGGAATGTATTGAGTCTGGAAAGTCATGTTTCTGGAACAGTGAGTTTCAGTCTGAGGATGAACAGATGGCTTTTAGGAGATAGACAAAAGATCACTTGTTGAAAACAAGTCCTTATATTCTATAGGGTCATGTGTGTATATGAATTCTAGAAAGGGATCTGGAAAATTTTTAGGGATCCACAAACTGGAAAAAAGTAGAAGGCTGGTAAATATTCTCTAATAAACTGACGCGATTACAGACAACTGAGAGAAGCTGTATGTTCCATCACTGAAAGCTTGTAACGGAAGTCATACGCCAAGAGGGAAGACAATGTCATCATCACCCACTTGTTCCTTGAGAGGGTAAATAGAGGATTAGTGTCTGTGCTATCTGGGAAGTGCAGAAATCTGTCCCTGGGAAGCGGTGGGCTGCACATCTCTGGGAAATGCTTTTAAAACGTTAGGCAAAGTTCTCATCAGCCTTCAGAGAGAAAGCTTGTTCTCTTCCAGCCTTCAGAAATTCAAATAAAAGTGTAGACGTTCTCAAACCTGATAGCCGTTTCATGCGAGTTAGTAGACAGGCGGTGCCTCCTCTCGGGTTTGGCCGTTGGCGGGAGGCGCCGGCCGTTACGCGCGCGCCGAGCCCGCTGCCCCGCGCCCCGGGACGGCGGCTGCGGAGGCGCCGCCCAGCCCGGCCGCTAGGTGGCAGCACAGACACGCGCGAGAGCCGTTGCGCCCGTCGCCGCTCTAGGAAAGCCCCTCCATCCCTCCATTGCTTTCGGCGGCCCCGGGGAGGCTTGTGGCGGGGGAATGTTCACATTACTTAATGCAAAATTAATTAAAACCCGTAAGTGAGGAAATTTATATTATATTACAGCAAATTAAAAAAAAAAAAAAAAACAAACAAAAAACAACAAAACCAACAACAACAACAAAAAAAAAAACCACAACAAAAACAAACAAACAAACACCAGCGGTAGCATGTATTGTGCTGGAAACTCTTTCAGAATTCCTGAATTATCTTATTCCTTATCATTCTGAAGCATACCTGGAATTCAGTTATACTGACTGAACCAGCTCCTTTCTTGATGACATCTATAGGAACCCAAAGCCTAAAAGCTCTTCTAGAAAACTCCTGTTTTTATGCCACCAACCATCTCAGCTCATTGCCCGAGGAGCATAATATTTTACATTATTTTCAACTGCCATTCGAGAAACTCAGCAAATGCAGCAGACATTTAACTGACCCTCAGAATATAACAGTGACACTCCAACTAATTTTATTTTATTAATGGAAAAAAAATGAAGCAAACGGAGAGGAGAGCTAGGTTTTTTGTTTTTTTTTTTTTTTTTTTCAAACTTAAATGGCTCCCACCTTGCTTATTATCAATTTTGCGCTGTGTTGGCATAATGTCAGGTAAAGGAGAATCAAGTTGCTAATTGCATGACCGTAAGCCTGACAACTGTGCTGACATCCCAGTGCTTTGCCTGGTATCTTTGTGAGAAGGCCATGTTTGAAAATCATCACAATAATGAGGTGCCTGGTCTTCTCTATAGCAGAGCAAAACTCTCAACTTTCTGTGCTAAGACCTGATGGGGAAATTCTGAGTTTGTGTAACTGGTAATGTAACTGATATTCTAGAACATCTTCTGCTGTTAAACTGTGGAAATATTTTTTAAAATATGTGTTAATCATACCAAAGAGACATTGGTCTAGCATATAGGATTTTGGCAATCTTTATTTCAGTTTTTTCCCTAAGAAATAGCAAGGTAATAGATTAATAATTATTACTAACAATTATGAATACATATTTTTCCTTATTAATAATTTTACAGCTATATTAGGCTAATATAAAGCTAACTTGTACTTGACAAAATCAGGAGTAACAATCCGTATTGTTATGCTAATTTAAAACCACTCTATGGAAGTAAATTCAGCCCTAGCTCCTAGCTTTTTGGAGCACCTTTCCTCCCAGGCTGATTTCCCAGGTGACTGAGCTCATGTTCAAACTTGACGCTGGTCTCATACTGGTGGTCTTGAGAAGTGTTCTGCAGCAACTTTTGGAACCACTCCAGAAGGAGAGGAAGTTTTTAGTGTCTTTTAGGCAATTAGGGGCCACAACTCCTCTTGGAAGTTGTTGAGCACAGTGTGCCTGGTTATATTTTATTCCCCAGAAATTTGTCTCTTGCACAGGCAATGCTTCCCTTGTCACTTTGTGAAGTGGAAAAGCTACGTAACTGCCCACGGTGATACTACAAAACTATCTGGAAGAAAGGAAGGACATATCAGTTTACTTTTTAAAATGCAAAAGGCATTTCAGAAGACGGTATGAAGTAACACTAAGCAAAAATTTAAGAGACAGGTGGGTAATACAAAGTGTCACAGCAGTATCTGATCACTGCAAGCCTGGCTTTGTGCATTTGGCAGCATGGGACTAACGTTGTTTGATATAAAGGGAAGAGCATAAATTTTTAAACTATGTATTCTGCTTTCTGCAGAATTTTGGGTCTTCTGTGATAGTCTCTTCTCAAAATATTAATGTAAGCCAATGAGGATCACAGATCAAGGTGGAATGGCTGCAAGTGAGGCTAATGCATGCAGGTACTGCCAGCAACTCCAACAGCAGGCAAAACCATTTCTTTCTGTGCAGAGCTCCTTGGAAAGGAGAAATGCATAAACCTCTAAACTTTAGCACATGGGAAAAAAAGAAAACTATGTTCCTTTCTGGCACTGCCTCAGAAGCTACTCAACAGATGGCTGACTTTTCAATGTATAAACTAGTCAGGACAGATCTGTGTTTTTTTGGTTTATTTATTTATTTTAAAAAACTATTTTACAATTTCTAGTTCTTATTTCATTTCACATCCTCAGAGAATCAGCTGAAACTACTAAAACTTTTAAGGACATTAGCCTAGCAGAGTGAAAATGGCCAGAAAGCTACTCAGCCCAGCATTACATTTTCCTACCTAGAAAGGGGGAAGCTGGTCCGTTACTCCAATCAAAATATGGCAGAGCCTGGGAGTTTGGGAATAGTTATACCTCAGTCACAACCATTTCTAGATCATCTCCAAACACAGATACCACTGCAGCAGCATCATGGAGGCAAATCCAGTGTCTGACAAGAAAGCACTTACCTCTTGTTGATGCAAGCTCTGGGATGAGGTACCTCTGTGACAGCCCCTGATGGCTCCAGTGTAACTTCATGTAGTGAAATTAGGGGGAATCAATTTCTGAGCTTTACTGTGTTCTGCAAATCACTTGTCTGAGCTTTCCAATCTATTTAGGAATAACTGAAATGCGTTGCCTATAAAATTGAACAGGACTTCAGCACCCTACAAACCTGGCAGTTATCTATTTAACTGTAATTAACCCTAAATAATTTACACTCTTCTTTCTCTCACTGTAAACTAAGTTTTAAACCAAACAAAGTAATCAGGAACTTTATATTGTTGCCTATATATATATAGTCAGGTACCAGAGGGTCGAGTTAATTTACCAACAAGGTTCTTTTACTGTTAATCTGACCCATGCATACCAATCCCTGCACTCACTAGGGGATCAGATTTTGCTTGAACATTACAAACCTTTGGGATCAGTGTAGGTGCAGATGTGTAAGGGGTGGCCAGGCTTGTGTTTAGGAGGACAGTAATCCCAACAACAGCAGCTGTTACCACAGGTGAGCTGGAGGAAAGCACTATCACACTTTATTTTAGTATGCTACAAAATTAATTGTTGAACTTTATTAGGTTCTTTAATACCAAGCATACTTTAAAGTAACAAAAATTATTGTTATTAATTTTTACAGAAAATCAGGTATTTCAACAGTTTTCTTTACAGTTTGTTGACTTAAAAAAAAATTACAATTGACAAATTACAATGGAGTAGGATGGGAAAGCGGTAACATTTTAAAAAATAAACCATACTATTTATACTGAGTCAACATTCAGTGATGTACATCCTGGTATGCCTCTCCTTCTGACTGTGTACAAATGGTACATATTCACTGAGCTGCCCTGGCAGGGTTGTGAGGTCTTGTGATGACACTTTTTTTGCAACATTTGAGTATATTTAGAAAGGGCTTTTAGATTACACAGTCACCATGATGCAAAACTTAGTAGTCCATAACAAAATAATATAATACAGAGAAACTCTGTTTTGGTGATTTCTGATTTTTTTGTCGCAGCAAAAGTGCCATGATTGCCATAATGTGGGACAGAGGTAAACCTAAGGAGGAAATGAAGATGGTGATACGATAGCACATCCAGAGAGCAAACCCTTTCACAGGCTTCTGAGGTGAGAGTGTGGCTGTGAGCCCACAGGAGCAGTGAGTGAGAATGGGCTTCACCAAGACACTACTGAGCAGTGACTCCTGAATGCATCTGGCCCTTAAGGATATGCATTTTTCAGCTGACACTGGTTGGATTAATCACAGACTTAAAAAGCTGTCTGAAGTGGGACCTTAATGACTTTATGTAGCCTCATGTGTAAACCACTTGATTTTTACCTTCCATCCCCTTCAAGTCAGTAGCAAGTACTGGGAATATATTTATGGTGGTTTATTGATGTGGGTGGGGTTTTTGACCAGCTCTAACACTATTCCTGTAGAAGTTAGGGGAGTCTCCTACATGCAGTTATAAGAATGGATTTAGTTTAAAACAACATGTTTTTTTATTTTTAGTAATGCTGCCTGGATTCACACATAAATTTACTTGGCAGACATCCACATCAGCGTTCAGTCTCTAAGATAAGAAGTGCCACATCGGCACCTTGGTAATTAGATAGAAGAGTTACCTAATTCCCTGTACTTATTTATTTATTGACAGTTCGCTTAAAGCTAATTTTTCGTTCAAAAATAAAATTTTCTGAGATCCATGCACTAAATTCTGGAATAATTTGTGTTGTACAGCCAATAGTCAAAAAACAGTTTTAACTCGTGTTTTACTCATGTCTTCAGTATGTTATTTGGGATCAATATTAGCAACAAATTATTATTTTAGCCATTTCCCCTGAAAGCCAAAGAATGAAGCAACAGGCTTAAAAAAATCTGAAGAAATTAGCTTTGCAATCCTCATTTTGGGTTGGATTCAGCTGCGACATGCAGAAGAGGATGGAAGAAATGTAAGGAGCAGTATGCTCCTGCCCGCTCCTGAGCCAGGAGATGCGTGCCGCTCTGCAGGGTACTGGAGAGGAGCAGAGGGTCCTTGCTTCCCTCCGTTGCTCTGTGCCTGGCACTTGGCATTCAGGCCTTTCACTGTGAGGTCTTTCTTGATATCCTGTGACTCCCCGTTTTACTGCTCAGTGGCTTCTGGAAATGAGGGTGCCCTTTGGGGAGTGACCTGCCGAGCCCCCACAGAGGGAAACAGCAGCCCCACCAGTGCCCCGGGGCTCCATGCACCCAGCCCTCCCATAGCTATTTGCAATGTGTATTTGCTTATTAGTCTCTTAATTTATGTATTGAGTTTAAGGCCAGAAGGTATCATTAGATCACCTCACCTGACTGGCATTAGCACAGGCCAGAGTGTCACTCAGCGGTTATATGGCAGAACAAGGAAAAGAATAGAAACGCCCTTGTGGTGAGCAGCTGTATGTTACATTTAAGGGGTAAATGACTTTCTCCCATTAAAAAAGAAATCAAGTGCTTTTATTTTGTAACTTTAAATACAAATGATTCTATGTGTCTTGGGAAATTATAGTATTATGATATTCAGTCAGACATATCTTATAGTATATATGCTTCATAGAACTAGAATATAAGTCAGAAATAATTTTTCAGTCTTAAGTTTGTTACAGACATAGATTAATTGGAACACATATGCAGTAAAAATTGAGAAGCTTTACAGTTTTAATCAACTTATTATACAGTGAAGTAAATGAAGTGCAGCAATGTAGCGGTAAAAGTTATGCTTTTTCCACTAGGTGATGGAAACATTCAGAGAGTCTATTTATAAATGCTAATTTAAGAGAAATGTCCTATCAGCTTCTTGGCTACTGGGATAGGAATAGTCTAGTGTTAACTGCCTCTCTACTGTGAAAGGTTTTAAAGCTTTTTGCTTTCCGTCCGAATAAAAAAAATGACATTTACAAACCTCTTGAATGCATATATATTACATATGTTTATATAGCAACAACTACACCCCTTTTAATTTATTCCCCAAATGTGACTTTTCATGCATGTCTTCTGGATGCTGTATTCAGCAACAGTTTCTAATGAGCTGGTGTGTAATCCATGATTGCATTTCTCTTCTGAAAATCACTTCCACGTCTGGCTGATCTATGTTTAGAAGGTGGCGCTTACCCATCAGGCATTTTTGCACTCGTCAGCGTTCTTCTCTGTCGGAGGCCCTTTCCCAAGCTTCTTCCCATTTTAATGTTGATGTACAAAAGCTGTTATTCGTTTTGTTTTGTGCTCATTCTAGTGAGGATTGGCTTAGTAGGACTGTGCAAAACAGAGAGAAGAGAGAAGCTGGTTTACTGCCAGCAAACAAAAAGATGTTCACGCTGTGCTTGGCTCTGGACAAGCCTCTGATCAATATTCTAATACACTTCATTATTTGCATTTCAATTTATCATGAAAAATGACAAGTTTAATCTTCAGATATGACAAGGATTTGTAATCTCGAATTCTTAAAAATCAGTTTTCATCAGCTAATCGACATGGGAAGTCAAAGTAATGAGATTGTTTCATCTAAAGTTTGAACAATATGAAAATAAAGATACAATGTGTATAGGGCAAGAATGACATTTGCTAGGTGAGTATCATGAACTGAGTTAAAATCCTGACATTTCTGTTCCATATCAATAAGTTCTTTCACTCCGCTGAGCACACAATCCACATTTGTAAACAAGATAAAATAATACCTTGTGTTAAATTTCGAAGGGGCAGGCCCCAATGAGACCGGAGGTGTTTTCAACACAAACTCTCTCTTAAAAACTAACTCCCACCCATTCAGTTTCCATGTACTGTAGACAGAGCTGCACACGCAGGAGCACGGACACCGGCTGCGGTGGCACGAGGAGCAGGGTGACGAAGGCTCCCCCCTCCTCGCGGGAGGTGACTGCCCATAAGTCAGTGCTGGAGGGGGCAGCCCATGGGAACAGGGGCTTAATGAGAAGGTCTATTTACAAGTACCCACGTACACACACAAATATAAAAACCTGACTGCTCCAGTGTTTGGCATTGAACAGTAAGTTCTTGCACCAAATGAGCTCTGCAGATTCACCATGAGTTAAACTGTCCTGGATCACTGAGACCAAACCGTGAAGTCATTTGGCAGGCAACCTCCCCACTGCCTCCTGTGAAAGGGTCACTAGTCAGAGGTCCGACAAGCCTGCATGCTGGGGGGAGAGGACAGCCACCTTCATCGCAAACCCGCTCCCCTGATTGTAACGCGGGGGCCTCTGCAGGAGACTGCTGGAATGTAGAACATGGGGGAAATCACAATTTTTGTGAAAATAAAAGAGAATGAAATAATTTCATTGTGAAATGACAGTGAACTAAGAGTTTCAGAACTAGAAACTCTTAAAAATGTTACTGTAAGAAGTATTTCATTTCATCCCCCCATGTTACATGGAGCAGCCACCTTCTCCCATTCCCACCAATTCCTCACACGCCTTGACTCTCATGGTCATCTTGGCCTGCTGCTAATTCACCCACAGACACCAGGGAGAGTGACACCCTGGAGCAGAATGCCCACACCTGAGAGCTCAGGATGGGGAGCCTGGTAGCAGGTAACCCTTCTGCTGCAGACCCTGGGTGCCTGCTTCCCCCACCAACTTCCAACAAATTGACATTTTTCAAGCAAAGTTTGTTTTGGAGTAAAATTTCTGACTTGTTATAGCCCATGTGTTCAGCCTGTATCTGTAGTCCAGATATATTTTACAAAGAAGACACTTTTAATTGATGTTCCTGAGACTATTTCTAATAGCAAATAAGCTATGCGAGAAGCATAAAGTGAGCTAAGGAGGGTCCTGCAGAAGACAGATGGATCAGTTTTACTTTTGTCAGAAAATGAGTAAGAAATACAGCATTCACTGTGGTAAAAACATTTTAATGATGTGAGTATGTAATGGGGATGGTAGTTTCCAATTGTAAAAGAAAACTCGCTATTGGTAGTTCCGTAAGCTTCCTTTCTCCCTTTAAAACACGTAGCAAAAATTAAGGATAAAGAATGGATGAGAAATACACATATTTGTGATAAATAAAATACATTTTAAAATGGCCTGTGTTGGACATTTTGGTGTATTTTATTAATATGATTACTAATGTAATTAATGTGGTAATTATTAATATAGATTAAGTGGCACTACTAAATGAAAGAAAAGAAAAAAAAAAGTGCTTGAGCCTCCAATCTGTTTATTTGCTAAGTGAGATATGGGGTTTTATGAGCCTCTTAAACAATCCATAGTTGGTGAAACAAAGCCAGGGAAAGCCAAAGCTGCATGGTGAGGACCACATGCCCTGATACTCCTAAGAAAAATCTAAACTTAATAGAACTGAATGAATTTTAAATCATAATTTTGTGTACCTGTGTTATTCAAATCCTTAACAGTGCTTATTGGATTTCCAGCAGTACTCAGTGTTTCAGTTGTAACATACTAAAACCTTTATTAGTTCTTTAGACAAATTTTGCACACAGGTGTTATATACATGGAAATGAACTTTAATAAATGCCAGAGGTGCCTAGTTGATAAGGCAGAAATAAGTCCTTCACATCCAACATCTCTCAGTCTGCTTTGTATCACATCATAGGCTTTTGACTCCTTGAAGTTTCTTTTCTTAAGCTACTTAAAACCCTTTTCTAGTGCTGTTGCCTAGAAATCAGTTAATGAAAGCAGTCTTCGTGAAAGCCATATTACTCAAACCACCTAGGTGCTCTGCTGTTAAATTCTCTATTTAAAGTCTTGAAAGGCTGCCTGTTAGGCTGACATCCTGACAACACAGTTATTATTCATATTTGACCTATTCAGTTAGGGCAGTCACTTCTGTTGACTGCAGAGCTGGGGTACAGTCAGCCTGGGGGGGTTTACAGCATTTTAGTGTTTATGTACATTTTCAGAGAGAGGCCACTGATATTTCTTTGTTTTGAAGGTGAACCACGGGGAGATTTCCACATTGCTACCTGCCAAGATATAAAGCATGTACTGAATTTCAGATAGTCCCTTACATGCTCTTACTGTAAAGGCAGTCAGACTGATAGTAAATATACAAAGGCAGATGTTCTAGGTCTGAATATTTATTTTCTCCAACAATCTTAACACTTCACACCATTAATTGCCACCAGCTATACCTACATGATTTTCTTTGCCATTTATTTGACTGTCATCTAGAAAATAACACATTTCCAGGAGTTAATCTTTTATTGCTGCCTCCAAACACACACAATTACTGAGCTAAACAGCAACTGACATTCGTGGTCACACCAAAATTGGTGCTATTGCAAAACCACATCAGCTGGCAGAAACCCATGGGCTAATGAAGCACCAGAGATTTCTTCCCAGCACCTCCACAGTATTCCTCTAGCCTGGAGAGCAACGTTATCTCTCTTGAATGCTGGTGCTGTGTTTGGTATCTGGGGGGAGATGAAGGTGCAGAGAAGCATTGCTGCAGAAGGTCTGCAATTGAAAATAGACATGCTGTGGCACCTTGGACAACACTGCTGCCTGGGCAGTAGGCCAAAAAAATTTGAACAAGTTCAGTTTTAATGAGGTGCTTGGAGTTCTTGCCTTTCTGCTTGCGATCTGGGTCAGCTCCTCGTAAACACAGGTAGATGGTTTTGTTGTTTACATCAGGGTTGGTGCAACGCTAAGTGTGTTAAAACTCCACTTGCAGCTACTGCACTCCAAAATTCAAATAGCAACATGCATTCAGAGCCTGGGTAATATCCACATGTGTGTCATTAAAAGGCATGAAAGGCAGTCAGATGCCCAGCTGCACGGGGCAGCCAGTAGAATCTTCAATAAAATCTTATTTAAGATATTCCCTTTAAAAATATAACAAATCCTATTTGAGTGGTCTGAGAGAATGATTTTGTTTTCCTTGTGATAAGAGAGGAATAATGTGTATTCCCATTTGCCTTTAATTGTGTATTGCCATTTGCCTACCTGCTGTGGGTGCCTTTTCCCTCTTGATGCACCGAACACCCTTTGCCCTGGCCTCATTGCGGGGTGCTTATGCATTGTCAGGAGGGCCACCCCGGTGCAAATACTGCGCTCTCAATAAAGAGCCAGGCATCAACTCAGGTCCTCTCCAAACTCATCAGAATCCCGGTCATCCAAGCTGAAACTCCAGCATCTGTTTTGGAGATTCTGTCCACAGATTGTCCTGGAAGCAGCTGTGTGGCCAGGGGACGAATGAGTTGTGCTCTCTGGTGCCTACCCCTGCACTGCAGTTTAGACACCGTAATGAGGGAACAAGGCTGCCCTGTGGAGACGGAAGGACGAATGGACAGAAATTCCCCAACCGTTCTGCTAGCAGCCCTCTTTCAGTGTTTCACTGTTCAGCATCTTCTCAACAAAACGTGATAAATGACCTGTCCACGCCAGAGCTGCCTAAGCACGTTTCCTCCTCCTCCTGACAAACCAGCAGGCAGGATCTGGCAACTGCCTGCTCTGCTGTCACTCATGGCTACCAAAGGCTACCTGAGAGGTCGGGGGTTAAAGAGAGTACACAGCAAACCTTGAGGAGTTACTAAAACTTTTACAAAACTTTGGGATTGAAACTGTGTGTCCATATGGCATTAGAGGAGAAGCTTGTCTCAGCAGAAGGGTGTGTGAGCTGGCTCTTGCTGCAGCACTTCCTTGCAATGAAATAGAATTGAATCACATAAAAAAAGACAAGGTTTTTATGAATTTGGTATTCAAGCCCTGTGAAACCAGAATTGAGTGGAATGGTGGGACTTACTCAATTTGCTGGGTGGTATTTCATGCACCCTGTTAGTGGCAGCAGCTGAATGCCTGGGCATGGGCTGTAGGAATTGTTTCCAAGGCTGTAGGAAATGGTTTCAGGAGCATTCAAGAATTTTCTAAATGTCTGTCAAAAGGTGGCCCAGGCTGTTTTTCAGGCAGAAGGCTCAGTTCATGGCTGCACAAGGGCATTCCTAGCATCTGAGAAGACAGTTTCAGGGCCACAGGGGTGATGATGATCAGAGTTAACCACTGAACAGACAGAATGCTATTTTATTAGACATCCTTTTTCAAGAAGATACAGAAGAAAAATGGCTGAAGGATCCAGTCAGATCAATTTTGCCAGGCTCCTGGTATCTGTGTACATCACACAGCTGGACAGACCTTTGCCATCAACAACCTGTATACTGTCATTCACAAGAAAAAACCCAGCATGTTGGCAGACCTAAAGCTACACGCCCTGCACACTTAATGGTCCCAGTGACTGCCCTGCTGGCCAGATCCTGCCCTTCCCTGCCAGACTGGCCAATTATTGTAGTTTTAAAATCCAATTTATTCTTACATTTCTTTTTTCCCCTTTTTTCTGTTGCTATCTGTGGAGACTGACACATGGGGGGAGGAAATGGGTGTCAGTTCAGAGGCTGTTTGGTTGTAGACAGTGCGCTATGGGGGGAGAAGAGTGACACAGCAGGGACATTATTTTCTGGGTTGTTTTCTTTTATTTCTCCAGACAGAACATTTTTTTGAAGCCGTTATGACACTAAGCAAAAGTGTCCAGAGAAAATTGTGGTTGTCAAGACAAATTAATTAAAAAAAAGAAAGAATTGAGCAATTAAGTCTGACCACCTTGTGCTGAGGTATGAAAGGAGAGATCTATTTGGAAATTAAGTCTAGAGCCCAGGGTGTGTCAGGACAGTCTACCCATTTGTGGTGTTGACTTTTTCAAATTCCTTTTGTCTTCCAGATGGAAATTTTGAGAAAGGTGAGGAGATTTTTGGGGAGGAAAGAGAAGATGGAGGTTGGTCTTGGAGATGGATCTCATGTAACATCAGCTCTCTCAGAGTCAGGCACTGGATGTGTGTCTCTGGGTTCTGGGCAGTCCTTGGAGAGGGTCAAGGACCTCCTTGGGTGACTCACTTCATCTCGGGATGGTTCCCAGAGTGGATGAGTGCTCCTGGTTCCCGTGGGACTCTAAACCTGGATGAGACTGGAGGCCTAAGTCTGAGCTGGACAAAGTGAGGTTTGTGAATCCTGGAGTTATAATTATCCTGCACAGAGTGATTAACAGCATGCATGGAGACATGAAGAGAGAAGCCACTGCCCACGCATAGAAGACAGTCTTCAGCCTGAAATATTGAATTATTAGGCAGTTTTGGATTAGTTGTTTGTAACAGGCTGTCAGAGATCTCGTCTGAGCACAGCTTGAGGACGGCTATTTTTAGTCCTGTTGGGGCGTGCAGTTGTATTCCAGGACTGCGTTCACGGGGGAGCAAATGGCTTTGCAAAAGGTGGGACTAAGATTTCACCCCCAGCCCAGGAGGGCTTAGTAAAATAAGCTCAACAGTTTAAGGGCTGACTGGCCTGCATGTAGGGATGCAAGGAGCAGGCCAGCCCAGTGGGAAGGCATGAGCCAAGCTCCATATGGCAGTCAGCTTAGCTGCTCTTGTCAGCCTGGGGGAGCAGGTGAAGTTTGACTGCAAATCCTGAGAACGGGGGTTAGAGCAGCTTGCAGGAGGCACCTCATCAGAGCCTGACATTTTTCTTATTTCCAAAAGATCCTCCTTCAACTACACCTAAATATAACCCAGTGGCAGTGATGGGCTCCAAAACCCCAAATATGGGCAGGCTTCAAGCTTCTTTGACACCCTTCCTAATCCTTGGCTCCGGTGGCTTTCCTCTGGTTTGAATGCGGGTCCAAGAATACAACATATGCATATGTGTCGATGAGAAAGACAGGAGGAGAGTGACAGGCAGAGGGAAGAGAGACCTATCCAAAGAAGGAGCAAGTTGTAGCTGTCATCCCTGTCATCTGCCGGCACCAGTCTGGGCTGATGGAAATGGGGCTCCCTTTGGTGATGGCTCTGCTACCCACGCCTCGCTACCAAGAGCTTTTGGGTCCCTCAGCTGGGCAGCTTGGTGCTGCACCACCGTAACTCCCGAGCGGGCACGACTGCCCCTCTGCCACCATCACACACAGCACAGCGTGCCCTGAACAAGGGAGGAGGTTGTGTGTCTGCTTGAGGTGGGTACCAAAACACTGAGATGTAGTGATTAGATTCTGCTGAACAGTGGGGACTGTTTCCCACTATTTCAATATTTGCTCTGTGCCTGTCAAGAAAAGGAAGATTTTTATCATAATGAACAAACACAGCAAAAAGCCTCCTATTATTTCCCCTAGAGAGTTTTCTTCTACTGTGGAGCATCACAGAGATGCTTCTTCCTCTGGTGGTCCCTTTCCAGAAGTGTTGTCAATTTGTCTTTTGTACTTGGTGATGTTTCTGGCAAGTTTGGGATGGGAGTCACGTCTCAAGACAGGTTTGCTGGCATGGGAGATCTAGTATGTTGTTGGAAGGACTGGAGAGAGGATGAAATGCCTTCATCAATAATGTCTTTCACATGAAGTAGCTTCCTGCTCCACAGAGTTGTAGGCTCGAGTCAAGCAAAATCAGTTACTTGTTCATCTATTTTTATTTCCTCTGTGTGGTTTGCTGCAGTCTTTCTTTACCCAGATGGTCAAATAAATTGCTGTCACTAAACAGGAGTCCCTGAACAGCGATTCCTAAACTCTTCCTGTTTTTTAACTGTTTAATGAGAAAATATTTTACTTGCTTTATATTCTGCACATTTGCTGGAGTTGTTTTTCAGTTCCTCCCCTGGAACCCAGAGGATCCATGGGTATTTTTGTTTGTTTCACCAGCCTTCAAGCCACATGATCAGACTGTTCAGAAAGCTCTGCAATGTCTTTACAGCAAAAAAAAAAACCCTGTTACAAACTTTGATATGTACTTGTTAATTGAAAGCCCCGCTGATGATCCAGCCATGTCAGCGGAGGTTCCTTGGTAAGGTCTTGGGCAGATTGGCCAGAAAATGTTTGGACTGTCATTGTATACTCTTACATTTTTTCATTTTGCTAATAACAGTTTATATCTAGCTTTATTAGCTTTATATCTTCCAGGAGTTTTCTTGTGCTGGGCAATGTTAGTAGTTGATGTTGGCACATCTTTGGTCAGGGAAAACAAATCTTGCTGACATTGCTACAAAGCTCTACTTGTCCAGGCTCGGCCATCAGGGAGGGCAGAAGGCAGCGCCCAGGGCCGGCGCCGGCGGCGGGGGGCTGTGGGCAAGCTTGAGCTTGAGAAGAGCCAGTCACCGATTAAAGTGTGGTGCTCAGGCTTCACGTTGGTTCAAGCCTGCATTTCTGTGCAGCAGAGAGAGAGTAGGAGTTTGGCCTTGGGAGAAAGCCAAGATATTGAAGCAGATTCTTGAAGGTGCCAGCCAGGATCTCTGCATAAGGAAACTGCTACGATGGGGCTTATTTTAGTGGCGTGACAGAAAAGGAGCTCTGCTCTTTTTTCAACAGACTGGATTTCTCCAAATTATTTCCCAATTCATATAATGAGTTTTTTCTCCTTACAGAAAAGAGGAGGGCCGTGATAGTTCTCTGACCCTTCTGGCATGTTAAAATGACATTTCTGTGAATGAAGTTTCCTGAAATAATTTGCTGATTTTTAATTATAACATAATAATTAAAGGATCTACAAGAAGTTCAGTTTAAACATCTCAGAAAACATAGTTAAAAAATATCAGCGCTGGTGAACCTTAAATGCTGCATAATAATAAAAACTTTAAAACTTTCTTTGCTTTGTGTGAAATTAATTTCCCTGTTCTTCAGCCAGTGCCAAAGCTGTGTGACCTGGGAGCGTGGCACAAATCCCGTCTGCATCCTTGCAGCACAAAGGCACATCCAGGGTTTCCAAAAGTTTTCAAAATCTTTTCTTTGTAGGGACTTGTGGTGGGAAGAGAAAATTTGATGGGTGGCCTAGAATGGGTCTGGGAGCAGGGCTCTGGCTGCTGGGGCTCGCCATGGAGGGGAAGGATCCTGCGGCTGGAGGGCTTTGTTCAGAGCATCTCTGGGGCAGGGGCTCACCAAGGCAAGGCTGTGGGTCCTTCACTCTGAGCACAAACTCCTCTCAGAGTGTTTGGGTCTCAATCAAAATCTGCTAATGAGCTGTGAACATTGATCCAGCCTCTGAAAAAGATACAGGTGCCAAGTTATATGTTTATGGAAACCAGAAAGATAACGATCTGGAGAAGATATAGTCTGAGTTTTCAAAACTGCTGCTTAATGATTAGCTTACCTGAGCACGGGAATATTAATTAACTGGCTATATAATCTCTAGGCAAAGAGGAAATATTTGGGGCTGTGCTTAAGGCCCATGTTAATTTCCAAAGATAGGAGATTACATGTCAAACGACGGAAAAAAGCTCTATGGGTTTAGGTGATAATCAGCTAGAACAGAGGCTGGATTTGAGAGATGGCAAAGTCAGGGTCTTGGGAGAGGGTGAGATTTTTGGTGACCATCATACATTGCGGAAACCTGTCTGATGTGCATCAAGGAGCATGTTGGATGCTCATGGTCCAATAAAGGCATTGTTTCTGTCATCTTCTCCTTTCAGATGTCCTGCAGGACTGCTCCAAAACCAATTTATGAAAGCTTTGGACAATATATGAGGATTTATTATTGCTATTAATTTATATTATTCCCTTAAACATTTTTCTGAGTTGCTGTAGGAATGTTAAATGCACTCTTGCAAAAGAAAAAGAGGAAATTCCTTCCCTGAAGATCTTTCAGCACAGAAGGCAGACTGTGATTAGCAGTTGTCCTGGGTTTAGGTGAGTGGTGAGGCTTTTTTGGTAGTAGGGGAGGGGGCTATAGGGGTGTCCCCCTGTGAGAAGCTTCTCAAAACTCCCCTGGCTCCAAGTTGGCCCCACCTCTGCACCAAGGCAGAGCCAATCAGCTGCACCTCTGCGATGATGTATTTAAGAAGGGACCTGGTGAGGAGGAGTCAGACTTGTGAGGAGTTGCTGCAGCTGTGTGAACACCAAGGTCAGTGGAGGAACAGAGGAAGAAAGGAGGGGGGAGGTGTGCAGGAGCAGAGACCCCCCTGTATCCTGTGGTGAGACGGCAGGGCGGCCCCCCCTGCCACCCATGAAGATCTGTGGTGGAGCAGACACTAATTTATGGCCTGTGTTTTTCACCTGGTTAATCAAGGTGCTGTGCCTGAAGAAGGCTGGGGTCTTGTGGGAAAAGGTAGACCCTACTGTTGTGATTCAGCACTGGGAGGATTGCAGCATGCGGGGGAGTCCCATGCTGGAGCAGCTTGGGAAGGGCTGCAGCAGTGGGAGGGAATCCAGTTGGAGAAAGTTGGTGTCCCAAGCTGGAGCAGAGAGGGAGACGCTGCAGGCCGTGGGAGGGACTCACATCGGAGAAAGTTTGTGGAGGACTGTCTCCTGTGAGAGGGGGCACCGCGCTGGAGCAGGGGGAAGAAGTTCCAGAAGGTGTCGTCCCCCCCAAAGACGGAAGAAGCGGCATCACTGACTGCACCCCCCATTCCCTGCCCCTGCGCCACTGGGGGAGGAGGTAGAGATACCGGGAGCAGAACTGAGCCAGGGAAGAAGGGAGGGGTGGGGGGAAGGTGTTCTCAAGATGTGACAATGCTTCTCACTGCCCTACGCTGCTTGGTGTTGTTGGTAGTATCTGTAATAAATCTGTCTTCTTTTTTAATTCCTTTAATGAGTCTTCCTTTTGCTCGTGACCATAATAGGTGATCTGCCCTTCCCAGTCCTATCTGGAATCCCAAGCCTGGCTTATTTCTCCCTTCTCATTGCTGGGAGAGAAGGGAGGAGTGAGCAGATGTGTGGTGCTCATTTGCCCTCTGAGCTTAGACCACTACAGCAGTGCAGAGAAAAAACCCTTCACAAAGAAGAAAGATGAGGGCTGTGTTAGGAAATTACCCACGGAAAAGCATTCAGGAAGGCAGGCTGGTTTGCAGCAGCCCTGAATGACAGGTGTGGTACAGTGTCCTGGTTGTGCTCCTCCTCTGGGCCAGAACAGGAAGGTGACAGCCTGGCGTATCCAGCAAGCCCTGCAGTTTTAGGCATATGAGGCTGAGCAACTGCTGAGCATCTGAAATGGTAATGAAAAGAGCATCACTCTTAGCACTGCCTTCCTCCCATCTGTGGGAGCTGATGGTTCCCACCTCTTCCCGCTCCTTGCCGGGGCCTTGCAGACACAGGTGTTCCCCATATACCACCCTCTGCACCAGCATTGCTTCACCTCCCCAGTGCCACCTTGCAGCCGTTTTCTGCTCTTCCCAGTGTCCCATTTCTGCATGCTTCCATGCTCCCTCACACAGTCCCTCCTGGCCATGTCTCTGCTATGCGGTGCCCTCACAATGGAGATGAAATAAATGTCTTCAGGTAATCAGTCTGTAAGCATCCCAATACATCTAGTGTTTTCTAGCCCTATCCCTGAGGCCTGTCTATATGAAGGCATGAATACAGAAGCCTTAACCATATGAACTCCACAGGTAACCTGTGGTGTCTCTTGCAGGAGTGAGAAGTCATCTGACAGGCAGCTCTGTCTACAAGCTCCTGCTCTACAGCAGAGAGCTCTAACACTCAGATGTGGCATCCGTGTGGTGCTGTAAATAGCCCATCTTATTCCCTCCTCTGGAAGGATCACACCTCATACAGTGTAAGATTGACTCCAGGGATTAGAAGCCTTCCTCTCTGCACCAGATCCACACACACACGGACGATTTTCCAGTAGTTTGGCTATTCCCACCAATGACAGTATGGCAATTTTTGTGTAAATGCTACCTCTCTGTGTAAGGATGGCATTGTAACAGCAAGAGACAGCAGGGCAGTCTCAAGAAGCAACCAGCCTGGTGGGAAACAGTAACAGGGAGGGAGAAAACCCCACCATCTCAATCCAAACCCCAGTTTCACCAGGACTGCTCAAAGCTTAGCCACCCCTTATTCGGAGACAACAATAGTTCAGTACAACCCACTAGATAAATAACACACTAATACAGATTTGCTCAGAAATGAAGCTCATCTGTAAAAAAGGGGGGACCTTAGACAAAGGGAACACAAGTCTGGTGTGCACAGGTACATCCACAGCAGCACACCCCGAGGACCTGTGCAATAACTCCACCTACAGCTTTTAGTGTGGGGGGTTAATGCACAATCCAGCTGTGTAGCTCTAGCAAAGTTCTGATAAAGGCTTCCACCCTCCCATCCCTAAACAAGTGATTTTTGCCTGTCCTTCCCTCTCCTTTTCCTCCATCAGGGCATGGCCAGGTCAGTGGTGGGAGCGCAGGGGACCCTGCATGTACCCTTGGTGCTGGGCTGCTCAGGGACTGGTGCTGCTCCTGCTGGCTGTGCTGGGGCTCAGGGTTGTGCCGAGAGCCTCTCGCCTCTGACAGACCCCGGCAGTGTTGACTTTTCAGTGCAGGTGCGATCTGCGTTTGGTATCCAGCACCAACAGAGATGCCTTCTTGGTGCTTAAATAATAATGATGGATTTCTGCTCTGGAGTGATAGCTTGTGCTGTGCGGCTGGGTTAATGTATGTCAGCTGTCATCGTCCTTGTCAGCCACTGCTGTCAGTGAGCGGCAGATAAGTAAATCTGTGATGATGCATAGCCCGGAGAGAGCAGGGATTAAATATTTCATTGCTTCAGACACTGAAACATCTCCTCATTTGGAGTCCTTTTCTAGTGGTCACATCCTCTCAGATTGCCCCAGACCTGGGGAGGAGCAAAGGCTGACTGGGTTTTGGAGACTGTGGGGCAGGGGATTGCCGGCAGCAAAGTCCCTGCATCCAGGGCGAACCAAGCCCTGGCAAATTTGAAAATAAGCAGAAACTCAAGGAAAAATTTAAAAACCTCCTTTTTGCTGACATGCCTGACAAGGCAGCTGAGCCTCTGTTGTGCAGACCAGGGACAGGTGGCCCAGCACCCATCTTGGGCTGTCTATGGGACACGCTGCTGAGCACTCGGTGCCATGGACCGAGCACCTGCGGCGCTGCAGAGGCTCACTCCATGTGGGCAACACTATGGAAAGCATCAGCTGTAGTTGTAGTTAGGTAAGTGTGGTTGTTTCATGGTGTTCTCAAAGTTGATGGGTCACTGAACCCTGGAGGTGAGATTAGTGGTCATTCCTACAGCCCCTGCAGCACCATGTGTCTGTCCTCTTCTTCAAGGTGTTTTGCAAGACTCATTGCTAGCAAAGTCTCAGATTATTGATTGCTTGGAGACAGGAAAAAATGCTATTATTCAGATTTCTTCCATCTCCCGGGATTTCCTGTTATTGCCCGTAGGAACTTTATATTGAAGGGATTTTCAGTGTAAAATATCAATTTGTTGAGACTGAATTTTTCTCGGGTGCTTCTTGTTTTTATCACATCAAATGAGTTACTCTAGGGGTATGTGGAAAATGAAATAAAATGCTCTCGTAAACAAGGTCTTGGATACTTTGCAAACTGACACTTTTAAACTAACTACCTACAGAACCAAATAAAAATTAAAACATGTCCTTTTTTGTTCCACACCGGAAGAGAGAAGACTCATCCTGTCAACACCACTCATGAAAAGAAGTCCTTGTTTTCCAGAAAGCCTTAATGAGCCACAAACCTTTGCAAACCAGGCAGACATACAAACACCAGCTTCTGAAAAGTCTGATTTCTTTCTTATTTACCTCATGTTTCCTGAGACCTAGCGGTTTTCTTTGCAATTATGAGGAACAGAAGGGTTTGGGTTTTCTTGAAATCTCAGATTCAAGTGCAACATGTGATTCAGAGTTGGAACTTGGAAAAAAAAAATAGCATGAGCAGTTGTGACATTTCTAAACCTGTAGGTAACTGCACAACCATTTAATCTTCATCTTTTCCTCCTCTTTGTATAATCTAATCTCCTTCATTTGCTGTGCTTTTTATCTGGACAACAGATATACAGTATCTTGCCTATGGGTACATTCCTATATAGGTTTGTGTTTCCACTGACTCTGGTATCTGAGGACTCAGTAGCTGGACACCAGCAGAAGACAAGTGCTGAGGCTTTGCAGGTGGATCTTTCTGCCTCCCTATTATGTAAGGTGCCAAAATCAGTATTCATCTGTACATGGCTAAGTAGCAGCATTTCTGCCTTTTTTTTTTTTTTTTTTAATGTAGGGAAAGTATAGTTTGCTATGTCTTCTTATATAAAACTAGCAAATTTTATGAGATATATTTCCCTCAGGCCCCACGGAATAGAATTTGTTCTGTAATAAGAAACCAATGTGTTTTAATTGCTTGTTGTAGACTATTACCTGTTAAATTTGTCTTAAAGTGTGACAACAGCAAAAAACTTCTTTTCTGTTTGCTTCCATCTACTTTAGAGCTGTCAAATAACTTCAACATCTAAGGATAAAACATGACAGGTGACTCAAATATGTGACAGGTCATAAAATATTGATTCTACATGTTACCTGCTAATGAAACACATGCCACTGTGGGTAAATCTTCTTTAATTGGGATTTCTGACTTCCGATTGTTATAACCTCCATTTAGGTTGCAGTCTAGAATTATGAAGTAATGGTTTTTGTCCCAGGAAATGTTAAAGTAAGAAATCAGTTTTACTTTCTTAAACTAGTGCTTTATATCTAGACTCCCAGCCATATTTTCTGTTATAATCTATATCTGCTGGGAACCCTTTTGGACTGTTCTGGTTCCTTTTTGATTCAGTAGAGCCAACTCAAATCCTAAGTTCCTATGATAATGAGAAGCACCGTGGATCTATCAAGGACTTCCCATTGGGATTTTTTTTTCTTAGATCAGTCTCTTGATTGTGTATGAAATAAATAAGTCATATTTACTATATTATTTTTCAGGATTTTGGAATTTCCCTGGTTAAGTTTATAATTTTCAGCCTTCTTAGGTAATTTTCAATTATCAAGGGCTCAGACTGGGCTTTCTTGTCTGGTCCTCTGTGAAAGCTTGGTCCAGCATCGTTTCTTGGCTAGAGCTCAGTGTGTAAGATCTTTTGGCAGCAAGGAGTGCTGCCCTACTTGAACCTACCTTTCAAGCAAAATGCTGGAAAATAATGGTCAAAATTAGATTTATAATCTCTGTTGAGCAGGGGTTGTGTCTTGTACAAGTTTAGGGGTCAGAAAAAAACACAGCGCTTCTGCAGTGAAATGGTGGCAGCTGCCAGTCTCCTGATTTGAGCCTGTATGAGCAGACTTGTGTCACATCTTCACTTCTAAGCACTTCCCTGTCTGACTGAAAACTTCTCACAGGAAAGTTAACACTGTTCCTCCTAAAAGGAGCCCTTTCTAGTGTGGTGAGCACCCCTTCTAACCATGTAACCATGTGCTTTCAATGCAAAATTATCCAGGGCCAGAAGAGCCCCAGTGCAAGGACCCGCTGGAGACCGGCAGACATTGAGCTTTGAGTAGGAGATCCTGGAGTCTGCCATGGTATCAGCTGCTGTTGAGAGGGAAATCCCTTCTCTCCATAACTTCCATGCCTGGGAAACTTACTGGCCCAGAGGTGCCAAACTGTGTCCCTGCTCCCGGTGGGATGAATGGTGCAGAGGAGGAAATGTGCTTTAGGCTATTTTATTGGAAGCTGAAGGACATATCCTCTGTGTTGCCTGGGAGAGATGGGCAAGCTCTTCCACGATGCATTGTGAAACTATTCCCAGGGCAGACCCAACCCCAGGAGTGCTGAGAATCATAAAGCAACGACTGCAAGCAAAAATACTGCCCCTTGTCTGAGGGAGGGGAGTGCCAACACTGCTGTCATCCCAGTGCAGCTTTGCAGCTGGGTTGCTCCCAGTCATCATTTGCCACACCTAGGAGATTTTGACAGTGCAGCTAGACCTTATGTCTCTCTGGTTTTAGGGTATCCTTGTGTAACCAAATTGCCACGAGAACTGGCACTTTCACAATACTTCACCCAGGAATTAAAACAAGGTGAGAAGACCAGTCCTTGTATAGTGGCAGCCTCATCAGTGCTGGATGAATTGAGAAAGTCTATTGAAAGTATAGAGCCAGTATTGATGAACACTGGTTGATGTAGCACCTGTGTGCTTGAAAGGTTATCCGTTTTCCACTTGCATAAACCAGTCTACTAAAAGACTTCAGTCTTCCCTGGAAATCTAGTCTCTGGTATTCACCATTGGGGCTACAATCTGAAATCTCACAGCATTTAGGAAACACTACTTAGATAAACTATGATGAAAATAAATGCAGTACTTGTTGGAAAAAGATACTGTTAGAGAGTTGATTAGTGGTTCACTGTCCAGCTGAAGGACTGCATTTATCAGAGTTTCATGGGAATCTGTCTTAGGTCTGATGTTGTTAAAATATTTTCATGAACAACTTGGATAGTGGAATAGAGGATCTCCAATGGAACAGAGGATGTCCTCTTCCATTTGTAGGCCACAGTTATCCAGGAGGGGCTGCAAGTGTGTTGTAGGACAGAAACAGTATTGAACATTTATAATGAGTTAGAGAAATGGCCTGAAAAATAGGACAAAATTCAATAGCAATAGGTGCATGGGCAGAAAAAGGAGTTGTACAAAATATAAGTTAGGGACCAGCTGACCACATGAGTCCATGAGGCCCTTCTGTTGTGAAAAAAGACAAATGCTCTACCAGGATATGCAAGCAGGAAAAATTATCTGCAAGATGAGCAAAGTGACTCTAGTAGGCTACTCAGCAAGGCCTTGGCTGCATGGTTTGCTTTTTGGCACTAGATTTTCTATATGAGAGAAGTGGACCTACTGGGTAAGGACAAGTATAGAGCAACAAGACCCATCAGAAGCCTTGGAAATCTTAATGTAAGTGAAAACATGGACAATTGAGCTATTTAGTCTAGAGGAAAGGACATTTACTGGACATAACACACTTAACTATGAAAAAAGCTGCTGCAGAAGGGAAGGGAATAAATCATTCTCTCTGGGGATGTGACAAGTAATGGGCTTAAAGTGTAGCCGGGGAAATTTAACTTTGACATTAGGAAAAATCTGTCTAGGATAAAGCCCGTTGGCCAGTGGAGCAGCTGCTGACAGAGGAGGAGTGGGAGCTGGAGATGCTGGGGGCCCCATGGCTCTTCCCCTGCCAAAATGCCCTCACTCCCTGAAGCCAGGCATAGCTGGAGGCCCATAAAACCCCCATATTGCACCCACCAATGTCTGGCAGGGAGAGGGGAAAAGAAAAAGGCGTTGTCTCCACCTTACAGCCCCTGCCCCTGCAGGAGGTACGACAGCCCCTGGGGACGCTGGACCGCAGAGGTTATTTGTAAGCCAGGGCTCAGGTGACAGGTGGTGACTTGCTGTTTGCAATTTCGCCAGTTGGAGTGACTAACTTCCATAGGGACATCATGCTTTCTCCCCAGATGACTTACACAGAGGGCATTTCCACTGATCAGGGAAAGAAAGATTCCCCAGCCTTTATTTCTGTGCCAACTGTACTGTCTATTTTTAACAGCAAGCTGCCATTAGCATTTGTTTGCTAAAAATAAACATATTTCAAATGCAATTCATTACCTAGCGCATTAGGGTAAAGGCAATTTATGCTTCAGTCGAGAAGAAATATTTTTAAGAGATAAATTGGTTCATGCAAATATCCGTGGCTTGCACTCAGTGCACGTGGTACCAGCAGAGATGGTGCTCTGATTTCAGTCGATTGATGGGATAGATTACAAAATTCAGGAAGCTGTTGAGGAGCTTGGTGCAACATCCTATTTTAACTTAATTAAAAACGTGATCGCAATTATGTAAGGAAAACCAAAAAAGAGATGGGGCATGTTAGAAACAGTTCTCCCTCATAGCTGCAGCATAGCAAAATTGAAACAAATGGGCAGACATGGCTTTTGGGCAGGGGATATTCTTTATTATATTGACCATAATGGCTTTCTAAAACCTAAACATCACTGCTTCTTGCTCACAGAACAGGGGAATATTACAAGGGAATAATTCTGAATCAGATAATGCCAATGCATAAGGATTCTGAAGTGGGTTTAGATGAGCTGCTGAGCCAAGAGCTGGATAGTGATCTCTGGTGAACCTGTCTCCTTTTGATTTTTGAAAAAATAATTTTAGCTTACAAAATGTTTTGTGGAAATAGAGTATTTCAAGCAAAATTTGCTAGTTTTGATGGCACTTTTAGCAGGAGGATTTTAGGGCAGGTAGGGAATTACTGCTCTGAACCAAGGTTCACAAGTAGGAACTAAACCTGAGCCTCACATGCCCCTCTCTCCTTCCCCTTATAATTCAGAACGAAAATAACATACCATAAATAAATAACAAATGCTAAAAAGATAAAATCGACTCAGAGTCTTCAGAATATCTGGGGGAAAAGCAAAGTTTTTATTTCCAGCCAGTGCTAATGAGCAGGATGGAGCAGGTCCTGCAAAATCTGGACGACCTGATTTTACCCACTAGAGGGGAGTGCTGTACCTACAGTTACCAGCTCACTCATGGCAACACTGGTAATGTCAAAATAAGTGGCATTACTAAGGAAATTAAGTAATGTTACTTATAGAAGAATTCAAAATAATGTAAAATTGGAATATGCCAGACACCATTATTAAATGTTCAAAATTAAAAAATAAGAACTTCTTGGGTTTAGGATCCTTCATTAAACAATATTTTGATGTTACCAGACTTTATTTTAAAAAAAGTTAAAATCTACTAGTTTATCTGAAAAATGTGATTTTTTTTTCCTATATTGTTTTGCAATACACAGATTTATGCAATTATGCATAATTGCAATTGCAACAATGCAATACTTTAAATTAAAACACAGTCTGTTTAACCTCAGAGACTTTATAAAATGCTCCTGATGAGTCACAGTAATTTGTGTTAAATCTGCAAAAGCGAAAGTCCCAAAATAGTTTGGCGACAGGATCCTTAGCTAGTTGCAAACACTTGAAAAAAAACCACAGAGCAGGAGGTAAGATCCCAGGTGTGCTTCCCACCTTGGACGTGATGCTGGATGAATGCCACAGCTGGTGGGACAAAGATGACTGTGAACATGGGAGGAAAGAAAACTATGATTTCTTCTCATGGCCTCTTATCTATACAGTTTTGTCACTTTAGCAGTTCCTATCAGAAACCTCCACCAAAGTAGCGCAAGTTAAAGCACATCTGCAGTTATTGAGGTTTTAGATACCAGGGATGGGGAAGGTGTTAGCACTAGTGCCCACTGGCAAGGGAGCTGGTTTGGGGATGGGTGGTCCCAAGACTTGGGTTTGAAGCTGGCTGCTCCTGCCACTGGGCTTTATTTTACAGAGCTCTATTTGCATCAGCTCTTACTGTCCGACTCAGACAGCATTAGTGGGAGATGCTCCCCTAACGCTGCGATGCAGCCGTAGGTGGGGTGTACTGCAACACCTCCCCTGCTGCACTGGTGGTCCCGCGGGGGGACCTGTTTGCACCCCTGCTCACCCCTACATCTCTCTGGCAACTCCAACGTGTTTTTTCTTCCTGGCCTTTTACTCCAAATCCTTAAACCAAAATTCCTATTTTCTGTCTTCCAGTTCCCTGCTGTTTTCTTGTCTCAGTGTCAGACTCAGAAAACTGTGGAGGTCGGCAGAGACCTCTGGGTTATCTAGTCCTACCCCACTGCTCAGAGAAGGGTCAGCTAAAGCAGGCTGCTCAGGGCTGTGTCCAGTCAGGTTTTTAGTATCTCCAAGTATGGAGACTCCACCACCTCTCTGTAAACCTGCTTTGCCACAAGGACACATTGCTGGCTCATGGTCATCTTGGTGTCCACTGGGACCCCAGGTCCTTTCCTACCAAGCTGCTTTCCGGCTGGGTGGCCCCCAGCATATACTGGTAGATGGGGTTGATCCTCCCTGGGTGCAGGCCTTGGGGCTTCCCTATGCTGAACTTCACAAGGTTCCTGTCCACCCATTTCTCCAGCCTGTTGAGGTCCCTCTGGATAGGAGCACAACCCTCTGATGCACTTCTCCCAGTTTTTTTATCTGCCCCATCACCCAGCTGGACTTCATGCCACTGATCAGAGCCCTTTAAGCTTGACAGTTCAGCCAGTTTTCAATCCACCTGTCTACTTATCCAGCCCACAATTCATCAGCTTGTCTGTGAAGTTGTTATGGCAAACACTGTCAAAAGCCCTGCTAAAGTCAAGATAAACAATGTCCACTGCTTTCCCCTTGACCACTGAGGCAGTCATGTCACCATACAAGGTTTTCAGCTTTGTCAGGCATGATTTCCCTTTTGTAATTCCATGCTGACTACTTTCAATCACCTTCTTGTCCTTTGTATTTGGAAATGGTTTCCAGGATCATTTGCTCCATCACCTCCCCAGGGACCAAGGTAACACTGCCATGTCTATTGCTCACCACATCCTCCCTCTTGGAGACAGGAGTGACACTGAATGTCTCATCTATGGTATGTCCACAATGACTGAAATTTTAAAATTACTTTTTGATTCAGTCACTGAATAGAAAAATCGTGTTCATGGTCATCTTATTATGGGAATGGCAATCTTTTCAGGTGCCCTCCCAAGCAAGGGTTTTCCTTGACTGCTCCCTCTGTCCCCCAACTCTTCTTTTCCTGCTGTCCTCTTTTCAGGGAGTGTGACCAGGACACCAGCCCAGGGCAGGTGAATCACGGGTGTTTCCTCACATGCTGGGCTGACTCCAGAAGATGAGACCTCTGCCACAAGCATGTTCAGCTGCTTTGAGGAGGGAATGCAGCAGGAGCTGAGAGCGGCTCAGAGGATGGAGTGCGAAGTATGAAGATTTTTTAAAGCTGCCTTTTCTTCTCTCCCCCCCTCTTCTAATTGATTAGCAATCCTAAAGAAACTCCTATGGGCCCAACCGAATGGTAGTGTGCCACTGTCAGAAACCTCTCCTTCCTCCTTTCCCACTTTATTTTATTTGCTCCCTCCACAGGTGACAGGCACTTTTCTCCCATTATTAAGGTTTTCTCTTCCTATACCCATCACAAGTTTCAATCTCCTCTGTCCTCTTCTGCCTTCCATTCTCTTCTTTTTTATTCCAAGAAGAGAAGAGGAGGGAGCACTGGCATCCCAATTATTTATATGTAAATATTTCCTCTACTTTTGTCCTGATTTAGCAAAATTTGGAGTCCTCCATGAGCAGGCAACAGAGTCCCTTCTATTCCCATCAGGCAGCCTTGCAGCTTTATTCCTGGCTAGCAAAGCAGTTTACAAGACCAATGGAAAACTGACATTCTTTTATCCCTGCTGCAAAACTTGTTTCATAATTATGTGCCCTATTCTAAAATGTATATGTGGCCTTAATCCTCCTAATATGTGGGGTTTAATATGTATAAAAAGTCTGCTACGTACATAATCTCGGCACAGAATTTCAATTGCTAGAAAGGCTGAGACTGAATTAAAAAGGAAGCACTGTGCATGGCAATGAGCTCATTTTGACAGGCTGAATTAATTTTAAGTAATAAGGAAGTAATTTCCATCACACTAAATGTGTGCATTTTTCTGCAAAAATAAAACACTATAGTCAGAAAGATACTCTTGAGAAATGTCTTTCAAAGACATAAGTAAACCAGACAGCAATTTAAAAAGTAAATAAGTCATAATTACAATAGTAAAAGGTAGTATTAAGTATTAATGCATTTCAATCCCAGCTGCTTTGATTGAGTTCTGCTTTATCTCATTAGCTTTATAATCAGAAAAATAACATCATCTGAAGATACACAGATTTAAGCACAGATACCTCCAGCAGTTATATATGGCTGTTGTAAGGATGCAGTCACAGCTGCCTGATACAAAAGAAAAGACCATGAGAAAAAAACAGGCATGGGAAGATGCAGAGAAAGAGATTCCCTAAACCACCACCACCACTGTCGCGCACCATCCCAAGGCTTGAAAATGAAATGTACTCTGAATGGTCATGTGAGAGACATGGCTTTCTTTTGCTGAAGGATGACCAGAAGCGATGGTGCTTCCTGTGAGCATCAAGACATTATAGTACTCATCAGGAACTGAAAGGGCAATGTGCAGCTTTCTCTTCTAGAAGAGAGGATTCACTTCTGTACCCCAGAGCATCTGGGAGAGTTTTCCTACCACCAGACTAGGAACACAACAGGGCACGTGGCACTGCAGTGGCAGGGGTTTGCACCGGAGCCTCTGAGTTCACCCTTGGCACTAGACCATGGTTTATTTAATGAACTATGCACAGGTAGACAGACCCTGGTAGATCCATGACCAGTGTTCCCATGCCCTGGGGAGGGCTGTAACCACCAGACACCCTCCACATCTCTCCTTGAATACCGAATTATTTTCTACACAGCATCAACAGGGGGATCTATGTCATGGGTGTCTGTTTGTGTGCATTCCCCTCTTCTCTAGCATAGCCTCTGGGCTGGGGTGTAGGGCCCTCTCCCAGGATCTGGATAAAAAAAAAAATCCCTTTTTATCCAACAGCGTGGTGGTTTGAACATTCACCCAGAAGCTGGGAGATCTTGGCTCAGGTCTAATCCTTGCAGTAGCTGCTTGACTGCAAAGTCTTCTCTAAAATGCAGCTTGCTTTGTCCTGTAAGTGAAACTGGGAGAAAGGGAATAAAAAAGCAAGATCAAGGATGACATTGTAGCCTGGTGATGGGGACACTAAGATGTTGAAAAGGTGATCTGACTTCCGCTCTCTGCTCCCATTAATATTTAATAGTCATTAAATTAAAAGTCAAGGATGTGTAGGATTAACTACAGGTCAGCATTCTCATACTTATATCTGAATGAATGAGATAGTGTTAGTATGTATGGAAATAAGCTATTAGCAATGAGCACGGCCAGTATGACAGTAACAGGCATGAATTTAAACGATTTAAACACTGTCTCTGTGAAATCAAAACAAAGAAATGGCTGCTCCAGTACAGAGACCCACACAAACCCTGCACCAGTGCTGAAACCTCCTCCAGCACTAATGCTCACTGAGATCTGAAACTGGCAAACATCAGCCCTTTCTGTGGATTTGCTCAAGGTACTTGTGAGAGACTGACACTGCTGATCACTGAGAAAACGTCTGTAAACAGCTTTCCATGCACTCAAGAGCAGTGATCACAAAACAGCAGCCTTTGAAGGATGCTGTAACTGAGCCACCTGCATTACCAGGAGAGAAGGCGAGGACACCGGGCTCCTGCCACACCAAGCCATCAGGCTCATTTTTAGTTTGCAGAGTTTGAGTGGCTGATGGCCAGAGCCTCAGGAGTGTCCCCCTGCTCCCCTCCGGGCCAACCTTGCCAGAAGAGCTGCAGCCCAACTTCTCCTCTGCTGCGGTTCCTATTTCGGGTGCAACTTGGGAACCTCACTGATTGCAGCTGTTAGTGCAAGATTCCCTCGTCCTTTCTGTGTTCATTAGAATGAAAAGCAGTCTAGTCCCAAGCAACCTTTCCATGTCTGGAGGAACCACACATGAAGACTTTAATGGGCAGCTTGTCCCTCATCCCTCACAAGAGAGAGGTGGGCTTGTGTGCCATCTTCCCTCGTGCAGGGAGGGCTTCTCACCAGCTGTGCAGTTTCCCTGTGCTGTGAGCAGAGAGGAGGAGGAGGGCGGTCCTCCACAGAAGGATGCCTGCTGGATTTGACCAGACAGCTCAGACCTCAAGCAGCTTCTTTTCTCACAGTTGCTAAGAAACCAAAACAGTAATCTCATCTGCCGAAACAACTGTTTAGTATGTTGTTTCCTCCATTTGTCTCATTCCGGGTAACAACAGCTTTAAGCCTCTCAGGGCTCCCCCTGTGCTCCTCATGGTGAAAAGCTGGGCAAGCACAGTACTGGGGAGGAGAGTTTGTCCCCAGTAGCTTTTGTGGGAAGGCTCCAATTGCACAGGTTGTTTCCATATGTGGCCATCAGGAAGTTCCCTACCTTAAACTATCTGCAGGAGTCCCAGAGACACTTACTCACAGGTGTTATTCAAGAGCTGTTACAACCTCCTTACAGCCGCTGTTGGCACATCCCCCTGAGTCGCCTGTAGCTCCAGACATGACTGATGAAACCTGTTGTCCAACTCCTACCTTATATCAGTGTTTCAAATGACTCTCCCATTTATCCTTTTGCAGGCCTTGCTCTGGCTAGCATCTTGCCCACAGCTGTTTGCACGGTGCCGGGGAGTAGGGACAGTGCTGATTGCCCTGCAGGATTTTGGCTCTCCTTGTTGGAGTACCATCAGGGCATCCCTATGGCTGAGAGCCAGGCAGCCAGGGAGCCACTGTAGAACAAATCTCCATACAAGCTTATACCTGCTGGGAACATCACCCAGAAGAAAACTCCCACCCACATTTAGCTGCAATAACAGAAACAAATGAGAAAACAGACTTGGGCACAGGGGAGGGAGTTGATCCCTGGTCAAGGCAGAGGTAGTTTTCCAGATCCGCTTCGTGCAGTAGTAGCACAAGGCACGTGCCTCTGGTTGAATGGGGCTGGAAGGCTGATAAAAAACCTCAGGGAATAACCTTCCCTGCATAAATGACCGTGGGAACTTTGCTTCTTTATTTCTCTGTCATGTAAGGATTTTTCAAAGTTCAGCTGCATGTTCACAATTAATAATAGGTCCAACTCAGCAGAGTCTTGCAGTGTCTTTGAAATGTCACCTATCAAGATACACAAATAAAGCTAAAACAACCTAAAAATATTAACTACTTTGTGTTTGCTAACAGTGCTGTGCTGACCATGAAGGTTGGATTGCTGTTCCCAGCACAACGCCTGTAAATTCTGCCAGTTCCCCTGCGGGCTTGAGTTGTTTTTATTAAGTGGTTACGTGTTGTGCTTCCCTCATGCAAAACCTTTTATTTTCTGATGGAGCTGTGGCTCTGAAAGAAAGTTAACAACCTTTTTTCCTGCAGCCTTGGTGGAAACTGGTTCTTGTATCAGCTCATATATTTTGTAACTCTGGCAAATAAATTTGGGTGTTGTGAATATTTAGTAAAATGGAGATATCTACTGCAAGAGAAAGAAGTGACACAGTGCTGGGACCGAGAGTGACCTGGGCTGAGCTTTTGCACTAAGGATATTCTGCTGAGCCAGTGCTCCTGGGAACTCCTGCTCTGCCATGGGGTGGCCTGATGAGGTGTAACCGTAACAGTATAAATACTGTAATGAGATAAATGCAAGGTTGGTAGGAGCATGAGGGCATGTGAAGGGCCAGGTCCACGGCAGCCAGAGGAGCCAGGGCACCAGCGCTCCCGGGGGAACAGGCATTCCCCACACAGGTGGGAAAACACATTTCTTTCCTTGTATGTGTAAGGTCAGACCAGAGGTCTGCTCAGTCTGTACCTTTTTTCTGGCAGTAGCCAGCAGTGGATGCCCAGGGCAGAGCAGGAGGACAGGGAAAGCCATAGGGATGTTCCCCCACAATACTGTACCATCCTTCAACAATTTGCAGTGCAGGGACTTCAGGAGCCCAACAGGCATTGTTGCATGTAAAGACCTTGCAGGTCTTTCTCCCACAAATATATCCAGCTGTTTTCTGAACCCTTTTAGCACATACAGTCTCAGAGGGGGAACCACGGCCAAGTGGATGTTGCTGCCTGCCTGGCCTGAACCTGCAGCCCAAGGCACTGTGTCAGCCACTAAACCACCTTCCTCTCCTGAGGGTGAATCAGCATTGACCTCACTTCTAACTCCCCACCAGACAACATTCACCCAGTCAGTCATTAATTTTTCAAGCAGTGTGTGTGGCTTCAGATTTAAGAGGAAAAAAAGGCTGGTCCCTCAATCCCAACAGTACAGTTTACAGGGATCTTGTGTGTGCCCCACGGTAAAGCAGAGAGGGAGACTTTCTGCAGATCATGGAAACAGTTTGCTGAACCTTCTGGTAGTATCATTGATGGTGAGTAAAAATAGGAACATGAGGATTTCTGATTAGCTGGGTAAATGGCCAAGTTACCTAATTGGGTTCCTCCAGACAGCTGCTATCCTTAGCAAGAAACATGACTGTATTATTCTGTAATGGCACAGTGTTTAGCAAATCCTGCCAAAGGAATATATGGTCCCTGTTTTTTTTATTCCTCTGAGCAAAATATTCATGTTTTCTCCAATATGTTTCTATTAGACAATGTTTAAAAACATATTTGACTGACTGAGTTTACTGTTCCTGAAAAGAGGCTGGAATAAGTCTTCAGGATGCTGTAATTAGCTAAGCAGTTCCTATCCCAACAGGTAGTAAGAGGAGACTGTCAAACCCTGCACATTACTAGGATGAAGTGTATTCAGCCAACCTGGATGATTTTTTTGTGTAATTTTTTCTACCTGGGAAGTGACATTGGCTGTTTACTGCACTAATATGAATCCCCAGGCCAGCACCAGCAAGCTACTACCTGGTTCACAGGCTTTTCAAGGGAGTCTGAGTGCAACCTGTGCTTTCGTTCACGTGGGTAGTCTATAAATACTGCCTGTTGGCTTTCATGCAACATGCTCATCAAAGGTTATGTGAAGGAGGCAGTTTTTGTAGGACTCACTAAACTTTACCACTGTCAGTGATAGAGTTGCCTTTAAAGCTGATGAAAAGCTGTACACTTTTGTAAGTCTCTGGATCAAGATCATGGAGAGATATTTATTATTAGGGGCATGTAAACTTCAAGTTAATTAAATTCTAAGCAAGTGAATGGAGCATCATAATATTTTATACAAGTTATATTTAATTAGACATAAAATGTACAAGCAATGCAGCTAAGTTACAACTTGCACATATTTTGCAACATTATTGAAAATCTCTTACAAATGACTTGACAATTTTTGTTGCAGAAGCTGTGGCTGACACTGGCAAAATGGAATTAGCCCTTTCAAACCCCCTAATTTTGGATGTAATTTTTGTAGCATCTTCATCTTTCAAAAAAAGGACAAATATCCAGGCTCTAAAACTTAGCCCTTTAAGTCCAGTGAAGGACACCCAAAATCAACAAGTACTCTGGGTCAACGACCTGAATGAATTACTCCCATGCAAGCTTTCCTAAATCATCAGTATAAAATAGCTGTATGATTTTTGTTTAGTAACTTTGATATGAAATTGAGTAGTCTATTCACCACTCTACAGTGATCTATTTCATCGCAACTATTTCTTGTTATTTAGGAATCTCTGTGGCAACTGTGATCTTTCTAATCTGTTATGAACATTGTCTTTAAGGATTCTGAAAATGCATGTATTAATTGCAAACAACTTCAGAGGTGGCTGCTGTCAGGCAAATAATATTTTGTAACTCAGAGAGCTGAAATATGCTGCTCAGGAAAATTGTGTGGGTTATGGTAAATATTTTTAAGCTTCAAATCCAGCTCAAGCACCATATATAAGTTAGAGGTGAATGCATGTCCTCTGGATGGTGGATAGTATGCTAAACTCTGCTCAGTAGAGTCTACTCAGACAGTATCTTGTGGTCACACTGTCACTTTTCTTTACTTTTTCCCCTGGGAAAAAAAATAATTCTGGACATATACATCCTGAGATACTTTCCCTATCCAAATCTCATTCATAAATTCCTTTTCACTTTCCAGAGGGATTCTTTCACCAATCTAATTTTAAGGTAATGCCAGGTCTTTTACAGACATTTTAAATACATCCCTAATAATTTAGAAGGGAGGCAGGAAATGTGCAGCAGCTGTGTTTCCCCCTGCCCTGAAAAGTATGTTTTCAACTTGGGATGAGTTCTAAGTCCCCTGCTAATGCAAATGGCAGATGAAGACTAACTCTGGTTTACTTTGAGGTAAATTCAAGCAAGGACAACTTGGGCAGGAGCATGGCATTGATTTCTCTTCTGGCTTCCCCACACATACTTTGTCTCCGCAGAGAACTATAGAGAGAGTTATTGCATGTGTCTAGTTGAACACAATACATCAACACCAGAGGCAGGAGTTGGTGGGGGACCAAAGTATGACTTGAAAATAGCACAGACAAGCCCGATTTCATGAAAATGACTCAAACCTATGGAAAACTTGAAGATTAGTATGGTTTGGAAGTCTCTTTGGTGGCATTGTAAGAGGAGGTTTCGTTTTGGAGGAGGCCTGAGATGGGAGAAGGAGGAACCATGAAGAGGAAAGGGAAATGGGTAGTCTGGAGGAAAGGAGGAGATAAGCAGGAAAAGCCATAGGAGTAGTTTTATGGGAACTTTTGAAAAGTTGGACCATGAACTTGACAAAGAGGATGAAGGTGAAGCAGTAAAAGGATTTAGTGTGGTTTGCTAAGGAATTGAAGCAAGGAATTGATTTTAGCTGTGACATTTTGAAGGAAGATGAGGTGAGCGTCGAGAGAGCCAGAACAGAAAAGGTCGTGGAGACTGAGGATAAAGCTATCAGGGCCCTACTGTGGGAACAAATAATAATAATAGATATTTTTCTAGGATGCTCTTGAGGGAATGTCAGCAGGATTAAATGACAGCATCAGTCTGGAGAGAAGAGGGAAGACGGTGATAATGTTGACTATAACACTGAGGGTGTGTGCTACCTGGATGCAGAAGCTAATAGGTTTCCCAACTACAATCAAACAGGGTAGGCCTGTGAGGTAAGATAAGGGGGTCAGTTTTAACTATAGCAATATAGTTAAATGAAACCATCTGGCATTACTGTCCTGGAGAATGGAGACCTGCCTACAGAAGAGGGAGGGAGGTATTTTAAAAAACAGAACAGACAAAGATGGAGACTCTGGCGGAATGAAGGAAGTTTCTAGAAGTTGATGTTGCTAAGGAGGAGGATTTAGGAAAAGTGTGGACAACAGCTGCATCAAAACAGGTAAGAGAAGAAGAGCACAAAATAGACTTTGACAATATGAAGGACAGAGAAGAGGGATGCAGGAAGAACACAAGGCTGTATGAAAAGCCATCCAACATCCTGATTTTTAACCTGGTGCAGCCCCTCATGTACATGTACTCTTTATGTGTTCAGAAATGTTGCCTAGGCAGCATTTGAGGATTTTGGATATCTGCCCCAAAAGTTTAGCAGGTTAGAGGTGCACATGCACAGATCCACCCACTGTGTGACACATGCTCACTTGGTCTAATCTATATTGCACACCAATCCCATAAGTATATGCCTGGGGTATGTCAGATGTGGAGGTCACAGTGCTCATGAACATGTCTGTGTCCAGGAGAAACACACCCTTTTTCTGCTGTCTTAACAAGTGTCTCTTTCCCACGTATCTGGGCAGAAGCACATTCTACAAACCAAAGGGCTTATGTGCTGGATATTGCATGTACCATTGATTGTGCGTTTCTATGCACATCTGATCTCAACTAGGGACCACCTGACCCACTGATCTTTATGTGGTTGGGTTTGTCATTTCCTTGAGTCAGGCATCCTAAGTCTGCCCTACAGGGATTATATGATATTCAGCCAGAGGTGAGCACGCTTCCCAGAGAGATACACTATTGATAGGGAGATGTAATGACTTAGATGAAATCATTACTTATCCTTCCAGTAAGTTGTGTCCCAATTTAGTAACATATTCCATTTGTAGATCATATTGTCTCCGGTGAGTCTGCTTTATAACAGCAGCGCAAACAAATTAAACAAAGTTTTGATATGCTTTTATCAAAGATTTGTCCCTAGTGTCCTTTGATTTACTTCTTGAGATCTCCTCTGGCACAAACTGGATGGAAGCAATATTTTCTCCCCCTCAAAGATGATCTGAGCTCAAGCACCTCTGAGAATATATGATCTCTGCCTTCAGAGCTGGCTTCAGGCATTCTGGAGAATGACTGCCCTCCCCTTAATATATAACAGGCTGAAGATAGCTGCATGTCTTCATTTCACTGAAATTGCTTTTTTTCTGCATTTCCTTGGCATCCAGATGGTGGTGCTCTGTCTGTCCTGAGCCATTACCACAATGATAAAACTTGTTGCCTTTTCTTGCTGATTGACAAAGGCAGCTACGGGGTACAGGCTCTCCTTGCCTTTAACCACCTTTACCTCTCTAGTGAGAACCAAAATTATCAACAGATCTCATTTGCCAGCAGGGAAAGATTCTTGCATTTTGCAATTTTTGTAACTGCATCACAGAAGTTAGAGGTGGGAATAACCTATTAATTACCCTTTACACCACTCCAAGTCTGTTGAAGATGGTTCTCTACAGCAGGAGGTATGGTTTCCAGTGTACATTTTGATATGAAACAGAAATCTGGAACAGGAAAAGAACTGGTTCCGTGAGCACAATTATAGAGTCTTTTTTGTATCTAGCTTTTCAGAGGATTGTTTTCTGCTGAAAATGCTGTGATTAAGAAGATAAGCACTTGAGGTCTCATAGTGCTAGCATGACTGTCAATAGGACTATAAAATGGAAATACATCTTAAGAAATAAGAAAATGCTCTTAAAGATGAGTGTGTTGAATGACTGTAAAATCCAAAATAGCCATTCATTGGGAAGACAGGTAAAGCACTGTATACAACAGCATCAGCCAGTTCTAGCTCAACTTTTGTATAGTAACTTGCCAGGTTAATACATTGCCAGGTTGTAAGATGCTACTGGTCTGCCTAGGTTTCTGCCTGTTAAATTCTTTAGGTAGTCTGAATGCAGAGAAGGGATATCACTTGCTGCCATTATAAAGGAAGCCAATGATATACAGCAAATGCAACCCTTAAGACAGCAGTTAACTTTTGATCCTTTGGCTATGTTTGATAACTGGTTCAGCCCTGTTTCCTAAGCACTGTTCCCAGGGGACTGACAGCATCCACCTGGCACAGGAGTCCCTGTGGTAGGACAGGCTTTGGGGTTGCAGACTCCAGCACAGCCAGAACGTGTGGTGTTCAGACACAAGCCCAGCCAAGCTGCCTTCCATAGCGAGCATGTGAGGGGGACTCTGCTCCTGTCTGTGAAGATGATCTTTGTGCTGCTCCAGATCTTCATGGTCTGCCTGGTGGCTGTTGGCCATGGGAAAAGCTTGGCATTTTGGGGATTTATGATGCAGAAAGGCTGGCCAGCCCTAATGAAGGATTATAACTGTGCTCTGCTGAAGGAAGAAAAGCTTGAGGTTGGTTGACCTTTTCAATGTCTTTGATAAAGACCCTACAATTTTCACAAGGGAGGCGTTGTTATTCCACTGGGCAGATTTCACTTTCCCAGCTGTCCCATGGGTTTTCAGGAGCAAGTTGGTCTGTGGCCCTCAGCCAGCAAAGCACTTAGATGGGAGAACACCTCTCAGTCCATGGATCATCCTGCTGAATTTGTTAGGGCTCCTTATGCACTTCCAGGAAACAGTGTGCTTTGCTGGGCTGGGTCCAGCATCTCTCTCATGTCCCCATTTGTGTAAAGCTCTTTCACATGCCTTGAAGCCATATTAATATGCTAGATGGGCTATGGACACTGCCCAGGACTGCACTGCTTGCTTGAGTCATAACCAGACTTTCAAAAATGAATGAACAGTTTTGCTAAAAAAAGTTTTAAAAAGCACTGTTGTTTTGGGTTGTGAGCAATATGAGCATCAGGAAAAGGAGAGCTGCACTGTTCTGCTGATAAACACATGTACTCTTGTTTACTTCCTGAATAATAAAACTTTGAGCTCAAAGTTGGCAATGCTGGAGGGGATCAGGACATGGCTAAAAACAGCAGGTGGGAGCAGAGGAAGACATAGTGTGTTACCCTTTTTATTATGGATGGAACCCAGAGCCCCAAAGGTGGCACTGCAATAGCAACTTGAGCAAGCATGAGAAGATGGGTCAAGTGGAAATGTCGGGATAGAAGACTTTGTGGATGTGACAGAGACCAGTGTAAGCATCTAGCAGCAAAGGACTGCCAGGGATTAGGACATGAGACAAGAAATGTCCTGATGAGGGCATGCCTAGCTCTGCAGTGCAGCAAATATCTAAACACAGGGAACAAAGGAAACAGAACAGTAACAAGTGAGGTGAACAGTGATAATTCCAGAAAGCAATGGCTTTTGCTTAATGCTGCTGTTGGACAGATGAAGGGATACGCAGCAGCAGTGTTGACAGATTCATGGCCACCCAGCATCACTGTGAGGAACTATGTCCCTGCCTGGAAAGTGCAGAGGGTGTCATGGTAAATCCCAAGGCATGTGTTTCTGTTACTGAAAGACTGCAGAGAGAAGCCACCTGGGAGAGTTGTTGGAAACCAGTCTCCTAATCTGACATGGTCAGAGATGTGTGTAGTTGAAGGTTGAATGAAATTGTAGGAGACCATTTTTGTCAGTGACGGCAGTCTGTGAATAATTTTGTGAGGATTTAACCTTCATGTGAGGGATAAAATTGCGCTGTAGGTCATTAGAAAAACTATTCCTGTCATTGCTTGGAATGATGTAACTGGACAATATAACTGTCACAGGATTTGGTGAAGGATGGATGCTCTGAGGCTCAAAGAGGAAGCCAGTAAAGACTACAAGGTTTGCAAAGGAACACATGAGAGCATGATCCAGTGGGCAACAATGGCTCGCTCTGTGGGCACTGCTGGAGTTGGTCTGTCATCTCTTACCAGTGGATTTGTGTCCTGGTGTCAGATACTTATACATGTGTGTAATTTAGAAGGGTGATTAAATTTTGTGGCTGAGCCTGTTAACATAATTTAAAATAACAGTCATACAAAAACATGGCAGGAGAGAACTTCAGGAGGTCATGCAGACCACTCCTTGTCCCAGAGTAGGCTAATTGCACCAGTGTCATTGCTGATGTGTTTGAATAATTTGTCCCTAAGGCTATCCAACACTGGAAGCTCATAGTACCCTCAGGGAATTGTTTCCTCTGCTTCATTCTCTCCATTGCTGAAGAGGTTGTAGGATTTTTGTTCATGATATCTGATTTGAATATTTCTTCCTGGAATTTAAAACTTGATTGCAGGTGCTATTATCCCCGTATGGGCACTGAAAACCAAAAATGCTCACTCTCATTTATGGACTGCTCCCTCACACTTATAAAATAAGAGAACCAAGTTGGAGACATCCTTGCCATGCAAGGGAAATCAGTGAGGAAACTGGGCTTCCTCCAGCAGCACTGGGCTGACACAGAAACCAGAGAGGGCTGAGTAAGGAGATCAGCATGAAACACCCAGATTATACAAATGAATAGGCTGAAATGTTGCATGGCTCAGCAGTTCTCTGCCAGATACAGGTGTCTGAGAGATGTCTGGTTGCAGCAATCTTGTAATGAAGATCAGAGAGTTGAGAGGAGCGAGGCAGCAACTAGGGGAATTATCCCAATTCAGGGAATCTGAACTTTGGACTAAGAGTAATTTACAGGAAGAAAATGAGAGCAAAAATGCTTAATTGGGTGCTCTGGGAGGATGGACTATTTTTTGGCACAGTGTCACAGTACAGCAAGACTCAAAGGTAAATTCAGGGTCTTTAAGTGATGCTAGAGACAGATCTGTGAGTTGGCTCCTACCAAAAACAGTCTGTGGGACATCCATTTACCATGCACGTCTGTGGATAGACGTTGGCCATCATTCTGTTTTGCTGTGCAGGATGGGGCAAGGTGGGTCTCCTGCCAGTGAGGGGAGGAGGTGGGAGGTTGTGGGGTGGCCCAGCTCTGCATGTGTCAGGGCTCCAGCCTCCTTGAAGAGGCACATTTCTTGAGGAGCAAAGGGGCCGAGCTGAAGATGGAGCATGGTGACTTTTTGGCAGGTGGACACAGAGATCTACGGTGCTCCTGCCTCGGTGCCTTGTTTGAGTCTCAAAGGCTCTGACTGCTGGTGGGAATTCACCAAGGAGGAGGAGGCAGGGAAATCACAAATCTGTTATTGACTCCCTTTATTTTCTGCAACCCATCCCCAGCACTAACCACATTTGAAAATACATCTTCCAGGCTTCTTTTGCAATGGTTTCAAAAAACAGTCTTACCTCTGTAGAGACTTATTTTGCCAGCCCTATTTTTCCCTATATTTGAGTTTGCCATTGACATTAATTAGGACTTCCTTAGCCTGGTTAACCCGGTATTTTCCTTTGTTACGGAGAACAGCAAAGGTGACCTTGCTCGCCAAGTGAATTTTCTCAGCTCTGACAGTCTAATCATTAATGTCTTAGGAACAGAGGTAGGGATCTTACATGGGAAACTTGAGAAGAGCTATAAAAACATGTAGACAGCTGTCAGTGTCAGCTGGAATAGATCCAATAATTTAAAAGCAGATATGTTTCTGATAAGTCATTCTGTTCTCACAGAACACATGCCGGAACTCCACATGTATTACACATATTGGGTGCAATGGAGTGAAGTGCTATTTTTGTTGCACAATAAGAAAATACAACAAATACCTACATGTGTAGCTCAGTTGCAAGTGGCTGAACTGGGTTTACTGAGACTAATAACCAGCATTTGATAATCTCCATTTTATTATCCAGAAAAGTGGAACAGTGACCAGCACACTGATCTCTGGTGATAAGGTTTCAAATGATAGCTTACAGCATAGTGAAAGTTATTTTGGTGGCTTCACTCTAGTCCCCACCCATACAGTCATGAAACTGTAGAATCATTGACAACTGTATGTAGGAAGGGACTTCTGGAGGTCTTGTATTCCAATTCCCTGCTCAAAGCAGGTCCAGAGAGCATGCTGCTCAGGGTCACGTCCAGTCAAGTTCTGAGTATCTCCAAGGATGGAGATGATACTACCTCACTGGGTAACCTGGTCAGTATTTGACCAACCTCATGACAAAAAAACACAGTACGCTTAAAATATGAGTGGCAATCCCAGGGCAACAGAAACCCAGACATGGAATAACTGAGTTCTACCTCTCAAAACCAGGCAGCACCAGAAGACCTGTGTGGGTATGTTTCAAGATGCTATGATTTGTCTCACCTTCATAAGCATTACATACACTAAGATTAAAAGAAGTATATAAATACAGAAGAACATCGTATTTGCCCATAGCAGTCTTTTTTTAATAGAGTACTGTGAAAACACAACATTTTTAATTCCAATGTGTCATCTGTCACACGCAGTAAGAGTCTGACAACAGAAGAGTCGTCACGAAGCATTCACATTACAAAGGCACAGATGTGGGTAGCAGAGTCATACGCAGCAGCCAGCTGCACTAGTACCAGGCTTGACTTCTAGAAAAGGCAAACTGGGAGCTGCTTCTTTCCACTGTCAAGCACAGAAGTGTTGATACTGTTTCTGACCCATTTGAATTGCACACTTCAGCATTTCTACGGTGGATTTCTAAACAGTCATATCCAAATGGGGCCCTGATCCCTGTAGGTACTTCTGAACATTACTTAAGAATAACATACACAGCTTAATTTGCCACTAGCAGCTGCCACAAGCTACTGAAAAAGGCAGAATATTAAGACTATGCAAAACCAAAGCTGGGAATATAAATACCAAATGAAACACTTACATGTTGCTGAACATGCTGCCTAACATCAGAAACACGAGACAACAGCAGAAAGCCATGCAACGTATTTTGGCAGAAGCGCGCAAACATTTCACAGCTTGTCCCCTGGATGCCATGCTCACACTTACATTAGTCTGTGTCACACTACCTTAACTTGTTTTAAGCATTTCCATCATCTGTGAAGTAGGGAGGGAAAAACAGAATTGTTAAGGTATAATCAAATGAGATCTTGCACATTGTTGTATAATTTGTAAACAATCTCATTATTTGCTGTAGTGTGGAGGGTATGAATGGTTCAAGCTTCTGTCTCAATTCATCCAGATAGGGAACTTTCTGAAAGCCAGGTGAGTGATTCAATGAGTTAATAAGGAGGTAGATGAAAAAACTAGGGATTAACAGACAAGAAAATGTGACAGAACATAAACAAATGCATAAAAAAGTGAAGAATTTTTGTGTCTTACTGCATTTTTTTTGCTGTCATGACAAAATCAAAACTCCCAGTAACATATGTTGATCAGTGGAGAATTTTAAACACTATGTTAATTTGGCTACTTCAAAAATATATGAATAAAGATGCAAAATTAAAAAACAAACAACTGCAAATCAGAACAATGAACTAGATCAAAGATAAAACTGTGTCAGTTATCACTTCATTATGTACAGATCTACAGAAGTATTTCTTCTAGATGAGAAATTACAGTAATAAAATAAAAATAATACATCTATATCTTGTTGATACATTGCTCAACATTTCTGATTATACTTCCAAAATCATATGTACCATTTGAAAGACCCAGCCTACCAAATGCTTACATGCACAAAGTCTCCTAATGACTTGTATTTTAAGGGCAGTTATGCATTGTGTTTTTAATTATGCACCCACAGAAGCTCCAGTGAGATCTTGCACCCACGATGCCCTGAGAGAGCCCAGGGGAACCTAAAGATACTTTGGACCTCAAAGGACTGTATCTCCCATCACCTACTCCCATAAGTTATTGTGAATTTACAGTATTTCGCAAAAGTGTATAAACCTTTCATGTCTGATGAGGACAGATACTAAAAGTCACATACAAGCTGAAGGACTTGCATCAAGAAAAAATGTGTACTTGAACATCTATATATTATACTGGTGAACAGCTAAAAATCTGTAACAAGCATGGAAGAAACGAGTCTCTCCTGAGGTAGAGGCAGAGTAATCAATTGGCCTCAACTTCTGCTATTCAAGAGGAGCCTCAAAGGAGATGCTAAAATAGATAGAATTTGAGACACTATTCTAAAGCAATCATTTCTTAACTAAGAACATAAACCAATGGTTCCACCATCGCCTGAAAACTTTTGAAACAAATTTAAGAACTTTAGAGTAGATTTGACACATAAATCAGATATACATCAGAGTTGTCTTTTCTAGATGGGTCTAATGTAAAAAAACTGTAAAATACAGCAGAGAAATTACACACAGTAGCTGGAAATATCTTAATGCACTGACTACGATTGGCATGTTCCTGGTGAAAATGACCAAAATATTAACTTTTCTAAAGATTCACAGTGGGCAGTAAGATAAAAAAAAAAGTCTCTGTGTGTGTGTGTATATATATATATATGTTTTGTTTGGTTGGTTGTTTTTTTTAAGAATTTGCTGGATTTCTGTCTTTCTTGGAAGCTGTGACTGTTTGCATGCTGGTACTAGAGTGCCTCCATTGTCTTGTCTTCTACCATTATTTTGGCAATGAAACATGGAACAGATAGAGGTGCTGAAGGATATGCACATTGGTTGAGTACTGAGATACAAAGCAAAGCAGCTGTTTCATTTATAATGTTGGAAAAAATGAGGTAAAATAGCTTATTAAACAAGTCATATTGACATAATTTTACTTTTTGCCCTATTTTATTTTGATCCTTCTGCATTGAGAGAGCCAATGATCAGGAATTTGTAGCACTGTAATTGTGCTTGGCTCCCTGCCTCCTTCTGGCACAGCTTGGTTAAGTGGAACCGATGCTCTTTCGTGCAGATTAGGCTCCAGTCGTTACAATTCAGCAGCATTACACCAACTGGATACACTTGAGAAATACCTTGTAAAAACCAAGACCCTATTCAAGCACTGAGAAAGGCTCCCACGGTCTGCATGCTCTGCCTTTTCCCAGACACGTGTGCTTTCCCCAGGACCACCCGAGATGTCCCTGCCCGTCCTGCCCCAGACACGCCGGCCGTGCAGCCGCTGAGGGATGTGGGACATGCAGTCCCACCCCTTGGATGCTGTGAAGAAGACTCAGGGGACCTCGAGTACTTACTGCCTGTCCCATGGGCTTTGGTTGAGGCTCACCATTCCCATGGAAGGCTTAGTTATCACCCAGTTAGCATAAAACATACAGAAGTAGAGCCAATCTCACCACTCAAGTCTCCTGGGTGATCAGCAGTTTATTGTCCCAGGCAACATCTCCTCTCCGCAGCAGACTCTCCTGCCACCCTCTTAAGTCAAGGACTGTTTCCCCTCCATACATATGTATCATGTAGCCATAGTAAGAATAATTTCTGGCCCTTAACTGGTTAATAAACAATGTTTCCCTTTGGTCAGAGGTAAAACTCTTGTCCTTCCTTGAGTTCCTCCTTGGCGTCTTTCATTGAGGATGTACCTTTTGCTAAGCCTTACTTTCCGCATCAGTCTGTACCCCAAAATGCACATACGATATAGGTTTCTAAGCAGGTTAAGTGTATATAGCTGATGGCTGTCTCCTGAAATGAACCAGCACTTGGTGGTGAATTGGGAAGACTGATCCCCAACCTCTTTTCTTTGGTAAACTGCCAAAATGTGCATGAGATACTGGCAGGTCTGGGGCCATTTGGGGATGTGCCCACATCCATGTTTCTGTTGGGAGCCAGAGAACATTTCTGAGGTGAATTTCCCATTTACTGTGCTTGTTCCAGCTGATAGGGGCAACTGTGGGGCTGTCCTGGTTTTGTCTGGAATAGAGTTAATTTTCTTCCTAGTAGCTGGTAGAGTGCTGTGGTTTGGATTTGGAATGAGAATAATGTTGGTAACACACTGATGTTTTAGTTGCTGCTGATCAGCGCTTACACTAAGTCAAGGACTTTTCAGCTTCTCATGCTGCCCTGCCAGCGAGGAGGCTGGGGGTGCGCAGGCAGCTGGGAGGGGGCACAGCCAGGACAGCTGACCCAAACTGGCCAAAGGGATCTTCTGTACCCTACGGCGTCATGCTGAGCAATAAAATGGGGGAACTGGCTGGGGGGGTGGCGGCCTGCTGCTCGGGGACTGGCTGGGCATCGGTCAGTGGGTGGTGAGCAGTTGCATTGTGCATCACTTGTTTTGTATATTCTTCTATCATTATTATTATTTTCCCTTAATTTTCTGTCCTATTAAACTGTCTTTATCTCAAGCCATGAGTTTTACCTTTTTTTCCAGTTGCCTCCCCACCCCACTGGTGCCACGGCTGTGTGGTGTTTAGCTGCCGGCGAGGCTAAAACACAACGGGGGCCAAGCGGGAGCTCGGCTGGAACAACGTCCTCTCCACCACGCCGCTGGCAGAGACATCGGGCCGCCAGCACAAGCTGTTTCACCCTGCAGCGCTGCTCCTACTGCTAATGTAGACGTTGCCTGAGTGAATCCTGCTGACTTGATTGATCCTGTTTAAATTAATGCGACTGTTTGTATGAGCAAAGTTGACAGATCTGGCCCTAAGTAGCATTTACTCCACCATATTATTTGGCGTATAAGTCAGCTGTTTGGGGCAGTGGTAACTGTTTTGTTACCACTGTGAATTTAGGAAAAAATATCTTAAAGTCACCGAAGAAAGTCCATATTTACAGTGGAATAACTGATGTTAACACTGGTTTTATTTAGCTGTGTAGCACAGCCTTGCTCTGGAGCTAGTTTAATGGGAATATTCTGTCTTTTGAGATCCTTGGATTTAGGGCAATAAGTAGAGGTAATCAAGTTCATTATAATCCCTTTCTTCCAAAATATCATATATGTCGGTGAATTATGCACTTGGTTACATAGCTGTAAATCTGCATGTCACTTTGTACCCAGTGGCAAAATATTTTTTTAGCATTTTTAATGGTTACAATAAGATTCTCCATGATGTATGTTGCAAGTAGTAATTTTTATCTAGAAATATTGATGACATCCTGCCTATGGCAATGAGCAGGTTTTAATACAACAGTAAAGCACGCCCTGTCTTCTTAATTAGTCTCCATTGATTAAACATGCAGATTATTTACAAAAAGTCTAACACAATGGAAAGGAAGAATAACTAATGCAACGGCTGTATTCCCAGGGTCACATGCAATTCATCTCTACTAAGCTAGCTGAGCCTCTATAATCTCGAGGCATTTTTGAAATAATAGGGGGAAAGCTTTAGGTTAAGCATATTTAGTATAAAAAGTATTTGTTTAATTTGTTTCTTAAGATGAAATTTTCCTGTTCTTGAGGGAAAAGGAAAGTACTCGCTGAGTTAAAGTCACAGACATCTTGCAGTATGACGCAAGAAGACTCAGCGGATCGCTAATGGAAACAATCTTTATGATGCTGAGATTTTGTAGTTTATAATTAAACATCACAGTCCAGCCCCTGTAACCTGTACCATCCTCACATGCCCTATTTTACACATCACAGCAATTAGTGAAGTATATAGCATATATTTAGACGAAGGCTTTCTGTCAGGAGCTGGTGATGTAGTGACTCAGCAAGGCATCATCAGAAGGCATTTGCCAGTGCTAAGGCTTTGTACACCTCTGTGGGGGCTAGACTTGTCAGATTAATACAAGAGGCTATTTTTGTAATATCCAAAAAGTTTCTGCAGTACATCAAACTGCGCTAGCTTCTTATTTTAGATGACAGCAATTCATACATTTTTCTCGAACAATACAGTCTTTAACACTTTTTGGGTATGTGCATCTCCTAAAATGAAACTTTCCTGTGAAGCATTCTTTAGAAGAAGGGCTTCCAAACTGAGATAATCAGAGACACTTTCATCAGGTGCTTCAAACACAGAAGTGAGTTAACAGCCCACATACCAAAGGTAAGTAGCAGTCGTGGCAACAGGCTGTCTGAGTATTGGGGAGTACTCTGAGGATGTGATTTGGGACAACATAAACATCAGGATTCATGCCCTGCTCTCTTCTGCCAAGTTGGGGTTCAGCCCTGGGCAGTGCCAAGTGTCTATTGAAAGAGGCCATACTCTTCAGCTGATCTGGTCTTTTATTTATCATGTTCATGATTTCTCCCTGCAATGGAAATCTCACCCTCCTTCCCATCCACTTAGTTGTTTTCATTCCTGAAAATAACTTGCCTGAAAGCCACCGTTTTTCCCGTGGGTGTTGATGCTGGATAACATGAATGTGACTTTCACAGCCCGCTGCTAGCAGGGGGGCTGTGCTTTACATTCTCTTGGCTGCCATTAAATCTGCCCATGGTGTTTGAAGGGTTAATCTGAGCCCATCAGCTGAGCATTTCTCCCTGACTCATGTCTTCCATGTCTCTGAGCCAACAGGGCAGACCCTGACTGTGAATCTGTAAAGCAGTGGAAGATATCCATGAGATCCCAGCTGTGCCCCCAAGGTTAGAATCAAGGACTTCAAGCAACTCCTAAAGAGATAATGGAAATTACCACTGAAGCCAGGTAATTTCACCAAAGATGTCATCATTAACCCTTGGCTTTCACCATGTGCTCTTCGTGTGTGTAAATCTCAGAAGGATATTGTCAAGGAGGTCACTGTTACTAACACTAATGGCACAGTGAAGTGACTTGGAAAAGGTGACACCAGAGTCACCAAAGGCACTGAAATAGAAGTGGTCTTTTCTGAGTCACAGTCTGACTCTCAGCCCTCCACACTCCCGCTGCCACCAGAGCTTCCCTCCCTCTCTCCTGTTCTCTGTTGCCCTGTTTGCCTTCACCAAAGCACTTACCAAAGTGCCTTAATTGGCGTATGCTCCCAGGTCTCCCTTGGCAAAATGTTGCTACATCTGCACTTTTCTAAATGGGGATGGATTAATCACATGCTTAAAAGCTTTGCTGGATGAAGAACTGCACTCTAGAGCCAGATCTACCCTCATTGCTGGGGCCGGCAGGGAGGACGAGAAGGCATTTTTCTCTTTCTCCCATGCTGGCTTGGAGATAGGCAAGAGAAGCAGCGAGAGCACTGACTTGGTTTCTGCATCAGGGCAGGCAGCGTAGCACTGTCAGGAAAGCAGGAACTGGAGCTCAAGGCTCTGAGCACCTGCCCGGATCTTGGAGCATCCTAGTAGCAAGGCTGAGCTGAGAAGTGTGCCACGTCTTAGTAGTTCTGCCGTGTTGTTTAATAAAAACATTTGGAGAAAAGGTTTGCCTATTGACTTTGGAAAAAAGAAACACCTAAAATCTCATCATTTTTTATGCAGGCAGCTATTAATAGTAGTGGCAATATTAGTTATATCTAGGATAACTAATAACAATTGCCAGCATAAAAAGCATTGTTGGGTTTTTAGTAAGAACTAGGTATTAGTAATTACAATACTTTCATTTAAGTAGCTTGTTTGTGTGCAAAACATGTTAGGGATGGTATCTGAGTTGTGCAACGCAGGGGTGCTGGAACCTCCATTACCTAAGCTATTAAACATCCTTTAAACTATGACATAAAAGCACTGCATTGTGCCTATTATTATAAGAACACAGCATTTAACACTCTATTGAAAAGAAAAACTGTACTTCTTACATCTTCTGACTGAGGCTTATTTCCATTGTCTCAGAGAAGCAACAAAGTTTGGACTTAATCTGTTTAATCACACTTTCAGTTTTCATCCCTTTATGTTCTTATTTCCAGTGCATGATTTTTAAAAGATCTGTTCCTCAAATTATATCCTCCATCAAAAGGTTTGGTTTTACTTCTGAGGTGTGTGTCTTATAAACTCACCTGGAGGAGTAAAGGACAAAGATCTCTTTGTTGAATCACTATAGTCAACAGGAATTTCAATATTTATCTCTATAGCAGTTGGGTGAGGACTCTTAATTTTTTTCTCTTTCAAGTTGCTGCTTTTGTTTCGGGTTTCCCTGGACTCATAGAATCACTCATGGCAATGTAAGAGGAGGGTTCTTACCACAGCAGCTGTAACAATCATTGAATTCTTTTGTTCAGCAGCAGAACCAGAAAAAAAAGATGATTTCTATCAACCTTCTGAAATGCAATCCTGAGAAATTTAATTTCAGATCAGCAAAATGCACAATTGGAGACACATGGTATAAATGTAGAAGGAAAAAAGCCTGACATCACAAAGTGGAAGAGTCAGGTATGGCAGTTATTTTTCCCTGACCCAGTACTCAAAGGAAAAGATGTTCACTGGAGCCAAAACCACACTCTGCTACATGCAGGGATTTGAGGCAAAGCTCTTCTTTTACTAGATGTTCCCTAGCTCCAGCTAGAGGTCACCTGAAATAAGATGTTCTCCAGCTCTCCTGCTGTGGCTGTTTTATTCTTCATTGCAACTGTACAAATGCTCAGCAGCTGAGAGGGGAAGATCATGTGCCTGTGTGACTCTGCAGCCTGGTACAACCTTTGGCTGAGACACAGCACCATTGGGTTTTAGTTTGGTGACAGTGGCCATTGAGGCCATTTACACCAAATTAAACCATATTGAAAGATTTCAGACACATTCCCCCAAAATTCCTGGCAGTGTGATGCATGAGCAGTGGCTGCCCTGAGGGAGGGCGGTGGCAGCTCCTCTGTTCCAGGGAAGGAAGGGCTGCAGCTACATGTCCTGCACCATCATCAGTACACCTGGGAGGGAAGAGGGAAACTACCACCAAGAGTCAAGCTATTTATCAATTTGACCCAAATTTGACCCAAATTCATAAAAAATTGTTATGATTCCAAATTGCATTTTTTAATTAATAAAAGAACTAAATATGTTGCTGCTAAATGCTGCTTACCACCTCTGAACATCAATCATGCACATCAAAACCACCACTTTCCATGACAACCTATGCCTGTGAGCTCTACCTGCACACACAGGAGGGCTGCTGGAAAACCCTTCAGCTCAACCAACATGGTGGTCAAGACAATATCATGATCTCAACTGCCTCCCTGCAATCTCCTCGACACTTTCCAAGCCAGGCCCAACCTGAAGGATCTGCACATTGATGCTACTTCACTAATCTCCCAGTTTTAGGTTAGAAATTCCCAAGGCTGTATGTCAACTCTCTTGTACACATTATTATTTTTGTATCTAAATCTTCTTTAAATATTGGGCAGACTCTTTTCATAGCTGAGTAGTCATTTCAGCAAGGGTGGCAGTTGATTTACAGTTTGTACTTTGTACACTTTCTGTAGTGAAGCATAAAATTGAAAGGCTTATGTCAAATCCATTCATACATGGACACGTTCAAGAACAAATTAATTTAAAAGCACTTACAGGGTATATAATGTTTCTATGTCATGCTTTACAAATCTATAAAATAATTTATAATATAAAGTCTACTTTAGAGGAGAGCTGCAGCAGAACAGGTAGCAGAGCAATTTCAATCTAAAATATCCCAGTGGTACACTCCCCCAGATATCTGCAACTCAGATCTGATAGGAGTTGTGAGTAATCAGTTTCTAAAACAACATTATTATACAAGGAAAGGTTCTCAGTGCAATGTCCTCTTCCAAAAGCAGGCTATTCTAGGACAAATTAAGTTTTCTAACCATCAATACACAACACACTAGATAAGGGGTTAGATTCAGATCTCAAACTATTACAGACCAGGAATTGCAGTTATGCAGGACCAGAATAAACTAATTTAGATAAATATTGGATAAATGTCATGTGTAACTGTAATACTAGGGCCATTGTAATTAACTTCAGAAGAATTTCCACCCCATGAGAACAGATGTCCTCCTTCTCTGGATGGCCACAGCCAAGGGCGGGCACCTCTGCACAGGGCGAGTGCCTTCCCTGCATCATCTGAGCACAGGTTCTCTGGACATCCTTCTAGTGCACTGTGTTTTGGAGGGCCACCAGCTTTTTGCTGCTTTCTTCAGCAGGAGCTGGGAACTGCCAGCATTGCTCAGCACCAGTCTTTCGCTGCATGGGGCCAGGGGACCCAGAAACCATGTGGATCACCTCTCTTTGGTCACAACCAAGCTCCTTCTCCACTTGCAGCAACATCGCGCCTGTAGATTCCCCCCCACTGGGCACTTATCATTAGCGAATGTGGTAGGCAATCATTAAAAATGTTCAGCGATAGGTGATGACCCATATTAAACCCTGGGATGCACAGCTACAAGTCCCCTGAAGTTGCAGGCTGGCAAGGATGTGAAGGAGTGCTGAGTCTAATGAGCTGACAGCCAGCTGGTCTGTCACTACTCCCGATCCCTCCTGGCATCCTTGTGTCTGCATCTTTTCAGGGGCATTCCTACTCTCTCTGAAAGCAGCAATTTAATATACTAATAGTACAAGGAGTAAAATAACAGCAATGGCTGTGAACTGCTGCCATGCTCCTCTTCCCACTATTCATCCCACTTGGCTTGTGTATGGCATCTGGGTAGCTAACTCTGTAATTTGGACACAGGTAGTGCATTCCCTCATCTCCTCAGGAGAAACAGACATAATCAGAATTTAGAGTGACTTCTAAAAGGTGCATATTTCAAAGGCAAAATTGCAACATAAAGCATTCAGAGAAACTATAATCCAAGTACCACCTGTGTGCAGAAGAGGGAAGGAAAATATCATTCTTCCTAACAGTGGCTGCAGACTAAAGGGTCTAATTCAAGGCAGCTGTTCCTACTCCTTGCATCAGAAGGAAGAAGACCTAGTTTCAGTTCCCCCATGCAGTGAATTTTGAGGTATTTATAAAAAGTGGAACAGCTTCCACAGTGCTGAGCGATAAAGGTCACCCCAGCACAGTTGGGCAGGTAACCAGTCAGCACAGCACAACCACAGCCACAGTGACCCGGGGAGAAACACTGGCTGTGGGGCAATGGGATCATCATTCAACACAGACACACAGGCCAGGGGGTCACTCTGGGGCTGGGTGGATGCTCATGTGGCATGGAAGAACTGTACCTTGTCTTTCTCTTCTGCTGAATGCTGGGACCAGGTTTCTCTAAAGTAACTAATGATATTGGGTGCATAAAACTTCTCAGCACAGGAATTGATTTTGTTGGACGTTCTCTTGCTGAAAGTCAGTTCAAACTGGGTGTCCCAAAAGTCCTTTTGAAAAGGTTAACCATTGCCAGCCTCCTGTACCATTTGCCTCTTTGGAGCCCCACAGCAGCTGCATTGCTGACATATGCGAAGGGAGAAAAGTCCTCATTCCATCAGGAAAGGGTGAAAAAGAACTATTAGTCCAAAATTTTGCAATGAAAGAGGAGGGAGATTTCAAAGGAACCCAAACAAAACTTACATTCAGCTCAGTGGGAATGCCTTAGGTCTAGACTTCACCTATTTTTCAGAAAGCAAGTTAATGCTGCAACCTTAACAACAGTTTTAGACAAAGGGACTCCTAAAATTTGCTTTATCATCAGAAGGTGTCAGCTGGCAGCCAGAAAGAGGAGGAAGCAGTGAGGTGCTGGAGAAGCCCCCCCCCCCCAGGACAGCCCCATTGCAGGCTCTGCCCCGTTGCAGCGGGGAGGCAGCTGTGCTGCCTGCTGTGCCGTTTGCTGAGTGTTTTGCATACTCCTGTTTGTAGTTTGTAATAAATACCCCCAGTATTCATAATTTGGGCTGGAATCTTCTGTGATTTCTTTTTGCCTCAGGTTGTGTTTTTTTCTTTACAGTTTCAGCATAGCAGTTGAGCGGTTTTTGAGAACCTGTATTGTTGCCTAAGGAGCTTCTGCCTCTGAGAGGAGACAAAAATCATGTGCTTTCCTGTGGCTAGCACAGTAGTACTCAAATATTAAATAAATGGTATTTGGATGAAATTTGTCTGAATTTTGATTGTGAAAATCAGTCATAAAGACCTTGACAATTAAATGTTAGTGTAGACCTATCCCACCATTGCTGTGCTCGTGCAGAGGGCTCTGGGGCTGTTCATGCCCTATGGGTTAGATTCATAAAGTGGTCATGGTGTCACGCCATGATGCTGTAGCACCCACCTTTCAGGGATCTAACCCCTCTCAAGCATTCACAAAGCAGGATATAATAGGTAAGCAGCTTGCAGCATGGGAGGAGAGATGGGTTCCTAAACTTGGGATCCAGGAAAGCCAATATAACGCAGAAGGACCATCTGTGCTAGATGATAGAAAATGTATAGGCCAGGCTGCATTTGAAATGAAAACCTGATGAGCTCTGCACAAAATGCAGAGGAAATGCTCAACTTTTCCTGGCTGGTGGAGAGCTGCTACTGCTCAAGAGCATTTCTGTGGAGCCCTGCTTTTTCCTACCCTTGTATTCCAGGAAGGCAGTTATTGTTTGTCCTCCTTTCTACTGTATTAAATCTTCCCAGGTGGTTATTGTGATGAAAAGTCTGCTGGGACATCTCACAGCTCCCCCTGGGATGTCCGCAGGTCCAGGAGGGGACCAAGCCTTGGTCCCTGGATGCGGTACTCATTCCTAGTCAGGGCTGCCTCCTTTGGCCAGGTGGATCTTCACATTTGTAGTGTGCTGTCTGGGATTTCGGGTAGGAATGAACACATCCTGGATATCAAAAAGTCTCCCTTCCATGCCTAAATAAAAATCTGCTACAGGTAGGTTTTCCCTCCACATGGGTAAGGGAGTCATCATTGAGTAAATACCTGTGTTTGCCCAGAAAAAATGCTTATAAACAAATTACACTTATTTGTCTCTAACACTGTCATGTCTTTCTCAGTGAATTCATGTGAAGGAGTTTCTCTCTTGAACTGGCTCTTTAATTGTGCTGCTAATGAGGTAGGTAGGGCGCCAGGGTAAATAAGCACACACAGCACTCTCTGCTATTATGGCTGGAGATTGCCTCCAGCTGCCAAACTAACACAGCAATAGTGAAACCCGCAGTGTAGGCAAATATTTGTCTACTGCCCCAGATTTCAGGTTAACTTATAAAAAATGTGGACTTCTCCAATGTAAAAGACTTTCTAAGGTGTTCAACTTGATATTACAGGGAATAACATTAGTACTGCGTGGGTTTAATAAGACACATAGGAAACGAAGATGAAGAACTGCTTTCTCTGAATACCATCTGACAATGAGCCACCATCATTACACAGGGGTGTTCTTAGTAGGAATGTATAGAGATTGTTCCTAGACCTAAAAACTGTTCATCAGCAGTGCAGATGCTACATTAGATCATGCCTGATAAAATCTGTTATGTTTAAATGATAAAGAATCAATGTTATGTTTAAATGATAAAGAGAAGGCCACCATATGAGAACTGTTGCTTGGTCAGCTGGATCTGCTGTTTTTAAGTACAGCCAAATACAGAATTAAACTCAGTGTAAGAAGAAATAATGGCTGCTGTAGCTGAGTGTTATTTTTCATCTAAAGGATTTAGATGCCAAACAAGAAGAAGATGAAACCTCAAGTTCTCTTATAGATGAGAAGGCTGAAACCTCGGATGGCTAAACAAGGGATGCTGTGATGGAGGCAGTATCTGAGGCTGACGTGTGTGCTATCTGCAGTCTTAGTATCCATGTATCATTCAGGATGCTGAAAAACTGAGAAAGATATAGAGAAGAACTGCAAAAGTGGGCCAAGGACTAGAGAAGGCACCTAATGGAGGGAGAGAGATTTAAAAAGCACTATTTGTCTAGCTTATCACAAAGAAGATTGAAAGGTCTTGATTACAGTGAATAACTATCTTCACAGGGAGAAAAGAGCTCTTTAATGTGGTGGAAAAAGATGAATGGCTGAAAGCTGAACCCACCTATATCTGAAGAGGAGATTAGGCAAAACATGTTAATAGTGAGGGTTGGAAACAAGTTGCTGAGGGAAGGGAAAGAGTCTGCAGTGCTTGATGAAGATATCATGATGCTTTTCTGAGTGACATAATTTTCTTGTACACATGCTATGTTTCAGTCCATCCTAATATGGGCACAACTATCTGTGAGATTGTAAGAGCTGTGATAAAATCTAGTTGTCTCTTCCAGATTCAAGTTCTGGGACCCTGTACGGGCTGTCTGGAGATGGGGCAGAGGTGTGCATGCCAGCTGGAGGTCTGTGCAGGGAGAAAAGGCCCCCGTTTTCTCTCTCTCCCCTTCCAACAGGACAGTCATGACAGGAACCAGTGCCGGGATCTACTCCTAAAAGCCTGGCTGGCTGCGTTTCCAGAATGCCTTGCAGCACAGCAAACCCCTTGCTTGTCCGTCCTCACTGAACCCTTCCTCACGGGCAGAGGGGACAGCGGGGCACTGCAGGGGCCACCACGCTGGCTTGCACCCGTCCCTGGCAGGGCAGGCAGCTCGGGGTGCTGAGCCAGGTTGACACCTCGCCAGTGGGCGACGCTTTCCTCTGGGAGATTATTTGGGAGAACAGCCCGTCTCCTCATTATGAGAGAGTATTCTCTCTGAAACTCAATGCTTTTTCTTAACTGAATCATGTATCCTCCCCCTCCTCTATCTCCATGTCCCCCAGAGCTAAACAATTATTTTTTCCCCAGTGGAGTGACAACATCCTTCAAATGCCTCTTAGAAAGTTTCACCCTCACTTAGTTGGTGAGCTCAGCTGTGCACGGTCTGTCTGTGAGTCAGTCCTGCAGCCTGAACTAGGCACACTATGCTGTGGCTGTGCCTTTGCATCTAGCAAATGGTTTGCAATAGAATTATAACATTTTCAATCTATGGCAGGATTGAACTCAACAGGACTAAAAGGCTCAAAATAAGGTGGGTATGATGTCACCTGTGGCAAAACAATAATCCCCACCTTCTTTGAAGCTGAAAGTAGCTATTTTTTATTCCTTTTAAGTTGTCAGTCTCATGGCAAGAGGCTGGCAAAAATTAACTCCCACACTTGGCTTTGCAACAGGAAGGTGACTGCATCATGGAATGATGTTTCAGGCTTTCATAAATTTATCTGTAACAAAATGCATCTCTTTAGTGAGAGGAGAGCTAGGCTGGAAATAAGCAGGGAATGCTAACACCCTTTCATGGTGCTTCTAGACATTTTCAGGATGGAGAGTCCTTTACTCAATGTTTAAAGAAATTATCAAAATCTCCATACACTTACTATAGAAGGTGAAAATCTGAACTATGTTAACAATGGTGGAGCAGCCCTTGGAGGATAAAGACGTGTGGACTGTGGTTGAATTTGCAGTGCCTTGAGTTATGCCAGACTGCATGCCTGGGACCCTTGAGGATTCAACCCTTGGAGAGAGTAACTTTCCTCCAGCTCATAAATGGTTCCCAAACAGTAATCTCCACTGACAAGCTGCAGATCACCCATGGACGCTCAGCAGGCAATTGCCTGGTCTCATGATGATATAGTAAGAAATTTTAGATCCTGCTCTCTTCCCAGCCCACACTTCTTTCCTCCAGGGCCCCTCACATATTTTCTTTCCATGCCCTTCCACGGAAAGCAGCTGCTGTAGCTGGTCCTGGGATGCAAGAGTTACAAGGGAAAAAGCTCTTCCTTGAGCAGTATCACTCACTAATGTGTGGTTAAGCACAGAAATATTTCTTGATTTATTTTTTTTTTTAAGGAGGTAGAGAGGTGTAACAAATGGTAAAACTAATGAGTCAGTTGTATGCTTTCAAAAGGATGGAGAATGAGTTATTTGATGGAAAATTTAAAGGCTTGATTGCAGTGTCTGTTGTGAGCCTCTACCAGTTTGGCTGTGGTATAATCCATTGACTTTTCTATGATTGTCCTAATTAGACAATCAGAACTGAGGGGCAAATTAGACCCAAATCCGCATTTGCAGGCAATTAAAAGCACAGCATTCTGGCTGGTAGAGATGAACATTTAAATCAGCTGATTTAGCAACAATTAAACAAACCCTTGCTAACTTGTACAATAAAGAAATCAATAGAGAGATCAGGATGAAATACCTGGAATTGCCAAAGAGAAACAGAGAAGTGGAAATTAACAATTACAAAAAAATCCAAAATCAAACCCCAGTGGTTTTGACAGAAAAGAGCCTTCTAGGGCAACCATTCCACAGTAAAGTAGAGGAAAGCAAAACTTATGAAGACATTAATCAAGGCACAAGTGAAAAGAAAATGAGATGCTTCGGGGCACAGAGATGACAGGACGCATATCTGTGGCAAGAAGGGATGATGGAAATCATACAGAGAGAAATAAAACAAAGCATACATGAGGAAAGGATACAAGAGCTGCAGAACACCTACTCTGACAATACAGTCTTTTGCTCTCACTAAAAGAGAAAATCAATAAACTCTGTGTAGGAAGAAAAGCTTATTAAATCATTGACTGTCCAATTGGATATTCCTGTTGGCAAACACATTGCTCTGTGTGATAGATGGACACGAGGGCCAAGAGGTCATTCACTGAAGTGATCAGGCTTCATAAAATCTAGATTTGCAGACAGTCGGGGTGGCAAAGCCCCAGTGAAGTTACTGCTGTCGTGTGATTTCTGTTTGCTGCAACACTGTGAGTTTATTTACAGAGCAGTGAGAGGGCTTCAGCTGAGGCAGAAGTGGGAGGGACCCTTGCAGCTCTGGCCCTGGGTATGATGGATCTGTGCACACCCATGACTGGCCATGCTGTAGTGTCTGCCCCAGAGCAGCGATGGCTGATGGCCGTGGTGGTCTGCCCCGGGTCACCAGCACCAGTGGCTCACTCCCACAGCCTGCTCTCCCAACATGGAGCCTGACGGTACAAGTGGGATGAAACCATAGCACCATAATTCTTTGTGTGGAGACATGCCCTAGCCCATCATCGCCAGAAGACTTGTGAACCCTAAAGACATAAGGATTTGGGTTGGAAAGGGCCTTCAAAGATCATCTCGTCCAACCCCGCTGCTGTGGGCAAGAACAACTTTCACTAGGTCAGGCTGCTGAAGTTCACCCTTCATTTGGCTCATACCAAAGCAACATTAAAATGCCTTCTTTGAAGAGACCCTGTGTTTGTCCCACTGTCAGGCAGCAAGTTATAGCTTCATTCAGTTTTTGCTCTCCCTGCTGGCTATGTTACTGGCAGGTCCTTGGTCCTATTAGCATCAGCCCATTGCTTCCCCATGCCCCCTGCCCCATCACCTCCTCAGGGCTTCCCCATGGGTCAGTGGCTTCTCCTCTCCCCCCCCCCAGCGTTACTGACCTCTTTGCAAGATGAAACACAGAGATCACTTGCTCACCTGGTGAGAGCAACAGAGGGAAAAGGGCTTTCCAGGGAGAGCAGTGGTCTGTAAGACTTCAGGAATACGCATTTCATCCGTAAGAGCGCAGCTGAGCAGCCAAGCCTGAGGCACAAAGAAACCAAGGTCCTACAGGACCAGGTCACAAACCCAACACCCAGCCTCCCCTCCGACATGGCGCCTTCTTCTGAATGGAGGTGACAGGACTGTACCCCAAGGGAGCTCAGACATGTTTCAGTGTACCTGCAGCCCCCTCACTGCATGGCCCCATGCACAGTGGAGTGGAGTTGGGCGAAGATGTGAGATCTGGAGACGGCAGCTGTGGAAATGTCACTTCCCACAGCAGAGGCCCTCACATAGCTTCTCTCCTTCCCTCTGTTTGTTTGCCAGCATAACTTACATGCTCAGTAAGATTTCTGTGTCTAATCAATGCAAAGCATTTGCATTTTATTAAGTACGTCTCAAATAATGCCTCATTTTGATTTTATTTGTGGAGTAGATATTTCTTTAATTTTTTAAGCACACTAATTATTATTTTTTTTTCTTTTGGAGGGGAGATGGGTGTGATCTGCCTCTCAGGGTCAAGGCTGAGAACCTGGATGCTCATTTTAGACTGATGGGGAAGCAGCCTTTGAGGACAGGCTGTCAGTGTCTGTAAATCCCCAGATCTCAAATGCTGTAAGTTTACTGCTGTGGATTGGGATTTGGGTTGGAGAAAGCACAAAGTGTTTTGTTTTGTTTTGTTTTGTTTTGTATTGTTTTTTTCTTTTCCTGGAATATGAAGTGCTAGATCAGGCTTATGAATACTTGGGGCTACTTGTGCTTCACTTCAGGCTGAGGAATGACAGAGGATCAAACTAAGCATTGGCCCTCTGCTTATTAAAAATTTATTTAGAGATCTTTCTTCTTTTCCAAATTAATGTCAATAAAAGCTTGTTGTTTGTTGCCTGCAAATTGTGCAGAATTTTTATGTTCCAGCACATTTTCTCCTGAATGCTGACAGATTAGAAGAAAGTAAAAATGATGTACATTAATAATAAAATACACACATAAAGATAACCTTGAGGTGTCTAAACTTGATGCATATTCCTCTGGATTGCTGTTAGCTCTTGTATGCGAATGGATTAAACCCAAGAAAAATATTGTGAACTACATTTAAATGTAAATCTTTTTGTCTAAAAAAGAAAAATCATTTGTATCAGTAAGTCAGTCATGATTTGTAAGCAGTCTTTGTTTTTGACCATCAAAAATAATCTTTCTATCTGCAAGGAATGAATTTCTAACATTCTAACATAATAGATAGTTGATATTATTCAAATTAGTTTGAGCTTAGCAAAACTATCTTTCTTCCTCAAGTCATAAATTATTTGCTTTTCTAATAGAAAGTAAAGCTTGATTTTCTTTTGCTATTCTCACACAGCATCATCCCCTTGATATTATGTTTATTTACAAAGAGAAACGAAAGTGTTTCTTTTGTTTCTTCTGGGAAAAAATATTATTTGGGGAAAAGAGAAAATCAACAATGTTTATATCAAGGTTGGCAGGAGTCCCAACCAGGAAAAAATGTTCCCACTTATCATTTTTTAATTTCTTCTGGATTTTTAGTAATGTTCAGAAGCAATACTATCTATGACCTGTGCATACGACACACTCATTGAACCACGAAAACCAGTGAAAAGCAGAAAGGTCAGTGGTGGGTTGTCTCCTATGTCAGCCAGCTTCGCTGATGTCTGCTGTGCAATTTAATGATCTGTTTGCTCAAGTATCAAATTTCCTCAGGAGCATTCAACCATTTGGAGATTTCCGCAAGAGTTGCATATTAAGAAAACACATCACATGCAGTGGAGTGGCTGCAAACCTTGTTCAAGGTAACCTGTCAAAACCAAAGTCAGGAATCCAAGAGCCAGATATGTGGTTTGAGGAACTTATTTTCCAAATTTAGTTATGTAACCAAAATGTACAAAATTTATCCATGAGCTATTCAGGTGCCAGAACTTTTCAAATTATTTTCCTGCTAACACAGGTTAAATCAATTAGGACTGTATTAAATCACCTTAGTTAGTAGGTCAGATGTATCACAGGGGCAATTTCTCTGGAATTTGATTGACGTGATGCCAGGGAGGGAGTTTGCTTTGTAAAGTTATGGGAGGCTTAACTGTTCTGCTTGCTATCTGGTCTAGTTATCGATACAGAGTATTTTGTAAATGGTATGGTCTAACCCATGAAGAAATTGTATTGGGTTGCTCAGGAACTAAGAAGGGCAAGAGTCTGCTTTTAATGAAATCAGTGCAGTCACACAGATGGATCTGGTCTGGTCTCAGCTTGCTGTAGTTGCTGCCACCTACACAGAACAAAGGAGTAGAATAAGTCAGTGGAGAAAGAAGTACTTCAGACATTTTTCTTTGCAGCAATACTGTATGAAAATTGAGCTATCACTTTCAGGATGACAGATTAATCTAATTTTGGGGGAAAAGCAGAACTGACACTGATGGATGAACAGGTGGCAGGAGGGGCTGAGAGCAGCCACAGAGCGGGTGTTAATCCTATTGCTGCATCTGATTCGAGAGAGAACCTCATCTTCCAGCACTGATGACTCAGCAGAAGGCAGATATATAAGGAAAGGTCATGCTATGTTTACTTAAAAAATTGGCTCTGTCAATTTAGTTTGCATGAGGGATGCAGGATTGAGCCCTTGGTTATGGCTACAAGGTGTTACGAGCTCCCCTGCTCCCTCTCCTGCCTCTGAGAAAATCCCCGCAGCAAACAGGAATCCCCAAAAGAAGCGCAGCATTTCTCATCTGAAGACCTGCCATTACAAATATTTTTCAGTTTTCTTTGTAATAATATATTATCAGATGTCTTTGATGCCTAATCTATCTTGGTTTCCATGTCATGTTTATGAAATGTCTTTTTCAGTGGGGCAGATGCACTTACAAAATATTGATCTTTGACTTAATTTCCAACTATTTGTCACATTTGTTTTTCTAAATCCAGTCCAGCCTGTTAAACATACTTAATAATTTACAGTTTTTAATGCCTATTGCCCTTGCCCAAAAGGCTAACTATTTTCTTCAGCTCACTGGGAGCCCTGCTGAGGAAAAGACTCTGAAAACTGCCAAGGTCAAGAGGAATTTCAGATTAAGGTTTATGTTGTGTTGTTATTTAAGTAAGCAAAGGTAGATTTCAGCAGGAGGGATGAATTTAGACCACATGCAGTGTGTATTTACTGTGGTGAGGTAGAGCTGGAATGGAAATCTTCTCTTCACATTGCCAGGAGTGACTGAGCAGGAGCGATGCGAGAGGATGTGGAAGATTTACCAGAGGGTGCTGGGGCAGGTAATGAAACAGCAGAGACAGCAGGAAAAGCCCCAGTAGCAGAGACTACTGCAGCATACAGAGCATTCACACAACGTGCCAGAGCAGGTCTGCACGCTGGGGCCTGGGGTTACGTCTACACCAGTAAATGAAAACAGGCCACATGCTCCTCTAGTCCTGAGGGCAAGCGGCACAGCACAGTGTGCATCTGTCCTTGCCTCGCCAGCCCTGCCTCCCTCCAATCCCCTCCACCCAAAATGACGTCCTCCCGAATGCCTTGCAGCTCTGGGACTTGTTACTTCCCAAACCTTGTTCCAGACATTAGTATCCAGAGTGAGTCACAACTGGGCCAGGGAATGCACCAACAGTACGCTAACAGCCTGGACAACTGGGGACAGTGCTTCAGCCCTTGTCTGTGTACATTTATTAATACAGTTGTAGCCACGGAGCCCAAAGTAGATCTGGAGGATGTGTTTGCCTTTCTCTGATGGACTAGTTGGATGGTGTGCTTTTGTATTTCAATTTCATTTAAACTGGGAGGAAGGTTGTAGTGTTCATTAACTGTTAGAAAAACAAGAATCTCATCAAACCAGCCCTCCAGGCCCCTTTTAAAAGCCACTGGATGAAAACATGTATATCCAGATGGTAGTTCATCCCCAGACCACTGTGGATATATCATACGTACTTGGGAATCTCAGGTGGCAGCAGGCACTTAAACATGGGCACATGATGTGCATCCCATGATGGATGAGTTGACTCTGCACTCTGCTCTCCATTGACAAGTACTGACCACATCTCCCTTGATACAAGAGCTTAGTTACCTCATTGCTGTAGACATCTACATACATGTGTCTTCTGGATCTGAATCCCATCCAAACTGTGTTAGTGGCTGTGTTGTCACTGGCCATGCCATTACAGAAGAGATACTGGGGATGCAAGGCAAAACCAAAGGAAGATATGTCTATGTTGCATCTGGTAATGTGATTGCAGCTTGTAATCAAGGATAAACAAGGATAGCTGTGGCCTATCCACTACCTAGGGAGACTTACAGCAGTGACAGGTGCAATGATGTAGGCATAATTCACCAGTATTATTCAGCATCCAGATGCATTTATTTATGGATAGATTAATCCTGTGCTACTATTTCTCCATTGCTGTGACAGTCCAATCTAGCCTGACATTAGCTCTGGCCCTTCTGCATGGAGTTTGCCTGCATCTCTGCTCAGGTCAAATATGGAGAGAAGCAGAGCTGACCCTGCTGGATGTGTAAAGTATTGGCCAAGAAAGATACAGATGTAATCAGCTTGCTGGTGTGATGTTCTTGAAACCAGCATATGTGCTCTGTATCTATACTATGTTGGGTACTGCTGTGTAAGCCTTGCCTGAACTTATGGGGGATATACCTTAGTCACTACGAGAAAAATACAGGAGTGTCTTCTGAAGTTCATTAAAATGTGATTGAACTGTGCAAAATTAAGAGGAAAAAGGAACAGCTTCTTGAACAGAGCAGTCTTGTTGTTCAGGAAAGTAAAAATAAAGCCCAGAATGGAGTGGGAGGTACATACAGGGAGACACCAATACAGATATTTTAAAATAACCGTATGGAATGAATGGAGACTGAAACTGTGAACAGAACAAATTTACATGAAGCTGAACAAAACCAGGGAAGTTAGACTCACTATCTTTATCTTGTATAAAGGTTTTATTGTGCCTTCAGGATAAAAAGGAGCTTGAAAGGGTTATATATCTCATGAAACACATCTGCTGAGCTTCTAATGGTTATGCTGCAGGTAGAAGACATGGCTTATCAAAGCCCAAATAATGTTCTCGCTTTCACGTATAAAGAGGAACTGTGAAGTCTGGGAGTGTTATTCCCCAAAGCAGGATCATGCCAGAAAAATACCTAGCCATTCACTGCTGGCAGGGCTGGGAGCCTATGACTAATTCGCCATCAATTAGGCTACTGATCTGCTGTTAATCTATACACAAATCCTGTCAGTGCATTAATATCCCTTAGTGCTTAGACAGAAGTAAAGCAAGATATAGACAAACCAAATAAATTATTGTTTTCTATGCATTGTCTATGCTATTGATCATAATGAGATTGTTCCTTGGCAAGGTAGGAGATAAATGAGCTGGTCACATTCCCTTTCACTATGAAAATGTCCCAGGGCATAGAATGTTCTCAGGTGAGTTTAGTGGTTACAGAAAATATTACACTGACAGCCTTGAAAAATTAAGTCTGTGTTTTCAAGAAGCAGAAGCATGCCTGGTAGAAACAGATTTTTCTGCAATTTCTCACCAATAGGCTGCCAGCTGTTCTATGGAAAATGGGATTTTCCATGAGAGACTCAGCTCCCATGCCTCTTGTTAACAACAGAAGGGACGTCCTCGCGTCTTCTGCAGACCCTCCTCAATAGAGCAAGGTGGCAGTCATGCTTCTCACTGTAGGGCACCCCAATACCGTCCCACAGAGTGGATGTATGTATGTGCATACCTGTGCTCATGCTTTGTTGCCAGGGTGATGGCCTCCAGCATCTTCCCCTAACAAACCTGACTGCAGCAGAGCTGCCAGAGGCACCCCAGCCCAGACTTGTCTCTGTCTTCCCCATTTTCCCTGGTGGCACTGAACCCCACAGGCGGTCTGTTTTCTGTCCAGATCTCTTGGTATAGCCCTGCTCTATAATTTCCCTGCTCTCTGTACATGTTCTCAACCATCCTATTTGGTTCCAGTCTGTAACAGATAAGGCTGGATTCAATCCAGTGAATCAGCAACTTGACTTGACATTAATGACACGCCTTTTCCAGGTTCTCAAGACACTGGCACCAGATCTTGGCTATGAATCTTTTGCTATAGCGCAACCTTGATAGAAGGTGTTACAAAATTCTGCTCCAGGTACAGGGAGCACAAAAGGGTTCTTTTTAACATTTACCTGTGATATTCCACATTCTTGTTCATCTGAGAGTAAAACAGCACCAAGGGTTTTCTCACAGGTCCCAATGAGGTATCATATAATGTATTTGGCAGGTTTGCCTGTTAGCCCTTGATGGTTTTTTGTTAGTTGTCTCAGTGAGTTTAAAAATATTTTAATTGATTCAAATACATTTGCAACATTTCTGTAATGATTTTTAATTGTGTAATTAGAGTAAAGACATATAATCATGTAATTAGGCTGTGTAATTACAATGTGTAATAATATTGTAGTGCTGTTATATACATCCTTTTTAAACACAGAAGAAAAAAAAGCATGCATATAACTCCAAAACCATAAATGAGTCCCATAGTATCTGTAAATATTTCCTTACATATATTCCAGTATTCCTTGTTCAATCATGGAAGTTTAAATACAGGAATATATGCTACTGTAAGGCTGTCAGGGAGACACCAAGTATTTTTGGAAATCAACTACATTAAACTGTGTGGGGCCAATGTGAAATGGTTGTGCTCAGGTGGGCATGTCTAAAGGCCGATGTTGAGGAAAGATGAGGGAATTTAGCTGAAGATGTGATTATAAAGCACACTTAATTCCTGTGTGGATGCCCTCACTGCAAATGATAACAGTGCTTTTATCATGTGGCCTAGCTCTCCTTTTCTTTCAGTGGAATTGGATGCTGGCCTGACTCAGCTCCCCTTGAGGTCAGTGAAGAAGCTCCCAGTGGCTCTGCCAGGGCAGGCTCACACTCCCTGCAAGGCTGATCCCACTCTGTGAAAGCCTTTAAGGCTCCTTGTGCACAGGGGAAATCAGCGCCTTATTCTGCTTCCCCCACCCTTGCTCTGGTAAAATCAGGCTTAGTTTCAAGGGTGTAAGGCACTTAGATTCATCTACTTTTCTAAGACACAGCAGTGTGTCTTGAAAAGAAAGAGTTCGTTGCTGTTAAGTTTCATCAGCTCCCAAGTGGATTAGATGTGTTCCCTAACGCTGAAAAGTGTTTTACAATTCACAGAATTAAAGTACAATGGGATTAATAGTTAGTAATTACTGACTCGCTTTGAGGAGTTCAGGTGAATGTCTTCAATGTTCATCTACATTTTACTCATTTTAAGAAAAGGATGGTAAATCCCCAAACCAGGCAGATGTTGCAGGTTTGCATATTAGACATCCTTCACCCCCAGCTGTGGAAACAATACCGTACCTGTCATTGGTTTTGTACAGAATTAATGAACAGTTTGTAAAATGTATCAAATCCTCGATAGCTGATGGACATGTTAATAATGCCTTATTTAGATTTTGCAGAAGCATGACCCAGTTTCATTCACACATTGGCACTGTAGTTAACTACAGTGAATACAGTGTTTAATGCAAACAGGTGCCAGTGCTGGAAGGATTCTGTGCAGCTACCTGTGTGGAAAACTCCTCCTCATGGTGCCTCAGAGGAAATCACACAGCTGGTTAATACCTCATTTGCAATATGTACAGATCACTTCAGGATGCAATAGTCTTTCCAAAGGGTCTGAAATACTTTCAAGGTAAGCAAGCAGCCACACCAATCTAACAGCTTGTTGCTACCAGAGGTTTAGCTCTCCTTCCCTCCTCTCCTTCCAGAACCCTCAGAACAGGTGTTGTGCAGCAACAGTCCATGTGCTGCTGGAGCTTGTGGAGTGTTTCTGTGAGCTGATCTAATCACTAAAACAGCAGGAATGTATTCACTTTCTATGCTTTGTGAGCTCCAACATGCAGCCCAGCAGCCACGAGGCAAGAGGATAGAGCCTGCACCTGGGGTAGAGGCTTGAGGTGGGGAAAGAAACTGGACCTCCTTCATTTGGTGGTGATGAGCTGTTGGATCAGCTCCTATACAATGCACATCATTAGTAAAAGCATCCAGCAGAGCAGCCAAAGCACCCTCCTGTGCCACAACACATTCACTGCTAATGGAGACTATATATGCTAATGGAGACTAAAAGTGTGTGTACAAAAGATAAATAGACTTATGATCTAATATTCTCATTTTAGTTTACTTGCTAGAATCAAAATCTTACTTTTGTGCTGCTAATGTGCTAGGAATAAGCTGCTTCTTGTCTACCCTCAGTGAAAATACTAGTAATTCAGATGAAAACCCACACAGCCACACATTGAAAATGATCGGTTTCTAAACAGTTAATACTTTTTTGTTACTTAAGATGTGGATGGAATGATACATATTATAATGCCCTTTCAGGCTCTAACAGCTCGAGCTTTCCAGTGCTACTAAAATGTTACCCACGTAGACAGCCTGCAGTGAAATCCAGGTATATAAGTTAGTGAGACACCTGTCTGCCCGCCACCAGAGCATGAGAACCACCAGGGCTGGAGGCACCTCCTGATGGACACAGCATAATTTTTTTCAGAATGTGCCTTAAAATTGTCAGTTCACCTCCTTTACCATGAAAGCCTCATCATCATAGAAAGACCTATCTGCTGAAGACACAACTGGCTTTTCCAGAGTCTGGCCAAAGCAGCCTGGGCAGTACCAGGGCTGTGGTAGATGTTGGTGCACAACAGCACATTGCAGCTCCATCCCTAACTGACCCAGGGACAGAAACGGCTGCTCATGGAGAAGCCCACTCATTTTTTTGCCTGACAAACTGAACTCTCATTGTCTTGGACTGAACACTTGCTGGAAAACTGCACAGAAACCACTCTATATTCAATTGGTAGAGGGAGGAAAACCTCCCTGAGCAAATGTTTTATTCATTGAATTTAGCTCCATGATTTCACTGGTGATTTCTGTGGTAACGGGGTTTGATTTCCACACGTATCCTGTTTGCAGCTTGACCTGTTTGTTCTGCTTGTGCTATTATGAGCTGCTCCATCTTCTGCCTGCTACTCTTATTTGTTCTGGGAGGATGATTCCTAACTTCATGTGGCATGTTTTTTTTCTTCCTGATCAAATATCCGAAACTTTTGGAGAAAGGAGAAAAAAATATTTCTGACTAATGAGGTGAAGCCACACGGAGAAAACCTCTGCATGAAGTGCAACTTTTTTGGTTGGACTTTCTCTTTCTTGGACTTTGCTGCGAGCTAGCTGATAACCTATATGAATGCTTGTAGCAAACAAAGACTGAGATATCAAAGCAACTGCATGAGTTTTATTTGTATGTATTATGGTGAATGCTTCTTACAGCCAATCTCCAACAGCTCAGCCAGAGCAACTGCTGCAGCAGCTGAAGTTTCTCGTGGCAGGCACTCAATGCACACGGGTCCTGCCGAACCCGCTGATCAAAGAGACACAGAGGTTTTTCCCTGTACAGTACAGATTCGAGGGTTGCTGCTTGCATAAGTGGAAAAGCAAAAGCCCTGAGCCAACCAGAGCGTAGAGGAGCCTGGCTCGGTATTAACGAGAATGTGGCATTAATGAGAGCAGTGCTCAGCCCCGGCTGGATCCCGCCTGGCAGCTGGGAGCATGGCAGCTGGCTGCCAAGCTGCTCAGCACCACCAGGAGCAGTGTCACCTTGTCCCTCCCAGCACCACTGTCCTCCCATCACATCCTGCCCTGCTCACTCTATAGAGACACACCTCAGCCCCTGCGCTTGCGGGAGAAGCACAAGTCAGTTCGGGATGTACAGCCATGCCATGCAGACTCAACGCCTGCAATGCTGCTTGGCCTCATCCCTCTGAGCAGGATGAGATTCGTACCATTCCCTCTTTGGCTCTCCCTTATGTTATCTGAACAAAACAGCACCTCTTTTGAACTTCCTCAGTTTGATGAGAGTTATTTTTAGCAAATTGTTTTTTACAGTAATATGCACTTTTATCGTATTTTCCTCATGAGGAACTCCAATCATTTCAGAAGTGTTAATTGAAAAATCCCTACAGAAGATGCTGGAGGCAAGCAAATAGTGCTGGAGTCTCAGAGGAAACTGAGGCACAGAGCAGTTACGTGCTTTGCCCAAAGACATACAGAACTGAAAATTGTCTTTTGACTGCCCACTCCTCTGCTCCGGCCTCAAGGTAAGGACTGATTCCAGCCATCTGCTGTTCTGCCTTTTGGGTGCTTTTAAGCAAAAAACACAGTGTTCATTTTGAATTCATGCAACTGTAATTGTTCCAGCACTGAATTACTTCTCCCTTTCCTGCACCTGACTGTATTTCTTTTGATTGAAGAGGGCTAGACAAGCTCTTAATGAGGCAGACCGGGCAGTGATGCTGGGGGACACTTGGTGTTTGTTCATCACACAAAATGACACAGCTCAGAGGACTCTGCACAGCTACCTGTGTCTGAAAGGGGGGACAAAGTTGTGGCAGGGGGTTAATTCTCCGCTCAAGCCCATAAATCCTGCGTGTCAGCAGGGTTTCTTATCTCAGCCAGTACTACAATAATGCAGCTATGAGGCCCTGAAGACCTGAGCTAGGCTCTACCCTGTGTCTGAGTGATCTGCTGTGAGCTTAAGGGATCTGCGCACCGTGCTCTGTTAAGTGATATGTACATGGCCAAAGACAAAAATACCCAAAATGCTCCTTTCCAGATGGAAATAGCATCTGGAAACATCTGGAGGAGGGAAACCACACACACAAATTGAAATGCTGAGACTAAACCAGCAGCTTAAAGCACATTCACTCGACACAAGGTGTTGTGCAGATATTAGCTGAGTCCTAAACCCAATACGGCTGTGTCAGCTCAGCGCAGTGCAGAGCCGCGTCGCCTCCAGGGTCGGTGCTGGTACGGAGCCACGCTGCTGCAGCTGCCTCCAGGCCTGGAGCAAGCAGCGTCCCTCAAGGGCCAGCATCTCCAAACCCCACCACATCGCTGCAGAGCTGCCACAACCTCCTTCCCTCCCAAGCTCAGAGAGCCATTTGCACAGAGACTGTGCTGCTGCAGGCTAAATTTAGATGTACCTAATGATCTCCTAAAACTATCTCAGCATGCAAAGTAATTGAATTAAGAAGATTTTTCCATTGGGTACCAACAACTTTGCATTCTGCCCATCTGTTTTTTAGATGCTTTGAACCTAGAGTTACAGTCTGACTCCAGGTCAATCTCTAGGTGTAGTCAGCTGGACAGAGGAGAATGAGGTTTTTGTTTCAGGAGAAGAAAACTGTCTTAACAGTTTTGTTAGCACAAAGATTACAGGCTTGATTTGGATCTTGCTGACACCGCTGTGAGAGTTGAGGTAGTTTGTTGCAGCCACAGCAGAAATTGGATAATAGAGGTTTGTTCTGGACGCCCACTATGCTGGAGAAGCCCTCTCATGCCCCACGCTGTCTGTTGGAGGTGCTGGATGTGGGTTCAGCCTAAAAAGTGGCTGAAGCCCGGATGGAGCTGCCGGACACAGCACACCTGGGTGCAGTGCTGGTGAGGCTGCACATTAACGGCACTTGCTTTTATCTCACATTTTCCTCAGCTGTAACAAGAGAAATGCTGCATCTTCAAAACGATGCATCTTCAAAATGCTGTGTCTCCTAGACTAGTTCTTTCCTCTCTTTTTCTCTTTAAAGGAAATTGCTGCAAAGTGTTGATTGACAGTATTTGTGAATATAGCTTTTTGCTTATCTACAAACCACTTATACTGTGGGCACTGCTTGACTACTGCTCATTAGAAATAGTTAATATCTATTTTCTGGAAGCTAAAAGAAGTTCCCCAGGCATGGCCCGTGGCCCATTTAGTTTGTCAGCTGCAGCAAAGATGATGGCTTCAATCAGTATCATGGACTTCATCTAACGAACCCAGTAGCATAAGCCCTGCTAGCATTTGACACATTTGAATTGTGATCTGTAGATGAGAATTGATTATTTCATATATGCTGACCTTCAGAAAAGTTTTTTACAGCAGCTGCTAAAATGATAGTATCTCTTAGGAAGATTATCATTGGCGGAGGCAGGTTGGTTGGTTCTGCCTTGTTTATCTTCAGCTGAACAAGGGAACAAATTCTCTGAAGCACAGCCTGAGATCTTATCAGCCAGAACCTAATAGGCAGTGCCAGCTGCCTGGCATGTTTTGTGAGCTGCCCCCACAGAAAAGCTTTGAGTGAAAGGTACTGGCCATGCCTGTGCTGCAAATATTTTAAAGTATAATTGTTAGGTAAATAACCAATTTTTCAGTTCAATGGCTGAAGCAAGCAGTGGAAAAAATAGTTTGGAGCTGAACTGAAATAGAATTTTTATAGTTTCTTTTGAAAAATGGGGTTCTCACTACTTCCTATTGTATTGTTTTCTTTAAAGTTTAACAGAAATCTTTCATTAAATACTTTGTGAGTTATTTAGATACCTGAATAACCTTTTTATTGGTCAATTTTAAATGAGCCTAATGTTGCATGAACAGTACAAGGAAGCGGTGAAGCCTGGCTTTCGACGAACATCATGTGTCCTTCTACATGACCAGAGTACAATGACCCAGCTCCGTTGCCACAGCCCCATGACACCTCCACAGCAATACTCTGTTTCCTCTTATGCCTGTGCACCTTCTGTCTATGATACCGGTCTTTCTCATCTCTTCAGATCCTCCATTAGTACTTCCAGCTCCCTTCACACCCCGGACCTTTCCAAACTCCCATGCTTCCCACATGGCCCAAACGTCTGTTACAGCTTCTCTCCTACAGGACTTTTGGCTTCGTGCCACTTTCACTACATTTTTATATATACACACACATATATACATTCAGAAATACTTGCAATGTTTCCCATGTACTCAAACTAACTTTATGTAGCATGACAGATGATCAAGAAACAGCAGGCAGTGCAGCATATCTGAAATGAGATTTGTGCTGACTTGGTCAGCCTAGTGCTGTTAAGTGCTGAATCTCCTGGCTTTCTTCCCTTAGTGGGATCACTAGCTAATGCTCTCTTATTTTATCCAGCCATTGATTTTCAGAACACTTCTGGGAGCTTGATATTTTTTGAGACATTAGCCTTTTGTTAAATTTTGTTGAAATTGGACAAGAGGTTTAAAAGTTATTAGGGAGGGCGATTGATAAACAGGTGGGCAGATAAGCAGTGTAATTTCATAAGGAAATTATTTTGATGAGAAAATAATAATTTTTTACTTTCAGTTATAAAAATTAAATGTATTAGCATTTTAAAAAAATCCAACTAAAGCAAAGTATTAAATTCAACTGCCATCCATTAAAAGGCTTTGTTTCTTGAAATCCTGTCGCTCACTGAAATTGCAGTTTGTCAAAAAAGGCTCCATAACTGGGTTTGTGTTGGTTTGAGATCTAGCTGGTACACATCATGCCACAAGGAATCAGGGGGACATTGTTAAAACTAAAGTCAAATTTCTGAATATATTGATTGCTGTTGAAAAAGTCCTTCTATTTCTCAGAGGACAGAGAAATATAACAATCAGAAATGTCACCTTTGCAATCAGCTCTGAAAGTATGTGAATTTAACTCCAGAACCTGGACTTGTTGCAAATCTGAATAGGGGACTAGAGTTCCTTTACCTGTGTGATCCAAATGTGTAGAACAGCAAGCAAGCCTATGACCGCCACTGTAGTGCCAAGGCTGGTTTGCCTGTCATTGTCTTTTTAAAAGCAATAATATTAATGCAGTCCTGGAAGGATGGGAAGGTCAGCCATTCATTGCTATAAGGCACAAATTCTTTAAATGAGAATGGAAGTTAAAAGTCAGATTATCCAAATGGGAGAGTGGAGCACAGAAGGAGGACTATTTTTATCTTAAATACCTCATTATGTTAATTGGGAATTGGGAGCTAATCTGTCACTAGAAAATGGCACATGCAGCAAAATCATAATCACTGGAGACAAAATTTCTTGGAAACTTAGAGAAAGAAGTGTCAAACACTAGGTTAATTCACTTTACTAATTCAATAGGATTCAAATGCTGAGGTGGAGTGGGAATGAAGAGAAACTGCTGTACTCTCCAAGGTAGACACAAGCCATTGAAAGTTGACCTTTGGTTCTACCACATAGCCCTGACAAAATGCATCAGCTCTCTCCTAACAAATTAACACGGCACCCATTGCCAGCATGTACCCAATCTGCAAGGACAGTCCCGTCAGGAGCAAGTAGATACCATTCTTTAGAAGAGACCTCACTTTTTGGGTGCATGATATCCAATACTGACAATCTGATTTTCAGAGATTTGACAAGCATGTCTAGGTAAATTCCAGTTCTGGAAATAGGTATTAGATGGCTAAAGTTAGAAGTCCAGTGATGAAGGCATCCAAAGGTAGATATGTTCTCCATTAATTTCTGAGACTTCCTAGTTAGAATGTTTGTTAGTACAGGGTTAAAAAATATCCAATTTTTGTTATTGGCATCTGTCTACCATCAGCTGAACAGAAACCAACCTCTTTCACATACTTCAGCATCAGTCATCCTCCAGATTCAATTTTCGGTCAATTTTCAGCAATTATGTGCTATACTTGAGTCAATGATCTAGAAATAAAAAGTACCAAGTACCTCAAACTGTCAAAGCTGGCCAGTTCACAAATTCCAGCCTGAGAAAAAAGGCACAAAACATTAATTAGACTAGACAAGTCATGAATTGCTGCATTCTTTTCCTGTTAAAAAAATGGAATTGGTCAATGCAGCGAGCTTTGCTCTGAGTGATAGCTGTAACAGCCCACGTACACTTATATATACTTATAATATGATAACATTCACCTCTTCTTCCCAAGAAGTATAAGAACGACAATACCATTTATAATGCTTTTACTGTTAGAGTTTAGAAATTAATACTAGATATACATTGAAAAAAAAAAAAACCTTTCACTTTTGTTTTTTGTCTGCTTAAATTATGATTTTTTTTTTCTACAATTATGAAATTATAAATTGAGAAAACACCTAGTCCTGGGATTATGAAAGTTGAATGTCTGAAATAAAAGTGAAATAAAGAGATTTGCTAAGCAAATGAGATACCACTACATGGTATATGAAAAGAGAAGTAAGAAAGGCAGGGAAAAGAAAGAAGAAAGGAGAACCAAAGTGGAATTGAAGCACACCCCAGGAAACCTGACCAGAAAAGTAAATGGAACACTTAATATTATTTATTATAAATGCCCAGTTTGAGAGATATTATACTTTCTTTCTCTGCAACTTTTTGATGAGGGCCTTAATTTACGCCAGAAGACAACATAACTATAGGTCTAGACAAGCATAGGCTGATAACTCTGATTTCAATGCTATGCAGACCTTTAGGGAATATTCTGAAGAATAACGGGACAAAATGTAATCCAGTTTTAGTGGGTGCTGAACTAACCTGATGGGTTTTAGGTGTAGCTCTAGAATATTAAAAAAGAATCTCAGTAGCATATAGTGTGCCATGGTGGAGACCAATGTCACTGGCCACCATGACCTCTTGCACTGCTTACCCCATTTCCTTGCCATGGTAACTTTCACTGTGCTCCCAGTGCTCTGAAGCATCCTGCATGTTCCTGATTCTCATACATGTACAAATATATATGCTTCAGGGCTTGTAAGACCACAGTAAAGAAGGCTCTCTGTAAACTGATAAGCACAGAAGCCAAGAGGATGACACTGTTGAAAGCATGGGCGCTCACATCTGTAGAAATAAAATAAGGATTTAGCTAGAAAGGGAAAGAATACAAAGATGCCACTAACCCTTTCAGGTGAACCAACAGGACCCAGAGTGCTGGTTGCTCTGTTTTCCTGTTGGACCTCACAGCACCATGAACTTCCCTTCCTGGGCTTCATACTTCTTCACTAAGTCAGATCTAGTCTTTGCCGAGAAATAGGGAGAATTGGCCCCTTCCAAAGTGGGCATCCTGTGAGAGCAGACACCCAAGCAGTGGCTTTTGGACTTCCTTTTTCCACCCATCTCCAGCTTCTCCAGAGTTTCCCAGGTTGTTCTTTCAAAACCATTTTCCCTAGTACAGAGGGCAAAGGTCAATATTACCCTATCAACTGAAGTTTTTTGGGACTGATGTTGGGTGAGCACAACGGAGTATCTATCTGCAAGGACATTAACTGCACTGAAAAGCAATGGATGGACTTCAGGTGGACTTAGGGAAGAAGGAGACATCTCGGCAAATTGTGATCAGGATCTTAAATAGAAATTATTCTGAAATATGAAATCCTAGCAGTTCATACCATAATCCTCAGTAGTTAGCATTTTTGGAACATTTTTATACCTATATTTGTGTCTGACTATAACTTTACTACCTCTAACCTTTGAGAGAATTGCTTGAAGGTTAAGCAGACACAGCCTCGGATGCCACCTGCTCACTAGTGTATAAATGATTGATCAGTGTATAAACCTGCTGATCTTCTGGCATCATTGTAAATATACAACTTCTAATCATTTCACAGAACCCTTTTAGGGATTTATGTAAGATAAACTTGTCATTCCTCTTCAGGAAAATAGTTGGGTTGATGGTTATATGGGAAGATTTATTGTACTTAACAACATGTCATCTCTGACCATATGGGCTAAGAATTAACATACAAAGCAGCAGGGAGCAAACTTATAAAAATGAGGCAGAACAATGGAGGGCAGTTTTGCTCTTTAGATAACTACCATCACTGCTTAGAAGTGCTGAGGCCACAAGACAGTGAATGCCCAGAGGTTTTCAGCTATCATTTTAAATTCAACAATTAGATGCTGCAGGCTCCTTCTGAAGGGGCACGGAAATGCAGACTTAACACTGATACAAATTTTTATTCTCCCAAGCAAAGCTGCTCCTTAACCATTTGGCATTACTTCTTTCCATGTTGCCAAATCCAGCACTTCCATCAAGGCTGCAACTACTGTGTTTTTGTGGCTGTTTTCCTAAGTACAACACTTTTGTACTTTGCCAGCATGGCTTCTGTACCAAATTTCCAATCAACTCTTTGACAATGTTTTCTTCTCCTTAACATTTTAAACACACTGAATGATTTCTTGTAGAACACATAGAATGATTTCCACTTTCTCTAGTTGACCGGTATTTGTCTCTGTAGGATATATGATGTCTGATCTTTATTGATCTATCAGAGTTTTATTTGCAAGAGGTCAGCCAGTTGATATTGTCAGAGTGCTATGATAGTTCCTCAAATAAATGTGAATGTATTTGATACACATCAAACATTAAAACACCTGAAAATGTTTGAAACTATGTAGTCAAGGATTAGTATAAGATTCATGACCATTTAAAAAGTGCATGAATTGCTCTAATGGTTCAATTTACTCCCACCCTCTAAAATTCTTACTGATTTCACAGGATGACAAAAACCCCCACCGTATAATCATGTCCAACATACCCAGTAGAAAAGATTTGAGGATTTTGGTTCAGTAATCTACTTAAAAATAGAAAGAATAGTAGTAAACATTTTGTATAAAATGACTTCATTTTAGCTATGCCAATCTAATTTGGTTTCTGAATGTGCTCTTTTTCAAGTAACCACTAAATAACTGAACTATTGTACTCTGTAGAGATTCCAGATGCATCCATTTTAGCAGGCATTTACATAACACCGCTATTTTTCTCAATTCTTATCCAATGTGTACTTATCTTTCACATATATTATTACGGTAGAAATTTAAAAAGTACAGCTAAACTATTGCCTCTGTGTTCAGGAAGCAAGGCATTATCCAACTTTACACTTCACTGCTGGTGGATTTACTCAGTATTTTGAGATGGCTGTCCACCTACTAGACCCTACAGTGGGCATTCGGGGTCTTCAGCTTTACCAGCCAGCGGGGAGTATTCATACTGTACAGATCTACCTTTACTGACTGAACTGTCCAAGTGCAGTGAGAGGTTACAAATCCTTTGGAACAGTGGGGAAAGAAAGCAAAGAAAGTCATAGGGAGGCACAAAGTGCCCCGTCACTTTTAGTTCAGAGAACAGGGCTTATGTTGGGATGCTTTTGTGTCTGAGTTCAGCACACATGTAGAAAGGAAAGATAGTGGCTCCTGGTCTCCTCTTCTTCATGTCTTTTCATCTCCTAGTGAGGAAGGAGAAGATAGACCTACATCATCCAGATTTTCTCCAGATTGCTGGAAAGCAGTGGCAATGTCCATTTTCTCTCTCAGCTGCTGCAGTAGAGGGCCAAAGATGTCTTCATGTGTTAGCAAATGGCTCATTCTATAAACATGGCCTGATGCAAAATCGAGGAATAAGAAATGTACCCACACACTGACAGAGAGCATGTGGAAAGTCAGATGAAGACGAGCTGGAGATGTGCTGGCAGACAGAAGGGTTACCGAGTGTCTCGGCTGCAGACAAGCGAACACTGAGAAGTAGAGGGGTTATAACACCTCTGGGTATGGCAGAGTTACAACCACTCCTGGAAGAGAGTCCAGCTCAGATTCCACAATTTACACAGTGCTGATAAGCTGGAGGAGACACATGCCATCCTACAGCCTGTGTGATATATGAGAGTAGTTTAAATGATCATGCTGATCCTTTCAGCCTCTTATCAGACACAGAGTTCTACAAAGAGAAGTGAGTTTTGGTTTCAGTGTGCACGTACTAGACAGCAACAATACACTTGATGATTAGGAGAGGATAAGTTGGGAACATCAGAAGGCAGGAGCTGAGGGAAATAGCATACAGGAACCTAAGCAATGGTCTGTCTTATGTCAAACGCTGCCACCTAGAAGGGTGCAAGTGCTTTGAGATGAAAGAGAATTTTGAGATGAATAGCTTTGTGCAATGATATTCTCATGCCAGCTCATTATGATCCTGAAAATTTTTAGATTTACAAAACTAAGGTGAAGGTGGTTCATCAAATCAAATGTGCTGTAGTGTTGTAAATACATTTAGTCAAATTGCAAATAAACCTTTATTTTCAGTTTTACCATGTCTGTAGAGTACATTTCATGCTAAATGCTCCTGAAGTAGGTGCATAAAAATATTTCTGACAGCTGCAGTGCTTGCATGCCAAATGCCCGAAAGACTAAACATAATACCATGGACCATGTGCTACGAGCAAATTCATTTATTTAATTTAAAACATGAATTAAGAAAAAAAATATCCTCCAGATACGAGACAGGCAAAACATCTTTGGATTATAATTTCACTTGTTATCTATCTTGTTCCCTTCTAGCAAGTGAAGTTAGTACACCTATAGCAATCTTGAGTGCAATATTATTCATGAAGATCACATTTCTGGTTCCACTTCCACTGCTGTTTCCTGGTATTGTATCAAGTAAAACTATACAGACATATCAAAGTCAATAGATAAAGATCTTGGTAGCCAAGATCAGAACACTAACTTTCAGCCACAGCAAACTTGGGCCTAGTGGGGTCATTCAAGAGCCAAGGAACTAAAATGTCAGTGTCCTAGTCTGGGCCTGTCCCAGGGCCAGGCTTTCCCAGCATCCGGGGATAGGTCAGTGGGAATGTCAATCTGGAGTCCACCAACATTGTCATTCAGGAGAAGATGAGGGACTCAACAGAAAGTGCAGATCAACTCTGGAAGTAGTCCAGAAGTAACAGGAACAGTTTAAAGGTTCTAGAATAAAGCAATATAAAGATGACTGGGGAAATAGAAGAAAGCTGCCAGCATCAAACAGATCCACTTTTGGTTGTTACGGTAGTAAATGGTCATGGACGCTACCTGTAACAGAAACCAGAAAGCCAGATATCTCAAATATCTCATTAGGTATGACTTACATGTCTCATTAGGTATAGCTTTGGGAAACAGGGCTGTTTGCCTTGCCTTCATTTGAATTTTTTGATAGCTTCTTTATTCTAAAGCCTCTGACAACATCCTTTTTGTTTCTGTTGACACTATGCCCAGTAAGGCAGAGGCTACCTGCATTTTTTTTTTCAGATGTTTTATTTGTAGATAGAAAATTATCCTGGATTTATGAAACTGCTGAAGAAGAGTCAAAACAAATACACAGTGGTAATGAGATAATGAAACTAATGACTTTTTAAACCATGAGAAAGATTTCCAAGAAAATTGCTGGAACTTACTTTAACAAGGAACAATTACAGCTCAGTTGTACAGGCTTCCTCTGTGTGTGAGGACAAGACAATAGGGCTGGGTGAAGTTATGGACAGCCTAGGCATCTCTCTGAAATGGCAGGCTGGACTGGGCAGCAGAAGCGCCCCTACAGATCAGCTGTTCCCAGTCACAGTCCAGATAGCTTGCACAAACGTGCCTTGATTTTTCAGTCTACATTAACATTTTGCCCAAAAGCATTAATGCAGGAACAGCTGAGTCATGAGCTCCCCTCTTCTCTGCTGAAAAAATGGTTTCTATTAGTAGGGAAGAAGGTATGGATGGTGGGGTATGATAATCTTTGTATGTGACTAGCCTTACCCAGAATAAAACATGTGCCAGTTACTTCTATATATCTATGAATTGTGAAATATATCTGATTATCTTTTGTCCAAGCTTCAAAACACCTTTTTTAATGCAACTACTAATGATGGCACAATCAGACTTGCCATTTTCTAGCTCTGTAAATACAGTATGACTCCTAACAGGCCACAGGCTTCGTTTTAAGTTAACAACACAGATCTCCAGATCTGTCCAGGCTTTGCATGGAATTGTCTTGACCAGACCAGAGATTCGTTTTAGCCTGTGACACACTTTCTAATGACTTCATCCCCCATTCCCATGCATCATGTCACTCCACTTTGTAGCTCTCAACCTCTCCGTTTCTTGCTGCCCTACAGAATTTTTCAGCTGAGCACAGAGCCCATAGAATACGCTGAGTCCCCTATACCATTTAAGAAATATTTTTTGAGGCTACCTAGCTTTTTGCCACCAACATGCCTTTAAGTCCCCATACTTGGTCCTTCATATCATGAGCTCATTAAATGGAATGATAATTTCTGTAACTGAGATATTGTATGAGGCTCCCTACAGAGTGTAACAAGTGGGATCCATCTTTCTATGAGACAGAAAGCAGTTCACCATGTTTTTACTTCCTTAATCAGTGGTGAACTAGGGCTCTTTTTCATGGTCTCCAGCTTCTTCAGTTAAGTAATTAATGCATATGCTTAGGACTAATTTTACCTTCTCATTATGGAAAGTAGAGCTGGAAAGGAACTGTTGGATCAGCTGATATATCAATCAGCACTACTGCGAGATTGACCTTTATTAAATAAGGTATTTTAATCAGCTTTCAACTTTTAGTTTTGATGCCTCATTTGCGTCCCCTTAACAGTATCATCATTTAGTACACTGGTAAAGTAGTTCCCTGATAAAATACTTGTATTGAGGCTTAGTCTCAGAATACATACTTTAATAATAACTCCCCCACTATTTAGCTTTTCTAATTCACCTTCCGTTCCTGAACTACAACATACCTATCAACAAAGTCAGTCTCATTCCCCCCCATTTAAAAGAATTTTAAATTGAGAAATCAAATGATAGATCAGTAAGAGAAACAGGAATCAAACTCGGCTATTCCAAACACCATTCAATACCAGTAGAAAAATCTAAGTAGCTTCTCACACGCATATGTATGTGCTTCTCACATGCCCATGAACACAAAAATAGCCATTTTCAAAAGGAAGAGCTGGAAGCATCTTCTGAGTCTGTATTGAAGACTTTGGGTCTGTCCTGCATTCAGCTGGGATAGTTAATGTTCACAAGAAGCTGGGAGAGGGCACAGCCAGGACAGCTGACCTGAACTAGCCAAGGGGATATTCAATACCATATGACATCATGCTCAGAATATAACTGTGGGAGCTGGCCAGGGGGAGGAGGGATTGAGGCTCACGAATGGGCTGAGCATTGGGTTCCAGGTGGCACACAACTGCATTGTGCATCACTTGCTTTATATATTCTTTTATAAGCATTAGCATTATTATTACTTCTTCTGTCCTTGTGTTATCCTATTAAACTGTCCTTATCTCAACCCATGTAGTTTTACCTTTTTCTTCAGATTCTCCTCCCTGTCCCACCAGGCCAGGAGCAAGTGGCTGCATGGTCCTTAGCTGCTGGCTGGTCTTAAACCATGACATGGTCTCACTCCCAGTTTCTTACCCTTAGTTTCTACTAAACCCTTGAAAATAATTTGATTTTCTGCCTGCCTTAGTTCAAGGAGGTTCTCTCCTCAAGCTGGAGGTTCTCAGACTTCCACCTCTGATCTCCAGCAATGGTGTCCTACACAGATTGCTGTGGAGGTGGAGGCCCAAAAATCTTCAAGCTGGAGCTGTTCTGCTTTGTGTGACAGAATTCAATCCACACTGGGCAAGAGAATGCATGACACTAAGGCACAGCAAAGGAAAGCTCTGGATTTGGATCCAATGACTGTTCATACAGTCAGTCCTTGCATGAAAATTCATACCTTGGGCATAGATCCCACAGCAGTGCTATGAGAATCTTCATCCTGGAGAGACTAAGTTCCCTCTGATGTCACCACAATGGAAACTCCATGTTTATGTTTACAGTTTCTCTTTTTAAAGTGTTATATATGTAGTTAAAATCACAGGCAAATGGTCACCATTATCTAAAGCAGGAAATTTGGGGGAAAAACCTTTATTAAAAATAATCTGTTAGTTTGGCTTCTAGTTGCAGGTTTCTGGATGAAATATGTCTTGTACTATTTGCTTACTTTTCTTTTACTCAGAGCTCCTTGTAGCTCATTGTGGAGGTGATACCTGAAGGAAAATAGGTTGTAATTAAACAAAGAAATTAACAACTGGAGCTAATTGCAGTGATGCTACGTTAGATGAGCCACTTGTTGGCTGAAGCTGAAAGAGAACATGTGAGCTCTTCACAGCTGTGACAAGACTTTGTTCTTGGCTGACATGGCAGAGAATCATGTTTTGAAGATAGAAATGAAGGCCAGGAATTTCCAACCTGGAACCTATGGCTGTGAGCTTCAAAGAAAAGCCTGATTTTGTCTTTGAAAAGCAGGGTACCTAAATACTACTCCTTTGAGGCAAGAGCATAAACTTTCTGACGTAGTTCCAGCTTCCCCTGGCCAGCTGCAGCCTGGCAAGTGCATGTGGTGGGCTGTCTATAGCAATCCATCACAAATCATTCCTCAATAAGTCTATTCCGCATTTTCCTTCTCAAATGGAAATTCAAGTGGCCAAGTTGGTTCTGAGTTCAAAGTCACCCTAAGTGCTTTGAACATGGAGCCACACACCAAAGCAGCAAGGGGCTGAAGTGGGTGACTCTTGAACTTTTTAGAGAGGAAGGATGGGGGAAACTAGCAGACATGGAGAGAAATACCAGTCTAAAAATGGGAAGAGAGTAACAGAAATCCTGCATTTTTTTTAAAAAAAGTATATGTTAAATGAAAAGGTGCATACACTGACTTTTTGTGTATCAGGAAGAGTCAGAGGGTACACAACTTTACAAAAAAGGGACTATATAATTTTACTAGCTAGAAAACACAGGTATACAGAGGTATACATGGTGTTCTGATTGGATTTGTGCTCTTTATTACTACGGGGGCTGTTGGCAAGTCTTTCATGCATTGTAGCTGTATGTGAAAACTTAAATCAGGTATCAATATTCATGTTTATTCACCTAATATTGAACAAGTTAGCCTGAATATTTGTGAGTGTATGCCAGGAGAACTACATGCTAATAAGCAGGGCTTTGCAATTTTGCAGCAGTTTGCACATACGTTGTGACCTGAGCTATTTTCCTTTGATGAGTGACAGCTGAGGCGCACTCTGTCATGTCATCCCTCGGTGGGACAAGTGCACCGCTAGCCTCCTGTCACTCAGCTGCAGACACTAGGCCTTTTGAAGATGGTTTTCTGTTGCAGCAGTGATCATGTGGGTAGGTTATTCCTGTTTACAGAAGATGATTCTCTAGCCAAAGGTGCACAAATCTCTGTGCAAGACTATTTTTTTTTCTTTTATGGCTTCTTTTTTTTTTTTACTGCTAACCTGCTTTTTCACCAAGAAACAACTTCCTCTTAGCTTGTGTCTTTAACTGTGTTGATGCTGCAATGACTGCAGCTCATGCAGATGTACAGAGCCAGCTTTCAATTACCTGGATCAGGCCCTGACAGCACTGCTATGGAGAATAATGAGGGTGTAAGTGTCAACCAGCTGGTAAGTCCTCGGTTGGGCATCCTGCACTGAGCGCAGCGACAAGCCTTCTGCAACGTGGCTGCTGGGAGCGATGTGGTGTGGTTTGAGTCTGTGAGAGTTGCAATCACTGCAATGTAGATGAACCCTTCAAATCTTCTGTTCAGCTCCCGGCTCCTTTTATCTGTTTCAGCCTTAGGCTTGTAACTCCAGGAAGTCTTTAGTGCAAATTTCTTATCTGTGACAATACAGGCCCTAAAGATGAGTCAAATGTTACACATAAACACTTTGTGAAGCTGTTCTATCCATTAGAAAAGCCACAGCTGTCCACAAAGTGCATCATTCACCTGTGCATCATCAACCTCTGATTGATATTACTTAACAGTAAAGTTTCTTCTGAATGCTCTTACATTTATCAGTTATAATGCAAACCATATTCAAAAGTAATTGCCTTGCACTCACAATTTCTTTTGGAAACTTCTCATTTGGTCTCTTCACCCCTTGGCCAGAACTTTAATTTTATGTCATTAAGACATTACAGTTCAAAATGTTAAATTATGTCATTACACAACACATCAAGGATTATGCCTGATGTTGATGGCTCACTCAAAATGGTGTTGATGAAGCTCAAAGCTAAGATTAATTCTGACTATTTTTGTTATCGTCCTACATGCCATTAGTTTAATAACATACAAGCCCTTAAGTGATTACCAATAGTTCCTATAAATTAAAGAAAAACAAGTAATAATGTTCTCTCCCCTCCTTTTGCTAATGGCATAAACATAATGTGAAAGCCTTTTTATAAATACTTTTTCTTCAAAAGGCAGTTTTTTAAATGAAAAAGGTACAGACTGTTTCGTAAAATTTGCATGCTTAGGAAACTGCATTAAATAGATTATAACCTAAAGAAAGTCTGCTAAACTTGAGTTGTACTTCTCAGACATGAAACCCACGTTTTAGTTTACTCTCACACCTAAGCAAGTAAGAAATGAGGAAGCATTATTTTTATCATGCAGTGAAAAAGGAAATTTCTTTTATAGCAAAAATATGGTTGTCTTCTGCCATGAATAATTTTAACACTCAAATTCCTTACTTACGAGCATTCATTAACCGATGTAAATATACAGAACTGTATTCAGCAAAAGCACAGAGCAGGCGGACAATTCAGCACGGTAAGTCTACAGAGAAGTACAGCTTGTTCTTTTTCTGTAATTTTCTCACCTTTTTACCATCCTGTTACATTTCATATACTTTTAACTGTTTCCTTGTCACCAATGCTCAGAAACAGCTGTGGTGCCAGGTACTCACACAGCCACTGCAGACTCTCATTAATGAGCCTGTGGGAGCTGATATGCAATGAAGTCTCCAGACAGAACAACTATCTGATTAAGAAAACAGCTGCCCAGCTGTCTGATCATTGCCTAATAATTTCTTGTTCTTGAAGGTTTTTCCACATAAATTAACACTGTCATGACACATACTTAATGTACTGTCTCTTCCCCTCTGCTGAGCTATCACGTAATAATATCTACACGCATGGGGTAAAGCTGCAGAAGAGCTGACAAGGCAAGCAGAGGTTTCTCTTGGGTACAGTGTTGGTTGCTCCCCAGGTGCGTTACCCCAAAAAGCCACAATGGAGCCATGACTGTCCCTTAACGGGACACCTTGTTTATCAAAGCTTATGGGATGTCCAGGCTTGTGACCTGAGGACATCACCACCACCAAGGGGAAGGAGTCCCTGGGCTCCTACCCAAAGGACAGTCCTGACCATCAGATATATCTTTTGCCTCTTGGAAGACAGCAGCAGCACAAGGCCTCCTCCTTGAGGATGCTTCTCATCCATACCTGCTAATCTTGAAGCAGGAGCCAGTGCAAGTCTGGAGGCAGACCTCTTGTAGGTGAGGATGGGAGGTGTTTAATATTCATGACTGCTTGTTATGAGAGCTTTGACTTCACATTGTCAGAGTGGCTGGGGAGGCTGAGGCTGGGATTGCTTATATCCTTAGTCTTATCTTCTGGTCTATACGGGAGGTGTGCTAGTGATATTTGCATATTTCAGTATTTTGTCATCATGACCATTTCCAAGAGACACATGGACACTTTACATGTGGACTAAAGCTGGTGAGTATTTCTCCAGTAACTATTAACTCAAAAGAATCCATGGGTAACATAGTTTATGAGGTAAGCATCAAAGCCCTCACGCATGTGCAGTGTGTGCCGTGGTTATGGACGGGAAGTTGTTTGGTGCCAACTCAATGACAAGTGTTGGCTCTCATCTTCTACCAGGTTCTTCATCATTATGGTTAAGTAATCAACACCCTCTCTAACCACAGACCACGGCCCCAAATCAGTCACCTGAGCATGCAGCAAGTGACTGCCAGGATTACAAAACCTGCCTCACAATCCTGGCCATACAAACCCAAAATCTTCTTCATAAACACTGTGGGCAGCATTTGCAGTCAAAGACTGCTAGGTGCAAAACTGCATGAGTACTACCTACAGACCTCAGTGCCTGCTTCAGAGTGCAGCCTTTTGGGAAGAAACCCCTCCCTGGTCTGCAGGAACCATGCCCCAAAGCCCAGCTCCATCAGCACAGCACAGGGGACAGCAAGCTGCAGCCCATCTTGTATAGAGATCAGAGACCACTGGAGGGAATTAAGTGCTCATGCCTTGTTGTTTCAGTGGGATATTTGCTCACTAGGATTCAGGCAGGCTTTCCTGGAATCCAAAAAGCCAGAAGAAGGATCAATTTCTGGCCAGCAAAGTGGAGAGCTGGTGCTTTCCTGGCACTGGTACCTGCCATGTTCCCACCACTGACAGAGATGGTGGTGCCCACCCATGTTCCCACTGTGTTCTCCTGGGACTCCACAGGGGCTGTGGTTGTGCCCAGCAGCAACACATGCAGGTGGGGATATGAAGGGAGGCTGCAGGGGGATTTAGATTTGTCCTGTTGTTGCTTAGCAGAAGCTTTTTGTGAAGAGCAGGGAGTTGATGCCCTTTTTAGAAGGCAGGTTGCCTCTTTTTCTTTTCATTTGAAAGGCAATTTAAAACGTGGTTAACATTAAGCCTGACTGTGAAGGACAAAGTGGGGTGTATACCTTTTTGTTAAGTTCTGGTTTGCTTTGAAGACGGTGGTGTGGTACATTTCTGCGCTTAATCCAAGGAAAATGAACTTCTGAATGATTCTGTCCGACATGCTGAGGACCAAATGTTCTGGCAGGAGCTTGTGCCAGCAATGTGAGAAGTGATGAGTCTCCAGAAGCTGTTTTTTGCTCATAAGGTGCCAAAACAGATGAGATTCTTTGATACAAGTAGTTGTTCAGTTCATGAGCTCTGTATGGTATAGACAAATCAGATACAGTGCTGATGCCAAAAGCACTTGTGGCATAGCTGTGAATGCCCTTCTATTAAATATTTTAATTTTCAAATGCAGACGAATATTATCCTTACAGAAAAGGGCCTCAGGGACAGTCCTTGAAACTGATGCCCTCAGTTTTCCTGCAGAACAGATGTATACATGCAACTGCAAGCAACATACACTTTACTTAACCTACATTAGTAGGCTCTAACCAGGTCTGGAATGGTATGTGAAGTTCAGTCCTCAAGTCCATTTATCTTTGGGCTGAATGTGCTAACTGTCTGCAATTCAGCAAGCTGGGGCCAGTGAGCTGGTGCTTTTAGATATACAGCTAATGGTCCTTCTGGAGCAGGACAGACCAGCTATTTTTGTACAACACAGGCTGCCAAGCAGCTTTTGATTTCCAATCCAGGGGTGAAGGGCTCCTAATATCTTTGCTATTATTAGAAGCAACCTACAAAATTACAAAGGTGGTGGATGATCTGAATGCAGAATCCTGCACTAGGGGACACTCAGTGAAACTAGTAGGGGATTGATTTGAAACAGATAAAAGAAAGTACTTCTTTAGCCGTCAGTAGTGAGCTTCAGGAATTTGCTGCCACATGGTGCTGTAGAAGCCAACAGTATCAGCAGATTCAGAAAGGATTAGACAGATCCAGGGACAACAGGCCCATGAAAAAGACACAGGAGGGACATGCCCTCTGTGGTATCTATCACATCAGTTACACAGCTGTGGATGTGTGTGGGGGGGTGGGACAAGGGAAGGGGCTGCAGAACTCAGCCAGGCTTGCACACACTCACCAAACAGCATCTCTCCTCTTGCAACTGCGTGATAAACTACTGGCCTGAGCTGGTTTCTTGTGCTTAATCTAGAAATATGTTTTATCCCCAACCCACTGCATGAATATTCAGTTCCTACAGTATCCTAGAGTCCTGTGAGCTGACTAATGAGCTCGAAGCAACACAATAAAACAAGAAGTAGGATTCTTCTTCATTCCTGGCACTGATCCTTAGCCCACCGGTACCTTGCTGCATAGGTGGTCCCATTACGTAGCTCATTGCCAACCTCCCAAGTCAACATTCCCCCCTTACTGTGTACTGTGCTAACACATATGCCATAATACAGCTGTTCATATTACAGTGCAAAATCCTAAAGGAACCAAATGAACAAATCTTGCATGGGGTACAGAAAAAAGATGGAGATAGTGAAACTTAAATGCTAATGAAATAATGTACAAGTGGGTAACACAAAAACATCCCATCTACAGCTCTAAAAACTGTTAATGATAAGTCATGCATAGTGTAGCAATTATGTAATTTTTGAGCTTTTTTAGATTTTGGAGGCTGAAAAATAAAACTGCCTCTGCTCCTTGCATTTCTTTCCTAGCAACTTAGGAAGTAAGCCAGCATGCCAACTTTTAAGTATAAAATAAAATTGAACCGATCATTGTTTTTAAGCAATTGCCCTCAAGGCCACCCAATAATAGTGTTTCTAAAGCAGTCCTACCTTTGTTTTCCAACTTGAGCTCCTCTGCTAGCAAGCTGTCTTGTCTGTTGCCAAGCACAAATGCCAGAAATGAGAGGATCAGGGCATCCAAGATTCCAATAATTGCCAGGATATATGCCCAGCGGACTGAACAAGCCCCCAGCGTGTACTTGTCTGTCTTTTCACCACACATCCGTTTTACCTCATCTGAATCCCAGCCATCAGGAAAAATCATACAACCCAGGACGAGACAGGCAGCTTGGAGAAAAAAGAAAAGGAGAACAATGGAATAATGAGACCAAACTTTCATTTTGATGAGAACCTACAGTTATCATTAAAGCAACACACTTTTTCATCCTGAGCTTCAAAGCTAGGTTACTTAAAAACAAGTCACAGAATTATATGCTGTGATTAAGCATTTAATATAAAAACCTAGGATATAACATTAATTCCTCACTTTGCTTAAAAAAAAAAAAAGTTACATCCTGAATCCCTGGCAAGTTTTTGTATGAGTACAATCACATTTTCCTGGTGGGACTGATTTCTTCACTGCAATATGAAAGGCTCACACAAAACAAAAGGGGAAAATTATTTTTAACTTGGATATTCAAAGGAAACATTGGATTACTGTCAAATGGTCAGGCAAACAAGCCAGAGAAAAACAAAGGAAAAAAACTACCTATCATTTCGGGTAATCTAAGTGCTTGTAACACACATAGGTAATAGCAAGGGGGTATTTTGTCAGTTGACAGTACCCCTTTAAATGAAATATGTTTTATGCATAAGGTTTGTAGTCCTCAAAAACACAAGTAATGACATTGTTCTGCAAGGAAAAATAAGCTGCCAACACTGCTGTCAACTTCTGATCTGGTTTACCTGAGGAATCACCACGTGACATCCCAAACATGAAAAAACGCTGATCCTTTTAGCAGCAAGAGAAATGAAAACCCTCTACCTACACAGAAAGCCAGCCGACATTGAGCACCAGCTACTCTGCGTAGGGGCAGCCGTGCCATGGCGGGGACAGAGGCAAAGGGTGAGTGTTCAGATGCTAAGCCATCAGCCTGTGTGACTGCTAAAAGGCTGAACTTATTTTTCAAGCAGCATAAATTTTCTTTGACCCTTGGTTCCCAGGGAAATAGCCTTGTTGTGGGACAGCAGGTAGTGTCATGAGACAACATGGCTCTTGTGGTGCAGGCAAAATGGTGTGACAAGTTTCTTTTTTTCAGAAGTAACGTGCTCCATCACCTGAAGCAGAGCCAGTCTTGCCCACTGGCCAGCAGCTGCTGTGATGTCCCCTGGCTGGATGGTGCCAGGGTGAGCACTGAGCACGCACGGCTAACCTGGGCCTGGCCACTCACACCTTGGGTGGGACGTGTGCTCTTGTGCAAGGAGACCTCAAGCACGGCCCCCACTGGGTTCAGGAGCATGGTCACAGACATTGACCCAGCATCTTACCAGCTCAGGTTTGGACACAGCCTGGGGCTGGTACAGGACTTGCTGTTCAGACACGTCCTGTGGTCACCAGGGAGCAGCCTCCTTGGAGGTTGGTTGCCCCTCTTCCTACCAGAGTGTGTGCCTTGCGGTGGAGGGTACCACGGCAGGGATGCAGCACCAGGGCTTCTGCTCCTGAGAGAGTACGATGTGTCCTGAGGTGGTGATACATCACTACAGAAACACACACAAGAAAGCAAACCCATACACTGAAACAGGGTTTCTTGCCACTGACTCACTAGCTGAGAAAATCCACAGGCAGAGAAAACACGCCAAAATACGAGTTTCATAGGACTGGACTCAATGTACTTCTGCACAGGGCCTGGCTTCCCACTGCCCGCAGGGACTGTCACCGGGCACAGCTGAAGGAGCACAGCAAAAGCATGACTTGTACCTTGCCAGTTGATTTTGGACAATGTCTCTCCCTGGGAGCTCCCATGCAGGTTGGCCCTGCTGTGAGTGGGGTGATGGACCAGGTGGCCTCCAGGTCGCATCCAATCTGAACTATTTTAGGTAAAGAGGCAGCACGTTGGTAACAGGGGAAGAGCAGTTGGGTACTCATGGCACATTTTCTATCAGAGCAATGGGAATAGTGTATGGATAGGCTTAACTGCAGCCCTTGGTAATGCTGATGGACTTGTTGGCTTCACTGAAGCAAACAGTGTGAGTGTGGCACTAGCCAGGGAAACGGCATAGGGGCATCTTCAGTAGGGGAGAATAGGATATAAAAATTAAGTAAAATAAGAAAACTGTAAAAATAAAGATTATGTTGAATGGGATAATTCCACAGTTTTTATTGCATTTACGACAATCAGAAAATCCATATGCTTTCAGCGGTTGTTTGTACTGTCTTTTCTAATTTGGAAACAAGCATATTTCCAGCACTAGCCCTTCTTTCTTAGTATGGCTAATGAGATACAGTGGATCCTAAGCCATCTTCTATAAGTCTTAATATTATATTGGTGCACAGTGCTCTAAATTGCAGGTATATGTGCCAATTGAAAATAATACATTGTGTGGCTTTTGCCCTTTTAAGCAGTTGTTGAGTCAGACCTCTGGAAACCACAGTTTATACACTGACTAGCTTGTGCAACCAACAGCTGCTGTCGCTGTGGGAATTGCAACAAGTTCTAGTGTTTTCTGGATAAGCATAAGCACCGTCATTTTACATACCTCTAATGCCCTCAAAACAAAAACCACGCCTGCACTGAATCAATATGATGAAATACTGGAGGAGAGATGTGAAAACAGAGCTCAGGAATGGTAGTTTCCTTTTGACAGCTACACAATTGCTGTAGACAATGTCTTGAAAGCATGTCTGCAGAAAGCACCTGAGGTAGAATAAAAGCTGCACCTAAGGCATTTGACAAATTCTTCCTGAGCAGTTCATTTGTGTGAAAATATAACAGCTTATAATACTTTCAAGGACAATTAGGCTTAGAAACAAGGACAATTAGATAAGGACTGATTTACTCAGAACATGCAGGTTGGACAAATTGTAAGTTGCCTATTGCCTGCCTTAACTCATTTACACAATTTCATAAAATCTTCCAAAAATGTTAGAGACAAACCATACAATAATTTGCTTTCTTGATCTGCTTACACACACTTCCAGAAGATTATTTCTTGCCCTCACACTTGTGAGGGAGTCCACTGAAATGATGCAGCAAATCTGCATACTTCTGGTGTTCATGAAAATGTCCACATTTACCCAGGTAACTGTTGACAAAAGTTTTATTTACTATTTAACAGCAACTACCAAATCCAGTTTACTTTTATTAATTGTCCTCAAAATGAGAAGCAGCTTAATGTTCAGTTAATGATCAATAGATGTGGGATTTTTCTGCTCATTGTGCAAGAATAATTAGCAAATACTGACATTTCTGTGGTTTTTTACTACACAGCAAATCAGACATATGTTCTTAGTACTTCCTAAAAATAATTTAACTTTGTTCTCTTCCACCTAGGTAATTAAAAACACATGCCCTTATATCAGGAACTCAGTGCACAGCTTTCCAGCTGTGTTCCTCAGATTTCCAACTAACTCATCTTTCCTGAATTCTGTTCCTTCATGTTTCGACATACTTCTGTAACTTTCTGGAGTCATTTTGTTGATTGCAGTTGGACTTCTCTTGGTAATAAGTCACACTGGTATACGGTGGCTGGACTAGATTCTTTTGCATAAAGGCAGATATCAAAGAGGGGATATTATTATTTTCTCATTTCTCTATACAGTTTAGATGCTTTCTACTAGATGACTACTTGGTCAACATCTTCAGATGCAGGAATCATACCTTACCTGTAGAGATTAACATAAGTAAGATTAGTCAACCTTGAGTCTTCACTTGCTGAGGGAATATTTTGCACTGAATGACTTCAGGAATACAGACTTACTCAATAATATAAAACAGGTAATGAATCATTTATCAGCTACAACACCAAAAAGACAGGTATAAAATCCACCTACAGATCTACTTTGTATTGCTAGAAATTTTTACATTTTAATCCTTCTAAAGAGGATTAGAAGATTTTTCTCTAGAAGGAAATTACTTTTAGTTTTATACAAATTTGAAAAATGGAAACAATTTTATGCAATTTCAGTGAAACTGCTAAGAGATTATTTTACAACACAGACATGGGTCCCATATCTTTGTCTAAACTTCCACTGTCTCTAATGGCAACGTGATGGAAATGGAAATGTAACAAAGGCTACTACTGTTTTACTACTATCCAGTTCTAATAAATTCAGAAACTTCTGGATTTGGAGAGCTCACCTATTGAATGAAAAGACTTAAATCATCAGTTCCTACAGATTTTTTGATTTAAATAAGGAAAACGTTAAATCTATATTGTTTGAAGGTAGTCTTCTGTGTGTGAGCTGAATACATTGGATTAGCACTATCTTCCTGAGCCTGCAGACAGCCCATCTCAGGACCTCCGTAGCTAATCAAGATTTTTCATGAGAAGCAGCAGGAGGAAACTGATAAACAGCTGATTACTGCCACTAACTCCATTCAGAACTATTTGGGCAACTGTAAAACCTGCAAGAATCATATCCACATCATCTTCTCTTTGGTTGCTTGAGAAAGCTCCTGGTATTAATAGTGTCTTTGTACCAATGACCCTGGGCTTCCTCCAGTCCTTCCTCTAATTTTCTTACAAGATATGGGGTAAAAAATTCTTTCTTCTATATATTGGAGTCTGGTGAAGCTTTTCAAGCTTTTAAAAATTATTAATAAATAGTAGTTAAACATGCCTGATATACATTTACTTCTCTTTTTAAAAGCTTTTTTTCTCATATGAACAGCTAACAGAAACTGTCACATAGTTTTCCTTAGGGCTCTAGTGACAAGACAAATTATTCATACTAAGAGAGGGAGTCCAGGATTTTACCTCCTGGGATGAAAGGATGCAGATATGACACTTCCAGAGATTGGAAACAGACACTGAATTGTTGCTGGCACTGACCGACTTGTGACTCTGACCAAGCTAATACTATCACAGCCTGAACTCTGTGCATGAGCTCAAATGGTAATTAGCAAGTAGTTCATGATCCTATGGTTGTGCCAAATATGGTGACAGATTAATATTCTATCATTGCATGGAATGAGGTGCTATTTATAAAAAGGCTGACTGTTATACAAGAAACCAGTGCTGAGAAATTCCTGCTGGCAGGACTCCTCTCTCATCTTCATTCTTTTCCTGACAACATACCCAATTTGCTTGCATGTAGAGTATGATGATGGCAAGTTTCCTGATAAGAGTCATAATAATGGAATGGGAAATACACTGACCAGCTATTTTCTTTCCATACCCACATATGCAAGAGCCTCCAAGACTCCATGGTTCCAAAAACTGAAAGGTTCTTTGTTTTCAGAATTTTTTCTAAATGGTATTTACAAAAACAGTGACCCATTAAACTCCAATAAATTGAATAGAGTTTTTGCCAGCCGTGTTGGTGGAGAGAACTTCTAGGACAGAGTGAAATGAAAGGTGAAAATTCTGGCAGGGAACATTCATTAGGACTACAGTCTTTCAAGAAGTTGTACTGGGGAAAGAAAGAAAGGGTGAGGAGAGGTGGCTGAAGGCACAGGGTCAAATACAGTCCTGAGTGAACACAGAGGCTGCACACCCATGCAGCTGAGATTGATTTGAGTGATATGGACTGTACTAATGAGTGAGATAATAATTCTCTGTGTTTACATTTATGTTCTGTCTTGGAGCAAATGTCCAATTTTGAAGCAAATGCCCTGATTCTCTCAATTTACCAATTCATTTATCAGAAACAGTTCTGGTACACGTAAAGCAGATTATTTTTGGAGGATTTTAGAAGTTCCTTTCCATAAGTTCTTCAATGCTGGATGGAGACCTTAAATTTCCGACTCAGTGTGTGGGTTTCATGACCACAAAACCTGTGCCTAGGAGAAGGCTCTTGAACCATGCAGAGCTTCCTTAACACCTAAAATGGTTCTTGTGCAATACAAAGAGGCAAATGCCATATAAGACTTCTTATTTGCTGCTTTGTTTGAAGACTGCCAGATACAGTCTTCAGCTTTGGTGAGGTTCTTCAGAGAGGTGCCAACTGGCTCCCAAAGGAGATGACACAGTCTGTTAATTTGTGCCATAAGCAGATCAAAAGTTTCTCTGGCAGTAGGATATCTTGGCGGTACTCATATAGGGTTACTAACCACATGGCTGCTGTTTGATATGAGATAGCCAGTAAGGAAAGTGGCACAAAATTCAAGATTCAAGGGCAGTGTTCTCAGAGAGCTGGAATGATAAAACTATATCAGGACTTCTGCGCCCTGGGCTCCCATGTGGGACAAGGGAAGTGACCTGTGAAATTACTCCAGAACACTGATGTGCCACTGTCATCTAAGTGCCATGGACAAAAGCATACCTTCCTAGAGAGGCCCCACAGTGCTTCCCCCTCGGTGAAGAAGCAGAGGTTTGTGGGTTAATCTTCCTTCAGAAAGCTTCAAACAACATGTATATTGGGGGCATTTAGTCCAGGAGACAAGATTAGTTCTCATTTGAAGTCAAACCCTAGAACCTCATATGATGAGGATGTGAGAGGCTTCAGCAGTAACTGATCTACTTATTCTCTCAATTTGCATCATTTTACTTGGCAATGTAGACAAGCCTGAACCTTTCCACATGATTAAGAACATTTATAGCCAGTGCTAAGGGGGAGAAAAAGGAAGAGAACCTCTCACTGCATTCCTGTGATAATATAAAAAACTTCACACAGTTTTGGCCACTTATTAGGGCACTGACTTTTTGATGTCAAATCTCACAAGAATATTTATATATACATATCAAGAGGTATGTGTATTTCCCATGCTGATTTTAAGAAAGGGAAAAGAGAAGACCAAATATTCAGTGACCGGACAGCAAAGAGAAATAAAATAATATTGTGGAAAGTGGTAGTGAGGTAGGTGCTAAAGTCAGGGAGAGAAGACTTGCCATAATCTGGCTGAATTGACAGATAACTGAGATATTTTGATGTCTGCTAGTTATGCTTAGAGAACATAATGGAAGAATTTGATCAGCTGTTGCAAGATGTGAAGCTGGATAACAGAAGTATGGCTGACCAACAGCCATTCTCAAAGACAAGCACTAAAGAGCATGAGTTGTCAGAAAGATGAAAACAACTGGGAAACTGAAGTGATTTTATATGTGAAGAATGTGTTAAACTGTAAATACGTGTAAAAGAATGGCAACGATAGTGCAATCTACTTCGGTTAAGATCACTTGGGGGAAGAACTGTAAGAGAAATTTTACTGCACTAAGGGGGCCTGGTTTGGATCTCAAGTGTTGGATTTATGTATGGATAGAGATTTCTTTGATAGGATAGAGACAGAAATTCTGTGAGGGGTTATATCATCATGGGAGCATTTAACTTCCAAGTTTTGATCATTAACCACAATAATTAAACTTTAAGGTTAATGCAGTTGTATGAATAATTTAGTTAGTACAACTATCTTAGCCTGTGCATAAAGATGTTAGAGTGTGGCAGGTGACTCAGAAGGTGCATCCCAACGACTCCTTGCAAAAGTTCTCAACTTCTGATGTTTCAACTTGTCCAGAAAAAATATGGAAACTGGGACCTATTAATGGATGCAGGCCTAATCATCATGTGGGCAAAAAATACCTAGCAATGTCATGAGAACGAATTGCTGACAGATATAGCAGCAGTAGATGACTAACTGATGAAAAATGGGTAAACTAAATTTTTATACAACAAGATAAAAATACTTCTTTACAATGAAGCAGGTATGGGAGGTGGTTCAGCTAGAAGCCCACAGGAAGGTACATGTCAAAAGTTACATTTATGCTGTATCATCTCCTGTGGTGTCCACTGAAATCTAATTTTTTATTCTTCTGATTTTTCTGTTTACAGTGTCTAAAATAACATGAAAACTGTATCACAGTCCACCAGAGTTTTTCTAACATGTCTCTGTATCACGGAATGTGTGTTACATGCTCTATCTGTCAGCTGAAGGTCCATGCCCAGGGATCACAGGAATGACATGCCTGCAAATGCACGTGCTCAGAGGGCTGTGACCTGTGAGTCAACTGTCATGAAGCCAGGTGGTTTGATGATGTAAGAATATTCAAAATCCACTTTTCTCACATGCTAGAGTCCCCTGAAAAAGAACTGTAATGAAGGAACTACTTGTTTATATTGCATCTTTAGTTTTTGTCAGATCACAGCCATCTAATAAAATTCTGGCTTGGCTTTGCTTGGTAACAAAATATACTATTGAAAGGGTTTATTTTGAATGATGTTACAGAGAAGTTTTACAGCTTTCAAATTTAATGTTAACTTCTCTTTGTAGAACCTGGTCTTTATCCAGACCATATCAAACCATAGCATACTGAAATGTACTAGATTTAATTAATGAATAAACTCAATATAAATACAGTGTAAGCTACAGCAGACAGACTGGAGAATAGCTATTATGAATGGCATAGGCTAGACGTTGCTTGAGATTTATACATCTGACATTTCATCACAAGTTACTGATCCAAGTAGTGAAGCTATTTTAAACATGGTTTTTGTAAAGAGAAGGAAGAGCTGAAAATAATCTTACCTTCAGTGACCATGAGTCAATTAAATTTCAATAAAATGGGAATATGAATAAAAATGCATATTTCAGAGGGACAAACTTTGATAAGCTAAAGAAACTAGCTAACAAGTTCACTTGACTGAAGAGGTCCATACTTAATTGTGAAGAATACTTTGAATTTTTTTCAAAGATGTGAATTTTCTGAAGTATCTTGACAAGATGAATAAAATTCCAGGGGTACTTTCAGCTCTGTCTGAATGAGCAGAAAACTGTTCCTATCTACTCTCAGTGCCTATCCCCCCAAAAAAGCCCTGGAAAAAGGAAAGAAGTTGTGAGCAGAGACCTTAGAAATGATAGGAAAAGAGACTAGTTAGCAAAGAAAGACACATTTTGGAGGTTAGATAATGCAGGTCTAAAAGACAGCTTGCCAGAAATCAAACTGTTAAATCTTTCGAGAGAAACTGAAACAAGAAGTCAAACAATCTTCAATTAGAGTAACAAAGAAAGAAGAAGAAAAGCAGATATTAAGTGAGGCTGGGGCTAGGACCTAATTCTTTGCCTCATTTTTCAATGAGGAGGATGACAGAGAAGAGGAGGAAAATGACCTGACAGTTGGGCATGAGCATTCAGAAAGGGGAACTCCTACCTCCAAGCCTGTAGCAAACCTAAAATGAACATACTGTGCTCAGGCTGGAAGAATGGACCCTCCAACCCCAAATACTGAAATAACCAACATATTGAACTTCAAAGCTGGTAGGAAGGTTTTTTTAAACAAATCTGTTGTTTAGATAGGGGACAACAGCATATGTGCTACCTAATTTTTAGCAGAAAAAACAAAAAAAATTGGAACTTGACAAGTAATTGGAGTAAACACTCACCCATCACTTTGACCTTAGTTCTTTGAATAATTATTGAAGGAAATAATTAAAGACATGAAAAGAAATACAAAGAGGGGTGATGTCAGCATGGTTCTTTCTTGACAGCTAGGAAGCAGTGACTTTATAAAAGAAAGCTAAGTAACATGCTCTTCAGAAAGCATTTGATACTGTGTCATGTAGAAACATTTATTAACCGGGAGACTACAGAGATTAGCATGAGAATTTAAGGTGCTTGTGGTACTTGTTCATGGGGATCTGACATTTTTGGCTTGAAGGGAAAGTCTCAAGCTGTTGTGAGGATACATTGGGCACCTCACAGATCAGCCTGGGTGCCAATCATTTAGTGTTTTCATTAGGAGCTGTGGCAAGAGTAGAGATTTGGTAGTAAAATCCACTGATGGGAGGCACTATGAATGCAGAATACTGGGACAAATGCTAAAGAAGAGAAAACATATGAGTATGCTTACCAGCCCTTGTAGGGCCATCAGTTACCAGTAAAATGCACCCATGAGATAGGTAAACATGAGCATTGGCAATGCCAGGGAAAGTTTTTTCAGCATAATGTAAGTACTAGAGCTATTCAGTGCTGATGGTTTCTAATATTTAGAAGAGTGATGTTTGGAACAACCAGCTAATGAGAGCAAGATTATTTTAAGATGTAATGATGTGGTACTTTAGGAACAATATTGCATGATGCTGTAATTGTCCATGATAAGGGGATTGGATTTGATGATTTAATAGGTCTTTTCCAGGCCTATGTTCTTATGAGGAGGCTGAGAGATAAACATCTTTGGCATTAATAAAGAAGGATATCTAAAGGGAATAGCAGCCAAAGAATTAGGAACTAGATGGAACTACAGAAAGCTAAGATCAAAAATAGTGTTGTCTATATCAAACTGAGAATAAAACCTAGCAGAATAAATGGGGGTAGGAGACAAAGGAGGAGCTCAGTATTGGGCTCTCTTACTGTGGTCTATAGAAATTTGCCCTTTCTCTTCTTCTTTATTAAAGGTTTGAAAATGTGATGGCAAAGAAAGAGAAACATAAAGTGATTTTCTTTTTTTGCCAGTCCTCATCCAGGCTGTTCTGACTTCCCTGCCAAACATCAAGCAACTACAACAGCCTGGTTTTGCACTTGGGAAGTGCATGCCTCTAGCTTGTTTCCGAAGCTATTGACATTGCAAGCAAATCTAAACATGCTGGTGAGCGGGGAAGTCTGGGATTGCACTAGCCACCATTTTCAGGATAAGCATGGCAAACTTCTGCAGGATTCTGAGGTGGAAGCAAGATGCAGAAGCAAGAGATATTAATACAAAAAGAGAATTTCTACAACTAAGTCTATAGTGGAGTCCATAATAAATCCCACTCTTTCAGTATTTCTTCCTGAAAACTAAAAACTTTGCAGCCAGTAAGTACTCACTTGCAAAAAAGGGGGCAAAAACTTCTAAAAAACCATAGCATTGCCTAGAAAACAGATCTGCATGCCTTATGGTGCTGGTACACTGAAGAATTTTATAACTCTGTATAAACACAAGAGAATGGATCCCAGAGAAGGGGAAGAGCTCTTTAACTGAAAGGGCAGTCTTGGCATCTGAACAGATATAAACCATCCAGGAATACATTTAGGCTTTAAAGTAGAGTAAGTTTTGAACTGTCAGGGGGAGAGGTTCTGGTACAAACTCAGTCGTTGTAGCCAGGCCAAAAGTTTTAAGTTGTCCAAATTGATACTGTTAAATAGTTATTAAAGATGGTGTTTAATCAGTGAATTAAAAAATTATTAGGATGTGTTTCTCTGTGAGGCTAAATTCAGCTGCTTTGGGCCCTTAAGATAACTGCAAGAACTTAAGGGTCTTACACTATTTCTCCTCAGACATCAGAAACCTGGGATCATCACTTTTCTCAGCATATGAGCTTTGCAGTAGCTGCAGGGCAGGACACAAGGACAATGCAAACAGCACCTGTTTGAGCAGGACAGGAGCGGCACTGAAGGCAAACTCCAGGCTTGAGCACTGTGGCCATTTTGCTGAAAAGCTTCACATTTATTTTCATTTGACCATAAATTTAGCAAAACTCTCTACCTGAATAAACCCTGCCCTTTACTGTTGTCAGCAAAGCCTCTTGCTGACTTTTTTTCCTACTAGGTTTATGCTGTATGAAACCAGTTCAGCTTACATTGCATAACCACTGAGTTAACCGGCAAGGCTTCCCTAGGCTGGTCCTAAACTCCATCCATGCTACCAGAGCCTTCAACTGCAGGGATTTCTCTGCATCTCACCTGGTACGTTTCATGGAGCACAGTAACAGCAATAGCATATTAGTAATGCATTAAAGAATCAGCCCCCACAGACTACTGCTTCAGGGAAACATCTGGTATTATGTCCTGGTTGTGTTCACACTTTCATTTACATGACCACTTAAGGGTATTTGACAGTCATGATTGGAAAATGGGGTAACTCACCCATCCAGTACATGAAAGAGCATGGGTCAGTGGCCAACAACTGAGCGAGCGATTTAAAAATAGCTACCAAGAATTCAAGCAATTGTTATCTGACCTCCGCTTTGCTGGCTGTCATGCTATGAAAGGAACATGAACAATAAAAACACTTGCAGGAGGAAATGAAATAAAAGCAGGGGGAGGGAAGTTTTCTTAAATGTTCTGAGCCTCTCCTCCATCTTTGTGGCCCTCCTCGCGGTGCTGGCACGGAACGCTGACTCAGCACACTGGGTGGCAGATGGGGAGCAGTGAAACACCTGCGGTACAGCCAGCTGCTGGGCAGATGCCTGCGCCTGCTCTTGGTCACTGGCCAGCCAGAGAAATCTCTCCCATGGAAGCTGATTGAGAGATTCAAGAAGTTGTTTGGCAGTGGATAAGATAAATAGCCACTGGCAAAATTACTCTGCTGTAAGATGAGATGCAGGTTCATGGTCACTGCTGCGTTGTCTGCCAAAACATGGCTATAACTCCCAGAATATAATGCATCATGATAAGGAAATGTGATTTAATGTTGAAATGAGAAGTGTTTTAAGATCTACAATTTATAAGCATTCAACCCCGTTTGTGGGCATAACAGTCACATTCCCTTTGACTTCACTTGGAGCTCTGTGTTCCCCATGTATTTTAGTGGAGAAAGTGAAGTTTCAGAGGAAGTGACTGATGTCAAGTAGAAAGACAATGTGACAGACAAGGAAACATTCTGTCATGAACAAGGGAAAAAGAAGTAATTGAGTGCATTGGGGAGAAAGGGGAAGGCTCTTGTTCCTCTTGTCTTTTGTAAAGCATGAATGTTTCACCAGAAATTACCTGCAGTTGACTAAATGCAATGCTTTTCTTGACAAGTGGGAACTGTACTCAGCCTCTCTGAGACATTAGCTCATCCTCCAAGCATTAAAATCTGCTCACCAATTTCCTCAGGGCTGGAGATCCCTCAGCGTACTCTGCCAGAAGGGTCCAGCTAACTCTGAATGGGAAGATCTAGCTCCAAACTGGTTTCATTCCCCTTTTTAAAATCAGCAACTTTCCCAAAGCCAGCCTGTACCCTTGTCCCTGTCTCCTCTGAATGAGGGGACCCACGCTTGTACCAGAGTGGTTTGTGGGATAGGAAAAGTGAGGCAGGATTTGAAGCACATTTACGCTGCAGGCAAGTGGAATTGGGTCATGCAAAACTAAAGGCCTACAGAGGGGGACAGCTTTACATCTGGAGGAGACCAGCAGCTGGGAGGCAGCAACATGGGGCAGCATTCTGTGAAGAGAAAGAGGTGGAAGCAGAAGGAGGCAGACTTGTTCTTGAGCTGGAAATGTTAAGGTTTAACTAAAGCCATTACAATCATTTAAATACGATTTCCAAAGCAGTGCTAGCCGATATTGCAAATGGACTGGCACAGAGGCAAGACAAGTTCTGAACAGATGATAAAGGCATCGACTTTTGTATAGTTCCTTTCAGTGCCCCTGGGGCGCATGCATACGTCTTTATGCCTGCACAGCTTGTCATGTGCTATTCTTCACTTATCTCTGCTATAGCTCTTCCTGATCTCCTAACAGCTTTGCTCGGAAGAAAAGAGAAATGGACAATAGGCCCCAAGATCGCTCGGCTGCAGTGCTTCTTCATTAAAGTTGACATTTGGCAGTGAGACTTTACTGCCTTTCAGGAGCTGATGTCTCATTGAAGCTAACAGCAGCAGAGGTATCAGGGGCAGCAATGTCTCTCCCACCAAGCACCTGAGCTTTGGATGGTGGGAGAGCCCTGGGGAATGAGGCCATAACACTGGTAATGCTTTTTTCTTTTGCTTTTTCCTTTTAAAGGGAAGACTACCCTTTCACTTGGGTCAAGCCTATAAGATTGTTTAGCCTCCTCAATTCATTGCTTTTGACATGCCAGAATTAAGAAATTTTAAATCTGGAAAAATGTGGAAGAAATCTGCATTAATTTTGTGAATATCTTATTATAATATATCTATATTGGCAAGCAGATCTCATCTTCCATTTATTATCAAGTCTGTATAGAAAGTTCAGTATAACTGCAACAGTCCTTGCCTTGGTGCTTTGGTAATCCTGATTCTCCTACTGGTCCCTAACTGGAAGGGTTAATTTTGGAATTTCTTCCTTGAAATTCTACAGAATTACATTTTTGTGCCTTTTTTTTTTTTTTTTTTTTTTTTTTTTATCTTGCTGGTTAACCCCAAGATTTGCACTATACAGGGAAGTTTACTATTACAATTGTCAGCAAATCCTTGTCATGCACATGCAATTTCAAGTCCTGTCTAGGTTTATGATATCAAGTTGTAATACCTTTTTGAACACTTTTCTAAGTCCAGCATGTGTAATGTTCTAGTGCTGCAATGCCTCTCAGGTAAAGAAACCCTTAGTATTTTGAACACAGCAAACAACCACTCTGGTGCTGATTTTCAGCACTGATGCCCAGAAGTCACAGAAAGTAGGTCTCCCTCCATTTAAAATTTCTAGCATATGCCTATTAATATGCCACTGTTGGTGATTTCTGTCTTAGAAATTAAGATGTCTGTTCAGACACTGAAAGGACTGGAATAATGTAAGGCAAAGCAGCAATGCAAGGCAAATGGAAAATCTGACAGTCCCACCAAAACCAGTGAGACTGACATGGGCTGCTGGCAAAGCTGAGTACTTGTAAAGTTGGATATGAGGCCTGAGGGCTTGCTAGGTGACCTCTGAAACCCCCGAAGTGCATGCTGCTCACCAGCTCATTAAGAAGGATCAACCACGAGATGTGGTGTTTCCAGAGGGAGTAAAAGGACTCTAACCCATAAAGGCTGAAAACATGTAAAACCGAATTGTTTTCTGAAGTACTTAGTTTAGTTTAACTACGTTGGTGGGCACCAGCAAAAAAGAGGAAATTCCACAAGCAACTCAAAATGTTACTGAATGCATCAGGCAGCAAGAGTTTCTATCACTACATTGCAAACAGTTGAAATACAGTGTAAGAGACATTTGAGCATTTGATAAATGTACAGAAAATATAATATCCACTTTGTGAGCAATACAGTATCTTGTAATTCAGACTAGTTCATTTTTATAAATAAGTGTTTAGAGGAAACATAAACTTCAAGACCTCAGCCCATCAGAATCACTACTGGCTGTAGTAAGTCAGTAATATTTAATGCATCATTCCTACTTCGATTACCAGTGACACCTGTGAATTCCTTTCTCAGTCTCACAGGACTATTTGCATTGGAAAGTGGTACTACAACGTGATGGGGCTGAGAGCTTCGGACCTATTCCAAACAAGTGTATTGGAAGTAAATCCAATTTATTTCAGAGTTCATGACAGTTTCTTTGGAAAACTTTAGTTTGGGGAGGTACCTTCTTCAATCTGCTAACAAACTCCCTGACCATGATGATGAAGACATGGATAAATGGAAAACAGTTCTGTAACTCTCTCCAAAAGTCCAAGTCCAGGCTGTATGAAGGAAAGGAGAGGTTGGAGTGTGCACCAAGAAACTACACAACTCCTTAGACATTAAATAAAGGGACTGTAAAACCCATGGATCAAAACTCCTTAAAACCTGTACAGTAGCAGTCTTCATGGACTGTCTTTTTGGGATTGGAGACACAATACCATGTCACAATTTGCCTCTCATTAAGCTCGAGAGAAAAATAATGATTGCAGAGACAACCTGTAACTCATGCAGGAATAACAGACAACACTTTGCACTTTTAATTTTGCATGGTTTAAAGAATTGCGTAATGTTTGTTCTTGAAAACTGGCATTTGACATCTCAAGGTCCCCAAGTCGATCAGATTCATAAAAATGTGCTAACAGTTTGCTTACAATACCCAGGCAAGGCAAACATCGTCTACTCAGGAACAGCCCAAAGTAACTCAAAGTGTTTGGAGAGGGTTGCTGGTGAGTCACTCGGCTGCTCACCACCTCAGCTACCTTGGTGTTGAGCCCCTCAAAATCAGAGTCTTTCCTCTTAGCTTTTCTACTATGAGAATAATGTTTCCCATCTGGTTCATGAGTACAACATAAAAATATACCATACAGCCTTAATAATAAAAATATTTGATTCACATCCATTGAAACATTACCAGCTCAGTATATTTTCAGCCTAATGAGAACCACATTTAGCATTCATTCATGCAACTGCTCAGACAACAGTGAACTTTATTCTTAGTTAAGTCTGAAATGCAGACTGAGCCTCAGATGAAAAGAGCATCTTGGGTTCCTTGGAGCACAGCTGGTATGGCTACCCCCCAGTTCCAACCATGATGCTCTGAGGAAACATTCTTGTTTGCAGCCCTGCCTTTTCAAAAATGAATCTCTCCAGACCACTCTGGAGAGGCACATTTGTGCCTGTGCAACATCCACGCTGGTTCACAAATGCATCCACTAACAGGAAAGTTTCCTCTTCACATGTCTCTTTATGTGGAGTGAAATCCTGGTTTGTGATGGTAACTAATGACTTACTGCAATTCAATAAATCCATTGCCTCAAGTTTCTTGATCTCGTACAAATGCAACTCTTTCCAGCTTTGCAGAAACCCAAGACTATAGAAATAGACATGCAACAGGGCCAGATGAAAGTAACCTCAGCTGTTGGTATACTGACAGATATAAGACGTACTTCACTGACCAGATAAGTTATATTCACCTTTCCTAGTGGTTAAATTGGACAATAACAACAAAGAAAATGCCATGTTAAATTGTAGTAATAATGTAACCATGAGAACAAGATAATAAAGTCCTGAAAAAAATTTGGTGGAAGTAATTTGTGTATCCAAGAATTATGTTGTCATGTGTTAATTTACGTGCTCCTGAAAATGAATGCATAAACTAATTAAAAGGCAAAATTAAGGACTGGTTCTTTGGAGCATTCCCTTGTGTGATGTTGGGACTCCTGTGATGTCCCTGCATCAGCTTGGGGGTAATTTGCTTCTGCCTAGCAGGGCTACAATAAGCAAGTCAAATAATTATACATATTTTACCTATTAAAAAAAAGTAGCCTTTTCCTTCTGCTTAAGCTAACCATTATTTCTGCAGTAATGACAACCTGATGTATAAGGAATTGGCTGGATGGTTCCACTCAAAGAGTTGCAGTCAACAACTCAATGTCCAAGTGGAGAGCAGTGACGAGTGGCATTCCTCAGGGGTCGGTGTTGGGACTGGTGCTGTTTAATGTCTTTGTTGGCAACATGAACAGTGGGATGGAGTGCACCCTCAGCAAGTTTACAGATGACACTAAGCTGTGTGGTGCAGTCGACACGCCGAGAGAAGGGATGCTATCCAGAGGGACCTCCAGGCTCATGGAAACCTCATGAAATTCAACAGAGCCAAGTGCAAGGTCCTGCACGTGGATTGAAGCAATCCCAAACACAAATACAGGCTGGGTGGTGAGTGGATTGAGAGCAGACCTGCAGAGAAGGACTTGTGGGTGTTAGTGGATGAAAAAGTGACTGTGAGCCAGCAGTACATGCTCGCAGCCCAGAAAGCCAACCGTGTCCTGGGCTGCATCAAGAGAAGTGTGGCCAGCAGGTCCAGGGAGGGGATTCTCCCCCTCTACTCTGCTCTCGTGAGACCCCCCTGCAGTGCTGTGTCCAGCTCTGGGGCCCCCAGTATAAGAAGGGCATGGACCTGCTGAAGCAGGTCCAGAGGAGGCCACGAAGATGACCATGGGGCTGGAGCACCTCCCCGATGAGGACAGACTGAGAGAGTTGGGGTTGTTCAGCCTGGGGAAGAGAAGGCTCCATGGGGACCTTGTAACAGCTTTCCAGTACTTAAAGGGGGCTACAGGAAAGGTGGGGAGGGACTTTTTATCAGGGGGTGTAGGGATAGGACAAGGGATAATGGTTTTAAACTGAAAGAGGGCAGATTTAGATTAGATATGAGGAAAATATTCTTCCCTGTGAGGGTGGTGAGACACTGGCACAGGTTGCCCAGAGAAGCTGTGGCTGCCCCCTCCCTGGAAGGGTTCAAGGCCAGGTTGGACGGGGCTTTGAGCAGCCTGATGTAGTGGAAGTTGTCCCTGCTCACGGCAGGGGCGCTGGACTATTGTTCTTTAAGGTCCCTTCCAACCCAAACCATACTATGATAATAATACCCTTGTAGCCAGTCAGAAACATATATGAGGAATGTAATAATTCCTACTGAATCTAACCCATCTGATCTGACAGTGAGCAGATCTTTTTGGCAGATCTTATGCAAAGCCATACTCACAGTCTTGTGCAGAAAGACCCACTAATGGCCTCACTTGCTTGGATTTCAGCTTCTCTCAATACAGATTTGCTGCGACTACATCCTTTGCCAGCCAGGTCTGCCAGCTAATGCCCTTCCTCTTACTAGTGTCAAAGTACCTCTCATTTCTGGCAGTACTGAGTGAAACATTTTGGCTGAAACTTTTTTTGCCAATAAAGAGTGCAGCAGGTTAGTGGGAACATTTCAAATATTCAGGCTGATCAGTGTGAAATCTACTGACTGAACACAACCAAAAAGCATTTCTTAGAAAAACTGTACGTGCTCCATTTTTATTGAGAATCCCTTGAAAATAAAGTGAATTTTCATCAGAGGTAGAAAAGATGTAATCTGAGGTTCATCTGTAACTTATTTTTCTTGCCAAGTTTGCCAGTGTGTGGCTCAAGAAAGAAATGCCACTCTACATACACAAATGCTCTGCAGCCCCTGCTGAGTTTTCCAGATGTGCCCGCTGGCCTGGTCCCACCTGCCGAGGCTCGGTTCATAAACACGTGCTCCACTCCAGCACTTGCAGCTGGGAAGCAAATGCCTGTAGCAAGTTGGCAATGCGCCTTCTGCATGTACCCCTTCTCACTGCTGCATAAGGAGATGCTGTAGCAGTTACAGGAGCTGCATAAACCGGATCATTTGTCCCATATATAAAAGAGAGAGGAGAGCTCAGCTTATGCAGCTGCAGAGATTTAAGGTAATCAGCAGCACTGGTTTCACACGGTGCTGATGGAGCAGTGGGAGTTTTGCTGGGACGGCTTTCTGTGTTAAAAAACCAGCAGAGCAAGGGGAGCTAAATGTACACAGCTCCAAGGGGAACAGCAAGGCTGGAAATGGTCCTCTTAACAGTTTCCACAGCAGACATTGCTTGGGGCAAAAATTTCATTTAGATATCCCTAGCCTCTCCTTTCACTTATCTTTCAATTTCTCACAGCCCCTGCAGAACCTTTGTGACCTCCAACTGTGTTTGAATGGTAACACCATTCATTCTTATCAAATGCTTATATAGTTTTAAAATAATTCTTGCCACTTTTGCTTAAATTGCTGACACTTCCTGGTCACTTGGTTATCCATATAATGGCTTAGAATTCTGTCACATGGTCTGATTTTTCTTGTTTTATGCATGTTTGCTGATGCAAGGTCTGACTATTTTGTTTTCATGTTGACAAGACATACAATAATTTTTCTTGTGATTTCCATCCTCTCTTGCATATTACCCATCAGCGTGTCTTTCATCCTCTTATATTTGTTCTATAGATTACAGGTTTCTTCTTTACCTTCTCTCATACATTTGGTGTCTTCTTAATCTTGATTAGGAAGCTAATTAGGTTAAGGCTATCACTGCTCAGACAGTTATCACGTCACCTACCATCTGTTGCTGAGGTTATTTTTAATGTCTGCCAACCCTCTTTCCGTACAGCACACAATGGATGTGTTTTGTACATTGTCTACAACACAACAGAGAGATTATATCCAAGATTCAACATTTTCCAACATATTTATCTGATTGAGGAAGTGGAAAAACCTCTCTCAGATATGTGTGCCACCATTAAATAATTTGGGCACCTGTATCTGTGAAGGCAAAGACACCCATGCGTTCTCCATCATGAATGAGTGCCTGCTGAAGACTCAATTAATTTGTCTCACAAATGTCACCCAGCTAAAACACTGTGATTTAAACTCAACAAGTCAGGATGCTCTCACGTCCTCTCGCTGTACAGGCACATCGGTACCAAAACAGTTCTGTCTGCGAATGACTGTCCATTTAATCACAAGATTGGTAGATGAGCCTTCACATGACTGCTGTCTGGATGGCTGAAGATGACTGTCCCCATCTCTATGGTGGAAATTTCTCCAGAGATTTCCCGGGAGGAGCGCTGATATCCCATAGAGCATTGCAGGAGTACCTTTATTTTAATCCAAAACTGAACTGCAAGACAATGAATGCAATTGTAATGTGCCCTTATATTGAATTTGGCAGGTAGGAGCATTGACTGGCTGCAGCCTCCATGACTTCTACAATTAATGCAGTGAGATCTCCATCCCCCCAATGGAGCTGAATGTGGACATAAAAATGAACACTTTGCCATGAACACTTATGCACTGGTGAGGACCCAAGATGCAAGAGATTTAAGAGGGACTACAGCGAACATATCTAGAGTATGGAAGGGTGGGATAAGAGATGGCACCTAATGGTCTTCCCAACTTTGTGAAGTGCTTCTGAGCTCTATTCTCTTTCTTCTCAGTCTTCTATTGTGTTCTCTCATTTTTGTGTTTAAATGTTACCTCTCTAGACTCTCTGCAATGAGTGGCCCCACTTCTCAGTTGAATGTTTCCACATGTTTACCTGCAGGTATTTCTCTGTCTTCTCTTGCCCGTTGTTCTCCTTGAACACATCAGCAACACTTGCAGGCTGCTTACTCCCTTGGTCCCGTCAGTCACTCAGGCACATTCCTGCTTTCCCCTTCTAGTGAGCTGCAGCCACATATTTTTTCAAAAACTGAAATCTTCCTGTTGGGAGCTGGGTTTAGTTGGCTTTATTTAGGGTTTGCAGGGTTTCATCTGTATCTGAATGCTTAACATGCTTATATGTTTGGGGCCAAGGCCCTGCTAACTATTCTTACTTTGTATTATTAATGCATCAAAATACTCACAAACCAGTGACAGATACAAGTGTTAAAGACTTCTTTAACAGTTTCTGTTAACATTGCATTTTAATTCTTTTTATTTTAAAATATCAGTGCATGAACCAACAGGCACCTCACTGGCTCGCTCACCTTGATGGGAAGGAGTCCCGCAGGAACATCCCTCTTCCAGTGCCAGTAGGCAGGAGCACTGCTTTGTCACAGCCCTGCCACTTGCAATATTGCATCTAACCTCTATGAAGAAACAGCCCTTTGCTGATACGTAACATCTTAGTAATAGACTCTATATCACTTGGAGATAAGGTCTGTAAGCTTCCATCTGAATAAATGCCACTACTGATGCAATTTTTTAAAGGAGAATAATTTCTTTTGACAGTAAACGAATATATATGATTTAGGTGCTGTATTGGGCTTGCCTGGCAAGGTTTTGGTAACAGGAAGGCTACAGGGGTGACTTCTGTGAGAAGCTTTCTAGAAGCTTTCATTGGACACTGTCCTGCATGACATCCCTGTTTCTAAATTTTACAGACATGGATTTGATGGATGGACCACTCGGTGGATAAGGAATTGGCTGGATGGTTCCACTCAAAGAGTTGCAGTCAACAACTCAATGTCCAAGTGGAGAGCAGTGACGAGTGGCATTCCTCAGGGGTCGGTGTTGGGACTGGTGCTGTTTAATGTCTTTGTTGGCAACATGAACAGTGGGATTGAGTGCACCCTCAGCAAGTCTGCTGATGACACTAAGCTGTGTGGTGAAGTTCACACCCTGGGCGGAAGGGATGCTACCCAGAGGTACCTGAACAGGTTTGAGAGGTGGGCCCATGCAAACCTCATGAAATTCAACAGAGCCAAGTTCAAGGTCCTGCACGTGGATTGAAGCAATCCCAAACACAAATACAGGCTGGGTGGTGAGTGGATTGAGAGCAGACCTGCAGAGAAGGACTTGTGGGTGTTAGTGGATGAAAAAGTGACTGTGAGCCAGCAGTACATGCTCGCAGCCCAGAAAGCCAACCGTGTCCTGGGCTGCATCAAGAGGAGTGTGGCCAGCAGGTCCAGGGAGGGGATTCTCCCCCTCTACTCTGCTCTCGTGAGACCCCCCCTGCAGTGCTGTGTCCAGCTCTGGGGCCCCCAGTATAAGAAGGGCATGGACCTGCTGAAGCAGGTCCAGAGGAGGCCACGAAGATGACCATGGGGCTGGAGCACCTCCTCGATGAGGACAGACTGAGAGAGTTGGGGTTGTTCAGCCTGGGGAAGAGAAGGCTCCATGGAGACCTTATAACGGCTTTCCAGTACTTAAAGGGGGCTACAGGAAAGGTGGGGAGGGACTTTTTATCAGGGGGTGTAGGGATAGGACAAGGGATAATGGTTTTAAACTGAAAGAGGGCAGATTTAGATTAGATATGAGGAAAATATTCTTCCCTGTGAGGGTGGTGAGACACTGGCACAGGTTGCCCAGAGAAGCTATGGCTGCCCCCTCCCTGAAAGGGTTCAAGGTCAGGTTGGACGGGGCTTTGAGCAGCCTGATGTAGTGGAAGTTGTCCCTGCCCATGGCAGGGGTGCTGGAACAAGATGATCTGTAAGGTCCCTTCCAACCTAAACTATTCTATGATGTTATGATTCTATGATCTGGTCCTCCACATTGCTGTGTGTGGACAACTGAGGAAGACACTGTAATTGAAAACCTCAGAAGAACTTAACAAAAAAAATCCAGGTGTACTAGCTCCCCTGTTTCTCTCTCTATAATTGTTCTCTTTCCCATATCCCCACACCCTGTCCCAAGCAACGGGCAGCAGAAGAGAGCAAGTGTGGTGCAGACATGCAGCAGCATTTCCCTGGGGCATTGTGTCAGTCTCAGAGAATCTGCAGTTCAGCAGAGGTATCTTTTTCATGAATTTTCCCTTCCTCAATTAATTTGTCCAGCTGATTCTTGTAAACTTTCAGTGTACACAGTGTCCTGAAGTAAAGAATTCCACAGCTTAGTTATCCATTAGATGACAAAAAAAAATAAAATAAATAATTTTGTTTCAAAATTTCCACCTGTTAGCTTCATTTAATGGTTCCTAATACCTGTATTGGAAATTACAGTGGACAATATTCTTCTACCAGAATTACCCATGTACCTCCTGCTTTTATATGCACCCTTCCCCTATCTATAGTGAATCATGTCTTTGCAAGGATGGAGACTCCTGGCCTCTTCAGTCTGTCCTGGTATGGGAGAGGTTTGCTGTCTCTGCTCATCTCTGCTGCCCCTGTCTGAGCATTTTCAGAGCTACTCTACTGAAACATAATTTATGTTTCTAAAATCCATGATGACTGTTCCCAATATTTATGTAATATTTTCCAATGCGGTCGTGTCCTGGGTTGAGTGAGTGGTGGAGTTTTTTGGTAGCAGGGGAGGGGGCTATCAGGGCGGCCCCCTGTGAGAAGCTTCTCGAAGCTCCCCCAGCTCCACGTCAGCTCCACTTCTGTTTGGGAAATTGAGCCAATCGGCTGCGCCTCTGCGATAACGTATTTAAGAAGGGACGTGGTGACGGGCAGTGGAACTTGTGAGGAGGAGTTGCTGCAGCTGCATGAACACCAAGGTCAGTGGAGGAACGGAGGAAGAAAGGAGGGGGGAGGTGTGCCGGAGCAGAGACCCCCCTGTATCCTGTGGGGAGACGGCAGGGAGGCCCCCCCCTGCCACCCATGAAGATCTACGCTGGAGCAGACATTGATTTACAGCCTGTTGTTCCTGCTCGGCTGATCAAGGTTCTGTGCCCGAAGAAGGCCGGGGTCTCATGGAAAAAGGTAGCCCCGCTGCTGTAATTCAGTGCTGGGAGGATTGCAGCATGCGGGGGAGTCCCACGCCGGAGCAGCTCGGGAAGGGCTGCAGCCGTGGGAGAGAATCCAGTCGGAGGAAGTTAGTGACCCATGACGGAGCAGTGTGGGGAACGCTGCGGCCCATGGGAGGAATTCAAGTCAGAGAAAGTTTGTGGAGGACTGTCTCCTGTGAGAGGGGGACCACGATGGAGCAGGGGGTAACGAGTTTTGGACACTCCCCTCACCGAAGATGAAGGAAGTGGCAGCGCTGACTGCACCCCCCATTCCCTGCCCCTGTGCCACTGGGGGAGGAGGTAGAGATATCGGGAGCAGAGCTGAGCCCGGGAAGAAGGGAGGGGTGGGGGGAAGGTGTTCTCAAGATGTGGCAATGCTTCTCGCTGTCCTACTCTGTTATGTGTTGTTAGTGTCTGTAATAAATGTATGGGTTTTTTCCTTCCCCTAACGAGTCTGCCTTTTGCTCATGATCATAAAAGGGGGATTTTCCCCCATCCCAGTCCTATCTTGAACCCCAAGCCTGGCTCTCTGTCCCTTCTCATTGCCGGAGGGGAAGGGAGAGAGAGGTGCTGCATTGTGGTTGGCTGTCAATCAGGCCTAAACCACGACAGGTCGCTAATTCAAAATTTCTACCACTTTGCCCAGCACAGACACCAATTTACTCTTCTGCAGTTTCTTCTTTCTCCTCTGAACTGTTTGAAAACTGATATCAAATTAAGTATCACCCAGTCTCTGGAACCAAGGCAATTTTAAACAAGAGGTTCGACAGTGGTGCTGAAATGTCGGATACTTCATCCTTGAATTCCTTTGAAACTCTTTGTCCTATATGTTCCTGTTGATCCTTCCAATACATTATCATTCATTTTGTCTATTTATTCCATGAACTTTGCTATCTCCATTTTAGGTTGAAAAAGAGCATCTGATAAGTCTCCTGGAAGGAAAATTTTTGGTATGGGAACCTCCCCAAACTCCTCTAAAGCAACTGTGTGTACACAAGAATTATTTTAGGTTCTTTTCCTAGAATATCCCTGTCTTCTCTGAGACTTTTATCAGAGACTTCTCAGAGACTTTATACGTTGATCATCTGGCAGATTTCTTCCTTCTGATATTTTTTCCAGATGGAATAGTAGGTTTTATGCCTTTCTCTAGCTGTTCCTCAAATCTGTTTTTTTTCTTGCCTCATTATGCTTGAATTCAAAGTCAAATTGCCAGGGTTTAAAGTTGTATTTTTTTTTTTCCCCAAGCTCCAGTCTTCAGAGTACAGCTGTAGGCCTAATTCTGAAGGAAATATTTGAACTTGGTAAGGGCCCAGTGCTCCATTTGCTCTTATGAACATTCACAGTAAAGGTTTGCAAACTCAGATGCTGTTGAGTATTTGCATCTCCCGAGATATATAGAAAAGAAAAACGAGTAAATTTGCTACCCCAAACCCTGTTACAGGTGATGTAATATTTTAGTCCATGATCGCTGCATTTTATCTCTGCTGATGCAGCGGCCATAAATTCTGTGAGACACATTAATAAGTGAAATGTTTATCTTAAAGCATGAGAGGAAGTATGTATTTTCTCCTGCTGGAGAAAAATCACAGTGTCTTCAAACGTTGCCTCTGGCTGACCACCCCTAATGGGTGGGAATGTTGTGTGATAGCACTCCAGGGCCTGACAGCAATCTTCATTTCAAGTATGCTATGTATCAGTGTTGTCAGCTCTCACGATTTCACTGTGAATCTCACGATGTTTTTAAATAGTTATCTCTGTGAAAGATTTTGACATTTTCTTAAAAAGAAGTATTGAACTTACACCACCTGAAGGGTGGTATGCAGATAAAATAATCAGAAATAAATTAAAACAAATCCGCCACTTAAGCCTTCTGTTGGGACCTGCACTGGGGCCAATGCACACAGGAACCTGTGCCCAGCCTGGTCTCCCACATACACAGAGACCCATGAACTAGATGTTCAACCCAGATACTCACCACAAGCAGGAGAGCACTTCTGACACTGTATCATTCCTTCTCCAGGTGGTAGGACATGAAGTCACATCATAGGGTCTGCTCTATGTACTACATATCTTGTTCCTAAATCATACCTTTGTGTAGAAAGGCAAACCTTCAGGGTACCATGTTTTTGTATCCCAAACCCTGACATTTATGGTAGGAAACCTTCTGGATCCAGCACAGCCACATCCTCTAAAGTCTGTACGTCAGCCCTGCCTTGGAAGAACCAGCTCTTGAGGCCACCATGGTGACCTGCTGGTGCCAATGTGCTGGTGCCAGCACACAGAGGGCTGGTTTGCAGGAGAGGAATCAAGAAGAGTGTTATCAGAGCTTCACTTTCAAACACAGGAAATTCACTCATTTTTTAAAACAGACCAGACCTGGGCAGACTAATTTCAGGTCCCATGCATAACACTGTTTCTAAAGCTTTTATGTAAGAGAAATATTTGAACACATGCCTTTTTCCTTTCTGCAATGTTAACCAGACTTCTGCTGTCAGAGTTCTAATTTGACATATTTAAACACCCTGATAGGTTAATAACAGTGTCTAGGTTTATAATGCTTGTAACAGCTTCAAACTCCAGGCAACGCTTTCAGATGTATCAGTACATTTTACTTACTATGTAGATAATATTGTATAATTTGCTCAGGGAAGATTTATATTATGGCTGACACTGATGAAATACATGCAAGATGTCTAAGGTTTGTAAATACATATGCACAAGACCTGAAAAGCTGCAAGGATGAATATCATCAAAACATTCTTTTCCCTGTGCACTCCAGGTAATATTAACTGCTCAGACTGTGCTCCACACTGTGACACTCCAGTGCTTCAGTACATTTGGCTGGAAAGGAATTTACTAAGTAAAGCAGCATATAAACACCTCCTTCAACATCAAAGGCGGCAGCTCAGCTTAGATTTTTCTCCATAAATATAGTGTAGAGAAAGGCAACATGTATAAGCCATCCTGATGTACTGAGAGTACTGTCTGTCAAAATAAAGAAATAAGGAATTTATTTTAAAATGGATAAACATTTCATTGAGAAGCACCTGTGTGTAATGTCTCCTGGATGTATATTCACTGTGGGCCCATCTTTGTTTCTACTGAAGTCAAATGCAAAGTTGATTAAATGGCACCAGGGTCAGTCCCTCTGCACACATTATGAAGAAATAGGGAGTTTGTTTGATCAACTTGATATGAAAATTGTTACAAGACAGAATTTTTTTAGGTCCTTTCACTCAAAAACATTCAAAGTGAACAGTTATCCATGGGGACATGTAGGACATTTTTAGTATTTCAGCATCCAGATTCAAGCTGCAGAAATACTTGTCTCGAACACTAGATCTTCAAAGGCTCTAACGTAAGCATATCCATTCCCTCCCTTGTGCCCTCCTCACACCAGTGCAGGGAGACTAAAAACTTTTGAGACGCATTTGTTCCATAAGTGGAGGGTTGACTGTAGCTATAGCCTATGGTGAGAGGTACACAGCTTCCCAGCTGCCCGAGTCCTCCGTAGTCCATGACCTGGAGTGGATCCATATCTAGTAGCACTATGGGGAGCAGCTAGGGGAAATGATGCTTTTTAATCTTTGCCCTTGATCTACCGACACAGTAATTATCTGTATTCGGCAAAGACTCGATGTACATGATTTTTATGGTCCTTGGCTCTTTAAAAACTCAGGGGAAATTATGTATGGAAAGATAAAATTGCTACTGGTGATTGTAAGCACATCAGTTTTGGATGCTTCAAACACTCAGGCAGGTCTGGTTAAGCAGCCAAACTCCATAGCTACATAATAGGTTCTTGCTCACAATATTACCAAACAGCATTGACATAATTCAGGATTTTTTTAGCTCCATTCAGAAATTCATTCTGACATGAGTAAGAACAACCAGCACTCACATCGGCAATGTTCACAGAGATTAAGACAGCTAAATCAATCCTTTTACACTCCAATTGTAGCTCCTGGAGATGTGGTCAAAACAGTCAGCGGAGTCCAGTTGGCAATTCACTCATCAATTTTACGTGCCTGCTTCCAGGTGAGCTGAATAGCTCTCCAGGTTCCACTGACTGTACTGACTACATCTCCAGTAACTATACTGTGAGTTACTGGACACTGAGCATTCATGTAGTCCTCCACATATAGGCATCTAAATGAAGGTATTAATTTACAAGCTGAATCCTGCCCTATCCCCTGGTTTTATTAACACTTGTATTTGAGCAAATGAGGGACTAACACAGTTATGACTACGTCTGGGACAGAATTAAATTTCAGTCAGGAAAAAGATGATAAACTGGAATACATTCCTGCATATTATCTGAAGCAAGTCACAAGTGATTTTTAATTAGAGAGGCTTTTTGAAGTACTGTACACATTCCAGTGAATTGGAAGACACTTTCATTTTCTTCCAGGGTGTATTACAATTTTTTTTCTGAACTAGTGTTTCTGAAGTTTTTCTTCTGGTCTAACATAATGTTTCTGCAGTATAAATCCAAATTGCATGAAGTGCCATAAAGAAAGCCATAAAGTGCTAATTGTAGGTGAGGAAGGCCCAGAGTACCCATGAACCACCAACAGCTCTGTCTTTAATTAGAAATTTATTCATCACCCTGAGAGGTTTTGTCATGATTCTTTTCTGTCTCACACTCCACAATCTAGGGATTTATCTTCCTTTGCTGTAGAAATAATAAGCCAGGCAGCAAAGGTAGACACTTACTACTGTAAAAGAAAAAAAAATATTTTGGCTCCAGCTGTGTTAAGTATGTTATCTCAGCTCTGTTAAACAAACTGTGTGTAGATGAGTCAGGTTTTGCATGCTCTTCTGCTTTTGATAGATCATAAATATCCTAATGTGTAACTATAAACATATTAGAAGGGATTTTGGCCTTACTTCATTTGTAGTTCTTACCTTATGGCATTGTCTTTTTTGATGGTTTACCATTTTTGAATGGATAACTGTTCAGTGTGACTATTAAAAAAAAAAAAGGAATAAAAGGTAAGCCTACGTAAGCCTTCTTAAATACAACTCTTTTTATATCTTTAGAGTTTTCAGTTCCCTCACCATATCCATTTCCAAAGTATGTGAGTCTCCATTTATATACCAACCATAGAGAAACTCTGATCTCACACAGTGCAGTCACACTGGAGTTAGTCTCATATTTTAAACAGAATAATGAAAGTGCAATAAATTTAATATAATGTTAACAGAATCCGGGCCACAGAAAAATGATTTGTCTGGAAAGACTTACAAGACAGATAGCTTTAGAGATAGAGAATGGCAGTTCATCTTGTTCAGCCAAGGAATATTTCAGATACTTTTACGTAAAAATTGTTTTTCTCTTTCTGGTCAAAATCCTCTTCAGCTACAGGTAGATACCTCAGAGGGATTTAGGCAACATGCAGCTTTCCATCACAAACTGCATGATCATTTGGTCTGTAATAGACTGTGTGCTTATATGCATACTTTAGCACAACATGAGCACACATGTTGTGCTCATGGGAAGTGGTATATTTTATTTGTTTATGCCAATATTTCTAATATAGAAATACTGTTCTGTTACAGCATGTCTGAAAAGAAAAACATTACTGCAGGCATTGGCCCCATGTTTTTGCAATTATTTTGTCCCTGATAGAGTTAAGTAGGATGTATAGTAGTGCAAGATTTATTCTATTATCATTCAGCCTTGTTAAAATTTTCAATATGGCCCCCAAATAATTTGCTTCTGGACAGGTTGTGTCCAAACATTTAAAATGCAAATGCACTCTGTCTGATAATTTCAAATTCAGAAATATCATCAAAAATGGACTGAAAAATTTTGTGAACTTTGGATTTTCCTTCTTTTGATCTGTCTCTCCTGCCCTAGAGTCATTCATATAATTGTGTTTTCTCTTTAATTAGTATCAAACCATTCATGGTATCTCAGACACATCGCATGCAAATGTTGGAGTAAATTTTAAAAATAAAGCACAATCCACTGAAAATGCAAGGGAGGTAAGTCACACCAGACGTGGTGACCATAAACAAATTTCCTAACTGTTGTTGTTTGAGCCTGGTCAGCAGCCAAACACCACACAGCCACTCTCTCCCCCTTCTCTTCCAGCAATGAGAACGGACAGATGAGCCAGGCTTGGGGTTTAAGGTAGGACTGGGAGGGGCGTTCACCCATTATGGTCACGAGCAAAAGGCAGACTCATTAGGGGAACTAAAAAACCCCATACATTTATTACAGACACTAACAACACTTAACAGAGTAGGACAGTGAGAAGCATTGCCACATCTTGAGAACACCTTCCCCTCACCCCTCCCTTCTTCCCGGGCTCAGTTCTGCTCCCGATATCTCTACCTCCTCCCCCAGTGGCGCAGGGGCAGGGAATGGGGGGTGCAGTCAGTGCTGCCACGGTGGGGGGAGCTTCTGGAACTTCTTCCCCCTGATCCAGTGTGTTGCCCTTCTCACAGGAGACAGTCTTCCACAAACTTTCTCCGACATGAGTCCCACCCATGGGCTGCAACATTTCCTTACATGGCTCTGGTGTGGGTTACCAACTTTCTCCTAATGGAGTCCCTCCCACAGGTGCAGCCCTTCCTGAGCTGCTCCAGCGTGGGACTCCCCCACATGCTGCAATCCTCCCAGAGCTGAACTAAAGCAGCGGGGCTACCTTTTCCCACGAGGCCCCAGCCTTCTTCGGGCACAGCACCTTGATTAACCAGGTGAAAAACACAGGCCATAAATCAGTGTCTGCTCCACCGTAAATCTCCATGGGTGGCAGGGGGGGGCCACCCTGCTGTCTCACCACAGGATACAGGGGTGTCTCTGCTCCGGCACACCTCTCCCCTCCTTTTTTCCTCCGTTCCTCCACTGACCTTGGTGTTCACGCAGCTGCAGCAACTCCTCCTCACCAGTCCCACTGCCCATCACCACGTCCCTTCTTAAATACATTATCGCAGAGGCGCAGCTGATTGGCTCAATTTCCCAAACAGAAGTGGAGCTGACTTGGAGCTGGGGGAGCTTCGAGAAGCTTCTCACAGAGGGCCACCCCTATAGCCCCCTCCCTCCCCTGCTACCAAAAAACCCCACCACTCACTCAAACCCAGGACACTAACACTTTTTGAGTTTACGTTCTCAAGACATATAACTTTCCTCTGTTAAAAATTCGTTTTCTTTGAATGGAAAATTATGAATAGAAAGTGATTTTTGTCTGTGAGAAATGCAAAGGTAACCCCCAGGAGAAGGACCTTAACAATAAAAAGCATATAAATGATAATCTGAACAGACGTTCCCCTGCCGAGAGTAGTTTGGGAAATAATGTTTAAAAATGTAATTATACACTCATTACATCAGTGCCACTTTCCCATTAAAAGATACATCTTCCATACACAATTATTTTAGATTATGAGTGATGTTCTGCTTTCCAGTTGGAAGAAATTACTTATCTCGGCAACACATTGTGTCATCCAGTTTGTCAAACTGTTCCTAGTTATTAAATGCAACATTATGATTTTGACTGTAATTCAGAACTAGAAATTAGAAGATGGAATTCAAGCAACATCTCTAACTCACCAACCATAACACACAGATTCTGAGCTACTAAAGACAGGTTACTACAAGTGATGTTTTGCCTGTAGCACCTGCACACCTGCACACACATAGCTCTGCCTGTGATCTCTGTGTGATGCATCTTTACTGAAATGGTAAATTTGACCTGTAGATTTACAGATTTAGTGTTTCTTAACTAAAAATGTTGTTTAGTGAGATATTACTGGCACCGATCTCATTACAGCATAATGATGTTACTGTAGCTTAACACAAAATTACATCCTGGTGTCATCAGTATAACCACCTGTTGAATTTATTCTTCAAGACATCTAGTATTATTACAATGTGAGATTATGAGAAGTTTGAACAAATTAACAGTTGTGCATTCCTTACAAATAAGTTGAAATATTTTCATATAGATGTTTCAGATAATGATGTAATGGAAAGAAATAGCTACATAATGTGTTTTCAGGGGGATGTTATATACTTCCAATTTGTGACTTCTAATTGGAATAACTGATGAACTCAGCTTCAGAAGTCACTCTTAAATTTACTTGCATTATCACTTTTCAAACAGGCTTTTACCCAAATGCTCTACAACTCATAAAGCCTACTGAGCTACAGCTGCTTTCTCTAGCATTCATTTAACTACTTCCAGGTATTATTTTTTTTGTCCAGAAAATACAAAATACAAGGAAAAAAAAAAAAAACAACCCTGTGCCAAATTTGCTCATTGACTTAAAAAAACCAAACCAAACCAAACAACCAAATTTACACATGCACTGCATGACTAGATTTCCTCCTGGTTGGAAAGGAAAATGAAAATCAGTTTCTGGCCCAGCAAGGGTGGATCCAGAATGAGTTTCATCCTTGAATTCAAGATCGCTGCCTCAATGTGCAGTGTGCTGCTAGGATCAAGCATGATGACTGTTTACTGCGTGTTATTAAGCTGTTGATTAGACTGTGTGAATTGACGATTGAGAATTGTATATAAGTCAGTTCAAATGAGCTTCAGTCACTTGATTAACCAGTAAAATCTAAACACACTGTGCGGGGAATAGAAAAATAGTGGGTTTCCCTCGTATTGATTCATCAAATTCAGAGCTTGTGAAATATGTAGTAGTTAGCAGTATGGAATATACTCTCACTTACATTACTCGTCACAGAGCATTGAAATGGAAAGATACTTCTACTGATTCAAAGAATTTGCTGCCTAGGACTGCATGTAGTTTACTATCCAAGACAAGGCAGATAAATGGTAGAAGGGAAAGCTAATAAAGATAAGGGCGGCAACAAGAAGATGATGGAATAGTTCGGTGGGGCGTGAAGATATTATCATATTTGTTTGCTTACATTTCTCTCACTTTACATAGGGAAGATGACAGATATGAATGCTCAGAAGGGTACTGAGCGAGGAAGGGAAAAGCTGAACTGACATGTCAACAAACCCTTTGGCCTTTGAGAGTGCAAAGAGTAAGTGGACTGCTAGGAAAGAGTTTGGACTGGGTGGAGTGGCAAGGGGGAGGAATGAGAGGCTGTCTTGATAGAGGAGGATCTGCTGGAGAGATGGAGAGAAGACTTGTAAAAGCAACTCAGAAAGTGTAGCCAGGAGGAGGTATATGGGAGGAAAGAAAAGAAAAACAGTAAAAATTACTATGCCAACAAGAAGGTATTCCTTAAGAACAGCAAAAGATAAGTAAAATAGTAATGGAAATATCCTGGAAATATCATGGCTAAATTTTTAAATCAATAGGGAATCCCATTTCAAATAGAACAGCAAAATAATGGCCCTTACTATTAATCTTTCTGGAAGCTGGTTCACCATTTGGCACTTTCCATTGTTCGGCTCTCTTGGCATGTATGTAACCCATGTATTATAATTTCTGTGCAGCTGATTCTGTCGTTTATTTTTCCATCCTGTCTTATTCTTTTCATTTCCATAGCTACAGAATGGAAATGATAACTGTTTGTTTAAGATAATTAAAATAGACTCTGTAAATCGTGTTGATGTTCAACCATTTCAAACTTGAAAAATATTAACATTCAGGTTATAGTGAGAAATTGGTATATGGGCAGTGCTTAAGTAATCATGTCCTGGAAGGATGCTGAATTCAGAGAATTCAACATGAACAATGTGCATACAGATACATGAGAGGATAATTTGAGAATATTCTACAAACAGCTGTGTGGGTTCATCATTATTTTGTGCATCAGTTCCAAGGTAAGTGCTGTGAAGTGAAAACGTTTGTTAGTATTTAATCTGGTGACATTAAAAATGCAAGCTAAAAGGTGGTTTTGGGAGCAGCAAAACTAGACAATCTTTTTTATAGCTTTTGTGTCCTATATCACTAGATCTCAGATGCAATACCTCAGTATCTCCAAGTCTTTCACTCCTCCTTTTCAAATTCCCCAAGCATAAAGACATCCCCTTACTCCCTTATTCCCTAACTGCTGACCAGATAAACAGCAGCAGATGATGTAACTGGTTCTCAGCTCCACGTGTGTTTATTGACTTGTCAGTACACAGGCTGTCATCAGCCAACCACAAGGTCAAACCCATAACCACTGATCTCTTGTTGCTGTTTTTTATCCAGTGAATACTAATTTGGGACTCTTTTGTCAAACTAGTCAGTGTCAGACCTCTCAGGAAGATACGACATTTGGGTCTCTTCTGTTAGATCTGACTGAGGTACACCCATTGCTAAGATTTCTGAGAAGGACATGACTGATAGGAAGACAGCATAATCTCATACGCCTCATTTCAAGGGGAAACCAGGCTAAAAATCTTGTTATACAGAAGAGTCCATAGGGTATTTTTGTTAAATATCACACAAAGCTAAACTGAAAGCTCTCTATATCTCTTGCTTTATGTGGCATGCCAAACTGATTTTCATGTGTTTCTCACAGGCTGGATGATTTAAATATTTAGAAAGTGTCTTTAATGTGCAGAAGGCTGTATAAGTGTTAAGAAACAAACTACACTATCAACTTTTATTTGGTGTATTCTCTTGCTGTATTACTTTAAAGGTTATTTTTACCAGTAGGGGTCTCATCCTGCCAACTAGGTGTGTAGAACTCATCAGATGCCTCTGGATCATCCAGGTAGGTTGGTAACATGCAGTAGAAGAAAGTGCAGAGTTTCCCCAGATAATGCTGATGTAGCAAGCTCTGAGAGGGGGAGCAACACAAGTCATCAGTGTGGACCTATGGCTGGGGAAATTTACTCTGCTGAGGAGCAGAAATGATGAGCCCGGGCACAGCCCTGTAGTAACATGGCTACGACTTACAGATCCAGCCACTGCCTTTGTGCAGCACCATGCTGTGTTGTACAGGTGAGCTTGTGTGTAGCTCTCTTAGATGTCTTTACGATGGAAGTGATTGCACAACATGTCCATACCCTTCGACAGCCTTCAGAGCACAGGCTTCCCTTTAACTGCTAGGATGGACAATTGACTTTTCACTTGAGTATCTTCTGATAAATTAGCCCTTTGCTTAGGAAAGAGGAGCTATCTATTAGTTAAAGATCATCAACTTCTGATCCATCACATAGGAAATCTTCCTTACTATTTCTGGAGGGAACATTTTTATTTAAGCCTAAAAATAAACAAACACTAGTCTATCACCCCACACCAAGTCTGGAGTTTGGAAACTCAAAAGTGTTCCTCATCCAGAAAGCTCACCTTGCATTCTCTTGGGTAAGAAAAAATCCCCAAACCACAATGCATTTTTTGAAGGCCTATTCATCTTAATTTATACTTTTTTTCTGTACCCATCTGACAAAGACAGGATACCAGATACGAGGAAATTATGTTTTGATCTAAAATGACAGTTTCTGTGCTCCTTTAACAGATATATACCAGGACAGAACCTGTTAGGTAATGTTGGTATCAGAACAGCACATAGTAGTTGACAAAAACTGAAGAGACTGATTTCTGTCTTTTTTGGGATTGTGTAATATAATTGGGTAAAACTCATAACAAACTGCCTTTTCCCTTTTACACATCAGGAATATCTGTAAAATACACAAATTCACAAACAATCTCTAAGTTCAAAAAAAGTTGCTGGCCAAAGCAATGCTATCATGGAAGTACGACAGGAAGAACCACACAGTGCTACCGTTTAAGGATGCTTACTTCCAACTATTCTCCTGCAGTGCTGGAATAGATGTTGTAAAACTCTCTGTGTAACCAATTTTCATGGTTCAAGTGGAATGAAAGGCAATATATGTTAATCATACATTATGAGAGGGAAGAAGTAATGAGATTTACAGTATTTTAAGCTATAACCTTCTAAAATGGGGTGGTCTAAGTGCAGCCTCTGGGCAAGAGAAATCATTATATCCACACCAGCACTGGAAGAATCAGTGGGGTGGAAGTATAAATGTGAGGAAGTGTTTAATCCTGCAAGATGCCCCCATTGCTTTTTCATGACTGACAAAGAGGATTCTGCAACTGTTCCCTAACCACCCTAACCTGCAGTACTACAGGTAAGGAAGCTGCCACCATTCATTCATTGCTGAAGACGAAGCAGCAATATAGAATGTAACTTATCACCACCAAAAGTAAAATTCTCCTACGTATTCTGAATATTGAATTGCCTTGCTTAGATTACAGAGATGTAAATCAAATATTCATCGCATTTTATACAAAAACTGAACTGCATCTTTGGTAACCAAGCACAATAATGTTTGCCCAGTTTCGCTCCTCTGTTGATTAAGAAGTACTCCTCTGTGCTGGCTTTGACTGGGATAGTTAATTTTTTCCATATTAGCTTGTATGGGTCTACGTTTTGGATTTCTGCTGAAAACAGGGATGTTTTTGTTATTGCTGAGCAGTGCTTACAGAGAGTCAAGGCTTTTCTACTCTTCACACCACCTCACCAGCGAGTAGGCTGGGGGTGCACAAGAAGCTGGGAGAGGACACAGCTGGGGCAGCTGACCCCAACTGACCAAAGGGATATCCCAGACCATATCATGTCATGATTAGCATATAAAGCTGGGGGAAGGAGGTGGGGGGACATTTGGAGTGAGGGTGCTTGTCTTCCCAAGGAATGTTGGGGCTCCATTACGTGTGATGGAGCCCAGCTTTCCTGGAGATGGCTGAGCACCTGCCTGTTGACAGGAAGCGGTGAATTAATTCCTCATTTTGCTTTGCTTGTGTGCATGGCTTTGTGCTTTACCTATTAAACCGTTTTTATCTCAACTCACAAGTTTTCTCACTTTTGCTTTCCTGATTCTCTCCCCTATCCTGCTGTGGGGGCAGTGAGCAAGTGGCTGGGTGGTACTTAGTTGCTGGCTGGGGTTAAACCACGATATCCTCTAATTGTTTAAAAAATGCAAACATACATATAGTGTAAATGCTATCAGTTTTATGTAAGTTAATAAGAATATGTTGTTTTCACTCAGACAAAAGCTCACCCATCTCCTCTAACCTTTACCACAGCACAAAAGCAATAAGACACCGTGTTTAACATCAGAAATTTGTACCTGAATAGCAGAACTGTAACCAGGGAAACAGAACAGTAGCATGGACAGGTTTTCATTTAAGTGTGGATGGGGGGAGAATTAATATGATTATTACAGGATACTGGTTTTTGAACAATAGCAGTCCATTGTAACTTCAACATTATTTTAGTAGTGAGGAAGAATTCTGTGTCTAGGGAGAAGTATTCAAAAGCAAGTATTTTGGCAGGGGCTGTATAGAGTTTCTAAATGTATTAGATTTGCTATAGGTGAAAACACCTTTGTCACAGACTGTGATGGATGATAATTCTTGCCTGACAAGCACACAGGGATGATGCTCACAGCAGAGTCCCCTGCTAACAAACACAGGAGCTGGGCTGTGAGCAGGATTACCACCATGAGCCATTTTCCTTCCTCTCTGCAACCTTCAATTGTGACTGAATCATGAGAATATATTTAAAATGGTTTTGGCAGCCACTTTCACAGTCGGTAATGCAGGGAAGGATGGGATCCCTGCTCTGACAGCAATTTCAAGTGCATTGTCCACAGCTAGTGGTGCTCTCCTGTGACAGATGTGCACACAGGCAACACCAGCAGCACCTTGACAACCGGAAAAGCAAGATTAGGAAAAATAGTGAATACTGTACGTATATTATTTCATCCTCTCTTTCCGAACAACGCAGGTTGTCCTCCAGTGTTCTGCTGATGTCGGGATGGGGAGAGGGACCCCATCCAGCAGTTTCTGCCTCTCCGAGGGCTGATCCAAGGTCCACATCTCCTCCCTTCCCACCACAGGCTGCCTGTGAACCATTTCAGACTTCCCAGTCATCAGCTTGTGGAGAGATCTGAACCTGGGCACAATGACCCCATACTGCTGGGGCTCAGCAGTAGCCTCTTGCCAGTAACTGTTGCTGTTCAGCAGAAAACAGAACTTCTTGTGTGTTCCTGGCACTATGGAGAGCTCCAGCAAGCATTCCCCTGCTCAGTGGCACCCATCTGACTCACATGAAGCATCCAGGAACTCATCTAAGCTTGTTGTCTGCAGCTCTGTGACAAGGAAGAAGCAAATCTGGCGAGTGAGTCATCCTCCACAGCTCAGGCACTAATCTCGGCATGGCAGGATTCACTCCTTGGAGGTACAGACCTTCACTCTCTCTATGAACTGTTGAGGAAGCCTAGAAAACCAACTTACACTAGATTAACTTTCTCAAAGCAAAGCCTGGTGAGATGGCTTTAGGCCTTAGCTTTCCACTGAGCAAAACATCAGCTATTTAATTCACACTGAACTATACAGTATTTACAAGACTATACATGGGGCTCCGACAGCCTTTGCATTACGTCTGCCCTTTTGGGATACTTTCTTGCCAAAAGCTGCTCTTTGAGCAAGGCTGGTCAGTTTGGTGGTTTGAGAAAACCACCAGTCTATAACTAAATAATCTTTCTAAAGAATAAAATATACATCGTGAAGCTTTCTGCTTCATGATCTGCTTTATTAGATGGAAGAACAGCAGCTGTATATCTATCTGTCAGTACATGATTGTAATATTTGTATCACCTCAGAGGACTGCAGAAGAGCAAATGCTTCCTAGATAGAATAGATTTTCTTCTACAAACACCTGAACATTGGAATTTTCAGAATTAGAATTTTCTAAAGAAGCCATGTGTTTGTCTCAACATTAAAAATAGAGAAATAGGTAAAATAGGAGAAATAGAGAAATAGGTAAAACCAGTTTTGGACATGGCATAGGAAGAAAGAATCTTAATTTTTTTTTTTTTTTAATTTTTTATCTGTGACTAGATTTTAAATGTGGGACCAGAGAGGGGACAAGGAATTAGAGAAGAAGGGCAGAGACCCTGGCCTTGAATTATAGGACAGGGTCTTGGACATTTCCTCATGTAAACTGGCTTCCAAGGGCTCCAGGCCCAGTGGGAACCTTTAATTGCTACGTGAAATCAAGTTATATTAATTGAATATTTAGTGTATGTATTCACCTGGTGTAAGCATCCATGCCAGTAAAACCTCATCATTCAAATGTTTACGAAAAGCAAACACTGGATACAAGTCAGCCCAAACTGAATTAGTCATTTGGAAGTACAAATTGTTCACAAAGAATTTTTCTGTAGTGTTTGACTATTTTTTATTAACTGGAATAAGTCTAAACTTTCCCCAGGAAGGCAAATTCTCGATATGCCTTTCCTTATCCAGCTGAGTTTTTGTAACGGTAACATGCCAATACAACACCCAAATCTTCAAATGGCTCTTCAGAAATAGGAAACGTTTGTTAGTCCCTAATGCAGAAATACATCTAGATGAATTGCTTATATTTCACTTCCTGTGTTTTAAAAGCAGTGAGGAGAGGCAAAAAGTCTTTTTCTCTCCCATGCAGACAGCTAACGGGTATTCTTTGCCAGAAATGTCCCTTGAAATAATTTGTAGTGGTAATTGGAGGAAAGGATCTCTGAAGACATAGATTCAGTATTCTTCATATTTTCAACAACTAAAACCATGAAAGTAACAACGTTTTTACCAAGTTGTTCATTTTTCTACCAAAATTTCCTAAAAGTAAAGTAACAGCTGTGCAATTTGCCATTGAAAAGGCTTTGTATCTGAATTAGTTACTTTTTACCTTAATTTCTCTTGTCTGTCAACTACACCTACAAAATCCAGCAACTGATCAGAGCTGCTAAATCCCTGGAACCACTTTTGTCACCTTTGCTAGCCTTTCATCAGGCTTCATGATGAAATTTATTAATCCAGAAACTGTTAATTGTAGATTTTTGAGCTGAACCTTTTAGACTGGTGTGTCTCTAGGAGAATTTAGTGTATGTATTCTTTCACCCAGGCCACACATTAGCCCTCAGCTTATTTTCTCTTCAAGCTTCACGTACAAAATCGCACTTCAGACTTTTAGATGTCTCCATTTGAAAAAGAGAAATTCAGTAAGGATCAAAACCATAGTACCCTCATTACAAAGTCCTGGGTCAGTGCTGCACTATCCCCACAGTGAAGTCTCTCTGTGCAGTGGCTCACATCACACAGCTTTTATGATATCTCCACACTGACTTGAGCAAACAAACCATCATGCATTTAACTTTAGCAGAGAAAAACAAACACATTTTTTTTCCAAAATAAAAATTATATTCATAGGCTACAAGAGTATTACAGGAGCCAGAGGGTCAGTAGCTCTATTGTGGGTATCTCTCACACTCAGGAAGCAAAGGGGCCTTCTGAAAGCAAACTTTGGCTTTGGCTGGCACAAGAGCAGTACCCTTCAGTATCACTCCAATCACCCAGCCAGACGGAGAGAACTCAGAAAATTATTTGAGGGGAAAAAAGCGATCTGAAGTAACAAATCTATGTTGTAGCTTGAAATTTGTGTTGATGTTTTCTGATACCACAAAAATATCAAGAGTATCATTTGGGCTGCAGGTAACCATAAGTGTTTACTACTCATCATGCAATACCACTGCTTTCACATTGAGAGAAGACTTGTGACTCAGAATATACACAGCACAGTGCAGCACAGGTTTTACAGACAAGATGCCAGGACTCTGGGAACTCAGAGTCTACTTCCTACCACACAGAGCCACAGACACAGTGTAATCTGAAGGATTTATCTCCAGACTCTCATTTCTTCAAGTGGTAAATTCAGTATCAGGTTTGCTAAATATGCAATGGAATTCTGAATGCCACTGCTCACCTTGTCTAAACAAGTTGAATACAGTCTAAGTAGACAATGACTATTTTGCTAGAGATTTCAGTGATCACCTTCACAGTTCCCCCATAACATCTGGAATTACACCAGGAAGTATCAAATAAATCCATCCATGAGTGATGGACTATGGCCGGAATCACTTTCAAGGAATCACTAAGACTTCAAGCAGAAGCGGGCACGTATTAATCAGATTTTCCTACCAGACACAGTCATATAGGACCACTCAAGTGGCAGAGAAGCACAGACTGAATTAAAAAACAAAGCCAAACAGAGCTGAGATTTCACAGAGTGAGCATCTACCCTTACAATTCCTCCTGTATGGAGGATGCTGAATCTAGTCTGGGCTTCAATCTGGAAGACAACTGGGGGATAGTGTAAGGCATTTGGAGACACGTGCAAGTGGTAGGATTTCTTCCTGATAATCATATATACACAATACAAGTCTGTGCTTCTTGTAATCAAAACAAAATGCAGATTTACAACTGATTGTGAGCCTACTCTTTTTTCTGACAAACCACCCCATTAATCTGAACAGTGTTATTTATATCTCTGCAAGGCTTACTAGAGTGAGGAAGGTGCTGGATTAGGCTGTGTGTTTGGAGTGTGATTTTTATTTTAGGTGCGTGGGAACAGTGTCCTGAGATTGCACAGAGACATGCTGGTGTGAAACACTGAGGAAAGAGCATCTGCTGAACCCTGTGAAAAGCAGATAAAGAAATAAGGGAGAGAGAGAGAGAAGATGAATGGGCTGAATGATAAAATAGTCTCATAACAAGCCCCATACATTTGAATATTTATTTTGAATTATTCTGGTTTTGATAGCCCCCAAAGAGCACTTTTAAGTGCTTAATTTGCTTTGCTCCATTGATTTTAATTAATCTTGCCCTAGGCTTTCAAACTTGATATGCATGGAGAACTTAGGGGAAAAAAAAAAAAAAGCAGCCTGCTTCCTCACCATGTAATTTTCCTTAACCAACTCACAGCATGGGTGATGTTGGTGAGGATTTGCCAGCCTTGGACACCAGCACTCATCATGCCATGGGCACTACCCTTGTAGGTAGGGGTACTACATTTATGAAATGAATTTAAAGCACAAGACAAATATCTAATGCTGAAGGTTTCTGGATGGATGGAGCTGATCCATTTCTTCTTCCAGCCAACAGAACACCAAACACCTGCCCACAGGCTCTGTGATGGGAGCACAAGGCCATCACAGAATCATAGAAACATCCGATTGTACAATGGTTTGAGTTGGAAGGGACCTTTAAAGGTCATCTAGTCCAACCCCCCTGCAATGAGCAGGGGCATCTTCAACGAGACCTGGTTGCTCAGAGCCCCATCCAAGCCAACCTTGAATGTTTCCAGGGAGGAGGCATCTATCACCTCCCTGGGCAACCTGTTCCAATGTTTCATCACACTCACTGTAAAATATTTATTCTATCTAGTCTAAATCTACCTTCTTTTAGTTTGAAACCATTAGCCCTTGTCTTATTGCAACAGGCCCTGCTAAAAAGTCTGGCCCCATCTTTCTTATAAGCTTCCTTTAAGTATTGAAAGATTGCAATAAGGTCTCCCTGGAACATTGTCTTCTTCAGGCTGAACAACCCCAACTCTCTCAGCCTTTCCTCACAGGAGAAGTGTTCCAGCCCTTTGATCATTTTTGTGGCCGCCTCTGAGCCTGCTCCAACAGGTCCATGTCTTTCCTATGCTGCGGACTCCAGAGCTGTATGCAGTACTCCAGGTAAAATGAGACACACAAAGTGACAGGCAGCTCCAACAGCGGCGGCTGTATCTAAATCCCACTGCTCAATCAGCTGGCATGGGGAAGCAGCAGACCACCCTGTGCTGAGGAGAATGAGTATTCTCTCTATAGCCAAGTCTCCACAGCGTCCCAGAGTTACACTGGGTACACAGACATCACATGGCTGTGTCGTGAAAGGCTCCTGCAAGCACAGAGGCATCTTAAAAAAGAAATGATAGAGAAGACCTACAGGAAGCAGATGAACTTTTGCACCATGCAGGAGGAGACCAGCTTTTGGAAGGAAGGATGAGTGATAAATGGATGGGATCCTCTGTCCTCTCTGCAGTGACTGACCCAAGGCAGTCCCTTCAGTGAGACACTTCCTGGGATCTTTTAAAGGTATCAGTAATGGCTGGTGATGACTGCAAAACCCTAGGTATGGACATACCACCTCTTCTTGATTTAGCTGAGAGCAGCAGCTGAGAGCAGCAACTCGCTAAAAGCCCCTGGTCCCTCAGCATCCCCCCACTGAGAAGGGCTGCTGAGTCCCGGGGAGAATGCAGGACCAGCACCTCCTGGGCAGCAGCACGGAAGGCAGGGGATGCTCCGGTAGGACCAGGCTGTGGCAAGGAGCCCTGGCTCGTCATGCAAGAGGAAGGTAAGGTCAGTCATCAACTGGGATTTATGCCTTGTCCTCCTAAAGGCAAGACACAGACCAACATTAACTAATCAGTGCTTAAACTGTTACTTAGAAGCTGTAATTTGACATTTGTGACTTCTCTAATTACTACTGTCTCATTCTGCATCTTACCTTTCTGGGGAAGGTTATTAGAAGGTCATATATTTTTGATAATAATTACTTAAATCTGCCTATGAATAAGCAACCTCATTTTTTTAATGGCCATAATTCTGAATCTGGCTATCTGGATACACCATCTGAAAAAAGAGGAAAAATAATTTGCCTTAGCAAAGGAAGGTATTGATAATGAATACCCATAAGAGACTTAAAAAGAAACCCACAAAGAGATTTAAGTAATTCATTAAGAACATTAATCAGTTTCGGACTATCGCACACTGTTATAATCAATCATTTTAATTAAAAGCAACCGTGCATTCTCTCTTTCTCTTTTACCTCAGCCCATCTTTGCACATGCAGCTGATCAAAGACGTCATATTTCAAAGACACCGAATACAGTCTTTATAATCTTTGTTAAAGAATTTCACAAAGGAACAATATCCTCTGTTTGTATTGAAGTGCCTGCCTTCTTAGAGAAGCTTTTGCTTTTGCTCAGGAGGAAACGATCAGATAATTATCCAGCAGCTCCAGTTCCAGAGCAATGTGTAAGGGAAGAGAGAAGCCCTGACTGCCTTACGAGGTGTACTGACTCATCCTTGTCTCTCTGGGACAAACCTGGCTTTCCATGCACACCCAGACAGGGGCCACCACTCAACTGTCCTTCCTCTGTCCCCCAGGAAAGCGGGACCCCACAGAGGGTCTCCATTCTGCCCAGTACCTTTTCTTCAACAGCTGCCCATAGCAGATAGCATGGAAAGAAAGGAAAGACTGCGTAAGGAAAATATATAGGGATATTTCCCTACTATGCAGCGTATTGCAGGCCAGGGACTTCTTGAGCCAGAGGCGATGTTTAATGGCTACAATGGATTTTTCATTTTTCAATGCAGTTCTCCAGTCCCTTTTTGAATCACATAATGAGCAGATATGAATTCTTCCTTTTTAATATGAGCTGCTTTGTTCTGCAATTTGCAGGGCTATCTAATACTAAAATGATGGGAAAGAATAAAACATTCTGGCTCTTATAATAAGCAAGGAAATAGTTTTGTTACACTCATCAACATGTTGTGGTCTTCTAAGATCAAAGAGTGCTGCTACTTTCCTTTTAGGAGTACAGGGAAAAACAAAAAAAAAAATGAAAATACATTCGTAAAGTAACTATATCTTCCTTTCCTACAGTCGATCCTGGTATTTCAATACCTGCTGCTTAGCTGATATCTGCCTCTGCATATCAGCATGAAGTTTCAAAGGACGTCTGGCTTCAATGATATCTAATGTTGATTTAATTTAAGATAGAGAAAGACAAGGCTGTAGAAGTGAGAATTAGTCAACAAGAAAGGCATAAGTCAAATGTTGTAGCAGGGAAGATTTTTCAGCTGTCCTCTTCTTGAGTAAGAGGAACAAAAGGCAAACAGATAGGTCACAACTGTGATTCCTGCACTTCTTCAACTGCTGCTCAGAGGGACTTGGAGGGATTGTTTCATTTTTCACCACCCTACAAGATAGCGGATGGAAACAGAAGCAGCTGACACAGTTCAGCAGCACTTTCAAAAAGCCACTGGCAGAGTTCTGTTTGAGAAGATAAGTAAATCATGGTGTAAAAGATAAGCAGTGATGTGGCCTGCAAACACTACAGGAACAGATGCATCAATAAAGGGTCGCTTCTCTATATGATGGAAGGTTACACTCAAGTGTGCTGAAGTCCCAGACGGAAACTAGTGGTGCTAATTATATTTATATATGACCTGAGAGAACTAGAGAATAGACAAAAAGAAAAAAAAAATCTTTAGATTAATCAAAACTAGAAAAAAAAGGAGGAACTCCTCAAGACAGTCCTGATGAAGTAATCTGACAGCTAAGACACAGACAAATGCGAAGGAAATGATCTGAATGACTCCTCTGCATTAGTAGTTTGGAAATGTAATAAAGCCACAAGGGAAAAAGACCTGTGTCCATGCTCAGTATGAACTCCTGCTTACAGAAACAGTCAAAATGTTGTGATGCAAAAGAAACAGGGCAGACAATTCTTAACTCATAAGGTCCCAAGGTAAACAAAATGCTCACCCTTGCCTTTAACAGTGTGTCTGTTCTGAGCTTCTATCTCAAAAGAATAGACTTTATATAAAAAGAATTCACAAAGGGATAGTGCAAATGCTAATTCAATATTGAACATAAGGCAATAAAGGTAGAAAATAATTCCTGCAACAGAAACAAACTGAAAAGCCTGTGACTGTTTAGAGAGTAAGTGAACAAAATGAGATATACTAAAGAATATTGTTCTCTGACCTGTCACAAGTCAAAAGCAAAGTAACATTTCAAGCATTTGTAAGGCAACATTTATCTATATCTGAGGAAATGTCTTCTTTCTAATTAGGAAACAAAATGGCTAAATAACCCATGGATGTCCTTATTTCAAGGTATCAAGTGACCAAGAACCTTCACAAGAGGATCAAACAATTCTAGAGCTAGTAGCATACACTGACATTAGGTAAAATAAAACAGAGATATGAACTTCTGTCTATCTTCCTAAGCTAGGCATTAGCTTCACCACTGTAAGATTTTTCCAGTTTCAGGGGCTGCTAAGAATATACATGGCAAAGTGGCGCGTGATGGAGACACGACTGAATGAGCAGAGACTTGTGCTTCTGCACCGCAGTGCAGCACGCCCTGGGTTTCACCGCCTTTGATGTAGGTACAGTCCAGCCACACCAACGCAGTGCTTTGCCTAAATGACAATGCCGGCTTCACACGGCCATGCTGAATCTGGTTGCAACCGTGCTCTCCACACCAACTCTCTGCTGTGCTCCACCTCACTGCAGTCACACGTGCTAAGGGATACCTGATGAACCAGGCTGACATCTAGCCTTATCCCAAATGATGCTTCCAAACAGAAATCAACACTATTTCGATAGTAACCCTGCCACTGGACACAGAGACAGCAGTCACTCTATTAAGGACATAATCAGAACAAGTCCAATTTAGCTCCACTCTTCTATTTTGTCACTTTACTGTTTATTTTCCTATATCAAAAATAAACAACACTCCTCACTACTGCAATCCTCACTGTTACATAGCCAAAATATTTTGCAATCTAATTCTGTGTTCTAAAAATTTGCTAACTTCAAATGATCACACTTGGGGCTTCCTCTAAGGGAACCTCACAGCATTTGCAGACTGCAGAAACCAGCTTGTCTCTGGATAACCTAAAAGGCTTGTAAGATGGGAATTCAAGTGAAAAGAAGAATTACTGTAAGAAAACAGATGGTGAAAACTGACAGCTGTTTCATTGTTTTGACAGAAATACCTTGTGGATGACCTGAACATTTGTTTTGGACCGCAGTATTGGCTTGAGAATAGGTGAGTTATATTGGAAATGAGCTCTTACAGAAACCTTTAATCCAACTTTGATTTTAAAAGAGACACAATCACCGATTTTCATTTAAATAGACTTGAGACATAGTTGCCCTATGGAAATGGGCAGGCTTGCTTAAAGGGACTTTGCATGAAGTTTACTGGTCTTTAATATTCATGAGACTGTTCCCAGGTTTGCTAAAGTGAAAGTGTACATCTCCCTTTATTGCATGAGTCACAATATTTAGAGTTAGTTAAAAATAATTTATTCGCACTAAGTCTAATGTGAACAAACTATTCTAAAACAATCGATCCAGGGAAATCTCCGTGCAAAATACCCCAGCTTCTCCAGATCAAATAGCTGGTCCATCCATATTCCCAGTCCTGCAGCACACGTAGGCGAAAGCCCCCTCAGTGCTGCTCCACATCAGAACATTTAAGCTGTCTATTGAAGGTAGCTCTGTCTGAACCTAGGAAATCTCTGAGAGCCATGCTCTTCAATTCTCAATTCTACTTTCTTTGTTTGTAAATGCAATAATTACTAGAATTGATAATAGGAAAATAGTTGGCAGACCTTGAAAAATTATGCATTTTATGGGTCAAGCCTGCCCTTGGTCAATTTATGGGTAGAGTTTTACTGGAGTTGTGCAACAAAAATAATAGCATAGGTATAGTTCCTACCATAAAAATCACACTTTTCCCAGTATACTTTATTTTTCTATAATGTCTTCTCTTTTTCTCCCTTTCCCCACACATCATCTTTGCGCTGGCAGTTAGCCAACGGCATGCAAGAATGAATTGCACTGTTGCGGCATTTAAATTATATCAATACTGAAATGCAGAATAGAGTCCTTTTCTATTTTATCTCTAAATTGAATGCTTTCACAGAGAGGCACTGTTATCTGCATTACAATTTGAGAGCTACATTAGTAAATCTTGAATGCTCTGAATTAGAGTATTCAACTTTTGAGATGGATGGTTGAGCTCACCACAAAAAAAAAATGTATTAAGCTGGAGATATGGCTTCATTTGGAGTGAACATGAATTCTGAAGAATATCTGTGATTTAGAAACCAAGCCTAAATTTCTGGGGGAACCTGCATCCAGATGAGTGTTACCCCCTTACTTTTTAAAGTAAAGTTCTTCAGATTTTCCTGTCTAAAAACTATGCCTGCAAAATGATTATCCAGGTACTATTTCCCTGTCAGACAAAGAAATTATGTAAATTCCTACTTCTACACAATCATTGGAGCAGTCTGAAAATGCTTCCTGGGTTTTGAGAAGGTTCCCATCTCTTTTATGGCACACTGTAAGTGCAGCAGTAACGCTACAAGCATATTGATGGGGTGTGCAGCTGCTAAACAGTTATATGGGTCTGGAGAAGTGAGTTAAATCTTCTGAGAGGTACCTCAGAGGCTTCATCCTTAGGACATCAGTGACACAGCAAGCCCTCTGAACCCCACAGTCATCCACTAATCCTTCTGGCCTTTAATCAATTTGCAAGTTTTTAGGTTTCCAAGCTTCCGCCGCTGCCACATGCATCTCTGGGATACGCCTGGAAGCGCTGTGCTCTCCACTCCCAAGGGTGGGAGTAGAAAGGAAAAAAATCCGCCGCTTTCAAAATACACACAGAACCAACAAGTGCACTTAAAGGCTGTGTTTGTGGAAAATTCATAACGATCATGATGATCAAACTTGTGATAACCAAGCATAGTTTTGGGAAACACGCATTCTGAAGCATGGTCTTTGTTTTCTTTTTTCATACGTAGGCAGTATTTGAGGGCAAATATCCAAAGGGCAGACCTTTCCCATAAAAAACAACATGGAAAGACTATTTACCTCACTTGGGCTCAAATGAATATTGCTATGACCCAACTGGCAGTGCAAAAGAAAATAAGGTCAGAAATAGTTATACCAAAAAAAGTCTTTTGCCACTAGAACTCATTTCATTCATGAAACTGATATAAGTTATCTTATTGGTATAAAATGTGCCTCCAGTACCAGGATTATTCGATAAAGCTGACCCAGAAACCCCTCTGTGCATAGCAAAGTCCTTCATTCAAAGAAGCTTGAAAAAGACTGAAGGGTTTTGGGGAGAAAAAACAAGCAAGGCTATGTTTGCAACCTTGTAACAAGGAGGATTTGAGAAGAACCCCAGAGAGATCTGGCCATGGCTGGAGATGGATAAAAAGCAATTGCAGCACAAGGACTGTGCTTTCTCGCAGCCAAAGGAAGGTCAGGGCTGGGGCTGGAATCCCACCTGTGCCGGGGCCAGTAAGAGCCAAGACGTGGTGCTCTGCCAGGGACCACCAGCTCTGCCACCTGAACCCAGGCAGGAATGGCAAGGGACTCTGTTGATATTTTTGGCTTCTTTCCCCAGTTATCATGCACCTGTAGCTGATTTTCCTGTCTTGGTAGCTCCTTGTGCTGGAGGAGCTGTGCCGGTGTCGGTGCCGTGGCTGCCCTCCAGGACCATGCCTGGGGAGAGCAGACACGGTGCTCCTGTGATCATCAGCCTCAGCAGCACGGTTCAAAACCAGGCTACAGCTCACCCTGGCCTCTCCCTGCTGAAATGAGGTATTTTTGCCAGTGCATGAGACAGTGTCAAATGTTGAAGTTCAAAACATCCCTTTTTTGGACTTGTGGAAAACACAGGAATACAGAACCTTTCCCCTTTTGCTTGAAAAATATGTAACCCCTGGAAGGGTTCACATCTGCTTTTCAGTTTAATGAACATTTTTAATTGAATTCTGTCTGCTGGTGATGCCCATTAGGGAACCTATTAGAAGTTTCAGGTGAAGGCTTGATCCATTTGATCCTAACTCCATGAGGATGTGGAACAGGTAATACTACTTTGATCTGAAGGAGACAGTATGGGATCACATTCATATGCTGACTGATCTTCCTGTGACCAGCAACCTTGCCTGCAATTTCTGTACACCATCAGATATGGATTTCTTCCCTCAAACAAATCTATGGAGCCATCTCCTGCCAGGGCAGGGTTGCAAGCTGTACAGTTTCTCACAAACTTCTAGCCTCACCTCTCTTCCACCTGTTAGAACCTGCTACAGTTAAAAAGCAGTATTTTCAGTTGCTCATAGCAGAGAGTCTTGCAGGAGCCAGAATGAGAGACTGCTTGTCTGATAGGCTTCCACACTCATTTTCTGTATGTTTACTGTAATATAAAAAGTGCAGCTTCCTGTAATGCATCCCTGATATAACTGAGCATGTGATACCACCCACGAATATCTGCCAGAAATTCTTGTGTTTCTTTTTCTGTTCCTGGCAGATGCCCCTCAGCTGTGGCATTTCTAATCCGAGTGGGACCTGATAGCATTGCCTGTGAAAGCACGTGGAGAATGTGACATTCTCATTATTTATTTGATTTGACTCGTTGCCATTATGGGGCTGATGCTGTCTGAGTCCATTCCTGCCCATAGCAGAGAGCTGAAGTGATGTCTGTCTACTTGAGCAGCAGATAAATTTTATCCAGGGAGAAGCACCGACTCTCAGCACCTGGATGTTTACTTTCAGGAGTCTGCATTTGTGCACCTGTATAACTGACGGGATAACCTTTAGCTGGCTACTGGAGACTGGAGGAAGATGCTAAGCCTGCAGCAGAACTCAGCTGGTTTGTTATCCCTTGCAGTCCCCAGGGAGAGAGACAGGTACCCTGGGGAATCGCTCTGAAACCCTCTGTAAACAACATGGCCAGAGGCTTCTAGGGCAGCTGCAGGTCTTTAAGGTATAGTTTCACAGCACTTCATGCTGTATCTTAAAGGATATATTTTGGTATTTGATCCTCATACCTCTGGAGGGGCAGCTGAACATCCCTGTTTCTTTTGAGCATGTGGACTCAAAGGACTCAGTGAAGGATTTGGGCTTTGCTCCTCCTTGCATTCCCCTGTTCTGGTACATTGCGTGCTGGGGATCGTTCCCCACCTGCTTTGTGAAGCTCAGCCTGGAAGCCAGCTCTGATTTTATCCATTAACTTCCCTGCTGAGTTTGCCCCTGTGCTCCTGCTTTCAAAGGGGCAGTATTTGTTGCTTCAGAAATATTTCAGGTAACTTGCAGCTCTCAATACCATGGTCCAGAGAGGTAAAATATCAACAGAATGTAAGGTGAGGTCTGAAAAATAAAGATGATAGCACAGTACGTAACAAAAGCCAATCATCTCCAGGAACATTTTTTATATTTCTTGGGATCCATCTCACCAAAAATCATAATCGCTGTTACAATTAGTTTGACCAAAACCTGTTCACTTCCTCCTCCTAACAGGCTTCTTGAAGACAACAAATTTCTTTGGATCGCTGCAGAAAGCACCATTTCCTTTTAAATTGATAAATTATATAGCACAGTATCCTGCCTTCTAAACAGTACTAATGAAATGCTTTCAACTCTGCAAAATATGTGTAACCTGCAGTTGAATGGATTTTGTCAAATGTGAATCTGTTGCGGCTGATTATTGCTTGAGAAATTAATGTATGTAACATTAAGAAGCTAGTCTCTACCTCGATCATTTCCCTGCTATGGTTTCTGATGCTCTGATTTGCTCAAGCCATAGGTGCCTGCTGTGCATATACTTACTCCTATCAAACTGAACTTCACCCCTGTGACTGTGTGGTGGTGTCCATCTGCCCAACTGTAGGCATACCCAAGGTAGCTTTACTGGCTGATGTAAATATTTGATTTAAATTTGAGCAAAACTTGCTCAAAATACTCAAGCCTGTTCTACTTTGTGCTCCGGCAGCTACCCTGCTATCAATATTCCTGGTAGGTTGGATCAAGCTCAGGTGTGCCTCAATGGGCCCCATCTGCAGCTGGGACAATGGCATAAAGAAAAAGGATGCTGTAGAAGAACATCTGAGCTACTGGGATTGAAATGCATTGCACAAGTCCAGCAATTTGGGGGAATATCTTCTATCATTTATTTATTTTTATCTATCTTTTCTTTTTAAAATAGAAATGTACCACTTTGCTTAGCAGTTTTATGAAAACACACATCCATATTCACATATAGTACACAACTATTTTCTTATAAAAACGGCTTTTTTCTTCATGGGTTACTTTGATTTCGCAAGAAATTTCTTCTCTTTGTGTAGAGAATCAGAAAGACAGAACTTTTTTTCCAATGTAGCTGACACTTACTTTACAGTTCAGATCTGAGAAACCAAGAAGATAGTAAAATGTATTCATACTGAAGTATCAGAAGGTATCCCTTTGATCATATTTTGCCTAGGATCAAGAATACCCAACAGGTTAATGACTCCTGGCATTTATAAAGCTGGAGTACTAGAGAGACTTTTGCCTTCAGCATTTCTCCCTGATGCTATAAAATTTATAAGCTCTATATGCTACCTACACCAGAAGGTCTCTTCTCTTGCAGCATTTACAAGCTGTGCAGGAGTGCCAGCCAGGGAGTGAGGACCTCTGAAATCTTCCAGAAACTATTGAAATTCCAGAGACATAGATTGAGAAATTTGCAATTCTTACAACTTTCTTTGCATAGGAAATAGATTTCCATCAATCAGGATGTATAGGGGACTTCCTATGGGAGTACCTAACTGAAATTAGCCCAACAATCTCACTCCAGTCTGAGCTAATATAACAAACCATAGCTATTATATGTAGCCAGCTTTGAGATAAGATTTCTGTTGCCCTTCTTCCAGCTGATAGTAGCAACATATAAAGATGAAGGTTTATGATGCTTTTTCCAAAGGTGGAAAACTCAGGTATGCATTAGGGATTGTAAATGATGAAAACCAATGTTGAGTAGCCCTGACATTCCTTCATGGCTTCCCTGACTAGGAGAAAAATTTACAATGAAGTGATTTAATTCTGATGTATGTTCAGGCAGATTTGTCATAACTGGCATGACAATAAAAAAAAAATCCTTATAATCTTAACTGGGAAAGATTTCTGCCTCTTTGCAGCAAGACTGGTGAAGCACAGTCATAAAGAGAACCTTCAAAAGCAACGCACAGTTCAGTTACAATCCTGCATACACCACATGATTCAGTGTCAGAGACAACACTGAAGTAATGGCAGACATAATTCTGAAACCCATTCTGACTGTGAAACCTGTGAAGTGACAGATGTTCAGGAGAGAGAAATAAATTAAAGTCTAAACTGCTTCTTGGTTTACTGCAAGCAGACCCAAAGAAAATCCAAAGCGTACACTGAGTATTATCTTAAATGATGTTTTAAAATATCTACATTCATTTTTTAAATTGAATTGAATATGCTCTGTCATCCAGAGGAAGAAAGACCTTGACTACATTAGGGAAGAGAAACCTTCAGATGAATAAAATTGTACCTCCTCAGTTAGGAGCAGCGGGACTCCTGGGGCAGCTAGGCTCAGTCTAAGGAAAGAAACACCACCATACAGCAAGGATGATTAAACTTAGAGCGAAGCTGATCAGCTGCAGTCTCCTCTTCCCTGACATTGAGGAGTGAAAGCAGGACTGAGAACATGTCTAGCAGGTGAGATGAGGTGCTAACTGTACAAAACATCAGCAGATTCACAGGAGGGATAGACACCTTGAAAGTCTTCAGCCTGTAAAAGGGCGATGGGGGTAGAAAACATTTAGAGATATGAAGGAAGGGCAAGCTTGAGTGAAGCCCTGCCTCCTGTCACTCATCTCCTCTGGGCTAAAAAAGTATCTAGAGGCACAGCTTCCAAAGGGCCTAGCTGCAAATCACTTAGAAAAGCCAGATGGGTCTCCACAAGCCGCAGAGCACCATCGTCCAGGTCAGCAGCAGCAGCCTCTGGGGGATGAAGCATAATTGGGCTCAGTTGGAGCTACACAGCTCTGCCCTAGGAGGCCCAGTGAAACATGCCATGGTTTTCTACATCTTGAGTGATTTTGAGTATCTTATTTACATATTTCCACCTTCCAGCAGACCTGGGAAACACTTCTTCTGGAGATCAGCTCCTGGTTATTCTCACATCACTGTGAACTGCACTGACAAGCATACTTACATGGGCTCTCACCTTCTCTCTGCTGCCAATAACTTCCCAATCCACTGGCTGGTTCCAACCATATTGGACAAAAGGGTGAAGGTCTCAAAAAGAATCAGGATCCTACAGACTCCACAGAAAGCTGCAGGCTACACAGAGGAGACACTATGGTTCATATACTCACAAACTTACCCAGTCACCTGTGAGTCTCAGCTGAGATGTGCAGCCAAATGGTTATCTGCATGCTGCTGCCAAATTACTCTGCAGGAGGAGACTGTACATATATGCAGGGACAACTGAAAATCTCACTGTAATTCAGTCATAAAACCAATCAAGCTAGAGACATAAATCTGTAGAAAACTAGGCTTTATTAGAACAGGTGCTTGCAAAACTGTTAGCAAATTAAGTTTTCTAGCCATTTTCTATGTGTTGCTAATAATTTCCATGTGGATGTTTATTTTCTACCTGAATGTACAGACCAAAGCAGTAACTCAAAATGCACAGGATAAAATGATCATGTCAGCATTACATTTTCCTCCTGATGGTGTACTGAAGACTAAACTTTTTAGTCAGGGTAGCCCAGCTGGCTTTCCCTCCTCTACTGGATCAAATGGGAGTTTCATCTATGAAGCATTAATACTGATCACCAGTGAAAGCATTAGTAGCTCTGCAACTGTGCAGGGCACTTTAGCCTTGAGTTTAAGTTATCAAAACCCATGACCATATTCTTAAATGTGTGCTTAGGAGTTTTGCTAAACTAGGTTATGATCTTGAATTATAACCTAAAAACATTGTTACTCAAATAGCCTTAAAAAATACAGATTTACTCAGGTTACAGTGAGTTTTGCCTGAATTAACAATTATGGTTTAGACCTTACTTAACAAAGAAATAATCAACTTGTATTACTTATCATTGGGCTTGGATTTATCTGAAAGGACATTCCTTCCATGTGAAAGCACATAACTTATTTGGGGATAAATCCTAAAATGGTAATGAAGACAAAATTCCTACTGACTTCAGAAAGTCAACATTTTTAACTGCTTCATATCAATACTCAATGATTTTGATGTTGATTGCTGGCTGACTACTGATGTCTTCTGAAAGGCCAGAAATTAAACGTTTCATGTTCACAAAGAGAGAGTTTGCAAAGAGAAAGGAAGAATTTCAGGGCAATTAGGACAGGTTCTCTGCAAAGTCAGAAGGAAAAATCATGAGGGTATGATTTTGAAGGTCAAATGAAAGTGGGAAAGCTAAAATGTCAGATAACCCCTTTTTCAGACTGGAGAGATTAATTCCTTGTGTAGACTCATTCAGCTCAGTAGTATTAATCCTGCTAAAAGGTAGTGTTTCCCCCAGTTACAAGTATCATAATCACAATTGTTAGTCATAGATGAAATTATGTAAAAAGAACAGGTATTTTCCCTTCCCCACAAATTTTGAGAAGCTGTCAAAAGGTATTTTATCTGCCCATTAGCTCCCATCACAGCCCAATTACATCAAATTACATTCTCATGACTCATTGAAAGAGAAGTCCACTGTGATAACCTGAAAACAAACTGTGAAAATATAGAATGAGTACATAAGGTAGTTTCACATATAAAGTAAAATTTAAATTATGAACATACACAAAGTTTCCTAGGCTGTAGCTTAGGATCTTGCTAGCTCCTGTTTTCTTCCTAAATCAAAGAATTTTAACTCCTTACATTCTCTGTCGTTTAAATGGGAATTTTAAACAGCCTGAAACGAAAGTATTTCATCATTAGACTATCAGCTGCAGACAGTGGAATGAAAGAATCTACTTCTGCATCACGAGATTTGCTCTGGGTTCTAGTGCAGAGCTTCATGTTTTGAATAACCGTGTCTCTCAAGAGCTGAAGGTCAGATTTTGTATAGTATTTCTCTGTATTTCAGAGAACTATGCTTTGCCCTTTTGGAAGCATGAGAAGGTAGAATTTCTATCAATCAGAAGCCAAGACATCTACAACTTTATAGGAAAAAGACTCATAAAACTCATCAGTAGGTGTCCTAAAATGTATTAATTATACAGCTAATTTATTTGAATGTAAGCCACAAAAAAATGTTTAAAATAGAAATGTAAGTTTTCATAAGATACTCTTAACTACACAAGTTAAGTATATTTCATAAATTACTTCCCTAACATAAGCTTTTGCTGCTTTCCTAACCAAAATAAAGATTATATATTTGTACATGAAAAAAATACATTCATAAACAAGGTGAATTTCACTGAATATCCCTATCTTCTGAAAATGCTCAAAACCAGTCATTAACTTATTTCTAAAATAATAGCTTGTCATTAATTATGTGCTAGATGTGCAAAGGGATGTCATAGCTAAAAAAGGATGCAATTGTAGAAATTAATTTTTGTGTGCTATTCTTCTGTTTAGAGATTCTGGCTGTATCTTTTGCCAATAATGGACCTGAAAGTTGACAGAAATGCGTTAGACACAACAGAAATGCAAAGAACAGCCTGGGAAAAGGAGATATGACAAATTACATGGGATGATTCTCAGCAGCCTGGAGTCCCAGCGGATCCTATGAAAAATGAGGCGTGTGGATTGACAATACAGGCAGCAGAATGTCTCTCTCCAGAAATGAAGACTCGATCCAGCTCTCAACCATTTTTATGTAATGGAGGAACGTCTTACTGAGGCCAATAATTGTGTAAAAAACTAGTGGGAATGAGATCAGAGTAAAAGGGCAAACGTCCTTTTGTTAATTACTGCACTTTGTAGGATACAGGGACACCCATGTTGGTGTGGTAACTGCAGCACACTGATGCTGTGGCGAATTGAGGTCTCGGGCTTCAGCTGGCCCCTGGGCAGCAAAGCCTGGCAAAGGGAAAGTGGGCAGCGGCCACTGACGGGAGCAGGGAACTCAACTCATTTCCCATAAAGAACGGGCCTGACACTCTTGCCCGGCCAGAATAAGTTCTGTGATTACAAATGTGAAGGAGAGAAGCTCATTTCTTCTCTGGCACAGCAAAAACAGGCAAGGAAAGATGGGACAGCTCACTCAGAATGAGACAGAAAGGGTAGGGCAGCCATAGGTTTTTGAAGAAGGACAGTTTTTGCTCTTATCCCTCATTTTACTACCTGCTTTTGACATAAGGTGGCACAAGTTTATTCTCTGGAAGTTTATGTTGTGATGTCTCCTACACTGAAAAGGAACCAGAGGAAGGAGCAAGGGGCAAGTCATGCTAACACTCCAGAGCAGCCCAGGCAGAAATGCAAACTAATAAGAATGTTGATGATGCTAATAATAATACGATATGTGAAATAACTACAGCTGACATATGATCTATTGATTAAAGTCTTTCATATGACAGGATGTCAGCCAGCAGAAATAGGAAATCAATACCTCATTTAACAGCAAAGAACGACTCAACCTCCTCCAGGCCAAGGAGACACTGGGATGTTTGAACAGAGACAATATGAATTTATCTGATCTATTTTTGTGAAAGAGAAAGGATTACTTATACTAAATAATATGTTTTCCTGAATTCAGCAGGGAACCGGCTTTGTCAGGTAGCTTATGAACAATTAGTCAGTCTAGCCAAATAACAGCTGTGTTCACGCATTTCAATGCATGTTTCTGGAATGTCAGGATTTTTTGATAAACCAATGTATTTCAATGACTTCAGATTCCAAGAAATACGGATTCAAGTACGTATAACAAAGGCAGGAAAGGTGATGTTTTCAGGGATTAGATATTATTTATGTATTTGCTGTAAAATGTAGATTCTACCCCAAAAGTTGGATGTCTGCCACTGGGAGTTGTCAAGCCACAGAAAACATGCCCGTGAGGAGGCCCTGATGGAGGAATACTCTCCACACCATACGTAAGCACATTCCTCTGGGGAGGAACAGATGGGTGCATCGATTATTTTTGCTGGTCTCCTGGGTCACAAGAGTTTTCTGATCCATGCTACCAGACACGCATACAGTGGGGAGTTGTTTGTCCTATTGTTTTTTGAGGCAAGTACTTTAGTTCTAGGGTTCTTCCTCTAAAAAATGATCTCCATTCCTAAAAATGAATATTTGGTGAAAACAGAACTATAAATAACTCATGTATTTGTAATGAGGAGAGTAGTATAGCACAGGAACACATGATCAATGGATGTGGGAGACTATAGCATGACATTTTTATAACTGGGTTGCATACAAAAGATCTACTGCTTCATGAGTCCAAAGTTACTGAGATTCATGAAGAACCCAAAGGGAGATAATTATATGGATTGCAGGTTGTGATATGTGGACAGTTTATAAGGAGTCATACTTGCTTATTTCTCTTTCTAAGAAGATAATAACATGATAAAAAAGGCACGAATACAACAAAGAAATTTGTAAAACTAAGTGGGAAAGTTCTTCACTGTGGCAGAAATATTGCATTTACATGCACACAAACCATAAATGATCTGCAGAAAATACCGATTCTCTACAGTTTCACAGAAAAAGAGGGTTATACAGGTATCCTTGTAAGGGAAGGTTTACCATGAGCACTCTTTCCACCCAGTATCTCTGATGCTTTTTTTCTGCTCCCCTACAGCTGACTCCTTCTTGTAATTTGTGAAGGAAGAGGTCTTTCAAGGGCACACTGATTATCTAGGGTTCAAGATGCATGTGAGAAAATGCAACACACGGGGACATGAAAAATGAGCATCTCAAGAATACTGAGGTCTAGGTGTTCATCCCTGGAGAGGAACTGCAGTTATCTTAATTAAATTAATTATTTTACCTTTGCTCTTACCACTTAGCCTCACCATAGTGTAGCTATTGCTATTTCAGTTGTCAGGATGGTTGCACTTTGGCTTCAGTCAATAATAAGGGGTTCAGGGAGGCCCTGAAGCACTTCCACCACATTCTTCTTTTTCTGTATGCATCTCTACCCTGAGCACAGAGCTCCTCTCCCAGTCAAAGCCAAGTTCCAATTGTTTCTTTTCAAGAACTGGAATTAACGTTTTTTTGTTACTCTGTATATAGTCTATACCTTGTTTTGGCAAATGTACCAAGTATTTGATAATTTACATTCAGGTGGGTTTTATTTAAGATATGATTTACTACCAATACAATGGTCCCCTGACAACACACTGCTGTAAATGATGTTTTCCTGCAGCCATGTTGACAATATAAGTGAAGAGCCAAAGATCAAAAGAGTATGAATGCTAAATAACCTGTTAACCAAAAATACTGGAGCTAAAATCCACTGGCAATGTATTTTGGGGAAATCCAGTCATTGCTAAACCCTGCCTGTTCTCTGCTTTAAAAAGGTATCTGTCTCCAGAGAAATAAACTGTTCACAAAAAAAGAATTAAAAAACAGACTATGGAGAATTAAAAAATCCATAATTTCAATATGCAGAGATGAGGATAAAAATGCAGTATTACACAAGCATACATTTTTATTCTGCTTATTTTTGTAGCATGCCTAACAAACAGTTAAATTATTCTTGATTTAAGCAAAAACATATAAATTTGAGCTCACACACTTCACTTGATTTTAAAGTTTTCCTATTGATATAACTGTTTTGTACAACTATCAGTACCAAATATCACAATCAGAGTACCGTGCATTCTCAATATTTGGTACAGCTAACTAATTAAACCCTACCCTGCACCCTTAGGAAATGCAATACCCAACCATGTAATAGGCTCACTAGTTATAAGGAGAACAGCAGGTCTTTGGGGAGCTTGAAAAGGCTCCAATATCTAACTTGTCTTTTCCTAGCAAGGGATTAGCTAGCAAAAATGATGACCTCAGAGTCTGTGTTCCCTGGTTTCAGGCAAGGGGATGGTTCAGAGAGCCTTCTCATTGCAGCCTCATACCCAGCCCAGCGACACTCATGCTCATGATCTGCTGGCATGAACGTGGTGGCGTGCCATGACCTCCCCCTCTAGAGACACTCTCTGGGTGGATGGAAGGAATTAAGCCTGAAGAGAGATTTGGAGCATCATCACCTGTAAAACCACAGCTTCTCTTGGGATTTGTAGTCCAGTAGCTGCAACACTGCAAATAGCAACTTTTTTTTAGTCTAATACAGGCAAGGCTACTGCTTCCAAAAAAGATCAAGAATACTGGTATTTTTGTATAGAGATATAGAGATTTGGGAATGCCCATGTTGAGGAGTGCAGTGATGTCTTCTCATTTTAGAGACAAAGTACATGAAGTTTTTAGTTTCATCTGCACAGCTCAGGCAAACCAGTGCTGAAGTGGTGGGGCAGCAGCTAGTGTAGCAAAGAGCTGCTGTAATTGCTTTAAGAGTGGCGCCAGATCTGCAGAGGATGAAAAATTTTTGGAGTAGAAAAGAAAATTTTTTAAATGAGCTATTTCTGAAGGCCTGAAGACTGAGAGCTGCTTGCCGAAGTTGGGAGCAGGAGCTAACTGGGACATGGACAGGCAAAACAAAGCTGTAAATACAGAGGACTTCCCTACCACAAACTCTCCCTGCATTAATGTCAAGAAAGGCACAACTCAAGGACATTAAGACACAGAAAGCTATACTTTGCATGTTTCCATAGTATTCAAGGATTATCTATAATAGGATACGGCTTTATTCCTTTTCAGCTGCCCACGTAATGGGACATGCTACTCTCCTTTTACAGCTGAGGAACCCAAAACACACAGATGTTCAACCCTGTACTGCATTTCGCTCCACGATCTCCAATCTGCCTCCCAAAAAGTCTTCCTGCAGCTCTGCTGGGCTCCTAGAAATGCAAAAACATTTGGGCGAGTGCTGTAGCACCTGAAAGCCCACACCACCACACACTGACCTAAAGATGTCCCTGGTGGCACACGGGCAGTGGTGGAAGATCCAGCAGCTCACCAGAGCTCAGACCAATGCAGAAACAATTGTGCCCCTGGTCATCATCAAGCATTCCCCATGCTCAGGTCTCCAAGCCTGGTCTTGCAGGTCTCTGTGGCTGGGGGAGTCCAGACACACCTTCATGACAGAAACACAATCTTCCCACTGCAGAAACTGGAACATAAAGTGAAATACAGCACTGCCCAGCGAGGAGCTATCCTATCCTTAGAACTCTTTGAGATTTTATAGGATTGTTCCTGAAACTGTATGTTTTATATATGCTATAATGCAGCACACCAGCCGACATGTCAGGAGGAATTTCTGAACTGGTATAAATTATCCCTCACACCCACAGATCATTTCTTTGGCAGGCTTGGACAATTTGCTTATTAAGTACCGGCTAAAAACTTATTTAATTTTTCCCTTCAAAAGCTATTTTTCAGTTAATACTGTGAGTAAGTTTTTTTTTTTTTATTATTCTTTTCCATAGAACAAGTATTTTACTTAAGATTCCTTGAAGCTTGAGTCTCAGGCACCAAAGCTAGATACTTGACTGTACTTTTGGATTTCAACCTCAGGTGGCATGAGAAACTGAGAAGCATGGGAAAGATGATGTTTTTGATTAGATCTATTTTTTTTTAAGAAAGAAGCGACAGGTGAGGAAGGAGGGGTGGAGGCGTTGCCCTCTACATCAAGAAATGGATAGATTGTGAAGAGCTGTCTCTGAAGGATATCCACGAGCAGGTTGAAACCTTATGGGTAATAATTAGAGACCAAGACAACAAAGGAAACTTTGTGGTTGGTGTTCACTAGAGGCTGCCCAATCAAGGGGAGCGTTCTGACAAAGCCTTCTTACTCCAGATACAGGAGGCAACGTGCTCACAGGCTCTCGTCCTGCTGGGGGACTTCAACCACCCCAACAGCTGCTGGAAAAGTAGCACAGTGAGCTGTAGGTAATCCAGGAGGCTCCCGGAGTGCATTGAAGAAAATTTCTTAAGCCAGGTAACAGACAGCGCTACCAGAGGGGATGTGATACTGGACCAGCTGGTCACCAACACAAGTGAGCTAATCGGTGATGTCAAGATTGGAGGCAGACTGGGCAGCAGTGATCATGCACTGGTGGAGTTCGCAGACCTGAGGGGTATGGGTCAGGGCAAGAGTAGTCAGGACTCTGGATTTTAGGAAAGCAAACTTTCAGCTTTCAAGGAGTTAGTCAATATGACCCCCTGGGAAACTGCCCTCAGGGTCAAGGGATCAGAACAGAGCTGGCAGATCTTTAAGGACACTTTCCATAGAGCACAAGAGCTCTTGAACTCCAGGTGTAAGAAATCAAGAAAGGAGGACAAGCGACTGGCATGGCTGAGTCAAGACCTGCAGGTCAAACTAAAGGGCACGAAGGAAATGCAGAGGCAGTGGAAGCAGGGACGGGTATCCTGGGAGGAGTATAGGGACATTGCCCAGTTGTGTAGGGAGGGGTTCAGGAAGGCCAAGGCACCGCTGGAACTGAACTTGGCAAGGGATGCAAAGAATAATAAGAAGGGCTTCTACAGGTATGTCGGCCAGAAAAGGAAGGTCAAAGAAAGCGTACACCCCCAATGAACAAGACTGGCAAACTGGTAACAATAGACAAGGAAAAGGCTGAGGTATTCAACAACTTTTTGTCTCAGTCTTCGCTAGCAACCTCTCTTCCCATACTTCTCGAGTAGATGGACCGCAATACGGGGACTGGGGGGAGCAAAATTCCTCCCACTGTAAGACAAGATCAGGTCGGTGACCACCTCAGGAACCTGAACATACCCAAGTCTATGAGACCTGATGAGATGCATCCCAGAGTCCTGAGGGAATTGGCTGATGTAGCTGCCATGCCACTCTCCACAACTGAAAAGTCATGGCAGTCAGGTGAAGTCCCCAGTGACTGGAAAAAGGGAAACATTGCACCCCTTTTTAAAAAGGGTAGAAAGGAGGACACTGGAACTACCAACCTGACAGCCGCACCTCTGCCTGGGAAGATCATGGAACAGATCCTCCTAGAAGTTGTGCTAAGGCACATGGAGGACAGGGAGGTGATTTGAGACAGACAGCATGACTTCATCAAGTGCAAGCCCTGCCTGACCAACCTAGTGGCCTTCTATGATGGAGTGACTACATCAGCAGACAAGGGGAGAGCTATAGCTGTTGTCTGTCTGGACTTCTGTAAGGCCTTTGACACGGTCGTATCCCCCCCATCCTTCTCTCTAAATCAGAGAGATATGTATTTGATGCACGGATTGTTCGGTGGATGAGGAACTGGTTGGATGGTTGCATCCAGAGGATGGTGGTCAACAGCTCAATATCCAGATGGAGATCAGTGACAAGTAGTGTCCCTTAGGGGTCCATAACGGGACCAGTACTGTTTAATATCTTCATCAATGACAGAGATAGTGGGATTGAGTGCATCCTCAGCAAGTTTACAGATGACACCAAGCTGAGTGGTGGGGTTGACATGCTTGAGGGACCGGATGCTACCCAGAAAGACCCGGAGAAGCTCAAGAAGTGGGTCCATGTGAACCTCATGTTGTTCAACAAGGCTAGGTGTAATGTTCTCCACCTGGCTTGTGTCAATCTCTGGTATTAATACAGTGAGGATTGAGGGATTGAAAGCATTCTTGTGGAGAAGGACTTGGGGGTACTGGTGGATGAAAAGCTGGACATGAGCTGCAATGTGTGCTTGCAGCCCCAAAAGCCAACCATATCCTGACATCGCCTGAAGGTTGAGGGAGGTGATTCTGCCCCTCTGTTCTGCTCTGGTGGGACTCCACCTGGAGTGCTGTGTTCAGCTCTGGAGTCCTAAGTATAGGAAAGACATGGACCTGTTGTAGTAGATTCAGAGGAGGCCACAAAAATGATCAGAAGGGTGGAACCCTTCCCCTATGAAGAAAGGCTGAGATAATTGGTGTTGTTCAGCCTGGAGAAGGGTCCAGGGAGACCTTATTGCAGCCTTTCAATACTTAAAGGGGGCTCATAAGAAAGATGGGGAAAGACTTTTTAGTAAGGCCTGTTGTGACAGAACAAGGGGTAATGGTTTCAAAGTGAAAAAGGACAGATTCAGACGAGATATAAGGAATAAATTTTGTAGAGCAATGGTGGTGAAACACTGGAACAGGTTGCCCAGGGAAGTGATAGATGCCCCCTCCCTGGAAACATTCAAGGTCGGGTTGGAGGGGCTCTGCAACCAGATCTCGTTGAAGATGTCCCTGCTTATTGCAGGGGGGTTGGACTAGATGACCCTTTAAAGATCCCTTCCAACCCAAACCATTCTATGATTCTATGATGCCAGAAGGTCTATGTATCATATGCCACGACAACTTGCTTTCTGGGTTCAGCAAAGAGAAAGGCAGCAGAAGCAGATGCCCATGGACTGCAGATGGCACTGGGGAAGCACAGGGCTGGCATCAAATACCTGCTGAAAATGAGAAATGGGAAGGTACAAAGCTTATGGGTTTTGTGTTCATTATGGGCCCAGCCCTGGGCAAGGCTGACATGCACTAGTAAGTGTTAAAAGAACTTGCATCATGCTATACAAAGTGTACATGCTGTTATGGCCATGTGCAAGTCAGAAATTAAACTGAGAAACTAATAAATCTGAGTGTACCTGCTCTGTGTCTGCACAGACAAACTCCCCTTCAGGGCCCTACCAGCACACCTGAACTTTAATAACTCAGTGATGTTCTGCTGAGCACAGGCTTCCAGTTGTGGCAGTGACCTTTCTACCATGCTAGAAAACTCCTAGCTAACCATTAAGCTCCATTAAGGCTGGTTTTCTCAGGACGGACGTTAACTGTCCCTTTCCAGTCCCAGGTCAAGGCAGGAATTAGCCATGAACCCCCAGGGACTTGTGAGCCCTGGGATGTTCTGTCTGCACAGACCTGCCCGGACTGCCAGGACTGGTATTTGCCACCCCATAACACACCCAGGATGCACAGCAATGGAGAGGGTATGAGTGAGAAGCATGTGGACAAAGGCATCATTACCTTTGGCATTTTCTAAAAAACTCAGGGAATGTCCACAGTTAAAGCCATACAGCAATCTCAGAGAGCGTTGCTCATTTATCACCCAAATCAATAACATCTTTTTTTCTAAGTCAGAAATAAATTACTGTTAGGTTTTTTCCTTCCCATATCAGAATAAGGGCTGTTGAGGAGAATTTGTGGGGTGATCTGGTGATCCTCCTCGACAAAAGTATACGGCTGACTTTCATGTATTGCTATCACAAGTGGCTAAGTGGCCAGGAATGAATGTTGAGGATGTTTATTAAAGATCACTTAAGTCTGAAAACTGTCTTAAAGCTGGTGAATCTGATCTTTGGTTCTACAACTTGGATATGAATTGGGGAAAGTCTATCAGCTGCATTGCAGCTGCTGTGACTTCTCTCTGAGTTACTCCACCGCCACCACTGAAGTGCTTTGCTCCAGGAAAAGCACCAACTGGGCAGCAGTAAATAAAAGATGGGCACTCCCTGCCCAGACCTAGTTTCTTGTAGGTCAATTCTTTGTCGATAATGACATGACAGGAGGTGCTCATATTTGGTCACCTCACACCCTGCGATAACATCTGGACCAGAACACCAATCCAGCCTGCACCTATACCAAAGCACAGTCTCTTCCATGGTTTAACTGCTGCAAAACAGTGCTGGGAAGGAGGTGGTGGGAGTGGGGCAGAGGGAATGAGGCATTTCTAACTGGTTTGAAGCATATCTAGGGATGAGGCACCACAAATCTGGATTTGAATTTAATTTTTGACTAAAACTATTCCCATGCTCAGTTTTTAAAAAAATCTTTATGTTGTCTACAGCCAGCTTTCACCAGAGTCTCAGTCTAAGTAAAAACCTATCAGAAAATGGTTTGAGGGAAGATCTTGACCAGTCTTACAGAAAGTCATTCAAAGCAAGTCCTTAGATTTGACAGCTGAAACAACAAAATTCTTATTTGGAAAATCTTACTGTATCTTTCAGATTAAATCAGTACAGAAGAGGGAGATAACCTCTACCCACATAATCTATGTGTTTTACAAAACACTGATGTTTATTTTTAAAACAACTGCCTACCTATAGTGAATATTCTCTATAAACACAGGACTTCCAAGAATATTTGCACACTTTTCTTTTGCAAATGTCAAGATCACTAAGGGATTAACTGTAATATTTTATAATTACAATATTTTTGCTTCTGAGCAGTTCATTAAAAAACCCTTACACCACAGGAATTTTACGTTGTTTTTTTTTTTTTTCCCAGATTGTGCAATCAAACACAGCCAAACCAATTATCTATAATTCTCAAATGACAAACATGCAGACAACAATATTTGCAGCAATGTAAAGAAAGCACCAAATTTCTTTGTAATGCAACAGAAAAACAGTATTTTAAGTGCTTTGACTAGAAGTTGTAACTCTCAGTGTGACAATACATCAGGTGTCATTGCAAGGTTAGGTCCACTGAATGAAGCTGAACCATATTCAATCTCTGTATGTCCTTATGTCACTACTTGGGACTACTGCAGCACAAAGGCAGACTACAATGTGCTCAATTTGTCCTTCAACTTCTTCATAAAGCACCAAGAACAGACCCAGTAAGGCACAGACATACCATGAGATTTATGGAGGAGTTGGGAGAAGCTCCTGAGCCTTCTCTTGGGAATACACTTGGAGGACAAAAGTGGCAGCAGAAGAATAGTCCCCTAGGGAGGCACGTGGACAATGAAACAGCCTGTAGCAATGAACCTGAGTTGCAACAATGGCACGTCGTCACAAATTGGTATGACTTCATGGTTCACTACAGTCTGGGGGAGGAGTGGCTGGAAAGCAGCCTGGAGGAAAAAGACCCAGGGGTGTTGGTTGACAGACACCTGAATATGAGCTGGCAGTGTGCCCGGGTGGCCAGTAGCATCCTGGCTTGTATCAGAAATAGCGTGGCCAGCGGAACCAGAGAAGTGACTGTTCCCCTGTACTCGGTCCTCGTGAAGCTGCACCTCAAATACTGTGTTCAGTTTTGGGCCCATCACTGCAAGACAGACACTGAGGTGTTGGAGCATGTCCAAAGGGCAACGAAGCTGGTGAAGGGTCTGGAGAAAAAGTCTTATGAAGAGCTGCTGAGGGAACTGGGGTTGTTTAGCCTGGAGAAAAGCAGGCTGAGGGAAGACCTTACTGCTCTCTACAACTACCTGAAAGGAGGTTATAGTGAGGTGGGTGTTGGTATCCTCTCCATGTAACAAGTGATAGGATGAGAGGAAATGGCCTCAAGTTATGCCAAGGTAAGTTTAGATTGGACATTAGGAAAAATTTCTTCATCAAAAGGGTTGTCAAGCACTGGAACATGCTGCCCAGGGAAGTGGTGGAGTCACCATCCCTGGAGATACTTAAAAGACATGTATATGTGGCACTTAGGGACCTGGTTTAGTGGTGGGCTTGGCAGTGCTAGGTTAACGGTTGGGCTTGATGATCTTAAAGGTCTTTTCCATCTTAAATGATTCTAGGATTCTATGACTGAGATGAAGGATCTATCCATGATCAACTTGGGTCTCTGGAAATCTCCAATGTCAATGCAGCTCTCCAGCTACTTCAAGTTGAATACTGCTGAGCTGACAAGTGCAGTATATAGTTATGCAGAAACATCATGTGTACCCAATAACATAATCACATTCCTATGTAAAGAGGCTCTCCACAGTGGGCTCGGCAGGCACACTTTATAGTCCTTTCATACATGCAAAATAAGGATCTGAACGGCTGATATGCAGTGAAGCCTGAAATGTGAAAATAGCACATGGAAAGTTCAATATGCAATTAACCATAGAAGCAACACTGCCTCAGTTTTTAGGAGGATTTATAATGATGCCTGAGCAGATTTAATAGTATGGAAAAGACAGCAACTGGCAATGTCTTTCAGAGAAGCAGAACAAACAGGTGTATTTATACAAGTCACATACATGTGACAAAAACAGTAAGTGATAAATAAATGATTAAGACTGTCAAGATTTTCAAAAATTGACTACAATTTTGAGGATATTTGGGGTAATTAAGTTGTAATAGAGGCCTCTTTTTCAGATTGTGCTGAGTAGCCTTCCTCTGACAGCAATGTCACTGTGTGGTATCTCAAATCGGGCACCCAAGAACTGTGACAGCCTCAGTGACAATGTTTTTTGAAGCCAGTCACCAGAAGAAAGAGTTGTTCAGAGGGCAATTGTCTCAGGCCACACAAATTCTCAGCTCTAGGTTTGCTGGGACCTAGATTGCCCCTCTGCCCATTTCTGAGACCTGAGTGCAGCCTGAGCTTACCCAGCTTCAAGTTAGGTGGGGGCACATTGTATTAATTTTTAAGAAAGTCCTTTCAGGACTGTTCCATTCCTTCGTTAGCAGAAGAACTATGAACTGCGTGGGAAAGGACAGTTAAAACCCTGTCCTCACCAACTATTTGATCATTTCTAAAACAGTGGAAAAAAATACACATGCAGCATAGAAAAGATCAAAAAGGTGAAGAGCCTCAGGGTGAGAGAAAATTGCGGAAAAGCTTCTGGTTTTGAGTCGTGATAGAAAGACTGACAGCTTCAAACTTTGTGAGGTAATCCAGATTAATCCCTGTTCATCTTCTTTCTTCATTTTCTTCCCTTCCTTCATCTCTCTCAACCCACTACCTTCCTCTCTAGCATAGCTCAAGCCTCAAATTCATCCTTTACTTCAAATTCTCACACATTTGAGTTTATTTCACTATTCTGAATGGAAGCAAATGAATTTTATTTTCATGGTTTACTCTCCCAATGCCTTCTGCATGGTCTGATACATTAATTCAGATAATCATTCTGTGCACTTTTTGCATTAATTCTCAACTGACTGACCCTCTTCATGTGTAATTATTACCATGAAGGTTTTGAATATCATTAAACTCTTCTCACCAACTGCATTAACTTTAAAAGGTAATTTGATTAATTCTGCAAGCCACTGGTAGATGGAGATTTAACGCCTCATGGAATTTCTGCATTATCAGTATTTTGCAGCAACTAGATCTGAAAGATAAACGAAATCCTTGGAGACCAGATGAAAAAGGTTGGTTGTTTTTGTGAAAGATTTTAAGTAATTTCGTTAAGCTTTAAAAACAGTGTTCTAAATTGTTTTTCCCCGAATTACAAACAGATCATTCCTCTGCATTCCCCTGCAGTACTGATTTAATAACTTTTCATTTCTGTGAAACGCATGTATTTCCAGAGCTCAGCCAAAGGTTCTTCACTTGGGAAAACACAATGACTGTGAGGCAGCAAAAGTTATCAACTGATAAATTGTAGAACAATATAGCCTGCCAAAATAGTCAACATGTAAAGACTTCACCTAACTTCAAAACTTCTTGGAGACCAAATTGGCATGCTAATGCATTTTCAGTGACTGATGCCACATATAGTCGATACTAGTGTGTTTATACAGAAGTGCTGGAGGACGGTAATGGTGTAAAAGACATTGCATAGCGTTACTGAGCAGAAATGTGCTGCATTAATGACCCAGTGTAAGGAATTGCAGATAATAATTCTCAAGCAGAGATTTCCAACTTCTCCTCCTTAGGCACGTCTGAGGGCTGTACTGGCAACCAGCTCTTTTCTGTGTGTATTACTTCAAGGGTAGCAGAAAGCAATATTCATTAAAATTTCATAAATGCTAATAAAGGCTCAAATTACAGATTAGAGTAGGGAATTAGGGCTACATGCTTCCTTGCATGGCATAAATTGAAGGGCAGTGAAAACAGAAATGCCCCAAGGAACAGGCATTAATGGAGAGGCAGCATCTGTAGAAACCATCCTTCTGACCCATGCCAGAGCACATCAGCTGCAAAGAAAAACTACAGTGAGGCAGAGCTGCTGGAGAAAGGATGAGTTGAAGGGATGGCTGCTCCACAGGGGAGTGCAAATTTATCCCAATTTTCATTCTATAAGAGAGAAAAACCCATTCTCTACTGTGACAGATGCTAATGAGGAGACTTGTAAACAGGGCAAGCTGGTGCTGGGCAGTAGCAGTGGCCACTGCAGGAGCAGAAGCGTCTGGTCAGCCCCCAGAAAAATCTTCCTAACTATGCATGCATATAAGGATTTCTGCAAGGGCTGGAAGGTGCTCCCTTGCCATGCTCCCATCCCTCTGCCATCACCCTTTCCTACAGCAGGGTGGCACGGAGCAGGCTGTTGAATGGCTGTAGATCTATCTTGGCATGCAGCTGGTTATGGAGGCATTGTTTGTTTTTTTTTTTACTTTAGAGAATCCATCAGAATCTGAGTTTGTTTTTTAAGGCTGTAAATCTTGTGGGTGCAAATATCCTCTTCAGTATGTCAGCCAGCTGCAACATGCACATGCTCAGCAGGCTGGAAGACACTGAGGAACATGCTGCTGTTGTACTTATTTTATATGAAGTCTCTGGCTACTAATTACAGTGACCTCCAATGACCTTTTAAACTGAAGCATCTAATTAATGTGAGTTATGGAAACAATACTTTAAGCTACATCAGTAAAAATAAACCAAACTGCTGGGGCATGGGCAGACGCGCTGGCCCTTTATTTTCTATAATTTTTCACTGTTAGTTCAAATCCTGGCATGGTTTTGGCATGACCATCTGTTTTTCTCTCATACAACACTTAGGAATGGCTCAGGGCTTAGCATGTCAACACCAGTTCAGGTACGCTGTTGGATGTAGTCTCACAGATTAGCTATGTTTGTAAATCAGCTCCAGCCAGTTGGCCCCATGGCCACAGAATCCTTGCCTCATCTGAGTTACCAAGAGAGATCCAGTGATTGGAGCATGCAATAAAGGGAAAGGGTGATCACATTTGAGGGGACAATGACTTCAGAAAGATCTTCCCAGTCTGTGCTTCATGATTGTGCAGTGTGGTATCTCAAATGAATGAAATTCTTTCATTGGGCTGTCTCTGCAAGAACACAATTGCTTTCCTTTTCCCCCAGAGTTGCTTTTTTGGCCTGGCAGAGTTTGTGGTTTTGCCAGTAAATTGCAGTATGCTTCACAGAATTAAGGTTCTAGGGAAGAACTACTGGGCAGCTTTAAATACCACATCTGTAGTTGCATTTGAACTACATGCTGAAGACCCCAACTAGGACTGCAGAGAAAACAGGAGAAAAACAAAAGGCTTGGAGAAATGAAGTGGTCTGAGGTCTAGTAACAAGTACGTATTTGAGTCTTTCATGGCACAGGTAGCAGAAAAAGATCACGATACTATCAAGCATGGTGATACTATTAAACACACAAGACAAGGCATTGATTTTTCAGAGGGCTGTAGTTTGGTTGGTCTTCCTCTCTCCCCATGTCAGGGACCTGAACGCATCCCCTTCTCCCCTGGGGTTTGGTTGCTTGGGCTCAAAGCAAGGTTTGAAAACTGTAAGTGTCCAGCTTCAAAGAGAGCTGGGGGAAGCCCTAGCACAGGTCCCTCCACTTTGTTCAGGAGCCACATCTAAGCTGGGGCTCCCACCCTTGGTCTGTCCCAGCTATGCTGCAGGAGAGCGTGCACCCTGTCTCACAGATCGACTGGGTACAACAGAGGGAATGCTCCTGTGCTGCTGAGACTGATGACAATGTGGTCCTGAAGGGCATGAAAAAGGTGCACAGGGAATGATTTTTTCCTGTTTCTAGTAACACAGCAACTATGAAGAATACAGTGAAATTGTCAAGTAGGTTTATAGCAAATGAAAGGAATGACTTTTTTTCCCCTACAAAATGAGTAACTGAACTGTGAATGAAACACTGCAGAATGCTGTAGAAAATAAATATATGAATTAGAAAATGGGCTAGACAAATCAATTTACAGGGAAGATTACAGGGGATAAATTCATACCCATATACCAGGCAGCTGGATTACATGATTGTTGTAGGTCTCTTCCAACTGAACTATTCTATTCTAGTCTAGTCTTAATCTAGTCTAACCTAGCCTAGTCTAAGTTTTTTAATTGTTTTTTTTTGCAACAGAACTGGGTGGGAGAACTCAGGCAAAAATCTAGTTGTTATATCTATGTTGAACAATTATTCAGTAATAACAGGGATTCATGGACACAATTTATCATGTTAGTTCTTTGGGATAGTAAGTAAAATTTCTTCCTCCAAAACTAGCACATTTCCATATGCGCTGTGGTTTATCTAGGAAAAAGTCCTGGGGGAGCAAGTGCCAATCACCTGGCAGAGCACAAGGTAGTGGGGCTGATCAAATGCTGAGATGCTTGCCCTGGGGGTCTGCAATGTGAAGGTCCCACTCCAGCAAACAGGACCCACACTAAAAGCTTTGACGGTGCAAGTTCAGTAAGATCCTGAGCTTTCTGTGCACTCACTAGCTGGCCACAGAAACAGCTTCAACTCCACCCTTAGATACCGTTCAAATTGCTCTTGCAGATGCTATCTCTACAAGTTGTAGAGCCCATTAAACATCTGTTAATGAGCCCTACTGTTAGATCAATACAGACAAATTGATCTACAGAAATAAGTCAGGATTCCTCAGCAGTCAGCCTGGGTTTGTTCTCAGCTCAGAGGTAGCATGCATTTGTTCTGCCCCATTCCAAAAAAGAGACTGCCTTCTTCAAACTGTGCTCAGTATTGACTTAAATGTATAGACACGCCAGTTGCCATAAAGCAGTGTATTAAAATGCATAATCATACTTCATTTATTGTGTGTACCTCACTATCTAAGCTACATGGTGTTATTTCTACTTCCTGACTGGACCAGTTTAAATAGTGAAATAATAGATAATGGATAAAAAACTTCAGAGACAATTTTTTTGATAAATAATACTGCTTTGTTTGATAAAACATATTTTTAATTAATATGTTTTAGGTCATTAATTTTCTTTGTCAGTGCAGTGAAATGGACCTAAGTCTTTTCCAGGACTTCTATTATTCTGTAACATATTCCTGTATCAATCAAGTCTCGGAAATAACAATGTGTCAGACATTTATAGACAAAAATATCTACAGCAAATTTGCACAAATAGAACATCATTATCTTAATTAAATGTCAGTGTTGTTTGAAATCTCTAATTTTTTATTATGTACACACTGTGAGCTATGTAGCATTCCTACTGGATATACATCTTATAAAGAAACATGATGGTCTTGAGTTCTCCTGAAAAACTCTGGATGATATTTGTAAAATCTGATTTATCAATAAATATATTCACAAGCGGAAACAATAAGGTCTTATCTCCAGTGCCAATCAGTCTCCTTTTTTGCCAATTCAATTGCATACATGCATATATACTTCTTTTCACAAGCTTCAACTGCAGTGGCACTCAAATTACGCTGCAACAATGACTTCCCTTGAACACAGAAGGAAAGAAAATGTAAGAAGTTCAAAATGAAACAGCAAAATTCTGGTTCCCATATACATTTCATAAGGGTTTGTATTACGAATGGGCAGGTGTGTGACAGCAGGAGGACAGAGAAGAAAGGCAGCCTGCAGAAGACACCACAGTGGTGGCCGTCCTGCTGTCACAGGTCTGGTGGGACCCACGGTGACATCGCAGAGCCCATCCTGCGGCTACTCCCCTTCTCACAGCACATGCCTCCTCTCCTGTAGTCACCTCTTTATCTCTTTCCAGTAAATCAGAAGAGAGATTTTTCAATTCACCTGTCATTACTTTTGCATTTCTAAAGCCCTTACTGCTGACTGGATTACCTCAACGCACATCACATAAATTAACCATGCATCAGTTTCTCCGCAGCCACCATACGGTGCAGGTTAGAAAAGGTGGTTTATAATTCTCTCCACAGCCTTGGCATCAGCTGACTGGCAATGAATCCTTCCCTTAAAATCTCTTTGAGTATTTTTTTTTTTTTATGTTTTACCATGAGCTATGGGTGCTGCAATACTGTATTTATATAACTTTAAAACATTTGAGTGTGAAATTCACAACAGATGGCTTTTTGTAATGGAAGATAAATGAGCAAGACCTGATTTTAATATTATGTGTCAAATATACATACGGGAACGACTAGGCAATGGTAATATCATACAACCCATAATATTTTTTAATGTATTTTGTGAACACTTTGCAGAAAATACCAAAATCCAAGCTAACATATACTTAAGGGATGCAAAACTGACACTAAAAATTCCTTTCAAAAATTTGTGTCCAGATGGGAGAGGAAAATAAACCAGGTTCCTGAGGTATGATTCTCTCTCTAATCTCCCTTAAAGTGGAAGCAATCCAATCTAAAGTAAGAGTTTTTAAGTGGGTTTGGATACAAAGGAGACACATGTAACTGCTGAGAGCCAGAAACAGGAAAATGAGCAAAATGTTGGTAACAAAGTGTTTATGCAGCAACTGCACTGTGCTGCAAAGCAAGCACAGGTCTTAATTAGCAAAACATCTTCATCCATGGACAACACTTTAAAATTTGTGAAATTATTTACAAATAACTGAAATATTCAGAATATGCTGTTTGTCGAGATCCATTTTTCAACCTGTTGGGTTTGAAAGTTCTTGTACTGTAAGAGGCAAGGAGATATTTGTTGCACTTCACTATCAATGCCCATGAAAGTACGGTATGGATACAAACACCCTTCATCATTAGGCATTCAGAAAACAAGAGCTTCAAGTCATCTGCATAAGATCTTATCAAGGGAGTCACTGGGACTGACTAGATCCCAAAATATTTTTATCACTGATCTAACTCATACAAAAACCCTGTGGAAATATATGCAGCAAGTTCCCTCAGGTAAGGATTTGGGTTCATTAAGGGATGCCTGGATTTAGACATCATCTTATGTAAAACATAAGTGGCTCCATTTACCTCTGCTGGGATGGCTGATTCTCTCCATTCCACTTGAACACTCATAAGCTTTTTAATCTTAATTGCAGAGGTAAATTTTGATGGGCCAACAATCCCTAAAAGCTTTTAATTTATACCATAGTAAAGAATGCTATGAAGCTTAACCTGTCTTTCTGAACATTAGATATATATACAAACTGGTAAAAAATACAAGGAAAATGAAGAAAATACAATGACCATGGAGAAAGTTTGTTCCAAACATAACCCAGCTAACAGAAGAAGATGGAGCGAAGGTGATGGAGAAGACATGTGATGATAGACATGTGGGTGTTGCACTCTCTCACACCTATCTCTTCATATTTTTGTTCCTTTGTATATCATGCTTCACAAAATATGGCACTTTCTTACTTGAGAGCACTACTTTTTTTTCCAAGAAACTTAAGAAAAGGGTTGCCTCTGGTTTTGTTCTGCATCTTGTCATCTTCTGTTGTGGTTATAAGTAAACTACCGATATTTCTTAATCCAATGGCTAATTTAATAACTGTTGTCCCTTCATACTTAGAAGCAGGACAGCAAAGGTACAGTTTCCTGATTCCAAATCTGTGGGCCTCAGAGGATAATGGAATTACCTAAAAATCTGTAGCTTTTCAAAGACAAATGTATTGCATTTTGTCAGCATTTTGCCAGCTTTTTCAATGTATTGACACCAAACTTATTTTCCTTAATGAAGTCCTTGCCAAGATGGAAATCAGTATTCAGCACTAAGAAAAGCACAACAGCTTGCTGAGTCTCCTGACAATAAAGGAAAGCACAGAAGTCGTATTTTTATTAGTTGTATCTTTACGACGGCATTTAAATACACAGGTGAATTCCCAGTATATAAACAAGTATTTATTACTAACACAATAAAATATTTATAGCATTGAAAAGTCATTCAAGAACCTGGAAAATAACTTAAGCTTCAATATCAGGGAGCTTGTAAATGAATGCATAAATAGAAAAATTATGCCTTAATTTAAATGCATTCCTAATTTATATGTTCTGCCATTTTTAAAGCACTTTAAGAAGTTAATTGAAAGCACAGAATATTTTAATAATTTAAAAAAGCTTCCTGATTAATTTATAGGATTGATCTCTTAATTTTTGTTGTAAACCTTGCACAGGTGAGCTGCTCCACAAATTATTTCAGATTGCTCACAAATGTTTTCTTGGCTGGCAAAGTTTAACAAAGCTAAAGATCAAATAGATACCTTGGATCAGATACGGAACATGAGCAGCTTGTGTTAAAAGTCATGTAATCTTTGTTATCCTGGTGTTTTTGCAAGATGAGCAGAATTTCAAATATGCCCATTTTGAAGATTACTCAATAGGAAAATAGCTGGGTTTTGCACTCTAGCAAAAACTTCCTACACATACCTAGTCAGTGGTGGTTGCCACTGAATATTCTTGCTGCAGGATGAAATTTTTGAAAAAATAAAGAGGCTGACACAGGTAGACATTTCAGATATCTTATATATTTAAGCACAACATTAGCTAAAGGAATTTATCACATCATCTTCTGAAAATAAGGCCAAACTGGGAAGTCCTTGGAGAGGTCTCCCACTGAGGACATTCTCAGTTGCCATCAAGACAGCTGCAGAAACAAGGTAGGTGCTGGTGAAGTCCAGGACAACCCGTCTGGGGAAGGACCAAAGGAGAAAGCAATGGAAGGTGTTGGGATATGTTCTTGTGCCTGGACTGGTGGCACAGCACTGGGACGGTGATGGGGAAGGTGAAAACAGAGCTGCTGTTTACAGAAGCCCACCACAGCAAGAGAAGATGTTCAGTACAGGCACTGGGAGGGTAAGAGCAAGCCCTCTTTGTGCAGAGGAGGCAGCGGGAGCAGGCAGCACTAGCGAGTTTTCAGAGGGGTTAGGCAGGACCATTAGTGGATGGGGAAGGGGAGTAGGCAGGATGCTGGAGGTTTGCAAGGCGGTGGCTGGAGAAAGTGGCCAGGCTCATGTGCTCTCCCGAAGTCCTTTAGCAGATTTCTGAGGATGGGATAACATGTATCCTTTTTCTGCAGACGATGGCATTTCTTATGTTTATATTTTCACACTGGAGATGCCAGAGTGAAATGCTACTGAGCAGAAGCAAAACAGTATCACAGCCTTACAAGAACTAATCGGAGTTAGAAACCACAAAAGACAGCCTAGATATTCACCAATTTTGTGTGAGAGTGCCATTCACTGAAGCTGGTCAGTTGTGAGGGCTGATAAACACCATAGCTGGCCTTGGTGGGAAACTGCTCCCACAGCAATCTCATCCCACGTATGGTGGTGTTACTGATAGAGACATCTTGCTCACTCATAGGGGACCGCTAGCATCTCAGTTACAGGAGATAGCACAGAAAAACCACTTTTCACTGCAAGAGAAGCCACACTGCAAAATAGCTTTCTGTAGCCCTGAAAACCTACCTCAGGCTACTGCCAGGGTTAAGGACACATCTGTCCCATCTATGTCTCTTCTGCTGTCCATCCACACTCAGGGCTGGTGCAGAGGCACTAACACATCTTCAGGGATGCCTGATGCAGCCTGTGGGGGAGTGCAGCCTGGCTGACCTGCACACAGTTTCCTCTCTGAACCAGGGAGAGGCAAAGGCACAAAAGTTGTCCTGAAACCATTTTGCCCCAGCCACTCAGCCCACGCCAGCTCAATAGCACAGGCCAGGGAGGCCACTTTGGCCCTGGGACATGCCATCCCCTGAACCCTGCCCGGGCTGTGCCTGGAGAGCTTTGCTGCCAGCGGCTGGAGAACAGGGAGGGAATTGCATGGTACAGGCAGTACCCAGCTCACCTTCACCAGGCATGGGCTAGTGGCAGTGCCCAGCCGGCTTGCTCCTGGGTTTCCCCCTTGTTTATTAAATCTTCTATTGCTTTGTGCAAGCCATTTTCAGAAAACAGTGAAAACCTCCTGAAAGAGGGTACCAATGCCAACCTTGAAGGGCAATTCCTAGTCCTGTTGTCCTCCACAGGCTGAGCTACCTTGTCAGCATAGTGGAGACCGGCTCTGTCTGCAGTGCAGTAGGAACAGACTTTTACTGTAAAAATATTAGCAACATATATCTGCTGAGGAGAGAATGCTGTCAACACTATATATCATGCATGGGATCTTCACTGGGAAAGGCATTTTGATGAGGTTTACATAATTCTTTATACTCTGAATATTACCTGTTCAGAAAGGCTGACCATAATCTGAATTTTTTTCCTGGCTGATCTCCAACACAGCTTCTACTACTATGCTAAAGCAGCCCAGGTGGCGCTTGAGCATTTTGAAGGCTTTTAAAAGCAACTTGCCCTGTTCCCAGAGAAAAGCACCACCAGAGAGTGGTGCCAAGCTGAGGAAAGCCTCACGCTGGCTCACGAGAGGTCAAGAAATTGTTATGCACACTGTCTCCTGATGGTAAAGGAACAGATTTCTGTACTCAGATGCAAACAGAAAAAGCTGGATGGATCCCTCCAGCAAGCTTAACACCACTCTGCACTGGGACGGGAGGTTGGACAGCTGCAGAGAGCAAAAATTTTCAGTTTAAGGGAGAATTCAACAGGAGCCCACATGGATCTGGTGACATTTGGTTTCTTACCACATTCAATATAAGCCAGGTGGAGACGGGTGGTGGACCTCATTGTGGCTTAAGGCTGTTGCACCCAGGACTATGTTATCTCTTTGCACAGGGAGGGGAGACCTGGTCTGCTCCCCGGCACCAGGAGCAGCCAGCCAGCAAACGCCGCCAGGCAGTCTGCGGGGACACACAATTACACTCCCTGACACAAAGCTGAAGAAGTGATAATGAAAGAAGCTTGTGGCTTTTCAACTGTCTTTGAGGGATAAGAGCCAAGAACCATAATTTTTTCTGTATAGAGTGCCTGCGTTCAGAAGAATAATGCTGCAATCTTTCTTTGCTTTCAGCTCTGAGCTAATTAGCCCCTCTCCTCTACTCTTTGCAAGGGTCCTTTGCCACATATTTCATTAAAAAATGAGTTGGAGTAGTTTCTGCTGTGTCGGTTGGGAGTTTATCACCATATTTCTGTGAATCCCACAGAAAGGGAAACTTCAGAGGAACTGAAAATGTCCTGAGATTTCTGCACTCAAGACTCATATCAAAATGCCCCGCAGATGGGAAGGGCGACAGATCAAACCACCGCAACCAGAAGACGCAACTAAGGTTAGCAAACATGGTGAGGAAGTTGATCCAGAGAACATGTCGTCAACCGGAGCACAGAAGTGCAGAGTGTGACATCCTTTGGGGAGCAGATTTGATTCAGCCAGAAGGTGTGAAGGCAGGATGGCTGCAAATTCTTCTCTGGGCAGCTCCAAGAGGGTATCACAGACTGACAGGACTGCACTGGACTACTGAGCATTGTAGCAGGATGGCTGGGAAGAACTGAGAGTGCTGTACAGCTAGTGAATAACGAGGACATCTTGACCCTGGTCAGCCAGAAGCCTTGGGAGCAGCAAACAGGCATGTAGAAAAACAAGATAAGGATGCTGAGCTTTGTCTGAAGAAAACATGCAAGGCTATAGTTAACGGAAAACATCTGGCCATTTCTTAAACAGTGGAAAGTTTTCTGCCTTGATCTAAAAGTCTATAGAACATTGTGCTTGTGCTTGTAAGATTTAATTAACCAATAGGCTTAGGACAGCAGTAACTAACTTGTAGCCAATGAGTTGTCTGGTCTATTATGGACAAAGGGCAATGACTTCAGCAATGACTTCAGCCACGACTTGGACTTCAGCTTTGATTTCAACTCCGAACTCTCAACCTCTTACTTACACCCATCCAGAGTCCCATCTCAATCACCGTCAGAGCATGACAGTCGACACATTTCGAGGGTGTTGATACCACCAGTGCCCAGTGCTATGCTGATGCTTTGCATTTTTCCCACAGGTATGAGATCACCTTTTAACTGAGAATTAAATCTGGTGAACCCTGCCTCTGATCCCAAGAAAGAGTCCTTGGCAAGGACCTGTCCAGGCCAAGACATGTCCTGCGCAGCTCTGACACCAGCCAGAGAGAGACAATTACTATTCCTTGGTCCATTTCTCTCCATGTATTTCAAGGAGCTGTTGATTTAGACAACCAGATTCAGTTAAGCCCAAACCAGGCAAGGCAAATCTTTCCTTTTATCAGGACGTCTTAAAAAAATGTAACTTGACAGCAATAAGGCATTTGATGAATATATTATCTCACTGCTTTTTGTACTCCTCTGAATACATTCATTTGCTGTCTTGTCTTGTATTATACCTGGCTGACTTTATACCTCGTGTTTGTGCAGCATGCAGGCCTGCCGTGTGATTAGGGCTCCTCTGAACAACAGCAAAGCCCATAAATAATAACAGGCTGTGGCAGAAACACAGCGTTTTACCAGGGTAGAAATTACTGATCACTGGAAACATCTTTTTAGGTATGTTATAAAGCTGAGCTCTCTGCAGGCTGTGGGTGAACCTATATTAAGTGTAAACCTCTCTGTTGATGACTTTTTCCCTCCCCAGAAATACAGCATGATTAATTCTCTGCAGGCAGCTCAGAGGCCTTAAAACCACCTTTCAAAAGCTCCAAGGGACAGGACAGCAAGAGGCACGTTCACCCTTGCTATTACCTTGCTAGGTACAATGGGGACAGGCTTTGCTGTTGCAGCACATCCGTGGAGCTCTCCGCTTCTCCCACCACTGGGAGCCCTCCCACCTGGGCTGGATGGCAGTGCAAGAGCAAAGCAGACCTCTGGAGAGTGCAGCAGGATTTTGATGCTTCTCTTTACAGCTTTAATTTCTGTCTGAGCAATCAGGAGGGCCAGGCCAGCCTAGAGCTTTTCTTGTGATTTAAGACACTGTAATATACTTGTCATCGTTTGGGCTTAAATGCATCTCTGAAGTTATGCAACTGATCTTTACACTTCTAAAGTCAACTGGGAGCTAAAATCTTACAAAGTATGCCATATCCATTTGCATTAAAAAGAAATTATGCATGCTTTCAAGTCCACTTTTTGTTAGTGCAGAATTTATCAGTTGGCCTTATATGTACTATTTGTTTTTCTAGAGAAATAAACTTCATTTTTTTTACTTCTCAGAATATATCATTCTTTTTCTGTACTAACTCAGTAGCAGTTAGTAAGCTGAATGTTATCAGAAAGCTGAACATTATCTGAGCCTTGGAACAGTCCTGTAAAGCACTTTTTTCTTGGAAAAATGCTTTGATATTGAAGTCTGTGGTCAGAGGTAAAGTCTGACTACAGTAAAATACAGTGTAAAGTATACAGTAAAATGAAACTCAAGGAAAAGAGAAAAATAGGGTTCTTGGAAGGGAAAATATCTTAAACTATGAGTGTAAGTCACAGGAATGAGTGAACAGATGGAAAAAAAAAGCCTACCAAAAGCCTTGAAAAGGACAATGTTTTCCTTCCGTTTCCACCCTGCACAAATCAATTTATTGCAGCTGGGTTGTTCAAGTGTTAGATTTGCCCTGGAACATTTCTGACCCTGCTGGGCTGCCAATTTCACCGTCTTTTTGTCACACTCCTGCAGCAAACACATACACAAAGATTCAAAAGGATTTTTCATATTGCAAAAATACCAGACAAACCTACAGAAACAAGATTCAAGAATAATTGTAAGGCACGAGCTTCCTTCACCTAGCCCTTGACATCAACTGCATACTCCAACATAAATACCATCACTATTTGAGGAGCACCACCTTGCCTGTTTTTCTTTCCTGTGCTCCCTTCCAGCTCACTCTTTCCCAGCTCTTGCCTCTAGTGTTAAATCTCAAATTTTTGCCTCCCCATGGCAGCAAGTGCCCAGCGGGTTTGTGCAGTGGGGTATGACACAGCTGGGTGGCTTAAATGCTGATGTAGTGTGGTGCCATAGCAGTTGTTGAAGACAAAAAGCTACATGTCTCTAAATTTTTGCTTCAGCTGTTGGGATGCTCTGCCTACATAAAAGTTATCCACAAAGTTACAGGGTTTTCATTTTTTTTCTGGAAGGGAAGTCCAGGTTGTTTCCAGAAAATAATGCTACGGCCAATTGAATGGCTATAGGAAACAGAAACTCTCTGCAAGGATCAAATGGTCCCCAAAGCCTGAATGCCATTTTATTACCAGCACTCAGCAAGATGGAAATCAAGAGGAAAGTTTCATCTAAGTCTCATCGTAATTCAGTGATGTGGAACTTAAGTGTGCCTACAAAATTGACTTTTTACCTTTGCCTTTGCAAGGTCCTTCTTCAATTACCCAGTTCCCCTTATTTTCTTAACATTTTCCATTTGCTGCTCTGTCCTTTTTTCACCCTTTCATTTTCTTCCTGACTCCTGTGGACCTCTCCTCACAGTCCCATGGGAACTTAGGTTTCTATTCACTTTGAAGAAATATACATTTCAGACTGGTTTTGATGGGATAAATTCTGGATTGATTGACACCTGTGGAAAACTGCATAAAAGCAAAAAGGTTTCTTAAAAAAAAAAAATAGAGTGAGTAGGTACCAGCTATGATCCTCTGCCCTGTGAGCACAGATTATACCTGCCTAGTGAATTCCTTCATCCACTTGTACAGAGCTGCCTTCGCTCATTAAATTGGATCTGAATTCAGGGTGATTCTTTGTATAGAGACTTAATATAACAAAGGCCCTGCAAAGAAGCTGGCAAAGGACAAGGACATTACATGGAAATTTGATGGTAGTATCTGATACAATAGATGAAAAATTGGTTTCTCCATAAATGTGGTGCTGAACTAGAGGGAAAGTAACATCATCTTTCCTGATTTCAACCTCCTACAGATAAATTGTTCTCTGTTGCGCATTATGGTCCTCTCATCCTCCTCTCTTTAGAGCAAAGACAGTTTCCACAGAGAGAAGTGGCTCCTTGGGACAGAGGAAATATGTTTGAGTCTGTACAGTGCTAAGCATGTATCTGCTTGTGCCTCCTGTCTTTAGCAAGGCATTGCAGAGGAACTGGATATACATGACTCCAGGTTTTGGACTCAGTTGCCAGGATCAGGCACCCCAAATGGTAGGCACTGCAGCATTTACCTGGTAGATGCCTCCTTCTTTCCTGGATCTGGTCCAAAACCTTAATTACAGTTGATTCTTTCAGCATTGGAAAGTTTCTTCTAAGATTAAAATTTATCACTTACAAAAGTTCAGCCTTTAGAGAGTGATGATGTGCATTACTCTAATGCTGTGCACTTTTTTCGTGTTGCGGGAGTAATTAATGAGTGGCAGGCCTCTGAGTTTTGGCAACCAATCTACACGATTTCTAAGATGAATCATGCTCATGTGCAAAAGGTGAGAGACTGAATTTTCTGTTATTGGTCCCGTAAAGAATATGCCTTCACTGTGTCAAAAAATACCCAATTAAAAGCTTAAAATAAAAGTAGATCTTAAAATAAGCGTTAGGCCTGCCCATGGGTCAGTGCTGATGCTATTTCAAAGACGTTCCCTTCACGCTCCTCGTGCTGAGGAGTAGGGAGGTGGAGGCTGTAAACATGCCTTCAAAAGGGACAACCACAAGTGGCTCTCAGCCAGTGATATGATCTGGATGGTAGAGCACATCAGAAATCTGTCTTTCATCCAGGGAATCCTTCATGGCAGCAGCATGTGGAGACCACTGCAGGCATCCCCTCCTTTGGGCCGCAGTGGAGCTCCCTTGGGTCAAATCAATCCTCCTTTCACTGCTGCAAAGCAACATGGCCTCAATGGTGATGACAGTTGGTGGTTCATTCCTATCTTCCTGAAGATAAGAAATCTGGGACTAAGTCATCTACACTGGAAATTCTGGCAAATATGTGAATGTTTGGGTGTTTGGATTCAAGGGAGGCAGCATTATTTCCTATCACAGGAGAAAACCAGCCAAGACAAATGGGACCTGTGGGAAATCGTAGAAGCAGATGTATGCATGAAGGTGTAGTACAACCCTGCAGTCACTTCAGTCACATAGATTTTGTGTATTTGCTGGTTTGTACGTGAGATGGGCACCAAACTGCTCAATGCTGCCAAGGCTGAATCCAATCTGGACATGTTCCTGGCTCTAGGGAACCTGTGCATTAAAAACTCAGGTGTCAACAGACAGACCCATACAAAAAGATGAGACAGGACTAGAAAATTCACTCTTGGACCTAGGTACTGAGATTCTGCCTAAACTCCCTAAGCTGCCTATGTGTTTTACATGACTGTGGATCTACATGTAGCAAAGGTTATTACTTTAAGACACGCGCAAAGCGAGAGAAAAGAAGCTTCTGCCAGACAGAAAGGGCAGGGGACAGAGAGGACAAAGGGAGAGGATAAGGAACCAGCTCAAGATGATGATGTGTGTACGAGAGAGAACCCAGTGATCTGAAAAAGCTATAAGATGTACAAGTGGGACCTGGATATTGTAGAGCACTCCAGCCTAAGAGAAAAGAATGCATTAAGGAAATGGTGGAAGCAGATAAATGGTATTATGTCCAGATCTCTTATATTAGCTCAGGTAAAGGGTAAAGGCAAAGGTAAAGAGTAGGTTGGGTAAAACTGGTTTTACTCACAAAGCATGTTTTTCCCAAACGTACACCAACTGGAAAATAGTAGGTACATGGTTACTTGGAATATAAACTAATAACTGCTCTGTTGACTTGCAAAGACTGATGTCTTGCCAGAGACCAGCACTCCAAATATTCCTCACTGTCACATTTGCCAAAGATACAAAAATTTATAATGCAAAGATCAAAATACTTTTTCTAATAAAGGCTTGCTCTATCTCTCCCATGGTTCTGAATTTGTCTGCAAACCATGGTTTCCATTGCAGTTTTCTTCCACTATTTGTGAACGCAGTTTGGCTTGTAAAGTTGGCATGGCTATACTGTTGCAAAACATTTTTAAAGAATAAAGTTAGACTGATTAAAATCTCTGGCTTATCTCTACTGAGGGTTTGTTGGTTTGTTTGTTTTTTTTTTTTTTTTGCCTATCACTTTCGCCAGCCAAACTGAGTCACATTGGGAATTTGAAGCTGAAAATTAAATCCCATGCATAAGACCAAATACTTTTTGGATATCATTCCCCTCATGCAAATTGCCAGATTACATCACACTACTGCCCACTTCATCTGAATCTTGTTTCCATTAATGCTAAATACCAGATGTTTAAGGATGACTTACAAGATGGCCTGATGTTAGTTATGAGGTGATGCTTCTCCTGAGTAACTTTCCTCCTGGCACTGGAAATAAGTCCTGAAACTTGAGGATTTACAGTTTCCCAGCAGTTTGTTGCTAGTCTTAGCTTGTAAAGCCCTACTATTCCAAGTTTTATCCATATAAACATACCAGCTGGTTTTGGATCCTACTAAACTTTTGGCTTCAGTAATTTTTAATGGCATGAGAATGTCAATTCTCACTACTTACGGTGCAATAATGTATTTCCTAATTTCTCTTTTGAATCCTCTTCTTACAGGTTCATTGGTTCATTGACTGTCTTCCTACTTGCCTTTTCCTATTTTACACTTTTTATCGTGATGCCTACTCTTAAATAAATAACCCTTATCATCTTTAGTGCCTTCGTATGAGTTTTTCCTCCAATTGTCTTTGACAAGCAGATCTCCCAAAGGTTGTCAGGGACAATTTCTACTGGAGTAACTTACGCTTGGGCCATGAAGTGACTGCCCAATGGTCTGGCAAGGTGTACCACCATCTCTTTCAGAGGGTTTGTCCCCTAGAACCACAGATCATTTACTGAACCTGCATCATACTTGTGTTCACTAGGAATGGGAGTAGATCCATAGTTTCAGGCTGAATTAATCAGAGCACTAGCATGCCACTTTACATGCCCTCTGGAAAAAAACATGTAATTCTTTGTAGGAAAGCAAACCATGTTATTAGGTAGCTGGTTGCTTTTTTCTGTGTTATACACCACCAGTGATGTCTGGCGTTGTTTTATCAAATACTATCAACAGGCAATAATGAAAAAAGTATGAGAAGATCTTTCCTCAAATGAGAGCCAGTGGAAGGTATCGGTAGCTTTTAAGTGTTATACTTTCTTTTCCATTTGTTTGTTGGGCTTTTCTAAATTTTAAATGGGAGAAAGACATCTCTGGCAATACTTTTAGCAAATTTCATCATTTTTATTCTCAACAACAATAATGATGTGCTACACCAATTCTTTGAAGAATACAAAAGGTCAAGAAAAAGAGGAATGAGGATAATGTATCCAGGTGCTAGATATAATTTCAACTTCACAAGCAATGACTTTAAATTTTTGTAAGACTGGTAATTATACTCGAAACAATCTATTCCTGATTCTAGCATCATGTCTTTTCACATGGCAATAACCACTACAAAATGTGTCAAGGAAGGTTGATTACCATAACCAGAGCTTGTAGATAAAGAGCTGCAAATGCATGTTTTCCTTTGGCAAATTTTTACACAAAGGCAAACTAACTTTCTCAGAATGATTTTGCTGGTACCTGGTTCCTCATCCAGCCTTTATACAACATGCATTTTGTAGAGAACAAACTGTAGTTTCGTCTTTAATAGCTAATATATATAACACCCGGAATTTTAGTGCTGGGGTGAAGGAAGATTAGTTGCTCTAATAAAAAGTTTAAGACTTCTGAATTCTTTCAGAACAAATCATTTGAAATGTCTCCCTCAACTGGTATTTCTTCAAGACTTGCACTGTTCTTTGCATTTTCTGTTACCTCTCATGGTCCAGTTGCTCTTGAACTTTAGAAATTAATCTTTCCTTTTCAGCACTCTGTTTTCTTGCAACATCTTAATTACTCTGTTGGTCTAAACCAGGATTATTGAGGAGCCGGGGAAGGAGAAAGCTGTAGCTGAATCTGAGCACTAACTAATTGTCAAAATACTCTGGAATCCTTGGTAGGATTACTCTCTACAGTGTCTTCTTGCTGCTAAATGACAAACAAAATTTGCCATTTCAATACAGCATAAAATGTCCTTTCACTTTTAATAGATCTAAGGGAATATTTGACAAAGAAACCAGAAGGTTAATCCCAGTGAGGAAGTTGCTTTTTGAAGAACAAAGGCAAGAGTACGTTAGGTTTGTGGTGAGATTATCCTGAACTCCTAAAACCTTCTAGTGGGAGGACCACAACAGATCTAACTGTGACAGGTCTGTTTCCTGGAGAATTTTTTTTAGATCTTGAAGCAGAAATGTGTCTTTGAGGTGGTCAGAAAACACTCTCCAACTTCTGCAGTCCAGGAATCATGGTCCACACTAACTCAAAGCCAGAAGAAATGTCAGGGAAGGCAGTGAATGTTCGTACTAGCTAAAGAGACTTTAAAAAAGGCAGCCCAGGATGGATGTTTTGGGTGAAATTTTCAGTGTGGCAGTCACTCAATTTGGGAAGACTGGAGGATGAAATCATGGATTCATAGAGATCAGTGGGAGGGGTTGTCATTTGACTACAGTGGAGTCAGGGTTTCAGCAAACAGCTTTTTTTTCTAGGAAAAGCTGAGTCCCGACATACAGAGAGTTACCAGTGTGATGGTGCCTTACCAAGATGTGGGGTCAATCCCCCCACATCAACACCTGCATGATACTCGTGGCCAGGCATGCTGACTTTCTGGCACCCAGACTCTGGGCCATAAGGGGCACACCAAGATTTATGCCTTAAAATGCTTCACAAGATTCAGAAGGGGTTATAAAAGCACCACTACGATTTTATTTCAAACAATGGCTGTCACGAAGCCCTGATGACTTCCCTGTTTTTCTGATAACTTAGAACAGTGATGGATATAATACAGAAATCCAAATACCCATGCTTTTGCAATCACATTCAGCATATCTTCATGACTACTTTTATCTCCTAGAATGTAATAAGTGCATTTTCAACAGTATTTTTTAGCTGTTTTGATTCAGTGACATTTTACTATTAGTAATTTTGTAGGACTTCAGGCTAAGTTTGTATATATTCCTGGATGATTTTACTGTTGATTAATCTGAGGAACACTGTCACAAGGCATGCTGTACCTGTTCTCCTAGTTCAGTTATTCTTCTGGTGGGATCTCAGTGCTCGAACATATCCATCTCCAGAGTACTTTAGTATCTGTACCTGTATGTGCAGATTGTCCTTCCCTCTGTTAACACTTTCACCATGTTTTCCTTTGTAAATTCCTCATACAAAAGAATTACAGAATTTTTTCCCATGTTTTTTCCCAGGACTGCTCTTCTTAGTCCTCAAGTGCTTGATGCCCTCTATTTGTGCTTCATGGCAATCACTTCCAGATCCTTTGTTCATTTTCCAGGATCTGCTCCATACCACTGTGCTATTCAATCTGTTTCATGACAGCACTTGCCAGATGATATTGCCAGAGTAAATTCTGGGATAACACCTAGTTCTTACAGTTTTTCCTGCCTCTGTTTTTTTACCCATGTATAAACCGAAACACTAGTTTCTGGCTATGTTTAAGAGCTCAGATAAAGGAGCATGGACTACACAGCACACTGAATACAGACTCCAAATGCACACTTGTGACATACTCAGTTCATATGTTTTACACGGTTGCACCAGTGCAAGCCACAGATTGTTCCTTGGTAAGTTTGAATTATCTCCATTTCCCTGTTGCTAAGCTTGAGACAATCCCTCCTCCTATAGAAAGAGGAAGCAAAATGTGTGAACTGCAGCCTCAGTATATTATTTTGCATTAATAAACAACCTACCAAATACTCTTCCTTCCCAACAGCCTTTAAATCATAAAAACCCATAGCACCAGTGACAGATAAACTTCTGAAATTCTTTAGATAATTCACATCAGGCCTCTTAAATTTGGACCCAATGCATCTAAATCTTTAGAGCACCCAGTAGTTCCTGTGAGTTTCTCCGACTACTCCTGGTCTGGGTCAGGGTTGATCCCTAACACCTGTAATAGCCACAGTTAGCTGAAAGTAGGTAATTCATTCCAGCAACCCACCTATACTCAGAAGCATCTTTGGTTCCTAAACCAAGAGAATGGTGGAAGGAAACTATTCTACAAATTCTGGTGATATATTGACAGTGAACAGAGGTAAGGCTGAGGCAGTCAGTCCTTTCTTTGCCTCAGTCTTCACCAATAAGGTCTCTCAGGTTCTGTGTACTGAAGGGGTTTAAGGAGGAGAGCTTCTACCAGCAGTGGGTGGAGGTTGAGACCAGGATTACTTGAGAAAACTTGACCTGTACAAGTGCATTGGGACCTTATGGGCTGCACCCAAGGAAGCTCACAGCGGGCCAATGTCCTTGCAAACCTGCTATCTATAATCTTTGGAAGGCTGCAGAGATCACCACAGGTTTCCAGAAACTGGGGAAAAGCAGATTATACACATTTTCAGAAAAGGCAAAGGTCATTGTGGGAAACTACAAGCCAGTTAGCCTCAATTTGGAAAATCATGAAGCGAGCCCTCTGGGAACACATTTCTGTGCACATGAAGAAGAAGGTGGTGACTGAGAACAGCCAGCATGGATTTACCCAGGGTAAATCATACCTGATCAACCTGATGGCCATCTATATTAAAATAACTGGGCTTGTGAAGAAGGGTAGAGCAAAGGATACCATTTACCTTGACTTCAGCAGAGCCTTCAACACCATCTCCCACAATTTTCTTGTATCCAGGTGGATACAAGATGGATAAACAACTATACAGGAAACTAACTGGTTGGGTAATGGGGCTCAAAGAAAAATAATGAGTTGCACTCTACCTGGACACCTGTGACAAGTGAGGTAACAGGGGTCTGTCCTGGAACACAACTTGTTAAACATCTTTGCCAATGATCTGAAGGAGACAAGAGAGTGCCCTTTGGTCAGATTTGCAGAAGACACCAAACTGGGAGGCCAGTTGACTTGGTTGAAAGCAGGAGTGCTATTCAGAGGGACCCAAACAGGCTGAAGGAATGGGAAAAGATGAATTTTATCAAATTCAGCGTCAACAAATGTGAAGTCCTGCCTCTGGGAAGGAAGAAAACCTTGCAGTGATACAAGCTGAGGACTGACTGGCTGGGAAGCAGCTCTGTGGGAAAGGTCCTGGGGTCCTGGCAGACAGAAAGCTGCACAGGAGCCAGCGGCAGCAGAGAAAGCCAAAGCATCCTGGACTGAATTAACAGGAGCACAGACAGTAAAACAAGTGATTATCTCCCTCTGCTCAGCACTTAGTAGACCACATCTGGAATACGATATCCAGTTTGAGGCTTCCCAAACCAAGAATGGCATAGACAAACTTGAGTTCACCAGGGGCCACCAAGACAGTCGAGGCTAGAACAAGTGTTCCGTGAAGAGAAGCTGAGGACCTGGGGCTTGATCAGCCTGAAGAAGAGATGGCAGCCCCTCAGTACCTATGAGGAGGTCATCGAGGAGACAGAGCCAGGCTCTGCACAGTGGGGCATGGTAGGAGGACAAGAGACAATGGGCAAAAGCTGAAACATGAGAGGTTCAGACTGGATATAAAGAGAAACTTTTTCCCTATGAGGATGTCAAGCAGTGAGGCAGGCTGCCCAGGGAGGGCACAGTCTGTGGGAGGTTTTTAAGACCTGACTGGATAAAGCCCTGAGCAACCTTGTCTGACCCCACAGCTGATCCTGCTTGGAGAAGGAGGTTGGACAAGAAACCTCCTGAGGTCCCTTCCAGCCTGAACAATACTATGATCCACCTTCTTGGATGAATTCTACTGAATGTAGTATCCCCATATCTGAACATATGAATCCTTATTACATGACTGGAAAGATTCAAACACAGGTGGATTGGATAGAGCTGGAAGGCAGCAACAAGGTGAAGCGTATTAGGGCTCACTTTACCAGGACTGCTGAATGCTTCCTAAGCATGGAAACATAGGACACTGCATGTGAGCTACAGCCAGAAAAGTGAGTGAAAAGTTTACACCATCTACAGTTTGTTTGTCCTTTGCTTTCCCTTCTCATTGTGGGAATAAGCTCTGCCAGGGTTACTCGGGGTTCACTGAATCAGTGAATTGGCTTAGATGGTTGCCAGTGTGGATCTAAGAATATCTGCCCTAATTTTTTTTTTTAGCACTCCAAATACTACAAACACTCAGCCCAATTGCTTTCCAAAGGGATTATTTTTCTCTACTGAAAAGCAGCCAGCTCCACAAAGCTGCTTGAACTCAGTTATGGCCTGAGCCAAGTTGATTTTTAATATTAAATACTGTTTCTAAATTGCTTTGGGGTCCATGGATGACAGTTCTTATGAATTTGCAAAGAAGGGTTTAACTCTGCAAAGACCCAAGTCACAAAAGCAGTTCTTACTCAGAGATATCGCCTCTAATTTTCAGTGGGACCATGGATTTTTTTGTGTGAATATGAAGTATCAGATTACCAGCCTGCCAACTCCAAACATTTAAAAAACATGACTAAGTCCTATGAAAAATAATAATATCAATTTGAAAACTATGAGGTTTGAAAGATTCTTTTAACATGCTAATTTTCTATTGATAATTGCACTTTTTAGGTTCACTTCTTAAGCACCACCTTAAAAATAAAAAGGAAAAAATCTTATTTTTTTAGAAACTAAAAGTTGGCTTTGTGATGGTCTGCTCAGGACCAGTGTTTTGCTCAGGATAAAGGCCCGTTTTCCTGTGGAGAGGAAGGAAAGATCTTTGAGAGAGGGGTGGATGTCTGCCAAATCCAAATATGTTCAGTGATACTTAGAACCACGCCCAACACACAGGTATCTTTGAGTTGTTATCAGGATTGTCCAGTGATGGAGATACTAACGTCTGCCTCAGCAAACTCTTCCAGAGCTTCAGTATTTTAAAATAAAACCTAATTCTCCATGTCCTTCTATTTAAGCAAATTGCTTCTTATGCATTTTACAGGGAATATGGAGAGGCTTGTTCCCGGAGAGGCAGCAGAAAAGGGGACAGGAGAGTTCTGGTGTGAAGCAACACATGGCTTCCATCAGCTATCTCTTCTACAGACTAAACAACCAGTTTTCTCTCAAGCTTTCCTATTACACCACATTTTCTAAATCTCTGATCAGTCTTATTGTTTGCCTTTGTTGCTCTCCAGCATAATCCACTTGTTTCTGGAAGTGTGGTGCCCAAATCCAGACTGATTACTCGAGCTAAATTTTCACTAATTCTCGGTGGCATATTTCTTTTGTTATTTAGTTAATGTCATATATATCATGGCTCTGCATCCTGCAATGGTGGTTGCTTTTTTTTTTTTTGAGAATGGTGACACTACTGACTCATGTTCTGCTTGAGATTTGCCACATCTCTTACATCATTTTCTGCCACCCAGAGGACACTGCTGCCGCATTTTGGACTATCTGTGTAACAAAGCCATAGTTAAGCAAGATCCTACCTGTGCTCAGTGCTTTGCAAGAGCTGCTGCTGCTGCATACAGCAGCATGCTATGGAGCTTGAAAAATATGCAGGCTCGTTACTGTAGTTGTGCCACTAGATCATGTACTGACAAGATGGACGTGTGTAGCTTATGAAAAGACTGACAGAGGTTTTATACAGACACATATGTCACTGTATGGGGGGACATGCACCTGGGGAATGTTCAAATATGAAGACAAACTGGACATGCCAAATAGATTATGTGGCTACTGGTAGACTATATGCATTGCATATGGATAACAAAATCATCTGGTGTAAAAATGCATGAGAGAAATGCACGATACGACATACATGGATCTCATTAGATGTACAGAAAGGGAAGTTGTGTCTGGGGTTGAATTGTTTCAGACTGCTGAACATTTGTGCTCAGCATGTTCTGGTCAGTCTCCTGCAGAGAGTCAAGGTCACCACTTGCCACGCTGTCTGGATAAAGAAATCCAAGTGATGGGTCCAGCGCCAAGTCAGGGGTTTTTGTGAGCAGACAGGTCCCCTACCTGGAAGAACTGAATTAGAAAGAGGACCTGGAAGAGGCACCTGTGCCTGGAGGGTGAGCAATATGCTGTGCAACCGGTGGCTGATGGGAGAAGGAGGGTGGGAAAGAAGTTACAGAAACTTGCAGAGTTACATGCTACATAGTTCAGAATTTTGTCCCAATCTGGAAGATCATTTTGAAATCTAAACCTGTCCTCCAAGCTCCTTTGTCACATGTAGATTTTATAAGCACCCTCCTCAGTCTCCCATTCATATCACTGATGAAAGCACGGAGCAGTTTTAGGCTCAGGATAGCCTTGTGGAGCTCCTTGCTGGAAATTAAACGATGGTCTTCATTTTGTGAGCATGGTTATCAAAGCTGGTGCTCACCTGCCATACCAGTTTACCCTAGACAAGACTTCCCTCTCTAGCTTGTTTTGAGAACCCCATGCAAGACAGCACTGAAAGCCTTATGTGATGTCCCTTGCTTTCCCTCTGTCCACAAAGTCTCCTGCCTTTGCCCTAGGAGGGAATTACTTTGTTTCAACTTGATTTGTTCTAGACATATTGATGTTGACTTTTTCCTGACACTGCATTACTCCTCCATAATCCATTCCAAACACAAGAAAGAACTTTATAAATAAATAAATGAATTAACTAAATATTTCCTACCTAATCTTTAATGCAGGCTACACACAGTTCATAAAAATATTTATGCAGAGATACATTATTGTGTTTTTCTGATCCTTTCCACATAAATGCTTAACATAGCTGCTCCCTGCACAAATTAAATAAGATAATTTCCTGCAAATGAAGTAAAAAGCTGAGACTTAATTTGTGAGGCCAGTCACTCACAGAAAATCCTGAAGCAGTCTTTTCCAAAGGCTGATGAGGCTTTGGCTCCAAAAATTACAACTCTGATTTTCCCCCTGAACTCCTCTGAACATTTATTCAAGTGTTGAAAAAAATTTTAAATAATAACACCAAGTACTGCATTACACAGCAAGATCTGTAAATCTTTTTGGTGAAATTCAAGAATTTCATGAGTCTATTTGGAAAGTACATAGGAAATATTTAACTAATATACTAATTTACTTATAAAGCACTAAAAAGGGTCACAGGTAGTTTATGGGCATGTAATAAAGAGATAAATAAGTGTTAAAGTGTATTTATCAAATCAATCTAATCTCCAAAGAGAGGGTTTAATTAGCGTTTCTACAAAGTCTCCTTCCCTCTCTGCCATCACACTGTAAATGTTAGGCTTTTCTGCAAGGCTAGGATGAAATGCAGTACTTTTTCTTGAGCATTTGTACTACAGCAATAATTCATAGTTTGGATGCTAGGATGCTGGGACTTTGATTAATATAACGACATATTTTATGGTATCCCTGGCAGAAGCTAGGAGAGATCACAATTTATACTGAAAAGTGAAGTCAGAATTCTTATTCAGAGCAGAAGGTTTCAAGATAAATGATACACTACCTTACGGGCTTCTTGCAATGGTTATTGATTGTTTTATATTAGGGAGTGGTGTAACTTGACCTTAAGAAATACTGCATACATTCAAGATGCAATTTATTAGGTGGTTTACATATCAAAGAAAAAAATCTTCTGCTAGCACTTGGACATTAAAACAGCTCTCAGAAACCACATCCAGACATACTGGATGCTCCTTGTATGGGACTGGGAGAAGATGTGCCCCAAGAGCTGAGATTTAATCAGATCTCCACAGAGATGCTGCAGGAGTGGGAAAATCTATTTTACTGCCCTCCACATAACCACTGTGAGCCTGTAGGAAGGGAAAAGTCTCCCAACAGACTTCTGTCATGGACAGGGACTTGCAAACCAAAATACATCCCAGGCCTCCCTCCAACCTTCAAACCTTTATTTTCTTAAACACAGGAAGTATTTTTGTCTTGCACAATAACACAAATTATAATGATGTAGTCTTTTTCCCAAAAGCAACTAAACAGCATTATGTTACTGCCAAAGATCTGGGGAGTCCATGAAACCAAGAGTGAGTATCATAAATTATTGTTTATTGCTAGACAAATAAATGACTGTCTTTGAAAATGGACCTACTTGTATGGTTAAAGTTTAAAACAGTGTTTATAGTAGCAATTTAAGCTCTTAAAATATATGCTTTAAAAATAAAAAGACCCACTGTAATGTCCCTCAGCTGCATTTCTGTGGAATAGTCTTAAATCATTCCAATTACTTAATGCAGCCTACAATTTATCAGCCCAAATAAGTCAGACTTGTCAACCACAGACCCAGATATATTTCATAGTTAAATTATGTAAATTTCATGTACATTACGAACTCTTCATATATGGAATGACTGCCTTCAAAATTAAGAACTGGTTTCCTATAAGCGAACAGTGTACTGATTATGTATACCTGAATTTGTTTCTTAAAGTTCAATGTATTTTTGCACAGTCTGAGAATATGAGTGATGAAAACAGGGCTTAGAGTAAACATTGTAAATTAGGACTGAAGAAAGAAAAAAAAAAAATGGATGAACCTGTTGTGATACACCAAGCCACACATGAAAAGCTCACCCGTGTATGCAGTGAACACCCAGAACTCCCAGTAAAGTCAGAAGTGGTGATATATCTGAATCATCCCTTTGGCCAGTGCAGGTAGTCTCTGCTCACACAGACATGCTGCAACATTATACTCCTCCTAGGATTTTGGTAACATAAATATTACTATTTGGAACTTGAACAGTATTTTCATTTTTGCATTTCTTTACAGGCACTACTTAATTAATCCACCTACCAGCCCAGATGAGCATTATTAGCTCTGTTAATCCTCACGTAATTATAGAAATAGTCTATTAACATTATACAAGAGGTGAAAAGCAAAATTGGAAGATCCCACTGGGAACCAGGTGATCCAGAGTGCTCTCAAGAACATATGAGGGTGTCAGACTGCCAGAGAACAACTTTGGAGACTCATGTCTCAGGGGTGACTGTGACTCTGCTGTCAATGAGAGACAGTGGTGATGGTGCCAAAACCCTCGGGATCACTCATTTGACGTTTGCATTCAGGCTGGGCATGAGGTGGGCATGAAGGTGGGAGCCAGGTGTGTGTCTGGTAAGGAACATGATAATCTCTGTGTGGATCACCCCTTTGCCAACACGCAGTGTCACTGTACATTAACTGTATTAGAGCAAGGATTTCTAAGTGTGCCATAACAAGTGACTATGACATTCAGCCTACACGAGAACTAGCTTGCCCTTTTCAATGTTGATCAGTGGCTTTAAAAGGTATTATTTGCTAATATCTCGGGAACAGAAAGGATATATTGTTGGTGGAGAAACTTAAGGAGCATAGGGGTCAATAACATTATTATTTACAGTCATATATTTATAAGCTACCAACAGGGACCTCTGCCTTTGTTCCACAACTCTACATATTGAAAGGAAAATCCATCCCTTTTCTTTGTGAATATACAAATTAATTTTGGGAGACGGAGAAAATAGCATTTGCCTCTGTGAAGGAAGGGGAAGAAGTTGGACAATGCTTCTGTTCAGCAGAGTTCTCCATCCAGGAATATAAAGTCACAGAATAATTTAGGTTGGAATGGACATCTGGAGGTCATCTGAGCCAAACACCTACTCAGAGCAAGCCCATCTTCAAGCTTAGTTAAACTCTTCAAGGCTTTGAACAGTCCTATCTTATACATCTCCAAGGACAGAGACTCCACAACATTTCTGGGCTCCTGCTCCAATGTCTGATAATTCTGTCAAGAATTATTTCCTTATATCTTCTTGGATTTCTCCTTACTGCTCATACAGGCTCCTGCTCCAATATCTGAAAATTCTGTCAAGAATTATTTCCATATATCTTCTTGGATTTCTCCTTGCTGCTCATAGTGTCCATTGCTGTTCATCCTTTCTCTGTGTGCCTCAGAAAAATCTGCCCTCTCTACAACCTCCTGAAGGTAGTTGAAGACAGGAATTACAACCCACCTTAGCCTTTTCTTCTCCAGCCTGAGCATACACAACTCTCTTAGTCTCTTCTCATATGTCATGGGCTCCAGCTCCCAAAACATCTTGCTGGCCCTCCACCAGACTTGTCAACACCAGCACATCTCTCTTGCACTGGGGAGCTCCACCTTGGACACAGCGTAACAAATGAGGTCTCATGAATGCTGAATAGAGGGTGATAATCAGGTCCCTCTGCTCTCACTAACACAGCCCAGGACCCATGTCACCTTTGCCACCAAAAGGCCACCCGGATTATTCACAAACAGGAGATGGCTGACCACTAGTGGGGCTGGGCTATAGGTTCAGCTGTAAAGTGGACAGCTGTTAATCCACAAACTCTCCTGAAGTTATTGCCAGCATGGAACTGACTCTCAAATCTGACTAGCGTGGTTCATCAGACTAGCTGTCATCACCTGATATGACCTATACAATTTGGGAACCCGGAGGCTACCACATGGACTCAAGCCTTTGCAGAGCAGCTGTGTAGCGCCACTGTGCTGTAAACTGGCTTCATCCCTCTCCATATGCCTGACCAGCTCAGGTGCTCAGGTGGAGCAGCAGCAAGGCCTTTGCACGCAGGAGAGCGCTGCTGGTTCAGCTCTCTTGTCCCTTACTCATGCAGACCATGTGAGAGACAGAAAAAAAGTCCACTTTTTTCAGAACCTGCGTGCCTTGCACAAAGCAACCACTGAAGTTGTTCAAAGAGCTTGGAAATTCAGGTGAAAGACAGCTTTATAAAATCCCATAAAGACACATGCCCATAAATTTTTCCCTTTGACATATGTGTGACTGAACAAGACACAAACCTCCATTTCACCTTTTTCTCCATATTGTACACCCTCTTTTCCTGCTGCAAATCATTATGCATACAGGCTTTTTTCCAGGTTTCATACTATAATGTTTGAACACCAGATTTCACTGCAGAGAACGAATTTCCATTTGGTATTACGAAATACAATAGAATAAATAATTTCTATTGTAATAACGGGTTCTTACCAAAGTTTCCTTTGTGCATAAAATGTATTACAGAATTTTAGGAAACACTTAATTTGATTAACAGTCTTCTACGTTAATCCTTTGCTCAGTCACTCTTGAGAGCTGCATTAATTTAACAGAAGCTTTGCCAGGCTGCCTGTATGGGCATGGATCAATATCCCACAAGGCAACTATGTATAAGCTTTGATTTGTGACTTTATGATCAAGTAAAAAAGTCCATCCAATATGAATACTAAGTGAAATACCCAAACCATTATGCCTACTTTTCTAGATTACGATATTTAAAACTGAGATACCAACAGAGGCTGCAACCTCATATTACACTTTTGATATTGCTTCTGACTACGAATATGTCCAAAAGTATTTTAAGACTTGGATACTGTCCCACGTTTTAGGCAACACAGATCCAACTCAATCCTGGAGGCCATTCTGGATTTTCTAGCATGCACAGCAATACTACACAGCCATATTCCTTTGCGAAAAATACATCTCCATAAAGCCAGCACTACTCTTTACATGGGGGGAAGGAAGTCGGGATCTGATCCTGCCTCTTTCAAGATTCCTGCTGAACACCTCCCCAGGTAGAGGCAGAGTTGCAACTATATAAGGACAAATCAAATTACCTTTTGTATTTCTCAGTGGATCAATGAGCTGCTGGGCAGTCAAACAGTGGTTTTCCTTCGAAAAGTAACCTTTTCAGCATAAACAAACACAAATGTACATTCACATAGCCAAAATTATATTACTGGGGCTGCAGGGTCTCTAATTGCTAAATTTAACACTGCAAGCCCATCATAAGGAGTTCAAAGCAACGCTGCTAGGTTAAGCACATAGGAACTTAAAAATAGACAGTGGCTATAAAAACAGAAGGGAAAATGAAGGAAGAAATTAAAGAAGACCTGATGTTTGCTGAAGAGCATTTAGCTCATCTCCTGAAAAGGGCCTTGGGGAATATTTGCAAAACAAAGATTAGTGTTACTGCCACTGTGCTTGGGATTTCATTATTCAAGGTGACCTCTCTATAACTAACACCTATTTAGTATTAAACTGTGTTTCTTTAATGTGGTTGATGTCTGATATAGGGACAGTTATTACTATTGGAATTTTCAGTTAGGGGCTGGAAAACCTGGAAGGGGAGGGAATAGGGTGCAGGAGCATGGAAATGTATTTTAATTGAAGTCTTGAAGACTTCTGCTGAAGAGTTCTCCTGTTTTCTGCTATTCTATTGCACAGATGGGAATTTAAGATGAAGCATAGTAGAAATTTTAACACATTACCTAAAAATCCAAATACTAAAATTATCCAGTTTGTTGAATGATTGCTTTCACACTACAAACTGTCAGTCCCACTGCACTTCTGGACAACACAAGTGGATTCAGTGTCATGTTCAGAACCAGGAGGAAGGTTTAAGATCAGCTTCATCTGTTGCTTTCTTGTCTCTCAGGGATCTTCCATGTTCAAACTGTTCAGACAATTTAACTGGAAGTATGTTTAAATCAGTTTACTGAAACTGATGCAAATCCCCATCTAGGGATATGATACTCTGGTTCCACCAGTTTATTTTACATGTGAAGCAACTTAGGACATTAGTTAGGTGCAGCTTAGGCTTTCAAGTATGCTACAATTTTCTTTTGTGCTTTTTTCTATTCTTCTCCTCCACCTTTCCTTTGTGTTTTTGACTACCTGGCAGTGGTTTTGTCTTTTTTCTCTTCCCACTGTCATCTTTGGATTCAAAACTTCAATTCCAACATTTTTTTCAGTTGCCCATGCCAGTTTTATTTTCTCTTGTGACTTTTTCTCTGAGCCGAGTGCTTTCTCTGTGACTGGCCAACCTCAATCTTCTTCAGCTTTCTTTCATTGCTTCCTCAAGGTGAATTTTGCCTTCGTGTTAAATCTCTTTGTCCCTCCTCCATACATTCTCCATCTTGGCCTACTGAGTGATAGACAGCTGATTGTTAATCAGTACTGTGTGTCTCAGCAGTCTCATTGCTTTTTCGAACTGGATAGCAAGGGAGGAAAGTAGTCAATAAACTGAGCTTCATGGGCCAAGATCCTACTTCTAGCAGATGAAAAAGATACTTTTAATAGGAAAGAGGAGAGGGAGAACAGAGCGTGCAGCAGGATTTGCAAGCCAGAGGACCTGTATGATAAGCTTTCTCATTATGTGTTCCAGAAAAGTTAAACTTGAGTGTTTATAAAGCTCTTCAGTCACTTGACTCCACACTGAAGTTGACTGCCTTTTTTAACCACTCTATTTCTAGATCTCTGAGCATGCACAACTTTTTAATGTGGAATAGATAATTTGATTCATTAAGTTTTATTAGTAGATTTGGCTGAATGCTGCTAAGCCCGAGAATAAAACTAGTGCAAAGATGGGCTGTACCATGTAGTTCTGGTGGATATTTCATACAGTTTGCTTCCTGAATCTCATCATCAAACTTTCTGGCAGTGCTTTCTAGAACAACTTGACCCTCCATGGAGAACAGTCAGAATCTCCTCTATGCTTTTTTCCAGGGAAAAAGTTCTCAGATCTACTGGAAAACAGCACCATTATATCATGTTGTTTCTTATCCCAGGATATGATTGCCCTACACAGCATCCTCTGGCAATCTGTAGTGACGAATGCACAAACAGCTAGCAGAGGTGAATCCTACCTCTCCTGTTTGCAACTTGGGTCAACAGGAAAAAAAACACAAATATCTGTGTGCAAGACTGCAGTATGCTTGTACACAATTATCCTTCATTTTAACACTACTACATTGTGGTTTCACAGTTCCTTTCATTTAAATCCAACTTGGACTGGAACTGCAAAGGTGGTCCTCTTTGGATGGAGGTGCCCTTCATACCAATCTAGCAGTTGCTGTGGGAGACCAGTTCCCCAGAGGCACCTTTAACCAAGCACCTGGTCATGATGAGAGGGATTGGAAAGCACCAGAGGAAGTCTCCTGTTTCTAGATGACTGGAACTTTATAAATGGGAGACAATCTGATAAAGACCCCAATGCAACCATGAAATAAAGTGACTTTTTTCTAATCTACACAACGTACTGTTAACATGGATGAGTAGCTGTGGGTGTGAAAACTACTTGCACTGAGGAGAGAAAGCCCACTGGTGTCAGTGGTCATTCAGGTTTGACCCCCCAGTTTTCTTAGATCTGTCACCACAGCTTTCTTTTTTTTTTAAAAAAACAAACCAAAAAACAAACATTGTATAGAAATATAAATTGTATAAACAAATTTAATTTTCTTGGGGGAACTAAAACCAACATCATCAGAGGAAAGCTGCCTCCAGGGACAGCCAGACTAAAGTTTGGGCTAGGTTAGCCCCTCCAGAGAGCCTTCATTAACCCTGAAGGCAGCACTGCTCAGAGGCAGTGAAATAAATAGACCCTGTATAATGTATCCAGGCCATCTAATATTCAGCATGGAGAATATCATAGCATGAATCACATCTTCAAAGTGGTAATAGAACACAAAAGCCTGTTGGCATGTTGGATTGGATAAAAACTCCATTGCTTATCACCTAATACACCCTTGGGACATAAGAGGAAGGATACCTCAGATTATTTTCCTGGTATAAATGGGTTGAAACATACCAAAGTATTGTAAGTTTTAAAACGTAAATGAAACATAACATGGAAATTTTTCTGAGCTTTCCATCTGTTGGGATGGGAGCTAGGGCTATGGGCAAGAACCCAAATGAGAGAGTGATGCTGAAGAAGCAGTGTAGCACCCCAGCAGATAAGTAGGACCCTTCTCTCAGATCTTTGGGTCGATCAAGCACTAAAGACATTTAAAAAGGTATTTTCCATGGGGTAGCCTGGATTGACAGTAATGGGTATTTTAAAAAAACAGCTTATTGAAATTACTTACATTTGTTTAGGTTTGGAAATCAACTATGGAGCATGCACATTGTGAAATACAATGGATGTTTGTACCAACTGTAATTGTCTATTTATTTGCATGCCACTGAATATCATCAGACACTCATACAGTCAGCAGTGCAAGGCTGGGAAGACAATAATGCAATGTCAAAACCAAGTCAAACCATGCCAGCACAAATGACACACTGCAAACCAAAATAAATTGAACATGAAGTCTTAAACCAGCAAGGAGGGCAAGTCTGGAAAACTCACAAAATCAGGGGGGTTTGGGGATATTTCTAAATACTATGTGAAATTACATGTTAAGAATATATTTGCTCATCTGAGCTTCAGCTCATCCTCAGCAGGTGTGTATAGCTGGCAATCAAGGTAATCAATGCAAACATAAAACAGCTGCCAGCTCCCATATTGGTCATGTCGCGTCAATACCATATAGGAAGAGTTAAGTGCTGCTGAAACTAATGCCTCTATCAGATGGATTATCAGATTATTTAGTAGCTTCAGAGATTTCAAAGGTAGGGTTGGTCCTGCTTGTTGACTGTCCGGCTCTGAGAAAGAGGAGCAAATAATCTAGCAGTGGATCTGACATCCAACCTGCAATGCTCCTGCTTATCCACCTGTGGTGGATGCCTATGATGTTACTCCTTACACAGGAACCACTTTAACTGACAAGTCTCCCTTTCCACAGCTACTGAAATTGAAGTTATCAGTGTTTTCTTCCAATCTGTGCTGCAGATAGGCTGAGGGCACCTTCCCTTTAAAATAAATACACCTGTTACTGACTCTATCTTGCAGGGAGAATAAATGCTTTTAGCAGGAAATTTCTTGTATTTGGTTTCAGACCTCAGAGCAATATTTTTCTGAACATTTGAACTTTAGATGTTTTTGTTATTTTTTTTTGCTTGGAGGAAGGGACAGGGAAAGATATTCTTTGAATGCTGGAAAAATATTTTCATCAACCTTTTGAAAGGGAACAAGCTCTGAAGCTTGAGGTAAGAAATCAAATTCCACCAGAGAACTAAGTATATTCTTCAATTCAGTTAAAAACACCAATTAATCCTCTTTCCTTGTACAGAAACCAGCCTCCTTTACTGATTTCACTTACAAAACATTTAATTGACAATACATTTTTTACACAGACATGGTTTGCTAATTGTGATGGTGATTCAACTGCATTTATTCATGAATTTTTAAAGCATATTTTTTCTTGTAATTAATTCATTCATCAACTATTGCTATATTTCTTAAATATTTTTGTTGTCTTGTTCACTCTCTACTGTACATTGGAAGTCTTCCAAGGGTTTTGTTGTGGTTTTTTTTTTTTCCCCTTTAAGGCAAAAAACCTCATTTTAGCAGTTTCATTGTAATTATTTTATGAAGTTAATAACCATTCATATTATTGTTGTTGTTATTATTGTTATTGAATTTGCAGCAGCTGTTGCAGTATCCCCCCACTTTCTCTGCTGGATAACAGAGAATTAGCTCGTTGTTTTCAGGCCCATGAGCAAAACCTGGGGAAATACCAACATTTTCATGAGGAATGTGTACCAGAGATCAAAACAGGGAAGAAATGTAAAGCCTTCAAACATTCACTGGGGAATTCTAAGTTCCCTTGCTTATCCATGTGGAAGTGCAAAAAAGCGTGGCCATGAAAGGTGCCTGTTGTTACATGTTTGTTGCTTTTCTTGTTCTTCTCCACTGTTGCAAAAATGCTTGTTTGTTCTCAGATAACATTTTTTGAGCGTAATGGAGAGAAACGAGTCTTTCCACATGATGAAAATACTAACACTGAAGTCAAGTCTGTGGAAATTCATAATGGGAGGAGGTTCTTAAAAAGATAAATAAGTAAATCCAATTTCAGTGTTAGACCAGCTAAGGAGTATTAAGCTACCTCATTTTTCTTTTCTTACTAAGTCAACAGTTCTCACCACTACTGTTTTTCATGGAGTCTCATTATTCTGTAAAACTCAGCTTTTCTCATTTTAAAGTTTGTTTCCCTCTGAGAGGAAGGAAAAGTAAATATCAGTTCAAAAGCAAAGGGTAGTTTATTTTTTAAGTTATTACAAATTTAGTATTATAATCTCATTACTCTAAGCAGTGTAGTAATTTTTTAAGTTCCTCAGGGTTGAGCTTAGTAGTCCCCTGAATAAAGGTATTCCTAGGAAAATAAACTATTTATTGGTGTGTGATTCATCAATGAATTAATTTTGCAAATGCACAGAAAAATAAATCCCTGTAACTATTTAGTACTGAAGTGCTTTTATAATAAGTGATTTTATTCAATAATAAATGCAGCTATCTGTGCAAGTCTATCAAGGGGAAGACAGAGATGGTAATGACTCACATTACTACATACTGACATGATTTTGGTTTGGTCCCTGAAGTACACAAGCTTGTTGTCTAGCTGGAAACAGAAACCACTGTGGTCATAGGGCCCATACTGGCTCTTCTGGGACATTCTTGCACAGGGGAAATTGGATTGTTTATATGGAGAAAGAGGATGGGAGAGAAAGCACTAGCTTTTTTGTGACAAGCATTCTGCAGCAATATCATATGACACCCTGGGTCAAATGGGGACCTCTGTCAAGTAAGTAAAAAGCTTTTTGTTGTGCACAGAACATCGCATCTGACCTGTCACACAACAGGCCAATTTTATCAGGCTGGAGATGTCATTACAGCAGAATCACTTCTTGGCTGTTCCAGTATTATTTCATACTCATATGTCCTCCCAAGCAGATTTAAATCACATGAAACAAACTCCAGATCTATCTCCACAACTTCACCTCCTTGTCCTGGGTCCTCAGTGCTCAGGATGATTTTCTGAGCTCCATCACCTGGGGGTGACCCCTGGGAGACCCCTGCTCCCCTGCCGTATGTGAACATTCAAAGCTGGACACCAAAGATGAAGGACTGAGCCCCACACTGCATTTTTGCTGATTTTGGTGCATCTGCTTTGGAGTAAGGGGCAAGTTACACACTACCTGTTACACAGAACAACAGCTTTGGCATTGCTATCGTTGAAGCCCCCTGCACCAGGCCCCTGAGATCACCTGACAACTTTCACAAAGATAACGGAATGCCCAGTGTGAATAAAAAAGCTGTAGATTAGATTATTTCACCATCATTAAATATTGCATGGAAATAAGACTTCTGTTTGGCCTTATCTATATATACTGGCTTCTTAGACATATCAGAACAGCACCTAATGCATATTTCTCTCACTGTATGCTGAGTTACTCCTTTAATCACTGTGAAACGAGTAAGTTCTTTTCACTTCCTCCTATTGTTCAGGGAATGAGACGATTCACTTCCAGCAAACGCAAGCCCAGTAATATGCATTTTGGGGGTGAAATTACATATCCCATGTTCTGCAGTTACTATGGTTACCATCCCACAGCATCTCTGCATGCATGGCTAAAAGAAACAGTGCAAAAATAAATGTCCATGTTAAAAACAAAAGGAGCATCCTGACCTACTAAAAAACACAAAGTACAAGTTGAGGAATCTGAAAGACTTATTTTGCACGATGACAAAGGAAGAGGGATGTGCCCATCATCTTGGTGACAAACTTGCTTATTTAGGCTTTAAATTTGGGAGTAGATTTTTGCCCCATCTAGAATTGAGAAGATGGATGAAACATAGTCCACCCTCATGCGTCAAAAATCAGCTAGTGTCAGCACATGCCTGTGAAGGAGAGAGGACAACTGTTGCTGTTTTACCAGTAAGAAGTCAACTCCCCAGGGCCATGGAACACAAGTTCATAATGCCAGCCTGGACAGCCTGTGTTCCTCACAGGGGTTAGTGGGATGTCAGGAGTTACAGTGAGAGCTGGAAGTTTATGGATTGGGCCCACAGCAGCAAAAGGACTTGGTGGCTACAGCTGATTTTTGTTGAAGCTAGGTGCCTCAGCCCATGGAGGCAATATTCAACATCAGGCCAAACCCTGAGAGGTGTCAGCATCTGGAGTTGTCCCCCACAGTAGAGTGCTCTTCTAGCAGATTTACACAGCTTAGTGCCTCCTTTGGACCTCGGCATGACCAAGACCCTCAGACACGCCAGTCCTGGGAGGAGATGGGTGCAAACAACTTCTTTGGATGCACCTGACCCATCCTGCCTGGAGAGATCCCTGTACAGCAGAGGTGTCCAGACACTTCCCCATGAATGTGGCTGATGTTGGTGGTGCCAGAGACATCCCTGACCTCTTCCCCATCCTGAAACGTCACAGGGCGACAGCACTAACCCAGGACATGGAGGATTTGGAAGACCTGTGCAGGTGATGACAGACTGAATTAAGTCTTCAGCAGGTAGGAGGTGCTCTACCCCATGGGAAATGCTGGTACTTGTCAGGAGGTAACTGGAGACTAACTGGAGCAGAGAGAGACAGCAAAACAAAATCTGTCTCTCTCCTTGCCCAGGAGGACACTTGAGTTGCCACCCTTCCATAAGGGCTAAGGCTTTATATCACCATAACCACAATGAAGGAGGTGGGAAGCTTTCCTGAGAGGTGAGAAATGTGAGTCTGATCACCCCACAGGCTGACTAGACCTCTAGGCAGACTGGATACCTACAATACTCTCAAACTCTCACCCATAAGCCATTGCATGCCTAGATGAGCATTTAATTATTGCTTCTAGGCAAAGACATCACTAACCGAAAGCCACGACAGCTGTGATTTGAAAGAAGACCTTAGGATTGAATCATTTCAACAACTGAGCAACTAAACAAAAGAGAAGAACAATCCTACAAGTAGACACAAGCTTTTAAAAAATCCCCAGTATTAAAAAAAGTCACACATTTTGAACTTTAACCAACTATGTGCCCTAGGAAATACATGGAGTTAATGGCTGACAGTCCATTCCCTATGGACCTAACTATCCACTACTGTAAATAACTGGCCAGAGAATCAACTCCATTGCTATGCCAGTGGCACCACTGGGCAAGTGAATCAACTTTCTTCTTATGGTACAAATGTACAGTCATTTGGCATGGAAGAATTCAGAGTAAGTATAAACTTTGGAATTGATGCAGTCAGTAAAATTAAATGCACGCAACAGTGAGTGCAGGGGAAAACCAGGGTCCTCCTGGGTACCAGGTGGCAGCTGGAAGCAGAACGTGCATTGTCCTGAGTCACAGCCCGGCCACAGTGACCAGTGCTGGGTTCCACTGCACGCTGGCATGATGGAGGCTTCCACTTCTGGTACAGGGTAATAGTCTACTTAGAGTGATGATGCTGTGGAATAATCCAATTTATGTGAAGCCTAGATTCTAGCTTAGTCATAGAAGTGAACAGTGGTATTATCCTGCACCTTCTTATTCTTACTTTTTCTATGTGAGCATCACTGTATCATAATTTTCAATTTTTTCACTGGAAAAAAAATGCAAACAGACTGTTACAGCCTGATGATATTGAAAAAGAGTTCCTAATTATTTTCTTCTGCTTGTTGATTTGAGATAGCAGCATCAAGAAGGTCACTGCATTTCGGGGTCACCTTCTTTTTGTAGCTGATCTACAAAGGCTGATTGAAAGCAGAGCAACATCTGAATGGTGAGTTCTTCCTTCAGTGCATATCTCAGAGGTAAGGTACAATTTCAAGAACAAATGACAACAAGGAAAGTCCCTGTTCTTCATTAACAAATGATTGGCATGGGGTGGTGTGAAATGTGAGGGAATAAAATAGAATAAAAGTGTGAAAACGCATCCTGAATTCCCCAATACTCCCCTGCTGTGTCCTTAGGGCATTTCAAGACCTACCTTGGAAAAAGGCTTTGCATAATAATCACTGCTATGATTAGAGTAGCATTCCACATTATATAATATGTACAATTCACCTGATAAGCATTGCATGAAGAGTTACTTGCAATTAAAGTTTCAAAATGATCCAGGTGTTAGGGCTTCTCCCTCTCAGACTAATGAAGCAGCCCCATCAGTAAAACTCACTTAAAATTAAGAACATTCTTTAAAATTCCCTCTAAATGATCACCATTTCATAACAGCAATGGCACCAGTGGCCCCAGGGCTGTAAGCAGCTCACCAGTGCAGCATTACTGGTTATCAAAGGACTGCAACCTGGGAGCTGAGTAAAACCAGTTTTAGGAGCAAGAAGAAGAACAAAGACCAAATATCCACCATATGTAAGAGAGACAGTAAATTTGGATCTAATGTGGACTTGGAAGCCAGTGAAGAAATAGCAAGTTGTAGTACAAGTTAGTAAAGACAAAAATGATCCCAAGGGGTTCCTGGGAGGAAATCATCAACATCATGCAATTTAGGATGCTGAGAATGCTTCATACCCCAAAACTGAAGCCATAGACAGCAGGAACCACCAGAGCAACGGAAGGATGAACATAACACCAGAGAGATGGATGGGTATTAGGAAGTTTTGTGTGTATATAATTTTAACTTGTGTTGTCATCATTATAACTGGACTAATAATAACTCTTTCATTGGGCTCTTAAGACTTCAAGTAGATAAAATTCTTGGCTTAACATCTAATGTGAGTTCCTTTTGCACCTAGCAAGATTCAGAGTTAACAAGCCAGTAGGATTTCAAGCAACCTATTCTGTAGCTTGGATGCAGCAACTGGTAACAGTCATCCTGAGGTTGCACTGCTAGCAGAGTGAAATATGCACCTCTAGCACCACACCTATGCTCTCTTGGGGAAATTAGGCATTGCCTTCCATGAATTCAGGCTCCCAAGCTGCAGATAGACATGGACAACCCTGGTATCAAGGTAGTGCGACATATGCCTGAAATAATAAAAGCTGAGAATTCGCTGCTTCTTTTTGTATACAGAAGGTAGTAAAAAGCAATGAGATATAATTTAGGGTCCCCCTTTTCTCCTTCTTACTGATTTATATTTGGCTGAACTGTATTTAGAGTTATTTATGTTCCATATATAGATCTCCATAAAAAATAAGTATGTCCTTTGAGTCCTAAATCAACTTCAAATACTATGGCAGATATAAAGCATAGTTTTGCAAGCTCCACCATGTACACAACTTTTTTTTTTTTTTTTCTTTTTAGCAGCATTTATTCTAATTTAAGAGCTAGTAAGCAAGATTAAATATTCAGGGCAGTAAACTGTAATTCTAAAGTAATTAGGGAATAGTTAGTGCTCAACACAAATGCTAATGTAGTTTAAACTTGATATAACCTTTCTAGATTTAAGTCATCAGTAGATAAAATGTTAATAAAAACTCCTGGACTGTATCTAGATTTCTTTTTGCATTAGTAACCTTGCTATTAGAGAATGAACAATAACCAAAATCTATTTTTCTCAAAGAACGGTGTTTCCAGTATAGCACATAACAGTAAGTAGGAAAAAGTTTAAGTGAGAAATCCTCATTCATATGAACGATACGAATGCAAAAAAGACACTGCATTCCTGAACAAGAACAACAAAAAAATCAGCAGGCAAATAATATTAAATACTGTTGAGAAAAGTCGAGAAATCCACAATTATGAAATCGAAGCAAATTTGGCCATAAGTAACATGTCACTCCATCAGTGACACTTCCTTATCAAATTTGTAACCACTTGTGCAGCCTCTAATCTCAAGGAAAATCCTGACCATCCCACTGCATATGAAAGCTTCACATGTTTGATATGTTTACTGTCCTTGTTTTGTTTTTTAAGGTAGAGTGACAAAAAGTACCTCTATGGAGAACAAATCCCACAGTAGGAAATATCCTACACAGTTTGGCAAGCGAACTTCTTTTGAGATGAGTGGAAACTTCAGGGGTGGCTGTAATGGAGCACTGCCAATGGCCTGTGGTTAGGGAAATCCATCCGTTTCTACGTCTGCTCATCCTATTACAAAAGCAGCCCACATTTCAGTTACGCCAAAATGTGCCAAGTTTTATGATATAAAATGTCCGTGAATCTACAAGCCAACCAAACCACAGACATTTCCCCATGCGCTTTGCTGCTGGAGGCACTGCATGCGGTAGTCCCAGACTGCAGCCCATCCTGTCCCTGGCGTGGGGATGGGCTTGGTGGGCCCTCCAGCGTGCTGTCAGCTACCGACATGCTTGCCAAGCCAACCTGGGAGCAAGAGCTATGCTGGGCCTTGGGAACTGTAACTTCAGCCTGGCAGATCAGGCCTGGAAAGGTGGAGGGGAGAGAGACCAAAGTAGACCTGAGGAACATGTTCTCTGGGGATAATTTCTTTCTGTTTTTCAGTTGTAAGCAGCTTCCCTGCCTGGAGGACCTTGTGTGCTCATTTTGGTGCCATCAGCTGCAAAGACCATTTCTGGTGGTAGCAGGGCTGTCTCTCCCAGAGTAGTCCAGGACAGCCAACAGTGATGCCATGCAAAAACCAGCCAAGAGCTGAGCAGCAAACTTTTGTCTGAAAATGGTGCTAGCACCCCTTCCTCCAGTGCCAGCTGAAGAGGGAAAGTCTGTTAGGAAAGGAGAGCGCTCTCAGAAGGACCCTGTTAGGACAACACTGATGCTGGACACTTGCTTTCTAGGTACAACATTAAATTGGGCATTTTGTTACTTCTGAAGGGAAAAGGTTGGGCATTTTAAACCCAAGGCATCCCATATCCCACCTCTTAATTCACAGAAGCAACCTCCACGTGGTGGGATGGGGACTTGGGAGGACAACTCCCAGTGACTCCAGACTGTCCCTCCCCAGTCCCCCGGTGGAGCTCAGACACAAGTGCTCCACTCGCCATGGTCCCGGTCTGTGGAAACAGGAGCATGCTGTGAGATTCACCTACATAACTGCAGAAATAATTTTGCCTTGTTAATTGAAAATCACTATAGCTCTCTCTGGAATGAAAAGGTCTAAATTATTAGAAGCAGGGGCTCCAACATATTAATACTGATTTACATTCACACAGTCTGCCTCTTCTTTGTCATATTATGAATATAATCCCAGGCATTCAGGTATTTTTTTTGCTTTAGTGAACAGATACAGACATGCATGTTTGATGGTTTTTGTGATAAGCTATGCAGGTATAATTCTTCCTGCAGGCCCAGCAAAAATCATCTTGGATATTTTGAATAAGTATGAATGTATGCACACAAATCACAAAACCTCAACTAGTCACAACACAGAGTCAGAGTACAAATTGCAAGGAATAGATCCGGGTCAGTAAAATGAAGGGGGTTCATGAGCATCTTTCTTTAGGAGGCTGGTGCTACACCAGAGAGAAGAGCGTGGCTCTGCTACATGTGGATGACTGCAGTGGAGAAGAAATGGTCAGTTCAGTGGAAGGACAGAAGTATGAGGAATGACATTACAGGATCAATAAAATCTTCTTCCACCTCCCACACAGTGAATCACCTGCAGTGCTACACAAAATCACTGAGATCAATATCTGCTGAAATCTAGGAGACGTACTGAATTTTTGCTCACCAAATCCAGTAATGTAATTAACAGAGCAATGGAGAAAATAAGAATAAATCCTAAAAAATCAAATTGCATCCTATCTATATAGAAATTTGAATGAACTTATTATTACTAAATTGACATACAGTTATTATTGCAGCAGCACTCCTAGGGCTTCAGTCTGCCAAAGAAGCATTGGCTGGGGTATGACAGAAGAGAGAGACGAAGGGTTGTCTTCATTATCAATTAGCTGAATATGGAGTTTATACAACCATGGCAAATCCTTTGAGCAAAATTATTCTGCCAGTCAATACGCTACTTGCTAGTATGAGCAATCATGTATGGACATAATTTCTTCCATATTTTCTTAATTCTACAGATGATGACAGTTTTTACTGTCATAAAGGGAAACTTTTTACTGCATCACGCACTGAGCAGCAACACTAACCATCAGGAAGAAGTCAGGATTCTCCCATGAGGAAGCATTTTCCCTTAAAACACACCATTTAATTGCACTCACAACTGTGTAAAATAGATTAGTGTGGTTTCCTTTTGCGGCATTTGTTAGTATAATTCTGAGACATTTGTCTGAAAACAGTACTCCATTTCACTGCTTCTTGTTCAACGAAGATATCTGATTAGCAGGAACTATATTGTTCCTGTTAAAGCTATATTTGGAATTAGGACCTTTTTTATTAGTATGCATTAAAATCTGTTATTGATCTCCTGGAGGTGCTAATGTAAGTGTCTTCTGTAATACAAAAACAAATTAGATTCTGATCAGGTTCAAAGTGTTCAATCAAGGACTACCTAGCAGCATTTTTAAATGAAATGCAGTTTGTGTTTGGCATTTCAGATCAGCTATTTGATTGAAAGTCAGGAAGAATTCCCAATGATGTAGCATCTCTCTTCTTTTCCTGGGCATCTAAGATGCATCTAGCATTCAGGTGCTGCATAATGCTGACATATTGTTTTGTTCAGCCCAGAGCACTTTGACATTTAATGTATACTATGGTGGCTAACTTAAAAGGGACCACTGCAGTACATTAGCTTAAAAAAAATTTGCTAAACATTTTAAACCCAACTTCTTTATGACTAAAGACTGAGATGTTCATTAGCAGAATGCAAATGTGTCATGTATCACTTCTTCTACTGACCATATTGTGATAATACTAGTCTTCATATAGAAGTGATAAAATAGGTGAAGATACAGTACAGTGACTTTTTGAGACCTCAGATGAGCTCAGAGACCCACCATGCAAGGTGCTGTACATGGGGCCCTAAAAGATGGACCTTGTCCTGAGAAGTTTATAATTTATACTTGAAAAGAGAGACGTAAGGCAGATACGATATTTCTATCTTATCCACAATACTGATACCAACCAGAGATATTTCCACCTCACCTAACTCCGTACTCAAGTAAATCACTCTAGGGCTCCATACAGTCAACAGAGGAAAATTTACTTTGAGGACGCAGTTCATCTGACCTCCACTTTGCAGAATATCCGAAGTCCCCTACTTTTGCCAACCCTAACAGACAGACCTCCTATCTTCCCAGAGGTGCACTAACCCCCGTGCATGGGCATGCAAGGTGAGGGGAACACCATCCTCCATCAGCACAGGCTCCGCTCACACGCACAGGCACTCGCCTCAGGCGTAGACACAGGTCTTGTTTGTGCTAATGGAAATCAATGGGTTCACTCTGGGGTGAAAACCAGAGCCCAGGGACATTGGGATGGTGAGTGATTATGAAACCACTCTGAGGCAGCAGAGACTAGAATCTAGCCCTTTAGGATGCTCTTTGCTTCACTTAAACTGATGAGATTTTAAACGATTCATCTTTGCAACAGATCTACTTACAGAATAGCACATAGCCTCCAGGTTCAGCACTGCAACTCTGATGCGTGGCTGCTGCACACAGAAATTATTGCAGCCCAATAACGGTCACAGTGGTTTAGTCCGTTTATTCAGATTTAGATTAACTCAACCAAAAAGAGCAATGCTTATGTGGTATTACCGCTAAAATATAAAATAAGACACTATGTCACATGAAGATACCTCCTGGTGAAGGAAAAACTCAAGTCCCAGTGCACGCCAGGTCCTCTCCTCCAGAGCCAGCTGATACCTGTCGGGCCATCTCCTTCACTGCAGGGGTGCAGCCCCCGCATCAGTGATACAGCTCAGGCTATTGTTTCTAAACAATTTCTGAATCCACTAGACAACTTGTGGTGCCAGACTTTGCTCAGATTTTACCACTCTTTTATAAGAAGTGGCAATTAAAGGTGTGGATTTTTAAGTGACATTAAACTCAGCACACCTCTACCAAGACTCATCCTTTCAACCTGGATTTGTCCCATTTTCTAAGGTCTTCCAGAGTATTGCGCTACATTCTGCATCATTAACTTCCTAACTACACAGCAAAGTTCCTAAGAAAATGACATGAGTGCTCTGGCTGATTTGCTAGCGTTCACTCAACTGATGATTACTGGCAAATAATACACACTGTGTCTATGAACTTCATTTCTTGCTGCCTACTGGGCTTAATGGCTATCTAATGCCTCCCTTCCCCCAGCTCCCAGAGAGGTAACGGCTGGGCTGGAGGACAGAGGGATACTTATTTGTCATATGGCCCAGAGCACCCTTTTCCCCTCCAGCCTAGCAGTGATGCAGCTGCGAGAGCACTCGGCCAGCACGGAGCAAGCCCACGCAGAGACAGAGCAGGCGATCTGGGTGCTGCCACACACAAAGAATCATGAATCAGAAGCTGAAAGAGAAGAGAAGGTGTCTCATGTGCTGGCTGTTACTGTGGCCACATCAACACACCCCAGCCTGGTGAAGTGCAAAGGAAGGAAATGGAAGAAAATACAGGCCCGTAACTGGTGCATAATATTTCTTCCCTGTTGCCCTCCGATTTAACATGTGCAAAAGTCCAAAAAATGATCACCGTAACTGCCTCACCAACACCAACAATGCGTTACCTATCTTAATCCTCTTTCACCATTACCTTTCTTGAGTGCTCCAGGATGGTGAGAAAACTTAAGGACAGTGATTGTTGCAAGCCTCACAGGAAAGTCTAAGCGCTGAAACGTTTTTTACAGGTGAAATCCTTTGCCTGTACCGCACCGAAAGCAGGTTGTGGTGGGGCAGCATGCTGCCAGCAGCCCCTGAATCCAGGGGGTGAGGGAGAAACAAGCCTTTTCCCCAAGGTCACATCACCCTGCCCGAGCAGGGTGTGAGATGGTGCTGAGCCTGGCTGGAGAGGGACACGACAGCGGCCGGGCGCCAGCCTTGCTGCTGACGAGATCACCTGGAAAACACAGCACGGTGGGATCTCTCTAGTAGCTGGAAGTTACTGGTTGCTAAATGCAAGGTTATGCAGGTGGATGCCTCATCCGTGCCCATGCTTTCCTGCTGGAATGACGGCGTGAGCCAGGAACGCCGGGACCAGAGTTCAAAATACAGGAGTGAACCAGTGAAAGCCCTGTAGTTCCCAGCAGAGCACTAAATGGGGCTTGTTCCAAGCCTAATCAAACTATTATCTTCAAATAATGAAATTAAGATGTACCAATTTAATATGTATTTTCTATTAACTAAAAGTCAATCATATGCCACCTGGTAATAGCATTCATTATTGCACCAAAACGTGGGCTTGCCATATCATGCTGGATGTACTCCGTGTATGCAGACAGAAGGCTAAGCTGACTTAATTGAAACCAGTTACTCCATGATTGAGCTTTACCTAATTACAGATTTAGGTCCTAACTTCTGCGGATGGCATCAATCCTAGGTAGTAAATGGTGCTCACACAAAAACTATGGTGAAAAACTGTGTTTTAATTTACTGCAGCACCACTGTAACCTGCCTCCAAATGGAAACTGCAAGCTGCTAAAGTTTTGACATTTGAACATTTTCAATTAGTTGACACACTAGTAATTTGCTGGGTATCATCCTAAATAATAATACATATTGTGACTGAAATAATTTGGCAAGCAGCCAACGACTAATTAGGAAAAAGTTAATTATGTACTTGTCATGAAATGCACTCTATTTATGGCAAAATGTGTTGACTTTAAGTCAATCTTGACATTTACAGTGAATTAAAAGTTACCACAGAGTGTAAGTATTTATGCTAAGGACAAGCTGTCTGGAGAGGAAAACAGAAGAGGGAAGGAGGTGCCTGCAAACCCCGGCTGGGGGTGGACAGGTTGGGGTAGAGCATCCCATCACCTCCTCCCAAACTGCTTTGTGGACTGCCAACACAGTGGAGAGGGGAGCTGAGGATGGGCAGTTGGTCTTCACCAGGCACTACCACAAACCAGCTGGCAACATCTGAAAAGATGCAGATAAATTGTGGCAGATAAATTGTGGCAGACACAGGTTGTGCCTTTGCATTGAAACCTGATAGCAAACCTCTGGGTTACTGGCAGATTTCCTCATTTTGGGGATCAATCTCATTACAGACTGTATCCAAAAGTAAGAGGGCGGTAATAATTTGCCGATGATACCTAGTTAGGAGTTCTGTCAATTCAGAAGAGAACTGGGATTGCACACAGTAATAACCAGATGACCTTGAGGTCTGAACTAATAGAAATGGATGGAAATCAATTGTGCAAAATGCAAGGCCATGCACCTAGGGACTAATAATGAGCATTTTTGGTATAAGAAGAGAACTCATCAGGTAGGGGACAGACACCTCAGTGTATAGACAGACACTTCTAGATATCCAAAAGCACTGGCTGATCACTGCAAACCAACAATGTGAGGCAGAAATGGCACAAAAGATCCCAGAATGTACCTCAAGTATTTTCACAGAGATGAGGAAGCAGTAACAGCACTGCACAAAGAAATGGTGGGACCTCCCCCATGGTATTGTGTATGAAAATATGGCAGGCTTACATGTTTAAGAAAGGTGATCTCAAGATGGAGCAAGAACAGAGATGTGGCATTCATGATGCTACAGAAGATTAAGTGTTTAACTTACAAGAAGGGACTAAAAGAACACGATTTGTTTGGATAACAAAGGGTGGTTAGCAGATGATGATTATTGAGTGTAAGTACAGTAGTGGGGTAAGAATTTGCATATTTACTATCAAGGAGGAAAAATAGCTAGTTAAGCTAGAGGACACTAAGAAAAGTATCAGTGTATTGCTAACATTTATACCAAAGGTGAGAAGGGCGCTTCTGATCAACATAACCGACCAGTGAGGCCACTAAGTCAACTACTTTTATGGCAGATGGTGATACAGATATGGAAGAAGTTGCATGAGATGATTGCCTGCAACCATGGGGGCTGGAGGCCCTTTCGGAGCATCTTCTGGTGCCTGAGCTCCACTGGGAGCTTGAACAGAAAGCCCTGATGTCCTCTGGGACTTCTGCCATATGACCTCTTGCAGGTGCCATTTGCACCTTAAAAAATCACATAAAGAAGATGGTTTGTAGGTTTTTTTTTTCCTATAGAGGCAGAAACCCCAGCTTTCTGAGGAAATAACATAATAAAATATAGTCATTTTAGCCAATTTAGTCATTTCTTCCCTATGCCAAATGCAGCAAATTAGCTGGTTCCACCTCACACCCAGGTGACCTAAGTGGACTGAAATGTCATTAATTTATCATAGAAAGGATTATTTAGTATTTTTCTGGAACTATTTGCAGCAATGGAATCCCAAAACCAAGGGTATCCAAACATCATAGGTATGGCAAAACTTTAGCTTATATTGTCAACTTTTATCCTGACTTCATAACCCTGAAAATTCTCCACTGTCGACAAGTAGGAAATATGCCACACTGACAGAGACAAGTAACTTTATTTGAAATTTTCCAAACTTGGTACCAGAAAAGTGTAATTCATAGACAGTATTTTTATTATGATGATGATGATTGTTATGCGTATTATTATTTTTATGATTATGGTTATTATAACTAATATAAAACATGGGTCTTTTTCACACAGTTATATGAAACAAACTTTTCAACTTTAACTTCAATATATATTGCATACGTCTTCCTGTCCATATTGCCTCCAGAATGAGAACTAAAATAACATAAAAGGCATTAAATAATCAAATAAAAAAAATGCATCAGCATCTTGCTTTGTTATGAGAGGTACTATACAGTACAATTTACAAGGTAATAGGCTTATTCATCATCGGCACATCATTCATTCCAGTTTCTCTGCTCAGATGATGCAGGGCAGGAATTCTGATGGACTATTTGCCCTTGCTTTGATTAAGACTACAACATGGCTTGAAAATAAAAAAACTTTGCCTGCCATTCCGCATCTCTGAAATGCCGTTCTTGTGTTACCAACATGGATCAGAACTACTAAATATTCTGATCACAACATTTTGAAACCAAAGGTTGCACCTAAACCCCATCTTTTCTAAATTCACTGTATCAAACTGGGATAAGGATCAGACCGACATCCATTTATCTTTGCATTTTGAAACTGCCAGGGGTTAATAGAGGACTCAATGCACCTGGATTCAACTCCCTGCTACGGCCTGATCATCTCGTATGACCTTAGAGAGGTCTCTCAAGCTAAAGAAAATTATGTGCTTAAATACCTTCAGCAATCTACCTTCAATCTACAGTAGTCTTCAGGTCTACTACGTCTTTCTGACTGTATCTACACAGAACCTGCTCTGCTCTGTTCTTCACTAATTGGGGATGAATAAGGATTGTAAGGCACTTGGATATTATGGAAATGAGGCTATCTAAAATCTTTTAGCGATAGTTTTTAGTGCAGTAGCAAATGCGTACCCTGTTGCGTGACATTAGGGATTGGCCTTTGCATGACTCTCACTGGGAGGAAATGCTCTTGCCTTCTATGTGCTCTGGTAGAGATATTGCTCCCACCTTTTTCTAATTTTCCAGAGGGCTCTTTTAATTACAATGTATGAGATAACTGAGGCTGAAGGGATGCCACGAGAACAACCTTCAGACAACAGTCCTTTATTATTAAGACCTTGTTCAGTTGCTCTCATTCCAAAAGCAGATGAGTTAAAGGCGGCTGAAGTACATGGGTGTAAGATGCTCTCTTCACCTCGACTAGCTAACTGAACACAAAAACATGCTACACCCACATCTAGAGACAACTGTCAGCAGGTATGATGACTTCTTGTGGTTTGAGCTCAGAGGGCAACTGAGCACCACACAGCCACTCACTCCTCCCTTCCCTCCCAGTGCTGAAAAGGACAAAATAAACCAGACTTGGAATTTGAGACAGGACTGGGAAGGATAAATCATCCATTATGGTCACGGGTAAAAGGCAGACTTGTTAGGGGAGGAAAAAAAGAACATACATTTATTACAGACACTAACAACAACAACACTTAACAGGGTAGGACAGTGGGAAGCATTAACACACCTTGAGAACACCTTCCCCTCACCCCTCCCTTCTTCCCGGGCTCAGCTCTGCTCCTGATATCTCTACCTCCTCCCCCAGCAGCACAGGGGCAGGGAATGGGGGGTGCAGTCAGTGCTGCCACTTCTTCTGTCTTTGGTGGGGGGAGCTTCTGGAACTTGTTCCCTCTGATCCAGTGTGGTTTCCCTCTCACAGGAGACAGTCCTCCACAAACTTTCTCTGACGTGAGTCCCTCTTATGGGCTGCAGCATTTCCCAAGCTGCTCTAGCAAGGGACAGCCCCTCATGCTGCAATCCTCCCAGCACCGAACTACAATAGCAGGGGCTGCTTCTTCCTTCAGGCTCCTGGCTGACTTTGGGTGCGGCCACCTTAACTGGTCATCTAGGGCCCCCCCCAGACCTCAATGGGTGGCAGGGGGGGCTGCCCTGCTGTCCCACCACAGGATACAGGGGGGTCTCTGCTCCGGCACACCTCCCCCCTCCTTTCTTCCTCCGTTCTTCCACCGACCTTGGTGTTGTTGCTGCCGCAACTGCTCCTCACAAGTCCGACTCTTCCTCACCACATCCCTTCTTAAATACATCATCGCAGAGGAGCAGCTGATTGTCTCAGCCTTGGTGCAGAGGTAGGGCTGACTTAGAACTGAGGAATCTTTGAGAAGCTTCTCACAGGGGGCCACCACTGTAGCCCCCTCCCCTCACCAAAAAACCCCACCACTCACTCAAACCCAGGACAGGACTGAAATCCTACGGGGCCCCACACTGCTCACTTTTCCATGTTAGTCACTGCACCGGGCAGCCCCACACTAACCTGCTGACACTAGATCCTGCTTTTCTGTAGCCACTGTTGCCATATTTCCAGACTTTTTAATGTTGCCTAAATAATCACAACTCAAAAACATTGTAATGCTCCCCTGCTTTCATGGTGATACACTCAGGTTTCTTTGGCTTGGTCACTAAATCAGTGGCACAAGCAGAAACATCTTTGTGAGCTAGAGAAACCCAGAAGTGCCTGTGGCCACTGCAGGTGGCCACTGTGGGACGTGGGACGGCAGCATGATCCTCAGACTGCACAGCATCCAACGCGTAATTTTGTCCTGAAACATCATTTGAAATTTTCATTTCATGGTCTGTGGCATTTCAAGTTTTTCTTTCCATTTTAAATATGCTCATTTCACAAAGTACAAAAGCAAACTTCCTCTCATAATCCTGCACCTTGCAAACTCCCACTGCAACCTGAGAATCAAGCTGAACCCTCTCCCCCATGAACTGCCATTTACAACATTTTAAGGGGCAATGTGAACTTGCTTCCCCTTCATTTCTATTGGAGGTTTCTCAGAGAAATCCTATGGGTCTGACATCTCTCTTCCTCCAGGTAAACCGACCCAGTCCTTTCTCTTAAAACAATAAATGACTTGCCTCTTGTAAAAGAAATGTCATTGCCATACTCCAGGCTGGAAAACGTCAGTCTGGCCATCCTGACTGCATTCAGGGGCATCCACACCCCTGCTGATGCTGCTTTAAAGGTGCCCATGTTGCACATATCTCCTCCCAAATTCTTTCCAGCTCACTCACAAACATTCTTTAAAACTGGCATATACGACTGTCAGTGAGGATCCAATTACTTAAAGCTATTTTTCAGAACAATTTGTACTCTTCCAGTACGGTGACTACAAGACAAGAGATGCTTCATGCATTGTAGCTCCTGTTATGGCACGATCTTCCTAAAGCTGCGAGACAGAGCAGTTGCTGTAAATCATTGTTACTTCCAGCACTCGCTGTGGTACAGGCTGCTGATGTCACTGCCATCACATGGACGTGAACGAGGGCAGAATGAGATGCTGTGGTTGCTACCACGATCCCAGACAGGCGAGTAGGTGCCTGGAGGAGGGAGAAGCACCTCTTGGCTTTGCTTCAGGCTTCGATTGGCATATGCTGACAAGAAGCAAGATGACTGAAGGATGGAATGACTGTAGTACAGACAGGCATGCCTGATAAGTTCTGGGATAGACAGGAGCATTGCACTGTGCAAATGGGGTGTCCTAACATCAATGTGGTACTTGTAGGTGCACCCTCCAACAGTCTGCTGTCCCTCAAACACCCTGTTTTCCTCTCACTGCCGGTGGTGGTTTGAAGGCACAGGCTAGCAATTTAGCTCCATGCTGTGGCCTGACAAGAAATCTCAGTCCATTAGATAAATAATCCATATTTCTCAAAAGATATGTCTAAATAAATGTTTATTTGATGAACACTGCTGAACAGCATTTTGCACTATCAGCTAAATAGTTGTACTTGTTTACAAACCAGGCTAATTATGGAGCCATCATATTTACTGTTTTATGAGCTTGCCAGTGAACGAGACAGACCTGCTGCAAGATTAAAAATCAGAATTTGGCCATGAACCACCACTAATCTTTGACTCCATCTCTGTGTATTCAGAACCATTTCAGTGGAACACAGAAATGAGAACTGTGAGGGGATGGACTGATAATTATTTCTCCTTAATTAGGATTTGATCTTTTGTACATTAGGGGGATGAAAACAAGCCCAGATACACACACTCCTATTCATTTGGTAATTCTAAATGACATGGAATTAAAAGCAAAGCAGCAATCCCTCATTCAATATGCACACACAATTCCCATTAAGGATAATGGTTATTTTGCTGTGACCAGCATGTGTTTCGAATGTTTAATTTCCATCACAGGTTTCTATTCAATTAGATCTATTGGCAGCAAGACTTAAATGCTAAGAAGGAAGAAGGTGAACCAAAGGTTAAAAAAAATACTAATTGTCTATGCAGTGTTTTCCAGAACTGCAACATCTATGCCCATCTCCCACAAAACAGTGTTAATAAAGCAGACTTTAGTCCTTTGTTACTTTTTCACATAGGTGCAATTACAACTGATATCATGAGCAGCAGCAAAGGGAGGAACCAGTTCCATGTGCCATGCTCTCATCAACACGAAATGTCACACTGAGATGCACTGCTCCTTGTTTGAGCGTCCATCATGAGGTGAAGCCAGTGTGCAGTGCCACCAGCTTGCCTGAAGACGACTGAGGACCCTGGTCATGAAGCCATACCCCTCCATCCCTTTCTCCTCTGACACACAACCCCCCCCAAGTGCAGACCATGGAGAACCCATGCAGCCTCCAACTTGCAACGGCAACCACAAAATGAAGAGAGTTTCTTAACAAATGAAAGCACTTTTTTTCATGCCTTTTGATTGCCGAGGAGCTGAAGTTTGGTAACCACCACTGAAGCACAAAGGGGTTTTTTTGCTGGAAATACAAAGTTTGCTACAGAAGCACTTTCTCCACATGCTGGATTAACAACAGTTTTCCAAATGACAGACTCAGTTCTTCTTAACGCTATCAGGACTAATCATATTGGGGTTCTTGCTGTCATAAATCAAACCAAACGTAGATAGATGCTGTGGGAAGTGACTACGAATGTGTCTCCCACCCAGGTGAGCCGGGAGACACAAGTGATGCATGGATCCCAGGGCAGAGGGCGGCAGCTCTGGAGAGTGGGAGAGACCCACTACCCCACAGATTTCACCAAAGAAAGCCAAAGACACCATGGTTTCATTTGCTGTGCCAGACATTTCTACAGGGTGATGCTGCAGCTGAAATAGCGAGTTTGTGATTTTCTGTGCCCAGCCATTAGACAAAGCTGGAGTCTTTTAAAAAGGGAAGTAATTTCTCTCTATCATAAAAGCTCTAAAGTCAACAAAGCTACACAAAGAGGAGTGATCTGTAATTCACTTTGATGGCTGACCACAGGACACAATTTGCACAGAGGTGTCTCTGAATTTTAGATGGTATCTTCTGGAGCACGTGACTGATTTCTCTGATGGACTCTCGTTATTTTTGATACCATATGCAAGCTCCTGGTGAAATCCCACTCCTCATCCTTGTGCAGCCCATCCACCTCAACTTCACCTGCTAAGAAAAATTAACATGACTTTATCCTCTGGCCGAACATCTCCAAATATTTAAAAATACAAATGCTGACTCCCCCCATCCTATATCAAAAGCAGGTATAAAACTCAGATTGGACAGAAATTCATCAATAAAACTAAAGAAAGCTCTAGACAGAGCCTGAGCAGGAAAAATAAACCTTTTCAAGCCAACATGATCACTGATTAAATAAACACTGAATGGAGCTGTTGAACCAGGCCAGTACATTCACTCCCTGAGCATCCTAGAAGGTATGTCCAAGGAGAGAGATAATAAAGGGAAAAGCAACAAAGGAAAAACAAGACAAAAACGGATCTCATTAGAGCCAATGATGGGTATACACAACTATCAGCTATCATATGGAAAAAAAAAAAAAAAAAAAAAAGAAAGCAGCAGAATCCTGGCTGCAATTGGCTTTATCATCCCTTGAAGTCAAGATGGGTGATTCCTCCCAGCCTTGCAGCACCCCCGAGAGTAGATTCACAAACCAGAGTGTGGATGAGGATGTCCACCCAGATGAATGTCCCCTCCTGCACAGAGCCCTGCACTCCCTCCCCTCTCTGCACAGCCCCCCTGCCACATTGTGGCAGAAAGACCCCTTGGCTGGGTTCCCTCTGAACCACCTATTCGTGTGTATCAGCAGCACTTGGGGTTGTTGTTCAAGTGACAGGCTGAACCGTGGCTCAGAAGTGCCACCCTGCACTAGGTGAAGGGACAGCAGCATTAACAGTAGACAATAAACTTCGACATAATTTCTCTTAAGAGTCCACTGGAAGTACACATCACAGTATTTGCTCTGTCAGCCATTACCAGCACATCCCATCTGTGGGCTGACAAATTCAAGAGGGAACAGCACTTGGCACATGCCTCTGAGAGGGAATAGCACCTGGCACATGCCTCTGCTTGCAAACCCCATCCTTCACGGTGCTGGGGTGCAGCCCTGAGCAGGACAGCCCCAGCGGGGCTGCAGGGGAGTCTGCCTGCTCCACGGTGATGCTGGGGAGAGGTCTGTGTCTGCAAATGCTATCCACACTGATCCTGGTCTGTGAAAGCCCGCTTTCCCGAAATAATTAACTGGTATGAATGAAAGCCTAGTGTGGTGCTACACTGCATTATGGTAATAGGCTGGTCTTCATTTTCTGTTATTTTCTGAAGAAGCCTTAAAAATCTAATCTTTTTTCCCAACCATCCCTTTCTTCCTCCTTTGAGGAGTACTGGTTCATGGTCCTGACAGACCTAACAGCATCCTGCTTCCTTTTGTAGCCTTTTCCTAGACACCAAAATCAGGCACAACATCATCAGACAGATGCCAATTTGTGGGCTCTAAACTCTACACCCTCTCCTAATAAAATCAAAGACAGCTTTTCAAGATTTGGCCTGCAAGAAAGTATTTTACTGGTGCCCACAGAAGTTGATAAGAAAGCAAAAATTAATCATTAAATCATTTGACCTCACAGTGTGTTAGCTTTATTAGATATCTTGGTAAAAAAGTGTGGGCTCCTGAACAAGAATTTCTTGGAGAATGCTACAAGCCCAATTTCGACACCAGTGAATGTAAGGACACCGGAGTCATCACTCTGACTTCATTTCTGGGAGCAGGCACTTATATGCATGAATGCAAGAAATCAAAGCCTGGCCTTGCGGACCTGGAGGCTGCCATCAGACCCTACTCGCTGCTGGTAGAATTTTGCTCTCCATGACAAGCCATCCAGTGCTGCCAAAGAAGGGATCTCTTATGCACCCACCAGTACGAAACATGAACATACAGGTGTTTGCTCTGGAGTACAAGAAATAAAAAAGAAGGGGCAGATGGAAATTACACAGGGCTATTGAATTATGGTAGGTCCTTGTGGTATTTAGGGCCAAGCCCTTCGTGTCCTATCATTTACACAGGTAACCTCATTGGAGTCGTTTGCAATAAGCACCCAGTAAAATGCACTGGATTTGGTTCCAGAGAGTATTTGATCAAGTCAAATAAAACATTTTCATAGGCAATTAAGACAAATCACACAACATTTGATTTCCTTTTATTAGAACAGCAATCAATCCCTACATCAAACATAATATACTCTGTACCTTTCTCTGCAACAAACTGAAACTGTATTTTTGTAAACATTTCATAGGACTGCATGATCACCACAGCCTGAGTCAGTAGAAAGATCTGGTACAACCGATCTGATAAGAAATTAGATGGGTGAATTATGCAGAAGACAATTGCTGTAAAAAGTCCTTCATACGTTCTGTAAATTTTGATAGCTTGACAAATAATTTCAAAGATAAGGAGTTTCCCTCTGCTTTTGAATATTTATGGAGTGGAGGAAATACTTTCTTGGCACCCAACTGGGAATCAGGATATGAACACAGCAGCATCATTCCCCTCTTCATTTAGCCCTGGGCAAACTCTAGACATGCAAGACCAACTCTTCCAGCTGTACCAGCCTGTGAGGCAGAGGAGAAAAGGGGATACAGGGAATGGTACTAGAAATCCCAACAAGCAGATTTCTAAAGCTGATGGATTGGGATCTTAACATAGTACTTTGTGTGAGTACTGATTTCACTTGAAATATAAAGAAAATTGCTGTGTTCAGATACAGCTATACAGAACCTGTCACATTCTCAGCATATTTTACTTCATGAGTACAAAAATTAGCACATTTTGTGCTATACATAAAGAAATGTCAAGTAGGTAACCCAAAGCCCCAAATGACATAACCAATAAATCTAATTTAAAGAGCAGTGAGTATAATAAGAAACTTTACAGGATTCCAATGTCACTGTATCCGACCAGCCATTGTAAAATGCTACTACCTCTGAATTTCAAAACTGAAATTTAACTATTATGGGCAACAGTATCTAATACCAGGCTGGTACAAAGCCCATTAAGCTATACCATCTGTGTGAACATCTGTCCCTGAGCACATTTTATTTATGAGATAAAAATAATGGGTATGATATGAGAAAACCTAAGAAATAATTAGGAATTAAAACTTGATTTTATATAGAAATTAGAATTTTAAAATAAAAGTATCTAAAAATATACATACATCCATGTTTAGTACAAGAAAAAGCACAACGATCTTGCACCGTAAATCAGCATCCTCACAATAAAACCTCTCCTAAGGAAGAAGTGTTCTTTAATGTCATGGTTAAGTCATAGTTGCTGCAAGTGAATGTCAGTGATACAGGCCAGGAAGCAGCAGTAAGATCCCCCACCACAAAGATAACACTATGTCCTGAAGCAAAGATAAGACTTTCAATATATGATTTTGAGAGGGTTTTTTCCCCTCTGACTTTGACCAACTGTTTGTTCACACAACAGCTAACACAGAGCAGGGTGACGTTTGAGGGGAGCACAGCATTCTGCTTCCATCAACTGTAAGGTCAAGACCAAGGAGTAAAGTTTTAGAATTACATCTTTTTAGTAAGGATACTATAAAACTAAGGTTTTAGTAACCTGAGAGTAAAAAATACTACTCCTTTTTTGTTTTTTAAAGCTCAGTGTCTTTATGAATATTTTCACATTTGTAAGTGCCAGAGCATTGAGGCACATTTATCATATAGATTATAATCAATTATAACTAATGTTAGTCTGCTTCCATGCTTTGTCTGACTAAATTTTTTTCTACTGCAAGATCTTGGTGCAACCATGGAGGAAGGTGGCACAATGAATCCCTAAATACAGCATGGCTTGGCAGATTGGCACAAGATAAAACCTGCTATTAGCTAAGGAAAACAAAAAGCAAACACGCAACATCAGGGTGGCCACCTCCTCAGAAGCACCTTCCTCCAGCTCAAACATCCTAAAACTGCTTGAGAATGTTACAAAAACATGGCATTAATTGCAGAAGTTGGTATTGTAAAAGGTGAAGCCGTCTCAGAAAACCAATTTCCCTTCCACCATCTGTTTTCCAGCTGCTTAGCACCCTCAGCAAAGCATTGGGTTGCTCAGTCCTGCTGTGCAGAAGTCCTCTGGCAGTGGTGGGGCTTCCAGACGCAGCAGCAACACTACTGTCCCCACAGGCATTTAAAATGGAATTGGGTAATTCTTTTATTGATTATCAGCCTCCTGTGGAAATTAATCAAGACCAAGATAACCCCTTCTATCTGCAAAGGAGAGCATGTAGAGATTGCAAAAGGAGAGAAGATACCCCCACAGAAGTTTGCCTCTGCACCGCCTACTCATCAGCAGAGCAGGGTTTGCTTTCCTGTTTCATGGCTCCGTGCCCCAGCTCACAGGTGGACACAATTCACTGAAGACTTTAAAAAAAAAAAAAAAAACTAATTTCCTACTTTGGCTCTGCTCCAGCATCACCTTCATACTGTGTCTGCAGGTTGAAAGTGGCTGCAGTTCTGCCCCTGGCCAGGGCACTGGGCAGCCAGGCAAGAACAGCCCTGGCAGAGGGCCCTCCATGGATAAGTAAATGGCTACGCAGCTGCAGGAGGGAAAAACAGCAGAGCTTTTTCATCTTTTTAACCTCATTTTTGTGGGTCTACGAGAAGATCAGCACACATCCCCCAAGGTCCTGCCCTCGTTCATCTATTTTTCCTCTAGACTCGCAGTCTCCAACAAAGCGGGCGAGCTCCTATATTTGAGCTGACATTTGCATCCACTCAGACGAAGCAACTGCCACCCTGTGCTGCTCTGGGACCTGCCTACTGCCCCGCACCCCTGCCAGAGAAAACCAGCACAAACACAGGCCAACCTGTAGGATGCTGAGCTTTGAAGCTCTATGCAATTCTGATGGGTGCCCCTGTCAAAGAGCCCTGTTAACAACGTCCAGCTGACGAGGACACTGTGGCCAGGAGAGCGGGAAGGGAAGAAAGTGGGATCTCTCCTTGAAGATACTGGGTTTGGAAATCTGTATCTATTAATTACAAACAAATATAACTAAAGCTGCATTTTTTACTTCTATCAGAGAGCAAAAAGAACTTCTAATTTGGAGCGACACTCTGATATTTGCAGAATTGAACATATAAGCAAGGACTTCCAGTAATGTTTCTGTGGCAGAAATCTTCAGCAATTTTCTAATTTGTTTATATTTTTGATGGCTGACTGAGAAAAAAATATTGATTGACAGGCCCAGAGATAAGAGGAGAAATGCTCAGAAAGTAATAACTTACAAATGCTACTTTCATGTAACATTGCTCCACTTATCAAGTCTCTCATATTTTCAAATGAATGAGGTAATGTTTAAATCCTCTGCAATCAGAAAATTGTTTTCCATATAACCCACAAGCTATCTTTCTGCCTGCCTGTAATGTGCCCTGATTGCTAACGTCTATTAATTATTTTTACTTGCTCATTCAATGTGAAGTCTGCTATGTACTTTTGTTATCTTTAAGGATATATACATAACCTATATACAGCAAAGCTGTATGTTCTAATTCTTAGTTTTTTCAATCTGTTCCACATGCAAATAAGAATTTCAAGAGAGGTGCTTGTGCCATTAATATTTTTCTTCATATGTAAGGACTAAAACTTTCAGACAACTAGAAGAAAAGTCCTGTTGTGCCAATATTTTCAGTAGGTAGTATACAGGCAGCTCAGGTAATTAAAGGCTTGTCAGTCTGACAGCGATCCCAGAGAAAATAATGAAATGGCTGAGAGGGACTTGATTAATAAGGAAATAAAGATGGCTAATATAATTACTTCCAATCAACACAGGCTTATAGCAAGCAGATTTTGTCAAACTAATTTGATTTTTTAATGGAGTTTCAAGTTGCTAAAAGTAACCATGATGGTATAATAGACTTCTAAAAGCTACTTTAGATGGTGCTTACTACATGGTGTTTTGATTAACCTGAATGATATAAAAAACAACATGACATACCTTAAAAGGATTAAAGCCTGAGTAATTGATCATTCATTAGGGAATTGTTCTTGAACACGTGTTTCCAGTGGGATCCTAAAGCCATTAGTTTTTAGCCCTACTCTTCTTTATGTTTTATCACTGATCTGCAAGAAAACATAAAATCATTACTAATAAAGCTGGCAGATGGGACAAAGACTGGAGGGGTGGCTAAATAATGAGGAGATAGAGCCAGTGGTACAGAGAAGATTGGATTGCTTTGGGAACCAGCACAATCAACCAACATCAACTTCAACAGAGCCAGACGGAGACCGTGCTGTTAACAGAGAGGGCTCTATTCTTGGAAAAGACAAATCTGAAAAGAGCTGGGGGGTACTGAAGGGTTTTCAGCTGAACAAACACTGGAGTAAGATGTTCTGCTACAGGAATAAATGTGATCCCTGTATGTGGAAATACTGAATGGGGCAACAGGCAACCTTATGAATACTGAATGGGGCAACCTTAACGTTCAACCCTGCAGTGCCCCATCCAGCTTTGATGCCCACAGTTCAAGATAGATGTTGAGTAATCAGACGGAGCTCAAAAAAGAACCAGGGAAAACATGGTTCACATGGAAAGGTTCAAGATCTCCAAGATAGTTAGGAACAAAAATTATCTTCCCATGGCCCAAGGAGCGCCATGTCAAACACAAACTGGATTTAGAGGGTTCCTCGGTCTTGTAAACAGACCCAAGAACTGGAAATAAAATCAGGACCATCCATTCAGACATATGGTGTATGATTTCTATAAGGGGATGATCTACCACTGGAACATCTTTCCAGTTCTTTGATAAATGTCACATCACTAGAAATTAAACACTTCACAGGATTGTTCTCTGAAAGAGATGTCCTATTTCAAGCTAAACTCATCTGAGAACAACAGGTGGCCTGTATTATCCAGGGGTTTAGATTAGCCAATTATCATGCGTTCTTGGAGCCTGAAAACCTGACACTCCACAAATGTGTCTACTTATCAGGCAAAAATACAGCAGCGATGCAAATTTCCCTTGGAAAAAAAGTTTTTTTTTTTTTCCTGTTCTCCTTCAGGAAAAGTTTCTTTTTCCAGTTAAAAAGTCTTCTCAACTAACATACTTCTTTTTCACCCACTACCAGAGTTTTAAGACGCCAGTTGTAGACCAACGATTCTGAATCCCAGTGTCCAAAACACTACAAAGTCCTGATGAAAATGGGATACCAAGAACAAATCCTGCAATATTCACAGAGAGAGAAAGCTAAGATGGAAAGTGATGCTGTAGACAAGAGACCTCAGTTCTGACCCCTGCTCCAAGGCTGTCTGAAAGAAGACTGTTCTTCTAAACAAGGCTAGATAGGCTGATAAGCGCCTGTCTTAAAGCTTTAGGTTATTACAGAGCTTGGCTGCATTTATATTGATAACATAGGGATGAAATGCTTTTCATCAATACTCTTTCTTCTTGCCCTATGCTTTTTGTGCATGTGTATATTTATAGAAAATCTATACTTTAAATGATCTTTAGAAGCTGAAATAATTACCCAAAACATTGTATCACTAGAGAAATCAGTGAACTGGGAAAAAAAAATCACTAAAATTTGCTACATAACCTGCAGAAATTGAGCAGAATAACAGATGGCTCACAGTATTCTTTCTCCAATTAATGGCTAAAGAGAAATAGCTTACTTGGGGGAAAATGACACTTTTCATTTAAACTTGGAGTACTTTAAGGCAATAATTTAGGGGAAATTCCAGCAGGCAATCAGCAACTGTTATGACCCTTAATATTTCAGGACTAGATCTTCACAGGGGCCAAACCCTGGCCTGCCTCTCAGGATCACATCTTTATTTTATGCTAAGTCTTGTTCCTTGCTCCCATTAAAGTCACTCCAAACCCAAAATCATGAGATAAAAAGGTGGTGAGAAAAGATATAAATAATATGTGCAGTACAGAATAAATTCACATCTAAATTACAGGCCAGGGGAAAAAAAACAGCTTCTGTAGAAGGCTCATCACATCCACTGCCTTCCCTTTCATATCTATTTTTCTACCTTCATTCCCAGACTATTTACTGTTTAATAACTCATTCAAGGTCTTGCTTGAATGCTTTGATGCTTCTCACTTGAATAGATTTTCTTTGGAACATACTCCCTGAGCTGCACGCATTACATTTGATATGAAATATTTTTTGCCCAATATATTCTCTTAAAAAAAACCCCAAACTCCCACAATTTTCAGCTAAGTTTTTCAAGACCATCCCTGACTTCAGGATACCAAAATTTATGAAAATGGTCCTTGCAGGTGTGAAGATAAATTCCTATTAAGGTATGTCTGATATATTTTCATTTATGTCACTGAGTTTTATTTTATATCTAGGCTTCTAGATGTTCCTTAATTTGCATGAGTAAAAGCACTCTAAAAGCATCCAGCAGAATTGTGCAGTCCCCATGCAAACAAATTTCCTGGTTAAAAAAATTAAGAATTTGATCTGTGGAGTGACAGTAAGATCAGAGGTTGGTGATGATTTATTTGTGACACCATTAGTGATGTCTTTGTCTTATCAAGCTTGACTCCTACTGTGATTAAGGTTTTGTTTCTAGCGTTTGCAATGCAAAGAGATTTTATCCACCTTAATTATTCCTAAAGATTTTCACTTTCACCACATTGAATTTCTGAACATTCAATGGCTGTTTACTTTATTTCTGATTCATTCCTCAAACACACCAGAAAATGCATTTTTCTAAAGATTTTTTTTTCCTTTCATTTTTCAATCCCTTCTGGATGGTGTATATATTTTTCTTACCTATTGATTTTTGTTCGTTTTTTTCTTCAACAAATGCTAATTATTTTACTAGAGTTAACTGAAACTGACTCATTTATATTTGTTTTGCAATCTCAATGCATATATTGCTATTATGCTCCAATAACCTTGCCCACAAGCATCATTAATGCAAGTAAAGCTACAGGAAAAATATTCTTTAGTTAAATTGTTATTTTAATTAAAGATAATAGTTTCTGTTGAATCCTTTATTCTTGTGTATTCCCTTATGAACTATAATGTTAATTATCCTAAGGTTTATAATTATCCTAAGGTTTATAATTATCCTAAGGTTTATAAGAGGTTTAGGCTGGCAAAGTCAAGCATCCCATAGATAGGAAATGCCAAAACTAAGACAGGTATAGATGCCCAATTTGAGCTTCTCAGCACCATTTTAACACAAATGCTGGCAGTCATTAAACAGAGTGATATATTAAGCATCCAGCAACAGCAGAATATATTCAGCAACAGTCCTGCACCTAGATGTACAGATCAGGATGCTATCAAGTATTCCTTATCAAAAGGGTAATTAATTTCACCTAAATTTGCTGTTTGCAGCGTTGCCTCTGAAGTCTGCAGAGACTTGCTCTGCCTGCCTGAGGCCAGTGAATGAGCAAGGGCTGGTGAGCCCAATCCTGCCCACAGGGTGCGATCTGGGGAGAGCCCAGCACCCTCCGTTCCTGCAGAGGTCAGCAGGGACTGATGTAAATCATCCTGTCACAAATGTCAGTCTTTAAAGAGTGAAAACTTCCTCCTCCAGAAGCTCCAGAGAGAGATGATCAACAGACGTACATAGCAAGTTTTACTAAGCAAAGTACAGGCCTAAATGTTGTACCATGTTAATCAGAACAGAAGAACAAGCTGCACAATTGTAGAGTTTGTCTGAGAGGTTTTTTGCTTTTTTTTTTGTCTGTGGCCAATCTTGGATGCAGAAAAAAACTACTGAATGAAAGTGCTCTCACTGTACTTCATGGCTACACACCAGTAACCACCCTGACGTTCTTAGATCAGCTACAGTGGTTCTAAGAACCTCATTCAGAAACCTGGAAGGACTGAGCTGGGAGTAACCCAAAACGGTGTGTGAAACCCTGCTACAGTGTGAGCTGACAACACCACAGAGCCAGCGGTTCAGTTCACTCCACATGTACAGATGCCAACTCTGGAAAACTCCACCAGAAGCAAACTCAATGAAGAAGCTTTGTGCTTCTCAATTTTTCAGGGTAAAATTTCAAGCCCAATTACAAATAAACCCTACTTATTCTGGATTTTGACCAAAATAATCCACAGGAAACCTGTAAGAGCAAAGCACAGTTGGAAACCTCAGACATCATTAGGTGTCCTGATTTACTCTTTAACTGAGGGCACCACAGCCTCTCCAGAGGCTACTATACCCGAGTACCCCAGGCCTCAGCATAAGCACATCCATTTTGTTTAACATATGAAAAGCTTTCGTTGGGCTCCTACCTCCTCAAAAGCAACGTCTGAGCAGATTGCTGCAGCATATGCCTATATTAAAGCAACACCACAAATATAATAAACTCAACAAAAACCAGTAATATCTCATGTAACTGGAGGTGACTACAGATGCCATAATTTATATGGTCATTTACTTCAAACAAAGGCTGTGACATGTAAATCACACCTTCCATCCTGCAATCCATCCTGACACTTTGGTACCCAACCCCTATGAGACAATTATGGTATAAACTCAGGGAAAGATGTTTTATACAAACTGAAGTGCCACAGTGTGGTGTTAGGAGAAGTTGTACCACCACTATGCAAACAGCTGCCTACTCTCTCCTAACCCAGGTGGTGTATTTTCTTTCTCCTTAAATGATTATCTGCTTTTACTGAATGATGGTTAAATGCTTTCCAAAGAACAATGATTTTCTCAGAAACAAACATTCTTATTTCAGAAACCATGACTCTTAAAGTAGAAGATATTAATCCTAAATTCAGTTTGCATATTATCACAACCTCCTTTTCTATTTTCCAAGTAGAAATCTTAGAGGTGTCAAAACCTCATGGAAAACTGTAAGACATGAGGAAGATAATTCATACATAGAGTATGTTAACTGCCTAGCCAGTGTATATATATTTTATTCTAAATAGTAGTTTTCCCTCCTGTGATCACTTCAGAAAAGGATGAATACTCCTTTCCGTAGTACTTATGTAACAGTAGACTGTTAAATGATGAACAAATCTACTACATAACCGTTTTTGTAGTAGCTCATGTAGTATGAAATGAAACTTTTGAACCTTGACTTTCTCCTTCATTGGAATAAGTGATAACATTTCTAAGAAATATTTACTTTATAGCTCAATACTTGATGAAGACTAAAATTGTCCCAGAAAGGAGGTGATACAGAAGATACAACTTACGTAAAATGAACTAAAATATCATCTAAGTGTAAGGTCACTTTGTGTTACACTTCAGTTTCAGATCATTTAGCAGACACACAAGATCTCTTTTTTTCCCACTAATTGCTCTATTAACTAGGCAAATAAAAGTTTTTAAAAGATCAGCTTTACTCTCTTTCCCTTTAAAGTAGCCCTTTACTAGAAAATTAGATAGCAGACTGAGTAGAAAACATTGAGCTACTGTTACACCAGGAGCCACTGACAGAAACATTTAAAGTCTAAAATCAGCCTCTCAACTAAGTCAGAGGACCTCACCGCATCAAGAGAATAGAGTGAAGGTTGATCTGTTTTTTCTGATCTGGTTATAAGGTTACAGGTCAATCTGTATTATATATTATCTGAAAAGTGGCTCCAAGAAATAAGTATGTTTGCAGTCTAAAGCATTTGGAGGGCAATTCACCTGCTCAAATGTAGACTTCAATGTGGTGAAGAGGTACATCTGAGTTGCTGCCTAGACTTCATTTACAGGAAATAACAAAAGGAGGCAATGGAAATAACCAGACACTTCTGATGTATCTGAGCAGATATTTCTCTCATCCGAAAACAGGATAAAGCAACTTCTCTCTCTTACTTAGCTATAAAGGAAGCTTCAGATGTAGATGTCCATCTTGGAGATGTCTTAAGACCCAAGTTGCCTCACTTTGGTCACATGGCCAGTGGCCATTCTCTCCAGCATACAGTGTAATTATTTTTTTTATTATTATTTTTGAGACACTGGTAATAAAAAAAGCATTCTCATCTGTAGCATTTTTTCCCTGTGAGTCATCTGACAGTCAGTGCATGCTTCTAGGTGAGCATCTTTGTCAGAACGTTAACAAAGATCTGGTGTAATTAGGTCTCTAATTTTACAGACTGCTACTGCATAGAGGAAGTCCTAGGCTTTTCCCAAATTTTAAATTGTTTACAACCCCTTTTAGTCTGTGTTTAAGCTACTGACTTCTCTAATGCAACTGCAACTTTCTTGAGGCTGACAGAACTCAAAACTTTTAATGTTTAAATCCTCCAGTAGATTTTCTGTTTCATGATACATACACATTTGTGAGGAACTCTGAAAAAGGCAGATTTAAATAGATCTAGAATGTTTTATCACATTTTTTTCATTTATATTATTTAACAAATTTCTTCCTCATGTTTTCTACTTCCCAGTAAATAAGCTAGAATTTTATCAGCTTTGATACTCTCTTCACAAAATATGGTTCAGATAGTTTTATTTGCCACACTTTTCAGTCAGTATATAGTAAGTTTTTCCTTTACATTTGTGTGACTTGAACTGCTTTTGATTCTGGTATTATTGTGAAGAATCTTCTACCTTTATGTGTCTTTTTAAAGGCAAATAATTATTTCCATCCGATTTTTCCTCCTTCCTACATTATCAAAGGTATCATGAGGTAGTTTCCTTCAGTTATTACTTTGGACCTTTTTCTTGAGAATTTCTACCTTCAGATGCCATTAAAAATCCAGTATTTCCTTTATTTTTCTTTCTTTGTGACTTGGGAAAAAAGTCAACAGATCGATATAATAAAATGAAATAATATTATTATTTCTCTTATAGATGTTTGTGCTCTAGAAACATAAAAGGTATCCTGGAATATGACTATTACCAATTCAAACAACACGCAGCCTTTTGGCTGGGATGGATCTGGATGCTTTGTAAATATTTCTGGTTTCTATTTTGCTGTAGAATTAAGGAGAAATAAGCATCATCAAAATAAAATTTGCCTTGTTTTCTGTAATTTTTTGAAGGAAAGTGAGAGGGAGAGATAGTGTAAGTTCATCCAAGCAAGCATTTTATTGATCTCCACTGATGAAAAGAAAGCAAAATGTAGAGTTATTTTCTTTATTTCTCCTTTTTTTATTTCTCCTTTCTTCGACTAGAAATTCAATCCTGCTCCTGAGAAAGATTTAACAATAAAAGGTCCAGCAGAAATGCCAACAAGCTCTATTAGGTGACATTTTTAGTTCTCTAGGTTTTTTTTTCTCTTGGCTGTAAGCACAATATTCTTGACTATCAGTGGATACAGTGTTTGCCACATTATGGAGGAAAATAGCACATATTCAAGATATTTAATGATTTTATGGCTCTTTGCTACTGTAGCTGTTGCATTATAAGAAGCATACACAATAATAAATACCACTGAATGTATGAACCACCCAACATATTATTATTTTGCTGAATTTCAAAATCTATTCCATGTACATTTTCAACTTGGTAAACATACAATGCTGAAGTAATTCCCTCTTTCCCTGGATGCCTGAGGTGCAAGCACTTGTGTTCTGTGTTTCATTACATTTCAAATGGAGTTGATATATTTTAAAAACTAGACTATATCTTCTAGATATTAGTAGTTTATCTCTCTATTGCATGACAATTCTGATTTAACATCTTCAAGATGTTTATCAGCAGCCTGTCACCTGCACCTGGCTATTTTGTACTCTTATCAATAATATTCTTTTAAAAAATAATACTAGTGAGTAGATATTGACTTCTGCTGGGATGAATATCAAGATTTATTGACCTCAGGGTAAATATTTACCAAAGCAACCTTTAGTCAATAATTTCTTTGTGGAACAATAACTCTTGATGTTCACAGAAATACATAAACAATCTCATGCATGTGCATTGAAGTCTCACTAACCCACACTGCAGTAGACTGTAAACCTACCCAAAACAGATTTCCAGGCTGCTCTGTCACATGTTCTGTACACAACAGTACAATACTTATTTCTCCTTTAACTGAAAAGAAACCTCACTGAAGAGGAAAGGATTAGGAAAAATGTAAAGAGATTTCATGAGGGGCTGCTCTGTTCCTATTTCCTCAACAGAACCTTTTCAGGAACAAAGGAAAATGAATATTCTACTGCTGGAGATAATAACTCCATTCATCCTGTCCATAGCCATATTTCCAACACAAACACACAACTCAAGACCTCACATACTTTATTCTGTTTTTTCTTCTGTCCACAATTTCTCTGGTAATCAAGAAAATCTATAAAATCTTCTAAGAATTAGAATCCTCACTTAGAAAAGCTGAAAACTTTCAGCACAATCTTTGAAATAACAAAATTCCCGATTATAGATTATTTGTGTAACAGAATTTTGCATGAGAGTGACAATGCCATATCATGCCTGATACCATCTTCCTTCTACCACCAGTCTTTCTACATGAACTGCATTAATGAACTTGGCCATGGCAGTCACTTACTCACTACTGGAATGTTTACAGACGTTAGTGTAAACCAGAAAATGTATGACAATGTTTATCTAAATCATCTCCTCTTTGGCTATAATAGCCTCTTCCGAACTGCTTTCATTGCCACTGGAAATATCCTTGTCTAGTACAAACCCTTCAGTGTCATGATGAACCTAGATTGTCATGATGAACTCCAGACTGTTCATACAGAGACTGATTTGCCACCTTTTGCCACCTTTGTGTTAATGCAGCTTTTCTAATTTCAATTTGGTACCTCTTGTTTTACATCAGGCTGAGCAAGACTCCAGCCTGTCGATTGTGTCCAGCACTAAACTCCAAGCACTCATTTACATTTTTGTTCACTCGGTCTCTTAAGTCTCCAGACTAAGAGAACAAAACATGTTACCTTCATTGGCAAAAAGCTTCCTCTTCTTACATCTTGTCATTTATTGGGCCATCTCATTTATATTCAAAGATTCTCATTTATATCCTGATGTACAACTGACTTTTCCTCTGCATTTTAAAAGAAATCTATCCACCCACTTCTTTATATTCATCATCTTTGAATCAGTAGACAAGTCACTGCCTTACTTTGCTTTCAGAAAAAAATTACCTGCAGAGCCTACTATGGTGTCTTTAGACACCTTTACTTCTCCCCTTCACTTCTCCCCCTTCATCCACTTCCTTGGTACCTTACCACTTCCACTGAAACTCTCAATGTAAAATATTTCATTCCTTTGACTTAGAGAGAGGATGCTTTGACCACCTGTCAACCAACTCACACTTGGGCTTTGAATGTGGCTGTCCCTACAGTCACAGTTGGTGCCAGTTTTTAGGATGTGGTTTGACCTTCTCAAGTTAATTAAAGAAAATAGTATTTTCAAATGGGGTTAAACTTCACTGAAAACAGTAGGGTTAGCTACCACCACTCACATCATTAAAGATGACAAACACATCTTTCTAGTTAAGATCTAGGTACAGTGCATAGCAAGTATTCAAATGTTCTGAAAGAAACAACAGTGCTGAGTATTTTGGGGTACAGGGATATATGGGGATATGTGTATAGGTGGAACTGCATGGCCATGCATGTTTAAGGGAAACTGTATCTAGAAATAGGAGGATATCCCACACAGAAACAACCCCAGGGTTTGGCCACATTGTACAATGCAAGTGAGAGCAGAGCTCTGATAAAAACTCCCAAATGGAACAGTAAGCAAATCAAAGACATCTGTATATCTACTGCAGACTAAGAATTCCTCCTGTATATGGAAAAAGACTTTGGTCAATCTGGATTTTGCTAAGAGAGGTGAGCTACAGCAAGGATATGAGAAAATACATCACAAACAGATCTGGGAAGAAATCAAAGGATATGCAAGAGAGGAGAACCCAAGAGAGCCACTGGATGCCGATTTGGGCCACTCAAAGGACTTACGCTTTAAGAAGAGACTGAATGATGCAGTTTAGGATCCTGCCCTTTCTGTCACTAATGGAGGTAGTTCCCAAATGTGAGAGGAACAGGGTCCAACCACTTCTAAGTACAGGGAAAAATGTTCTAAACCAGAACTTCCTGGGGAGAACTAAGAAGGCTAAAGGATGAAGAAAACTTGCCCAGTACCATTTTGGATTTACAGGATGAAGCGTCAGTGAATCAGCATGTACTTTATCAGCTGGCCTTGGGCTTACTGGTAAGTACCAGGAAATGGAGGCCTCTGAGAGGATATTCAGTATTTTCTTGTAATAGCACCCCATAATAGGAAGGCACCACTGTTGAGAAAGACCAACTGCCACAAGCCCTCTAAGCACAGCTCTGTGTTTAATATGTATGAAGTTAAAGAAAGATTCATGATATTTGGTAGACAAAAAAAGAAGCTAAAAGTGGTTTCTAAACCAAAGGGAATAGGATCTAGTAGAGAAATTATAGGAACTCATTTAGCTAATGCCTGCACAGTGGAAAAAGAGGTAGAAAAATAGTAGTTTAAGCATAAGAAAAGGGATGTGCTTATGACCAAAGTTCCTATTCTATTCAGGAAGCAGGTGGTTAAAAAGAGGAAGATAGGGCACCAAAGTTCAGACACATGAGGATCAGCTAGATAGCTGTTATTTTGTATTGTAAGAAAAAAGAGAAAAAAGAAAGCAGAGATGTGGGTCAGATGAAACAAATTATACACAGTTGGGTGTTAGCAAACAAATTGTTCTTCATTCAAGGGAAAAATCCATGTAACAGTTATCCACTACTGGGATAGTTTCAAGAGGAAAAATGATGGGATGGCTTTGGGACTTAGGCTGTTTGGGGGTGCTACTGCCTTTTAGGTGAACAGAACAGGGAGTGTTTTGATGTGAAGAAGATGACAACAGATCGTGAAAGGTGGAGGAAAAGCTGAAAAAAACACAAACCAGTCACTCTGGTTGGTTTAAAGGAATACTATGGGGAAAAAAGAGAAGCTTAAGCTTCAAGACATCTTATGACTAAATACTGACCATAAGGAGTACATGTGATGTCCAAAAGTCCCAGTCTACCAATTTTCCAGATAAGGAGCTTGACTATCGCATATAGCTTATGTGCTGGTATTTCCTTCCCTTGGAAAGCAGGGCTTTTGAGTCCTACCCAAGTATGAGTTTAAGATGCAGCCAGGATACGCACCAAGAGCTAAGAGCTCTTTCTCTATGTCATTTAAGACATAACCTACATGACTTCTTCCAGTATAGAGGTCTAAGATGCTTCCAGCTAATAACCAGGAATCATTCTCCCAATCCCATTCATTTTGCCTGCAGAGGGGCAGCAAGGGAATGACACTGGAGGACACCAACCCTGCCATAGAGCAATACCCAACTTGCCGTACAGCAATACCCAGGAGGGAAAAGCATTGCTAGTCAGTGAGGAAATACATAACTGAGTTTAACCAGTCTCTTGGCTCATGTGGAGTTTTGGTTAGGAAAAAATACAGTAAAATCAGATCAGAAGTGGAGAAAAGATACCTTACAAAAGGTTGAACAGATGATCTTTCAAGGTCCCTTCCAACCTGGGCTATTCTATGAGTCTATGAAAATTAAAGTAATTTGAAATTATTCTTATCCATTAATGCAGATAGATGATTATCTAGCTCTGTAGCAGGTTCAGCCCAGTGAGATTTAAAAATGGGTCTTGGCACAATGAAGTGGACAGACAGGATAGAGGAAACTGTTTTCACAGCTGAACACAGATTGCAGCAATGTACAGTGACAGTCCTGGCTTGGGCAGTGTACCTGCTGCATCTGACAGTCTCACAGAGGGAGTATTACATAGTCCGCCTCTCAGCTCTTGTGCTATCTGAAATTGATATCCTAAGGCCAGCTAAAAAATGTTTCAGCAAGAATTGAAATATTTAAAGTTGGCCTGAGATAAACTAACAACTGCTTATCTGAATCTAAAGCCAAAGGACTGAGAGTTGTTCCAAAGCCTGGAAGATTATTGGAGGTATGTTATCAGCAAAACAAAAACTTCCATCAGCATAAAGGAGGCTGTGTACTGAACTACTCATCTCTCTGAACATTCACAGATACTTAGAGTTTTGTAGGACTTTATTGCTATTATAATTTTTTTTTTTTAATAAATTATCATTATCACAAAACTCTGAGGTTTGGGTGAGAAACAGATTCTGCATCAGCAGACTGTGATTTGCCACTGTGCTGGGTTTTTTTTCAGAGTTACAAGGACTCCTGAGATTGTCCCTGATGTGGTTTACATGGTATTTTCTACACTAGATGAAATAAACTAGTATTACTTTGGGAACTAGCAACAATTTGGAAAAGTATTGACAGCAGAACATGCCACAAGTGGATGGCAACTGATTACAGCAGAAGAGTAATTCTGTGGAGGAAAATCATTGTACAACCTGCATCAAGCCCCTGACAGTGGTGACAGTGAGTTTACAGCTTGACCTGTAGAGAAGCAGTTTCTGATCACGACTGAGCATCCACTCCAACAATGCCTCCAACAGATTCTGCAAACCTGAGGAGTAATTTGTTGCATAATTGGAAAAACTGTACCACTGTGATTGTGCAGCCTCACACAGGCACAGGAAAGCAATGTTGATGCCTTGTCAAGATAGCCTTGTTAAAGTAATAGATTGCAAACACAGCCCTAAGTAGGAAACCAAAACCTGATTTCTCAAAGGAGTAAGCATACTCAGGAAAAAAGTTATTGTCTTCTCTCATCCTGTAATCTGCAGAAAGAAAAATGTTGCTGATTTATCCAGTGGTGATGAAGTGGGACTAAAAGAACAGATGCTAGAGCAGATAGATGCTTCCTATGTATAGGGGCTTCAATTTCAGTACTACATATGAAATATAAAAAATACAATTGCAACCACTTCCTCTCTTCTCACAACACTATGAATGTATTTCATAATTTTAAAACCACTGAAAATTTGGGGATTTCTAGAGGGAATTTTATGAGACAACAGCCTCTGACAACATAAACCAAATGACAGATACTCAGATGGTGAGTACAAGGGGGTTTTGCAAAGGACAAGGGCCCTAAACTGAAACCAGTGCTTTGTCTCCATGACCACTGTTAGCTCTATTAGCTAGGTTCAGTTTTTACAGTGAAGCACTGTGGTCTGTGTGACAACCATGCCGTCTCCTGGCCCTGCAGTCAGACCCAGAAAATAAATACTTAATTTCTCTAGAGGCTAGAAGAGAAATTAGCAAGGAGTGAAAGTATTTACAGAGGTTTCAGTGGTTTAGGCTGTTTGGGTTCACTACAAGAAATCATCTGGCAGACAAAACTTGTCAGCATGTTAATTCCACCCTTCATGTTTTGAACTATTTCTCTTCTTTCTGTTCAGCAAACTGTTCATGGTATCAACCTTCCAGGCCCTATGGGCAATGACAGAAATTAAAGGAAGAGCCTTAATTACGATGCAGAAAGTGGCAAAATTAGCAGTTTTCAGACAGAAGGCAGAGGTTGGCTAGCACTAGCCCAGATGGGCTTATCTGCTCAGGTACACAGGAACTTGGATGATGTGGGCAGAATTGCTCTGCTGAGCACTGTTATGGACAGGGATGTGTATGATAAGGAAATACAAAAGTGAGAACTCAGGTGGAGAAGCAGTGAGACATCCCAAGACAGACTGAAGAAAATGATCTACTTGATCCTGGATTCTGCCTGTGTACTCAGCTCTGAAGGGCTAGCATTTTTATATTAGTAATTCCCTTGGCATCCTCTCTTTCTTGGTTCAGAAAAACTGCTGCAGTACATGGAATTTTTGTTCTGTTGTTTTTACAATGTCCAACTCTCACTACATCTTGACCTTGTTAACCCAAGACGTGTTAGAAGTCAAAGCAATTTAGTTTTATTTATATTTAAAATTTGAATTCTAAACCAAAATATCTTATGTCCACCTGTTTGGGGGGGAAAAAAAAAAAAAGTTTAACTTCACAGAAATGCAAGGATCCAGTCCTTCCCTTGTGTATCTGTGTTCAGTGCCCATAAACAGGCCTTGTTCCTGGATTACCCCAAAATTAATAAAGAACATCTTAGAAAAGCAGTGGGAAGGAATTATGCACAGTTATTCACTTGGCTCTTTACTGAACCTTGAGTTGGTCTGTTCATTTTTTAAGAAACCCCACCTTTTACCACTTCAATGTTCTGGAACAAAATGAACAAAATCCCTGTTCTGCATATCTGCTCTTTAAAGAAGTCCTCATCAACTGAATTCATCAGCTCCCTAAAGGTACTTTTTCATCCACAACAGTCAAGGTTATTTTCCGAGGATATAATTTCTGGGTTAGCATTTCTCGTTTCTGCCTACTCAGACAGCTACATCTTTTCACTAAAAGGATGGAAACTGTATTCACAATCATGATCAAATCCACTGTGAAATATGTATCCACAAACTGAACAGTTTAATCTTCCTGACCAGCATGTACTTTCAGAGAGCCATCAGCTCAGATGAATTTCAGCAACATGCTCCAGAGAGGATGCAACTAAAACCTCTCTGACGGTCATTTGGCGTGAGTAACAACGAGCACACAAAGAACTCTGGAAATGATTACAGTTTCACAAAAAACACTGGCAAGAGTTTGAAGGTTACACAAGTCTTCACAAATATCAATTGCCATGTATTTTAAATAGCAATCGAGGTGGTGCAGCTGGCAGAAGTCTCCCCTGGGGATGGTGAGCACCCGTGAATACCCTCCCTGAGCGGCAGCCTCCAGAGACCCGCTGCTCTGTTGTGATGAGGGCAAAGAGAAGGCACTGGTGCAGGTTTGGAGAGAGGAAAGCAGGGTAACCTAAACCCAAAACACCACCGCAACCCTGGAGGCTCCCAAGACTTGGTGTCACCTGGCAGGAGAGTTATCTAAGGAACCCAGCCTGCAAAATGCGGCTGCATTTGACCGATTTAGGAACAGGGACGTGCAGACCAGCACGATCTGCTGTGTGTGTTGGTGCTCTGTGTGCACTGACAGGCCCTGCAGCCCCCTCCCCTCATCCCAGGGGCCTAGCTGCTCTGTTTGAGGTCTGCTCTGGCACAGCACAGCGATGTGATTCTGGGTAGGACTGCTGCAAAAACAGCTCAGCTGTGGGAAAGGGCTGCATTGAGAAGCTGAGAAAGCCTGGCTCAGGATCCGTGTTTGGGCTTGGATCTCTCCTCTCGGCCTCCGCTGGGATATACTCTATGGATGGGAGCACCTGGCAGTGTGTCTAATGCCGACTCTCACTAGTGCACTTCCCTGCCTGGCCCCGGGGCTGCCTCCTCACCACGGATGTGTCTGGTGGTTGCTGATGGATGGCTAACCCTAGTTATCCTCACTTCACTCATTGTATGGATTCTATTGTTCCAGGTTTCAGATCTACTGTATCAGCAAGAGAACGTTCAGTTTGCAGGGTATTTCAAAATCTTTAGAAATAAACTGTGTTTGACAACTGTATAAATGGAATTAGCAACATAGCAAACTGCACGATGTCTTCATGAACCACTCTGATGAGCAAAAGAGCATGGGCTTTAAGAGGGAGAGGCACCATTTCTGTTTCCCAACATTTTACTCACATATGGGAGTGCTTGTGCATCCAGAAATGGTAAATTTTGAAAGTCTTTTATATGCCTTCAGAAAATTGTACCTAACAAAAATCCTCAATATTTCTACAAGTCACCCAAAAATAGTTATACAGTACTTGGTTATGACACCAAAGATACTTATCTTTATCTGAACTCTGAAAAGGTCACGACAAAGATTATGACTTATTTAAATATGTATCCATTCCACATGTCTAATACTTGGTCCAGGACTTTCAGAATTATGTTCAGATTTAAAATAAGAGGAGCTCATTATCTAAAACACCCACTGATTTTGTTGTCTTCCAGATTATTCTAATTATTTTTAAAAATTCAAGCATGTCTGTGAATGTAGTTTTTATATAAAATTACCTAAGTATAAAATTAATTGTGTGCAATTAAGTTACCCTAATCCAGCAGCAGACAGTTATTTGGCCCTAGCAGCAGAAATTATGGTTGCAATTTTAAAGGTTTTAGTGAAGTATTAGAATGGTCTTTTCCTTTCTAGTATTAGATCGCATCATATACTTCACAAACAGCAAGTAATTAAACTGTGGTTTCCTTTATTAGACAACTTATTTTAAGGCAGTCAACAAATCACTAGGCAAAAAAACCCTACACCTGCCTTTTAGCGTCTAAGTTGTGGGCTTGGTTAGAAAAAGCAATCCATTTCAAAAAACCTTTCTGAGAAAGATAACTACCATTTAATTACTTGCCTGTAGCTGAAAGACTAATCTCTACTCCTACACACAGATCTGATGTGCATTAGAGTCACGCTGGGACACACCCAAACGCATGTTTATCAGTGCACTTCTCCCTCCATCGCCCTTATGGTTGCATGGCTGTCCTCACCTGCGCTCCCTTCTGACTATCAGGCTCCTTGTTTCAGTGGCTTGATCTCTGTAGCCACCAATAACTTTGAGTACCAGCTCAGCAAGCCTTCCATCAGTGTGCTCCCACCATTCTGGGAGCTAAGGTCCAAGATGTTGCCGAGAGGGTGCCACAACTTGTCAAGAGCACAGACTACTATCTATTGCTACTCCTTCCTGTGAGCATGAATGACACTGCAAGCCGGAACCGGGATGGAATCAAGGAAGACTACAAAGCCCTAAGGGTGCAAGTGAAAAGTACTGGTGTCCAAGTTATCTTTTCTTACATTTTACCAGTAAGAGGTAAGGGCGCAGTCAGAAATAAGACATATAATGCAAATCAACTTCTGGCTTCATGGCTGGTGCCATCATGAGGGTTTTGGCTTTTATGACAATGGGACTTTCTTCAATGACTATAGCCCATTAGGGAGGGATGGGATCCACCTGTCTAGAAGAGGCAAGGGAATCTTTGGCAGCAGGCTGGCAAACTTGGTGAGGTGGGCTTTAAACTGAAGTACGTGGGGGATGAGGTCCAAAGTGGCAACACTTATGCCATTGCAACCAACCAGGAAATAAACCAGGCCAACCAGAGCAGTGCTAAAAGTTCCTCAGCTGCCTCCCAAGATGAGAACCCAAAGATCAACCACCTCAACTGTATGTATACCAATGCACACCGCCTGGGGAACAAACAGGAGGAACTGGAGCTCTGTGACCAGTCAGAAAGTTATGGTATCACATGAATAACCAAAACATGGTGGGACAACTCACATGACTGGAAGATTGCAATGGATGGCTTATAAGCAGTTTCATAAAGATAGGCAGGGAAGAAAAGGAGGAGGAGTCATGCTCTATGCTAAGGAGAACCTTGAATGTATAGAAGTCAACTACAGTGATTGTGGAAGTCCTGCTGAATGCCTCTGGGTCAAGATCAGAGGGGTTGTCTCCAAGGGGGATCTTACAGTAGGCATCTGCTACTAACCTGCAGACCAAGATGATAAGGCCAACAAAACACTATTTTGGTCACTTAAGCAAGCTTCAGTTCAACAGAACATGGTTCTTACAGGTGACTTCAACGATTGAAAGAACAACACAGCAGCTCACACATCACCCATCAAGTTTCTGGAATGCGTAGAAGACTGCTTCTTCATACAAATGTTAGATGTACCAACCAGGAATGAGGTACTGATGGCCCTGCTACTCCCAAGCCAAGAAAACCTGCTTTGTAATCTCTTGTTTAGTGATAGCCTTGGCTGCAGTGATCACAATATTGTGGAGTTTAGGAACCTGTTGAACATGCTGAAGGTTAGTACTAAGACAAAGGTTTTAGATTTTAGAAGAACAAACTTCAGCTCACTCAGAGCTCAGCTGGGAGTGATTCTGTGGAAAGCTTCCATGGAGGATATAGGAGCTAGCAAGTGCTGGGAGTTTTTCAAGAATGCTCTCCTGGAAACACAAAAATAGTTCATCCCCTTTAAGGATAAAGGAAGCAGGCAGAGCAAAAGACCCCCTTGGATTAAATGCAAGCTTCTAAGTCTGCTCAAAACCAAGAGAAGCATACCAGAGATGGAAAAGTGGACGAATACCCATTGACAACTAGTAAGGCACTGCCAGGGTGTGCAGAGATGCAGTTAGAAAACCAAAAGCTCGGCTTGAATTGAAATTGGCCAGATGTTAAAAAACTGCAAGAAAAGGTTCGTCAGGTACGTGAAAAACAAGCAGAAACAGAAGGAAAATATGGCCCACTGTTAAACAGGAGAGGTGAATTAGTCACCAACAACACTGAAAAGGCAGAGGTTCTCAACACTTTCTTCACCTCTGTCTTTACCAGCACTGTTGGGCCCCAGACCTTGGGAACAAAAATCCAGGTCAGTGCAAACACAGACAGTCAGTGAAGGAACAGTTGGTATGTGAACTATTACAGGAGCTTGACCCCCTACAAATTGATGGGACCTGATGTTGTCTACCTGAGGGTGTTAAAAGAGCTAGCTGATGTCATTGTGAGGCCGTTCTCCATAATCTTTGAGAAGTTGAGGAGATTGATGTATGTCCCAGAAGACTGGAAGAAAGCTAATGTCATCCCCATCGACAAGAAGGACTTAAAGGAGGATCCAAGAAATTATATGCCCATCAGTCTTACTTCAGTCCCTGGAAAAGTTACAGAACGAATCCTCCTAGGGCTATCACAAGTCAAATGAAGCACATGATTGGGAAAAGCCAGCACAGATTCAGCGAGGGCAAATCCTGCTTGACAAACCTGTTTGCCTCCTGCCACAAAGTAACACGCTCAGTTGATGTGGGGTGAGTGGTAGACATTGTCTATTTGGATTTCTCCAGGGCTTTAGATACTCTTTTCCCACAGCCTCCTCCTAGAGAAACTGAGGCATTACAGTCTAGATAAGTGATCTGTGTGCTGGGTGGGGAACTGGCTGACAGGTCACACCGAGAGGGTGGTGGTAAACAGCTCCTTTTCAAACTGGCACCCTGTCACAAGTGCGGTCCCCCAGAGATAGATATTCAGCCCAATGCTGTTTAATATCTTCATAAGTGATCTGGATGATGGGATCGAGTGTACCCTGATGAAATTTACTGATGATAATAAACTGAGTGGGGAAATTAATGCTTTGGAAGGGACAGCCACCCTTCAGGAACATCTGGATAGGCTGGAAGAGTGGGCTAACAAGAATCTTATGAAGTTCAACAAGGACAAGTGTAAGGTCTTGCACCTGGGAAAACATAATCCAGGAGTGCAGCAGAGGCTGGGATCTACCCGGCCGGGGAGCAGCTCCGTGGAAAGGTACCTGGGGGTCCTAGTGGACAAGAAGCTCAATATGAGTGAACAGGGTACTGCAGCAGCACAGAAAGCCAACAGGGTGTTGGGTTGCATCAACAAGGGTATCACCAGCAGAGGTAAAGAAGCCATTATTCCACCCTATTCAGCGCTTGTCAGGCCACACCTGGAATCCTGTATTCAGTTTTGGTCCCCGCTATAGAAAAAAGCTGTGGACAAGCTGGAGAGGGTGCCGAGAAGGACCACAAACATGATCAAGGGACTGGGAAGCCTGCCACCTGAGGGAAGGCTGAGAGAATTGGGTTTGTTCAGCCTTGAGAAAACAAGGCTTAGGGGAGATCTTATCACCATGTTTCAGTATTTAAAGGGCGGCTACAAAGAAGATGGAGACTCTCTTTTTACAATGAGTCACATGGAAAAGACAAGGAGTAATGGGTACAAGTTACTCCTGGGGAGATTCCAACTGGACACAAGAGGAAAATTTTTCACAATGAGAACAATCAGCCCCTGGAATAATCTCCCCAGGGAAGTGGTGGATTCCACAACACTGGACACTTTTAAGATTCTGCTGGACAGGGTGCTGGGCCATCTTGTCTAGACCAGGCTTTTGCCGAGAAAGGTTGGACCAGATGATCCTTGAGGTCCCTTCCAACCTGGTATTCTATGATTCTCTGATTCCTTGCTCTATATGCATTAGGCATGAAATCACACTTGTTTGCACAAGAAACTTCATCACCTGTCCTAGATTTCTGGGAAATAGAGATTTTCCTGTCCATTTCTCATTTCCTTGTTCCCAGAAAGTCCGTTCCAAGTCTTCTTCACTGAATTTTTCTGTTTCTATATCTTTTTTTTTTTTAATCCAGAATGTTACTCTCATCTCAAATTTATCTTGCTAAATACTTTTGTTTTCAATTCTAAGACTCCCACCTACTACCATTTACAGATAGAAAAGATTCATTCAGATGAGTAACAAACATATACAACACATACCTTCTGAGCTCTCTAGTGTTTGCAGAAATGTTTATTTGCCACCAAGACTGACACAATATACAGAAAACTCATCAGTTATATTTGAATTGTTAATAAAATCAACTGTTAAATGCAGATCTTTCACACAAAGAAAGCTGGATAGATTAAAACATCCCCTTTAATCACTATTCAACTTTAAAATGTCTCTGTATGGAAGTGACAGAAATTAGCTGTATTCAGTAAAAGCAGTAGGGAAGGGTTAAACAAAGAAACCTCTTGTTCACTTTGGCCTCTCACTGACTGACTTAGAGCTTATGCTACCTACCACTACTCAGGTTCTCAGGTCAAGGGATAAAGTAGGCAATCATGTAAATGACTGCAGTACAGAGCTTTTCTCCCATCTGCCTGCAAACAGAGAAAAAGAGAAATCAAGTTAAAAGCAATCACTGTTATTTCAGCCATCTAATTTATCTGGAGCTTCACACATCTCACCATGGTTTCAGTGATCTTACCTACTTCAAATATAGTCTCCGGAAAAAAGCAGGGAGTGAAATAAGCTCCAAGGGCTGTCAATGAGCACAGGAAGTTGCATTGTCCTTTCATAAGTGAGCCTTGATGAAGATGTTAGTTTATAAGTAGCATGACATTCCAAGAGAAAAATAAAGCTACAAGGCTTTTAAAACACTTTCTGCAGCTCAACAAAGAAACTCACAAATGCCTATCATTACCCTACACCATCTTGCAACAGAAATAGATTCAAATTGTTTCGATATAAAAAGATACAAATAATTAAAAGGAGAAAAGAACAGTTACAAGCACAGAAGTGCAAAGTTGCAGGATTTACAACAGAAATGTATGCATTAATAAATAGGCACATTTGGGGTTTTTATGGTCACATATGAGACATCCAAAAGTCCCTGTTCAGACTTTGGTCTCACAGACTTAGATGTTGCTTGGCCAAAGAGCAAGAAGCAAACAGACCCACAGTCTGGAGAAGACAGGAAAGGGCAAGAGAGAAGTGAAGGCTTGGGGAGGCAATGCTCCTCATCAACATTCAGCACCAGCTCATCAGCAAAGCCAGAACAAGCATCCCTCTGCCTGCATGCTCTCAGCAGCCCACAGCAGCAAATGCAGTGAAGGCTAATGGCAGATAAATCTCTAAGACAGCCAGATCCAAAACTGGTCAAAGATTTCAATACAATGGTAGACGTTTTGCAATAGACTGTGGCCAAGAGTGAATGCAGGACACTGGAAAGCTGAGCTCAGTTAAGCATTAGCAGTTTTGCAGTTGGTAAAGTCATCTCTTAAACGTGATACTTCCCTAAGAAGCAAAGACTCACAGTTGTTGTGTTCACCAGAGGAGCTCGATTTAGGGTTCTTCAACACACTGATTAAGTCAGATCCCATCACTTTTTACTGCAGCCAATACTTCCCTTGATAAATACTGAGTAAGAGCAAGACAAAGAGGAGATCACCTGTTGGAGCAGGCATCTCTGAGGACAGACTTTGTAAACTTGCCTAACTTGCAAAAGAATCCCACCCTGCACACAGAGATCCACAGATTGTTGGGTGTGGATCAGCCACAGCAAAGAAACTTGCAGAAGCAAACTTTTGTGATTAATTTCTGCAACATGGTTGTTGTTGTTATGCCTAGCCCTTTTTAAGTCAATACAGATGGCTTAGAGGCCTGCTGTCGTAAGTTTTTACAGAACGCTAAAAATAATCCTACGCATAATGTTTGTGATTAAGGCACCATACTTTGGCTAAATCACGGATTATCTGTCTCCTCTGTAAGGGTACAATCTCCTTTTTGAAACCCCCCTTAGACTTCTACACTGACATATACAAGAAACAATCAAGCAGTGATGATGAAACAAAGAAACCATTAAAATATTTTTTAAAAATACATCCTTTAAAATGCATTCTATCCCTCTCCCTTATCTGTTGCCTGTTAACTTAAGAAAGCAAACTATTTGGTGTAGGTACTGCCTGCACAGTACCTAGTACACTGCCAGTGTTACTGAAACAGAAGAAATCAATCAGCCAGTTTGGGTTTTATGCTGTACAACCCAACAGGTTAGCCACTAGTCAGCTGAAGTTATGAACTGCATTAAGAACATCAGGACTTGCATTCATGGGACAGAAAAGGTTGTGCTATAGTTACCAGTTCAGTGGCATCAAAGTTAGCTTAACATGTGGGCCACATAATCAGGCCAGCATTCATAGGAATATCAAATCAATTACATTTTAAAATGGCCTGGGAAATTGGAGAGTATTCCAATTAGATTTCCTATATCAGTATTGAGCCAAACAGAATGATCAGAATTGCTAAGGATTGTTAGGGTCCTGTACATCACTTAGAGCCTACCATCTGATCCATTTATCAAGCACATGTAGTAGTAACAAATTAACAAAATAGAAAAATTCCTAAAACCAAATGTAGTCACCCATGCACTGATGGGTAGCTGCTACTTTGGAGCTCCTTAGAGCCACCCTCAGTGTATTTATTATTTCAGCAAACTCATTATAGTATTTTTAACTGGAATATAACAGATATCAATGTAAATGGGAAAGCAACAGCTGAAATAAAAAATACTATCTAAACAAGTTATTACTCTAAATGAGTAATAAGGACTGAATTAATTACTGAAAAATACAGGCCAAACATACTAATAATATGGAAGTGACCTTATGACACATCCACAGCCTCAAAAGGATAAAGGATAAACATTCCTCTTTACAGTTAAACTGACTACATTGTTATGATATGAAAAAGCTTCCAGAAATGGCTAAAGGCTGTAGCTCTTAGTCATAAAATTACAGGTAAAAGTACTCTCACTCTGTGATGAAGGAAATTAATTTTTAGTGAGAAAAGTACGCACATTACATTTTTTTTTCCTTCAGAAGATGACAGTAATGAGATTTTAGACAGACAGAATATGGGTTATAGCAGGCTTTCATTATTATCCACATACAGAAAGGGGCAATGCAATATACCACACTAACACTCAAAGAAATACTTTGAATTCTCACAGAGTCCAGTAAGGACAGATATTAAATTTTGGAAAAGCATATAGGAATGCATGATCTTTAATAAGGACCCGTTCATTTATTAATGAGAACTGGTACTATAGGCTTCCTGGACCCAAACACAATTCAGGAACAACCACTGACAAAAAGCCTTTGGCCTTTTTAATTTATTTATTTGGCCTATTTATTCCCTGCATAAGGGGCAAACACACAATAGCCACAAGACCTGGTTCTGTTGAGCTGCACAGCAGGAAAGTGCATGCAAGACAATTTCTCCTCCTTTCCCAATTTACTGGCGAGTGACAGGCAGGATTTCCCCCGTCCTGCAGTGCAAGGGCAGGGGCGCAGCTGGAGGTAGCATGTCCAGGGGGCAGGGGTCTGCCCTAGACAGGAAACTCCTTTCCCATTACCTTCAATTTTGGGGGAACTGGCACGGTGCTCTAGGTGGCTTTGATTATTGCAAATCAGCATTTTCTAATGAAAAACCTTTTTGTTAAAATTTCTAATCACCTATATGGATTATCTTGGAATTACACCATGAGGTTAGCTCAGAAAACAACCAATTTTTTCCAGGATGTTTCCTCTGATGTATTTGGAAATGCCTTTGCATACATTACTTCTGAACCAATCTTGTCACTAAATTCTAAAAACAGACACTAGAAATGTCTCCTTATTGGTATTCATCATTAGATAAAACAATTGCAAACCTTTTACAATGTGAACTGATAGTGGCCAAAGCCAGAATGTGAGTGATTCATGTAAATCAACAGCTCCCAGCCATATCATTATGGATTAAGGATATGATACATAGTGTTACTAGCAAGCATCTAGAAGCATAGAATTGTTTAGGTTGGAAAAGACCTTAAGATCCATCGAATTCAACCATTAACCTAACACTGCCAAGTCCACCACTAAACCAGGTCCTTAAGTGCCACATCTACGCATCTTTTAAGTACCCCCAGGGATGGTGACTCCACCACTTTCCTGGGCAGCCTGTTCCAACACTTGACAACCCTTTTGGTGAAGAAATTTCTCCTAATATCCAATCTGAATTTACCCTGATGCAACTTCAGGCCATTTCCTCCCATCCTATCGCTTGTTACTTGGGAGAAGAGACCGACACCCACCTCACTACAACCTCCTTTCAGGTGGTTGTAGAGAGCAGCAAGGTCTCCCCTCAGCCTCCTTTTCTCCAGACTAAACAACCCCAGTTCCCTCAGCCGTTCCCCATAACACTTGTGCTCCAGACCCTTCATCAGCTTCCCTGCCCTTTGGTCACACCCCAGCACCTCAGTGACTTTCCTGTAGGGAGGGGCCCAAAACTGAACACAGTATTTGAGGTGCAGCTTCACCAGTGCCAGTACAGGGGGACAGTCACTTCCCTGGTTCTGCTGGCCACGCTATTTCTGACACAAGCCAGGATGCCATTGGCCTTCTTGGCCACCCGGGCACACTGCCAGCTCATATTCAGGTGTCTGTCAACCAACACCCCCAGGTCCTTTTCCCCCAGACAGCTTTCCAGTCACCCTTCCCCAAGCCGGTAGCATTGCAGGGGGTTGTTGTGCCCCAGGTGCAGGGCCCAGCACTGAGCCTTGTTGAACCTCATACAATTGGCTTTGGCCCATCGATCCAGCCTGTCCAGATCCCTCTGCAGAGCCTTCTGACCCTCAAGCAGATCAACACCCCCACCCAACTTGGTGCTATCTGCAGACTTCCTCGGGGTACACTCAATCCCCTCATCCAGATCATCAATAAAGATATTAAACAGAACTGGCCCCAGTACTGAGCCCTGGGGAACACCACTTGTGACCAGCTGTCAACTGGATTTAACTCCATTCACCATAACTCTCTGGGCCCAGCCATCCGGCCAGTTTTTAACCAGCGAAGATTTAAAAAATGCAGAAAAGCTGAAAAGCGTCACCTCTTACTGAGTCTCTCACCAAATAGCAGGACAGATGTCCTGAGAAGTTGTCTACTCAAGCAGACAGGACACTACAGCGCACCATTAATGGGAAGGTCCGTATGATTGTGTAACACTTGCCTATTTATAAGTTCATAGGAATGCAGGATGCATTATTTATTTAGTTGTGCTACACAGTAATTAGCAGGGCTGGAGACTGGAGAGCACAGTCAGTTAAGAGGTTAGATGTGCTCTGTCACAACACTGCTAACCCGCAGCAATCTGCCTCGAGCTGTCAGGGCCACTTGCAAGTGCTTTGTTATCTACTGCAGCGAAGTTAGGTAGCCAGGAGCCTCTTTGTTTACTTAAATGTTCTTTTTTTTAAAACAGACTTCTAAAATTGAACAGGAAGAAAATAATATGCATGTCCTAACCTAAATATTCTGTGGCCTTTTTTGCATGACCTTTCATCACTTCAGAGATTTGGAGGAAATTAGTATATTGGAAAAGGACTCTGGAAAAACAATTTCTGTTTTGGAAATCAGTTCTTCCTTAGAAGCCAGCATTTTACGCAAGACTTCTAAATGCTGCTAACTGCAGAAAAACTCTTACTCACTGAACAGTTAGGATATTTTTATAAAATACGAGCAATTAATGTTGGACTTATTCTTTGTCATCTCAGCTGGACAGACCTGACAGCCAGGTAGCTCACTGACCATGGCAGACAGAGGAATGAGGACACGGATCATAGTCACTGAATCAGACATGTGGGCAGGATAAGTGACTGGCTTGGCACCAGGGTGACAACTGGGGAATTTTGGCAGCTGAACAGGGTGCAGAAAAATGCTGTGTTTTCAGGCTATGTTGAACTATAAGAGGAGAAAAGTTTGTTATGACTGATATGTCAGGACTGGGGCTCCCAGCACCCTTCCACCTGTGAAAACTTTTGTTTGTATTCCCCTTTCCTGCTGGGGAAGCACACATCAGCGGAAAAAACTGTTCCACATATAGCAGTTAAAGTATGTTCATACTGCAAACAACAATCAGACATTGAGACACTTACCCTAGACAGTTATCTCATAGAGTGACTGGACTACACTGACTTTTGTGCAGTCTGCTCCTTGCTGCTTCCTGTCAAGAGGAATGTGTTACTTTCAGCAACCCAGACAAGCCAGGCACCTTGACCTCATGCTTCAGGCTTGAGGGCAGCCCTGAGCCTGACGGGGTGCCAAGTCATGGTCCCCTGAGAAGGAGGGGTGGAGAAGAGCAGCAATGGGAAACAGCCCTCTGACTTTGCAGGCAGTTCAGTTGCTGTTGGCTCATTCCTCCTACAAAGTGAGAGGGCAGAAGTTGTTCGTAGGTTCTGAGGTCCATGAGCTTTGGGTGTTCTGGTCAGAAGCCCAGCAGGTGCTACAACAGAGTATCCTTCTTCTCCTAACCCATCTCATCTGTTGACTAGCTTCAAAGCTTATCAAAATAATCGTATGCTAACAAGCTACTTATATAGCTTCCTTCTTCACCTCCAGGTCTTAGAGATGGGAATTCCAGCTCATCTTGCTGTAAGCACACCCAGCCTCTGTCTTCTCACAGTCCTTCACTCCCAGGCTGTTCTGCAGGGTGTCTTTACTCCCTTACGCCCTCTCAGCTACACAGCAGCAAAGTGAACTAGATTAATCCTGCCCCTACTCAATCCTCCAGTGTTTCTGCAGCGAGTCCTCCCTTACAGCCCCTACCTACACAAAGCCTTTGGTAGGAATGGAAAACCCACACACTCACAGTGCTCTGCAATCCAGATCTGAACTAGAAAGAAACTGGAAAAGAAAAAGTAACTGCAGTAGAAGTAGTATAATTAAAAGTTTTGAAATATGAGTTGGTTAGGAAGCTGATGGACTGGCAGGAGAGTCCAGTTTCTTTTTTTTTATCTTTTCTTTTTCATCTTTTTTTTTCCCTTCAGTTCAAACCTGAATTAATTCCAGGAAGCCTCATGGGCCACATTAACCAAAAGGTCAGACTAGGTGTTCAAAGTGGTCCCCTTTGTGCTTATAGTCTGTGAAAATCAATGAAGATGGAATTTCCAGATGAAAGAAAAGGCACTTCACTCTCCCGACCAAATTCTAGCACACAGACCTACTGAAAAACAGTGCCCAATGTCTTAGCCACTGAAAAGGCACTTCTCCCTTCTTACTGCAATCTTGCGCTGTTCTCCAGGCTCTTGCACTGAGGTAAGGTAAGGTCCTTCTGGCACTGCAGATAGACAAGTGTGCTGTTTTTTTAGCCTCTGTGCATCAGACTCCTACAGACCCCACCACACAGGGGTCTCCAACTCCTTGCATGCACACGAGAGGACTGCCATTTCAGAGATCGCACAGTAACAGGTTTTTCATTATGTAGTTTTACTGTAAGATTATCATCAGCTCCACCACAGCACTGTGACCTTAGACAAACCTGGATTCATCTGCTTTTACAAGTAATAGAAAGAAAACAATGGAAAAGGTCATTCAATACTAAATAATATCTCATTGAAAATACAGCACTGAATTTTTGGTTGATGTAGGCCATATTTTCACGTCAGGTTCACTGGCTGTGTTCTAGCTAATACAATGTCAATCTTCACAGGTTAAAGCCGTTATAACTCTTCCATTTAGAGGAATGTTTGGCAGTCATAGCAGGGGTAATCTGGTTATTATGAGACTAGAGCTATAGGCTATGGATTTGGATGTGTCACATCTTTCCCAAGTGACCTTGACCCAGCCTCAGAAAACCAGCATCTTCAGACTTAGACTCTTGAGTCTAAACTGCTGGTGAAAGTTTCTCTGAACCTCAATCTCCTCCTCATTAGGTAGCAGCAGAGCTGCCCTTCTCCTGCTGGGGTTAAGAGGCTCAGCTCATGGATTTTTGCAAAGTGCTCCAACACTCTCAGATCAGAGAACAAAGCAGGGGTGAGAAACATTTTTCTTCCCCAGGCCCAAACAGGCTTTTAGCAGGTTACATATTAACCTCTTGCTGTCCAACAATAATTCCCATGGAAACCCAAACACCATGGCGTGATGTACATGAAATGAAGATATGGGCTATATCCAAATGCATCCCAACTACAAAGTAGCACGACATGATTTACTAAGCACTTTTAGAAATGTTAACTATCATGTTTCTACAGCAGACTTAGGCAGTAATCCACATAGCTTACTTGAAGAATGAGAAACTGTATGATGTGCTCAAAGCCACAACAGTACTTTTGCAAAGTACCAAATTGTGATTCTAAACTAGGAAACCCTGACTTTTACCTCAGTGTTTGATCTGAGAGTAGGTTGCCTCTCATTTAGAGCTGAAACTCCACATGCAAGTGATTTTTCATTCCTACTCAAACTGCTTTAGTTATTTTTAGGTCACATGAGTAGAATAAATATAATGAAGGATTTTTCAGGCATTTTTAGAATTGCTTTGTAACTAAAAAAGAGAACCTTTTCACAAAAATATATTCTCTAGACATCCATCCATAAAGACACTCAGACCTTTTGATATTGTAATAATCAAATAACAAAAAAAAATACTGAGTTAACCAGGTTAGGAAAGCTGATACTGTACATTTACGGCAGCTGTTCAGTGTAAAAACTTTTAGTGGGCATGAATACAGTTGAGTAGAGATGGACTGGAAGCAGAGCCAAGCTGTGTTATAGTTACATAGAGAAAGAGACCAAGAAATTAGAAATGAGGACTGTGGAGGAAGCTGATAAGCAATTACCACTAATATGTCTCAGCAAAGTTTGGCAAAACATTCTTTAAAAATACCTCATCTCAATCCACGGTCATTATTCCAAAGAGCCCTCCGAAGACTAATTTCAGGTAGTGGAGCTTAGTGGCTGGGACTGGAGTCAGGAGATGGAGACTGTGCTCCCAGTTCTCCAGGACACTGTGCTTAAGCCACCTCTGCTCCCTCTGCCACTGCTTCCCTTCTTGCCTTGCCTGTTCCAAACATGGAACTTTTTGGGACACAGTGGTCTCTTTGCACCTCCTTCTGGACATGGCTCAGCACAACAGGGCTCAGATCCCAGCTGGTTACCTTCTGTGCTGCTTACCATGGGTACCCACAAACGGAACAGTACAGCTGCATTCACACAGCACCATACCCTATGTACCTACCCTGAGACGGCCTAGGGACTACTGCACCAGGCAACCAACAACATCACTGGCCTCCTTATCCTCCATGTGCATGTTCCTACTGCCTTATCTGAATGTTTGATATCATCCGTATTTTTGCTTCATCCAGGTTATCTCAACAACATCCTCACTACTTGGCACAACTGAGAGTTTGCTGGAATAACATCCTCTTCTGCTTGGCTGACTGTAAGAAATAAAATTCAGAACGTTAGTTGCCTACAGTCCTAGGAGGAGCACACAGCAGATGCAACCCTACAACTGAAAGCTTTCCTGACCTCCACCAACCCCAAAGGGGTACTCTTCCCCTCAGGAAACATTCTTTATCCTGACAGGCAGTAAGTTCCTGTTACTGGTGCTGAATTCAGTAAGATCTGTCCTCCCGGGTGTTTGCTATAAATTCTTTTCTCAATTGGTAGAACAGAGTCAAAAGAGAGACCAGACTTTTTGGAAAGAATCATACAGAGACATAAAAATGGCATGAGAGCTAGAAGGACCACAAGAGAAGTTCAGGGATGAAGCAAGACATGAGATGCTGTCCTCTCTGACACAGCTGCTTAGGCTAGAAGCGATAAGGCCAGTTTCCAGCTCCCAAAACGCCAGTGCTGGAGCCAGGTGGCCGTTGTAACACATCTGACACAGAACAGGGCAGCCAAGGAGCTTGCTCATGCTGCAGGTTGCACCTGCTCTGCTGTCAGCCATCATTAGCGGTCTGTAATGAGCAAAAGGCAACAATATGATAATGGAGACAGGCTACGGAGGCAGGAGAAGTTAATAAGTAATTAAGTGTTCTGATTGCAGTTTCTCTTGCAGGATAACTCTGAGCACCCAAAGAGTGTGCTTCTCAGAAGCCAGGAGGAGTCACTGCTCTGATGAGCTCCCAAGTCTGAGTTCTAGCAAAATTGGCCAATTATCAAAAATGAGAACACAAAACCCCTGGTCACTCTGCAAGACACCTGCATTTCTATATATACTTATCTTAATAGTTCAATTAACTGAGACTTAAGCCCCATGCTTAAGAATACCCTTCACAGCAGCAATGCAGCCAAGTTGGTACAGTCAAATATGACACATCAGCAAATACTCGAGGTTACTTCAGGAAATGGGGAGCCGCAGTCAACTCCAAAAATACTTTTCAAATCAAAAAGAAGCAAAGAGGGAGCACTATCTTCACCTCTGTCGTTAACCTGAAGCTCAGATGCGCATACTTCAAAGAACTATTCATCATCTTCTGTATCTTTACCCCTTCCATAGAAATAGCACACAGCTTTCCAACTTTGGGCAGGGTGTTTGGCTGGATCACACTCACAAAGGATTTCTAGTCTTAAAACCATGGAGGCATTTCATCACTTCGTCCACTGAATCTCCTTCAACATATACCAGTGTGAAGAGTAATCCCCAGCAAATGCTGGCTGTAGCAAGGGATTTTCTGCTCCACTACTTTTGAACATCTCCAAGCAAACATTGGACAAATTGCACAAGAAAGGGGTCAGTGCCATCGTGAATATTTCATCTAGACAGCACAACAAAATCCAGCTTAGAGAACAGAAAGGGAGAAAAATCATTTATCAATTATTCTTTTACTCAATACCACTTATTCTTCAATGAAACACTGCAGAGTGATTTCTCTTGCAATCAGGAGGAGAAAAAACCCTCAACTCTTGGCAAACTATTTTTGGAAACTGAAAATCTCATTCTGCCTTTTTTTTTAATTCCTGCTCAGAGGAATTTTATGATAACGATGTAAAGCCTTGCACCTTATTAGGAATTATACAATTAAGATTTATTTTAAAAAACTACAAGAGCTGATTTTTTGTACTAAACTTTGCTTTTACAGACAATCACTGCAAAGCCAAATTTATCTCTCTTAGACAGGTATTTTTCCAATTTCTAACACTACCCTACATGCTAGCACTTAACTGTCATAAATTTTCTTGTAGACACATTTATCCTTTCTGCCATTTTTCTGTCCTCCATATAAAACATTTTTTTAAAATAGTATAATCATCCAGCCCTGTAATTTTACCAGAGTTTCCAAACTTTTCTTCCACTGACTGGTCTAACTGGTTTTCCTACTTAGGTAAAAAACTACTCTTCCCCCCTAAAAAAGTACATTTGGAATTGTTAACTATCAAAGCTCAGGCTGTAGTTTCTAAGGTAACTAATTTTGTCCCCAATGTTGCTCACCCTCAGAATCTCACCAAGTATCTCAGATATTTTGTGATTTATCAAAGAGACATTTTTTGGAGATCTATGAGTACAAAAAAATGTCATGTTAACCTTCAGAGTTATAGACCGAATTCGGGAAATAAGAATCTGAAAGAGTATGACTCTAAATGGCAATTAGTCCTTACCAAATGTATTTGGGTATTGTGATGTTGTATTTTTATGCAGACTTTTGATTCTAGAGAGTCTTGACTCATGACTACTTGTGGTTAGTTGACTCATGACTAGTTTACAATCAGATTTAAGAATTCAAGTACCATCAACAGTTGCATCTGAGTTCACATGGTTGCCAATTCTGCTTCCCACTATGTAATGCATCTTCAGCTCTCACGACTGCATCATGCTCCACTCCCACCTCTGACCCCTCATCCTCACCACATCATTCCCACCGCCGCCCAGGGACTTTGAGCACAACAGTTGCATTTCAGAAGTCAAGTCACTGAAGCTGTGGTCCTCCACTCCTTTCAAGCTCAACCACCTGCAGAACCACTGGCCCTATAAAAGGCTGTGCCTGAATCATACCAATTTGATTAAATGAGACCACAACAGAGCAGAGGAAGAGGTTGAATTCTATTCTGGGCTCTGCTACTGATGTAGAACACAACAATGGGCAGACAACAAAGCATCTTGTCCTCAGTTGCTGAGACCAAAAAAAAAATGGGATAATCATGTCTATCCTTATGTACAAAGTATTTTGAAACAGTTGGTTGAAAGCCACTATATAAATGCTAACTACATATTATTAGATACTGCTCCTACTTAGGGCATTTTTTCATTCACAGACATTATGCATAAACCATTTTCTAAATCAGCCACAACTGTATTTTTTTAAATCATACAATATCTGGAGAAGATAAACTCAATAGCCATCTCCTGGGAAGGGAAAAGAATGATCCTGACTCTGGCAGCAAACACTCACTGCATCTCATCACAGTTTCTACCAGAGTAAAGGAACAAATATTAGCATACTTGGGCTCTGTACAGAAATAGCTTGGTAAAACTCTATGGTGTGTGTTATCCAGTAAAGCTGACTAATGGACCTGTCCAGCCTTAAAGTCTGTAGATCTGTAAATTCATTTTATGAAGAGAAAAAGTCTCCTGAAGCGCCTTCAAGATTCATGCCAGGATGCTAATGGTCAGGCAATCATCTGACTGGCACTTCATGCTGGGATATGCCATGGCCCACAGAAAGAACAAATAATCTCTTAAATCTACCTGCAAAGGAGCAATTAATATACAACAATGGATATACTTGGTCAAACTAAAGGTTCATCTAGCCTGGAATGCCACTCCCGACAGCAGACAATATCAGACACTAAGAATCAAGGCAAACATGGAAGTGTTCTTTCCCACCACACACTGCTTACTCTAACCAGTCTAATCCCCAGAGGCTGAATCAGTAACTGTCATGCAGACCAGTAAATTCAACAGCCACCACTTAATCTCTTCTCTCTTAATTGTCTAATCCTTTTCTGAAGCAACCTGTGCTTCTGCTTTCCACATTCTTTGGCAGCAAACTGGAGGTATCACCCTGTATCCCCACACCAGCATTATAGCACCATGCCCTGCACCCTGCAGGGATGGGGAGAAGGACCACCTTGGGTCCTGACGGTGGTACTCCTGAACCAGCTTTCTGCACACTATAGTAAAAGCAGGAGGAGGTTGGACATGCCATGCAACCTGTCCAAACCACAATGTGGGACAACTTTCTGCTGTTCTTTTCTCTGACCTAGAACACAAATAACGAACAGAAACAGAAATTTGCACCGAAGACCTCAGGAGCTTTCCAAGAGGCAGCATAAGAACATGCCTGCCTTCCATCTCCAGTGAGCTGTCCTCCCTGGGGGAAATCCATACCTTCACTTCCCTGCCTCAAGGGAAAACTCACAGAAGACAAGATCAAGTCACCTGGAGATGAAATGAAGGATGATAGAAAGCTCTAAAAGTCACAGTAAACTTCAGGGGATGGACTCAAGCTGGGTTAATGCACAGTGCTCCACCAGGAAGAGCACTTCCTCGTGTATCTCTTTATGGAGGCTCCTGCAGAGTTTTATTCCCCCTACCAATTGTCAGCAACCATGTTTGCATAACCTGAGTCAGATGCTACAGTCATCCCAGTTGCCCCTCATACAAGAGTTCTTACCCTGTACAGTCACCATAGCTGAATGAATTGGGGGAGCACCCTGTAACAAGCCCTCGTGAGCTCTCTCGTGAGCTCCTCTTGGCACGAACAATTTATTCTCATGCATTTTAGACCATAAATTTGAGACGACAGCAAAGTAATCAGGAGAGTATCATGCTGTGCCTTCTAATTCTCCTGGGCTTCTGCTGATTATATAGGAGAAATCCAAGCAGACATGGAATTAAATCACTTCCCTTATGTTGGACTAGCTGAAGCTGTTCCTTAAATGACAGATTACTAACAGCTCCCTTAATGACATCACCCAATATGTCATAAAATTTGCTGCCAACACCATGGATTTTTTTTTTTTTTCCCCCAGCCAGAAGCATTCCCTGTCTGTGCAGCAGAAGTTTCATCAACAAAATGTGGCTCGAGATATAACCTATAAAGGGTTCTCAGTGCATAAAGTAAGTACCACCCAAAAACTCATTGGAGAATAAAATTATCCTTCTTGGCACTGCTTTCCTGGAACAGTGCCCCACGTCAGATTTAAGTGTTTGTGATTGAAATTATCCATCCACCATCTCTGCAGGTAGCTCTAAAACTCACAGCTCAAGAATAGTATCCAGATCTTTGCCAGATTACTACCCTTGGGTGAAAACTGTTATCTTCCTATTGCTTTTGTGCTTTTTGGAAGGAAATTCTTCCCAGATGGGTATTAGCATTAGAGAAGAAACAGATATACTTGTAGTACAATACAAGGATTATTTACCTGGAGTTTCACTACTATACCTTTACTTCCAGGGTCATACCAGTTTTTCTCTCAGAACCACAAGTAAAGTGACAACTAGAGCATACATAGCATGAACAGTCTTTGAGAATTTCGAAGAGATGATTTGCACTTTTTCTCTATTCTTCAGACACCAGGAATCTAGCTTGCAGCAGTGCACCACAAATGACTACCCATTTGCTTTTAAAATGTTACAGTGGAACCCACTTAGGCAGCCATCAACAATGACTGCACAAAGGACGATTAATTACCCACTCCTGTAATTCTGTGCTACCTGCATTTTCTCGTGAGCACATGTTACGCAAGAATTAGCTCAGTTGCATAGACTGTTTTCAAAAAGGGCAAATATATTTCTAAGAAAAATACTTCAGTAAGTGGAGCCAATAGTGAAGAAGGAGAAACTCCTCCTCCTTTAGTGAGACTTAAACTAAATTCTGATTTATGGTGGAAAGCACTGAAAGTCTCTAAGATTTGGTCCTTCTGATCAACATGAGGTTGCCCTGCTCCACCCAGTTGCAGAAAATGAGTGTTGGCTGTTGTTCCTCTAAGTCACTCTACAAACATATCTTCTTCCCTATTTATGCCATCTTTCCTGACTGCCACCAACCATCCACTCAAAGTAGTCATAGTTGAACAACCAGAATGTGTATAGGAAGAAAGAAAAAATGAAATGCTAAATCTTGCAGGAACTTAAAGCTAGTGCACTCATCTGCATGGTCCCAGGATGTGGTTTGAATATCTCTGGAAACTCCCTGGCTATCAACTGTACTTCTGTTCCCTGCAGCAGTTCTTGCCAACAGAAAACCCTACTGCATGCCAGTATGCTGGGGATGCTGAAAACCAGTGGTCTGAACAATCTGTCACTCATGTAAGTTCAAAAGAGAATCACTGTGATGGCACTTACTGGCACTGTGAGTAAATGAGCCATGAGCTATATATCTGGATATGCTGCGGTTCTTTTCTGAAAGAAATAGCAAGTCAAAAAGGAATGCTGAAGTGATCAAATAAATAGGATTAGCTAAACCTTGCTTATCTGTCAGTCATTCATCCCTGTATGACAGCAGTTGTCTCAAGCCTGCCCATGATGATCATGGCCTCAGTACTTGCTTGGGTTCCTGAACTGATGCATTTCAAGCTATGTCATCTGCTTACGTTATGCAGTCATTTTGGTCTTGTCATCCAAGGGAAAAGCCTGGTTTGTCCAAATGTGTTGCATCACATGCACTTCCAGTGCATGGAATGAAAGGCTAAAATAATCCCCATGAATTTTATTCTCAAATTCACAACTGCACTGCCATGACTGCAAAGTGACAGATGTCAAAACTGAGCAGAGCACCTCATTAATACAGAGATAAACACACATAATATGTTGTTTGGAATGGCAACCCAATGTGTTTATATATGTATGCCACTATTTATCGTCCTACAGATGGTTGCTCACAGTGATGTACATCCACAAGTATGTTTAATTTTTCTTTTTCCTATTCTAGGTAATTGTCATTTTTCCTTGTTTACACTGACTACTACTAAGATGGCCTAGAGACCTCTGAGTTTTTCAAAGGGTAAGGGATCATACTACACAAAGCAGACCCAGAATCCACATGCAATCAGCTCTTTGCCGTAATGACAGCCCATGCCCATAGAGCATTTTTTAAGGAAATATCTCACTTTCATTTTACAGCCGGGAAAACTCAGAAAGGTGAAATGACTTTACCCAAGGTCGCACAGCAGGCTCTGTTCAGTACACAGTTACTACTGTTGCAAATTGGGTAGCTCATCAAGCTCATGCTACTCACACCACTCAAATAAAAATCAAACGATAATTATTATTTTTACTGCAATTTGCACGGCAGTCAAGGCTGGAGACCACAATCAGGACTCAGCTTATGTTGGGCTTGGTTCAAACATCAAATCCAGTCCCTGATCCAGGGGGCTTGCATCTCAGTAGGGACATAATTCTGTGGGAACACAAAACACAATGGAAAGGGAAGGAAGGAGAGAGGGACGGACAGAAGGCAGTAACCTGAATGTAAGGTTTCACACCGTTTCAGGTAACTGTGAAGTTCAGAAGCTTATTATTACTTACATTATTTAGGTGGGTAAGAAATATAGGCGCATTACTGACAGCCACCTGTCTAGCTACTTAGGTAGCAGTTTATCTTCATAATCTTAATTGCACAAACACTTTACTTTCACTCCTGTGGTCTTTGATTACACTGACAGACAGCAATTGGATCCTACTCTTCGCTCTTCAGGGGACTGACTCATACCGCACTAGCCCCATACTTACATTACACTGTACTTTCAAAAGAGTGATACTGTAATGAATTTTACAACTCCCTCTCTAATTTGCTGTTAGGGCAATTTTTGCTGTAGACCTTTTTACACAATTATAAATTTTATAGCACATGACAATCCGGTATACTAGTTATAAACTAATGAAATCATTTCACTCGTGCTAACTTTTACTAAGTTCTGCAGTAGTATAATATGTATTAACTCCCACCTTACCGTCTGTCACTGCATCCTAATATGGCTCCATGCTAGCAGTATGTTATGTACCAAATGACCATACAGCCATTCCTCTTTAAAAGACTTAACTGGGTATAAAATTGATTGTACAAGGCTTGCTTTATGTTTACATCATAAAGACAAATTTTCTCTTCTTGTGGAGTCACACTGCATTTCATCTGATGGTTCAGCGGGATACTGAACATTACAAGTGTGCAGTGAGGTTTTGATATAATGTCATACAGTATAAGAATTAATAGCTCCTCCAATGCTGAATGGCATAGACACAGTGGGATTATCTGCAAGAGTGAGATTGCTCAGTATCAAGTCAGGATTGCTGAACAGTCCTCAGAAGTTAACGCCTTAGTTTTCTGGTATGGATCTGCTACTCCATTATTTATTATAATGCATGTATTTACATAAATAATGAAAAAAGGTATACAGGAAATATTTCATTGACATCTGTAACCTCAGAGAGGTGGATATTTTTTCTGGATTACAATTAAGCCAAGCATTTAAAATGTGTTTCCAAACCATCAAAGCATGTGCTTAAAACCTTTGCTCAGCTCATGGATTCTGTTGAAACAAACACGCAGCTTTTTACTGATGCTAACAGATTCTAGATCAGCACATTAATACCATCATGTACTGAAGAAGACCTTGAGAAATCACAATTTAAATACATTATTTTACAGAACAAAAGAATGAGCGTTCATTATGATTCTCCTTTTTCCAATTCTCAACTGGCTAAATCCACATACAAATTAATGACCTATCACAATGTTGAGGATACAGAATCAAAAACTAAGGCACTGCAGAACTTACATAAAAAATACCAACGCAATTTAATTTTAGACTATTAAAATTTTTCATAAAATAGTGTTAGGTACTCATTACTATCTGCATTTATTCCTCTCTGACAGATATCACTGAAGCTCAGCAGAACTGAGGTATTTACTTAAATTACTAGAATCTGACTTTTAGTACTATGATAAATGGAAGCAATAAAAAAACAACAGTTTTGTTTTGGAATTGTCAATATCTATTTTGCAGCTCTTCATACACTCTCCACTAATCTCCTTCAACATCAGGTAATGCAAATTCCTTTATCATATTTCTAATACTTACATTTATGACTCTGAGGCTTTATTTTAATCCTAGGAAAAAGCACATTAAGAATAAGCTATGTTTTGCAGCATATTGCTAATTTAGAAAAAAAAAATACTTGTTTAATCATCCCTAAACTCAACTTCATAAATCCAAAACAAGGCAAGCCCAATTTAATAAAATACAATGTATGAAAGCATAGCCTATATCTACATTAGCAAGTTGTGTATTGCAACAGAGTGGATCTAAAAAATGAAATAGTGCTTAGGGCCTAATATCCACAACGCATGTGTTGCAGAGATTTCACTGCGGACTAGCCCCAGTCTGGTCTGGTGGAAGGCACGCGCATTAAGTGGTAGAAGTGCATCCAGTCTAGTCCTGAAGGACATCTGGTTCAGTTTATTTAGAAAGAAATCCAGTTTGCATATCCCAAGACTGCTCCACAATGTGAATCAAATTGTAGTAAGTTGGGACAACTGGAAGATAAACTTTAAAAATGCACTCCTGACCAAAACTAGAACACTCCTACAGTCAGCCCCATGGATGGACCCCTTGCAGACCACTGACACAAGCAGGCAGTTTTAGCTGGCTGCATAGGCACTTTGTCAACTCCAGGATCTCTGAAGGCTTATCCAGATGACACAAAAGCCATGCCACTCATGCACAGTGGCTCGATTCTGAACAGCTCATATCCAGAGCTAATTAGGTGCATGAGGCCAGACTGACTTCATAACCACAAAGGGTGGGATTCATCTTCAGACTGAGAAACATAAATGAGTGTTTTACAGGCAGGGTAAAGGTAGAAACTAGGGTTTGATTCACTTGCCAGCATGTTGGTGCCTAATGCCACTTAAGCTGTTCTACCACTCGTGAGACATCTGTCTGTAGATAACAGAGAACCTATAGAAGACCTGTGTCCTTCTGGAAAAGCAGTTAGAGATCAGAAAAGGATCTGGAAGACATTTTAAGCACAAACACCTGGATGTAGGCAACTGCATGATGGCTTGGCCTCCACAGACTGACATCTGTCCTGAGACCCTGAACACTCCTGGATTCACTGCAGAAACACTTGACTGGCCTTGCCAAGTTAGGTCTGCCAAGGCCAATGGTGATACTACTCTACTACTGTCTGACAGGCTAAGCCAGCTGTGTGTAGTCAGGTATTTCACTGCATGTTCTCTGGTACATCCCTGCTGTTGTATCTATGTTTACCCATCACCTGATACAGTGTAAAGTAAAATGGAGCTGTCTGTAGAAGTGTGCTTTGCACTTGGGTCAGACTTGATTTGGGAAAAAGCAGCCCCAGGGAATAAAAAAAATTACAACTCTTCGGAAGAGACAAAAATGTAGTTAGGATTGCTCAGACAACCTCATTTTTGCCTCGGCACAATACCTCCAACATACCATACAATTAAAACTAAATGAAATGTTGTGTTCCGTGTTTACCACTCAGATATTAAATATACCATCGTAGGTTCACATAGAAACTCACTGAAATCAGTAAGGCTAAGTTTAAACCCAGATACCTGTATCTGCAGATCTGTCCTTAAGGGTATAAAATCCCAGACAGACATTTTTAAGTACGTATACTGCCTGTGACAGCTTTCATATAAATCTACATGATCAAAAGTGTTTCATTTGAAGCTCAGGGTGTCCCTTATATGCAGTTGCTCGATGCACAGAACACTTATTTATCCCATTGATAAAGTGCTCCCTTCTTCCTCTCCCTCTCAAACTGCCACAGGAGGCAGGAAAGGAGGCACAAGGACAGAACCGAAAACTCCACACTGCTCTTCCCATCCTGCATGAGCAAAGACCACTTGATGAACTCATTCTTTCTACAACATCCAATGCATTTGACATAAGTCTATTCACACAAAAAATGAAGCATCCAGTAGCATAACAACAAGAATAGGAGATTTTACATGTTTCTTAGCTATTTAGGAAGATTGTTTACGTAGCAGCATGGCATCACAAAATAATTAGGTGCATGGAGAGATAACAAGGCACAACTTCTTGAGGAAACATCCTTAGCAGAACTAGATCTGTTAGTCACAGAACTGGTAATTTGTAAACTGTTTTTCCTGAAACCTTGGTATTTTAGAATATTCTAAAGATTTACTTTTCAACTACTTTCACATTTAAACATCATTATTTAGCTGACATAAGTTACATTTTTTTAAAGGAAATGAAATTCCAAGTCACATGAAAACGTTGAATGCAAAGGGAAAAAGGGAAGCACATTACTGCAGCAGCTGGTTTTGACACTGTTTTATAGCTTTGCTGGGAATTTAAGAAAAACCCTTGCTTGTTTGGTTACAATGCCAGGCAGGAATGGAGCCCCACTTGACAGATCTACAGATCTTGGTCACTGTCTGGTTTTAATCCTAGAATGAACCAAGAAAAGAGTGATACTGTTTTAAAAACAGAACAAATGGGAGTAGAATAGAAAAGAGCATTCACCTAGATGAATTAGTTCTGAGAAATGAGAAAGAGAGGAACAAGACATGCTGTTACAAACACCGCATTCTGTAATCTCTTTCAGACACTCATCTGTTTCCAGTGTACAGCTCAGTATTTTATCAAATCTCCTCCCTTTAGAAAGTTGTTGCAGAACCTTGCTGCTCTAATAGTTAGAAACCTTCTTTTAATTTCCAGACTGAAGTGATTTATATCCAGATAATATCCACTTGTTCTTGTCCCACTGTTAGCCGCAAGTTTAAAATAATTAGTTTTCACTCTACTGTCCATGGACTCAGGAGGGGTTCATAAACCACTTCTGAGATTTTTAAAGTGTCACGAAGCAAAGCAGGATTAACAGGCCGTAATTTGGTATAACACTACAGGGTATGTAGCATCATCTTTGGAAAAAGTTTAGGGAATCAAATCAAAAGTGAAGATCACTGGCTTAAACAGTTCTTTTCCCTTCCTCTTGTTTTTTAGCCCTTCCATGTGTTTTTAGACAGTAGTCATGAACATCTTATCAGCCTTCCTCCTACATTAAACTAACAAAGCTTTTTTAGTTTTTACCTTGCAAGAAATGTCACCAGTCACTGATCTTCCTTTTCTCAGCTATTGCTGCCTCAGTCAGAATTGGACATCAGTGTCCAGAATCCCCCACAAAATATCACATGTATCATGCAATGATGTCAACATCACTCTAAATCAGCTGGAAATACTTCACGAAATACATGCCAGGATCACGTATGCCCTCTTCACGTATGCCCACATTACACTGACATCCCACTGCCATCCTTTGGTGAGCAGATGTACTCAGGTCCTCTCTTCACTCACCCTTATGCCTCCTCAGCCACACGGCCTTTCATTCTGCACCAGTGAGTCCATGCCACCACTACCACCTCGCTCCTCAAGGCTGACAAACGGTGAAGTGGAAGTAACTGTTGGTGAGCATGACATACTAACTGATGAATCCCATCAAATACAAAAGCCTGACATGAACTAAATGCAAGCAATTGTGGCTGGTAAGCTATAAGCATGTTTGGACTATTTTGGACTATATTTTTCTAGTATAATGACCATGAATTGCAATTTCAAACTTTTTATTTTACTGATATTATAATATAACTTCACCAGTAATAGGAAGGCTAAATACTAAGACACAGCAACCAAGTAATAATTAACTTTCTTTAGAGGAACATAAAGCTACAAGGATGAATAATTTTATCTTCATGGAAAGTCTAATACTTCTCTCATCAAATTAATCTTAAAACTTTGAATTAACTCTTTGCAAAGCTACACTGAACGTCCCCTGAGTAAAGACTCAATGCATAACAGTTTTCTAGTGTTCAAAGATGTATTAGCCAAGCTGAAGATACCTGGGGGAAATCTGATTTTGAAACACACAGTCTACATCAGAGAGAGTATTCATTTACGATTTTTAGGCTCATAGGTAACATTTGCTCACTATCTCTAGAGTGAAAAACTTTTTTGTGGCTTGTTCTACATTTTTGATTGCCTCTTCCTCTTGCCAAAGGTTACAAACATAGTTCTTTTTCAACTTACTACTAAAGTCTAGTTTCAAAAAGAACTACACTATATGCAAATTTTTCATCCTCAGATTATTTGTTAACTTAAACAGAAAATCAGAAATCAATACTATGACACTGAGTTGCAGTTATAAATTGGTTTAAATTAAAGGACTAAATCCCATGTCACCTTAAATTTCCTGCACAGATAATTCCTGAGCTCCTCCTTTTGAAACTTTGCGACATATTGGTTATGACTACCCAGACAAATTAAGCAGGGCCAGGAAGCATTCCTAGGCATTGAAACTCAACTGTTTACGCTATTAAATTGTTAGAATTGTCCCACAGCATGTGTCACAGGAGTGGTTTTAGTCTGTTCCAACTAACAATCTTCCAAATATTGCCAGGGCACAGTTTGCAAGTTAAGACATGCCAGGAATGGTTCCCAATAGGCAATATGAGTCCGGTGAACCAGTTTTAGAAGGGAAAAATGTAATAGTATGGCCACTGGCCAGTGTGCCAGCTGACTCTGCACCAGAGGCTGGTTTTAATTTGCAGGTACAGGCATAGCCAGTGCATCCCTCTGTTGGCAAGCTGAGGAGATAACTTGATACAGAAATGTCTGAGCCTCACTTTGGGGGTTGTTAATCTCCAAGAAGCACAGGATCATTTATGTAGGCGTTTCTCGCTTACATGCTGTCACCTAGGCTGTTGCAAAACAACCCTCTCCAGGACTCCTCTTTCCCACATCAAGAGATTCCATGTTACAAATTGTTGAGGAGCACTCACTTTTCTGCAGCCACTCCAGAAGCCTGTTACTGCAGAGGAAGAGGCAGAAGGTCAGACAGGAGGAAAATATACTGCTGCTAGCCCGCCCTCCTCCCCTCCCTGCTGAAACCTTCCCTGATTTTAAGAGACCTTGTCCTATTTTATTCACACTTCTGCTGTACGCAAAGTTCATCATGACAAATAAAGTAGGGCGGAGGTTGCAGAGGTACAGTTTAGCTGAGCAGTACAAGACCCATTCTGGCCACGTTAATCACATGAGATCGCTCACCTTATTCAGTGAACTTCTACAAGTAAGGTCCATGACTTCTGACTTTTAGCAGTAAATAAAAGAACCTCTCAAGGTTTCACAAGTGGCGTTTTCTAAACCTCTCAACTCGGAATATTTGTCTTTGACCTTGCAAGTATAGCATGTCTGGCTTTCTTCTCTATAAACTTCTCCTTTCTGAAAGATAACCAGAAAAATAAGGAAAGTGGAATGCATGACAACTCATCAACTGTTTGTAATAATTTATTTCAAACTGTTTATTCAGTAGCTCTCTCCTTCTGATGCAGTCTCAATTACTTGATTGAATAATATTCTCTGAAATAGCACATGATGTGCTTGTGTCAAAGAGCCTCTCCACAGAGGCCATCAGCTACCTTTTAAAATCAATGAAATTCATAAATTTGCATCTGGCTTCTCAAGGAGAAAATAAAGGAACCTTTTCCCCTGGTATGTATGACCTTCTCATTCTAAGGCCAGCTTGTTTCAAGTCTTCTGCATCTCTGAATGCCAACATGAAGACGGATAATATCTTCCTTAGAATAGATATATCTTGAAGTCTATTATATTCCCCTTCTTAAGGATTCTACCCATAATTCTCTCTTAGTAATTGAGATTTGCACACTGTTCCACATAGTAATGCATATTCTAGCTATTCACTCTGTCATGATGCCACTGCATTTTTAACAATGCTAGTAGTAACTGATGTTATCGAATTCTGCAGACTTTTCAGGCTCTAGGCTTGTTCATGTCTTTTTTTTTTTTTCATTTCACCATTTCTGAGTAAAAATGGTTTTATTTTTTCCTTTGTGATGCCTCACTACTGTGACCCTGCCATTCCTCACAGCTGGATCTTGTTAGTTTTCAAATATTGAGTCCACACTGTCTGATCACACGACAGATTTTCTGTTCTGATATGTTTACTGTCTTTATGTTTGCAAGATCAAAGCTAATGCTATTTATACCACCGTGCTAAAAAGGTTCACTTCTCAAAAGGTAAAATAACCTTAATGTTTGAAATCTAGCCTTCTTTCATTCCACGCCTTCTACTGCTGATAATATCCATGTTTCTCTTCTTCCAGGCTTAATTTTCCCATATAGTAATTTTCTTCATTAAGCTTTCACAAGGAATTTTTGAAATAACTCAGCAACAGCCGTATCATATGCCAGTGAAGCCCCTTCAAGTGCAAGAAAACTGAGTTGCACCAACCACCAGCTGCTTTCCAAAACCCCACTCCCGTTTCTCCTTCACAACAGTGTTCAAGTTCTCAGTTCCCCACATTTCAATAGGTGATATGCTCCTCTCTTAAATTATTTCCCAGTTTCTTTCTCCTCTCCTTTCTGCCCTCCCATATATCTTTTTTTCGGTGAAATGGAATTCGTCCTCAAATTGCCTGGACAACTTCATGCATTTCGTCTCATATCTTATTATTCTGTTATCTTAGTGTTTTTCAAACAGTGGACCACAGCGCCCAGGATGTTCATAAAAGGCAATTGGAAGAGTTATAAGATGCTGAAATTTTTATTACACTCTAAAACAAAAGAAAATATCTCTTCTCCATTCCCAAAACACCTTTATCCTTCAAAAACAAGTGTTGTTATCAAAGTCTCAAATCACTCATACAAATAAATGACACACACTTCTTATGTGATACATTTTAGCCAGGTTCTCTCTGGGATTAAGATTGACGTGGCTGTGTGATTTGGAGCCTGATGACCAATTTCAACCTAATTTGACTGATGCTACAAGCCTCCAAGATACCAAACTTCTGCAAGTTTTGTGAAATATCTGGTTCCTGGGCAGAGCAGAAAGGATCCCAAATTCCCACCAGTGGAAAGACGGGGATAATTTATCCTTTAACAAATCTAGACGGAAACTTGAGGACATGAAATCAACATACAAATAGCTTTCTGCCAACTATAACACAAGCTGTGTCCTTGTCAACTACACAGATGAAGAGCCTGTGAGGAGTCAGAGTTTAGCTACTGAAGGCAAGGGATGACAGGATGCAGGAGAGAACTTTTGATATTGTAGGCACAAGATATTTGGGAAAAGAAATTACAAGGAGAGGGGACACTGTGGCAGAGCATTCCCCTCTCATTTCCACAGTTCACAAGATACACCTTTCACCTTCATTTTTATAGCCAAAGTATGAAATACATGAAAATGTTTACTTCAGACAAAACAATGAAACTGAAAAGGCTGCACAGCCCTATCACTCATTTCATCCACAGCTTCCCAATAAAACCTTCAGTGCCTCATCTTTCCAACCTACCCAGCTACCCTTCCAACTCGCATTAGCACTTCCCAGCAACACTCATTGCAGCCAGCACGACAGCTGCAGAACAGAGGCTACCACGGGGCGCTCCCAGCCAGATGCTGAAGGCCCTGGGGATCTCTATTAAGCCTCATGGGAAATTTTCCTCTGGAGCTGAACAGACAGAAAATCGTATCAGCAGCATGATTTCTCCTCTGCAAAAAAGAAGCACGTGCACCAGGACCGCTTGAATTAGGAGCTGTCCTTATAGGCTTGATGAGAGTCTATTTGTTGGCAAGCAGAGCACTCAGCTCTTTCCCTTCTCCTTGCCCACCTGCTCAATCCAGCACCCCATTTCCCCGAGATGCAGAGGCAATCCTCATTTTACCATGGTCAGAGCCTTCACTATCTCTGATTTTTAAGAATTTTCTCTCTAAAGGTCCGACACCCACTACTGCTGTGGGTGGGTGGGGGGTGTTAATGCCCTTATCAAAGTCAGCATCAATGCTGAAATTCAGTTCAAAAACCTGCTCGATGTTTCTGGACTTGCTTTCCTCTCCCTTTGGCCTCCTGTTTGCCTTTTGCTTTACCAATGGGAGACACGATGGGAACAGAAACTGGCAGCAGTGTTGATAAAGGTCCTTTGCTTCTGGTGAATGAGTCCATGCCTCTTAGAAAGAAGCACCCAATCTTATGTAAAGACATTAAGTGAAAAAGAAACCACTGTAAAGATAATTAACAAATGAAACTTAACAGGTTACAAGTGTATATACCTCATGGCTAATGCAAATTTGTGTAACTCCAGCTTCCAAACACAGCATTTGTCAAGTTAAGGAGCACTGCATGACATGGAATCTCCCCCTGTAGGTCCTCATACACCATAACCTGTCAATTTTTAATCTTCTTTTGAATAGCAAGAAAATTCATCCTTTTAGCTCTTCTTCTTTCATTTATTTAAATTAGTCTTGAAATCCTTTCTACTTTCTACTTGAAAGGGAGTCTTGACAGATGTTTGACCTGTCCAGAGCGGGCACAGGAACCACTGCGGGCAACGGCAGTCCTATTATTTGACTACAGATTTAGAGACCACATCGTACTTCCTAAGTGCAGCACTGCAGTGAGAGCTCACATGCAGATGCCCATCTACTACAGCCTCTAATTTCTCTTCTAAATAACTGTTTTCCATAACACGTAATTTCCATAGTTCTCCCATCCGTACGATGCCTCCTACATTTTGATCCCCAGAAGTCTTACACTGCATTTGGTGTATTAAAATACAGGCTGTTGAAGCAAGCCCAGTTTATGATGACATCCAAATCAGTCTATGGAATTAGCTCTCTTTATTATAATTTATTAAACAAATAATTTTTGTGCCACCTGCAAAGTTCAGCAGCCATAAATGTGTATTACTCTCCCAACTAATTGCTAAGGATACTGAGGCTACAAACAAGATCCTTGTCTGACTCCACTAGATACCCTGCTAAAACACTGGCACAAGACTGGATTTTTATCTAGCCTTCTGGAATTTACCCCTACACCAAGATCTGACAAACAGCAGTAACAAAGGCTCTGAGAGCATCAAGGTCAAGCCTTTTAAGACTCTTATATAAAAGTCACCTGGTCCTGCAGACCGATTTCAAATATAAAGGCAAACAACACACCTGCAATGAAGAATTTCACCTTTGCATTCTGAAACAATTCCCTGTTTTAAATGAACTTTTAACTGTGGCATGTAATAACCTCTCTCTTACGGCTGCTTTGGCTCCAAAGAACTGGCAGTGGAGCAACAAGAAACCAGTTTTAAAAACAGGTTTAAAACAGGTCCAGAGAAAACCTGGGGAAACACAGAAAGACTGATATCATGTAAATCGGTAAGGACTATGAAAGACAACAGAGTGTGTCAGCACATGCACAGACACGGCGTATTTGTGTGATGAAAGGATGAGAGTAAGGTAGGCCCAACACACCTATTTTAAGTGATTTTTCACAAAAGTACTAGAGTTCTCCAAAGAAGTAAAAATTAATGCATACTGTGGAATATTTTCATCAATAAAGTCCACATGGATTTCCAAAAGACATTTGATAAGTCTGTCATTCATAAGTCTTAAAAAACCTAAACTCCCAGAGGATAAAAATAAATGTCCTTGCAAGGATAAATAATTAGAAACAGATGGTAGAAGAATACTGTCAATTTTCCAAGCAGAGAGAGGTCAATGGTGGAGTCCTGCAGGGATCTGTGCTGGAACTTGGTAGCTGCTCGCTTATTTATAAATGAGCTGGAAAACAGGGTAAATGGTGAGGTGACAAAGTTTGCTGCTGATATTCATTCAGGGTAGCTAAGATAAGGGCTGACTATGAAGAAAGACTTTATAATACTGAGTGACTAGGCAATAAAAAGGCAAATTAAAGTCAATGTAGATAAACCAACACGAAGTAGATTCCTTCAGGAGAAAAAACCTAACTACACAAAATGATGTGCTCCAAGGAGACTATTACCACTTCAGGACTGAGATCTTGGGGTTATAACAGGGTAGTTCTGTGAAAACATCAGCCCACTGTTCACTAACTGAAAAAGTGAGTATATAGAAATTGCTAGGAAAGAAACAAAGAATGAAGGAGATATTATTAAGTCGCTGTATAAGTGGCTGGTTTGTCTGTCTTGACTATTGTGTGTAGTTCTCGTCCCGCCACCTCCAGAAGGATACAGTAGACTGGAAATGGCTGCGGGAAGGGCAGCAGGGAGGATCGCGGGTAAAGTACAACCTAACAACTAAGGAAAGACTAAGAAGCCAAGGATTCATCAGGTCGCAAAACCAGGTAACTAAGGGGGTACAGCAAAGGTGTAATCAGGACCAGCACAAGGAACGTGTCTGGGAGTCCCCTGGTCACAGCCTCTTCCAATACATGAGCTGGGGGGATCAAATGAAATGGGCAGGTACAAGGTTTAAAACATAAATAATTCTACTGAATCTTCACACAACACATTAAGCGGTGAAACTCCTTGCTCTAGTTGACATAGGTTCACTAAGTAACCGAAGTCACAAAAAGGAAATTCCAGCAAGAGCTTTTAAATGCCAAGGCTTATCTCAAGAAATCCCTAAACACAAGCGCTGGAGGACAGAGAGTACTGAGGGCAAAATGAGCCTCAGCTGCTCTGATGCTTCTGTGGACTCATGTTACAGACCACTGTCAGAGATCACTGGACTGGACTGGCCTGTGGTTTGCCAAAGTACAGAGGTTTTATGTTGTTTTGTTCAACTGTGCTCTTATTGTGGGCATGGGGTTAGGCATCTCCTGAAAAACACAGATGTTGGTTTCATCATACTTGTCCATGGGACACTTCTATGCCTTTCTTTTGCTTTCTCCACTTTTCTCCTTCCTGTAACTTGCAACATCCTAGTAAAGAAAAAAAGTAATCACAAATGTCTAATAATGGAAAAAATCACAATGACAGAACTGTTCAATTTATTTAACTTATGAAGGAATAAATCTCAAGAAATATCTTTATTTGTGAGGTTTCTTGCAAACTTGAGATGTAGGGTAGTAAAGAGCAGCAATACCTCATTTCTAATGCTTTCACTAAGTGTTTGTGTTCATGCAGCTGCTCAAATTTGATAAGTATACATGCAAGTGTTTGTACATATAAATTTGAAATTGCAGAAGGGGAGGCTAGGGGATGGAGGACAAGGCTGCCAACACTGGCTCTCAAGATATCAAGTGTACCCTGACAGCATTATGCACATAGAACAAAAAAAGCAGTCTAAGCCATGGCAAAATCATAAGGAGTCTAATGTATGTTGTCCTCACATACACAAAGGAAATAGCTTTTTTCCTAGGATTTTTCTGCTTAATCATGTCATAGACATAATTAGATAGCAACAAGGATGGAAAATGCATGTGTCCAGGATATTATCTTTTCCTTATTTAAAAAACACCTCTTCAAAACAAGAGCTATATCATGCTGACAATTTAAAATGACTCATGCAGGACAGAATGTGATCAAATCTTTTGAAAAAAAAAATTGTTCCCAAGCTTTTGTTTGTAATCCTAAATCAAGCATGATCCCACATCGAAAAACTGCTTCTAAGGAGAAGTACACCAATTTTAAGTATTATTAATGATCTAACTGAATGCCAACATTACTAAGGTACATAATAGCAAGCAAAATCAAAGCTATACTCACAGGCTCGTTTATTTTACTACTTCAGGTTCAATTTTGTTCCTGTACTACACAGAACTATATGCATGTATAGATGACATTACTGTATTGTTATTTGTGAGAAAAGCATCGTAAGCTTATTATTGCCTATTACATATACTCTCAAAACAGTAAAATAATAACAGAAGTGGGTCATATAGCTCAGAGAAAACCTATCAAAACTCATTATAACTCTTGTCCTGCACATTTTATTCTAAGTTTTCATTCTGTCCCACCACCACAGCCTTCTTCTTCAAAGGATGCAACCCAAACCACTATGGATTTTCTGGTAGTTTTCCTCCTCTTTAACTTTTTGGAGGTAATACAGAAATGAACAGTCAGGTAAATGCCGAATTAAGGTAAAACATTCAGCAAACAACAAAGCCAGGCTCTTTCAACACCCAACATTGTTCGAGTTCTAGGGCATTCATGTACAAACAGGGAAAGATGGCCAATAACCACTTGGCTATACATGTATTCCCCTATTATTTTAATTTTGAGGGTAAGCAGTCTCAAAAGGGATTCTGCTGCTGACTTAAAACTCCTTTTGTTGACTTTTAATGCCAACAGTGCATCTACCAGCTTTGGAGATGACAAAAATTCTGTGTTATTTTGCCTGAAAACATACCTTCAGTGTCACACCTGCACACGTGCAGCATGGTTATAGACTGCTTGGCCTCCTGTAGATCAGCTGCATGCAGCGGTTTCTAAACATTATTATTCACCTGTGCAGCAACACAATAAAGGACTCAGATTCATTTTTATCTACCTTGCACTAGCTTCAGTCAGCATGAAGCAGTGGAGCCATATAAATAAAACACCATTATCCCTGATGTTGAAAAGTGTAAGGGATTTGGAAATTGTGCTGTCCTACTGCATACTGGACATGAACAAAACAGGCTGAGGATGCACCAAACCAGTGAATATTCACACCACCTTTTACCAGCAGAGTCATAAGGAGAGGAGACAGCTGAAAGCTAAAAGTCCTTAACGGAGCAGAGGAGACATCAGTGGTGCAAAGATGAAACAGTTTGCTCTGCCTGGAGCCAAGTGACATGACTGCGTACAATTAGTAAGACCATACCAGAATGCGTGTTACTGAATAGACAAAGTAGCCGGCAGCACCAAAGAGGATTTCCAATGCAAAGATAATGAACCCAAACCTAGTGTCACTGGAATCGGGGAAAAATCTACCAACCTCAAGTGACTGCAGATCAATCCCCAAGAAAGAAACCATATGGAAACTTAAGTGACAGAAACAGCATAAAAATATACATAACACGAATAAAAACAGCATCACGGAGAGAAATGGTTAAAGCTGTTTCATATAAACCAGAAATTTCCACTAAGCCTCATGGACTAGGTAGCACGTTGAATAACGCTGAAGCTGCTCAGCGAACAACTCAGAAGAATTATTACTCGGAAACTGAAATGAATGTAGGTCAATTAAGGGGACTGAAAAAGTGATTGTGAGCCCATTTTGGAGACATTTTGCTCTGTTTCCCTAACAGCTTATTCATGCAAAGCCAGAACTTCTCATTTTCAGGGTTTTATCAGGGAGACAAGCAGAAAGTATGCTTTGATTTTAGATTATTTTTTTTCCAAATTATGGAAGAACTGATCTTTTCTATCTCACTAAAACTAATTTTATTACTATCTCAACTCTACAGACCATTCTGTTCTCCTCTGCCTCCCAGCTGCACACAAATCACCAGTTCTCTACTAACTCAGAGGGAAAGCTGTGTTAGAAATGCAAAAAGGGATGTCCTGGTGTTCTCCCTCTTTCTTATCATGCGGTTTCCCCAGGGAGACACTGGATGTGATGGGGAAAGTCAAATGAAGTCAGGAGACCTTCTGAGTCAAAACTAACAACTGAAATGATTTCTTTTTTTTTTTCTTTACACTCCTAAAACACAGAATAAAATAAACCTTGTGAACAGAGGGCACAGACCTCAACCAAAACTCCCGCATGTAACATGCAATGACCTCAGCTGCCCTTCCAGTTGGCCAGCAAACCCACCGCCATCCCCTCCCGCTGAACCAAAGCGGGCTCTGCCCTGACCAGGTGGAAACCCGGGCTCAGGACTAACCTTCAACAGGCTGGCAGTTGCCTTCGCCCACTGTCGCCCGCTCGAAGCGTCCCTACGGCCCCCACTGCCATTTTCTCCTGACCTTTAGCAACAGACCAAGCGCCGGAGGATAGCCTGGGGCTGCCGCTGCCCGCCAGCCCTCCCCGGTGCAGTTCGATGCTCACCGGGGCGGCTCACAGGCCGAAACCGGGCAATTTCTCCGGGCACCTCTGCTCCGCGGGGGGTGCGAGGGGCTGAAGGGCTGAGCCTGACCTCGGCCCACGCCCGCTCCCCACGCGGGGCAGTGGGGAGGCCCGGGGCAGGCACCGGCACCGCTCTGCAACGCTGTTGATGCGTCCCGGCCCCCCTGTCCTCCCCACCTCCTGCCCCGGCGGGGGCACCCCGGGCCCGCTCCGGCCGCCCCTCGGCCGCCCCCGCTGTCCCCGCCCGGCCCGGGCGGCCGCCGGCGCCGCAAGTTTCTCCAGAGCCGCCCGCGCCCCCCGCCCCCCCCGCCGGGGCCGGGCCGGGCGGTGCGGAGCCCCCCCGGGGCCGGGGCCGTTGCCCCCCACTCACCCGAGGTCAGCTGCATCCAGGCACAGATCTTGTAGACGGTGGCTGTGTTGCAGAAGAAGAATAGGATGAAGCAGACGATGCAGGCGATGATGAGCATCATCGAGAGCCCGATGAAGAAGGAAGCAGCTTTGAAGGCTCCCGAGGGCAGGCTGGAGAAGTCCGTGAAGCTGCCCCGGCAGGTGAGTTCCCGGCTGAAGCCGTTGCCGATGCAGTAGTGGAAGAGCCCGAAGTAGCCCGCCTGTGGGGTGTCCACGCCGTCCCCGATCCAGTAGGGCTGGATGAAGCACACCACGTTGACGATGGCAAAGCAGATGGTGAAGATGGCCCAGAGCACGCCGATGGCCCGCGAGTTCCGCACGTAGTTGGTGTGGTAGATCTTGGCCGCCTCCTGAGCCGGGAGCATCCCCGCTGCTGCCGCTCCTGACGAGCCTGCTCCTGTCGCCGCCGTCCCTGCAGCCGCTCCGGGCATCCTCGCCGAGAAGATCCCCCCTCCCCTTCCTCCTCCTCCTCCTCCTCCTCCTCCTCCTCCTCCTCCTTTCTTCTCCTCCTCCTCCTCCTCCCCGCTCGCTCCGCTCGACGCGACGCGCTCCGCCGCCGCCGCTGCGTGCGAGAGCCGGCGAGCCCCTCCGCCGGGCTTCAGCGGCTCCGCGCCAGCAGCAGCAGCAGCAGCGGCAGCGGCGGCCGCGGCGGCAGCACCAACATGGCCCGCCGCCGCCTATCGCAGCGCAGCGCTGCCGGCCGCCGCACACCGCCCGCCCCGCAGCCCGCCCTCCTGCCGCCGCCCGCGGCTCCTCGCCGCGCCGGGCGCCAGCCGCCACAGCGCCCGCCGCGGGGCCGGAGGCGCCCCGCCGCCCTGCGCCACCGCCGCCGGCGGGGCGGGACGGGGCACGGCCGGGGAGGCGGCGGGCGGGCCGCGGGCGCCCTGTCGCCGGGCGGAAGCGCGGGAAGGGCGAGCCCCGCGGGCGGCGGGAGCGCTGCGGCGGGGCCTCCCCTCAGCCCGGCGGCCGGGGCCGCTCCTCAGCCCGGCGGGCTCCCGCGGCGCCTCTGCCGGTCAGGGCCGCGGCTGCCTGGCCGAGCTGCTGCCGGCTCTGCTCAGGCTGCGTGTCCTGGGAGACGTGTTCGGGCAAAATGTTAAACTTTAAAACCTGTGTGTGTGTGTTTTTCCCGTTCCCTCACAAAACATCAGCCCGTCTTCGGCCGACGGCTGTAACTGCCGAATCGCCGGCGGTGTGGTGAGCAGCGGCCTCCTGCCCCGGCGCAGGTGGAGCCTGGAGATGCTTGTCTCCTGCTTGAAGCGAACCTCCGGTGGGGCAGAGTCTTGAGCCGGTGGAATGCAGAAACCATCCTGAGCTGCTGCTCACCTCGGGAGGTGGGCTGGCAGACATGGAGAAGACCACTGCCGTGAGCGCAGAGCCGCCGTGGGGCCATGGTGGCGGCTCTCGGCGTGGGTGGTGAGGTGGCACCCGTGGAGAAGAGCAGCTCTGCTCCTGTCAAGTGTCTTTGGCCTGGCGCTCAGTGCATTGAGGGTGTTGGCATGCAGCAGTGATTAGCATATATTAATGAGCAATTAGCGCCTGGTGATAATCATTCCTACGACAGTGACACTTGGATTTGCAGTCCCGGACCTATGCGTTGAGCCTGAGTTAACAGCAGTAATCGATGGCACACGTATTCGGCGCTCTGAGGGTTGTCCTCTCCGGAGCGGAGAGAGGCTGGGGAGGGCGAGCGGCTGCGCCAGCCATGGCAGGCTGCCGCTCGGTGCCGGCAGAGGGCCGCACGCAATTAAGTATTAGTGCTCATCAGCGCCCGGGAGGAGGGAGAGACTCCTGTGGAAATTACTTCTGGCATTCCTTAAAAATTTTTCACCCGTTTCAGACAAAGTTAGGTTTCTGCCCCCTGACTGCCAAAAATCAGGCAAAGCCTGGTGGAGCGAGCATGTCTGCCCTCCCCAAGTTTGCCTGCAGAGGGGCTGGGAGGGAGCGGAACCTGCTAACAGATTTTCAGGCCCCCGTGCTCACATCGGGGACAGAGTCAGAGCTTCGAGGGCCGTTGCCAAAGGGTGGGAGCACCAGGGGCGGCCACCTCAGTGCAGTCACACTGTTACTGGCCTGCGTGTGGGAGCACTCCCCCCTCGGAGGGCAGAGGGGTGGCACATGTGGCATGGGCTTGCTCAGACACAGGCAGCGTGGGTGGTGTGGACCCCAAATATGCTTGCCTCACTTGCTTAGGGGGGTGGGTCCGAGTGTGCAAACTACAGCTAAAATTCCTCAAGATTCAGTTCCCACCGAGTGTGCTTTGCCCAGCGCTGAGGGAGGTGCCCGCGTATGCTCCCCTGCCTCTTCCTGCTCCTACTGCAGTTGCTGCACATGACCAGACTGCACATATGCTGCCTCCAGAGAGCAACTGAATTTGTTCCAGCCTCAAGCAGCAGGAGGAGTGATGGTTCTTCCCTTCAGTGCTCTGTCCTGTTTCTTCCAGGCTGAGGCTAGCTGGGCCCCAGGGCTTGGTGCAGGACCACTGTCTTCCCTGTCCTCCGAGGGACCATCAGGTATGGAGGTGAAGACAATACAAGCCAGACCTAGAAGGCAAGAGGAGGCCTGAAGCAGTCTGAGACAATTTAGGGATGGAGGTTGGAGTGAGGATTGGGCAAGAAGTTCTGAGAGATCAAAAAGAAAAGAGGTAGTGAGGAAGGGGTCTGGGCCAAATGGGAAGTTTAGGGATAGCAGGTCTGTGAATGTGCACACAAGGAAGATGAAACCTGGGATTGGTATGGCAGGAGGAAGAGATGCAGACCTAGGAAGGAGCTAGGAGAGGCGGAATGAGGTGCTCTGCAGAAGAAACAGGCCAAGGGAGCTGAGGAGGCCAAAATACTGAGGTTGGAGGAGAATCTGGGGAAAGAGAGTCAAACTGGGGGTAGGGAAATGTGGGATTCAGTCTGGGCAAGAAAGAGAAAAGCCAGAAGTAGGGGAAGAAACTAGGATTCTGCTGACAAGCTGAGTAAAAGAGTGTGGGAAAGAAGACATGGTTGCCTGTGTCCTGGCAGCGCCTGGTTTGGTTGTCCTAGGATGTCCTCTCTGGCCTCTGGTGCCAAAAGGGATTTCACATGGACTCTAAGTGATACCAGCTCGTCTTTCAGTTTAGTGGATTGAAAATGGGAAAGTGGCATTAGAGGTCTGTTTTTTGGGGCACCTGAATCACTCCGGTTATGTCCTCTAGACCCCTGAATCTTCTAGTCTCACTCTTTGGTACCACAGATTTCTTCAGGATACCCAAGGTCAGGCTCAGGAGGCATTTTTATGGTTCTTACCACAATTATATGTGTGCTTCGTAGTATTATACATATCATGTCTCTATGAGATAGAAGGTTGGAATATTCTGGGCAGAACAGTTAAAAGGCAACTGGGACCTCATTTCTCAAAGCTGAGCTCCCATGGATTCCAGTTGCAGCAGTTCTGCAAATGAGGCTTCAGAAGGAGCTGCGCTGACTTGCTGCTCATCTATAAAGAGTGTTAAGCATCTTGCCTGGCATCGCAGAAGAATTCTGTGGCAGAAGCAGAGATAGTCTCCAGCTCTTCAAGACAGATTTCATCATCTTAATCCACAGAAGATTATCCCCTCTCTCCAACAACCCTGTTGTACTGCCACTATTTTTCTCCCTGGGCATGAACTGGGTCCCAGCCCTGTGGCTGACATCTAGTCTCATCTAAAAAAGTCCGAGTCTTAAGCCAGGATTTTCACCAAAAGCTTCTTCAACAGGTGAAACAGGATGCTCATCATCCTGATCTTTCTGGACAGCAGATGCTGTCTCACACACCTGATAAGGCAGGATCCTGTTTACCAATTAGTATGTGAGCATGCAGGACAGAACAAAGGGAATGTAAATCAAGTGGTGTAGACAGCTCTTTTTGTGCCACATCCTCTTCAGTACTGGATTGTAAACCATAATATTATTTTTAAAAACATTTGTGTATGTGTGTGTGTGTGGTTATAAAATTGGCAAGTTTAAAGAGAATTTATATAATCTTTAAAAGTATACTTTGTGCCCCAAATTGGCCTGGACCGTACTATTGATCATTTTATCTAACCTCAAATGTGCTCATTTTTTGTGTGTATGGATCATTACATAAAACACAAAATAAAAGCTTATTATTTGGTTAATGTTTCTAATCACAGCATTTCTCTTTGGAACTAGTCAATTATTTGCAGTGGTGGAGCAGCGGTGGAGAACAGCTTAAACATTTTGTTTGGAGCGCTATGGGGAAGGGCTGTATGTTGTGCCGGGGAAACCCTTGGAAACGGTGGGTAAGAACAACAGATGAATGCAGTTGCTGGGCCGTGGGCAATGTCTGGCAAGAAATGCATATCTGGGAATTCATTGATATTCATGTGGTGTGAGACTAAGAGAAAGACAGTGGGGAGAAGGAGTGAATGAATGGTTGGAGAGGAGTAAGCAAGAGAGAGGACTGACAGAAAAGAAAGAAGCTTGTGAGGAGGGAACAGGGTAATAGGATGTTACGTGTTAATGAATAAATAGCAATAAAGGTGTCTGACAATGAACGATCAGTTTAGTGGGGCTCGACCCTGATTGGGTGACAGTTGAGGGAACTGGGAAAAACTGTTGAGTGCATGAGAACGTGTCCACCCAGACTCATGCAAACTTCCATGGGAGGGAGATAGCCCCATTCAGGCACACAACTGCCTCTTGCCCAGCCCTCCGAGCAGTTTCCCCCCATCCAGCCCTCTTAAAATGCAGCTCTGCCTTAAAGAATTTTTTTTCCCCGCTTCACAGAGGGGTCTAGCTGCCAGGTAGCTTTTCATATCTGTAGCTGCCTGTAAGAGTACATGAACTGCTCCACTTCTCTAGAAGTTTCCTCACAGGTTTCTGTGGTGTCACTCACTGGCTATCATATTCACCCAATGCCTATCAACAACTGGTAATTTCACTCTGAGCCCACTTAAATAGCTACATGTAACTATTATAACCTTTTAACACAACTGATATGGATATGGCCAAAGAACAAACTCGTCTAATTTGGACAGGTCTAGATCCTGAGGCTGGAAAAGAAGGAAGGCAAGTCATGGTAGTCTTGAGGCTGCTCCAGCTTGTGTCCAAGGATATGTGAGGGATCCAAATCAAAGGGTGAAAAAGCAGAAAGTCTGCACTCTGCTCCCCGCTTCCCTGCACTCGATGTGAGCTGAGGCTGGGACAACCCTAAAGGCCAAGCAGGAATTTTTGTTCCATTTCACAGGTGACTGAGATAACCTAAACATGTTTTGGGCTTGGTTACAGCTTAATTGGGTGCCAGCACTGGTAGGTAGCACCTTAAAACGTGTCAGTCCAGATCAATTTTTCCCTCGTCCCATGTTGTCTGGAGCCAGTGGCAGCCAGTCGCTGGTGTGCTCACCCACCCAGAGCAGCAGCGAGATTCCCTTTGAGAGTGGAGTGGTGGCGGGAGCGCTGGCAGCCCCGGTGTGCAGCCCCGTCACCATGGCAACCCACGGCCTCGCCACTGATGAGCTCTTGCTGTCTATCAAAACCCATTAACTTTTACATTATGTCTTTTTTATTATAGTTTCTGCACATTTGGGCTTTCTTTCCCCCCAGGGCCCGGCTGCACTGGTGAAATGTTCCTTCTCAGGGAGTGGGAAATGACATTTCTATTTCTGTAATGTTTACAACTGTGGGAGAGACACAGCAAAGGGCTGTCTAGAATTACTATTATCACTCTCAGTGAAACTGCTGATGCTGTCACTGTTTCAGTCAGAAATGGTTTGATTTAGGCTTACCTTAAAAATTAGGGAGTGGGTAACTTAGAAGATTTGCCTCACTTCTCTTGAACTTAGTCTTGCCCTTGTTGGTGATAGCAGAGGGCAAGTCCTGTAGGTCACCCACAAAGCAGGGCAGAGCCAGGAAGCACAGCGTGGCCCTGCTGGAGCCAAATCCCAGGCAGGCTGCAGGGACTCGATATCCCAAAGAACTGGGGAATGGAGTGTAATCATCAGGAAAAAGTCACACATCCCAAAGTTTGCCCTGAACCAAGGTAGTTGTCTGCAAATGACAAAAGTCCACTTCAGTAGACAGAGAGTAGTTTGGAGAGAGGGTGGTGGTCAGGCAAGGACCAACGTTTGCAGTGAGGGGGAAATGATGTGAGGAAGGTGAGAAGTACCTGGGTTGCATGTGGAAGCAAAGACTGAAAGGAAGAAAAGATCCCACAAGTTTTTAAAAGAAATAAAAACATGGAAAAGGGACTAAATAGCAGGGTTTCCAGTGACATCGGAAGATTGGGCTTCATAATCCAGGATAGGTCCACCTGCAAAAAAGCAGGATGAACAGTTGGCTGTTGAAGGGGAAAGCAGGTGGGAGTACGGACAAACATGATGAAGTAAGTGCAGGGAAAGTGGGAGCATAGTTATTGAGATCCATGGCGAAGAAGAAGAGAGCTTAGTGCACTCTGACACACTACTCAGCTAAGACCTGCTTCAGCTTCCTTCCCTCAGCCTCTCTAACTTAGTTGCAGAAGGACTCTGAAACACACTGGCTAAAATCAAACACTTTACGGGCCACTTGGGAGCTAAACTTTCCAGTCCCTGCCCACCAAGAAATGCTTCCTCTCAGGGCCTGCTAAAGTATCTTACAATGCCAAGGGCATTCTGCATGGCCCAGTGCAGCATCTGGGGCTTCTCTGAGCGAGTCATCTCGCTCCCAACAGCAGCCACACAGTGCTCACCTCACTAGCATAGCCTGCTTGTCAGTGCTGCTAATTAACCCAGACAGAGCTTTCAGGTGGCTTGCTGTGTTGTGCCGTTCAGAGACACCATCAGAGACTCCTCCTGAAATGATGGAAATTATGCCTCTCTTGCTGTGGCAGCTGTTTGCCAGAGGGTCAGTAGATTCAATACAGAAGGTGCTGTGAAATACCATGCTGCAGGCTATATACCGTTCATCTTCAAAGAGAGCTGTACAGTTAAGGCTGGTGTCTAGACATGTTTTTCACATAATAAAAGGTTAGTTAAGATATGTCTCCTAGACTGGAATTCACATGGAGAAGGATTTATATTTCTCCCGACCAGTCTAGTTTAAGATAAGTACATAAACTCTTCTGCCAACAAGATGCATTTTAGGTTTTCTTTCCAGAGCCCCAAGCATCATGTAGGTGGCTGCAACTTTACTACCGTGAACACTGAGACATTTGAATAAGGACTATATGACGCTAAACATAATGTTGATGAGGCTTTCAAAAATTGTACCTGCCAGTGCTGAACTCCCTGCTTTGCCCTTAACAAGGTAATACTACTGCAGTCAGGATGTGACTTATGATGGGTTTAGGTAATTTTTTTCACAGTGGAGAATAACTAAAAAAATTTTACCTCACACTGGATAAAAAACGATGCTTTAAATGGATTAACATTCTAATCCAACTAAATATATATTTATTTCCAAATATTTGTTCCTGAGAGGTTAAACAACAGACCAGTGAGGATGTAGCAAGAGAAGGACCTTCTGAACTCCAGTAAGTCAGAAGCTGGCCAGTTAATTTACCCAGTGACAAGCCAATTAGGATGCTGCATAGTGTTTCTGCTTGTTTCTAATTTTAGAACTATACAACTGAGAGGCAAAAGTAGGTGATATTAACTCCTCTGGCATTGATCTGCTAGAATCACAGTCCTCCTGCAACCTAATATATTTTCAGGAAAATTGCCACTCTTCTAGTGTAGGTAGTAGGGACTATGCAGACCTTTCTAACACGCAGAGCCTGATCAATACTTGACTAGAGGAATTTGCAAGGGAAGCTTGGAAGCTGTGGAGAGTGATTTTCATGCTGCACAAGATGGTATTCTAGCATAAAGTGAACATTCATCCTGGCATTACACAACATGGTACAACTAAGTCAGCTGTGTTTCCAGGAGGATTTATGGTAAAATGTTTACACGTACCTAAGTGTTCTGCCAGTAAATCAGCATCTTGACCTGGAGCAGACTGGGGAAGGAGATTAAATGGAGAAAGTATGGAATTCCTCTCTTTCATAGTATCTCTGTGGCATAATGCAGTGCCATTCAGGGATCTTGCAGCTACTGCACAGTGTAACATTAGTAAGATGCTAATGCACTTAATTAGCCCTGATGACAAGCAGGTTATACTAACCTGGGCACAGAATCATGCTTACGTACTTAACTGCTTATGTCTCCAGAGTGCTTGCAGCTCACTTAGGTAATATAATCTAGTGATTTAATAGGCATATAACCTATTTCATTGTTCAAGCCATTAATAACAGCGTTGGTCAAGACCAAACCCAAGGCAGAAAGTGTTAAAGTGTTCTTTGCCACCTACCTACGCATTCACCTACCCATTCACCTGGACAACCTTCCCTCAGCTGGCTGTGAAAATATTACATAAGAGGGCATTAAAAGCTTTAAAAGAGTCAAGATCTAGGACACCTATATCTTTGTCTTTATCTATAAGGCAAGCTATCCAGTAAGAAAGAATAAATTTCACAAGATTGCTCCCTGCTAAATCTATGTTAGGTGTTACTCATCCCTGTTTTATTTTCCATGTATTCATAAAAAACATTATTTCCTTAGTCTAGGAGTCAAAGCTTGGCAGATTGATCTGTAACTCCTTCAGTTCTGTTCTCCATGTTCACACTTGCCCATCATCATTTTCTAAACACAGACACTGCATTTGTCTTTTTATAATATTTCTAATATTCTAAAACTTCTCATCCCCCATGCGTACTGTGACGTTGCCTCAGCCCCTTGCCTGTAAGATTTACAATTCCCTCAGTAATTTCCATGGGCTCCTCTGCTCAGCAAACCTATCTAAGTGGTCTTTAACCTATTCCTGTTCTCATTCCACAGCTGGAGTTTTACCTCTTTATAATGATGCTAACAGTGTTAATCACATGATCAAATTTAACATTCATGATGAAGCAAAAAAAAGTCCACCAAATTTCTGTCCATGTGTCATCTGTTATAAATTTTCCCTTTCCACTAAGAAGTAAAACAACACTTTTTGTAGCTTCTTGGTCTTTCTCCTGATGCTAACGGACTGGAACATCTCCTTGTTTATAGCTCCAGGCTGTCATTTGAATAAATGTTTACTTCACGTGTACTGCAGAAATTATCTTTGGCTCAAAAATGTCTCTAAACTAATTTTTCATCTTAATGGTAGTACAGAGGTAAGCAGCTGTTGAGTGGAGCCAACACTTTAATAGCTCTGAAAAAAAGTATTAAGAGTTTCACAGTGGGAAATTGGCAATACTACACACTCTTTGCATAAAATAGGTGTGTGTACAATGATGGCAAAAATAGATGCAGATGGCCACTAAAATGAAGAAGCTAATGAAACCAGTGAGCAATAAACAATAGTTTATACAGTATATATTTTATCCAACACACTTCTTGCCAGTTAAATGGCAATAGGAGGGAAAGGTGATAGCATTTTGATTTAATTGAAGAACATGATCATGCATTTTGTAGTATCTTGTCCAAAATATTCTGTGACTTGGATGGGCTCATTACAATGTGTACTGAAAACCTTTTGAAAGACAATTAAAATAATCAAAATTAACATTTAACCACTTTGGAGCAATATTTAGTCACATACCCAGTGGATCCTTGTTAGATAGATTTTTAATTAATAGCTTCATTATCTGAAGGAGGCAATAAACATCATGTTAATGAAACTTACAGTAGAGGCTAACTAGTTATAATCACCACTAAAAGTAGAAAAAATTAAGGAGAATTTATGTGAATTAAAATGTCAGAAGATAACATCTGGGGAAAATCACAAGTTACCATATCTGAAAAAGTAAGAGTCTCCATAAAAGAGGAGAAAACTGTGGAGAACAGTGTGTTGGAAGCGAGACACTTATTTATAGTGAATAGTTGTAAGAATAATTGATTTCTCTGTTTGGTGGCCAAACTGAAAATAAATTAGAGAAAACTAATATCCAGTCAGATATATTACTTGCTTTTCACATATTTTTACCATTTATTAACACTAACACGGATCAATTTTAGAATGAAGCAGTATTAGATAACAAAACCAAGACCATTTCATTTTGAAAATATTGAAACAGAGCATTTCTGGTTTGCTTTTTTTTTCCCACTGGTACTATTACTCAAAATGAATTTCTCAACATGTGAATTGATTTTTGATTCATAATGTGTCTCTTTGAGAAATGAATATAATAGACTCATTTGCAGAACACAGGTTGTAACAATCCACCTAGAATGCCCTCCCTCCACACTGAAAACTTGTGGTTGGTCTTTAGGGTATGTATTTAAGAAAACATCTCACAGTTTCCAAGCTCTTCTTGTGAAACTACAAATCCCATTTGGTCTTGAGAAAGTCCTGTAGAAGTCACCGTGGGCTGGAGCCCCCATCTGACAGTGCTGGCTTGGTCCTTGCCAGCCATCAGCGATGGAGAAGGTGGGATAAAGCGGTCAAGGGCCATCAGCATCATGCAGCTCTTCCCTGATGTACCGTGGAGGGTTTTAGCACAGGTCCACACAGGATGTGTCTCTGCAGAAGCCTGTTGTGGGCAGAGGCCAGAGCTGTCTCTTGTGCTCATCCTACAGCACTTCTGTCCCTGCCACCAACATGGGACACGCCCTGGCCAAGGAGATGCAAAGGGCTGGCATGCTTGGGCTGGGGAGACCTGGTGGAGAGAGGCTGCCTTCAGGCTTTGGCTGTTTCAAATGTTGAAGCTCATAAATGAAAACAATTCTGAGTTAAAAATAATGTGACTGTTTCCTCTGGAGTGTTCCTTGCTGTGCCTGGCCTGAGGGTCCCAGAGCTAAGGACAGTAACGTGTCAGAAGCTAAATTTGGGTCTTGAAATCAAGATGCTACACTTAAATATTACATCTGTTTTGCAGATTTACTTGTCCAGAAAAGTGTCCAGGGACAGCCTGTGACAAGATCCCAAACAAGATTTAGGATATCATGTAATGATAATTATTTGTCTAGATTCAGCTTCCAGGTATTAGATTTTGTTGTACCTTTTCTAATAGATGACAATGGTAATGTATCAGATGCTACCTTCTTCCCACATAAAGCCCTTGATCAAGTTACTTCTTACTCTTTGAGAAAGCCAAACTGCCAGAGATGTTTAATCACTGTAATATGCACTTCCCAGAATTCGGATTAATCACCTGTCTTATTATTGAACCTTTGCCAATTTATCAATAATCTTTTGACTTTTGAGATGGAAGAAACATTCAGGCTGGCCCACAGCATCATTAACTAGGAAATACAGAATGAATGACAGAAAAAGTGAAGCATCTGGCCTGGGACCACTCAGCTTTTGGTAACATGGTGGATGCTCCTGGACCTGCTCAGGCCAAGGACTCCATTTCAGCAAGGCTAAAATGTCCTTGCTTCCCAGTCCAGCCCTGCAGCAGTAGTCTTATCATCAGTGCTTTTGTTCAACTGATCTATCTATCATGACCCATGAATATTTTCAGTCCTGTTTATGCTAATGGCTGCCCCAGTCTTCACAGGCAGAACTGCAATCTGTGTTTACAGATGCATTAACCTTTGTCTGACTATTAGAACAAGCCATGGAAAACCCCAGCTCTGTCAAAGGCAGTAAGGATTTTCTCATTGGTTGCAGTAGTTCGTTTGGGGTTTTCTGTTGTACTTTTTTTCCCCCTGCAATATATGTTCAGTTTATAGAGTGGTCCAGAATCACACTGTGTAAGTTCTCACCATGATTTACTATTCTGCTAGTGTGTGAATTTTTGCAAACTTTATTAGTCAGTTCTTACTTTATTTCGAAAAAAAAAAAAAAAAAAAAAAGAACAGTACTGGGCCAGGCACTCGTCACTGCAGAGCTTTTCAGAGACACCTTTTTCCATTAAGCATTCTCTTTAAGAAATGCCCCATAAAACATATCAGTTACTTTTTAATCCACTTAGTACTTGCAATATTGATATTGGATTGTGTTAATTTTTAAATCAAAATGTCACACAATAGGAGGTCAAATGCTGTATGTAATTCTCATTCTGACACACTAATTTGACAAAACCCTATTTCCTGTTCTTTTGCTAGGAATCACTGTAACATTGACTGACCCACAATTTGCTGGCCATCCATTTAGCATGCTTAAAAAACGCCACATCAGTTTTGAACGGTGTTTCCACTTTTCCAGGATCTGTAAAGAAAAATTAATGTTAGTGGTTTTCAGAGTTTGCTGCTTTAAGTATGTGCTCAGTAATCTCAAGAATGTCGGGAAAGCTTTGGAGCAAGTATAATTAAATCCCAACTCTTCTCTAAAGCAGACTGACTTGGAATTAAAGACCTCACTACAAATCACTTTCAATTATTTGTAGACAGCCTCTTTTGTACAGAGCTCACTTGGATTTTCAGCTCCTTCAGTCTGCTCTCAGGGATGCCAGATGCATGACAAAGAATAAGGAACTGTGAAGTCCCACAGTATGATCTTCTCCTGACTTTATCACATTCTCTATCTACGCTTTGGGTTGCTCTCTGCATCCACAGTTCAGTCCATCACCAAGGTCAATATTGGCAATGGGATTTGATTTTTGTGCCCAGGGGTAAGAGAAGTGAAAATTTGGAAATCACAGAACAATTCAGTTCATAAATGCTGATATGGCCTTCTTGAACTGCCTCATTTGCACTAAATGAAGTAAGAAAAATAGTGAATGTGCAAGGTAAATATCATAATATACCAATACCAAAGATAATTGTAAGGAGTTAAACATGAGGAATATTCCATCTCAGCCTTGAATTTTTAGGAGTTTTTCTTTCAAATGTAATTGAAATCAATGTAATCTTTTAACACATTTCAGCATAATTGCATTTCTGTAGAAAACAGCTGCTAACTTTTCATTCTTTTCCTGTACATTCTGCAAAACTGTAAACATACTGTGCTGCTGTTGAAAGGGGGAGACGTTACAGTCTCTGGGGTCCCAATGTTCTCTGCAGGAGTTTGAATGCAACCATTTGCCCACTTCTGCAGGAGTTTGAAAAAGGTTGATTCACTAACCTGTAAGTTACAAATCCTTCGCAAACCACATCAACTACATAAAATATTGAATGAAGCGTGCCTTCCTTTCTCATGAGACATTTATGAATAAATTATTTTGCTTAAATTGGGTGAAGATGTTTATCTAATACATCCTGGCACCTCTGAGCTGGTTCAAAGGGCAGCAGTGCTGAGTGCTGCCCTGCTCTCAGCCCAGCCCTGCTTCCCGGGCTGATGAGCCGCCCTGGCAGCAGCAGTTTGCCCTCCGGAGCTGCCGGCCAGAGATGGCCATTGCTGCGGGCAGACTGTCAGACCTGCTGCAAAGATGCAGCCACCTCCATACGCAGCTAGGGATGTTTTGTTGCCCTAGGTTAACGCCTTGTCCCTTCTGTTTGGCAAACCTGACCGAGCTGACAGCTTCACTGCATCTTCTGGTCCCTCTTTTGTATTCAGTGGTGTGCATTGTAGGGGAGCTGGAGTCTGCTCCTCTCTTTTGTGGCTTGTTTTTTGTTGTGGGTTTTTTTTTTTTTTTTTTTTTTTGCGGGGGGGGGAGGGGAGGAGCTGGGGGGTGTTATCCTTGTCTGCACATTTCTTCACATTTGCTGTTCCTTATCCTAGGGTATTTTTACTCTTTTCCAGGGCTGCACTTTCTGCTCTGTATCCTTTTTCTGCTACCAAACTTCCTCCCAGCCATCTGGATGCTCAGCAAAATTGTTTCCTGAAGAGTGGGTGTCCTCGCCTCAGGCCACAGTTGGTCTCCACAAGCACCTTGGTGACTCCCCACCCTGAGTCATTGTGGCACATCCTGTGCTGCCTCTGTGGCAGCCAGTAAGTGGCAGTGACACCATCCTGGGAAAGAGCAGTTGGTGAGCTGGGGGAGGACAGGGAGGCTGCAGGCTTCTTATAACAAGCAGAACCTGAGCTATCCTTTGGGTACAGGAGAAGCAGTAAGCTGTGACTCCAAACCTGCATAACTGCTCAATAGTTACACATCACGTTTTCTTTGCCACTTGGACAACTGGCTGATTCCATTCTCGCTCTCACACATTTCTCCTCTGGTTCTTGAATTGCTGCATGCTGGGGAATCCTTACTTGTTGCTGCCTGCGCAGGCTGAATGGAGCACATTCCTGAGATGGTTTTCTCGTAGCACTGCAGCAGAACAGCCACCGTGCTCCAAGCAGAGCCGTGCATAGAGCCCTCACCTTTCCCAGCTTGCAGCCCCATAAACATTTCCTGGGGCAGGTGCAGAGCTGGTATAGTAAGTTTTGACAGACTGACAACAGACTCACTTTTCTCTGTCACTTTTTGCAGACACCTCAGAAACAGTCCATGGTCCACTGGTTATCAGCAGACCACAGTCCATCCTCATCAGGCTGTGATTTATCTAGCGTTTACCTTTCAGTAGAAAGCAGAAATCCTGAACCTCCACTGATGGATCCCAGTCTTCACCATGCTAAACATTCAACGTATGTATGAGAAAATGCTCTCCAGGGCGGAGAAGTTAATATGCATGAGCTCATCACGCCAGCGTACTAAGATGAAAAGTTCAAAAGGTCAGGTTCTCCAAGCCTTTTGGTATCTCTGTCCACCTAAAACTAGTTCCAAGTACTGGGTCATCACCGTTAACAAAAGGACCGCTTATCTTCTGGCCACAGGCTAGGTGTGAATCGCCTCTCCTTTATCAGACTTGTTCTGCGAAAACAACGCTCTTTCTTTCCCTTACATATATGTCTCCTAAGACACAGCTGCTGCCACATCAAATGTGGGCCATCTGCCTTACCCAAAAGTCCAAATGCGGGTGGCTGGTGCTTGCAGAGCTCTGGTGGCTCCAGGACTCAGCAGCTCACATGCTGTCAGCTCCAGACCCACGCCATAGGTACGCAGGACAGAACAAAGGCTGGCAAAAGTTGTTCACCAGGTTTAATGCTGCTCACAGAAATTGTGTTTAGGTGCACACAGATCTGCTGAGCTAGCTTTCTGCATAGATGAATCCCCGAATCCAAGAAAAACTTAGCTGAGCAAAACGTTTTCTCCCCACCCTTGCTTTTTGTTGCTATTGTCCAGATGAGCAGAGCAGGGAAGATCACATAGAAATTTGCCTGTAGAGAGATTTCCTTAAAGTCTCTTTGTCTACTGCCTCTTCCTGGCTCATTTACATGGGAAGTGTATGATATTATTTGGCTCTCAAGCAGAGGTTTAAATGCTTCCTACAGGACTTCAGTGGATCCTCTTTTCTCAGTGTGAAGTATATCCTTGTTCCCTGAATGATATGATGTTTAAATATTTCATCTTGCATGAGAAGGTTACTGAACCTCCTCTAGTTACTTCTTGTGTTGATCTAAGGAAACATTAACCAGATGCCCCCCCCCCCCCTCAGGAAACATTGCACCTGGGGGTCGAGACATGCCATTTGTTTGATAAGATTGTTTGTTGGGACATGCCCTTTGTTTGTTAAGACATGCCGTTTATCTGATAACATGGGAGTTGCTAGGGGAGGGCTGGGCCAAAGTTGCAGTTGGGGAATCTGACGCCGGGAGGGGCTTGAGGTGGAGGATATGTTAAGGATTTCTAGGATCTAATTGTAATATTCCCTCCCTATTCCCGGAATTGTGATAGGTATGTAACATTCTACATAATATAAAGGAGCCGCTTCTCCCTCCAAGCGCACACGCCTGTGGTGGAGTTATCCCCCGAGTGCCCAGCGCTGAATAAACATACCTTACTGGTTGTAAAGTTGTGATTCCTCTCGTCAGTGTTTTGTGTAGTGTGACTGATGAAACAAAATTGTTGCAGGTTTTTTTTATTTTACTTCTAATACCTAACTATATCAAAGCAAGATAACACCCTAAAACCTCCTTCTTTGTAAGAGTCCAAAAGAAGAGAAAATACATGCTGCAACTGTTCAAAGATATACTTAGCAAGTGGACTAAAAAAATAAACTGTTCTTAGTTCTTACATATCACATGAAATCAAATCATAATATTTGTTTGTCAGAAGTAAATTCAAGTCCATAAAAGTATAGACTGAAAAAAACTTTTTTTTTTTTTTTTTTTTTTTTTTCCCTAAGTAAGTGATGCATTTCTTTCTGATTGGAAAGAAAAACAATGCCAGAATGACTGTGGACATTGAACTGGGTTCTCAGTGCCACTTGGGTACAACTCTGGCATGTTCACAGAGACTCATCTGAACTTTGAAACATTTGATCAAACTCAGCTGTAAGTTTTAGAAGACTAATTGATACAAAAGCAGGGAGCAGCTCCCAGGCAGGAGATGAGCTCATTCTCTGAAGCCATCTTAAATGTGTATCACTGGGTGAATTTTCCTTGCTTTTCCAGAGCCCTCATGCATTGGAGGTTGGTGTAGCTCTGGTTCTCAGTGAGTGGCTCTCTAGATGCCTCCCTCAACTATCTGCAAGGGTGCAGGTAAACTGTGAGATGAGTGTGGGATAGTGAGTAAAACTCACTAGGAGTTGTTATCTCTCCAGGACAGGGGGGAGAGGAGCTACTATCACTACCACTAGCAGAACTACCTCTCCTTGCTAAAGGACTTTCACATTCAATCCTTCTGGTTGCTTTTCACAATCTCAACACGATACTGTATCACTAAACAGGATAACAGTTTAGTATAATAATTTCAAGTCTCTTAAATACTACTGAAAGTGTCCAACAGATGCATTTTTACAGGCTGGATCAGTCTCTAAACATTTCACCTTTCTGCACAGCAAATCTACACACAAGGGTTATTATTTTAATTTTGCATTTTGAATGGGACCAATTTTTTTGAGTGGTTTCAACCATAATAGCTCTAAACGATCTGAGCATTTGACTCCTTCTTACCTATTGTCATATGCCTTAACACCAGCGACAACAATTAAATGACTGTCATCTCCCTCCCATAGATGCCACAACATTTTAAATCTGTCCTGACAAATAAGAAATAGAAACTATTTTTTTTTTTAACATATGCAAAATATCATCCCAAGGTAAAACCGAATAAAAACCTTGAGGGCACTAAAATATGAAAGATGAAGAGTAATGTCACTACATTAGATTTGTAGGACTAGTAGCATTAACTGCATTATGCCAACAAAAGTAACAGTAATTCTCCATAAAGCCATTTTCCTAGGATCACTTCCAGAGATCAATTTTACAGAGACCCTGATCTTTAGAAGTCCCACTCAGAGAATTATATATTATAATAATGCAGTGGTTAGATGTTCTTGAGACAGAAAGAGCATTAAGTCCAGATAACAATTTCTTACAGGAGTTGGACCAACCTTCAACACAGATCTGAAAAAAACCCAAAAATTACAGTTGCATCTTTGGTTTTAAGGTAATATAATTAACACTAACTATTTATACAATATTACTTAATTTCTATATGTTATTTAATTTATTACTACACAACATTTCATTTTACAAATTTAAGTTATAAATGAGCTACATCACATATGAATGATGAAAAATATCTCTATAGGTGTGATTTTGGGATGCACATGCAGAAGAAAATCAAGTGAGAGTGTTTGGCAGTCATGTAACTGGTATGTGTAATGCTGGTATCCCAGTTAATGAAGGATATTAATTAATTATAAATGGTTCACATAAAGATCGAAAAAGCAGTGAAAGGAGAAGGCATTCTTTAGCCTGAAAGACCCCACATCGCAAATCTGTCTGATTAGCAAAGATGAGGCTACAAGAGGACTCGATCAACTCACATATATATTCATAAGAGAAACTTGGTAATAGATGTCTTCCTACCAATAGCAAATGCAAATGATGATTCACTGTCTAGAAACTGAAGTCAGATAAATTCCAGCTACATATAGGCTCTTAAAACTAGCAGCAGAATTTGAGAGTTGCTGTTGTGATTCCCACGTGAGGAACGCGGCAGGTAATGAATAGAGGTCTTGATAGACAAATATTCTCTCAAATGCAGTTAATTTAAGACATTCTGGCCTGAACTATGCAGGTCAGGCAATTCCCACCCTGTTTTATAATGGCTTGAGGTACACATACTCTTCCCCAAGCCTCCTTCAAACACATTTTAATTTTTAATGCACACTTATATGGGGTTGAACATGTGAAATAATATTGTTACGTTTATTTGTATTAAATAATCATCAGGACCACAATGCCACGGTTCTCCCTCATATTCCTCACTGGTAACACCCTACCAGTGGTAGTTCTCTCCTTGTGGCGTACGCTGCTGCAAGTCCCCACCCCCAAACTTTCCAAATGGTGAGCAAAACATCCCATTTTCTGAATTTCCAGATCTGGTCCCCTTCAACAGGTTTCTGCAAGCTGTGCTCTCCCTGAATTAATCGTCTCTGAAGCAATGCACATACTACAGATTTGCTGGATTCACCTCAACATCAGAAGCTCAGCAAGTTTCCTTATGAAACAAGCTACGTGGAAAAGCGGAGGTTAAACTCCTGATTACAAACTAAGTTCTGGAAGGGAAACAACAAACAACAAAAGCAACTTCCAGTGTACTTGTCACTGTGAGATTTCTCTGGGGCACAAGAGCCAAGGAAACAAATCAGCAGTGCTCTGCTCCTTCAGTGTTATCTTAAGGAATCAGCATCCCTCTTGTGTTTCTGTCCCCCCTGTCACAGTGTCAGTTGTCAGGTTGCCTCTTGAGTACAAATGAAGTATCAAATAATTTCCTGGGGACTTCAGTTCCCCTTCCTCCTTATCTTCTAATTCAGGAGAACTTAACCGTGTCACAGCTTTGATTAGCTCCTCTCCTCCGTGAGAATGCAAATGTCGTCAGGCTCGTCTGGGACCGGGATGCCTCTCTGCAGAGCCTCTATGCAACATTGATTTCTTATCTGTGCTTTACCCTTCCAGGCAGTTGGATGTGCAATGGATATCTTTTCCTTCATTTGAAGAGATCTTATAAATCACAGCTGATAAAAAAGTATTAATTGTGCAGTGCTCTGGATAGGCTGGCAGTATGTGAAGCTTCACTGGCTTTTTGCGAAAATAACACCTGACACATTTGTTGTAGAGATAACCAATTTGCCATTCAGAACACCTCCTCCCCGCTGCTTTGCCCTTCTTAGGGAGTGTTCACCAGTTTTAGGGAATTTTACCACCACAGGTAGTGCCTGTGAAGTATCTCCACATAACGTTAGAGAAGGCTTTGGTATATACACGGAAGCTATATTCAGGGCTCAGTTCAGTTGCCCACACCTGGGTGTTGTGAACTATTTAACATCACCTGGAGAATATTGTTGCACCTCCCACTGCCATCTCAGAAGGGTCTTGACTAGTGTTTGCCCCATGTTTCTGATAGCCTAAGGTATTTTACAATCTATTTGTCAGAAACTGAATCTAGACCCTTTAACGTTCATTGCTGCAGAAGAAAACAAAGCAGGTATCTCTTTATGAAGATACATGGAAATCCAGGTACCTTTCTAAAGAAACTCATTCCAGTGACTAACACCAACTCTCCAGAAACTTTATTGCTGTAGACTTTTATTCTGAAGACAAGTTATGAATACTTTAGGTCACCGCTATACTTGAGCAGAGAAATGTTCAGCCTGTAAGAAAATGTGTTTTTCCTTTTCAATAGGTTTGCTAATTCAGTCAGGAGTCTGATGGTCAATGTGTTCACTGCAACTACCCACGCAGAAGCAGTAGTGAGGATGAGTAGCTGTGTTAGACCCTAGATCTGAACTTAAACATCAGTTGTTGATAAAACTCTGGCTTATTTCTGTTTAATGTAGAGCTGTACACTTTTAAAACAGAAAAAAAAAAAAAGTGACATTCTGATCCTGAACAATTATTTACTGCTTCACCAGTGTTACAGCTGGAGTAGCTCTGAGTCACTTTTAAGAGACCTGATTCATACACTCAAAAATTTTACATCAAAACAATCAAAAGAAGTATTTAAAAACAAGGGCTTGATCTTGACAGCACTTCAGCTGCTTTGCGCCTTGAAGATAGTATAAAATTCCTGTTAAGTCAGTCTTGGTAGGAGGAATCTTTGGTAGCATATAGGCACTAAGTGGGCTTTTGTGTTACCACCCCTCCTCTGGCACCATTTAGAGCATGGCTAAGAAACACAAATCCCCACGATTTTGTTGAATCCATTGATTTAAGTAATTGTAGCCATGGGGATCAATGGTGCCCACTCTCATTTCAGGTAGTTTTTAGGCTACTCTGAGTTGTGTTAGGAGATGATACTAATATCTCTGGAGGTAACCTTATCTAACACCTGCTTAAAGTTGTGCTGTCACTGCCCTCATCAGTAGCAAAGAACTGGAGCCAAGTCCTCAGTCTACAGGGCAAATGATGGTAAAGTCAGAAACAGAGAAAATAATGAGGAATAATGCAATCTGCTTCCAGAGGACATGGTTCATTAGGTAGATTAGACCAGCAGATGGTTAAGGAAATTCAGTGTAGAATTCTGTAAAATAATTAGTCCAAGATCAAGGAAACAACCCAAGAAATAGGTGCTAAATAGAACAATCAGATAAGACCTGGAGCTTGTATGAAAACAATAATTGGAATTTTCATGCCAGCTAATGCCTCAGAAAGAAAAATACACCTAATGTTGTTTTGATAAAAGACAAACTACAAAAAGGCAATGTTTTTTTCTGTATAAGACACTTGTCGAGCACTATTTCAAATACTGAGGACTGCATCAGTCCCTGCACACATCAATAGGTTATTATTACCTTGGAGCAGGTACAGGATAGGTCAACAAAGATTGCACAAGCTCTGCAAAACGTGCTGTAAAGAGAAGTTAAAGGACTTGTGCTTCTTTTTATTAAAGAGTCTTCAAGGGGACATAGCAGAAGTTTTTTCAAGTTACGAACTAGATCAATAAAGTCAATGTAGGTAGTATTTTTAAATCAGTGTGGGGTTAAGACTATTTTTCCATAGAAATTAAACAGGGAACACATTATTATAAAAGGGTAATGTACGAAATGCGTTACAGGAGAGTGTTGTTGGCATCTGAACTGTAACATCACCATATCCAAACAAAACAGAATTAATTGTCTGGTCTTGTGAATCATAAATAGCTTACAAAAAATAACCAGGACTGGCCTTTTTCTCTTCTCAGAACATGCAAAAGTCCATCTGATAGTTAATGATTTTGTTAACTGATATTGCACTACTTACCCTGATGAATCCAAACTCTGTAGGTTTGGAGCAGACCCCAGGGAACACTGGGAGCGTGTTCCTGATTTGCCCAGATTGCCTGACCTTGTAACACTGAACTTCTCTGGTGCTGACTCCATTTTGCAAAGTGCTCTGAGATAAGTAAATAAAAGGCATTAAAAGAATGCAATTGTTAATTATTTTTTGTGCTGGTTTTTTTGCTAGTGAAAGAGAGAGCTACCTAATTTCTCTGTTAAATTCTTGAACACTCAACGTACTTTTCATAACTGCTTGTTTCTGCCTATAATAAAGGAAACCATTCATATGTTCTATTCCCACTACTGTTACCATCTTTACTGAATATCACCTCAAAGTGGCTAAATCACACAAAAAAGTTCATAGCTGATGACATTTTCCCAAGCCACAGAGTAACACCTGTGACCTACATTTTAACAAGGAAATACAACACCTCTTTTTTACAGTTTTTTCTTATTTTACCACTGGTTTAAATAGGACTGGCACATAATGCACTTAGACCACATCAGCACTCCAAAGGTGCGTACCAGCACCTCCACAGGTACTGCCACAGCACAAATACCTGTTGTATTTGCCTTTTTAAATTTGCATTCTGGACCTTCAGATCTTTTCTGTATGGCTGCAGATTGGATGCATTAAGGAGCAGTGGCCAATAGATCATTTGACTGTCAAGCTCCCAGTCCAAATCCTAGCTAGGGCTGAATATGGCGTGTGCAAGTACAGTCAGGAGCACAAGGGCTCTATGAGACCAACAGCCACTGAAGCTTTGCGACCAAGGTTAACAGAAGTAGAAGCAGTCCTTGGTAGGATTTGGTCTAGAACTAGTCCTGGTTTGAACAGTATCAGTTAGAGAATCAGACGGCTAGAACAATTACATGGGGTGTAGCTTGCACTCATCTGATGCTCAGTAGGTATATTTTAAAAAGTGTCTTGTAGGCTGGAAGGATAGAATAATGCTGCATTGGTGGAAATCTAGGAGGAGGATGTGCTTAATAAAGCAGGCCCTTTGCAGCTTCACAGCAATGACCCAAAGCATCCTGGGAGACAAATTCACACCTGGCAGAGGTAGACAAGAGGACTACAACTGAAGGCAGCTGTGAGAAAGGGATGATGAACAGGGAAAGTTTGTTGCAAATTACTCTTCACTGATCATGATCTTGTCCGCATTTTGCAAAACTGGAATCCTGTTAAGGTGGTGGGAAGCTTTGAGTTGCCACTCAGGCAAGATACTTTTAAAAATATTCTTAGCTGAGGCAAGAGCCAGGCAATGATGAAGAGGGCACAGCCGGGTTTCTGATCCCGTGGGCTGATCTGTGCTGGCTTTGACTTGATTAAAAATACCATGATGTAATTTATTCAAGAGGAGACAGATTGACAGGCACAGGATTTAATTAAGCTAACTTGAAGTCGGTTTTGAATTCCCAGGTCACACCTATGTGGCACAAAGGCACCGATTCAGGAAGGAAGAGAATCTGCCTGGCAACAGTGGACATACCTACCCCAGCAATATTTCAGGGGAGTTCCCTCCCTTCTCCTCTTCTTCGTACTTAATTTTCATGATATTCATTCTTGAAAGCCAGGTTATTTAGTAGGGAGCATGTAGCCAAAGTGAGGCCTATGTGTGTTTATAATGCATGTGCCTAAGTGGATCTTCAGGGTTGTTTCTTCTGCTGTCTGTCTCTATTTGCAGGTTAATGTAAAGTAGGCTTTCCCACTTTGTTCCTTAAGTAGTTTTTGCCATCCTCAATTCCTTTTGGAATTAACTTTGCAGTTACAGAAAATAATTTAATAAAAACAGTATTACCAAAAATTAAATGGAGAACTTGAGGTCTGGTCAGAGGAAAATCCTTTCCATTTCTGCAGCATTTTTAATATTATCTGCACACCCTCACTTGTGTTACTTGCAGCAGGCTTATCGCTGAAGACTGGGGAGGTTTAGGTAAAGAAACAACCCACATAAAGAAATAAATCACTTTACACACACTTAAAAAAATCAGTGAAATCTTGTGGTAGCAGAGTTTAAATTTCTCCTGTTCAGTTTTTGCTTCTGTTGTGGGTTCCATGACTGTGAGACTTCATCCTTTAAGAGATTTATGTGATTTTGTTTTGCATAAGCATATTTCATTTTTTATTATGTGAACCAAATTCAGGCTTGGTGAGCAATGCGCTGCTCCTTTTAAAGTCACTGGGCTATTAACTCTCACAGAAATGAGTAGTAAAACTAGATTTTTGTCTTTATCTCTCAGAACGGGATCTCAGCATCGAAGAAAATAAATAATGAAGTCCAAACACAAATAATAATGATACCATGTAAGCAGTTCAGATTCTTTGATTTATTCCTTGGACATTAAAAGAGTCTAAACTCTGATTTTGATGGTTCAGATTTTCACAGTGTTTTGCATCAGTCTTATCACTGAAGCTTTGTGCACTTGCAGCAGAATTCACATCTTAAAGGTTCTGAACAGAAATGCAGATAGCAATTTTTCCAGCTATTTGTGAGAATGGTCTTATGATCCCCAGAAGTCAATTATTTGTTTGCCTTTATGTAGAGGATTTAATAAGAAAAATATCCTCTAGTAATAAACCATATCCTGTATTTCATGTGGATTTAGGAAAGCTAATAATTAAAATACATTTAATAATGTTACAGACTGTAACCTTCAGAATTGTCTTTTCTGAAGAACTCCTATCACTGCTGTGTTCACGCTCCAGGTAAGGAAGGCTCCTTAAAACCAGTTTTAGTTCCGAGAAGTGAGCAGCCACCCAGCACAGCCACAGCATATGCTCCTTTGCAGCCTCCAGCAGCCACCTGAGCAGCTCCCAGAAGGGCGCAGACAAAGGGTGAACCCACAGATCCTTATTGGGGTGTTCACCCAGATACCCAAGTACATAGAGTCATAAAATCAGAGTATCTCGAGTTGGAAGGGACCCATAAGGATCATCGAGCCCAACTCCCAGCTCCTCACAGGACTACCTAAAACTAAACCATATGACTAAGAGCATCGTCCAGACGCTCCTTGAACTCTGACAGGCTTGATGCTGTGACCAATTCTACTTACATGTCCTCTCCTTCGCTCCTCAGGCTGAAGTACTTGGTGCCCCACAAAGAAGAGGGAATGAGGTGGGGGAAGGAAATGAAGACATCACCTCCCAGGTACCCACATCCTCATGGATGATCCCACACCTTTGGGTATGGTGGGATGATCCTCCCATGACTTTTCCACACTGAACAGTCTCCAGTGCTGAAAGATCCATCTGCCCTTTGTAATTTCCAAAACTCTGCAGAGCTCCCAAAATGTTTTACTGAAGAAAGTTGAAGGAAATATAGATCTAATAGAAATAGTATTTCTAATAATATTTAACAAAATTAAATAATGCAAGGAATCATTCCTATTCATATTGAATACAACCCAAACCTTTTAATTCACCTGAAGTTACTGAAATTTCTCTTTGTCCCAGAACTCATAATTTTTCTGCCTCAAAGCCCAATTTGGCTATGGTGTGGTACAGCCTCTGTAAAGCCAGACTGGGAGGAAATAAAAGATGAAGTAATCTTCCAATCAGCTGTGCATCATAATTACTTTTAGTACTGCCATCTTCTGTAATTAATACAAACTGCAAATGAAGTTGCGCACAATTCCTGCTGTGATAGAGGAAAGCAACACTGATGTAATGCCTCCTAGAGGGATTACATTATGAGGAACTGATGTGGAAAGATGTCATAAATAATTTATTTTTCAAGAAATAAAATGCTGTAAGATTTGGAGTAAAAAATTATGTAGCTTTGGCTATCAAATATTTTCATACTCTCCTGCACTCTTACATAACTGCCCTTTGAAATGCTTTTTTACACATTTTGAGATCATCTCTGTAAATGCGGTTTCTTTGGCCTGAGACATACAAAGCAGAAGGGTTAGAGCTGCGGTGTGTGCCATTGCCCTTGTTCTGGTTCCTGAGGAAAAGGAAAGAGCTGTACCCTTAGGCACTTTTTCTCTAACAATTCCAAGCTGTCTGTTGTGATTCACTGAAGAATAATTGCTTTGGGATGTTTCAAATCTAGTTTTTAAGTGAAGGATGCAAAATTACTTCTTACTGGAGATGCAATGAATCTAGTTGACACTTTAATATGTTTATTAAAAGGCACGTGAGGCAGGTGAAGCAGTAATAAATATCCACGCAGAGAAAGATCATGCGTATCTGGGGGATGCTATCCAGTTAAAAGTATCTTTGAAAAATAAGTGAAGATTCATTGGTTTTTCCAAAGTTTTATTTCTGATTTATTACTGAGACATTTTTGAAAATTACTATCTTTGATAAAGTGACACAAGCTGAGGGAAATATATACAAACCAATTTTATTTCTAACTTTAATCTCCATATGGCTGCAAAAGTGCTTGAAGAAACATTTTGATCTCTCTGCCTTTCAGCTAAGTGTAATCTGTTTTAGGTTTGAGGAGTTTTGACCTAGTGCTGATGCTTTCTCCACACCCCTTTCCTCAAACAAATGAATTATTTTCCCCTGTGGCTAGAAAATGGTGAAAAGAGCAGAGGTTCAATTTATTTTTATAAGGCATCATGCATACCAAATTTTAGGAAGCACAATAATTGCAGCAAGGGAAAACGTAAAATGTAGCAGTATAAAATCAGAGGAGATAGCTAGGGAATACTTTGGTAGGATTAAGGCACAGTGTGGGGCACAGCCCGCAAGGCTGTAAGCAAAATATGCTGGAGCACTTTGGAGCTGTAATTTTGAAAGAGATGATGTGTTAATAAGGAAAGTATATAATAGCCTGCAAAACAATCATTTTTATGGCTGGTTTGACAGCATCAGTGAAGTCTGTAATGGAAAAGAAGGTCCAAGGTTACAGCTCAGGCTGGTCTGAGGTCTAAGGTGAGCCACAACATGGAGGTCAGTGGGAGTAACTGTAGCACCATGCACAGATACCACCGGTTAGCCCCGCTGAAGGACTTTGGAACGATTAAGGTGTTTTTGTAGCTGATAGGAATCCAAGAGAAGTCTTTCAAGAGAGGAATATAGACCTGAAGCTATACTGATAGGTCTTGCAATAGTTCAGGCAGAAGGTGAAAGCATGTGCAGATGTGCAACTGCGAACTGGCAGAAGTGGTTTATTAGGAGGCAGATTAATGGAGAATTGTGCAAAATGCAGCAACTAGGAGGGTAAAGACCAGTTTCCCGATGAGGATGACTCCAGAATGGTAGGCTTTTCTTAAGATGTGAGAAGAGGTGATTTAGAAAGGTGATGGATGAGACAAGGGTGTAACTGTGGGGATTTAACTTGCCAAATGTACCGTTCCTTTCTGGGTGCTGAACTCAGGGAGATGAACCCATCCCAGCTTGCAGTGATCTTAGTGTAGGAGAGGGAACAGACTTATCTGAAGAAGATTTCAAGTTGGCTAGTGCCAGCAAGTGGTAATGAGAAGTGGAGGTGATAATACATACTGTGATAAGCAATCTGTCCAGGTGGAAGGAGATGAGAAAAAGACATTAAGACACAGACTACATTTTCTGATCTACTGCAGCCACTTTGTACCATGCTAATGCAAATGAAACGGAGAAGTAAACCTCCACTGTATGAAGCAGTCACTTTCAGAGAAGATCATATTTTCCTGAGGGACAAAAGCAGATATGAGTATGGCACTATGGACTTCAGAGTAATAGAAAGCTAACCATATTACTGTATAACTGATGAAAAATGGTGCGCTTCTATCTGGAGCATTACACGGTTCCTGGAAGGCCCATTAGCTGGTGGAAATGCCCTTTGACCAGCCTGAGAATAGTTTCAAAGTGAAGTTCTTGTACCCAGGATAGGATGTATTGGGATGCAGTGTTACGTCAGGAAGCTGGAAGGATGTAAGAAGGCTTCACCTGTTGTCCTACAGGTGCAGGATAATGTAGTCAGGATGTGGTGGTAACTTGAACTCACTAGTCTGGTGGCTTGTTCGGAGAGTGTGTTTTCACAGATCACCTCTTGGTGCTCCTCTGTGTTTGGCAGCAGTTGATAATAGGTAAAGACAGGTGAACTGGTCCCTCATCCCTTGATACAGCAGAGACAGGACACACAGGCAAGCTGCAGTGTGATCCACCAAGTGTCAACACACTTCTGCAGATAAAGCTCACGTTCCAGCTGCAATCCCTCTATCAGCCTATAGCACCTGCTCCCACAGCAGAAGACCTCCCAGTGCCAGAAATCTTTGGGAGCATTCATTGAGCTTAACTGTCCAGTTAAGCTTTTCCATCCTCTGTTAGCTGAAGGATTTTGCTCACCTTTGGCAATTCCATTCCATCTTTTGCTTTGGAGAAGACTGCAAGCAGACAAACCAAAAACCTATTTCAACACTGAAACAAGTGACTATAAGCTATATTTGAGCTGCAGATGGCAGGCTTACGTACTACCCACTGCAGCTATAACTGCAGCAAGGAACTCCCTCTCAGCTGCCAATAACTTTATGGTTGGTACCCACTGCAAAATGGGGAGATCTGGTGTTGCATTCTGCTTCTGTGGACCCTGATTTTTATTCTGCATGCACATGGCACCTTGTATGCAGTGTGCACATTTGTTAGAGAGTCAGGTGCCACAGCAATTTCAAACGTGGATTTTCTTCTGAATTAAGGAGACATACGTGCTCTACCTTATGTGAGTGAAAGCTGGCAGGAATTCAAAGATACAGTCACTCGTCCCTGGGGATTCCCTGTAAATGCTTGTCTCGGTGAGCCAGGCTACTACAGCCGTTACCCAGGGAAGTGGCACTCCAGATGGATTACCTCTGCGGATGTCAGCAGTACAGTTGGATTAGGTAAACTGTCCGCACACCTGCTCATTTCACTAACCAGCTCCTGGCATTAAATGACCCAGACATGTCCTAAAATGTTTTTCCTCACCATTAGACTCAGGTGCCAACTTGCATTTCCAGATGGAGGGGGCAGTGTGACCTCCCCAGTGCGGAGGTCAGCAGAGGAGCACAGAGCAGGGGGGATGTGGGGACAGGCGGCCAGGGATATGTCATCTGGTACAAACCTTGGCATTCAAAAGCAACATGCATAGACTCTAGGTCAAGAATGGCAGCCAAAATATTAACAGCTCTTTTCACAAGTTGGATGAATAACCTTCCTGTAAAAAATTAGATGAAGGATGTTTTGCTGAAGACAAACAGGCCAATACTACTTCTTGTGCTTCTCTTCGGTAGCTTCTGTCTTTCTTCCATGAAGTTTCTAAAAATGTTTAGGTTGCACAAATTCTACAGTTCTCCTTTACGAGAAACTACATCTCTAACACAGATGGTACCCCTGGTTTCTGGATTGCTTTTTTCCCCGACAAACTCTTCTGCCCTGCCCCCCTAACACCCTCTCCCCCCTTCTCCCCCGCCGCTTCCCTTTTTTGTGTCAGACTTTCTGCAAGCTTTATTGCTCTCTCTTTCTTGGAGGCATGTCCTTCTTCCTCCAGAAGGAAGATGGATCAGGTTCTCTAATTTATCTTTTGTTCTACCACAGTCTTTTTACCCACTTTTACTACTCTGTTTTTCTCTTCCTGACCTCCATTTCTCTGTTAACACCTGACTTCAACTCTCTTCCAAACTGGAAAACAGGGTCCTGTTTTTAATTCCTTACTGTCTTATTTCTTCTCCTTCATTCTCTTTCCTCTGTTCACATATTCCTTCATTATCCATTAAGGGGAGGTCTGGAAACATGGGGAAAACCATTATGTCCTTTTTAAAGTGCAAAATAGTGCCCATACATTCATATTGAGGAGAGCCACTGCAGTGTATGAGATAATCATGGTGTTGGAAGCAAAGAGATACTAAAAAAGTAATTAACTACATTGATAATTCTGTAATATTAGTAATAAAATTGGATGTTAAAAGTTGGAAGACAATGTGCAGATTTACTCTGAGCATGCACAGCCTAATCCACTTACATTCAGACAGAATGTGTCTGGCAGTTGTAGAAGGATGTGGACGTTAACTGTGTTCAGCAGGAAATTTTGTATCAAACAGGCAGACAGCAAAGGTGTTGGCATCTTCTCAGAACTACCTCCCTGATTGGTAAGAAGGCCATACAGATCTGGGAGAGGACTTTCTCCAGAGTGACATTAGCAGAGTGATTGAGCCAGAACAGGGAGAGCTCACAAACAAAAGATGTCTGTACATGGGTAAAAATAGGCAGAAAGTTAGTGAAAAAGGGCAAAGGTGGAATATGCAAGGAAGTGTACATGATGCTTGAACTGGGATGAGGTTTCAGGAATGGCGTGGAGGAGATGGAAGATGAGTCCACAGTTTATCACGTATCCTACTGAAATTACCACATATGTTTTTATTTGTTCTGGACCATAAATATGAAATCAACCAGACAGGGCTTCCATTAACACGAGAGTAAACACAGTTTTGAAAGCAAATATAAAATTAGAAGAAATTTTACATTGAAAGGGATGTTGATGGCCATATGAGACAGCAAGTTGTGACTGCAGTAGTGTTACTTGATGGTTTCATGCCTGTGATTTAGTGAAACAGCACAGGTAATGTAGCTGATGTTATGGGAAAGACTGAGAGTCTTCCATCATTGGGAGTCTGGACTCAGCCAACTTGGAAGAAAATTCAGATACTCTGAAATCAACTGCCTGTTAGAGCTCCTCTGCGAGATGTCATCACAACACACATACAGAAGGTAGATGTCACCATTTGTGAGGCTGTATTCGGAATATGAATGGTGCTAGAAGAGGACTCTTATCTGTCATTTTCATAAGCTGGGCCCAAATCAGCCTGACTGCCGCTGCTGGGTCTCCTGCCAAGGCAGATCTCTGTGGCCAAGGTTATGTCTCAGACCCTAAGCTCGAAGTAACACTGCTTGTTCAGGCAGATCTGAAGTCACCTGCCCCACTCAGGAAACAGGGAGGGCTTGTCCATCCCATGCACAAGGGCTCTGCTGGATTTGGCTGCATGCAAGTACTTGCAGCAAAGCTACCTGCACTCACCTTACCGGCCCCAGCGCTGCGGCATTTGAGAGCCTAGAGTCTAAAAAATACAAACAGCTAACGACAGTCTTTCTGTTTCCTGCTTTCAAGTCTGTAGGTGAAGCAGCTTCACACGTGTGAAGACTTGAGGGAAAGCCAAAGCAGACTAAATACCCATTACCAATGGCCTTAAAAGGAAAAAAGAAAAATTACCAATTTGAATGCTTATTGCGTCAATCAAGAAGTACTGTATCATTGATGTCAATTGTAGTATTCTTTTTTAAACTTTCACCGTGTCCCTGTCAAGAGCCTTTTAAAAATGCCTGACTTTGGATCTTACCCGTGGGAAGTAACAGGATTAGAACCAGCTTTCTTACTGTCTCCCTACAGCTGATTGTGTGAAAAATTACTTCATCATAAGCAAAACTGATCAAATATTCAAGTAGTCAAGATCAAACATGAATATAGGTTATCATGAGAGAGTACTCCAATATGAATATGCTCCATAGTGTATGTCAAAACATTTTACAGACCAAATTTGAATCATGCATCCAGAGTCACAGTGCCCCAAAGTGCCCTCGCCTTCTGATTCAGACTCATGATTCTCTCCAGCCTCCTGGCTGCATTAGACAGAGCATCACCAGCAGGTCAAGGAGGTGATCCTTCTCCTCTGCTCAGCACTGGTGAGACACAGCTGGAGTGCTGGGTCCAGTTCTGGTCTCCCCAGTACAAGAGTGACATGGACATACTGAAGCAAGTCCTGTGATGGGCCACGAAGGTAATGAAGGAACTGGAGCATCTCTCCAATGAGGAAAGACTGAGCGAGCTGGGACTGTTCAGCCTGGAGAGAAGGCTCAGGGGGAATCTTATCAATGTGTCTAAATACTGATAGGGGAGAGAAAAGAAAATGGAGCCAGGCTTTTCCCAGTGATGCCCAATGACAGGACAAGAGGCAATGGGTAAGGAAAATTACATATCAATATTGGAAAAAAACCCAACATTTTATACTGTGAAGGTGACTGAGCACTTGCACACGTTGCTCAGAGTGGGTGTGGGGTCTCTCTCCTTGGAGATGTTCAAAACCTGACTGGACACAGCCCTGAGCAACCTGGTATAGACTACCATGCTTTGAACAAGAGGTTGGAGCAGATGACCTCCCAGAGGTCCTTGCCAACCTCAACTATTTGGTGATTTGGTGACTCTAAGATTCTGCAGCTCACAGATTTTTTTTGCATTTTTAATAGCCTTAGTTAGAAAAAGAAAGGTATCATGTAAATGGCAGCAAAATACTGCAAAGGCTTGGCAAAGGACACAACCATGGTATTTTTAGAGACAAAATCATTTTGCCAGCTGCATTTGGCAATATAAAGGGCTATGTTAGCTGGGCGTCATCATTTCATGTTTTTTTCTCAAATGAACAGAAGTAATTCCAATCCAAGCCTCCATCTGGAAACCCTAAGCTTTACCCTATCTGAGTGCTGATTTTAAACCGATTTTAAACAGAGCTTTAAGAGAGGAGGAGCATAAAAGAAATTTTACAAAGCCAATTAATAAAATACTAATACTTAGTCAAACCTCCACCTAAGTAGGTTGCAATTGAAATCTACTTTGAATCCCCTGATGCTGGCTGTGAGAAGCCTCCCACTGCCTCTCCGTATCTCCTCTCAGGCAGCTCAAGGACACTTCTTCCTTACTCACTCATGGTGACAGCAGTGACTTTCTGACCCTCTGGAACTTCAGACCAGCAGTTGCAGAGAAGTGAGTAATAACAGTCATGGAGTTTGCCATATCTGGCAAGTGTTTTGCTTAGTTAGTGCTCTGCATGTGCTTCACCGTGACCTCTATGCATGCAAACAATACAGTAAACTTCTTTGGTAGGTGTGTGCAGGACATCAGAGAGAGTGGAAGCCATCAAACCAACGTTAAGTGGCACTGATGGACGTTTATTCATATTTTAGAGTAAAGTTTCTCAGCCTATTAAATGAAAGACCATTGAAACTGAAAAGAATCCACAGACCATCCTGTACCGTGTTGCCATAGTCACATCCATTTGCAATCAGTTAAAATCTGGTTGCATTTTTAATGCCCAACCATTGCTTTTCTTCTACGCCATTCTGTTTGCTTCCCTGCATATACACTGGTTTTGTTGCAGAGGGGTGGTTTTGTAAGTCTACCTTCTGTTTCTACAATCAGATAAATTACACTACTCTGCAAAGAAAGTTGTTCTTGGGCTGATGGTTTCAATGACCCCTCAATCAGGGAGGGACATCTGCCTATTGCATGGGAGCCCAGTGCATCCTGAGCTCTACTTCAGAGTTACAAATGAGAGTCAAGATTCAGATTTTCACACATGATCTGAAGTCACTAGTCAAAGCTCCAAAATCAAGAAATAGGCCTTGAAAGCTGTGAGATTTTTAAAAGAAAATTTTTTGTTTGGTTTTGTAAGTATTTTGTATGTCTTTGGCCATACCTACTCTATGTGAAGCAACTAGCTTTTCCCACTCTCCTGAAATCATTCAGAAAGGTAAACTGCTTCAGAAAGGCTGCTACAAAAATCCCTGTAATTACACATACTTCCCACATCTTTCACTTTGATGTCAAACTCCTGTTTTCACCAGAAATCTGCCAGTTTACCAGCAGCCTACCAGTTTTGAGGCACCTGGCATTCCAGGCAGCCGACCACCTGAAATCCTCAGTGAGTCAGTACTGTATATGGAAGACATCCTCAAGCCATTCTCAAGCTATTCTCAAGCCATCCGCCTGGCTGTGAGCACCAGCTCTCATCGCTAGCTCCTCTCACAAAAAGTGGGCATTTGAGGCCCAAAGGGGACTTCTCCCCAGATCCACAATCAATGCTTGTGAGAGGGTTGGTAATTATTGCTTCACAGCTAAACTGGCTACAGCTCTCACTAAAATCCATGGCATGCAAAAGGAATTGCAAGACTTGTTTCGTTTTTCTTAGAAAGTAATAAATAAGTCATCGGCTGTCATTCTTCTGGAGTTGTGCACTATCTGCACTATTCAACAAGTTCTGTATTGCAATTTAATACGTGCATACTATATATCTATATGTGCATAATACATTTTTATTTCTTTCTCTATATGTAAAGAATCAAAAACCAAAGTAGCATGTAAGCCATCTCTATATTGGCCCCTACCAACCAATTCCATATTTCTCATCATTCATGTTTTATTTTGTGCAACAGCTTATGCCATCTAGTTGCCTCTTTTTTGTGGGCTATTGATGCCACAGGTACTGTCACGGCTGTGATGGATGTGAGCTATCTGTAGGCAAAGTGTGAGCATTGATTTGTGTGCAGATGAATGAGCTGTGCGGGGGGCGGTTGTTGGCAGTGTGTCTGTACACAGTGGAGAGACCTTCCTGGGACAGCTTTCTATGTGCATGGCACATAGTAAGTAGTGCAGATCCCACCCAGAGAAAACTGCTAGGCAGACCTGGTTGCAGCCTTCCACCCCATGGTTAGTGGGGCAGTACTTCTTCCTCTTTTTCCCTCTTTGTCTCTTTATATGACCCACATTTGAGGTAAAACTAGCTAACCAATCTGATATATTACATCAAGGTCCTGTATCCCCAACATACAAAAGTCTAAAAATAGGGTCAAGTCTACATGCACACACAAAAAGCAAGCTCTCCTACCCTCTCTGGACACACACCTACTCAGGCTTCCCATCCCTCCTATGTAGAGACGTAGGTTTTAATGTAGGTTTTGCTCACCAAGATCTTCCTCATCAGCTTCAGGCTGGCCTAGTCAATCCTTAATTAATCTCTGGCAGCCCAACATGCAACCCTGCCTTGTAAGGATGACCTCTCCCCAGTGAGGCTCCTGTGGGAATGTGTTTCCATTGTTGGAAATCAGATCTAATCCACTCCAACATCCTTTAACAAGTTTTTTTAGCAACACTCTCCCTCGGTTTGCATAGCACTGCAGAGCAACATTCATCTGTTGAAAGCCTTGGTGGGTTCTACAACAGGGACAATTGCTTAATTTCCACCTGTGATGGGCTTAGGAGGGGCTGATCCCCATGGGCTGGGCTGTCTGCATTCCTCTCATCACTGTCTGGCCTTGGCATGTATTTGGGATAGCAGTTAACCAGTTATCCCCACAGTGTTAGCTGGGACTCATCACCTAACAAAAGTTGAAGCTTCCTGACCATCATTAAAACACTAAACTGTTAGCTCCCATTTTAGCCCAGGGCTGAAGAAAGCAAGCTGGCTTCACTATCAGCAATCTTCTGATGTGAGGAAGGAAGTGACCTAAGCGCAGATCTTGACCCCCTAGGTAGCATGTATGTTACCATCATTTGAATGCCTGAAGCTGTTTGCCCCTCTGTGCTTCGAAGTTCTCTTAGCAAGTCTTATGGTCTTGCATCTCTCTCTATTCCCTAATGCCAAGCCGCTCTGCTGTAAGACAGCCTCTCATTTCTGAGAAATCTGTTAGTGCATTAATCAATATTGTATGTTCAAGAGATCCCTGAAGCTGTAAGACCAGAGTTTTGGTCAACGTCAAGAAGTTTGCAAAATTGTATAATTATGGAGTTAGCTAAGAAGAGAGGTTAGCATAGCCAGGCAGAACAGCCAGGCAATGCATCAACACAGCAGGAAAGGTCTGTGCTGGCCAGCCCAAAACATGGCACCAGTTATCTTTGAGTTCCTGCCAGTAGGCAGAATATCTCAAGACCAATTCAACATACTTAACCTAATCAGAGGCCTCCAAGAGCATCAGAAAACCCTGTCTATCCATACACGCTGCCTACATAAGCAAGCATAGTGGATTGGTAATTGTAACTGTCAGATGCTCATGGAAAGACTCTCTTGAAAGATCTTTTCACCACCAACTTCGACTGGTGCTGTTGCCTTCAGAAAGACTCCAGAAAATATTTCCTGGAAACTTGAAGGAGTGTACTTGACTTTTACTGATTCAAGAAATGTCTATTTCCTGGAATGCTGTTGTATGTAATGGCCAGAATTCGCTGTTGTCACTGACTTTTCCTTGTTCTTTGCTTTAGGTATAGTCAGCTGGACTCATGTTGTTGTCCAGACTGTAGGCATCTACATCTCAGCAAATGACCCTAGAGTCCCTTTATAGTAAATAGAAGTGTAATCAATAAAGTCTGTATCATGATCCATTTCATCCTAAAGTAGAAGTTTACTTCTTATCAGATTAATTACCCCCCTACATTAATTAATTGCCACTGACTACACTGACTAGACTGCCATCGGCTCTAGTGGGACAATAGACAATTGGCCATATGTGGACACATACCAATCATTGAGATTTCTCTATTTTCAACATAGGCTTTTACTGAACACACTGTCAAAGTTGACAGGAGAGAACCTCTATTTCACCTGCTTGCAATGCACACTGCCTGTCTTTCCTTGACTTTCAGACCATCTTCCTTTCACAGCAATTTGGCCTTCTGACTTCAGGACTGGGCTGTCTTGGACTTGGTGAAGGTAAACCTCACTGTCTTGTCCACTGCAATTTTTGAACGATATCTTCTTTCTGTCTTTTTCATCAGCTCCAGCTGACCTTTGCGCTTCCTTTTAATTCTTCACCCTCCAGCCTTGAGCCTGCTGCAGCTCCTGAAGTAATTTCTGACCCATCTACATCTCTTAGTGTGCACAGGTGTCAATGCCCATATGCATATCTGTTTTCCTTAATTTAAATTACATCTGTGTTTCCTTGCCATATTGATGTCAAGTGTGGGGTTTGACACTCCAGCTTCAAGTGGGGCCACAACTGCAGCTGAGAAATATACACGTGGTACAGCAGTGATTCCCCCTCGTATACCCTGTGTGCTTCTCTCCTGGGGCCGAGAGGACTGTGAGGGAGATTTCAGGCCATAACACCGGTTCCCAGTTAGTGATCTGTGGGCAGCAAGGCCACCCAAAGCAATCTGTAGCTCCCCTGGAGTCATGTCTCATTTCCTGTGTTTAAAACCAAAAATTCTGTAAGGATTTGGGCTATCTGGATTTTTGAGAGCTAACATAGCAGCCTATGTTACACTGTTTGGGTACTATTATTTTACATGTATGGTGTTGGCAAATATAGACCCATATATTTGGCTATAATGTAGAACAATAAGGAATCGGACAGAGAGCTCGTTTTTCTCTCCTGGATCTTTCATACCCATTTCTACTGACCCATCTTCCTTCACTTTCCAGCTGTCATTCTTTGTCTTCTGACCATATTTGATCAGTCTTTTTTTCAATGCAGTTTCCTGTTTGATTTCCTTTTACAGAAACATGTGTACCCTTGACATCGTAGATAACTACCACAATCCCAGCTGTCTGAACGCTGATTTTTCTGTCTCTGAACTTGTGAACCATATTAAAAATTCAGGATTTATTGCAGTTGTTTCAAGAATTCCTGACAGACAAATGAGCATGATTTCAGAGGAAATAACTCCTCTGTAGTCAGCCTGCCCTTGGCACTCCCTGGGCTTGAGAATATTAAAAGTGAAAGAAAAATGGCTCACAGTTAAAGCAGATTAATGAGGCTGCATGTCTTTTTGGCATGCATGGAAACCGCATGCAGTTGAATACCAGTACCTTCTCATTAGCACCAAGCAAATCTATTTTGAGATTATTCCTCTTAGAGGAACTACATGAATTCCTCTTGTAACACCACAGACAGCCTCCTAAACACACAGACCTCTTTCACTGCTTATCACCTGCTTTCATGGCACCTGGAGACAGCTTTGCAATTACTCTGGATTGCCTGGGAAGAGTGTGGCAGATGGGTGCATGCCCGTATCAAAGGGTGAACTCTGTGTGTGACTCTTGGATTGGGTTGCAGACAGCTCCTCAACCAGGGAAGGTGACTGGCACTTCCCTAAAGGACTGTCACTCAGGTGCCCTTCAGCAGGCTAAGGAGGACCGTTCTCTCTCCTCTATTGGTCTGCTCCCATGGGACACCGTTTCCCCCTGGTCTCATAGAGAGGATGAGGAGTGTGTCTCAGAGCGGAAGCAGCAGCATCCCATTCCCGAACTTGTGTTCTCCTCTTACCAGGTGATCAGTGGGAAGGTAGGAGAGCTCAAGTCCAAACAGAGCACTGAAAAAGCCCACCTAAGTGCCCTGGAGATGTGCTCAGGAGATCTTGGACGCTGACTTGAGGTCTTGGGCTAGTTCTTTGATAGAACCATCTGCAAGACCTCCAAGCACATGAGCACCATATCTAGAGCCAGCTGATAACAGACTGAACGTGCCAGATGCATGTGCTTGTATTGCTTTGCAGTAGTTTGCTGGGATTAGGGTTTTTCTCAGGGAATGAACACACATTTTTAGGGAAATTCCAAATGAATAGTTCTGTGCCTGCTCTTTCCTGGTGATGACGGAGGAATGAGGAGCTCTTTTCCTCAAGCGTTTTCTACTGATGAGCCTAAATTAGTCCTCTGTGAGCCCTCTGTGGTTGTCACAGGAGTGACAGAACTAGCTCCAGGACTGGATCAAGCTTGATTTGATTGAGTTGAGGGGAGGGGGAAGGAGGAGCCGAACTGCACAGCTATGCTGCGCTGTGTGATACCTTACCTGACTGTGCTTTATTAATGGGTGTCCCATCAACTGCACAATCCCCTCTATCCCAGATAGTTCAGGGTTAATGCGAACATTCCTGTGGCATATAATCACTTCAGTGACTTCATCGGAGGCATTCCCTAGGTCTGACTGTGCCGATGAGACGATATTCAAACACAAGGCTAGCTGGGATCTCTGTGGTACTTGTCACAGGAATTGCCAAGGGAATGCTCTTCAGTTTTGTCAACAAAAAAATTGGAGTTTACTGAAATGAATTTATTCCATCAAATTTGAAACTGTCACAAATAACCATTTTGATCAGAAGAATTATCATCAATCAAAGCTATGTCTAATTTCTACATGTGGTTTGTATCAAGTGCTTGAAAAATGATTGCTTTTCAGCTGGAAATTAATTTGAGGCATGTGATAGATTTGAAAGGCTGATTAGCGCAAAGGTAGCAGGTGCCTCTTTGCCCTTGCTGTACACTGCTCCGTTAACTGCAATGGTTCAGGCTTTCTGCTGTTTCTACAAACTGAATAAATGCTGCCTTACCCCACAGAGGCAGGATTTTCTGAAGAAAGGAGTGTGGAGAGAAGAAGCCACCCTGTGTTTGTCACAGTGAGGGTGGACACAGGTGCTTGTGGGAGGTGGGAGTATGGACAGTGCTGGGCAGATCTGGGGCTCCAGTTTTTCATGCAAAGAGGTGGTGTTTTAATCTCTTTCTCACTGTGCCCTGCCCCACTCCTTGTTCACTAGAGTTACTGCTAACAGGTAGATGGAGGAAAACAGTGGTGAGTTTGAATCTTCACCTTTTTGGCTACATTGACATCATCTAGTACTATCAGTTAAATCTGTTTTGTTTGATGCTTACAGCTGCATATGCCTTACCAGTTTCTGCTTAGATTTAATCATAACGGATATCTTGTCTGACAGGGGTCCCAGTGACTGTATATGGCATGTTTGAGCCTTCTGTGTTAAAAAAGAACAAAGACGGAAAAGAAACAAACATCAGCAAGACAAACCCAGGACAGGGCAGGGGAGACACCAGCAACTGTACTATGCCAAGCTGTAAGGAGATGTAAGAAAAGAAAATCTGTCTTTGAACCCAGCAATCAGTGTTGAATTGAACAAGGCTCATGCAGGAGACATTTGCTGAACGTGACTGCCATCCTGGTATTCACCTCATCTTGCACTTTTAAATTCATCTCCCAGAGTTAAGCTTTCGTGTTGTCAGACTGATCAACAGATATGGTTGCATTGTATTTCCAGGCCATCTTTGTGCTGCCTATGAAATATCAGCAGGCTGCGCCCCTTCCTAAGAGGGGAGGATTTTGAATTGGTTTGAATTCTCAGGGCTGGATTACTGCAATTCTTTGTTTGCAGGAGTTACCAACCGTGTTATCACCTGAATGCAGCTGATACAGGATGCAGCAGCTCACAGTCTTTTGGGCACTCGGTTGTTTCAACATAATGTTCCCATTTTAAAGTTTCTGTGCTGGCTTCTGATGAAATTTCTTGTCAAGTTCAAAGTCCTGGTACTAGTATAGAGTATGTTGGATGTTATGCTGATTCCCTTTCCTGTCTGGTGGAATGTTCCTCACTGATCAGCAAGATCCTAATTATTATTATAAGGGTACTTGGAAGGAGAGGGCATCTGCTCCCTGAAGGGTGTCTGGTCAAGGACCTTCCTGATGCAAAAGGGAATGATAAGAAAAAGATGAAGCCACATGCAAGAGAGCAGAGAGACCCAAACCTAACCAACAACCAATACAGCAGGCAATGATGGAGTCAGTCTCACTGATTGATAAGGATATGTGAATATAATAATTTTATTTCAGTAAGATTATCTGATCCAGGACCTTGTCAAATGGCATAATAAGGAAAAGGGGGAAGCCATAAACCAAACAGAGACTCAAACCTGGCAGACAAATGCAGTGGAGAAAAAAACAAGAAACCAACCTTGATGTGAGCAGCCAGCAAAAAGCAGCCTGGTTAGAAAAGGAAAATTACTAAACAGAAGAAATTGTCTGCTGAAAAAATACCAACAGACAAAGGCCTGCCTGCCTGGAGCCATGAGCCTGGGAACCAGAAACAGCCTTCAAAAGTGCCACTCACCTCTTGGAAGTGCAGCCAGGGTACCTACAAACTGGAGATCTGGGAAGGGGCAGGCAAAATCATGGTCCTTCCTCCCATCTGTGTGATGTACTTATGCTCCCTGCATGTCACATCCATTTCTTGTGTTTGGTACTGACCCAGCATCTAAAATTGCAACAGCTGAAGTACCAAGGGAGTACTCATCCATCACTATCCCAAAATACCTCAGGATGTCTCAGCTTGCTCTAACTTTCTGTCTTTCCTCTGCTTTTTTTTTTTGTTTTGTTATTCTTTTGCCACTTTAATTACATCAAAAGTTATCAAAAGGTAACTCTGAAAGACACATTTAGAAGGGAAAGGTCAAAATTACTCTGCTCTCTTCCCTATCTCTATCAGCAATTAATTCAGCTTCTTTGGTGTGCTGCCTGGTTTTGCCATAGCTCCTTCATTTGTGCCCCTGGTACCCAGTGTTTATGAGCAATGATACAGGTCTGTGACATTTAGCTGCTGAAATCAGCCCAAATTGAATGCATTCAGCCAAGTGCAGTGGAGGCTGAGACCCTACGGAAAACTCAGAATGATGTACTCAGAGCAATCCTTCACACTTTGCCATGCCTGAAATACCCTTCTATCAGAGACCTCCATTTCTTTCCCCAAACCCTACCAAAATACCTGCAAAAACTGAAGCAAATTGCAGGTGACTGCTGTAGTCCAGGGAAACAGTATCACATAATTGATGAAATGGAAGCTGAGCCTTTTCTTTATAAATTACATCATTGTTTTCTAAATTACTTCCTTCTCTTTGTGAGGGGAAGTATCAAAATCATTTTACATATTTGTGAATATAGCTAAGCAATATGGTGCTAATGCTCCTTGAGATGTCGAGGCCTGAAAACCTGAACTGTTGCTACTGGAGAAACATCAAGAAAGCTTGAGAACAGTTGAAGATACACTAGGACTGTGTCTTAACACAGGGGCATAGTGTCTTGCTGATGAACAAGCTATTTAATACTCAGAAAGATGTTCCGCTTTTAACTTACGCAGTTCTTCAGATTACTATAGAAACACAACTAGTCTTTTCAGAGGCCTGGTCTGACAGAGGAAAGAGAGAAGGGGAAAGAGACTGATGAATGGGAAGAAAGAGCCGAATGCCGTATATTGCCTTCAAAACTGGTCTATAATTTTATGTTGTTTCAAAGTTATCTTAAGATGATTCTTAATGCCTAGAAAATTACTATCTTCCACTCCTAGATAGTTACTGACTTCTTTGCTGTAGTTGTCTGAAATAGGTTGATCATGGATGATTATTTATCATATTTAAAAGTTGTTTGGCTCTATATCCTAGCCAGAACAGAAACCAGTATTCTATGCTTCAATGTGTATTGGTTCTATAAGAGATAATAAGATCAGAAGCAAACAATTGCAAAATTATGTCAGTAGCCTAAGAGAGAACAGTAGCTTAAACACCTGAATGCACTAAACCCAGAACAAACCAGTAATGGCACTGTATTTTTTATTTTTTTTTTTAAACTGCCTGCTAAAATCTAGAAATTTGCTGTTGGATTCCTAAACCCAATGGAAATGAAAATCCAGCCTCAAGCTGTAGAGGTGGTGCAGCTGTGAAAGGCAGGCATTGTTTCCCCCATTCCTGCATCCCTCTCAAAACTATTCAACCCCTCAGGTCCAGCTGTCAATCTCAGTCTGTTCTTTCTAGAACCCCTCTCCTAATTTTTGTTACTAGAGAAGTGAACTATAGACCAGGGACCAGGGCTGGATGCCTTTCTAGAAGATAGGTTTTTGCAAAACACAGCTAAGTCCAATGCCAGTAAACTTCTAAGGGTTATTTCTAGAGGAGGTGAGACTAGATCATTCAGCTGTCTCCTCTCCATACTCTGGATTTTCTTTCTCTTTCTCCTTGCATCCTCAACTCTTTTAAATTCATTTGGGTTACTTTTTTCTTAAAAATCTTTCTCTAAGTAGCTTGACCCACTTGTCAGATATCCTCTTCCGGTTCTCTGCTGTTGCTTTACAGTCTCTTGCTTTCTCTCCTGAAGTTGTAAGGAGGAATTAAAAATAAAGACTTTGAATTGTTTTCATTTGACTTTTAGTTGTATATTTATGCTTTTGCTAGATACAATGATTAAGCTCATCGTTATGACCCAGACTGGGAGCCCAAGGAGTCATAAAGGTTCTGTGATCCCCTTGGGTTAAATTAAGGTGAAAGGACAGCAAACGACTGGTTAAAATGTTTTACTTGTGGTAGAAACAACTTAAGCTTGGAAAAGGACAGTAAGCAATATGGTCTCTTATCGATAAATCTATAAGAAATAAAAGAAAGGAAAGAAAAGAAAAAGGATGAAAAGAGAGTCCTGTTCACTACTCCAAGTTCCAGTGTTGTCTCAGGCCTGGTTATCTTGGGTGGTGGGTGCACACACAGCACAGTTTTCTGTCCCCTTTTAAGTTCATCTTATCAGCTGATTAGCATACTAGACCATTTGTATTTAGGAGAATTGCACTGTATTGTGTGATCATGTATGCCTTGGAGATGATCTGCTGGATAAACTTAGATGACATAATTACAAACACACACTGTTACCCAATCTGGCCACCACTATAACCAAAGGAGAGGAAAAAGTATTTCTCACTTCATGGATGTGTATTCCATAATGTCTGAATATATGGGCTGGAGACAATCCAGAGTTTTTGCCCTTGGAGCAGTAGCAGCCCTTGGTCAGATACAGAAATCGGAATCAAGAGCAGAGAGCAATGGGAAGCCAGGGTGCCCTCTAAACTAAACTTGTATCTATTTCTTAGGTCTTTCCAAAACTAGAATTCACACGATGTTATCCATGCTGACTTAGGTACAACAATACCATCCTCTTCATGTGGAGACAGTTTTCAGTATCATTGGGGAAATAACGATTCTAGCAGAATAGGCAGCCACACATCCAGAATATGCGTTGGCAGGGGGTTTCTAGTGATAAAACTGCATCAGTTTAAAAGAAAATCACAATGGTCCAGTTCTAAGTCTTTCTGATGTAATTGCTTTGGGAACTGAAAGCAATGGAAGACAAACTATACTCTAAATATTTTCTGACAGGTAAGCTTTCTAATCGTTCAGGAGAAGAGACAGGCATCACCATCTCAGATTTTGCAGTGTCTGAGTAATCACAACAACCCACCAGGGAAGAGAAGTCATTTCCCTGAGAAAGGAACCTGAACATCTTTTCATCATTTAGCATGTACTGCTACATTTCCAGATTTATCTAGTGAAGAATTCTAATGAACTTCTTAGACTACTTGTACCCCACAACTCTGACAACAGCGTTTTTTTAATATTAAGTAATGTGGCATATTAACTAATAACTTCGGTAGGATCACCCCAAAGAAGATCACAGTTCAACTGCAAGAGCTGTTATAATAAGATGCTGAATGCAAAAATTCCTGTTCCAATCTTCCTAAAACCTAAAATGAGGATGCAGATAAGTGAGAGGAGATCTGGAGACACGGGTACCTCTTCATATGCTCTTGTGCAGGCAGATGCAAATTTATTTCTGCTTCGAGCCTGGAGTCAGCCCTGCGCTGTGCTAGCATGGCATTGAACCAGCGAAGGTGCAACTCTCTTAGCAGGTCGTGTGTGTGTGGGGGGTGAGCCTTAACTTAACTGTAGCTGTGCAGCTTCTGCTTGGACACACATCAGCAGGGACTGCAAAATTCATACCTTATTCATGTGGCAAAACTGCTGAGTGGCAGATGAGCTCGACAGAGCCCGGCTTCCTGATGTAGGGTCCATCCATACTCCAGCTGATAAACTACACTACCTCTTCTATGAAGGCTTTGGTCACACTGAGAAAAATAATAAAAAATCTGGTTTTTATTTTATTGGCTGTAGAAGAAGGACAATCTGCTTTAACACTGGGGTACATTATCCTTTAAGTAGCAAATATCTATAGGGAGGCAACCTGAGTATGGAGAAATGTGTTATTTAAAGTTTTCCAAGACAATTGGACTCAGACAGTGAGAAGAGTTTTTGAGAAGAAAATTGAGTAACAAATTATAGCAATTCCACATGATAGCAGACAAGGAGGTATGATATTTCTTACTGATAGAGCCAAGGCTTGTGTAGAAAGGTTACCTCTCCATTTGAGTGCCTTTCAGACATGAAAGCCCTTTTGGTAAGACGAAAAGAACACTCCTTTTACCCAGTTTTCTACTGGTCTAATAAGATGTTACCACCCCCTTGAAGGACCACCTTCCTTACATTCTTAAATCATCACAGATATAATTCCTATTTAAACAATCCTTTTCTTGGTCATTTTACATCAAAGTCTATTGAACTCAAGAGAGGCTTTCTTAAGCCTCAGACAATGGACTCTCAACTTCTCAGCAGTCTCAGAAACAAGTAGATTCATTCAGGAGCAGGTCTTTGCGCTGAAGAAAGACCGAACAGCGTTTTTTTCTTCTTCAAACAGAAAACCGCAACCATTACTTCTGCATATTCTAGCCTGGGTCACAGGGAAACTTTTGTATGTCATATTCTGGCCTACTATCAAAGACAGAGAAGAAAGGTCTGAAAGATCGTGCTTCTTTGACATCAGTAATTCAAGGATGTTTTTCCCTTCCTGGCTGCTGGTTGTGCTCTGTGGGTGTGAACCAGAGCTCTCAATGAATTCGACCCATAGAGCCATGCAAACATGGGTATGATGATATTTACTAGACTGAAAGTTCGGTAAAGTGAAATAAAATAGGGGAAGTACTAAGTTTCTTGCATGTCCTTCGGTAGAAAATTAAGGTGAAGTTCAAAACATCTAATTCCAGAGTTTCTCGATCAGCAACTGTAGGTTAAAATGATATTGCAATCAAGTGCACAAACAAACCAGACTGCTGCAGCCCAAGTCCCAGCTGGCTGGCTGTGTAGCTCTAAGGCTTCTAGGATGAACTTTGTTAAAGTCCTCATGTATCTCTTGATGATTTTATCAGTCAACATGCCTTTCCATATAGTTGCAGTTAGTGAATCATATTAGGCATTCTGCATACTGTTATTGCTCTCTTCAAATTACAAAGAAACAAAGTCAACCTTTCCTCAAATTAATATCCTTGTACAGAGGTATTTCAGCTGCCTTTTGTCCCAACCCAAGATGCAAAAAGAAAGATTTGCATAACTGAAACATACCTGGAACTTACATTACAAATATGGATTACTTATGACTTGAGTATCATTTTGTTCTGTATTCCTCTGAAGATGAAGACAAAACATCTACATAAACACGCATACAAAAATAATTTTTTTCACTCACATATACGGAATTCATCTGCAGGTAAGATTTCAGTTACTTCCCTGGCAAAAAAAAATCTCCAAAGCACATTAATATAAAAAATAAGTGTAAGACGATGACCACATCCTTTAGAAATGTTCAGAATTCTTCATGGCTAAATAGTAGGTGATGAATATTTCCTTGTAGCTGCAATATGTGTTACAGCTTTAAATTATTAAACATGCAGCAGCAGTGATCAAAAGCTTCTTCCATTAATAACAGACTACTATTAATAATGGACTACTATTGTACAGGTTTAGGAACAAGGGGCTACTGTGCATCTGGCCATGCAGGCAGCACATACTTGATGGGTCTGCTGCATGCCTGATGTGTCAGAAATACAGTGCACAGAAATATGTACTCTTCCAACTCATGTCATGTAGTTGCACCACCCACCCTTCATCTGGATCACAGTTCTGTTGCTCGTAACCAGAGTTATCTGTGCTCAACTGAGAATCTAGCCTGCAAAGAGATGACCAATACGTGATACAAAATGTCTGGGGCATGTACAAAATACTCCAAAACTCACCTGGCTTCCTATCATGTCTTCTCCTCAAAACTCTTTCTTAATATCAAGCTTTAGTGAACCTCTCTAAATATAGGACGCTACTGCCCTTTTGGAGATTAGGGACCATCAGCCTTCAAGCTGATCTAGTGCCCTGTCAGTGCGCAGTCCACCTAAAAACATGGCCTTCCTGACCTCATAGTGCAGGAAAGCAACAAGAAATACTATATTCAATGAGGCCCTGAGTGATCAGTTACTCAAAAATTCTGATAAAGGATGGACACTTCCTGTGCTCATTGTAAACACATAGAAAAGTTGGTTTGAGTCCCCTCAACTAAAGTATTTTTACCTAGCGCTCCTGAGCTACAGTGTATTTGACTGCAGTTGGCACTGATAGGGGGAAATCTGAAAATTCCTTTGATTCCAAATTAAATCTGGAGAAACCTTATTAGGGTTTTTCTGTTTAGCTGAAAACAGACTGAAATAAAACTGAGATGCTGTTTATTGTTACAGCAGCCAAAAAACAGGAGTTAAGAAACGGAGAAGGCAGACTCAGACAAATGTTAACTCCTTGTGCTCAAACTTTACTCACAGCGGTACAGAACTAAGAATACAGAAAGCTTAGGGGCAGAAAGCATTCTGGTATCGTCCCTGCTACTAGTGGGGAACTTGGATTGCTTAAGGGTCATGTGATATTTTCTGAAGGTTTCTTCAGATTTTTTAGACTTTTAAAAATCTATGTGTGTCAGGGCCCTTCCAGCAGTATTTTATATGTACAGATGTTGAAACAAAAACCTTATATCATGGATTCTGTAAATTCAAGTATAGAGGTTGGATTAAGGAGGATTTAAAATCACCATTAAAATGTCCTGATTATACTCAGTTGTTTCAGTCTCTGTTCATGTTCTCTGTGTTCTTTGTTCTGCAGTGCTAACAATATATTCAAAAGACCAGGTTATTGCTGATTTGTGGCTGTTGCAGAGATCGGTGAATTATATGCTGCTGAGTGTTGTGATTTTTTTGTGAGGATTTTTTTTTTGCTAGGAATAGAGTGGAAAGTGGTCATGGTATTTGTTACAGAGATGATCTGGATAAGACAGTCCGTATAAAAAATTGCTGAAGATATATACCTTATCCCTGTGGTGACAAGAAAGCATATCTGCTGTCAGGTTCACTTGTTTTTTTGCGCACTGAGAGAGAGCTTCCTGCAATTGCGGAGACACGTGGGTGAAGACAGTTTCATTTTGGCTAAGTTGCCATAGGGATTCTGCAGCTGGAGCTGCAGGAGAGCAGGCTGTCACTTGCCATTAGCTTTGTTTTGATCCAGCGGGCCAGTATGCATCTCAGATATTCCCTGGTTAACTCCTCTGCTGCTGACATGGGGAAGGATGGCCGCTGAGGACGACAGCCTATGAGCTGGAATACCTGCACTTAATTTCTGCCTCTGCTGGAGCTCACCTGGTCATTTGTGCCTTATTGAAGACTCAAAGTAAGAAATGATAAAGCTGTAATACAGATTAGTCAGGCAGTGTACTTGAAATTAGGAATCTGTTGCAGCCAAACTACAGCATCCCATTGCCAGGACCCACTCCCATTTGAGGCCATGCAGTGCACTGGAATAGCATGTTCTTACCAAAGATACCAAGGGATGATTAAAGTACTGAACTTGGTGTCCACAGGTTGTAAGGGATGCTAGTGCCTCTTTACATTATTTTAATAACTGCCCATTTTTAAGGTAGACTTCAAAGATTTTGCTTCCAGGTATGCTCCAAGATGTGTTTCCCTCTTCCATGCCTGGTGAGAAGTATGCCCACATAATCTAGGAGACAGGTATACAAGCTGTTGAAAGAAGCATGGCGTGTAATTAAATGAGAATGGTTGGGCTTGCCTTTTTCATTTTAATTGTGCCTGACACTCAGTGCTTTGTGTGTTTCTCCAGAAACTGGAATGGATGTGCTGGATATACCATGAACAACAAAACCTGGAACTAAAGAAATGCCTGTGTGGCGGAGAAATCCCAAAGAAGATAGACAAAACTGCAAGTATTTTGTCATCATACTAATGCTTTGTTAATTACTCTGCCTGGACTGTGCCCAGTCCAAGTCTATGTGGATAGATGAGTAAACCCAGAGAATGGTGTGGGATTTTTGGCATGTAGTGCACTGTTCTGAATAATATAAACAACACAATTTTCAAAGATCCTTCTTGTCTTAATGCTAAACCAACCTCATGTGAAGCCATTGTAAAAGGAGACAAAACAGGCTGAAGGCAGGAGTCCTGAGCAGCCTCCAGCCGAAACACAGGAGATAGGGAATCCAGTGCAGGTGTTTGGCTGAATGGAAGGAGGGGGGATGGCACTGATGCTAATCAACATTTTTAGTCTCTTGTGGTGTACATACTACAAAAAACAGAGAGGATGGTTAATTCTTTTTAAAGACAATTTAAACATTTAATGGAAACAGTAACACAAGCTCTGGTGAATTCAATGATTCAGAGAGACAGTGTGAAGCAGCCCCTCTTTGTCTGTCTGCCCCAGGACAAGTTGCCCCTTTCCCTCCCTCCACTTTCATTTCAATTCTAAAGAAGATCTGCTTTTGTAAGGAAGATAGGCTGGAATCCAAATTTAAGGCTCCTATTTTTGCCATCGGTAAGGAGCTGTATGAGCTTATTTCAGAGCTCTTACCATTGCACGAATGGCTGATACTAGTTACAGCCTAAGTGGTACGGTAGAAGCGTGTACTGCACATACTGCATGCCGGCTTCCTTAACACAAGGTTTAGCAACTGATACAGTATATTGAAAAATAGGATGTTTTTCCCTCAGGCTAGCACATGCAGTGATTAAATAAAAAACACATAAGAGTTACACAGAGGGTTTGACAATGCATTTGAAACCACTGTACTTCAAATACAAGGTGATGCACATCAGTTCAGGCTGATCATTTTTTTCAAGTAGAGCTTTGTTACGGTGCAGGTTGCTCAATTCTGCAAAGATTTAGCTATCCTGGTGGTATTTAAGCATATGTTTTACATTAAGTACATGAATAGATCTAGCTCATTTCAGCGTAATACCCGTTTATTTAAAATGAAGCATATGCTCATATGCTTCCTCGTTTGCTACTCTGTAGCCAGCTTTCCTAGAGTGATGTCCTAGGACAAGAAGAAATAGCTTTTGTGCCCCTGGAACAGGCTGAGCAGCATTCAAAGCAGAGGTAGATTTTTATCTTCTACACTCTTCTCTGGTCAGCAGAAAGGTGATGTAGCCACAGTTTGAAGGAGGATGCAGAACATCCCAGAGCTTGCAGCAATCTGGGCTGCTTCTGTTTTCTTCCATCCAGTTAGTATGAGCTTGCTTTGGATGAGCCAGCTGAGCTAAAAGCTTTGGAGCTGGGAGTGAGTAGGGCTTTGGTCATCGCTAAATGGTGTGGCATGCAGCTTCCCCTCCTGTTTGGGTTTGTTAATGGAGACTACGGTGCAAGCCAGGATATGACCAACAGTTGCTAAGTGGGATATCAAGAACCTGATTGCAGTGTAAATGATACAGTAAAGACATTGGAGAGGTTCTTTCCTCTCCCTGCATAAATGTAACTCAAGTAAAATGTTACAGTTTTTAAAACTGACTTGCAAATATCTTTCTGCTTCAATATAATGTTTTGGAGGTGAAACAGAGCTTTGGGGAAACAGTGGGAGCTCCCAAACAAAATTGGTACCAAAGCAATAGATCTGAATTTTGTTTTACAGGTGCTCTAGAAAGCAAAAATGCTTTCCTGAATGAAAGCCTAGTTATGTGATAAAATTAATCTCTATTCGGGAGAACACTCTAACAAAGGCTGAGCAAAGTTCTTTCACTTTTTCTGAGCTGGAGCTATAGATACAGGTTCCTTGTGTTAGCAGTTAGACTAGATGGAGTCACTATCCCACACAGCCTGGAAGTTGTGAATTGTTCTTAAGGAAATAGTATGAGCTGATTTCCAAAAGGCCAACGAGGTTACTAAGGAAGGCACAAAGGCCAAATTGACAGTTTCCACCACAGGAGAATGGGAAAACGGTTACCAACATGAGGAAATTTGAATTTCCTGTTCGGTGACTGGTATTTCCTGGTGGCTGTGTGTAATGTGTGTCTGTGGGCCCTGGACTGAAGCTTAGCTGGGAGTGCTGCGTAGGGATGTTAGGATGCTCTTTAAACCTGTTTTGAGTGATCCTGTTTTAATTCTCCACCAACACATTTTTGGCAGCTTGTAGGCACTGCCAAACCCTTCAAAGCGCTGAAGTAGGGGTTAGTAGCAGGGGACCTATCTTTACTCTAAACATGCAGATTCCCTAATTATTTCTACTTGTACCTGAGGTTTCCTCAATGCTTGTGAAGTTTCAGAATAGAACTACTGTTGTAAAAGAATAAACCAGCAAAAATTTAGCAAAACAACCCCCAAAAGGCAATGTTTCTTATACAATATGCAGCTCAGAAGCCAAGTTTTGTTTTGTAGCCGGGATGACTATTGCTATAAACAAACATGGTTGCTTAATTCTAGGGTAGAACTATTGTATTGTTAAGATTTATGACCAACAGAATGGTGATCTGAAACCATGCTGTGGAAAGTAGCTCTTTTTGTGTCCTTTAGGTGAACTTAGCTCATTATAATGTGAAAAGCACACCTCTATAGCTTAAGCTACCCACCTCTTCATGAAGCCTCTCACTCTTTGAGCATGTGTACATCAGTAGGCAGATACTGTGACTTTAAATGAAAGCGAGGAATAAAACTAGCCAATAGGTAATATTGTGATAACATACTAACCAATAGTTACATATAGAGGTGTGTGTTTGTGTGTTCAGAATCAAATAGAGATAGTGTGCGTTTGTAACTCGGTGTGCTGGCCACTTTGGTTGCCTAGAACCCTCTTCTGTGCAGAACTGTAATAAATACAAATATCTCAACTCTGTGTGTTAATCGGCTTTTTGCACACCAGGTGAAGAAACCTGGTTTTGGGACAACACTGTTACTAAGAAATGGACTCCATCGAGACCAGCCGCTGGCTAACAATTTCACTGCTACCTTATGATCCATACTAATGTATATTTTGGCTAGCAGCAGCAGGCACAAAGCAGAGACTCATTCTACTTTTTAACCTTCTCCTATCTTTTGGGAATATGCAGCTATTTATAATCTTGCCAGATGTTCCAAGGAGGCTTTCTTGCAGCATGTGTTCATCATCCATCAATAACTTTGCATTCAGAGTGTGGGATCATCCCTGCAATCTGTACCAAGTTTTCTTATTTCTTGATTTATCTATTACTGCCATGGAACCAGCTGTGGTCTTTTAAGCCAGTGCTGTTCATGCAGTGCCTGTGAAGGACAGGAGAAGGCTCAGGCTCCCCAGTGAAGTAGCCCAGGGTGCCAGGAGTCTAAGCAGCTTAATTTTCACCGCTGCAGCACCAGTCCAGCTCCACATGATGCTTTAACACAAGCAGGAACTTCCCTTTTCCCTAACAGCACCATGTTCTCAGGCAGGAAGGGCAAAAAGAAGCAGTTTCTGGACTCACCAGCTACTTCTAATATATTTGTTGCATCACAGATGATGAAGCCAGGTAGTATTATGTGGCTGCAGGCATCTAATCTGTGAAGGTTTATGAAATCTCTTTATTTACAGTCTGTGTGATCTTTGTATTTAACAAAGACTTCTCAGTGCTGTGAGATAAATCTTTGTTTTAACATCGGCTTTCAAAGAAAAAGGCCAGTAAGAAATGGACTGATTGGTATATTACGAGAGGCATCTGCATCTCAGTGCATCCCAGAAGTTCTCCCCACTTCTCTGTTGCTTGGTGGAATGCCTCAGCATGCGGTTTTGTAATTCAAGTAAGGCAGCTCTTCTTAAAACATCAGAAGCAGAGAAGTTCATCTACTGGTAGGCAAAATGTGTTAACCATGCCTTTCAGATATTTCTAAATTGTGGGTTAGAGCCAGAAAATCCACAAAAGATCAAATCATAACTCACATTTTGCGTATATGGTCCAGTGATTTGGGATGCTTACAATTCAGGGTGCCTAACATGAAACATATAAGGGACCTGGTGAGTATTTAGATATTTCTGAGAATTTGATTTTTCTAGGATGTCACAGGGAAGTTCCACAGATTTTTTTTTTTTTTTTTAAAATCCAGACTTCAGTGTTGATTATTTGGTAATACCAAAGCACACAGTAACTCGGCACATCTGAGTTTTTCTCTCCCCAGAATCAATGTAATACAGCAACATCACTGACATGCAAGATTAGCAAATTGCCATAGCATTCTTCTGAATTGTATTTTCATAAAAAATTTACAAATCTTGTATAACAAGATCAGGATTTAAGCTCACTCCTGTGCAGACAAACCATGTTTTCTGGTACAATTATCACCATGACTAATGCCACAGCACTAGCCATGAAGGAGGAAAGATTTTGAAGGACCATAAATAGAGAGGGGTGAGGAAACCTGAAAATAAATTTCATGATAGAAACTTTAAAAACGCCATTAATCAATATAATTTACCTATAACAAATATATACTTAATGAAAGTTATTTGTTGCTGATTTGCACAACACCTAAAGGAAGTGGTTATGAAAATCCAAGGTTTCTTCCATATTTTCCTTTCTTGCTGATGTGAGGATCCAGTGCTTGAAATCAAAGGTGTTGTATAAGTGTAATGAGATGCAGAAAAAGGGATCTTGTAAATTCTAATACAACCAAAATCATATAATAGACCATGTGATCAATTCTCACTGGAGGCTAGATAAAGCTATCTTATATGATTTGGTTATCATTAAACTTGTAAATCTATTCTTCTAAATGCTACCATGTGCTAAAATACATTAGTCATATCAAACTGTCAACATAATTCACTAAATCTTTGATGAAAGCTCTCAAACTCTAAAAGAATTAATCAAAAATATAAAGTAACATTTTATTAAGTTACAGCTTTTTAGGTTACTCCTTAGATGGATGAGCTGGACTTATTCATAAACTGAATTGATACTTATTGTGATGTAAATTTAAAAAAATAATGCTTTGGCAAAATAGTTACCATGTACTTCATGTCCTGGTGGCCTGAAGGTATAACCGCATGGAAATCTGCTTTAGGAAGCTCTGAAAGTGAACTTTCTCCCCTTAGATGATATACAAATGCTTTGGTAGCTAACTTTTGCAGTGAGGGTTTAACGCTTGCCAATTCTCAGACACAGCAGCACTCACCAAGTTTGGAGACACAGGCACTGGGCATAAATAAGAACCTGGGACAACTCTTTGATGGGGACATCAAATCACTGGCCACATGTGCCACTGCAGGGCATGAAGGCAAGACAGATAGACCTTCCTCTGCTGTTATTCCCTTTCAAAAAGACAATAATATTACAGCTTTCTTCTGTGAAAATGACTGAGATGTCTCTCATCACATCTGTCTGAATCACACTTGCACCTCTTGTTTGATTATTCCAGATTTAGCATTTTCTAGGTCAAGGCTATTTCACTGCCACTATCTGAGCTGTCACCAAAATGAGTTATATCTTCAATTATAGAAACACATGGGATATCACACCTTTTGTTCACACTTGTTGTGGAAATGTCGTCAAGATTTAGTCCATTCTCACATGTTTCATTTCACCCTGAACTCCAGAAGAAAAGCAGCATACTTCATCATATAATAACAGCATTTTACTGGATGGCTTGCCACTCCTTTGCTCTAGAGCCAGTATCTCTGTTTCTGGGATATATCTTTGTTAAGGAGTGCTACAAACTGTTTCACTAGATGACTAGGATATATCCATACCTATTACAGCAACTCCTGCACATTCTTATTCCTCATTTGATGTTCGCATCTCCAGGACTCTCCATCACGGCCCTGTTTCACTGCTCTCTGCCCAGCATTCTCACTCAGTGAGCTCCCGCTTTCTGCCTCCAAATATTCTTGTCTGCTACTCCCCAGAGTCTCTCTGGTCTCCTCCTTCATGGCCCATTGTTGCCATACATGCTGTTCCCCTCTGGGCCGTTGTGCTATTCCCAATTCAGCCACCAATTTGCACACTAGAATACATGTAGTAGGTGTAGCAGACCATAGGATGTCTGCCACTGCTACACATCTTTTGCAGGAGGATTGAGAAGGGAAAAGCAGCAAAGACACCTCTGAGTACTAACTTCCGCTGGAAGTAAGAAAAACATACCAAGGAAGTATGTGAAATACATAAGGCTTATGGAGTATTTTGTGAACATGTGACAACCCACTAGGACATATGTGAAGTCTGCAGTGCTGGGTACTTCTTCCATGCCTGGTTCCAAGAATCACTGATGCAGCTGTTTTTTTTTTTTTTGCCGTGGCAGTCTCAGTAACAATGACAACTTAAAATTGAACAACTTTGACATGTTGGTTTCTGAATTATGCTTGGTTGGAGTAGAGGTCAGCTGTCTTTTCTGAGCCATAGTGTATTTTGATCAAGACACATTCAATATCATTACTTGATTCATACATAATTGATGCGGCTGCTACACCATTTTGCCTTTGATCTTTTCAGAATGAAACAGAATTCAACACATGCAGTGTCTTGAGATATGTAACCAAATAAAACTGAGGTATCAGCAGAATACACACTGACACAAAGGCAGGGATTGACAGCTTCACGGGTTTCACAGAGAAAACACTTATTGTACTTCAGAAGTTTGAAATCATCAGTTGAAATGTCCTCAAATTAAAACTGGTTTTACTCATAGTTGAGAAAATTAGAGAATTCTTCTTGATAGAGTATCAACAGACATTTTTTTCTTTAAAATCTTCTCATCTTCTCTACCAAATACAAATTTGGCTCCTACCCTTATTCTAGCTCAGAAATACTAATAACCTTTCTCTCTCTTCAAGTCAGTCCTCTTTTTTTTTTTTTTATGAAAGTAAAAATCACAGCCTCTCTCTCTCACATCAGTCCTCAGAAACTAAAAGTCATGCTGAGACCTAAAAGGTCTGCTGACCCCTAAAAGGGTCTAAACCAGAGTTCTTAACCTGCCTCTCTTTCTTGACTTTCTGTGGGCAACATCTCCATCCTGCTGGTCACTTATAACCTAAGCACCGTCATGTATCTCTTTATGCTGAAATGATGTCTCTATTCAGCACATGACTTTTGCATATACATGCCAGCACCACACATCTATCTCCTCACTCTTTAACAGGAAATGTTGCCTGAATCTCTGATCAGCTCATGGTGTCAACCAACATTGTCCTTCCAATCAACACCAATTACACTTAAAAAGATTTTTATACATCTTCTTAAATACCAGCAGATCTATCTCTTTCTAATTCCTTCATTACACTGCCTTTTGCTACAAAATATACAAGGGAAAAGTAAAAAAAAAGGCAATAATTAGGCTTCTGCTACATTATGATTATGGCTTATTCTGGTGATCAATCTGATCTGTCTCCAGTTTTTGGACTACAACCTCACATGTACACATAGGAACAGAATATATAGGTCTTAATTATAAAGTATGTGATCATATCTTGGAATGAAGTAATATTCTACAAAGATCATGGGGGATGGTGGGACAAGAGTCATCAAAACTAGTCTGTTGATTGTGAACTTCTCACATGAAGCTGTAAATTAAGGGGCCAACAACTGCTGGACCTAGAGATGGGTAATACGAAACAGAAGCTTGAAGGTGGAATATGATGCTCAGTATATGATATCAGTGATATACTGCATGTGGTTTCAGAACTGATTTTTAAATACTCAGTTTTAACTATTACAACAAGCAAAAATACTGTTTGTGTGTCACAAGCAGAGTGTATACCTGACTACAAGACCATACTAGTAAGTGAAAAGAAGAAAAAACATTTCTAAGTGCAGAAATTCTCAAGGGCAGCACAGATTTTTCTTTAGATAAAAGCTGAGTATAGGTTTTATAGGTTAAGTGCTAGAATGCTCTGAGAAAAACTAGAGTTGTTATAAATATTGACAAAGTAGCTGAAAGACATGAAGAAGAAAGAGGTCAGTTCTACATGGTCATTTACTGCTACCCAAAGGGTACTGTAAGTATCTGTAAATCTGTATCTACCAAGGTTTGTACAGCTTTTCTCCCCAAACCATGTATTATTTATTGTAGTTGAAAGAAACCACAACATATTGGTGATAAATGCAACGAAGGATCTATTATCTAAAACTATCTTGCATTTCTTTGCTTATCACTCACCAGACAGACACCTTTTTGTTAATAAAGTGAATTAGAAATGGGAGCTTATTACATTATCACTATTAGTCTTACTGGTTAACTGCTTTAATTTTACAAATAAATTATTTCATCTCAGTAGAAACAGTGAATCAATTTTTTGCTGTCATTAGCACTAATTAATAATTAATCATGATTATTAAAAATTGTTAGTGCAGAATTTTTCTTATCTGCACTTATTTAAATGCAAAATTCATTTTGCAGAGAGGTTGGCATAAGACTGAGACAGCTGCAAGGCCATGGAAAATAAACTGAAGAAAAAGCTCAAGCTGAGAAGTAGATAGGATTTCTTATTAGTCTCAGTAATCAGTCTATCTGCCCAGGGTGAAATTTAGCTGCTTTTTTACTTTTATAGATTAAAACTGTGATATTAAAGTTTAGTCCACAAATATGATGACTCAGTTGCTGCTTCCTCCTGCAGTCTTGATATTTAGTTCATTTTCTATTTAAAGATTAAATTCATTTTCAATTCTACATTGACAAAAATGTGTTGAGATCTGTCTCTCATAATTTACTGGAAGCTAGTAAAAAAACCCCACAGGAATAAAGTCAAAGATGATAGTGCTGTGACTATGAAACAGCAACTGACTCAATCGCTTTTAAAATAATACTGAGCCCAGATGAAAGAAAACCAACTCATGAGGAATGTTTCAGCAGTTATATGGACAGTTCAAGGAAAGGAAAACTCTCCCAGCAGATTATGGGAGTGTGAACCCTGCATCACAGATGATGTCATGGGAGAAAAAAAGCACTTAAAAGTTTCTAGGATGTCATGTTCCAGCACAGAAGACTCTGTAATGGGGGTAAAGTTGTAAGTCAAGGCTGTCAGCAGACTCTGTTTAGGGTATGTCATGATATAGGCAAAGATAAATGCAGTGTGAGTTACTTCTTGGCACTATGGGGAGTTTAATATAATTGAAAACAACTTCAGGTTTACTTTAATTTATACTGGGATCTCGAAAACTCTTGTATAAGCCTACGATGAGGAAATGTGGTTGAAGTAGAATTAATGATGGAATTAATGAAGGTGTTAAGGGGTCTCTAACAAAGTGCCTGTGTAAACTGCCCATGGTGGCACCCCAATTAAAGCCACATGATTGTCAGTGTGGCTGTCCAGCCCTTACCTCAACCCAGCACAGCTACATGTATCTGGATTGGAGTAGTAACAACCCCATGCCATAGTTTTGGTTCAGATGACACATGATAAATTTGGATTATAGATTTTGCATATCAGAAATGGATATAGATTAACATTAGTCATTAGCTTCTTTCTCAACCTGGATCTGCATGTTTAGTTTTGATTAATCTTTGTTAACTGAGGTACCTTACCCTGCTGTCAGTGCACTGAATAGCCACATCTTTTTCCAGGTCACATTTTAGGAGTGAGAGAATGTCAATTCTTTTTTGAAGTGAAACATTTTTACCAAACATGTTTTTTAGAAGTGCCAGTGTCCCATTTTAATACTCTGCATTATCTCAAGCATTAATGGGCAGAACTATTCCTTGTAACGCACTCCTAACACATACACACATGCACACATACTCACATAAGTATATATACTCATATGTTTACAGTATGAGTAGTGTAGATTAACATCTATGTAGATTAACATCTGATTAATGTAGATGTAGATTTATGTAGATTAACATCTGAGACAGTGTTACATTGGGCTGAATGACAGGGAGAATTAAACCACTGGCCTACAACTGAAAAAATATGTTTTCACTGTTAAAAAGCACACTCCTTGGCTGTAGGCCAATGCTTTGGCTGAACACAGGACCCCACCAAACAACCTGTCTTTGTACGTAACACAGCATTCTGGCATTTTTCCGGTTCTAGGAAGCAGTGATGTGAGCTGAGTTGCATCACATGAACTGGTTGCATCATCCCATTTTCATGGCTACATTAAGCATATCATCATATGATAATCAGATTTCATCTCTGTCATATGGTTCAGCTTCACATATTACATTTCTAGCAACTTCAGTCATTAAAACAATGTGGGAAGCTGTCTTAATTGTGAATGGGTGATTTTCCTTTACAGTGATGTGGTACCTTATCAATATTTCCACTGCCAGATTAGTAGAAGACACATGGAGTCACAATGACTATGTTTAGAGAAACCTGTCAAATACTGTTGCATTTCACAGCAGAAACTTTGCAAATCCCATCAGCAAGCTATATAGATCAGCAAGGTTTGGAGGTGTTGGTTACTGCCCTAAGTTCTGCCACAGAGCAAAAGCATTGCAGTATCATGAGGGGGAATTATCTCCAAACATGGCAATCAGTCCAAACACAGTTCTACTTTGAGGCTTCTCTGGTGCATGATGGCATACAAACTCAAAGTGGAATGTATCTTTTGACTGGCACATTCCTGCATATTTTCAATAAACTTCTATGTAGCTAGTACTACTGATACAGAAATTGTCCTACGGGTATACTTGAAATTGGTGAGTGGATACAAAAAAATGAAGTTGGCAGGAATGTCTGCACTGACAGAGACACTCATGCATGTATGCAACACAAAACAGGACCATGAGGCGAGCTGTATTAGGAAACTGTATTGCCTGTCTGTCACACCAAACTGCTGAGCAACGTGTCTTCACTCTCATCTCACTGATGGGCACATTGCTAAGTACTCTAGCACAGATTTTGGAACAATGATTTTCCCTGGGCAGTTGCACACTATGATATTTTAGGAAGTAAGAAAAGTAAGGCATTACAAATAATGTCATGAAATGGAACATCATTTACTCTATGACTTATTAATATGCAGAAGTATGCTTAGTCTTTTGAAACTTTGCCATGAAAATTATAACAAAAGAGAATTGGTGAAATACAAAACCAAGAATACTCACTTTCATCTTCACGGGTTAGTTTTTTGAACTACAGATACTATATTTAGGTAGCCAAATCACTGCTTAGCAGCAGACACAGAATAGCAAAGGTCTTTTCAGCTGAAGGTGACTATTTTTTTCAGTGCTTTCCCTGTGAGTCTGTCATTATCCTGTAAAAAAACAAATAGCATTATCTGAAAATTCCACCCAGTCCTGACCCTGTTCAGGCTCCTGCAGGGACAAGAAACAAAGGTACACAAGCAATTTCATTTTCGGTTTGATTCTGGCAGAAAATAGTTTTGCATATTGAAACATGTAAATAAAATCTTGATTCATCTGAGAATAATTATTAAGAATATATTATTTTTATAACACATAACTAGAGAAATCTCTAGATGCTTGCTGGTGATTTGCTTAAATTTTGTATGCCATAAAACCTATGCTTTTTACTGAATTCTGAGAGAGGATTGTTAAGTCACTAACACGTTGGATGCAGTCTCACAAACAAAAGTTCGTTTTTCTACAGCACACACACAAATGACAGTTATGGAAAGTAATTAAGTCCAAACTCAGATGCCTAATTAATTCTGTCTACGTTCCGGCATTTAGGCAAGTAAACCAAGAATTTCCAGGTAGAATTAACTTCAGCTATAAATGGCATCACTTTGGTATGACTTTCTTAATCTGAACATATAGTGATAAATAAATGGTTTTGATTACATATGTGTAACATATGTCCCTTGGTCCTCCTGATTGATAAAGAGTAACTTATAAAGAGTAACTTATAAAAACTCAGCAGTCTTGTATACAAAAATGATACACTCCTGGTAAAGCGTTCTCTATGAGGAGTATGTACATTACTGCAGTCTGCTACATACCTTCTCAGAGAAACACATATACTAATTAATACATTGATTTAACTGAGGGTGTTGGTACTAGGACATAACTTTCCAAGAAAAATAAATTGGAAAATAAACAGTGCAAAGAATTAATGGAAATGTAAGTAAAAATTAAACTATCTCTAGTATGAATTGACTGTGTTTATTGGCAGTTTGAGGAAAGGTATTTATTTATTTTATCTTCTTCACCTTTAGCAGATTGCTCCCCTTGGGGCCTAAACTCTAAGTAAACCGCTATGCAGCAGATTTGTCTGAGCAACCAGATCAGCTAAAATTTAGCAATATTTGGCTATAGTGATATTTTTATCAAATCTCATTTGGAGATCTCAAACTCTAGATGGTTCATCGTATATTTCTGTCTGCAAAATCCTCTGCATTAGATACTATGGGAGTATTTCATCCATAGAATTACTGTTTTTCATATTAATGAGTTATAAATGAGAGCTTAATTACTACTAATTGCTTGAAAATCCACTGTCGGTGATTATAATCACTAACGATTAGATTGTTAAACATTCATCTTTGTCTATCTTTAGCAAACTTAATGAGAAATTATGGATCAGATCCTCAGTTTCTGACTCTACTGCTAAGTACCAGTGGCAGAGAACCTCTGCTGGCTGTGACCAGTGCCAGGTCACCACTGGTGTTACCCCCGGCACTGGCACCGGGGCTGAGTGGGAGACGGCAAAAGATGTGAAGGGAATACATTGTACTCCTGCAATCCACAGCCCACAGAATGGTCTCCAGGGGCTGTTTCTCCTGATGTAACTCAGATTCCTTTGATCCAGATCTTCTATTACTAACTCTAATGACCCTTGATCTTCCTTGTTTCAATATCAGGCGAACGAGGTGAGATGATTCACTGAAGGCACCTAATAACTTCTTGCAGTTACAGGGCAAAGTGGGCTTGCACAGAGATTTATCTACCTCTGTATGACTTCAGCTGACATTAAAGAATAATTGTTAGGCTTCTAGTGAGCATTTAAAATGTGTTCAAACTGCTTCATTATGCACCTGACCACCTTTTTGCAGCTGGTGCATAGAGCTACTTTCCTCAGAACAGCCTGCAGCAGAGTAGGTGTACTTCAGACAGACCAAAGTTATCTGGTCCAAAACACTTTTGCCCTTCAAATGTTCTTTTAGTATGTATTTAGTTATGCATTTTTAAAATAACACACTTGCAAAACAATACCAATTGGAATGGCATGTTTCCATCGGGATAAACACTACGAAGTTAGCTTTTTTTAGTGTATTTTACTGAAGTTTGTGTTCCTCTGTATTGCAGTATTGTATTTATAATAATTATTTACTCTGTTACAACATTGTCCTTCAGATTAAGCATCTCTTCACCCCTTTGGTGTCTATTCTTCAACAAGGCTCAAATCCCCTTATTTAGGATGTGTCAGATAGCCATTAGCAGATAAAGTTGAAACCACTTTAGAAATCATTGCAGATATCTTTTCTCTTTCATTATTTAAGGTTGGTTCCTTTACCACAGTACGCACAGTTCCTTACCAGTGTGCACAATGAACCACTTGAGATCTCTTCATTCACTTTGAAGAAAAATCACTCAGTTTATATTTTAAATAATCTCTACCTGGGAATTTAAGTTAAATACATGACTTGTGTAGAGGTAGGTGATGACACTATCCTTTCCACTGGCTCAGCTGAAAGAGCTGTATCATCCAACAAGGCAGGAAATGTGGTTGCAGTAATTTCTTAAACCACCTCAATGATACTTTCAAGAGAATATCTTTCCAGAGCAATAATTCCTCATCTTCCTGCTCTTTGTCAGAGCCATTTTCTCCACCTCTGTCAGCTTGAATTGACTTTTTTGAATAGGAAGAGACTGCTAAGTAATAATCCAGATGCAGTCTCAATAGCATCCTGCACAATGGCATCTCTGGTAAAATGTATCTATCTTGGAAAGACTGGGAGAAATAAAAACTGAAATACTGCATATATTCTGTGTACATAATTATCCCTCTGTAGTTCTACACACATACAAAACCTACATAGAATATGCATGTGTTCTATAAGCAGTTTTATGTATATATGTAGATATAGAACTACATGTATAAATTAAATAATCTAATCCTGTAATTCACTTAAGCACATGTTTGTAAATTTAAGGAATAAGAAATCCCAGTGATTTGAATGAAATGAGTGTATATTCTATACTTAAGATTGTTGTTGAACTGGAACTATGGATAAGAAAACTTAAACGAAAATTAATCATTACTTGAACTGAAAATCAGATTGACAAAAAAAAAAAAGTATTAACATAAAATATCTGACCATAAACACAATGAGAAAGGATTCTCTCCTGCTCCGTTATATGCAAGTTTTGAACCTCCGCTTACTGTGTTCTTTCTCATTTTGAATATATTTGATATGTAAGGAACTCAGAATAAGATAAAGACGTGACAGCTTAGTATAAATTATGAAATCATTTAAAGCTGTGCAGAAATGCATATTCCAGTACCATTGATGAAAACTGTGGTCAATGAAAGATGTAAACCAAAACCAAATTATTATGCTATATATAACCAGCTAGATACTTAGGCATAAATCCTATCTCTAGCAACAGCTATTTAAGAGTTTTGACCTCTTGAATGAAAAAAAAATGACACTTACTAAATTTAAGCAGTTTTACTGGGAAGTAGGGACTTCCTGTAGGAATATATGAACGCTGATAGGCTTGAGAAACTAGACAGAACTGTTCATCAGTCTTCTGTAATAGTTTTTCCTTGGCAGGTTTAAGAGTCCAGGATTTTGTATTACTTACTTCAGGTCAGTCCTGCAAAAACATAGCACTATAGTCCCACCATTTCAATCAATACAGATATTCTTAATAATTTTAAATTAATAAAGCTATAAAGATTTTTAAATTTTAAAAATTTATTATAATTATGGTGCCACCTTGGATTAATACATAGAATTATTACTGGGTATTTTGTTTGAATTCTAGATTAGAAGCTAAATGAGACAGTATGGTGGTCCCACCCAGTTGATAAACAGGCTTTTGGAAGCAAGGCTGCAACTACTGAAGCAGCTATTTTTTGGTTTGGTTTAATTTCAGCTGCACCGAGTTCCCTGGGCTAGCTCTCTTCATAACCACTCAAATCCTAGGACCAGAAAATGAGTGGAAGTGGGGGTAGAACAGGGAGAGTAAGACACTCCTCTTTGAGGCAATATGGATTTATGTTGTGCTGAAGCAACCCTGGGAGGGACTGCAGCCTGACCCATCAATGCTCCTGCAGAATCACTAAAGTGAAAACTACTTGTTTTAAGACTGATTTCTCATTTTAGGACTCTTGCTCAAGGCAAAGCTAAATTTCAGATTTGCTCAGTAGTAATCCATAGAAGATGCAAATTATGAACATCACTAAGAACTGCTTCCAAAGTATTTAATTTCAGCTCTCACAAAGGCTATACAAATATGGACTTCCTGAGACTCCTTGCAGTTATTATATTTGTTTGGGTTTTTTTTTTCTTTTTTTTTTTTTTTTTTTTTTTCTGAAACTTGGCCTATCTGTATGCAGAAGAATCAGTCCCAACAAATTCCATGATTTCAAGAGCTAGAAAAAAATATTTCACTCTGTTAGGAAGTATATGCCTTGATACCATGCTTTAAAATATACCTATTATTCCAAATTAATATTTTTTAACAAGAAGTGGACTAAATTAATAACAGTACAGCTTTTGCCCACATATATGCAAAACCAGTAACATAAAAATTAATTTCATATTTTATTATGCTTTGGCAAAACTGTGATAAATAACAGGCCACCTAAAAAACCAAGACTGTACACAAATAGGTATATATAACCATAAATCAGAATCAGTTGCATCTTTCTCTGCTTCTCTTTTCTGAATTCCATTCAGGATGGTTTGGGTCCATTAATTTACAATACGTATCTATAGACCTGAAATTCTGCTCAGGCCAAGCTATGCTGATTGTGCGTGCACACGTATATATACACAAAAGACTAACAGTTAAAAAGGAATCATGCTTGATCCACACAAGCTTTACTTATTTAACATTTCACCCAGCTCAGGCTACGGAGGGAGAGTATCACTTTAGTTCTCATAAACCAGCATGCAGTTGTCATATTTATCCCTCTAATACAACATGCAATGTTTATGCACAATATAACTTTAACTGCAATTTGAACGCATTTTTGTGCATTTTTAGAGTGCCATCTGCAAAGCTTGGCTGAAGCTGAAACTCCACAGCCATGTCTTTAAGCTGTGTTCTATATTAAGCTTCCTAAGTCATGCGCACAATTTCAAGATGATTTTCTTCGAGCCTCTATTTGTAACATTTATTTTCCAGGTGTGAAGACAGGATGGATCTAACACCTCCAGACCCCTCATTGTGGATGGAGTGATGCATTTCACTCATAAGAGAGAAGTAGCAACATTTATTGATATAAAACAGTGATTTAACAAAGTTTGATAGTAAACGCAACAGTGGTTTAAAAAGATTTGATTGCAAGGTTCACTTGATATTTACTGTGTAGACAACAGGGGCAAACACAACTGTCAGAAGAACCCTCCTGTTGACTCACAAGGTTCAGAATGAACCTCCTTGCTTTCTAAACTCCCTCTTAGGAGTCTAGGTGCGGCTGGATTCAGTCCTAGTCCCAGACTTGGTCAACAGTTTATGTCTAACGGATTGTATGTGCGCACTTAATCACTCAGCTAAGATTTCAAAGGATGCTTATGCCCATTTCACTTACTATCTGACATGATAAGGATTCTCTCAACTTCGAGGAGTAACCTTGAGAGGCATCCCTACTCAAGGGGAGATCCTGGCATGCAGCCTGCTGCCGTGCCGATCTGTGAGCCCTGGCCTAGAGTAAGACGATTGTCTCACACAAATACGACTACACCAGCTGTCTTTCAGTTGGTGCATGCTCAACTAGTCCTCAGCTGTTGAGCAAGCTTTATGACCCTTATCTATTGTGTTGTTAGGTGTCTCCCCAGAACCCAACATAAACCAGATGCAGACATCACAACCACCACTGGTGGCTACTGCTTTAGGCTGAAGAGGGGTGGAGGGGCGCACCGCCACACCCCTCCTGTGACTGATGCCGTTGCCCTCTCAAGGATACACTGAGGCTGACCCTCAGCTCTGCACAACCAGCTACCAGAGACACCACACACTCATCTGCGCGCCTGTAAAGGAGGTGGCTGGAGTTAAACTAACGAATACCGCAACTGCATCCACAGCTTCCTTGACTCTACGCCCCAGGCCTAGGCCTGATCCAAACACAAGCACCGCTCCCCTCACACCCCGGAGACACCAGGTTCCCCACGTTAACCCCGACACCCCCCTCTCCCTCACAAGCAGATTCTAATACATGGCTCCAAAGACACCCATGCCCAGGGACATGCGCTATACACGGCTCTCCCTCTGGGATAAAACACTGCCTCACGACCGGAAAAACGGAGCTCCCACCCTCCCCAGCGGGGCCAGCGGCACCGCCTCCACAACCCCCCGCCTTTTCCCGCGCCGCCAGAGCCCACAGACGTCGTTACGGCGCATGCGTGCGGGCTCCGCACCTGCGCACTGGCCGGGAAAGGCAAGGGGCGCTGTGCGCATGCGTAAAAGGCGGCCGCGGGAGCCGGTACGTAGACGGTATGGGAGTGGATGTGGGAAAGCGGGGTGAGCTGTCGGGCGGAGCGGAGCGAAGCGGTGGGGGGAGAGGAGAGGAGAGGAGCGAGGCGGGGAGAGGAGAGGAGAGGAGAGGAGCGAGGCGGGGAGAGGAGAGGAGAGGAGCGAGGCGGGGAGAGGAGAGGAGAGGAGCGAGGCGAAGCGAAGCGAAGCGGCAGACCCGCTCCTGTTGCATTCCGGTTGGGATTCGGTGCCGGGCGCGGCGTGGCGTTCCGTCCCGCCCGGCCCGGCCCCGTCAGCACTGCCCGCGGGCTGGGGCTCGCCCACGGCCTCACAGACGCGTGGCTGAAAGAGCCCTTAGTCCCAGCCTCGTGGGGCGGAGCCGCGCTGTGGAGACCGGCGGTGGTCATTCCCCTCAGCCAGGGCCCGCCCGTGCCGGCCGTGGCCCTGCGGGGCGAGCGGGCTTGAGGGGCAGCAGAACCCTGCGGGTCTTTTCAGTTCTGGCAGTTTTCGTACGGCAGTGTAGGAAGACACGCCAAATGTCGGTATTTTAGGGCCGGTGAGCTGAGAGAGGTCCTCCTGAATCGCCAGATCCAGCCATGAAATCTGAGCTTGTGCTCACATGGACTGAGCTGGAAGGTGTGTGATTTTTGTTCTCGGTCTGGCTGCAGTCACACATACAACCTCCGTACAGCCTTCCCCTGTCACGAGCGTCTTGAATTCAAGCATTGGCTAATGCTAGTCCTTGTGTTAACATTGCCATTTAATCTAAATTAATTGCTTTGTGAGCATGTTTCTCTAAACTGTCTCATGAACTCTAGGATGGGATCCCATTGAAGACTGTAGAGTCAGTAGAGATGCAGGTTTTCATCCCGTGGTTTAAATGTGTCTAGTATAAATTGACATGTGCTGGGGTGTTCGAGAAGCAAACAGAGCTTGCAGACACTGTGATCAACAGGCGATTTGTGTTTTCCTGGTGTGGTGTTGGGCACCAGGGTGGAGAAGCTGAAGTACCTTATGGCTTTAGTTACATTTCGCACACTTAATAAAGTCCTGTTTTCACGTGGTCATTGCAGCAAAAAAGCTGTCCCTTTTCTTAACTCCACACAGACTTTTCAGCCTTTTCTAAAACTCTTGCCCTCCTTGTCTTCTGTTTTGGAGGCTACTATCTACATTTTTTGTCCTTTTCATTCTTGATATTTGTTTCTAGCTCATTTTTAGAGAGCAACATTAATGAAGCTATTCAATTTTTATATCTTCATTTCATTTTGAATCGATACCTGAATAGATAGAGTAGACAGGTAGTCAGACCTGTTCAAAGCTGATCTGATAAAATGGGCCAGGGGTATTGGTATGGTTGTCTGTATGGAAAGTAATTTGTCTGATGCATATCATTATACCTTTTTTTTGACAGCTGCATTACTTTGATTTCTCATGCTTACTATGTTACTGACTTATTTTTCAGATTACTTCAGGATTACGGTGTATTGATACCTAACTGTAGTTCTTGTTAGGTGTGATATGATTAGTTACAAATACGTGTAATTTGAAGTGTTGAATTTCATTATACTAGCATTACTTCTGTTATTTGGATTATCCTTTTTTTTTCTTAATTCCACTTGTTTTTCTTTTGATGATTTGACAATCCTAGTTTTTACTTCAGAAAACACTGAATGTTAACTGTGAAAATTAAAGAGAAAAATCTTTCCTCAAATGTATTTATGGTAATACTTAGTAGGGATTGGTCCCAAAATGAACTTGACTAAATATTTCATTAAATATGCTTGTATTTATGAACCTCTTTGTAGCCCAATAGCTCCCCTGTCAGTGCAACCCAGTATTGCTTTTTTGCTTCAGGACAGTTTGTTTTCTGTTTCCCATGCTACTTCTGATCTCCTTCTGCTAACCTCATCTTTTCTCATGTGTCATTGTACTTGTACTTATGCCCAGCATAACAGATTTGGCTGTAAATATTTATGTTTAAATCTGTTTGGAATGCTTTGTTTATTATATTTGTCTTGCTAATTTACAGATGTTTCTATCTGCAGATGACATAATTTGACTGCGCTACCTAAATTTCCAAGCTTTCTTTTTGGGTGTCAAGTTATGTTACATTTGAAGAAGTTATGTACATTTGAAGTCAGCATCTAGCTCATGAGGTTACTTCAGTTCTCTCTGCATGTTGTCCTTATCACTACAGATAAATCTACTGTCTTTCCAGCAGTTCTAGAAGCTGCAAAGTAGTATCTTTGACTGGGATGTTTGCTCATGTTCTGTCGCTAAAATCCAGCCTTCCCTGTGTTTGGACAATCAAGACCCTTCATCTTCCTTGACTAGTCCTTGTCTAAAAGGTAGACTGTAATTAATACAGCTTTATCTAACTGGATTGGGCTTCTACTATTTTTAAGGAGTATTTCTGGTCTTTAACATCAGCTGGATTTTCTTCATATGCCTCTGCTGCTTTTAAGCTAGGGTAAGATTTCTTGTTAACATGTGAAGAGGCATTATTTTGTCATCCTCATCTTTCCTTACCTCTTCTCTGTTACTTGTAACTCCTAGTTTATTAGCTGTCCGGAGAGGTGATGATCTGTGAGTAATCTACTTCCCTCATTTTATTCTCTTGCTATTTTAAAATGTATATAAAGCCAGAACTAAATATTTCTCCAGTTAACTAAACTATGAGAATTCTCTGTTTTATTGATTTGCTCATACCCTGTAGGCCTTTCCCTTTTTATTTATTTTTTTTTGGATTCTGTATGGTGTGAAAATGTCTGTATAATACCTTACATGGTAAAGTTTGATTTTGATGAAGTCTCTTAAGTCTATCATAATTACACCATTATTCTGAGCTAGAACATCTGTTTAGATTTTATGTCAATTCCTGTTCATTTTCCTCCTTTATGTATATGTCAGCAAATTATAATTAAAACATTTTGTTTTCCAGATCACTACTTGTCTCTGCACCTCAGGTGGGACATGCATGTTTAGGTGACTTTCTACAGGAATATCAAAATGCCTAATCTTGAACATCCAGCATACCCAGCAGCTACCCTGCTTCAACTGGAAAGCTTGGTGCCTTGTCGAGAATCCCAAGTGTCCATGTTGCTGTCAATATTTGGAGAGGTAGTGCTTTTTATATTGCATGTTTGAATAGAACAAAGATGTTCTGCTGTCTCAAAAGAGAGTAGAAATTTAAGGACATTTTTGTGATGATATTATGAACATACTTTGGTTGTCTCTTGGTTTGTTTTTTTTTTTTTTTTTTTGTTACCCATCTTTAACATTAGTGTTCTAGTACATTTGAAGGTTGGAAGGTGTTTTGCAGCTGGAAGGACCCAAACAGACTTACAGCCATTTGTGCCTTGCTGTCTCTGAGACCTGCTTTATCCATGACTGTTTCATCTTTGCCAGTTCGCACCAGGAATTTAGTCTGTCTTCTTCCCTGGTCTAAAGTTCAGGAGTATTCTTTTTTTTCCAGTGGCAGTGTAGGAATTCTGTTTGGCTTTGACATGTTAATCTAATATCTGCATGCCTGAATTCTAAGTATGTGAAATTGGTCTGATTCTTAGTATTCTGTTGCTGGCCATGAAATTTGGAAATCACTGGCTTGTTAATTGATTCTGTTACTGCTTTGTAAAGCTGTGGTAAAAAGTAATGGAGGTTTTTATCTGCAGACTTAAAAGCAATTGATACATCCATTTACATTCAGTTAACAAAAAGGAAATTAGTACCTGTTTCTGGTTCTGCCTTTAATTATAGATAATAATTACATCAAATTACAGCATTTAAGTTTTATGTATTTATTACAAGCATAGTGGCAACAAGTCTTCTTAAAAAAATAGATACCTAAATTCTTGTTAAATATGCAGGTTGGAGTATCTGCATATCTTGCAAAGAAGTGCCTTCAACTTGGATTATTTGATTATCATTGTTTTTCATAAAAACTGTTTATCAAATTTATTTTTGTATTAAGTCCGTGATTCTTAGAAATGAGAAAAACAAAAATAAATAGCTGTTCAGAATGAAATAAAAAGTTAATTATTTTCATTGCATCTTAAAAAAAAACTTATGAAATATACAGCATTAGTACCATTAAATAAATAGAGAAATTATATCAAATATTGCCTTGTGAGAGAAGAGTGAACTCCTTTACTGTCTCCTCCACCAAACCATTTACTTCTTTTCTGTTTGATGCTAATGAAAAGAAAAGCAGTTTGTAGTGTTTACAGAGTATAGGACAATGTAAAGCATGCAATTGTGCATACCAAGAGTTTGTTTCAGTTAACTAGCTAATTTGAATTAAGAGCCCACTGCTTTTCTTTCTTGGTTGTGTGTTTTTGTTCTTTGTTTGGCTTTGGTTGTGGTTTTTTTTTTGTTTTGTTTTTTTTTTTTTTGTTTTGTGGTTTGGTTTTCTTTTGGTTAGTTTTGTTAGTTTTACCTTTGAAAAATATATCCTCGTGCATCCATCAGCAATTTCGCTCGTAGCTTTATGTGATGTGTGATTTTTGGGTTTTATCTTCCCAGCATTTCAGTGAAGATGAAACATAAATTTTGATCACATTGATTCCATAATAATTGGCGTATTTTATATTTAATGCCTTAGTTTAAAAGATAACTTTTCTTTTGGAAGGAGAATTCATTGATAAATCTTTTATCTGTTGAATGAAAAAGAAGAGGGATTGAAACAGAAACAACTTTTTTTTTTCCCTAGCATCAGCAGTTTAGTTTTCCATCCATCTTTATCTATGGACATACATCTAGTGGAAAGACCTATGTGATGCAAACTCTTCTAAACACCTTACAGGTAAGAATGTTCACAATGGATATCTAATTAAGAATTATTTGTAACAGATGGTCCCTCAAACTCACTTCTTTATCAAAATGGTTTGTTTCCTCAGCCATTTCTGCCTTCTTGATTCTTCTCCTCCTTTGCATTCCTGTTCTTAGAAAGCTGTAGGAGTGAGAAGTAGGTCAAGGAGGACTGATAAGACAGATGTTGAAATATGTGAAGTGGAAACTACTAATTCATTGTACAGTTTTGAATTTGGAGCCTTGCATTCCTGGGAAGCTGGGACTACAAACTCTCTTCCCCGTAACTGATAAGGAAAAAAACTACTTTAATGCTCTCCATTGAGAGATGAGTTATATCCTTGATGATTAACCCTGGAGTTGCTCTATGTTACTAACTTGAAGTAGGAACTTTGTCAGGAATGGATTTATTTCAATTGCAGGGACTGCAGGCAGAGAAACCTATTCTTTAAACATTGTGTACTAATCTGAGCTATATAGTAGTGGGTCATTGTGGCTGAATGCATGTTTCTTACAAAAATAGTTGACTTGAAGAGTGATGTAGAGAGGTATGGCCTTAAGTCCATTGCAGTCTCTCATTGGTCAGTGCTGGCAGAAGACTTTCAAGTAGTAGGTTTTTGGCACTTTCGTGGCCCTTCTTTTTCTGACAGCAAAAGTGTATATTCATGCTAGCTTTATTCCTTGTTTTAATTTTTCCCAAAGCAGGTTTTAAAGTCCTCCTAAGTTGAAGGTTGTCATCACAGAAATTTCCATTTAAAACTGTTAGGGCCTATATTTTTGTCAGTCATGTGCTTCAGGGATCTAAATCCAATGACAGGTACCTACTTCATGCCTAAACTATAAATTTCCACTTGAGTGTTCTCATAGCCCTGATACTTTAGGCATGTCCAGAGTATACTTCTCATGTACCTGCAGGACTAGGTTTTATGCAAAACACGGTGACCTTGTCCTTTTCATTACAAATTTTACGGAGGGAGAAAGGTAGAAGACAGTGGTCACAATCTGCTTTCATGCAGTAGCCTTTTGTGCAATGCTTCTAACACTGTGCTACCCACTTGTAACATTCCAAAGATCTAGCCAGACCCTGGAAAGGAATATGATTTCAGCAGCAACTGTTTCTACAGAACTTCCTGTTGCCAAGTATAGGTGTCTCCTACTTAAAAGTGGTGTTGTGAATCACATCTGAGGCACCCAGCTTTCCTTCTGCTATGGAGGTGTAGCACTTTGAATAGGTGCATTTGGAGATGTAGCCCCTGTCTTTTAATACTGTTCAAAATCATAAGAATGCCTTTCATTACATGCTGTTTAAGTGGATTGCCAGCATATACTCATGCTTTCCCACATCTGCTGAATCATATGCCGTATAGTATTTTAAATAGAAAGACTGGAATTAAGTGCTTAGATTTTTTTTTTTTGTTGTTATATACACACACATTCCCGTATCAGAAGTTTAATTTTGCAAGTAATGCATATGTATCCCAATGACTAATGTTTTCCAGAGGTTTTATTGTTCAGTGTAAAAAAGAGCATGTGCCTTACCAGAGAGTGTGGAGGTATGCAAATAGTCTATTTCTTAAAGTAGAGTTGCTAGAAAATTACCTTTTTTCTGTATGAAGGTTTGAATACTATTTTGTAGTCTATAGTGTCCTCTATTTATAGACAAATGACCATAACTTTTCCATATTACTAAATTGGTACTTACAGGTACATTTTATGGATTGCCATAAAATATATCTAATACTCTGCTTTTTCCAAATGCTTTTTGCTCTGAAAAGATCTGGTTTTCTCAAAACGTTCTGCACAAGCAGGCTGATTACACGTCTGATATAGAAGCTTACACTTTATCATTTGTATGCAGTGAATGCCAAAAACATTCAGAGTAATTTTGGGAATGTGCTCCTTTCTTTGTGATACAAGTTCATGTCATCCAGACACTGTAATTTGCAATGGACTATTTTATGATACTGTAATGTGTTACAATTGTCTAGCTTTTGTTTGATCTAAATGCTTTTTAGTTTTCTTTTGTGTATTGCTCACAGTTTTTAAACATAGTTGTAAGATACACTGTATATTTCATATAACGATTCATCAGATCTCTCTTCACTTTGTGGTATATAATATCTTGACTAGGTACATAAGTAATAATACTTTTTTGGCAAGGTTTTTTGGTTTCTGCTCTATATTCTGTTGGCAGGGTGTGGTTTCTTTCATTGTCTCATCTGGAAGGGAAAACTGATTTTGGAATATTTACACTGAAAAAGCCAGAGTTGTATCTTTTTTTCATCCTCTTCAGCTTCCTCATGTGTTTGTGAACTGTTTGGAATTCTTTACTTCACGACTTCTTTTAGAAGAAATTCTCAGTCAGATGCGAAGCTGGTGTTCTGAGACAGAACAGACTTCTCATGTGCCTTGTGATACTTTCAATGACTTTGTACGTCTGTTTAAACAAGCTGTTGCGAGTCATGAGCTTCGAGATCAAACATTGTACATTGTAAGTAATTTCAGTGTTCCAATTTCATTTTGGTTAAGAGAATGTGAGTAATTGTTACCAATAATTTGTATATGAAATATGTGAGTTATAGGTCGGTTTTCACAAAATTTCCCTGTGGATCTAATTCAGAATCTGTTGGTACTGCTTAGATTCTTTCTCTTGGTTTATTGCCTTTAGATGAGGTTCTGTATTTTTTGTGGTTCTAAAACTTTTTATACACAACAACTATGTGGCATAACTAATAATGGACATCAGTGATACTGCATAGTTAAGTTAGGTATGTAATAATAGTACAAAATCTTTAAATATAGAGAGCCTTTATTTGATTTATAATTAGTCATGCTTACCTGTTTCATTGTGAAGATAGCCTCACAAATGAGAATGCAAAGGTGGGCAGCAGGGCAAAAGTCAATTATGGAGCACACAAATGACAAGAATGGGTTGGCTAGAACAAGTTCAAGTTAGAAGTTGTATTAAGCAACTGAAATGCATAATTTCCTCTGTAAAAGTGCTGTTGAGATATTGCATCTTCAACTCAGAGACAAGAACAGTAGCTTCAAAATTAAGATGAAAAAAAAGACAAAAGTGAAAAATTTGATTATATACTCAAGTGGAATAAACAAGCAGACCAAAGGAAAAAGAATCTGAATTTAGATCACAGGAATGATTGAATCAATGTAGTACTACCATACTAGATTTTTACTGGTGTTTTTTTTTCTCTTGTGATAATCAACTACATAAAGGAGTCAAAATTTGCAGACATTTGTAACAGCATTTATTGTGCCAAGATGAACATAGTAACAAAGGACATAGACTCCTCAGAGCTACTTTTTTTTTTTTCTAGCTCTCACTTGGTTGAACAAAATCTATTATCTTAAAAATAGGAATGCCGTAGTGTTAGTGATATGTGACTATATATATGAATTGTGGACCAGCAAAAGATGTGGACTGAAATTTCAGCCCAGCAGTAAGAATGAAGGGTTTTTTAAAAGAGGTCAAACTGATTATTTAAGAAAATATAAAAGTGGTTCAAGAGTGAAAGTTTAATGACCCTGGGTAATCAGTCTGCATGCTTCTCACGGCAACCAACAGGCATACTGCGTTTGTTTTTTGCAATCAGACAAGAAGTTAATGATTTGACTGAACATTCTTCTTTCTGTTTCACAGGCTATAGTTAAATAAGTTTTATATCCACTTAAAAATAATTACCCACTAAGTTATAAATATCTTCATATTATGTCTGGTGGAAACAGTACTATCTCATAGTTTCTTACAGTTCATGAGGTTAATAAATTTGACATACTTCTTAAAAATTGAATGAAGAAAAAAATGTACCAGTACTTGCAATAGATAAGTAGTTTTACATAGATAATTAATTTTAATTTACTGTCACAAAAGTGGTATTGGCATCCTTCAACAATTCAATAAGAACAAAATTTAGAACTAAAATAACCCCTGGGGAATTTCACAAAATGCTTTATATAGTAAAATTTTACTTTCAGGTTAATATTTTAATTAAGCTGTTGTATATCAGTAAAGAATGCTTCATGTGGTATATGAAAATTAAGATCACTCAGAAAATTAGAAAGTTCTAGAACAATGGTTACAGAAAGGAAACCATTAAATACCTAGCAAGATTCAATTGTATCATGTAAATAGTTGCTGAATCAAAAGAATTAAGTATTAAATTAGTATTTGAGTTCTGTTCTGCATGGAAACAGGCAGAAATGGGGGAAATCGTGTATATTAACCTGTGTCATCTGGATTTATTGTAGAATGGTTTAAATTGAGACTGATGGAAGACCAACATGCTGATAACATAAACTGTTAATGCTAATTTATTCAATTTAATTTCAGTAGTAAATAATGTAATATTTCAGCCCAATTAACTGAGAGAAAATGAAGATAAATGTTTACTTTCAAGCAAAGGATTCTAAATGTTTCTCTTAACCCAAGCGTGGGTGCTGAATGCTTGTGATTACTTATGAAAAATGAATTCATTTACTCTAGCTACCTGAAAAATCGGAACTGATGTAACTTGTAGTCATTCATATGTTTACAATATTTAGCACTTTATAGAAGTAACAAGCTACTGTTTTTAATATAAGTCAGCAGACAGTTCTAAAATACATAGTTTTTAAAAAAAGCTGAAGGGTGACAAATCTATGTTAAAACTAAAGAGTGAGGCCTGGATTTATAGGCCTGTGGGTAGGCTGTTTCTGTGAACCACTTGACATGTTCCACAAGCCAGGGTCACAGTATATTTTATCTGCTGTAAATAGACTCTAGTTTGTTTCTCACTTAACTCGTGTTTATTTAGACCTACTTAGGCCAAGACTTTAAAGATTTGTGTTTGGTAGCTTCATGTCACGGGGTCCAAAAAGTAGTATTTTATCAATAAAAATATGTAGCCTCTAGTAATGTCAGTAATGGAAAGCAGTCTTGATCCCTGAAGTCATTTACTATATGAACCAAATGCAGGTGTCAATATAAAATCATATGTTGTATTGTAGCTTTAAATAAATTCCCAAGAAGTGAGAGCTATTATTGCAGAGATACTGCTCTTTCAGGTTTTTTTCCTGTATGGTGTGGTTTTGAAATACTGTTTTCATAAAATGTTTTTTGGTTGTCCACATAAAATTCTTTTTCATATTGTGGGCAACAGAAGTGATAGATATCTTAATGTTTTGGTGTGGTGGTAAAGTGAAAAAGGATAGCAAAATACAATTTTCTAGGGACCTATAGTTTCTCTTTCAACAGCAGTAATTCAAAAGAAGTAATGAAGTTCAGAATTTAGATTACATTATATGTAATAAATGAAACACAAAAGAAAGACATTTCTATTATCTTTCTTCATTTCTGTCAAGATTTTAAGTGTAGTGGGAATATAAATTTTTTTGCCAAAGGGTAGCCATGCAAGTTTTCATGCTCCAATTTTTTTTCTCTAGGCTCCAAAATGTTAGTTGTGTAGATAAAGTGCTTCCTGTTTAATCTGTACATATGGTGCATACTTGTTGGTGCTATGCCAGGTTTTCATATAATACAATAAATCCTGTGAATTTCTAGGGTGCAAACTACAGCAAGAAAAATTTCAAAATTCAGTTGTGTGAATTCCAGATAACTAACTTTTTGAAAGTATCAGCTCTTATTTCTGAAAAATAATTTCATAGTGGGAAAAGATAGCTCTCCTACAGTAAGCATGTTGATATAGTGTTGCAGTGCTACACATAATCTTTTAATATAAGAAGAATTTTGGACAAAAACTGAGCTTTTAGTGGTTGATAAGGCTTTGTCAATGATTTTCTTGACTGGTATACTTGTGTTTTAATTCTCACTGCCACGAGGCATGAGAATGTTGCTTCTCTGGGGATTGTATGTTTTTTTTTTTTAGGTGGTGGAGCTGCTTGGTCCTGGAAACACACCTGAAGTGTCTCTCTGATGTTGCTTGTTTAAGGGATCTTGATACTTAAGTGGTTTTTGCTGTCTAAAAGCCATTGGTGAAATGAGTTTCCAGCAGCTAAGAATTAATTTTAAGTCCATGTCAGAATGGAAACTGACAGTGTCTATATTATAACATCATTGTTTTGTTAAAAGGTACTGGATAGAGCAGAGCAGCTGAGGGAAATGGAAGCAAACATCCTGCCAGCATTTCTTAGGCTTCAAGAGTTGGTGAGTGGAAAAAAAAAATTAATGAATGTTTCGTGCATAGTGAAAGTAACTGAATGTGCTATCTGTCCATCTAGGCTGAGATCAAGATAAGTGATTCTTTAGATGAGAAAAGTTGCAAAATTAATCCAGCACCCTCCCCCCTGAAATTAACTGTCAGTGATCAAAACTAGAAACCAAACCAGAATTTAAACATTGACAGGTTTTCCTTGTGCTCATAATTTTTTTTTAAAAAATTCTGTTTAATAATATCTTGGTTTACAATATCTGATCTGTTGTAGATTCTTTTGAGACTGGTGCCAGATACATAGCTGTCTTTTCTAGATTATTTTTGTTTTAAAGAAGAATGTGCAATTCTTCTACTCTTCATTTAAAGTTCTGTAATAATTGCAGAAAACAAATCTCAGGCAGCCTATAAGGAGAGCTTCAACGTAGCTCCTATTGGCTTGATGCAAATAAATAAATAAACCCCCTTTTAGAGTTTGTCAGATGTTTGTGTGGGAATCCAAAGTCTGCTTCTGAGTCAGCTGCTGATTCAGAGAGTTCAATCACATTGAGTGAAATCAGCATCGGAAGTGTGAATTTGCAACTCTGGAAATGTTTGTCTTCCTCAAGTTTCTCCCATGTGAAACTTCACAACATTGCATGGTGGCTGGCTTGAGGATGGTCAGTAGAGCGCCAGCTGCTTCATTGTGGCTGGAGCTGCTCAGCTCAGCAGCTGTGAATGGACTTTGTGAAAGCAGAGTGTTTTTACACTTTTACTGAAATGGTGCCACAGTCTGTTTCTGGACTAAACCACTGTATCTTTCCCGCTATAACTGCTGAAGTATTGAAGTTTATGCCTTGGAATAAGGACAAATGGTGCATCCTTTGAAAAGAACTGAAGACAAAAGCAGAAGATGGTGGTACTTTGAAATGTCTGAACATCTAAATAGCTGAAATTGCACTTGTTATCTCAAGACTTTTGTGTAATACTCTTAATGTTCTGGTGACACTGATTTCTCTATTTACTGAGTGAAGACTGATTCACAGCTGTGTTCTTAATCCTGGCAGCTGGCTCATTTTCTGGCTCTTTTTGTTGGTTCTGCCCATGTTCTGGATTTTGCTGCCCCTGAAGCAGAAACAGCCTGTCGACAGAAAAGGAGGAAAATTTAAGCCTATGATTGCTGTTCAGGGACCAAAAAACGATAGGCTAAGACTTAAATATGCTAGAGCAACACCTTCAAATTCAAACATAACCTCCAAATCAGTTTGTGAGCTTTCTTGAATGCTGAAATTCCACTTGTTTAAATTCTGGATTCTGTACTGAGGCTTTGTAAAACTTGTGCAGCTGATGTTGCAGAGGAGTGTTGTAGGAGCAAACCTACTGCATTGCCTCCTTTCCTGGAGTGAAAGGACACAAGAAACTTCATTAGTGGTGAAAGATTTCATGGGACTGGGGTATTGTTGATGAATAATGGGTCACAGGATGTTTGATTTCTGTGAGGAATACCGTGGGAAGTATTTAAGTTTTTCATATAGGAAGGTCTGTCAGAACTGCAAATACCTTAGTACTTTTCTCATCTAAAATAATAGGAAATCTGGGAAAAGAGCAGAATGGAAAGAAATCTACAGAAAGATGCTCTCCCGTTAAAGGAGAAACAAGTTATATAAAAACAGAGAAGGAAGCAATAGTGAAGAGTATGGGTGGGTGCCACTTTGGAAAGAAGTGTGAAGAGTAAAGAAATGAAGTTTCTCCCTGAATTTCAGGGAAGGGGAATAGCATTTAAACTTTTTTTCAGGTCATTCACAGCTTGTATTAAGCACTGTCAATCCAATCACCATACTTCCTTGTTTATTTTCTTAAGGTGCCACAATAGTTTCAAAATGTTTTTCTTGAACCCTATTTAAAAGCATCTTTTGTTATGCAGAACTTTTAGTATGGTTGCAAAAACCTTACACAAAGGGAGAATGACTTGTCATCTTCACAGATAGTTAGCTTCATATTAAAAACTTGATATATTGAAGGGTGACCAAGAGAAGGAATAGTTTTTTAATATGAAGTGTTTTGTTATCTATTGACCAAAAGATCAATCTCAAGGCAAATGTATTGTCAATAAAAACTTGGTTAAAAAGAATATGTTACTGCATATAGCCATTGTTGATAACTAGAAGAACAGTAGATTACACAGTTAATATTACGTTTTTGTTTTTAAAGACTGGCTTACCTTTAAAATAAATTACTAGATTCCTTTTTTTTTACTTTTTAACTCTTCCTGTTTGTTCTGAAAGTGTGGGTTTAATTAATAAAGTAAAATGCTGTCTTAATTCTTAGAAGTAAGGGACGGAATCTACTTGGTATTGTCTAGTACCAGGGCTCTATCATCCTACGAAGCTTACATGTCAGTGATATGTCAAGGAATGCAGAGAAATCTCATGTTACTATGAAAATCTACAAATGTATGTGCTTCTTGATTAGGCCAGCTGAAGCTTTATTAGTTTTCTAGCAATTAGTATTAAACTGTAAATTTGATGATCTTCGTTGAACAGAAGAGTGACCAATAATTTTTCTCATTGATATTGTAACATGCAGTATTATAATTTTCTTTCTCTGTCTATCTGTAACTTTTTTTTTCTTTTTTTTTCCTCTTCCCTGTGCAGACTGACAGGAATGTGACGGTTATCCTGCTCAGTGAAATAGTATGGGAATTGTTCCGTCCAAATACTGGATGCTTTGAGCCATTCATCTTGTATTTTCCTGATTACAGCATAGGTAAACTAATTCTTTAATCTGCTTTTCGGGGACTGAATAATACTTATTCAAATAGCATCCAAATGTTTTTTTCTGTGGTTATCAGTATGCCTTTTACAGAATCCGGAATATGTAATAGCTACTGGAATGTAAAAGTATATATTCACACAACTTCTGAAAGACTTGTATCTTCACTTGCCAAAACATCTAGAAGTAACATTTTGGTTCCATTTTATTTGCTGGTTCTTTTAATAAGTGTAGATTTTGTTTTTTTTTAGCAATGATTATAGTTTGTTTTTCCACTTAACTTGTAAATTGTGGACAGTTTATTAAGTTAGCTTTAAATAAGCAAAATTTATTTTTGTTTAACAGGACACCTGCAAAAAATCTTGTCACAGAATCATCCCCCAGAATATTCTGCAGATTTCTATGCTGCATATATCAATATTCTGCTTGGTGTCTTCTACATGGTCTGTAGGGACCTGAAAGAACTTCAGCATCTGGTGAGATGAGCTTTTTTAGAGTTGTTTTGTTTTGGGGTGGTTTTTGCCAAATGAATTCTGAAAGTCTAGGTTTATTGTTGAATATGGACAAAGAGAAAATCATAGAGTAGTTGGGTTGGAAGAAATCTTTAGAGGTCGTCTAATCCAACACCCCTGCACTGAGCAGGGACATTTTCAACTAGTTCGGCTTGCTCAGAGCCTCCTCCAACTTAGCCTTGAATATTTCCAGGGATGGGGCATTGACTACCTCTCTGGGCAACCTGTGCCAGTGTTTCACCACCCTCATCATAAAAAATGTCTTCCTTATATCTAGTCTAAATCTACCCTCTTAGGAATGTGTTAGCTCAAAATGCAGTTTTTTTCCTTAACAAATGTTGCAGTTGTTTGGGTGTCTGTAAAGGGTTTCCATTGTTACGTAGTTTTCTGGTCAGAGGCAACAAAAGCTGCACTAATGAGGAGCCTGTCTGGATGTGGTTCACCCAGCCTAGAACTTCCACTGGTATGTTTGAGCTCAAGAGGCTGGTTGATATTTAGAGAGTGGCTGAGAAGACCAGGCTACCTATTTTCACCTTTGGGATAAGGAGATAAATGTGATGAAACCTTTTATGCCTAACTGATAAGTACAGCAGAAGCAGTTGCTGCAACTGCAGCAGTTTTTGCAGGACTATTCCATTACAGGCTCAGGTAATGATTTTTTTTGTTTGTTTGCAATTCAGACAGAGGAAGTGATAGTTATGATTTTACTCTTTCAAGCAATGATAGGCCTCACTGTGCTTATTTTCTCTTCAAGTTCTTTTTACATGTGGTTACATGACTTTGTTCTTATCGCTACCTTCTTGCTTGCATGGATCTTCTGTTGTATTTGTTTCCTGGATTATGCAGTAGAATGCCAGACAGCTGCTTTCAACATTCGAAGGGATAACTTCAGTTACATGGTCTCAGCATGTCCAACCTCAAGCTCTGTTGTTTCCCATGTTTATTAAATGTATCTTGCCTCCCAGCATTCTTTATACTTCAGCTTTATGGGAAATTTAACTTAAAATCTGAAACATTTTCCTGTATTATTTACGAGTGTAAAGTTTTCACTTTATTTGCATCCTACATGGATTTTAAGGTGACTAAGCTGCTACAAGCCAGATCTGTTGTACAGTTTTACAGAAACATAGCATATTAATTTGACTGAATGACTTAGAGAAGTTAGGATTGACATAAATGTTTTCGTTGTCTTTCTTTTGGAATTAAGAATAGCATAGTAAGTCAAAGTTCCTGCAACATAGTCATGCCTGAAGGAACAAACATACATTGAAGATAATTAGAAAAAAGGACTTCTAATCATATATCAATTGAAGAATGCAATGGCAAGCAAACTAACAGAAGAAAAATAAAAATTACTTGCCAGTAACCTTTACATAAGAAGACCTGAATAGCAATAGCAGTTATTAAGTAATCAGATTATTATTTAAATAAGTATACTGTGTACAAGGAAATTGTGCAAATTTGAAGTCATCTGTGGTTATGTCCAGTGAACAAATCAGTGCTGGTAAGATGATCTGAATGTCCTGCCTTCATTTCCATCAGGAAAATGTAGCTAAACTTCAGCTGAGCTTACATGTTAACTATAGAGGTTTTATATTTAAATGAGACTGTGTCTCCGTCAGATTTCAGCAAATAGAAACTAGGGTCACAGTTCTTCTAGACATGTACTTGACTGGCTCTGCTTATCAGAATAATTTAATTAGCTGTAGATGCACTGTTTGTGTGTGTGTGAAATAACAACATTATGAAAGGATTTATGTAATGAGACCCTATATTATTTTTGTGCTTGACAAGTCTTCTGTGGAAGGTAATGACAGACACATGCAGATTTTCGTAGGCTTCTGGACAACTGCATAGGGTCTAATAGAGACTCTAAATGTGTATGTTATTATGCATGATTATTACTAATACATTATGGAATTATACTGGATTTATATGTGAAAGTTACTGCATTGAGTTCTTGTATACTATCACAGAGGAGGTGCAATATGACAAGAGCAGAATGAAACATGAGTGTTATTTTACAAAATTCTGTATATTATTGATTTAATAATTTTAGAAAAAAAATCTACATTACAGCCTTGACAATAATCTCTCAATCTTACCTTAGGCAAAGGGAGTTTGTTTGAATATGGAATGTGTTAGCAGGGTTTTGGTTTTTTTTTATTAAATAATTTCTGCTTGCGTGTTTGTAAGTATCTGTGGCCTACTTTTGAACATGCTGGACTCCTCCTGGAATGGAAAGTTTTATCTGAAAATGGTGTGAAAAAGTTAATGAAAATGCTTTTCTTGCATTTATAATGTTTAATTACTATGTGATTTAAACAAAAACGCAACTGCTGAGTGTAGTAAACAGATTTTGCTGAGATCAAAACAAAGTAACCTGTGCTAGGTTACTTCTGTTTGTATTTTAATCTATAGAAATGTTGTGACATTTTACAGTGTGCTTGGAAGCAAAGGGCGTAATTATTAACTGAAAAATAATTAGTTGGTTTTGCAAAGTAATGAATTATGCTGCTTGTTATGTTCTGTAGTTAGATCAAATATATAGTACCTCTTTAATACGTTGTACTTACTTTTTGTAGGCAGCACTCAATTTTTCTAAATACTGTGAACCTGTGGTCAGAGGAGAAGGTAAGCTTCTGTCCTTAATTTGAACAGGTGTATGAGAGTACAGGTGCCCTCCTGTGGGTTTTGTGGAGGCCTTTGCTTTGATCCTCACAGTGTTGCGACCATTTCTCTGGTCACAACAGCATCGCTTATTCCAGTTGCACCCAGTAGGCAGCATTTGCAGCAGAAGCAGTAGATGACATTTGTGAGTGTTTTATGGAAATATCTTGGAAACTTTCTTCCCCCCTATAAATCTTTCTACTTCCTCAACCACCAGGACTTCTGCGAGGTAATGGGATAAGTCTTTTCTCTGTCAAGGCTAAGAGGAGAAAATAAGAGCAGAAGTTCTGCCAAACTGTCCCACACTATCTCAGAATAACCGCAGAGAAACAGCCTTGTGTGGTGGCGTGTGCTTGCAAATGGACGATGATGGTGCATCATCTTAATATACAGCATTTCAGAGTCAGGGTGTTAGACTTACTGTGTCATGCCTGTGACTGTTCAGGTGTCAGAGGAAAGTGTTTGTGTTGCGTGAGTTAAATTTTTAACAGAGTTGATTCTGACTTGGTGCAGCAAATGAACGTGACACCCGCAAACTCTGGAAAAATATTGAACCTCATTTGAAGAATGCAATGCAGACTGTTTATCTCCGGGAAATATCCAGGTAATCTGGGAGGTGAGGGTTTGTTTACTTTGCTCATGGTGCTGATTTTAACAAGCTTCCTCTCTATATATTTACTCTCTCAATTATGTTTCATGGCTAGTGTTCCTTTTTCACTAGATGTAATCTTTTTTCCTTAACATGCATTTCTTTCTTGTATAATGTTAGAAATAGGATATGGTAGGAGGAAATTTTTAAACAAAATGGTATTTGTAGCATATAAAATCTTTAAGTAAAGCAGTGGCAGCAGGTTGTGTTGGTCATGCAGATAGATCCATTTTCTGTCATGTATGAAACTTCCAAGCATGGGAATCCATCACCAGAATATACAGGCACAGTTTAAAACATGCTTGTAAAGTTGACTTGGCGCAGGTCTTTGCGGTACCAAGAGTGCATGCAAGCCTCAAAAATCTTACGAGATGTTACAGATTTTGAACATCTGCATTCCTTAGTTTTGCTTAGTAGAGCTAGGTTTGTAGGTTTACTGTGCTTTCTGAGCCCTTTTCTCCTTGTCCAAGGGCAACATTTTCCTTATATGGAATTACCATTTTTGACTTCATCAAAAGCTGGTGTCCTGCTAATGGTCTGAGTTTATCTGGTATGATTGTAGATTCGTTATTTCTTAAATTGACAGACTGCTAGAAAAAAGATGGTGGTTTTAATTTTTAATGGTAATAATTGGCTCAGATTTAATATCTTCTCTATCTTTAAGTTGAGTGATTATGATGTTATACTATGTAAAGAAAGATAATTCAGTAGTGTTTTCTTTATCTTGCTACAAACAATAATTTCTTTCCTTTGAATGTCATTGAGGCCACAGAGTATTCTGCTAACTGAACCTGGGTATGTAGTAGAAGTCTTTGCTAAATGTTTTGGAAAAGTGATTGTTCCTTCAAAAAGAGAATTGATTTTACCCTGTATGAGCTAGACTTTGTTGTACAATGAGACATTATTTTATTTGCCTCAAATATGTATTTATACTCAGTATTGATCTTCATTACACAGTCTACTTGGGATCTTCCTGACTTTATATTGTGTAATTGTCTACTCTAATTAGGGTGTAATTTAAGATATCATAATGTAAAATAGCTTCTGAATTGTTTCCAAATAACTAGATTTCTCTCTTTACAGTTTTCTTTGATCATAAATTTGAGCTTTGCTTGTTTTTTTATTCTAAAATTTAGCTTTCTGCATAATAATTCTAGGATTTACCTCTGTGTACCAGTAAACGCTTAAGGAATTAAAATGACTATAACAGTTTTTCTGACCACAGAACTATAATTACTCTGGGCTGTTCTTCAAGTTGTAAGTTACAGCAATAGAACTTTGTTATTGGCTGTTGTGCTACCTGACCTGAGATGAAAATGAAACTTTTTTTTCCTACCTCTAAAATAGACATTGGATAAAAACTTTGATAATTCGGTTCATGATTCATTATAATTTAAGTATTACATTGGCTCTCATTGAACTATTTTCATAAGTTTTATGGCTTATGGCAGATAAACTGTTCATTTCCTTTAAAAAACAAAATAAAAAAGCACTGGTGCTTCAACAAACCTGGGTTTTATCCCCTGTGATATACAAAATGAGCTAAAGTCATGGCATTTCTAATAATGTTGTTCCTTAAGGGAAGTTTTAAAGTGAAATTTCTTGCTATTGTTTAGGAAGACACCAAACTACTTGCAGACATTTTTGTTCACTGACAAAATTGTTCCATCTTGATGTCCTCAAAGTTTTTCAATAAAGAATTAATATTGATTTGTTTTTCATGTAGACTTCAAAATTACATTCTGAAGTAACTATAGTATTGTTCTCACTAGCATGAACAGTTATTAAGCAGATTTTAAAAAAAAATCAAAACTATCTCTTTTTACTTTTTATCCAACTCTGCATTGTTCTTGAAACTTAGAATGCTATTGATATTTGCTTACTGGTGGTAGTTGGATGGAAAAAAATTGATATTTTACATTTAGCTTGTACTCACTTTTTTACTTTTGTACCTTCATATAACATTACTTTCTGCAGTTTTTTCAAATATGCATAGCCTGCATGTTATTGAAACTTACGTGCAAACTAGTAAGACTTGGTATTTTTCATTTTCCTCTTACTAACTATCCTAGCCAGTGGCATGAAATTCAAATATGCCAAGGAGGTAGTTTTCTCTAAAAGACTAACAAAGACTTTGTCTTTATATATTTGCATTGTCTGTCTTTTAGCTCACAATGGGAGCGCTTACAGCATGAGGATGGAGAACCTGGGCAGTTGAAAGGTATTGGATACTGTAACTCTGTGGGAGCTTGTAATATGAAATGTGTACTTTTCAGTTTGACTTGGTCCTTGTTATCTGAGAACATGTGAATGAAACGGTATAGATGAGGCTACCTATTAGCATTCAGTTATAGGGTAATCATGTTTTTTAAGAAAGTGTTCTGCAAAGGACTTAGTATTTTTTTCCCCTAGCATGTATCCTATGAGTAATCTTTCCTAATGTCCTTTGTGGGTAAAAGCAGATTTCTTTAAATCACTATTTCTTATGTAAGAAGGAATGATGAATGGGCCGACCCCTGATGGTCAAATGTCTGTGTGCCAGCTGGCAGAATTGTCTGAGTGTAGAGAAGGGTGTATTACACCTTGTGTATTGCACAGGATTAGCACATTCCTAAACAAAACAGCTGTCCTGTGTCCTAATTTATTGGCAAAGAGAAATGTCAGAATCCCAAGAATTCTTTCTGTTCTTTCCTTGGAGGAGTACAGCTTTGATTTTATACTTTAGACAGGGTTGAAAGTCAAATGGCAACGTACCTGTCAGTCTTCATTTCCGATTTAGGAAGGAATACTAAAACATTTTCGTAATGATGTCAGTCAGTCATGATCTTTTGACCAGTTTGTAGTTTGGGAACATTTTTTCTATATTATGCATCATTACATATAATTTCTTCTTGAGATAGCTGGTAAAATGGCCACTTATTTTAAAAGTGTCTTAAAATAATTGGAATCATCAGAGTGTTTCCTATATTTGCTTTCTGATCTGTAATTTTTTGACAATTTGTTGTGCCCAGATGATCATGAAATACTTTTGCATCAGACAACCCCAAAAAGGGAGACTTTATTTAAAATGCCTTTTCTAAGATTTTTATGTACAGGCAGTAGGAAAAATTGTCTTGTTGGTAAACAGCATTTGATAATATGCTTAAAAAGCAATTATAATAAATTTTACTGTGGCTGCAAATAAACAAATAGTTCAGTGCATGATGCAGTATTGGCAGATCAGAATAATGGAGTAGAAACAGATATTTCTGTATTAAACTAAACTGTTTATATGTAAGAGTTTATTTGGTGTTGCATATTGGTGTTGCATTTTGTAGTTAACATCCAATACAAAACAGTCTCATGATTCTAAATTAAACTAAAACTGCTATCCTTTTGTGCCTACATGAGAGGAAATGATGATGAGAGGCTTCTGTTCACACTGGATGTTTAACTTCTAAAATGTGATTAATTCTTTGATCTTTATTTGTTGATGTTTGTGGATTAAAGCATAGGCGCATGGGTACTTCACTAACCTATAAACCACTGACTGGAAACCTTTAAGCAAAGATGGCACAAGAGAGACCCTTTAGTGGTTTTTATATTTAGACAATTGATGAAATAAGGTGGTTTGATCATCCTATTCATATGCATAAACTGTTGAAAAGAAGCAACTATGGTGATGAGTGGGAGAATGTAAAGGTAAAAAATAAAAAGTAAAAGTAAAAAGAGGGAAGGAAAATACTGATCAGACTGTAGTTCTAGTGTGTTTTTTTTGATGTGTGAGACTTTACTCTTAATGAAGTATACATGTATCAGGCTAGATCACTGGATCAAGTTTAACATTTTGAAAACATCTTCTGTAGGAAATAATAGCTAAAAATTGTGAGATGTTGAACTGTTTCTCAGAAATACAGCGTTGGTTCTTTCTCTACTATGCCAGTGCCATTCCTGGCTGAGCTCTCTGGCACAGTCTGGAGCAGCCTGAAGGTTGGGTCTTGGAGAAAAGCTTTGCCATTGTATTTAAATACATGTCTTCATCTTCTCTGTTTGCCAGAAGAATTATCTTAAGTGAAAGTAGCCTGGAATTTTTTAACTTTCTTTTTTAGGGAGATCATACCATAGTGATTTATGCATCTCTGATGCTTCAAATACAGTTTCTGAGATGAGTCCATAACATGTTCAGAATGTTTTGTTTAGCTTTGTGCCATTTTTTGTCCCTTCATTGACTATATGTGTCATAATGGGGTTGAGAAAGTAGCCATTTAATTAGAGAAGTAGAGCAGGAGAAAAATGAAGAGAATGCAAACAAATATAATTTGAAGTTTGTGGATGTTCACAGTGGTTTCAGTGACTCATAACTTTGTTTATTTTATAGGACTTTCTGCACATACACATGTGGAACTTCCTTATTACTCCAAATTTCTTCTAATAGCTGCTTACCTTGCCTCCTACAATCCCGTTAGGACAGATAAGAGGTTCTTTGTTAAGGTAACGAGATGTTTTTTTTTAGTGTTCCTTACTGGATTCCTGTATACTGAATTTCCTAATTTAAAACTCTTCAACCATTCATTTTGAGCTCTGTTGCTGTGTGTGGTTCATTTAGTTTGATCAGAAGTTTTCTGTAGATCACATATTGTGATTGGTAATGATCACTTTGTCATTAATGTCTAATAAACCTAACTTCTTCTTCATGTCAAAATGTATGTGATGTTATAGCACAAGTATTGTTTTTTGGTTTTTTAAGTTGATATAGCTCCATCTTGTAAAGGTTTTAGCCTGTAGTGCCCTTAGGTATAAGACACACTTAAATTTCCAGAGTAAGATATAACCCACAACTGCATTAGCCTTTAATGAGGTAAAATGACATAGTACATTGTTAACTTCCTTATACAGTTTTAAGCTCCTGAAACAGAAACATGCAAACAGTTGCTTTTGCTGAAGACGTGGTTTCATTAGCTGGCACACGTTGTGTTGAAAGGACAGTAACGCGTGTTTTAGGATGAATGTATTCATCCTTGCTACCAAATCAGGGGCTAAACCTCGTATTTTGTAATTTCGTGCCATGTACAGGTTAATTTTTTTTCCCCCCCTTCCTTGTTTTCTTTGGGCTATGTTGTGGTCATGCTGCAAACAAATGCTGTGGTGCCATAGTTTGTAGTCTGTCTGTTTCTTACCCAGGATCTTCATGCTCCCCAAGCCTGCCTCATTGCATTGTTTCTGAGGTCCTAATTTGACAAAATGTAGGCAGGAAGGCAGATATCAAAAGTGATTGCACAGTTATGCTTTCTATGTATTTTACCAACTTCAAGATTTTCTACATTATTACAGTTTGTATTAATATATGCATGTCTATATAAATCTATGGTATTCATGATAGATAGGTGTGAACAATTGAAGAAAACGACAAGACAGATTTGTGAAAATATGCTTGTTTTCTTCTTCCCTCTTGATTAAAAAAAGTAGATACATGTTTAGACAGATTACTGCCGTTCATAGTGATGATATACTAGTAACTTTTTAGTTTAAATATGGGGTTTGTTTTTCTGGTATGATCTTACGTTGAAAACTGTAGGCGTTTCACCCTTCTGTCCAGTCCTTTCCTGAGAAGAGTGGAGGATTACTTGTAGTAAGTGCAGATTGCTTATTAAGAAAACTTGTCAACCTTTATTCTTTTCAGTTAGCCAAAGCAATTTCTTTGTAAGAAATTTATTTGCTGAGGAAGTGTTTTCGCCCAAATTTTTCCATATCAGTCTTGGAACTCAAAAGAAACAGGACAGTTTACAAGAGCCAAGTCAGTAGAGCATGTTATCAAAAAGTGCTGCATCTTTCTTGTTTGTGTTCATTGAACAACCTTCTCAATTTAATTTTTTTTCTTTTTCCTTTTTTACTGTCTCTGAAGTTAGTTTCCACTCTTGCACATGAACCCTATTAAATGTTTTTACAATAAACATGAGCTTCTAAGTTTTGTGAAGCAGAGACCATGAAGGTATTTCAGCCAGTGATATTAAGTATTTTTCCCAAGAACTGGTAAATCAGGAGAAATTGCCATTCCTACTACATGTATCATCTGATAGCACCCGAAGAAGAGCTAACTGCTAAGGCAGATTTCAGAAATAACTGCATCTCAATGCCCAATGAAACCAAGGCTTTTAGGGGGGCTGTGTGTGTGTGTTTTCAAATTGAGTGTTCTCCTGAGTCATGTGGACTGTGAAAATAGAATATCGTTTTATCAGGTTTGTAATGAGATTCAGATTAGATTACAGAAAACTATCTTCTGTAGTGATTTAACTAAGGACTCCTAGACAGCAAAAGGGATGCAAACAAGAACATCTGCACTATTGGTATAGGTGCTGGGCTATACTACAGCTAAAGATAAAGTCACAGTTTGTGGCAGCCTGGAATGCTAACAGCCTGATAAAGCAGTGATGTAGTAATTAACAGTGCTGCTATTAGTTACATGAAAATTCAAGAGCTTTGCAGTACATTGAGAGAAAAATATGAAGTTGGTTTTGAAGATAGTCTTTAAAACAAAAAGACTAGCAATCTATGTGAAGTCATAATTTTAATAGAAAACCAGATTAAAAACTAACGGAAGATTAGCTCTGAATTTCATATGTTTCTTTGTGCTTGCACAGAAGTAGGATACTTGCTCACTTATTTTAAAACACTTTTGATATAACTTCAATACACCATGTGGAGATCCCAGCATAACCTTTCAAATGCATGAATGCAGTTTGTTATGATCCATCACTAGCAGGCTGTGTAACTTCAGGCTTGATCACTTTCCCTTCCAAAAGGTCTTTGTTATCACCACAGTCTTCTTTTCAAAGGCATGATAAAAAGATTACTTTGCTGTTTTTATATGTGATATGTATTAATTGAATGAACTAATTTTTTTTAGTCTGGAAAATTATGCAAAGGAAGCTTAAATCCCTCCCTGTCTAATATTAAGCTCTTCAAAAGTCAATCAAGAAGAGCTACAGTTACTGAGATTGTCTTGACCTGGCTGAGTATGGAGGTCCATAAGTACCAAGTACAAGATTTAAAAAATTATAATGAAAAAAAATTAATTCGAGATAGGTTTTCCCTGATTCACTGAGCATGTTTATAAGGTATACTTATTAATAGGGTATACATTTCAAGACTGTGGAAAAAATCATCAGGTGATATTTTGGGAAATAGCACTTAACTGTGTTTAAAGAACATTATATTTGTACCTCCACTAATTTTACATCATTTACACATCAACCTTCATGTCTCTCTTTGTCTTTAAATTTTTTTTTCACTCATTCATTTGTAACATCTTGTTTACTATACTTCTGTTCTTGTCTTGCAGTCACATTTTCAGTTGAGATTCAAGAACACTTGATTATTTTCTTTGGACAGTCCTTCCTTTCTTAAGACTGCTTTAAAACTGTGCCTTTTTAAATTATGTTCCTTACCCCGCTCTGCCTCCTTTCTGTTTGTCATTTAGCTCCTGCACCTTGAACTGTCTTTGTATTGTATTGTATTAATTCCTGGTTGCCATTCTTCCACCTTGTGTACCATCCAAATTCTAAAATGGAGCAGATAAAAGGTGAGAATTCAGGTGTTTTTTATGTATGGATGCATTTTAAGAATGAAGTGGCCATCATTTAAACTTCTCTGGAATAAATTAAACTTCTGTCTTTTTCATTAGATGATTAAGGATAGGAGAAGGGTGGTGGCATGAAATCATATTAAAAACATACTTTTACTGCTTATGAGTCCCTGACTAGATGAGAAAAAAAAGTACATGTCACTAAAAAATTCTAGTGTTGTTTTTTGGCTTTGCACCACTTCGGACACAATGGAGCAAGAATTAAGGCAAGTGTAATTTTTAAGGCTTCTGGTAAGAAGGACTGCTAGTAACATCAGAGGTAAATACTGGAGGTGTAGTAAAGAAACAGACGCAGACTAGCGTACCACCATATGTAGCATACAGTTCTTTCTTGACTGTTTTGATTCTGTCTTTGCTATAGAAGGAGCATAAAGTAATTTACACATAATACTTGCTCTTGTCTGTTGTTTACAGCATCATGGAAAAATCAGAAAGACCAACTTTATGAAGAAACGTGAAAAGGTGTGTATTTTATCTTTCTAAGCTGCGTTTGGCAACAAATACTTTCTTTCTGCTGTACTGGTGGTTTTGTATTTTGTTTTGCCTCGCTTACTGTAGGAACAACAGAACTGCATAAATAACTATTATTGTTGCATGTCTCGTATGATACAAATTTCTGTATTATACACACATTTTTATTTAATTGAAATTTAATTGTAGCATAAATTTATCTCCTAAAGCCGTATTTTTATGTGTATCAAAATGTGCATAATAAAGCTGTCTAAAGTACATCATACATGGAAGAGCCACATACCAGAATTTCTCTCAAAGATGTGAGGGTAATAGGTGTTTAGTAGTTTTGAAAGTCAAGTCACTACAATTTCCAGAGATGCAGGGAGGTATAAGAGCTTAAGTTTGTGTGTTGTGGCTTGGAAGCTTTGCACTCCTGTCTGTTATTGATCTTATTTCCTGAGGCTATTAGCTAACTTTTTCATGGTTATAAATAGCTAAATATCATTGATTTCGGTGGAGCTATGGCAGCTTTTACTGATAGAGGCTTGGTATGCTAGAAGAAGCAAATATGAATATTTATAACTGTAATGTAAAAAGAGAAATCAAATTTTAACATTTGTAACTTGTTGACTTAAATCTGTAAATGAAAAGCAGTGCAGACAGCACTAAATCTCAGCTGAAACAATCATTATATCTTTTTGTATGCTATAGGCAGTGTAAATAATATGAGAAGAATTTTAGTATGGTACTTAGCCTAATAATCCTTTGCTTCTCATCCTGCGTATAGCCTTTTCCGTAATTTTAGTCCTGCCCCTTCAGGAAGACAGATTCCCTGGCTCTCCAAAGACTTTTTTTCAAGTTCTTTTATTTCTGTAGAGGCACAAGTTTTTGCATGTGAAAGTGTAAGTGAGAATAGTTTTACTTCAACAGTGCAGTGTGTTGCACTGCTACATAGAAATTTATGGAAAATCAAGAGTTCTGAAGTCCCAGTGCTCCGTGTCCTCTACACATAGACCTCGTGTGTTTTGTCCCTGGCATGTGAACTCCTGAGAACTTCCAGAGCATTTACTTTTCAGGATGGCTATATTCTTGAAATAACCTCTACTTCTTAATTAGATTATAAATAATTTTCAGGAAGAGGAATAATTATTGTATCTTAGACCAAAATGGTGTTCTTTCCTTGCATCCTTTGCAGGAGAGGTGTTTTGTTTTATTCATTCTTGGCAGTAGACTTCCAACTTGCATGAGATGGGAACAAGTGGGAAGATGGGAACAGCTAGGAACATAAAAGAAATGGGAAAATAGAGATTTGATGAAGAAATAATGAAGTCATGTTCATCTTAACTGTACTGTAGAGATTGTTTCTCGTGTGTCATTGTTTATGTTAAATGGACATGTATCTGAGTTCACTACTTAGTGTTCCAAAGTGCCTGCATTAATGATAAATTGGTTTTCATTTTATTATTGTTCCTACAGCAAACTAAATGGTACTAAGTAGGTACAAAAGCAGAACAGAAGGAGGTACTAAGGAAAGAACTGTAACTCAAGGGTAACTCAAATGTAATGTAAACAAAATTAATGGTCAAAAAGATGAGTAAGATTTCAAGTTACTTTTTAAATTTAGTTGGATTCATTCTAATTTTGTAGACTTTACATTTACCCTACAACCTAAGCATTGAACTGATATTCTGAAAGCATGATTAGATGTGTGCAGTTAAAGAAGCTTGGTTTGTTGTCCAGCTGTAGCAAGTGACTTGCATAATCAGGAGAATTCTAAGACTGCAGATTTTCTAACTCTTGCAGCTCTTTGTTGTATTAAAAACTAGCATCACTTTGAAGATAATTTGAACTTCATAATCCTAATAAATCAAATGTAGTTAACAGAAATATCTCTTGAGTCAACAATGTTACATTAAACTCCGATTGCATGCAAAAAACCCAGATGTATTTTAGTTATTAATGAATAGGATGGGAAATTTGTAGCATTTCAAGATCACCTTTGGTTCTAGTTACAGAACACTGGTTCTCTGCTTATGTATTGCTTTATAGTTTACAGGTAAGGACCCTTTCACTGTAAGTATTGATGTCAGAAACTGAAACTGCTTGTAGGTCAGAGCACAGTCTGGCTTTCAGAGTTTTTGAGGCCTGATAGTTGTAATAGCAGGGAATGGACTGCAGGTCCTAAGAGAATCTTCCAGACCTGTGTTCCTTTTACTGTACTGTAACCTTTATAAATATTTGCAGAGAGATACAATCACCCAGATGTAAACTTGTATATTTTGGTACTATGATTCTATAGTGAGGAAAAATTAAATATAAAGGATTATATATGTAGTGTTGTAAAGGATCATTTCCTTCAGTTGTTGTTACAGCTTATATCAGTGTACCTTCCCTTAGAGGCTTCTCTAAAGACTGATTTACAGATCAGATTCACCTAACTCCAAGTGGATGCCTGCACCTAAGCTAGTGTCTTTTTATAGACAGTGCAGAGCTAGTCGATGCAGTCATTGAAGTGTAGGATGTGATTCGTCTCATACTAAAGTAGGTTCTACGTTCTGTCAGATGAATTGCACCATAAACTGTATTGATTAGATTTCTACTGGCTATAGTGGGAACTTAGGAAACTATTTTGGCTGTGCATACCCACTTGGCAAGAAACTAACATTAGATGAAATAAATCTTTCTTGAAAGTTTAGGTACAGGCAAGCTAAAAATCTCTTTCTTGGTTCTTAACTCTGTTCAGTCCAGAGGCAGTGGATTTTTTGTTAGAAAAAGTAAATCTTGTGAATGAGGGGGAAAAAATGGCTTTATCATTCTATTAATTACCTTGTTGCTGATAGCAGCATAATTTGTCGGGTTTCTTTGCATGGTTGCCCTGGAACAATGTTTTCCCAGTTTAGTGACAAGTGAGAGATCTTCCTGGTGAAGCTACTTTTTCAGGAGTATGCTTTTTCAGATGTCAGTCTGTCAGAAGATCAGATGTGTTGGTGTTTTTTTTTTTTTTTATTGGAAAAGAGTTTCTAGTATTTCTGCTTCAACTTCAGTCTAGGATTTGTTTTGTATCAGAATTTCTAGCTTACAACTGAAGATGCTTTATTCATATAGCAACCAGGGAGATTCAGAAATGCTTTCTGCTAACAAAAAAAAAAAAAAAAAAGGCGAGAAGTATGGTTCTGTCTTTAAATATGTTCTAAAAAGGTTGAAAATTCAGCCAACTGAGGTTAAGGACTTTCTCCCTTTTGCGCAGGTAATTTAGTTTGGGTTAAGCTTTTAATTCTTTGAAGAATGCTTATGGTTTTCGTTCTTGTTCATGACATTTTGGAATGTGAATACATGGCTCACAGTTGTGGGGTGGTGAAAGACTTAGGCCAGTTAAGCAATGGGAAAATGAAATTCTGACTCTATAGATAAAAAGCACAAGCACAAATAGTGGCAACTGGGGAAAAGTCTTTTTTGAATCATTTGATGAGTGTATTGCCAAGGTGGAAAGATGATAGAGGACACACAGAGTTAATGTGATGTCTGTAGAACTTTTTGAAGAGGTTTTCTGCATGTGGAAGATATCTTTGTTTTTAAGTGAGATGAGGGTTCTCTTGGATTTCTATAAATACTATTCTATGCATTATTCTGCCTTAGCTCCTTGCAGAAGATTTGTAAAACTTATATTCTTTACTATGTTCTGCTTGGAGGAATTTCTGAATCATTCCTGTTCATCCAGGAATTTATTTCTACTAAAGAAGTAAAAATTAAGTGCCGCTTCTAGAAGTTACACTGTATTAGAATTAACTTTTCTGTTTTTTTCTAGAAGAAAACATTTATCTCATATAATTTGAAAATTCAAAACAGTACTCTGTCTAAGCAGAGAGATGATAAGAGCAACTTGTGAAGTAACTGTATACTAAACACAACTTCAGGGATTACTACATGCTAATTGTGTTTGCTAGCTGCTTGGAGTGCACACATTTTAATTACTGTATGTTTGTTGACTTTTTCTGTTGATAATAAATATGCTTCACAGATCTGGCGTGTTTAGAAGCAGAAGGGCAGGGGATTGTACAGTTCATAACTTACTCCATACCTGCATTCTGACTGAGTGTGCTGTGCTAAATTTTTGACTATGTTTCCAATATTTTTCACACTGCTTCCTTTGTTAGTCAAGAGGTAGCTTTGGGGACACCTCCTGGATTTGAAAAGGAACACCTGTATTGGAAATACCTTTCTGTTTTGCTGGAAAAATGAGTGCTTCTGTTTTACTGATGACTAATGCCACAGTGGTGCTGGTGGTATACTTGAGAGGTGTTCTTTCCCAGAAGCATTTTGGAACAAACTTTCTTTTGAAATTCCTCTTTAATCTTGGCTGCTCTGCTAGTAATAATAAATCAGTGTACACTACAAAAAAGGAAACTGGGTGTCAAAGTAGAGCAAATGTAATATAAACTTTAAAGGAAACAAGTATTTCCCTGTCAGAACTTTTGAAAGTCTGGGTCATAAATAAATCTCTTTAGTCTAACAATGCTGCCTGAATTGTAATGCTACCCAGTTCTGCTCTATGAACTGTATTTCTCCTTTTTGTAAAATTGTTTATTTTAAAAATAATTCATGTTGAAAACCCGAGAACTCGTTTTTGTGAATTCAACTGAAATCAATGTTACTACATACAATAACCTGTAATTCCTAAAATGTCCGTTAGTGTCAGCTGAGGTGTGAAGATGATGTGTATGGCACAAAAGAAGGATACGGGACACAATAGCTTTGTAAATGCAAAGTTGAGTAAATATGCTGTGTTCTGAAAACACAGTTTGTCTGTAGTTGGCAAGTAGCTCTTTATACATCAGCTCCTGTCAACAAAGGAGCTGACCTTGGGCTCAGCCAGCTGAACTCTTTGTTTTAGTTAGCTAAACTCATGGGGGGCAGATGCACTCTGGGCCCTTGCACTCAGCGCTTTTTGGGCTATATCTTGAATACTCTGTCAAGTTTTGGCCCCCTCCAGTACCACACATCAGTAAACCAGAACAACTTCAGCAGAGAGGTATCAAAATGGTCAGAGGCTGGAGCACTTGTCATGCAAGGAGAGGCTGAGGTAACTGTGGTTGTTCAGGCTGAAGAAGGTGGGCCTAAAGGCAGCCTGTTCTCTACCCACAAGGAGATAATCAAGACTGTGGTACCGTGATGGATGGTGAGAGAGTGAGAAACAACAAGTATAATCTGAAATGAGATGTTTGTACTGGATAGAAGGAAAACCTTTTTCCTTATGAGGACAGCCAGGCAGTGACACAGGTTTCCCAGAGAGGTGGTGCAGTCTCTGTCCTTGGAGATTTCCAAGACTGGACTGGTAAAGTCCTGAGCAACCTGGCCTAACCTCCTAGCTGACCTTGCTCTGAGCAGAGAGGGTTTGACTAGAGACTTGAGGTCCCTTCCAGTCAGAATTATCATATGATTGAATGTATTTTAAGAAAGTAGAAATATAGTAGTAAAGATGTTTCCTGTGTAAAGCAGTAAGTTGACGTGTTCTCATTTCTAATTTCCTGATAAAAAATGTTTTCTTTGGTTTTGGTATCAGAATGATAACATTTGCACTGTGGTATAAAGGAAGCAAAAGAGAAAATGAAAACTAAAAATTAGCCAAAAATATAAAAACCTCAACAATTTTGTTGGAAAAAAAATGAGCAGTTAATACATTTTATTGCTGTAGAGAGAGTTGATTGAATTTTTTTTTTTTTTAAATTGGTTTTAGAAATTGAAATTTGCAGAAGAGCTAAGGTGGTGAGGACCTCCAGTCTAGTCCAACTGCTCTGCTGAAGCAGGGTCACTAGAGCAGGTTGCTCAGGACAGTGCCCAGTTGGGTTTTGAATATCTCCAAGGATGGAGACTCCACAACCTGCCTTGGGTAATAAGTTGTAGTGTTTAACTAAAAAAGTTTTTTTCCTATGTTTAAATCTAATTTAATGTATTACAGTCGGTGCCCACTGCCAAGTTACTCCACTCATGTTCTAGGCCATAGAGCAGTGTAGTTTATGGCATTTAAAATTATAAACTCTTGCTATGATTTTATACCTCTGTGAGGGGAAGAGAAAAGTCTTTGGCTAAAATGATTCAAAGAAGGAGGGAATGTAGATACTTTAGCAGAATCTTCTCTTTTTATGCTTTTTCAAAATGGAAATGCTAGTAAAATATTTGTCTATGTGCACCTTGAGAATGCCATAAAATGTAGTCTTTCCTCTTTAATGCTTAGATTGGGCAAGGTAATTTAATAGGGCAAGTAAATCTATAAATCTAGTGGCAGGAAATTTGGCATCAGACCCTATGTTACAGCTCAAAAATGTTCCTATTTATTGTGCAGTTTGAACTCCTGCCTTATTAAATGTCTGTATCTTTATCTTGATCAATAAGCATGTATTCAGTGCTTTCCATAATATGTAAGTAGGTTGTATGAGAGACTGCTGTGAACATACCTACCCAGGGACTAAAAAGATGTGAGAATAACATCTTGTAGTACTCCAGGGAGGAGGATCTATTGAATTGAAACATTTTGGTTTTGTTGCAGACCAGCAATCACCTCCTTGGGCCAAAGCCATTTCCCTTGGACAGATTGTTAGCAATACTGTACAGTATTGTGGACAAAAGAGTTGCTCCAACTGCAAATATATTTTCCCAGGTGAGTGTGTATTTTATTTATTTCCCTTTTACTGTCTGAAATTTCTGAAAAGGTTTTGCATTTTTTTTTTTAAAGTCATCATTCTAATTAAATGTCATGAGAAAACAACCACTACAGTAATTTAAGGTGAAGGCTCATATTTATCTGTATTACTAGCCATTAATTCAATACTTCAGCTTTGTAATGATCTGAAACCTTCTAATAGCTACTTTTTTGCTGATCCTGGACTATGATTTGTGTTGATTAGTTCTTTGGCTTCTCATTGAAATCCTTTAGGCTGTTTGCATTTCAGGTTAAGTGTATAAATGTTCACTGTCCTATGGCCAAAATTAATCACCTTGTAACACATGTTCCAAAAATGTAGTGGTGAAGAAGGAGCAGAGGCAAGAATAGGGTATTTGCAGGTGAAAGGTGTGTGCTGTGATACATGTATTTTAGGGATAGTGTTTTTGGTTTCAAACAACTTTAATAGTCTTGCAGAGTAGAGTCAGTATCCCGTTCACTAGATGGCAGCATAACTATAGAGTTGGATGGAATTAAGTAAATCTAGAGTTTTCTCTAGAGTTGTGGGTTTGTCAAGTGCAAATACCTATTCTGTGTAAGTAAAGATAGTTTTCCATTGTCAACTTGATTCTTAAATCTTTCATGTCCACCTTAGAAGATCTCGATTTCTTTCCTGCTTGCCAGCTGTGCTTAACTTTTACTTGTAGAAATACTTTTTACCTTTCCTTTCTCAGGTTTAACTAAGGATTATTTAAATCTGATGTCTGTTCATGTGAAGTTCTAGGAAACATACTGAAGATACCTAAACAATTTTGCTACTGCTTTAGTCATTGCTGTTCAGTGTTCACACAAATGTTTGTAAAAATTAATCTCCCAGCTTTGTAGAATCACCAAACATAAATACACATATTGTAAAATCAGGCAGTAGAGAAAGTAGAGAATTGTAGTACTTTATTTAATCAGTAGTATGTGGATATTTTTTTTAATGGTGGTGGGTACCCGGGTGCTTTGCAGATACAGTATGCAACGTACACCTTCATTCTAAGGTTTTCTCTCAAGCTGCTGTAGTTAAAGGTTACTATATGAGCTGAGACATGAAAAATTACTAGACAACAACCGCAAAAATATGTTATACAAGTGTTTACTTTTCTGTAATTAGATGAATGATTTTTCAGCTTACAGTCTGCACCATTTGAGAGGCCAGTGGATTAGCTTTCAGAGGTCTTCAGGAAGTGGATGAAAAAAACAAAATGTAGACATATTTATGTATCCTGTACTTGTTTCTTGCCTTTCTTTTGTCACCTCATATCACCTCAGGAATTCACTGTGCTTTCAGAATAAACCCTAACACTGTATTTCAAAGCTATGTGAAGTTTCCTATGAGCAAATGCAATATGAAGGGACACCAAAGGTGGTTAAAGCAGTCAGTTTCTGACCAGACTTAGGATGATGGCTGCAGCTTTGCAGCTCCTTATAGCAACTTGGGAGTACAAACAACAAAGGGACCATAGTGTTATCATAGAATCATAGAATGGTTTGAGTTGGAAGGGAGCGTGAAGATCATCTGGTTCCAACCCCCCTGTGGTGGGCAAGGACACCTTCCACTAGCCCAGGTTGCCCAAAGCCCTGTCCAACCTGGCCTTGAAACCCTTCCAGGGAGCAGGCAGCCACAGCTTCTCTGGGCACCCTGTGCCAGTGCTTCACCACCCTCACAGGGAAGAACTTCTTCTTCATATCTAATCTAAATCTACCCTCTTTCAGTTTAAAACCATTATCCCTTGTTCCATCACTACGCTCCCAGATAATGAGTCCCTCCCCACCTTTAGGTACTGGAAGGCTGCTATAAGGTCTCCCTGGAGCCTTCTCTTCTTCAGGCTGAACAGCCCCAACTCTCTCAGCCTGTCCTCATTGGGGAGATGCTCTAGCCCCTGATCATCTTTGTGGCCCTCCTCTGCAGTCACTCAAGCAGGTCCATGTCCTTCTTATGTTGGAGGCCCCAGAGCTGGGCACAGCACTGCAGGTAGGATCTCATGAGAGCAGAGCTGAGGGAGAGAATCCCCTCCTTCGACCTGCTGACCACAGTTCTCTGGTTGCAGCCCAGGACATGGTTGGCTTTCTGAGCTGTGAGTGCACATTGCTGGCTCACAGTCAGTTTTCCATCACCAAGTCCTTCTCCAGAGGGCTGCTCTCAATCCACTCACCGCCCAGCCTGTATTTGTGCTTGGGATTGCTTCAACCCATGTGCAGGACCTTTCCCTTGGCCTTGTTGAAATTAATGAGGTTAGTGCGGGCCCACCTCTCAAGCCTGTCCGGGTCCCTCTGGATGGCATCCCTTCCCTCCAGCGTGTCGAAGGCACCACGCAACTTGGTGTCATTGGCAAACCTGCTGAGGGTGCCCTCAATCCCACTGGCCATGTCCCAATACCGATGTGTGAGAAACACCACTTGTTACTTGTCTCCACTCAGACACGGAAGCATTGTCTGCAAATCTGAGTGCAACCATCCATCAAATCCATGTCTCTCCAATTTAGAGACAAGGATGTTGTGCAGGACTGTGTTAAATGTTTTCCACAAGCCCAGGTAGGTGACATCAGTTCTCTTCCCTTATCCACCGACACTGTAACCCCATTGTAGAAGGCCACATTTGTCAGGCACAATTTGCCCTTTGTTGACTGTCACCAATCAATTCCTTATTTCCCATGTGCCCTAGCATAGTTTCCAGGAGCATCCGCTCCATGATCTTGCCAGACACGGAGGTGAGACTGACTGGCCTGTAGTCCCCTCTGGTCTTCCTTTTTTCCTTTTTTAAAAGTGGGGCTTATGTTTCCCCTTTCCCAGTCAGTGGGAACTTCACCGGACTGCCACGACTCTCAAATATGATGGAGAGTGGCTTAGCCGCTTCATCTACCAGTTCCCTCAGGGCCTGCAGATGCATCTCATCAGGTCCCACGGACTTGTGCACCTTCAGGTACCGTAGATGGTCTTAAACCTGATGATATTCTACAGTTGGTGGTTTTCTTCTAGGTAGTGCATTGTTTGATTTAAGACATGAAGTATTGAAGTTGAAACTCAGAATACTGAGGCAAAAGGCAGTTGTCTTGTTTAGTGATGATAGCTTGTCAGCAATTGATCTAGTTTTAGTTCAGTAGGAAATGGAGTCTTACGACTTACAGAAACTCAGAAGGAATTAAGATACAATCCAAATAATGTCCAGATTGGTTTCACTTATGCTCTAAATCTGATGATCCACCACACAGGTGTTATTTCTTGTTTTAAGCCTTTTCCGTTCTTTCTCTGCCTTTCTTCAAGTGTTTGTAGACACTATCACTGTGATCTTTCAACAACATTTCATTTTTAAGATGGAAGGAGTGCAACCTTTAAGGCATAAGATGGAAGAACAGGAAAGAAGCAAAACAATTGACTGTCTGACTGCAACTATGACATTTAGAGCTTTGCCTGAGTCTTGCCAGTCTCATCGAACAAATTTCAATTTAATTTATTCAAGTAATGTGAAAGGGAATGATGATGACAAGACTGGGAGCACTACATAATAAAGTTTGTGTGTAGGATGTTAGCTGTACGTTCTCATATTTTTGGCTATCAAATATATCTTGGCATACTTGAGATGTGAATATAACAGTTTTAGAGTATATTTTCAAAATGAGTATGTCTGCTTACTTAACATGCCCTCAGATGAGAGAACAAATGTCATTATTCCAATGCCCAGATAAGTACTACTGAAGACATAGTTTGTACATGGAGTGTAATTCTGCCTTCGACTAAATTGCAAAATGAAAGAATTCAAATGCATTTCATCTTAATTTAGAGTGTACACTAGATGGCAGTGTTCTCAAAGAATAGCTGTAATCACTTTTCTCAATATATGTAGATTAAGCTATAAAGATATAAAAAGATTGTATTAAATTTTAACTGGGTTCAGGCAAAGAAGTTGGAATTAAATCTGTTCATATTGAAATAATACTTTAGAAAGGATTTTAAAATAATTTTAATTATTAAAATAATTTTTGCATTAAATTTTAATTAAAAATTATCAAAATGTCTAATGTGAAGTAACATAAAATACAACAGAATTTAAAAATAGATTTTGGATGTAGTTTAGGCATAAAATTTAATTCTTTTTTTTAACTGAATAGTTGAAACCAATTTATATTCCACTAATTTTTGATATTACTTATTCTGTAAATATATTTTTAAAATAGAGTAATTATTTAGGAGCTGGGATATCGTTAGTAGTATCGAGATATTTTACTGTTAGATACCACAAGCTTTTATTTTCTTGTTTGTGTGTACAGCATGGAAATCATTCTTGAATTGTGCAGAAGTTTAAAATGCTTTAAGTCAAATATTTGGCTTCTTAACTGATTCAACATTAATTTTATGTGCTCTTTAATTTGTAAACGGAAAGGCTGTACATGAACCAAATACTTATTTATTCTCCCCATGTACTGTCAGAAAATAGCATGCTTTGGCTTTAAAGTTGATCAACAATCTCAGTCAAGATTCAAGAAGGACTAGCAGCTGTTTTAAGATCTGTCATGTTGCTGATTTTGTGATATTTCTTATTGCTTCTTGTTTCTGTGCATAATTTCTATTCACATGAAAATTCTAGTTATTAGCTTTTCAAAAATGGAACTTTTATGCTAATAAGCAGGAAAATTTCATTTTTCTGTGTAATGCTAGGGTTTATTGAAAAATGTTTCATTCTTACTAAATAGAATTTCAACTTAAAATTTGAATCTTAATCTAGCTTTTGCCTTTTAATGTTAATTAGTCCTTAAAATGGTCTCTTTTTTCAAACAAAAAGTTAACATCTTCTGTTCAGAAGTGTTATCTTTGCAATTGATACAAGACTTAAGTTTTTCCTGCTGTAACTTCTTGCTGTAATGGAGTTACATGAGAAAGAATTGGGCTCATTCATTTTATTTTTCCTCTCTAACTAGTACAGGGGAGTAGCACCAAGGAGAAAAAAAAAAAAAATAGAAATTTCCACTTCTGCAAATGGAAATTGTTTCAGTTACCCCCTTAAAAGTTGAAGTTTCTCTTGGTTTTGTGCTATTTTAAAATAAAATTTTCACACATAAGGATTATTTGAGAGGAAGTTAAAATAAGATTTTTTTTTTTTTATCTTATACTATTGATGTCATATGTGAATATAGGTCTGTATTCACTTGAGAAGTTTTCAGTGCTCCTTTTCTTCCAGAATATTCACTGATTTTCTTAGCAGTTCTAATTTGTCATGATACTGATTTTTTTTTTAACACATTGTTACTCTAACATGTCACTGAATTTGTTTGAATTTATTTGCTTAGTTTTTAAACTAAGAGATAGTGAAGGTTAAAGCACTATTGATTTCTGCAACCATTTCACAGGATGAGATCTTTAAATGTTTTTCTTCAGATGTACTTTTGTGTAGTAATTGAACAGCTTGAACATTACATTGCCACCAGCAATTGGCAGTTATGTTCCATGCTTGGGACAGAACTTGCACAGTTGATATTCTGGTTGGAGTAATGGCTAGGCTGAGCATGTGGCTGAAGTGTTTTGAAAGATAAAACATTGTTTTTAATGGTGAAAACAAGCAAATGTGCTTTCACATAATGTGAAAGCCAGTGCAACTATGCGGTATGCAGTCCATGTCTTACAGCAACAGATAAGTCATAGGTTTTCCTTACCTAGGTACAGCAGTTGATGCTTTTTCAGGCTTAGGGTACAACCAAGAGTATGATTTGTGTCTCACATGGATCCACTGTGCAGAATATGAAATGTGCATTGTGTCCGAGTGCAATTATTACAGAACAGAGGGATACAAAGAAATTATAATGCTTACCACAAGTGTGTTTTGCAAAGGTTCGGAGAGTCTACTCAGTTCTTTCTGGTTTGTAGAAGAATAGTATTTCATCTTAGGTTTCCCACATTTAGACAGAAATATAAAATTATTCTCTTTATAAAAATGTCTCTTGATATAGGGACACATCAGTAAATTTATGCACAAAACATCATGCAAGAATTATCAGCACTGATTTAAATTAAATCAGCTCATTTTATGTTGAAGGGAACAAGGGCTGTTAATTTCATAACAGAACCAGTAAGAAAATAGATATTTTTATTGCTGGAGTTATGGCTTACAGGACAAAATTAACCAGTACTTTTTCCTCTACCAAAATGATTTTTCAATTGCTTCTTTGAAACAATTCAGTTCTCCTATTTTTTATTTTCTAGACATTTCATCTTGCTTCTCCTTTCTTATGAAATATGCTTTTCATAAAGAGGATTGGCTAGATCTACTTGTAGTTATGAGCTCTGGTGTTATCTATATTAGGTAAAATTGAATTAAATCCTTTGTCTTGCATACTTTTATGTCTTTTAGTCCTGCGAATAAATCCCTGAATGTTTGGAAAGACAGAAAATGCAGAGAGGTGTGGTAACTTCTCAGAATATACTAATAGCTGAAAATTACTGAGTAGGTTAGCTGATCAATAACTTCGGTTCTGTTTGCATTTTCACTCTAATGCATTAAAGTTAGAGTGTTGGGTCATCTTAAAGTCTGTTTACATTCAGAATCAGGTTTGGTTTTACTGTTACTTGTATTCCGCAAATATTTTCAGGTAGTTGTATAGTAAAAATTTACTTCTGATTATAGTGCATTTGGAAACAGATTTCTACAAAGGCTATTTAAGGGTGTATGGTGACACATCTGGTATCTTACACATTATAGTCTAAATTTCATTTATTAGACATTTCTTACCTGTTTGATACTGAGTCTAAGAAAAACACCTGCATTTCTCTGAGTATTATTACAAATTACTAAAACTAATGTAGTTATAAATGTGTAAGAATTTGGAATGAAGGCTAATAAACTTAAAATTTTCCAGTCTGGCAAGACGATAAATAACGTTGCAAATTGTTTGCCACAGAGCAGGAACTTTTTACCTGAAGTTAAAATAAGTCTGCAGATACGAGATTTAGAGTAGTGTGTTAAGTGCTAATACGATATGGGTCTATTAGAAATACACAAAACACTGATGTACATAGCATGCTTCCAGCTGGAGGGAGCCAGAGGAATATAATTTCCTTCAATTAAAGAGAAAGAAAGGTGCCCTTTTTTGGAGCATAAAAATCTGAGAGGTTTGTTTTCTTTTTGTCTTGCTTTCATGTCTGCCTTACACGGATAGATTAAGGAATAGCTAGTATTACGTGTGTAAACTATAACAGTATGTGGCAATTTACCTGCAAGATTTCTTTGTCCCTGTTGTGTTAAGAAGCATACTTTATATCTTGCCTTTTCAGATGAGAATTTGGTATTTAAACTGCCCCTTTTTTGTAAATTGCCAACTATGCTAAAATTCTGTTTGCACGTTTGGAAAGATGTCTGGTTTTGTTAATGGTTTATTTTTATTATGGCATAGCCTTTCTGGACACCAGACCTGCATCGTGAGTGTAGTAGCACTCTGTTAGTGCATTATATTAGAATCCCCGTGGTGCATCAACTTTGATAAAGAGGAATACTGTCAACTTCACAGTTTTTTCAAGTGGAAAACACTGTAATTGCTTCTACAAGCTCAGACTGTGTTAATGTTTGAAAATACTAAGTTTTCGATTCTACACTTGACAACTCTTGACAGAATGAGAATTACTCATTTTTGCTAGATCAGCTGTTCCTGTGTTGTGTTCCAGCTTTCCTTGCTGTTGCAGGGACTACTCATAGGAACATTTTGCATCTGGCCTGGCTAAAGTGTTTAACACTAACAGAATACTCTCCACTGAAAAGTGAGCAGGTAGATGAGGTCCCCTCAAAAAGTTCTGGTGAAAAATGTGTGTTGTGCTGCGCTATTCCCTAAGAGGCCTTATTGTGAACCAGAACAAAGATGAGTGGGAGTCGTCTTTATTTTAGAGTGTGTGAAACATAAAGAGTATGCTCTTGTACTGCTTATATGTACATAAGTATATTATTTTTTTGTCATTACTCTTTTTGAAAACAAGCAAAATGACGGAAAAGTGAAAATTCCTGCTGATTCTGCTTTTTCTTCTCTGAAACTTCTTTGCTTCTTCTTTACTGTGAAAGTTGAGAAGTGTTGTACTTGTCTTTTTTTCTGGTTAGCATGGTAGAGTCAGTGCTAAAATTTTACCTGAAATAATCGAGAAGTTTGTAGCAAACGTTAGCTACATAGGTGTGTGGGACAACTTCTTGGTAGAATATATTTCTAACCTATTCTCAGATGATCTGAGCATTTAAAACTTAATGATTGAAGTTTATATTGTGGTGATATTTCTTGTTTTCTTGTTGAATGTTTAAAAAAAAAGTTTTTAATTTCATAGATAATATTGCAAGCTGATTCAGGCATAATCACAGTATATCACACATCTGAATTTGGAGATTGTTTTGTTTTGCTTTATACACCCATTAGTACTGAGCAGCAGTACCTCAAATTAAGTAGAGATTCAAATAGTTGTATACAAAAATGTTGATATATTTGAATAATTATTTTATAGGTTGTTAAAGTGTTAAGTAATAATGTTAAAATTAAGTAGTGAACATTCAGAAGTGAGATGATTGTAAAAGTTAGTGTCTCTTGGAGTTGATTGTATATGTAGATTTTCTTCCATTTTGCGTCTGGGATATAAACAAACATACTCTCATGTATTTCCCTGACTTCTTGAGTTCTAGACTTAAATTACAAGAGAGGATGTCAACAGCCTCTGCTTCTGTCCTATGGGTTTAATCTGCAAAGGGTTTTGCATTTCACTGTCGCCCTCTTGCTTCAGAGGAACACACACAGTTTAATTACACAGCTTAATCCAGTCTGGCCACGGGAATTGTCATCCCCAGAATGGTCCTGCTATAATTTCTTGCAGGGGGAGAGCATTTACTTTTATCAAAAAACAGTACTAAATGGAAAAGGTCTTAAAAACTTTTTTCTTTTTTTATTTTTTTTTTCCTTCGTGAGAACTATTAAGATTTATGGTGTACCTCTCTATCTAGTCTATCAGAAGACCTTTGCTTCATAGCCTCTCAGTGACAGGAATGATCGAATATAAACTGTAGACTCTGGGGTTATCTCATTCTCATTACTGGTCCGAATAAACTTCCCCTTCTCTCTCAGTGTGAGTGAAGATACACAGAGACATCTTGCCAGCACAGAATATTTGTATGGCTTCTATAATGTCACATACAACAATTATGTATAATTGTATATTCCCTGCAGCTTTATTGTCCGAACAGGTTTGTAATGCAAGCTTTTAATCCTGTGACTTCGTGGTTGACCATACCTAAAAGATCTTTTGAATTGTTAGAACAGCTTTCTTAATGGTTGGCAAATTTGTAGCTGCCTTTTTTTGATAAGTTTATACCATTACTGTTGTATTTGATCCTGATGCCTATATTCTTTTATAGATATATTATGCATCAGACATGCTTTATTTTGCTGGATCTGTCTATTGATTAGAAAGCACAGTAATCTGTTGATCAGTACTCTGTTGATTTTCTGTAGGTTTTGGAAGATGGTGATAAGAGCTAATAAATAACTCTTATTTTCTCATTTTCTATTATTGGTCACTGGAATAATCTGGCAGAAATTAATGAGCTGAAATGGGAACTTAATGTGATGCACAGCATGGTGACATAGGTTAGCACTTTAGCACTGGCTACGGCAGCGTGAGAGAGCCTGCTGTTAAGCAAAAGGAAAGGAGAGAATATTACTTACTTTTAACCAAATAGCTCACTGTATTTTTTTTTCTACATCTTAGCATGGCTGTGAATAAAAATAAAATTATTCTTAGTTCAAGTAGTACTTTCTAATTACAATTGTGAAGAAACTAAGATGTTTGATTCCTTCGAGTTTTAGTTGATACAGAAAGGATCTTTTAGAAAAGCAAATTTTGTTTGAGCTATGTTATGTTGTTTGACCTATTTTGATCTTATTTTAATTTTTGTGGTATACTGTTGATACAGCTTTACAATCTCTTGCGAGGCTTTCTTAATCAAATTTTATTCTATTCTACTTAAATTATTTCTTTTCAATAATTTAAGGTAGAAAACTTACCTTATTTCTATGAAGAGCTTCTGGTAATAGTGCCCAACTTGCCAGTCAATCTATGCCTTAAAAACTTAATGTATTTAAGGAGACAAATTGTGAACTATTGAAAACCAGTTTTATGGAAGAAGTCTGGGTTATGACAAAGGAAAGTCTACTGAGAGGGAGGGAGTGAGGACTTCAGATGAGTTTGAGTTTATCAGGAAGATGAAGGGAATTCCTAAATTTGTTCTGTCTTCTATCTAGAAAAATTGACTAATTTGAAAGTTTTCTTGCTATTTAATTTTTTTTTTTTTTTCAGTAGCATCTCCCTAGGAATTTGCAGACTCATATAAACCAATACGGACCTATACATTAAAGCTTTCTAAAATCAATTTACAATAAATTTGTACTTTTCAAATATAATCAAATTAAACAATGTGATTTTGAGGTAGGCATGCAAATTTGCTACAGTAATGGTGAAGAGTTTTGTATACTCAGTGAATCTGTTAACTTTCACAAACAATTCTTGTGGACCTGTGAACTTAATGTTACGTATTCCTTTGTGCCCTTCACATGTCTTAGATTGCGTTCTGTATATCATAGCGAATGTGTTGCGTCAACCAACAGTTTCTGAAACTTCTGTTTTCTTGGCGCATTGTGTGTAAACAGTACTTGAAAGCTTCAAATTTTAACTTATCTATGAAAATATGTTAGTGTATAAAAGAAGTAAATATGAATACATGAAAGACGAAAGAGTTTCCCTCCTTCCAAACTCTGTCCTTTCCATCCCTTTCTTTACATATTTATTTAGGAATTTGTTTCATGTACTTAATGGAAGGAACATCGTTTAATTCTTCAGGAACAAATTCACGCTGTGTTTACATCAGGCATTTGCAGCTGAAGCTTGTTAGTGATTGCCTCCCAGATTAAAAAAAAAAATTCTTTACTGTGGTACATGAACTCTTATTGTTTGGAGATAAATAATCGGCTCATCCCCTCTTTAGGGAAGAACAAAGAACATAATAGTACATCTGGTTGATCTGTTAAGACAGCAAAGATTAATTAAGCAAGTACTGCACAACCTCTCTTGATAACGTATATATCTAAACCCAGCCTGTATATGATAAGTTTTTCAATCACTTTGCTTTAACCATTTAGTGTATGCACATAATCTGTTCCAGAATCACCAGCTATTCATAGAAATAAATTAGGGCACAATACTAAAATAAAGTAAATTGGAGAATTAGGGTAAAGTTCATTAGTTCTCTTGCAAACCTCTTGATTTAAGATGATATGACTAGGAAGATATAAGACTAGAAAGAACCTATTGAGCCCACAGGTGCCATCATTAACACTCCTCATAAATTTTGTTTTGTCTTTTTCTTAAAAATAACTTAGCTGATTTCTCTGACAATTTGGATCACAGCCTGCTTTGGGGGAATGAACCATCTCTTTACTGAGCATTTGTATAGAACCTGGTTCAATGAAATACAGTTTCCAAACTAGAACTAGACCTTGTGGTCAAATAGTTACATTGAGTGTCCCCGTTTCTTCACTTCCCTGGTCACTAGAAATGATGTCTAATTCCAGATGTAAGACTACTTCAGGCCAGTTTTACCTGCTTTACGTTTTGCTGCCATTGTCTTTTAGCCTAAATAGCTTTACTTGCTCCTTGGTGTTTACTTCAGCAGACTTGTAAGGACACAGATATCCTTGTAAAGATCTTAATTTTGCAAGCCTTCACTTACTGAATGTGTCTTTTACTTCCATGCATGTACAGTAATTAATATAATTGTAACTTCAGTAATAGCACAAAAGGTGGTTCAGAATCACTGGTTGAAGACTTGGCTATGATTTTATGTTCTTTTTACTGATATGTTCCTTGGACTAGTTCTGATACGGTCCCTGTCCACCTCTCCCTGCCTAACATGCTCTTATATCTCCCTAGTTATGCTCTTTAGGTGCTTACACCCTACTCGTCACTTCAATACAGATGATTTTGCTGTATCACACGTGAAATAAATTTGTAGCGTTGTATCCATACCAGGGACCCTTTCCATTTTTTTATGAGGTTGAAAGGTACCAAGGTTGTGTACGTGTACAGTGTTAGAGCACAAGGTAGCAAAATGTCACATTAAAGAATATATTTGGATCACTTTGGTGAATACTTGCACTGTTTCTGCCCTGCCAGCTGCAGTCAGTTCTAGCTCCTGACTTTGTGCTTGACATCCCTCCTCCCCCAAAGACCCTTTGCTGCTTTCTGTGTTCATTTGATAGGGGATAGTGGGGCTTGCCACAATATCTTGGACAAAAGAAGCAGCTGTGTTACAGTTAATTTGAAAGAGGATTTCAAAATGTGAAGCTTGTTGACAAAAGAATGCTTCTTGGTAGATGAGGAATAGTTAAGAATTGACATAATCTCTCTTCTCCATCTCTGGAAATTAAAACTGGAAAGTATTTTGGGGGAGCGGTGTGGAAAATTGATAGCAGGTTATGAGTAAATCTCACTTATGAAAAGTTTATATTCTTACTAAACATTGCAAATACTGTATATTTAAAATATGAAGAGTGACAGAATAAGCTGAAACAAATCCTACAGTGGCTCAGACTTGGAAAAGCTTGATTCAGAAAAGTATGTTTTTAGAAAAAATCCCTGTGATTTGGCTGAACAGCAGGTGAATCTGCCATGAAATTGATTATTATTTTTATTGTTTTAAGGGCTGAAATTGGTGCTGAGTATCTGAAGCTGCTTTAGATACTGCACAGGGTCTCTGTTCTCACCACCTTATGATTTAATTTCTCACATGAGGTGAAAGAGGGTGGGTAACAGAAGAAATAATGTGATTATTTTGGATGAGATTGGTTCTAGCTATATATAAGTGTCTGCACAGTAAAAGTGTATCTGAGCTAGTTGCTTGGTGTGCTTTTTTAGTTGATGGAGAGAAACAGGCATGTAGAGAACATCACCCCATGCACCCTGGTATAGACATCAGAGTCTAAAACCACTCTGTTTATGAAAAATTTTTAAATCTATATAAGGTTACAGTGAACCATGTCCTGATTTTGTTTCATCAACTAGAAATGGAGTCAAGACAGCTTCAGGTGCAAATATTTACGTTGTAGCTATCTAAAGCTATTCCATTCTGAAGGACTAAAAAATTTTTTCTCAGTAATTATTCTTCATATTGATCAAGAGGTGTTTTCTCAGTCATTGTTCTGATTTGCTTGTAAAACAAACAGAAAACCCCACCATCAAATCTCTCTTTTTGGATGACATATTCTTCATCAAAACGCTTGCAGAATAGGGGAAATAATTGATTTGTACAGCTTCCCACTCATTCCTCATGTGGATTAAGTTGGCCAATTGTGCTGCATTGTATACTTGGGAAGAGCATGCCCAGGGTTGCACTGTGTGGCTGGCAAGCTGGTGTTGGCCTTTCCATCCCTTTTTGCTGGTCTGCTTCTGGCTTATTCCTCAGAACACGTGATGAAACCCTGTCTTTTCAATGACAAGGTTTTCCTGGTAGAAACTTGTTTTGCAGAATTCTGTGATGATGATCTGTCATTTTACATCCTTGAAGTTGCAATGTGAACCATACGTCTTTGAACTATTTCGGTAACAGCAACTACAGAGCAGCTCAGTGTCTTGTGGAAGACACTCTGAGAGTGATCTTTTTCCACATGAGAAAGCCAAATATGAGAAGAAAGGTAGGATCTACCGTTGTTGTTTTGAAATATGAAGAGGTAAGGTATAATCTCTGCAAGTGGAGTTCATAGAAGAATCACAAAAAAATGAAAGGCCACTCATTTAAATTTCAGGAAGTGTTTTAGAGTTAAAATTTAAAAATATAACTTAGCTTATTTAGAGTGGATTTTTGGGCATAGCTGAACAACTGAAATTAAAATTGAAATACTGAAAACGAATCTAGTTTGGATGAGCAGATGCTGATCTGTGTGTTTCATTAACATGTGATAGGGCAACTGTAACTTCATTCACATGAACATCAGTTACCCTGCTGTTATCCATGTAGAGAAAGATTAAATAAAATTAAAAATGATAAAAAATCCCAGTACCAAAAATTCTTTATTTTAATCTTCAAATTATTGTCTTGCTTTATAACTAATATTTATTCTGAATGTGATTATAAATTTATATATGTTGCCATTTCTAAGAGGACATGGTGCTAGGTCTCCACAGCAATTCATGTAGAGCATTGAAAGGCATCTTTCAGTGTGCATGTTTTTTACATATATTTTTTTTTTCCTGCCTGCTCACCTTCCATAAATGTTTCTTGAAATATAATACAAATGAAGAGTTGGAAATTCATCATCATATTATGAACATAATAAAACATTCCAATACGGGGAACAGAATATACAGACAGAATACCTGTGTCTCTTGAAATTTTCTGAATTCAGACTCTGGTTAGTAATGAGTTGACAAAAAATAGGAGGGGTGGTAACTGGAGTATTTATTAAAGGTCATAGATAGAGAAGTTAAGACCCAAGTTGATCTAGTTTAATAACTGAAAAGCGCTGGATATGTTGTAAGCTGTCTGTGACCTACATAAAATGAAAAAGACTACCATTTTTAGCGGAACTAAAACGAACAAGGTGTTCCATGTTCTAGATACCTAGGCAAGAGACATGAAAGAGAACATCAAAAGATGAACTAATGAATTGTATACATAAAAAAAAAAAGCTATAGTTGATACAGAAAGTAAACAGATTGACTCAAGAGATTACCACACAGACATGAGAAGAAAACTGAAGATTGTTGTTACAAAATTATCTTTTCCAGCCTTTTCTATTTATTACTAGCATATGGCCTAGGAAGACTTTTTGCAACAGATATTTTCTAGCCTGAGTGGCCTCTAATGGAAGTATAACACTGATGGTGTAGAGAAAAGCTTTTTAATAATTTGTGTGACTAGTGCTTGTGAAAGATGCTAGACTGACAGTTTAGAAGACTGGGAGACTGAAGTAATCTGTTCTGATTGACTGAACAGGTATAGCAGGGGCATCAATGGCATAATCTCTCTGTACTGCTTTTTAATTGTATCCTGAAAAATCGTATCTTCTGTTTTTAGCTGACTGCCTATTAGTTAATAGTGACAGAGGCTTGCCATTCTAACTTCACCCTGGATACTTAGTTATTATAAATGAGCTTTTGACATAGCTAAGCTCATTGTTTAAATTATCAACTTGTATCATACAATGCAGTGGGCTACCGGTAGAAGTAGTGAAGGGGAAAGGATGACTAACAGGGAACATGTGGTGACTGACTGACTGGAGCTGTTGCATGGTAGGCTGGTCTGCTGGTCATCATGTGCTCGGCTTGCTCTTTTTTCTGCCTTCTAGACAAAGCAAAAAGCATTGAGACCTCACTGGTTTTAACCTTGTGGTGGAAGTTTCATGGGACTAGCCTGTGGAGTGCTATTTGACCCCTTAGTTTAGCATGTTTTCTGTGCAGCCGTGACCAGAAGCAGACCACTTCTTAGTGACTAGGAGATCTAAAGAGATACAGGTGGAGAGTTAGCATGATAGTATTTCCTTAGCAGAAAAGAGATCACCTTTTACCACTTCTATGATTAGTTTAACACCTACTCAAACCAATACCTTATTCTCATCTCACATACAAAAAATAGCCCAAATTTTAATTCTACTTGGTGTCTGGAATTCACTTCAGTGAGTCAGACTGCTGTCTGCTGAGAGTGAAGCTGCCTCGGTCTGGCTCAGGTGAGGCTTTTGTAACTTTACATTGTGTTCAGGCACTGGGGATAGCTTGGTGTGTTGGAGTGGTCAGGAAGACAGGTAGCAAAAATGATAGGAATCATCAATATGATAGGAGATACAAAGTAATGCTTGAAGTCTTGATTTCATTTTCTTGTTAGTGAAAGTGTTTATTCAGGTATTAAAAAAGACAAAAACAAAGAAAAGAGGTTAACTATCCGTACTCCAAAAACCAAAGGTGTTTCAGATTGATTACCCAAAGTTGATGGTGTCTAAAACCTGGAAAAACAGAGACAAATGTAAAAATGAGTAATGTAAACAATTTGAATTCATTAGGTACTTACACTTATCATATTTTTAATAAGCTAAAATACTGGTCTCTAGTGCAGGTAATTTTATTTTTTTTGTGTTTGACATGAACAGAGGAGAGATTTGAGTCTGCTGTTTTATTTAAGCAGACAAACAAAAAAACCCACAGAAGCCTACACACGTCAGTGAAAAGTCAGGATACCTAAGTGCTAAGTTGAAGCTAACATGCAAAAGTGGAAATGACTTGAAATAAAGCTGTTCAGAGGAAGGAAAATAATTGGAAAGTAGTAACACTTAAAAGAAGATGTAGGCATGAAGAGTGGCAAAAATTAAAGGCTAGAGGGGAATGACTTGTGAAGAAAGATTAAAGGAAATGAACACATGTAATTATTACTTAGCTGTGTGCTTGGTGATGTTCAGATGAAGAGAGATGATCCCTACACTAATTTGGCTAAATAGCTACCAGGGGATGATGAAAATGTCTGAAAGTATTTATAGGCTTCAAGTGCCAGGAAAGGATTAATTTAGAGGGGAGTCCAAAGAGGTCTAAGCAGGAGTAATGAAATAAGATGAGGGGAATCTTATCTTTGAATACCATTAAAAAACCTTTCTGTTGGAGGTGTTAGCGTGTAATAGTCTCTCCTGAAGTTTCAGTAGAATGCCCCACTGCTTGAGCTGTTAAAAATGATAGTGGACAAAGCATTCAGATATAAACTGGGGGAAGGAATTCTGCGTTGGAGGGTGGAGAATGAAGATGACTTAATAGATATTTTCCATCTCTAATTTCTATGATCTCACATGGTATAAATTGACAAAATAAGACTCATGGTACACCAGTGAAACATAATTTATGTAAATTTGCTTTAGAACAGGCGTTAACCTTGATCCTTACTTCAGTTCTGCATTAAGCCTTGCCTTTGATACAGTAATCTTAATTAAAACTGAATATTTCATGATTTAACTCCCTCTGCCACATAAGCAGAGCAATACTCTTATCTGTATTACCTATAAAAGTGATATCCATATAAAGTATCTATTGCGTCAGATGATAGGCTTGCTTAAGGTCATATTCATATGAAAGTACTGACACATAGGGGTTTAATTTGTTTTAAAATAATAAACTCTTATTTTACAACCAAATGTTAAAAAGCTAGCTAAACAACTTTTCCTGCATATTGAATTAGGAAATGTTGTACTAATAAATACCATATTCTTCTGGGGAGAAAACAAAACAAACCAAAACAAACCCAAAAAACACACCAACAAAATCCCATGAATTGAGGAGAAAAGTAAGTATTGGCAGATGAGATGTGTGTCAAGTGTGTCATCATGTAACTGTCAATCACTGTCATCTTCATAATGCTTTCAACTGCATTTGCTTAGGTAGTAAGAGAAAAGCTGCTCACTTTGATGTTAAATCTTAACATGTTTTAAATAGGAAGAGGCAGGAATTGGAAACAAGGGACATAAATGTTTCCCCATATATATTGTTCTGGGTTTTTTGATTTTGTTTTTTAATGTTTGTTGTAGTGATGTAAGAACAAATGAGTGCTGTTCTGGGGAAATGCTGGAACTGGCCCTGTGCTCCAGACATGCTCACACGCATTCATGCAAGACACATCCTCACTACATGGGTTCTCTCTAGTTGAAGTCACTGACAGTAGAGTCGTCTTCAGGTTTGCTCACTGCTTAGAAATGGAGGCATTTGGAAAATGGTACTTACCAGCTTTTAAGAAGATGTGCAAATATTTATTTTAGTTATTTTGTAATACCTTTTTTTTTTTTTTTAAATTGTATCACTAGATTGTTTAATATATATTCGTAGTTGAGTATATTATATGAAATGACAGACAGGCATGACCTGATCAACTTTATAACTGATTTATAGGCCAGGACACTGATCACTGTCAGAATCTACAGTTAAAGTTCAAGGAAAGAGGATGAGATATTAATTAACAATAAATGTATATAGTTTTTTTAAATATAGCTTAATCTTAAAACTATAGGAGGCAGGCAAACATTTGAGTATCCATCTGGAAAGCCGTTTAATTTGTGTTGAAATAGGCTATTTTTTTTTTTCTGAAATTCTGTAATTCTTTGTTGAAATTAAGTTGACAGAGTTAATGCTTCAGATAAAAATGCAGCTGTGATAAATCCTGATGCCTGGACTACATCTTTACTGAGTAGCTGACTTTAGTAATAATTTAATTGTGTCACTGGAATCTTTAGTTACGTCAGGTATTTGGATGACCCGGTGTAAGTCACCAGTGCTTTTTCTTTCAAATATAAATCCTAATCGCTTGGTTAAATGAGATTTGCCAGTCATTTTCATCAGTACTTGCGATACTTTTTTTTCATTGTCTCAGCTTTTTCTTTGTCACATCTAAATACTGAGTTGCAGCTGTGGCAAGCTGGACATCCATAAACATAACATATATACTGCTATCTTTACTCCCCATTCTGAGCACAAGGAACATAGCAGTGTATATTTACTGTGAATAATGGTCATATAATTGAAATGGTAAGAAGTGTATTTTTGGGCACAGCTGCCTTCCTGTCAGTCCTTTACATTATTGGATATTCCTCTTCTAGAGAACCTGGGGAACAAATTTGGAAAGTTGAATACTTTTATTTGTTGGAGGAAAAAAACAGATAGTGAGTAGTTGATAATACCATATTACATCTGTAGTCCTGCCATTAGATCTTTATAGGAGAATTGTAACACCTGATCACACTGAAGAAAAGGAAACTCTCCTGTTTTGTAGCACCATTGCCATGCTCTGTGCCTGTTTCATCTGTGGCATTCTCAAATACAGCATTTAACAGGAAGAATGTGGAAATTATGGGTGCTGTGTGCATCCCTGGCACCAGAGGATCTCATGTGGCTGGTTCCAGGGAGCCCTAAGGGTTAAATGCAGTTAAGCCTTTCCCCAGCTTTCTGGGAACCTGGCAGTGGCTTTCTTTCAGTTGCTTTGTAATCGGAGGAACAATACCTGAATTCAGCCTTGGGTTGTGTTGGAGAGGGGGAAGGATTCAGGTTATAGTGTCAGAGGCAGCAGTTGCACTCGGGCAGTACCAGCAAACACTTCACCCTATGGCTGAAAAAAGTGGAATGTTAACAAGGCAAGTCTCAGATAAGACCATGTGTTTGTCGGGTTTTGTTGTGTTTTTTAATCCATTTCTCTCTGCTTGTGGTTTTCTTTTTAGTTAAATTAATCCTGCTGGTTTGAATAGGCTGCATTCTGCCACTGGGAACTGTAACTCAGGCTCCGGCTGGTGATGAGCCAGCCTAAAAGGAAGGAGACACATTTTTTTGTGGATTGCAATCAGGCAGAAGTTTGAGTCTTGTCACTTGAAGAAAATAAACATTTAGAGACTAAAAGCTAAGTCCTCAACCTAGGTAACGATGATGACTGTCCTCTGAAAAGTCTTACATTGAGGCATCATTTCATTAGTCAACTGAATGCAAATTACGTTTCTGAATTAATAACTAAGAGTTTATCTGTGAAGCCGATGATCCTTCATATATTAATAGCTACTGACTGTATTTCAGCTTTGATTTCTTCAACAGGCTACTACTATTAGAGACCACCAGGAAAGTTTGGTCAGAGGAGGCTGCATGGAACTCAAATGCTTGTTTCAGTTCTCTAGATTTTCTTTCTTTTAAAGAAGAATTTTGTTTATATATTAAGAAAAAGAACTAAACAAACAAACAAAACCACAACAAAACAAAACAAAAATCCAACCCACCACAAACCAAACTTGAAATAAAGGATAAACATGTCAGTGTTTAGTTACTGAGTTGTTGTACATTCCTCCACATGCAAACATTGTTTTGTCTGCAGCAGGAAAGTACTGCCTAAGTTGTTAAGGATAACTCTGATGCGGCTGCCCTGACCAAGTGCTTCATATGTTTGAATGTGCTGATCTTTAGCATGTACCTTACATTCACAGTATCTGCTTTTCAGAGTGCTACTTCATATCTTGAGTATCTTCTAGCTAGGTTTCCTATGGAAACAGACTCAATTGCGTATCTGTCAGTTCTTTCACTGTGTTTATATCCTTCATACCTTTTTCTGGCTTACCTAGTTCTGGCCAAAATTGGCAGAAAGGTGCAAGTTTCAAAGATACTCAGTCTTGCAAATCTAATGAAAATTGGTGTCCATGTTCATGGCGGCTGTTTAGGAGACTAACACATGTACAGATTGGGTTTTTTTGTTTGAACTGGTGCTGGCTATTTAGCAAGGACTTAACCAAGACCAAGGCATGGGTTGTGGAGCATCTTCTGCTGTGAAGTGGGGGAGCAGGAAGAGAAGAAGGTTCATGGAGTGTAAAGGGATGTAATGAACAACTGGAAGGAATTTCTGCTCTACTCAACACTGGTGAGTACCACAGCTGAAGTATTCTGTCCAGTTCTGGGACTCCCCAGGATGAGAGACATGGACATACTGGAGAGATTACACTGAAAGGCCATGAAGATGGTGGACTGGAGCATCTCTCCTATAAGGAAAGGCTGAGAGAGCTGGGACTGGTCAACCTCGAGTGGAGAAGGCTCAGAGGCATCTTATCAATGTATATAAATACCTGAAGGGAGGGTGCAAAGAGGACAGTGCCAGGCTCTTTCCAGTGGTGCCCAGTGACAGTACTAGAGGCAACGGGCACAAACTGAAACACAGGAGGTTCCCTCTGAACATCAGGAAACACCTTTTCACTGTGAGGGTGACTGAGCACTGGCACAGGTTGCCCAGAGTGCTGGTAGAGTCTCCATCCTTGGAGATACTCAAAAGCTGTCTGGACATGGTCCTGGGCAGCCTGGACTAGGTGGCCCTGCTTGAGCAGGGGGTTGGACCAGATGACTTGCAGAGGTCCCTGCCAACCTCAACCATTCTGTGATTCTGAGTTTGAGGGGGATGGCAGTAGCTGAGGTCATAAAAGACATGGGCAGAGGAATGTGTGAGATTTTTGCATTAGGAAAGGTTTATGGAAAAAACTCTTCCCTACAAAACATTTTGTTATTTAAGTCTATTTAAATATTAAACATTTTATAACTTATGTTTAATCATGTTGAGCATTTTTAATATACTGAAGTTCTATACCTCAGAATTTACAGCTTTTATATAAAGCAAAATTCAAAGTAGGATTTGTGGAGAGCTGCTGGCCAGAGAGGCTACTCTTTCAGATACTGTCCTGAATCGACAATGTGTATTTTTCATAACATGCTAATGCTTTTATAAACTTGTTTTAAGTCAGATTATAAGACTTTGAGTGCAGTAAAATATATAGTGATGTTTTTACTTCTAGTGGCATTAGTTTTTTATGAAGTAACAGCTTTATCATCCATTTCAGGCAAAAAATGTGGTTATTATTCTTCTATTTGAGGATATGGTACTTGAATGGTCATGATTAATTTGAAACTTAACAAGCTTTAAATAAAACTTTTCAATTAGCATGTGAGCTAAGCCTTCCTCTGAGCAACCAGCCAAGCCGTGCTTACACAGGAAAAGTAAATTGCAGCATGATGGCTTTTGTTGGGTGAATTTGTCCTTATCATTTAGTTGCTTGTTAAATACTTAATATGCCAGCTAATTCTCAAATGGTCACTTACTTCCCCTTCTTTTTTTTTTTAAAAAAATAAGTCTCCACTGCCTCTGTGTGAATTATCCTTGAATTGGGAAGAAAAAAATGTTTCTTCATACAAAAAGTACTGTCAAATGCAAAACCTAAATTATTGTTAAATGAGACATTATTTATATCTCTTGTACAGTTACAACACTCGGATTTAACTGTTCAACTGCTGTATGAGAATCACATCCCTACTGGTTTTAGTTTTATGTTTCTTAAGATGGAAAACAGCTAGTTGATATTTATGATGTGAAATCATAGTATTGGAAGTTGAAGGCTTTGGGGGAAGAGAGAAGGCAGCTTAGAGTAGCCCTTTTTTGTATGAAATTGTAAGTTTTACCAGTTCAGGTGTTGGAATTATGTTTTCATTTTCTGTAAGAGCTTCATAGGGATGTATTAAATATATTTAGTAGTATGTGTATGTATTTATGAAATCACAGTCAATATTTCAGAAAGAATTCTGAATAAAGATAAGTTGTGTTTGGATGATTTGGAGAGTTCCAGCTCCATGAAGACATCTTGCTGAATTAATATTTTGCACAGCCTGTATTGTATATGTTCATGAATGTGTGTACATGGAAATTTTTCCTTGTAACTACAGAAATCTGCAAAGAAATAGCCAAAAGTAGCTGCATTCTTTGTTGAAGTAGCTTTGGTTCTACTCTTTAAGTTTTTAGGACTGTTAGTCAACAAAAGTGAGTAAGGTCTGTGTCAAATGAGATCATCTTTTTAAACAGCACTTCCAAGTCGTTTCTTTAAAGTGACCCTTTAAAAAAATTATTCTTTTTGTATCACAAGTGCATTGTTTTGCCTATCCTCTATCTGTGAAGACAAGGTTAAATTAATTTTTTAACATTTTATATCAGGCTTATATCAGACAGGCAGATCCACTGAAAATTAAGTAAAGAGATCAAAACTGGAGGTAAAATAAGAATAATTCATCCAACTAATATGCACATGTGATTAGTTTTATCTCATAGACTTCAGGATAATACTGTTATTTTTTGTAAAATTGTTTTGTGGAACTCATTGCCTGCTTTTCTAGGAATGTGATTTTTCTTAACCGAGTGGCATAAATATGTTTGTTGATATCTGTAAGTATCTACATGGTATTTTATTTCTCGTTGAGAAAACAGAGTTTTGTATAATACATATTCACTACTTGAAAAACCTCCCCCACAGCTTCCAAAATGTCAAAGCTGAGCACAGGGATTTAGCCATACAACTTCTATTGAGATTAATTGGATTTGTATGGCTAAATCCATGAGGTTCTTCTGAAAATATTACAGTCACTTGTATATAGAATATAACAATACGTTCACAAACATAGAATCACAAAGTATTTGGACAGAACATTAAAATCAGGTCTAATTTATGTTTGGAGATTAATAACTTTTGGTTTACTATAAATGTAAGTGTTCCTGTTTAAGTATACTGAGTGAATACTAAGCATGTGCTGTGCTTGCCTTAGGGCTTCAGTTTTTTTAAATGCGTGAAGCATTTACATAGGAGTCTTCTGTACTTAACTCAGGAGGGGGAAGAGCATTTCTGATTCATTAATCCCTTTTTCTTTTTGTAAGTAACTGGGTCCTTCACATCATGCACTCAAGAGGTGTTAAATATACAAAGAAGTGGGAGGGACAAGCAAAATGATGCCTGGCTTGCTATAAGGTATAAATTCAAAATCTATTTCTCTTTGCAAGAAGAAAAATAGCAAGGGGAAAAAGGGCAGCACTAAATTTACTGCATGTGCTTGCATGATATGCAGGTTTGGGATAATTATTTTCTCTCTTGTTCAATAAAGTGAGTTGTTACCATGGTAGCATTCTTATTGCACAATTTCTCTGTTATAAAATAAATTGAGAACAGTTTTAAAGACAGAAAAGTCTTTGTATGAATGTTTGTTCTGTTCATGTTGGGTTTTTTGGTTTGTTGTGTTTTTTGTTTTGGTTTTTTTTTTTTTTTTTCCTTTAGTGCAAAATTGTGTCTTAGAAATGGAGTTCCTGAGATTAGGGTCTTAAAATTATTCTTGAGATGACAAAGTCTTGGTATGTTTTCTAGATAAAATGATTTAAGTTTTAATGATATGTAGTGCTTCTGCAGGACAAGATGTGCAAGGACAGAGATAGCTTTGTGACTTTAGTTTTTAACATTGGTTAAGTTGGAGGTGATCTGCACTGCTACTTTCCAGAATGTTACGTCTGGTAGTGAAATGTAATTTAGCCATTAAGAGGGTGCAGTCTGCCAAGCGCCTCAGAGGAATAGTCTGGATGTCCTGGATCCAGTAACTAACTCCTGGCATCAATCACCTTACCTGTGTTCTGTTTTTAATGCTTCGTTTTGGACAAGATGTGTTGTGAACTTGAAAAGCAGGTCTGAGTCCTCAGTGGCAGAGAGGGAAAGGCCCCCAAGTAGGTGTTTTCAGCCAGAGCATACCCCTAGACAACATTTTCATCTCAGCTGCTTGAGCTTCACTTAATGAGAAATAGTAGACTGATAACACTTCCTCTTCAGTTGGTTCTTTGATACCATTTTTTTAACATTTATTGGTTGCAATGCAGATTCTGCTATGGACATTTAAAAATATACTTGAGCAATACTTCTGTTTCCACTTACTGAAGAGATTCCAGAAGATGGCCATGGGAGCTACTTTCACATAAGCTTTACGTAATGGGTAAGGCCTCCAAGGAGGTGGAAGAGTGTTCAAGATACAGCACAGTTGATTAGAATGGCAAATAGCTTTTCATCAGACCCTAGTAGTGTCTTTGCCAAATCGCAACTGCTTTCCCTCTGTTTCTTCAGTTTTGTTTTTCTCTTGTGTTTTCTCACTAAAGTAGGCAATAGCCCTATTAGCAGGAGGGTGACTGTCTTTCATCAGTGAGATCAAAAGACTTTGTTGATTGCTTGATTCTTTCCCGCTTTTTTGTACCTTTCCATTGATTTCTTGTGTGGATTTTTCAGCGATTGGTGATCAGTATAGTACTTTTGGGGGAATTAAGCCTTTTTATGGGGATTTAATTGTAACATTAAAAATATCAGGTTTATAATTACTGAATATTAACAAAAAGTCTTGACATGATGATTATTCAAAAAATACAATGTCTGTCACAACCATCAATTGCAAAAATAAATTAGTCATGGAAACCTGAGAAATTATGTTTCTTGATTACATTGTATTCCACTGAAACTAAAATAGGACACCTTGTGTAGGTTCTTTTATGCTTTTAATGCATTCCCGAATTACGTGGAAATTACCTTGTGCAGCACATTACTATTTTAGACTCTGTTGCTCCATAAATGATCTATGGTGATGTAGGAGACGTATAGTCAATGTTTACTAACTACACAAATTTTAACTCAACGTATATAGCAAGATGTTTTTAGGAATCTATGCAGCGGATGTGTCTTTGAATGTTTCTATCCATCTAAATGTTGTTATCCTTGAATGCCGCAAAGGCAGGAGAAATACTAATTGGCTGTGTACTGTTCCTAAGAAATGTTTTGCTTTTACAGCTATATCAGTGGGACACATACATAATCACTGCTCCAAAGAACAAAACAATGCCAGTAGATTTCTTGAAGTGTAATAGTATTTGATACAAAATTTCACTCTTCCCTTATTCCAACCTGACTACTCCATTCCACATATCACTTGACTGCAGATACATTGCAGTTAAATTTGTTGACCAGTGTCTTTGGGTGTGCCACTACAGTGGTTCATTGGTTGCCTCGGTTGGCTGCTTTTTTACCCTACATATGTGCTTGCCAAACATGTGTCTGAAACTGTTTTTTTTTCCAGGTTAGAAAAGCTAAGTGGTACATGGTATAACTAGCAGAATTTCACAGTTGCGTTAGTGATGGAAACTGTGTAAAAACATGTTGTGTTTGAACAGTAGAGGTTTTTCCTTTCCAATTAATTGCTGGCAGATGATGTTTAATGCTCTTCAGCTGGTAAAACCAAGTATAACTGAATAAGAGATGGAAAACTGCTAGTTATGACCGCTTTACAGGATCATCTATGCAAAAGGTATAAAGATATTTATAGGTATCTTCTGCAATTGCATCTAACATATTTAATGGGTCATTGAACATGAATTTTTAATATTTCATGGCTTACCAGTTCATGGATGACTGAAACCTTCACTTTCTGTATAAAGACTAACAAAAATGGATGTTATAAATTTATAGCCTCTATTGTAGCATATCCAAACTTAAATTACAGATTTTTTTAAAAGTAAAACAAAAATTTCTCACTGTAGGTTACAACCATCAGCTTTCTGCTGTTACGGTAGGGTTTATTTCATTGGTTTTCAAGAAACTAGAGAGGTTAATTAACTTCCTGAGTGACAGTGTTCATCATGGTCTTTCTCTTGCTCCCGGCAGGACCAAAATGCCATACATTTACTGATTCAGAGCAGAATGTTCTCCTTTAGGGCGTGTATTTGGTTTCCTGGCATGCTCAGGGAGGGGAGATTCCAGATCTGCCCATTTCCCACTGCTGAGAAGAGTGACTTTGCAGAGTCCCCCCTTCCTTTGTGCTGCATGGTGACAGTCAGCCAACCTGGAACTGGAACTTGCATTCATCCTTGGTGTTTTGTCTGTTTTGCTTAAGGGTACCTGTGAACAAAGGTGCAGGAATATGTTGAACTTAAATGTCCTGATACTGTTAGGGAAGATTTTGAACAGGAGTGTAACAGTTCCTCTCAGTTCCTGTTGTATAAGGGCTTTGTTTGTAACTATTGGTTTGTCCAGGATCTAATGTCACATATCAAATTAAATTCTAACTACTGTCTTGTATGAAAGTAAATCAGATTTTTTTTTTTAATCCCCTGCTTGATGGCATAAACCCTAGTGTGACTCAATGCCATAGAGGCAGCTCTTGCCGAGAGCCAGGCAGTATTGTTGTTTCTAATTTCTTGGTGTTTATGTGCAGCCTCATAATAAATTTATCCTCCAATGTCTTGATTAGGTACATTAACATCACAATTCAACAATCTTTTTAGCTCCAGTTTGATAATACAAGAACGTCATAAAGTTATATTTCAACAGGTCAGGTCTATACATGTGAACAATTTTATACCTAATTACTGAAGTCTCTGAAAATAAGATAACTAGGAGCCAGTTGTGTATGTTGGCAAATTTCTCTTGTTTACAGTTTTATTATAATCTTTCCTAAGCATCCTTTGCCCATCCTTTCAAGAGACAGCATATTGGGCCATGAGGGATCTTTGTTTTGTACCAGTATAATGTACTTATGTACTTCAACGATTGATACAAGTTGTTTCTATTTTTATTTTTGTTACTATTTATTCCTATTATGGAACCACTAAAATGTGCAGTGCTTTATGTAGTTACAATGAATATGGTGTTGATTGCAGTCTTCTACAGTGCTTCTTGTGAGTAGTTGGGATGCAGCATGATAGTGTGGAGAGTCTGTAAAGATTTCATTTAGTAATCTCAAAATACAAAATAAATGTATCTTTAAATTGTAATTTTTCAGAGTGGACTCCCACTTCAGACTACAGTGTATTTTACCATTTGTCTAGCCTTGTGGTTTAAAATGTTTGATTTTTGTGTTTCAGAAGTATTTGGCTCAAATCTTCCTGGAATGGCTGTTTTAATTAGAAATTCTTAATATCTTGTTTCTTTATACAAGATTTGGGTCAATATTCTTTCAACACCTAATTATCCTGATCATCCAAAAATAGACTGCAGTTAAGACATGTTGAAAGTCTTTTTCTTTCTTGGAGAAAGCAAGGTAGTTTAGTCTTAGAAGATACTCCAAACATCTGATTATGAGAAATCTCCTTTAATTTTATGATTTATGCTCATGACAGAGAGAGAGTACTGATTTTTGTCCTTGGGACAGCTTAGAAATCCTAATTGCTTTAATTATTTTTGAATACGAGATTATATTTGCAATCAGAACTCCTTCATATAGCAGTAGAAGGCTAGTAACTCTGTGTACAGTTCTATATTTTACTGGAATGGCATTGGAAGTGTAGGGGCCTTCTGTGAATGTATCAAGTCCAATCGGTATCACAGATACGTGGTAGTAATTTTGAAGTTGCTTTTTTTTTGTTCCTGATAGAACTTGTTTTACAGTATCAAGTTATGCTGCCATTGTAGTACAGAAGTGTTATAAATGAAGGACAAAAACCCCCCAAAACAGGTAAAAGTTTTCTTGATTTGGCGATTTAAGGTTATACGCTTGATCAGTTGCACAAAGATTTGCTTCTGGAAAACAATCTTCGTGTCACCTGTTTCGTCTTCTAAAAAATGCTTGGAACCTGAGACCTGATGCAGAAATAAATCAGGGGGTGGCAGAAGGATACTTTTGTTGGCTAGCTATTGCCTGTCCCTTGAAAAATAGCCAGCCTTTGTCTGCTGTCCACTTTATGAAGCTACCTGACTTAAGTAATCAAATTAACTGTAAACATCACTACCCAAGTGGTTTTTTTTTTTACCATCTGTTACCATCTTCGGTTGCTCTGAATTTAAGAATGAAATGGAAATGAATGTCTATAGTTCTCCTACTTAGGAGTGTCTTTCCCATGGTGTTATGGAGTAAATTAGATGCATGCACCTCCAGCAGATTGCAGGTACATTCAGGTCTTGGTTTTGCATGGTTTGGAGGATCAAAATAAACTCCCCTGTGATCAATTCCAGGGGACTTAACAAATTTCTGAAAATATTTCCAAATGTGTCCTCAGGTACAGAAAATAATTTGAGCCTCTTGGAAAATACCACATTAAGCAAATTTCTAGCATGATTTTCAGGGCATTGTTGAGTACTTTGATTGATCCTCAAAGTGAGGGAACTGACTCAAAAATACTGATTTACCCATTCTTCTCTCTGTAGAGATTTTAATACTTTTTTTTTTAAATTGATGAGCAGAGTGAGGCAGATGTTTGTGGATTGCCTTTTACTTTCATTTTTCTCCTTAGGCAGATTGATTAGTGCTAAAGTAAATGTGCTAAGAGGAAAAAAAGGGGCTTTTTCCTAATTTCTCTATTGAATAAGAATAATGAAGAAAAAGCAAATTAATTAATAGTTTGAAAGATTCCTTTAATAATACTTCCAAAATGAATAAATTATTGACGTGCTTTTAAAAAGTAGTATTACTCTAACAGTGAGTGGGCAGGGCTAATCTATACAATTGCTTTTGAGATACCAAGAATTTTTTCAGAAGATGGTGGGGGAAGCTGGATTTTCATCATTTTTTTTTTTTTTAATATTAGTATTATTTTCCTTTCCTTTTTAATACTTATTTTTAAGACTGCAGAGTACGGAGGGAATACAGTAATTAATAGTTGGAGAGTCCTGACAGAGACTCAAAAGAAGGGTAGAGGGGAAACACAATACAGGAGAATATAGAAGATAGAGATGATATGCTTTGCCTTTGGTGAATACATTATAACAGCCACACTAAGTCAGACCAAAAGTAGGCTTGCCCACTGTTTTACTTTTATAAGACAGTAAAACTGTCTGACTACTTCTGATTAATATCAGACATGCAGGCAAAATATAAGACCAGCAAGCAGAGGATGAGTTTAGTCTGATATATGTTAGAGCTTCTTATTACCTGTGGCTTAAATGCTTGCCATGGAGTTAATGTTCTTTGTGGTTAGCAGCCTGTGGTTGTATTTCCTTCCATTAAAGTGTCCAGTTGCTTTCTTAACTCCATAAAACCCTCTACCACCACCCTGCCTTTTCAGTGGCAAAGCATGTCACAGATTAACTACAAATTTGGTTGAAGAAATACCTCCTTCTGTGTTTCTTGTTTGCTTTTTTAAATCGCCTTTTTAGTTTTATGGGATGTTTCCTGGATCTTGTTTCAGTGTCCCCATTTGAAAAAACTACGGGGCTTTTTTGGAAAGCACTGGGTTTTTGAGGAGAATATGTGAGGACTAAAGATAATGAGAAAGTACAGAGGAGCCATGAAAGGATGCTGCACTGATGAGTCAAGATTTGCAGCTAGTCAGTCACTGAACAAAAAAACCCCTAGAAGACAGACCGGTAATTGAAGAGAGCAGATTCTAAAATATGAATATGAATTCTAGGTCAAGGTGATGAAGTGTCTTCTCAAAGGAAGAAAATACATTTGCTTCACTTAGATTGAAGAGGAAAGCCACAGGGGAAGCCAGTTGCAGGAGAACGTGCTAGAAATAAGGCAGCTTCTAGTATGCAGAAAGCTATTCTGTGGTCTGAAAGACAGGAGAGGGTGGAATGGTGCAAAAAGGGAGGAGGGGAAAAGGAAAAAGGAAGAGTCACACTTAAGCCTTGAATAAATCTATGAAATTGGCAGCGCTTTTTGTCAAATATTATTTAGTGTAAATGGGACACAAAAAGTAAGACTGATTGGTATAAGACAGAAGTGGTTGACATATACAGCGAGGAAAATACTGTATGAGAATTCTTACGACCTATATAGTAGAAACTGAAAGAGTTTTGCAGTATAAAATTCAAGGTTGTATGCCTTGGGCTTAATAAACTTTTCTGGTATGAAGATATGCGAAAAATATCTTGAAGGTGGTGAGTACGAAACAAACTGAATGGGTTTAACAGCATGAAATTCAAGGTCATATACTTGAGGGTAAATAAACATTTCTTCTAAAAACAGAGGGATCATCTGTTAGAAACTGAAGGGGGAGAAGGAATTTTTGGCTGTCTTCATAAATGACTGAGCCACCAATATGATGAAGCTTTGAAAAAGCCAAAAGGGTCACTTGATTAAACCTGTAAATCACATAGATTTGCCTTAAGTGAATTCAAGCCAGAGGAAACAGTGAAGGTAGAGATGCAGAGTAACAAATAGAGAAAGATTTCATAAAAATATAAGAATGTATTCAAATAAATAGGTTTTGAATAAAATTACTTGGGAAACTGAAGTAAATTTTCCTATCTGTGTACTAGTAAGATTCTATAAAAGTCTTCTATGGTAGTCATTGTTTTGGAGGGAAAAAACTTTTTATTTTTATGATAAAATTGAGTTCATTCATGAAAAAGATGGTGTGACACGATGGCTTCAGTGACACAGACTGATCTCAATCCAGTACATTCTTTATTGTACTCAAGACTGAAAGTAGACATGTTACATGATAATTTTTAGGGGAAAATGTAATACAAACCTCCTTCCCTGGCCGGCTGTCAAGAGTGCTTCCTAGTAACAGCTAAACATCCCTAATATCATGGTAGAACAAACATTTAAAAATCCTGAAATAGATATAAAATTAGCCTAAGCAACATTGGTTTTTTTAAAGGATAAATGGTAGTAGTAGTCATCAGTTGATTTCCTTCCCCACACACTCCCCTGCCTCGTAGCAATTAAACATTTAGTGAATATAATGCTGTCACATCTGGAATTTGTCAGCATATTTATGTCTTGAAAGTTTGTTCATGTTAGTAATTAGTGTTAAATTCTGACCCAATCTGATGAAGTCTTCTGGTAAAGTGCTGTCAACCCTTTGATGAGTTATGCAGAAATTACTCAAAAATTGGGAAGTGTGGTGTATACTACTACATATAAAGATATAACACTCAAGGTCCTTGAGAGTCAACACAGAATAATGAAGTAATATTTATGTGAGAAATGCGAAAAATAGCTAATGTGGGACAAAGAAAAACACCAAATGCAAACAGCGTGTCCAGAGGAGGCCACTAAGATGATCAGGGGGCTGGAGCACCTCCCTGATGAGGACAGGCTGAGAGAGTTGGGGTTGCTCAGCCTGGGGAAGAGAAGGCCCCGGGGAGACCTTATAGCGGCCTTCCAGTGCTTAAAGGGGGCTACAGGAAAGGTGGGGAGGGACTCTTTATCAGGGAGTGTAGGGATAGGATGAGGGGTAATGGTTTTAGACTGAAAGAGGGCAGATTTAGATTAGATATGTGGAAGAAATTCTTCCTTGTGAGGGTGGTGAGACACTGGCACAGGTTGCCCAGAGAAGCTGTGGCTGCCCCCTCCCTGGAAGGGTTCAAGGCCAGGTTGGACGGGGCTTTGAGCAGCCTGATGTAGTGGAGGGATGGCAGAGGGGTTGGAACTAGTTGATCTTTAAGGTCTCTTCCAACCCAAACCATCAATGAGTCTGTCATTCATAGAAGAAAAAGGCTTGCAAAGCAGACTGGGTCACTGTGTTTGCTGAGCACTGTAGTATCCTATATGGCCACCTACGTGCATGTTACCAAAGTGAGGGGGACAGTGCTCTCTGGAGCACCACCAAGGCTGTGCCTGGGATACCCCTGTCTGCTGGTGGCTCTCTTAATGTCAAAAACATTTTTGACTGCATTTGTGAGAGAGTTTTAAAAAGAATTGGATTAATTTAAGCTGAGAAAAAGGTAACATATCTAGCTGAAGCATGCAGTAACAAATGCTTTAACTTCACACTGGAAGGCCATAAGCATTTTGAAGGGGTGTCCCTTCTGTTGTGTTTTTTTCATGCATTAAAAGCCTTGCTCAAAACATAATTCAGGATCAAAACCAGATTTTAAAAATCTAAGCATTCAAAAAAGTGTTGATGTATTTTTAATAATTTTTATAAAAACAGTTTTGATCAATTGCTGGCTTATACATATAATTGTAATGTTCTGTTGTTACCTTTCTGCCATAGGCTTTTCTAACAAGGCTGACACACTGAGCATACTCTAGCTATAATTTTGATTGAAATAATTTTGAGCAGGTTTTTTTTATGTTCACATAATTTGTACTAGGGTCTATGAATTTAACTCCAGGAGACTATTGCGGCAGTCATTTTGCCTGAAATGTTTTTTCTAAATGGCATCTGATTTTCAAACTGTTTTGTTGCATAGCAGTGGTTTTAGCACATATGTGAGTAGCTTTTGGCAGCAGTGGGTTTTGAACAAGTGCAGTGAGCTGCATGTTTGCTTTGAGAGCCACGTGATGACAGTGCTGCAAAGCACTAGAGTGTGTATAAATATTAATATGACTGTGAAAGAATATAGTACTGTTGTCTGATGGTACTAAATAAGGAGAGTTCTTAATTTCTTGATAGGTGAGATTCAGAATCAAAAAACTGTGGGTACTTACTTTTGTAAGCCAGATGGAAGAATTACAATTAACATTGCATCTTGGGCAAAATAATTGAAGATTATAGACTGTGGTGACGAAAAATACCTCGCAGATCATGTAGTATGTCTCTGCCAGTTTGAAATTGTTCCTGCTAGTGTCTTTCATTAATATTTTTCTAGTCCAGTTCAAATTGTACCACTTGGTGAGATTTCAATCACATCTCTGAGGAAACAGCTTTTTTTTTTTTTTCCTTCTCCTAATAGTCAGCATAATTTTCTCTGTTTAGTTGTATCGTATGGACTTGAGAGGTGTCCCATGTTTTGTCCAGACTCTTTCCTGTGATAGTTACTCATTGCTTACCCAAGCTAACCATGTGTTTCCCTGTATCCTGGGTCCTAATTCTGTTCATGTTTTGCACCTCCACAAATGTTTTCTGGCTCCTCATGGTGTCCTTGGGAAGACCCTGGCCTTTCTCAGCGGACAGCTCTCATTTCTGGAATCCTTCTCCCTTCCACGCAGCCATGTGCTGACAAAGCCGGGCTTTGTGTCTGCTTTGGGAATGATGCAAGGCCCATCTGTTAGTCCAGGCTGATAGGAAAAAAGCAGCCTTTAAGGATGGCTTGTGGGTTGCTTGTGTTTTCCAGGGGTTTCGGTGTCCATATTTGACCAGTGCATCTCCAGAAGCAAACTGAGCGGTCATTTCCTACTGGCAGCAACTCTCTGCCATGGTTTGATGATTATTCTCACGTCGCATCCAAGCTTTCAGCAGCAGGTTTCTCACACAAATATATTTTAAAATTCAGTCATGGCTAATTTTTAAACATATCGGTGATACCTGTTCCTTCAGATCTTTCAGATCAGTAACTTCAGATTTTCTTGTTATTCCTGCAGAAAATTCCATTTACTTATTAACTTTTTCTGGTACTAAATCATTACCATATCTAACTTTAATAGCTTTAGAATATTACTTCTAACTGTAATTTCTTTTATTCAAACGATTCTCAATCAATATTCTTTCTTATGTCACCCACACAGTTTTTCTGGCTTGTTTCTAGTCTGTTCTTGCCAGATGTTTTTTCCCAAGCTTTTGTGATAATGAAATGGAGCCACTGTAGCCATGGTATTTAAAAAAAAAAAAAAAGCTTTGAAAAGTCGGTTTGTGGGTTTTTTTTTTGTTTGCTAAGAAGTGCAATTAGTTTGACATTGCATTAATATTTTTCCCAACTGTGTTTCAAACTTTCTGATGTATCTTCATTTAAGAACAGATTGCCTCCAAAGTTCTACAATACCTGAACTTCTCCAGTAGTAATATTTTTCAATGCTTAAGTTATAGGCTGCACTTGTACCTAAAGAGTTAAAAGAACATGAAAATTGGTGCTTTTAAAAATTTTGCTATAAATACACTGTCTTAAACCCAGTTTGTTCCACTATACCTTGCTTTACCAGGTGAATGCCCTAAGTAGGCACAGAGAGAGAGACTATTTATATGAATGCAATTCTGTGCAAAATAGCTCAGCTCCAGAAGCAGTTAGAATGAAAGTTAGATCTGGTAATGATTTAATACTATAGAAAGCTTTTTCTTCCTTTCTCCACTACTCCCAGCCCAGTTAGCTGTTAGATAGATGTTCAGTGAAGAGGTGCTCAAACATCCTTCTGTGTCCTAAAAGACTTAACTATTTGGTGAAGACAGTTGTCTTATTTTTATTAATTGGGTCTAGACAGGTAGGTTCAGCGCAAAATATTTGAGTAACTGAATTCCACATCTGCCACAATTAAATCTTTTCTTCTAACATAGCAATTTATTGCAAAAAAAATACACGTGTTGCCTAATTCTGTGGCTGATTTACCAGCAGGAGAATCCTGGTATATTGTATAAAGCAGAAAAAAATGACGAAGTCACTGCTTTGGGGTGACAGAACTCTGGCTGTGTTGATTCTCCCTGAGCCCGTTGAAAAAGTTGTGCAAACAGAGCTCCAGGCTGCTGCCCCCACAGCATGCAGGCTTTTGGATTTGTCCTTTGGAGGTCTTTGCTTTTCTCCGTGTACAGACTAGGCATCTGTAGCTAGGTTTTGAATTGTGCTCCAAAGACTCACAAGTTAGGTATTTTAGCTTCTAACATTTGGCCGTCTGTAGGGAAGCTGATCCCTATTTACTGCCCTTAGATACATGTTCTTTCTCTTCATCTCTACTTTGGAGATAAAACTGTTTCTTACCTGCATGAATTGAAAATGACAGTTCTCTCTACTTCTGTCTTTTTAAACAGTCTCAGGATCAGGACTCACTATTTCAGCACTCACTTCCCTGTGATGATGTTTTTATTAAGCTAAATAAATAGAGGATTTGAAAGAAATTAGTAAAGGGTTGCAGTTTGCTAAGTAAGTTTGTGTTACTCTGATCAGTAGGTTCATTTGTCTTGTAATGTTGTATATTGAGTCTTAATGTCTTGAGTCAAAAACATTAATGAAACTTAGTGTCTAGTCTGATGCTATTTCAGATTTATTGAGTCAGACTTTAGTAAGGAATTTTATGTTGCAAACCTTATGTTACACACATAGAATTTGGTGTTAGCTGGAAAAGAAAATGGTTGCCATTAGTTGTTAAAAGTATTGCTGGAGCATTTGTAATGCAGCAGCAAGCCCACTTTTATGTCCCACATAAAACTGAGATGGGTCCAGCTCCAAACTATCTAGGCTTTTGCTGTGCTTATTGGGAGCTTTTAGGAGCCTCCTGCCATTCCTTCATCAGTGATTTCTGAACGTGAGGCCAGCTGCAAGTATATATTGCAGAAGTGATTCGCCAGTAATGGTGCACCAGGGTGTAAAATAGCAATTGTTACAGCGGATTACTCCATAATGCTTCTTCACTGACTGAATAAGGACTTTGTTGAATGAAGAATGTCAAAAAATGTGCTCTCACAGTCATAAGTATTTTATGAAAATAAACACCTAACAAGTTTGAGGTTGATCCTAATTCATTGATGTGTTCGAAGTGATTCATGAACTGGATTTTGAGCCATATATACTGACAATTTATCAATGCTGACAATTTGTAAGTCATGTGCTACTCCTTAATGTAATTTGTAGACCTGAATTAAGTAAATGGAATTTGTCTTTGTGAATGTGGGTAGGCCAGTATTCCTTAACTGAACTCCAAAGACTTTTCAGAATGATGGCATCCAAACTACTGTTGTCTAATGCCATATAAAAGAAAGTTAGGCACAGGCTTAATAAAATTTGCCTCATTCTTGGTGACTAATTTTTTCTGTTCTCCACAGGTAGGTGTAATTTTTTTTTTTTTATGTCCATGTAAGGGAAAACTAATAATTCTTCCTACCTCCTGCAAGCACTGTCACAAATTTGAAGACCGAGTTCACTTTCAGCAAAAGAGTGGGGTTGTTATTGAGTTAGGATTTTTTTTTTTTTTTTTTTACTGATACTGGTAAGAATTTGCTGCTGCTTTTTATAGAAATGTGCTTCCTTGAAGCTTTGAACTGACACTCTCTTTCCTGATATATTTATTCTGCAGAAATTCCTTAATATGCTATTACTACGGAGAAGTAGGTCATGATTGGCTGGTTTTTTTTTTTTGTTTTGTTTTGTTTTTTTCAAAAGTAGAGCTGTGGTCAGATACCAATACTTCATAGAATGTGACCATGTTGCCTTGAATTGTCTGTGGCATCTATAGCAAAGGCCGGGGAAAATTTTTCTTGTTTTCTGCTTTTACCTCTTTCTTTCCTCTGGGAGCTTGGAAGAGGTAAGGAGACAGTGGAATCACCACAGTGTTTTTTCCTAACTGAGGCAGAACAGACTGACTGCGCTCAAGAGTGACATCCCACAACTGCACCTTAGTGATACTGCAGTAATTTGGAGGAACAAAGATAGCAACAAATACACTGGTACACTGCTATTTTGGTAAAAAATCAGTGGCTCCGTCAAGACACTGTATGTGTGTTTGTAGGCAAATTTCTCTCCTTTCAGGCTCTGCTCTTTTTAAGCACACAATCTTCCAGCCTTTCCAAACTTCAGATTCTTTTTTGTGTAGAGTAGAGTGATACATCTATCTGTTTGAAATGTGGTATGAGCTGGCACAGGAATCATAGAATCAGATAATGGTTTGGGTTGGAAGGGACCTTAAAGATCAACTAGTTCCAACCCCCCTGCCAAGGGCAGAGACACCTTTCACTACATCAGGTTGCTCAAAGCCCTGTCCAACCTGGCCTTGAACCCTTCCAGGGAGGGGGCAGCCACAGCTTCTCTGGGCAACCTGTGCCAGTGCCTCACCACCCTCACAGTAAAGAATTTCTTCTTAATATCTAATCTAAATATGCCCTCTTTCAGTTTAAAACCATTATCCCTTGTCCTATCACTACATGCCCTCGTAAAGAGTCCCTCCTCATCTTTCCTGTAGGCCCCTTTTAAGTACTGGAAGACCACTGTAAAGTCTCCCCAGAGCTTTCTCTTCTCCAGGCTGAACAACCCCAACTCTCTCAGCCTGTCCTCATCGGGGAGGTGCTCCAGCCCCCTGATCATCTTTGTGGCTTCCTCTGGACTCACTCGAGCAGGTCCATGTCCTTCTTATGTTGGGGGTCCCAGAGCTGGGCACAGCACTGCAGGTGGGGTCTCAGAAGAGTGGAATAGAGGGGGAGAATCACTTCCCTCAACCTGCTGGCCACACTTCTCTTGATGCAGCCCAGGACAGGGTTGGTCTTCTAGGTTATGAGCACACTTTGCTGGCTCATACTCATTTTTCCATCCATTAATATCCCCAAGTCCTTTTCCACAAGGCTGCTCTCAATCCACTCAATTCTCAGCCTGTATTTGCTTGGCATTGCCTTGACCCATGTGCAGGACCTTGCACTTGGCCTTGTTGAAATCCATGAGGTTTGCATGGGCCCACCTCTCAAGCCTGTCTAGGTCCCTCTGGATGGCATCCCTTCCCTCCAGAGTGTTGACTGCACCACACAGCTTGGTGTCATCTGCAGATTTGCTGAGGGTGCACTCAATCCCACTGTCCATGTTGCCAACGAAGTTGTTAAATAGTGCCAGGCCCAATATCGACCCCTGAGGAACACCACTCGTCACTGCTCTCCACGTGGACATCAAGCCATTGACTGCAACTCTTCGAGTGCTGCCATCCAGCCTATTACTTATACATTGAGTGGTCAATTTAGAGACAAGGATGTTGTGTGCTGGGACAGTGTCAGATGATTTGCACAAGCCCAGGTAGGTGATGTCAGTTGCTTTTTCCTTATCCACCAGTGCTGTAACCTTGTAATAAAAGGCCACCAAATTATTCAGGCACAATTTGCCTTTAGTGAAGCCACACTGACTGTCACCAACCACCTCCTTATTTTCCACTTGCCCTAGCATAGTTTCCAGGAGGATCCGCTCCATGATCTTTCTAGGCACAGAGGTGAGACTGATTGGACTGTAGTCCCCCACGGTCTTCTTTTTTGCCTTTTTTAAAAATGGGGGTTATATTTCACCGGATTGCCACAACTCACATATGATGGATAGTGGCTTAGCAACTTCATCCGCCAGTTCCCTCAGGACCCATGGATGCATCTTGTCAGTCCCATGGACTTGTGCACCTTCAGATATCTTAGATGGTCTCAAACCTGATCTTTTCCTACAGTGGGTGGTTCTTCATTCTCCAGATCTCTGCCATTGTCTTCTGTGTCTTGGGCGGTGTGGCTTGAGCACTTGCTGGTGAAGACTGAAGTAAAAAAGTCATTGAATACCTCAGCATTCTCCATATGCCAGGTAACCAGATCTCCTGTTTCCTTCTGGAGATGGACCACATTTTCCCTAGTCCTTCCTTTTATCACTGACATACCTTTAGGATCTTTTCTTGTTGCCCATGATGTCCTTGGCCAGAATTAATTCTATCAGGACTTTGGCCTTCCTAACCTAACCTGACCCCTGGCTGCTGAGTTTATCTGTATTCCTCCCAGGCTATCTGTCTTTTCTTCCACCTTCTGAAGGCTTCCTTTCTGTGTCTGAGCTTGTCCAGGAGCTCCTTGTTCATCCATGCAGGCCTCCTGGTGTTTTTGCCTGGCTTCCTTTTTGTTGGGATGCATTGTTCGGGAGGTGATCTTTGTTTATGAACCATCTTTCTTGGGTCCCTCTTCAGGGCTTTAGCACATGGTACTACAACCTGAAGTGTGAATGTTCAAGAGGGAGGTCTTCCGGTATAAAGGAAAGAGAATCAAAGTATCTCCTGGTTGTCAGGTAGAGATTTGGAAAATGTTCAGCTCATGGCTAGTATTCCTGTTCCCCGCATCACTTTTCTTTCTCTTATCAGAACTCCAGGATGACTCTTGATATGAAGGGTTTAGCCCCTGGTTCTCAGTGCTTGTGCTGAAAATGTAATGGTGAAAATGTATATATGTTCTTGGGTTTGCTAGCTTCAGAACTACATGAAAATCAGTGAGCACATGTAAGTGGCTTTCTAGAGAAATATGGGTATGATGCCAAATGGAAAAAAAAATAAAAATTGGCCACTGATATTCATGTTAGCAAACATGACTAACATTACTAATGTCTCTTGTTCATAGATCACCTCTCTTGTGACTCTCCAGCTGTTATCCATGGTTGGCCATAATGACCAGCTTGATGGACCACGATATAAATGTACTGTATCTCTGGACTTCATCAGAGCTGTTGCACGGTGAGCCTATTAGAGATCGTTTACTATTATATCTGCTGACTTGAAAGAGACTTCAAACCCAGCATTTGCTCAGTCTGTAGTGCCCTGCAGACCAAAATAGAAATCTATGGATGTTTTCTAAGAACGAGTGAATGAGTTGTCTTATTTATGAGAAGTGTTGAACTTGAGGTAAGTATAGTCCAATCCTGTTTTGAAAAAAAATTACATAACAGTGGCAGTATGTGTTACAGTAACATACTGTCTTTGTGCTTAATAAAGGTCAGGGACTTCATGTGAAAATACTAGTCTAAAATGTCAGTCCATTTCACTACCAAAAGGCACATTATGGTAATTGAATTTGAAAGAGGTTGTACATATGATATAAAACTACATAGGTTATAAGAATTCTTCCACATAGTCTACCTTGTGTGATCTGTATGTAGTTGATACAAACTAATTCAGTAAACGAATGTAGGTACCTCAATAGCTCTCTTCATTTAGAGCCTTCAGTTCTGGAGTCTGAGAATAGTTCCAGGTCTATGAGAAGAGATGATAAGTTACAGACAGAAATGCATGCGTTACATGGGCAACAATCAAGCCTATGTCTCATTTTTTATGAAATGCCAACAACATAGCCTCACACCTGTTGCTGCAGCCAGCTTATTAGCAAGTCTTGGATAAAGAGTCTGTAGCCAAATCAGAGCCCAGAAATGACACGTAGTGAAAAGGATGAGAAACATTCTCAAGGCCTTCTCTGTAATGTAGGACTTCAGAGAAACCTGTGGTGTAGACTGTACCCCATAACCTCAGTGCACATGTTGCTCTTCTGAGCAATTAAATGCCCAACAGCCTTGTCAGTGAACCCCACAGACACACTGATTTCAGTTTGCAGTTGGGCAGGCCATAGAATGAAACTTCATCTGGTTCAGGCCTGGCTGGACCACACTGCCAGGATCACCATGGCTTATCTATGTAAATTTGCTATTCCCAGCAATAAAGTCACTTGTGAGTGATGCCCTGAAAAAGCTCCCACTGGTACCAAGTACAGCAGACCATCTGCTCAGCAACATGGATCATTGTGTATACAAACGTGCCCAAGTTCTTGTCTCTGCTCTAACTCCTGTGGTGAATAGAGACCAGTTCATAAACTCTACTGACTCTGAGGGTCCTTCAATTAAGATACTTGAAATGGTAGCCCTCTCCTTGCAACTTTAATACCCTTAGAAGTTTCACTGACTCCATTGAAGTTGCTGGAAGGTAGAGATGGCCAGAGAACAGAACCAAAATTTATGCTATGCAGCTCATGCTTACCGGAGAAAGTTGGAGGCTCTATCACTTCAAATCTCAGTGCGTGGTGTAGTGCTTTGGCTTGCTTTCCTTTATGTCAGGTGTGTGTGTGTATATATATCCTGACTGAGTTTTCCTATGTGTTATAAGAAAGAAAGCAATTCTTGCCCCCACTCCCCCAAAGTACTTTGGAAGTGTTTATATGCTGCCTAGATAGGGCCATTTAAATGACCTGACAGATTTTACAGTTGGCCTATTCTGCTTTTCTCCTGTTTCCCCACCTTCCTTTTTTTTGTCTTGCTTTGTTCCTTTGTTCCATTATTTTTTTTTTCAATTAAGTATCTTTTTCAGCCCAGTCTTTGCTAAATCTTTAAGGAGGAGGATCCATAAAAATACAAGGTTCCATGAACCCATGAGAAATGGGCTTCCCCGTTGCCTTGATGGGGCTAGCTACAGGGTGAAGACATGAACTTCTCTGCTTTAAGAAATTTTATTTTCCAGCTGTGCAGTAGTCTTACAGCTTCCTATAGTTTTTAACCACTCATGCGAGAGGTTATATTTATTGCAGAGAAGGAACTACTTTGCCATTTCAACCAAAATATACATCAAGTAAGCAGCCCATCTCCTGATTCTTTTTAGTTTGTTATTGTAATGGTACTAAAATAGGTTTGCTAGTCACGAAAATCTTCAGAAACCTCAGCCTTATTACCATCTCAGCTTTGTTACTTGAGCATATTTCCTAATGGAAAGTTGAAGAGTACAAAGAGCAGGACAGAAAATTATGCTCTCTTCCTTCCATCCCCACCCCCATTCAAGTTGTTCAGATTGTAATTTAATTTTCTGTATTTTTTAAGCGAAAGTGAAGTTTGCATTTAAAAAAAAAAATCCACCTGTTTTTAGAAATGAGTAAAAAATATTGTGTCTCTTCCTGATGGCTTTTAGTGTGATAAGTGCTGGTCATACACAGTCTCTCTCTTTAATTCTGCAGAATCTCATGTCTGGCTTTATTCTCTTGCATACATTTAGTCTTTGCAGAGATATTCCCATGCTTTTTACCACATAGTATTTACACATTTAGCTGAAGATGAGGTAAGACATTTACTTGTTAGAAATCTTTAATTTCTGTTTTAAGAATTTCAGACCTAAGTTCATAAATTTTCTGTAGTTGAAGTAGGGATCTCCTAATGTTTGTTGAATGTAATGGATCTTTTCATACAGTCTCTAATGAGCCCTGTTGTTGTGACAGGACGATTGTGTTTCATTTAGTTGATAAGGTCAGCATTTGTTAGAGTCTGTGATTTTGTTTCTGTTGAAAGCCTTGTAACTAAAGCACTTTTCTTGAGTGACACAATGTCATGTGAGTCTAACAATGGCAGTTAATTTCTTGAATTTTGCCACTGGATTATTAAGTAGACTCAAACACAATATTTCTTGTTGTGTATGTTGGGGATTTCTGAACTTTTTCTCTGCCCAATATGAAGTTTTATAGAAACTTTTTGAAAAGTAGGTTACAGGATGATGTGTGAACAGAGAATATTAAATGATTGTAGTCTAACAAATAAGACATTCATCCAGTTAATCTCACTTAGCATTGTGAGCAGTTATTTTTGCATCATTGAATACTTTTTTTAAAAAACTTTTCATTTTATACTTGTCATTATATGCAGTAATTTGTGTTATTTATTCAAACAGTAAACCCCAAAGTCTGGTAGATTGTACATCAGAATGAGTTTAGAGACAAAAAAAATAATTATATGTTTTATTCTACTGCTGTTTCATTCTGCCTGCCATTAAAGTACAAAAGTATACATTAAAATCTTCTATCCCATTGAGTGGCATTCTTGGATTTTTCAAATTTAGCTATGAACATGGGTCAGCTAGTGTCAAGACTGAAAGAATGCAGACTGCAGACGAGTACAGATGAAGGAGTTACGTAGTACATGATAAAACAGGTGGTTTGGAAGATGAACAAAACACTCAATAGCCTAAAAGATTGCTGCTTTGCATCACCAACTAGAGTATCATGTTTACCATATGAAAATATAATCTTACTAACTTTGATACATTTTTACTGCTTAATGATCAAAATAAGAATCTTCCAGTTTTTACTAGAAAGCTGCTTTATTTCTTTTTTAGACTTAGAAAGTTTAAATAGAAGACAGGTACTGTAAATAACATTAGAAGTTAAAAATTCACTTATTCATGATTGCATTTCTTTTGGGGATATTGCCTGATTTTGATTGTGCAGAATGTCCCATGTGTGCTGTCTCCAAACAGGTTAAAGTCTTAGCACTGTTAAGATGATTGCTCTAATATACTGTGTTTTTGTTTATAGGACCGTGAACTTCGACATAATAAAGTACTTGTACGATTTCTTATGAAAACAAGCTTCACAGCCATATGGACAGTGTGACAATGACTAAAGCAAGCTGTGTTCATCTCTCTACTTAGCTGGCCAGAAAGAAGAGTATTTTGGCTCTTTTGGATTTGTCCAAACAGGTGCTGGCCCAGCATGGAACCTGATGAAAATACTCTGATTGGTCTGGGTGGATCTGAGCAGAGGACTATTTACCAGGGACCCTGGAGTATTTGGAAGCAATGTGTTAATTATAAACAGCAGGGTTTGAGCACAATCTGTTCTACTCTTAATGATGTTATCTTAACACTGAAATTGCCTGAAACCCATTTACTTAGGACTGCATTTTGCTCTGTGAACTCTCCCCAGTGCTTTGAACATGGCAGCAGCCCTTGTTTGTATGCCCAGTCTTTTCACTTCCTCTCCGCAGGAATCTTTGCAATTGCCTGCCAAAGCAGCTTTTCCTGAGGCCACCATTTTAGGAGAGTGGAGTAGCAAAATATAATAAACATAAGAACATATTTAAAATCAAGCTGGTATAAATCCTTCTTTCTCTTCAGTTGTATGTAGGCAGGCTGTTACACTGTTATATGGAGATCATGATGATAGGAGACTCTTAATTAATCACCATACTGTCTTTTTTTCAGACCATTCATAAATGGTGACTATGAATCTATTTTTACAAATCTTTATTTAGAGAAAACATAGATTCTTAAAGTTCTATCCCAATGTCAAACTTGAAAGGGTTTTTTTTTGTTTAAACATTTTATAGTCCTTTCATGCTTATCTAGCTATATTAAGTGCTAATTATAATGCCATTTGGAATGAATGTTCTTTAAGATACACACTGTGTAATGGCTTTTGTAACAGTATCTGTCCTGTAGAGGAGAACAGCACAGCTGTCTTTCCATCAGAAAGGGATAAATTCAACAGGTGACAGAGTATTCCTGCAGTGGTTCCTTAAAAGAGGCGGAATAGTGAATAATCAATGTGGTTGTTACAACATAAAACTTTAGCTTTGGAAATACTTTTGGAGTAGACTACAATTCATTTGTCTCCAGTTTATAAGTGGAGGTTTCCCAATTGCTACAACCTTTATCGGGAATTAAAATCCCCACGTCCAGTTGGGCATTATTGACGTCATGAATCTGAAGATTTCTGTCACCCTCTGGAAAACTCCAGGTCCCACAGCCTGTTACTGAAATGTTTTACTCCTTTATTCTGGCCTTTGACTATTTGACAGTACAAGGCAGTGCCATGTCCTATCTTGACCGTTACATTTTTTTCAAGGGAAAAACGGTCATTTTTTCCCCCCTTGCTCTGCTATCGGAGATGGTCAAATATCTGGAACATGTGTAGCTTTTTTTTTTTTTTTTTTTTTCTTCCCCCCTCCCCAGTTGTGGCTGTGTAGCCAGGCTTCTGGATTCAGACCCAAATGAACAAGTTCCTGGTGAATTTAAGCGACAAAAGTGTCCTTCTGGCCAAGCTGTCGCTTCCTCCCCTCAGGAGAATGTGAAAGGGCAGCAATGAGTCATCTCCGTGATCCCTTTTCCTTCCTACCGCTGAGCTGAATCAAACCCTGCACCTGTCCATGAGGTGGCAACGTTTGTCACACTTACTGAAGTGCTTGGATGCAAATATATAACCTGTTTCAAAATATTTATTACCTGCTTTTGTTTTTACCAATAAAAATATACATAAGGTGTACATAACTTTACAGAGTCTTCCCCTTTTGCACCTAGTGTTGTGCTGAGCTCAGCTGTTGTGAATCTCCTGTGTGACTACCTAGAGCTGAAAGTTGGAGAAGAAAGGTTTGAGGTATTCATACGTAAACTAGTCCATGTAAAGCAACAGCAATACATCATAGGCTTTTGTGATATCTGATCTGCATTAGAATTTGATATATGAAACATGATGGGACTGATACTAAAGTGCTACATCTTGAGTCACAAATTTCAAAAACTCTGCAGCCAACCTTGTTTGCAGCTTTGAGTAAAGTGGGGCAGGGCAGTTCTACTGGGGAGGGACAGTGCCAGCTTGTGAAGCTCCTGCTCCGTGGTAGTCAATGTGGCTGAAAACCTTAGCACCTACCAAGCAGAAGAAAGAAGCTCTTCTTGGGGAAGCTTTACTACCAACAAGAAGTTGTGAGTAATACCACATTCAACCTGTGTGAGAATACCACAAATACTGAAAAATAGTTCCAGACATACAAATTAAGAGAATACAAGGAGACCACAGAAGACAAATTTACAGGTAGCTCTACATGAGTAGTTGGGTGCACAATAAATTTGGTCATGATAGAGACATTTTCAGGCAACATTTGTATCTTCTTTCATATGGGAAAGAAATTAATAGGATTTTTACCAGTTGGCTTAGTCCAAGGCCATTTCAGGAATATTTCTAATGCTTCTTATGATGGGGGTTGACAAGAGATGAGATACAAATTCAAAGGTTTCAAACAAAAAGAACCAAGCACAATGATCTAGGATAATGGGCTAGCAAATTGGCCCAAGCTCAGTATTGTAGGGTTTAATTAATTCCAGAATCTTAGTTTTTCAACAGTATGACTCCACAGCCACACATAGTTACTTGTAACAGTACTTGATGAATACACTATATTGTTTTAATGTTAAAATTCAACAGATTATTAGAAACGAGCTCATATAGATAAGTGATTTTTCTTTTCACTGTTGCTACAGCTTTTCTAGAAAGAGATCAAAACCAGAACCAGTTAAAGACTTAAATTCCCTGGAGCTCCTAGGCAGGCCCTATAGATGGAATGGACTAATTATGCCATATTTCAGAACTGATATTTAGTATATGTCTTGGTAATGTTTGAATGAGGAACAAAACCAGTCATGTAAATTCTGGCTTAGGTTGTAGCTGGAAAAATAACACTTTTGCATTGTCACATGTGTTCCCTTGGTTGTCCCACCTTTTCAGTAACCCCATCACTCCCACATAGCAGACCAGACTTTCAAAACTATCCAGCCCAAAATTTGGAACACTATAGAAGATGTGAAGTAAGGGTCTTAGAAAATAAGCAATGAGAAAACTTGGTGCTGCTGACATTTTTTTTCAATGTAATTTCTTCTTCCATACTAGCCTGATGATCATTTCCAGTGTAAATCCAAAGGAGGAGGATAGAAATTTTTGTGGAATGTAGTTAATTTGACCGAAATGAGGTTAACTGGAGAAGGAGTAGTAACTGAGGATCTGTTAGACTGAACCATTATCCTTACACTTAATGCACTTTTGTGAACTTTTTGAAAGACTCCTATCAGTGATACAAAATTTAAGCTGAATCAGCAGAGTATGAGAATGAACAAGGTGACTGAAGTGTGGATGATTGATGTAGGCTATAACTATGCTGATGATGAACAGTAGGATTTATTCTGACAAACTAGGAATATTTCTATATATCCATGTCAATGAGTTTATGAATTACTGCTGAGTTTCTTACGAAGTGCCCTAGCAACACTGTTCTGAGATCCTGTTTTCACAGATGAGGTATGGCCTCCTCCAGCCTCCCTGGGGCCAGGGTTTCACCCCTTCCACAGGTGGTGTTAAGAACTGTGCAAGTGATGCAGAACAAGGCAGTTGTTTGACTAACCAGAAGTCACTCAGTACTTAAGTGCAGCAGTATGTATTTAAAAAATACCAGAAAAATTTTTCGTAATTCTTAAGTCACAAAGCATTATAATACTGTAAAAATTACAACTTACAGTGCCTGTCTCCAGTGACTGATCTAAACATCAACAGTCGCTGGGGCTTGTTCTTACAAGAAGAAAGTAATGAAGAAAGAAATGCAGCTATCATCAGTTGCGAAGAAATTAGTACCCTTGAATAGCACTGACTTCATCAACAGCTGCATTTTCATATATACAACATGGAGGTTTTCTTTTTTAAAAAGGCATCCAAGGGTGCATCCACATGTAATACACGAGATTTATTCCTTTTTGACAGATTCACACAGCTCTGGTTTGCACAGAACCATAACAATCCCCCTAGCTATTGTGTTTGGTTTTGTGTGATTTAAAGCAAAGCGCTTTCTAAGTTCTGGTGCTTCTATACACCATGATTTACACGTGAGAATACATCCATTTTTACCATTGGTTACTTTTTTCCAGCATCCACCAAGTAGTTTTGCCAAGACCATTCAGGCAGTACATACTCCCCTTGTAACTGGAACAGCCAGCCATGCCATGAGAATAGGGTGAAGTACAGGATTCCTAGCAGGGATGTAGGATGTATTACATGTCTGTGTCCTGTGAGCAAAATGTATGCAGCTGAGTATCCCAGGATTAGATATTCCCTCTATCCTTGTGTTGGCAGAGATGGCAGGGAAGAGTAAGAAACAGCAGGTTCTTGAGCATTGCCTGGAGGTCAGCGTACTGTGTTTTTGTCAGCCCAGGTAATTTTGAAATAGAAGATATGCTCCATCCAGGAGTAAATGCTACCTGAGGTGACGGCAACTTCTCCAGTTTTCTCAATGACAGAACAGTGTAATTTAAAAGAGAGCCTTATCATTTCTAGTAAATATGCATTGGGATGAAGATACAGCTTGATTAGCAACCATACACAATACCAAATTTTTATGTGTTTGTAGATACTGGGATGGCTCCACTAGAATATTGAAAGGGAGATTAATAGCAAAAACTGTGTGCGGATTTTGTCTCAGCTTCCATGTGATGTGGCTTCTACTCCAAACAGGCGGATTTATATAAATGGTACTATACTCAGATAGAGGTAAACATGGAGTAAGGCCAGTTTTACTCTTTGATTATTTGTGTGTGTGTTTATTAAAACCATTTAAAAAATAAATCTAGAAACAATACAGAAATTGTTTGTGTATGCCAGCAGAGTTGAAACTGCAGAAGTACAACCCTTATGAAGATTACCTGAAAACCATACATGAGGGTGTCTTTAAAAAGCAACAGCTCGCTGGCAGTGTCTTATGCTAGAACAGAAAGTTGAAAAACATCATACTGCTTGTTATTGGACATTAGCAATGTATCAGTCATATATTTGAATAACCAAGTACCTAAGCTTCTAATATCAAGCTTAGAAATATGCTATTAAAGACCAAGACCGTCAAGCGGCCTGTGACCAGTGGTGTTTCCATGCTGTTTAAGTTGAACAAATGAATGGAAACAAGATGGTCTTGGAGTAAAAAAACTAAAGTACGATAGGTAGACTTATTGTTTGAAGTCTTGTAATGCATTGTACTTACAGCACCTCCTCCTCTGTCAGTGACCATTATCCATTTTTTCCAAAGCAGCAGAAGTGTCCCTAGCTCCTCGTTTCCTTTGGTTTAAACACTGGTTTTGATCAGACAGGTACTTTGTTTTGTTGCAAATTGCCACTGGTGTTGCAGTTGTCAAGAAGGATTTGTCACATGGCTCTTCCAAGGGAATTACCACCACCAGACAGAAAAGTAGTGAAAGAAAATACACATTCACTGCCTACTGTTTGGGTACAGCTGTGCAACAAGTATGGTGTGGCAGGGGGAACCACACTGGTAAAGGCCAAAACTTCTTGACCACCGAAAGGAAAGAGTTAAAACTAAAAGCCTTGGTTTGGGGATTGAGCTGCCCATCCACGTGGTGATTGTGATGATGCACACACCTCCATCCGGTACACACCTCGGTCAAAAGGCAAGGCCCTTTGGTCAACAGACAAGGCCCTCAGCCAACAAAACACCTTGGCTGAGAGAAGTTTCTAGACCACAGACCATCTACAATCACAGATCCCATTTGACTGGGGTATAAATGGAGCCCCGTCAGAGAGCAAGTGGAGCCAGTCCTTGGAGCAGCGGGTCTGCAGTCAGGGACCCTCCCCTTGGGTTGGGATGCCTCCTAAGGAAACTCCGAGGCTGAGAGCCCTTACCTTTCAGGTGAGTGGCTTCTGCTTTTTGGTTCATAATTTCGAAAGCTTAAGAAGTCTTAAGTTGGTTGTGTGGTAATTAACCCCCTCTTACATCCTGAACCCGTGGTTTGCTAGTGTTGTTGTCAATGATTTTGATAAAAAATAAATCTTGTTAAATTCCAGACCTGTCTAAATTCAATTGTGTGTGCCTCTTCGACATATGGAAAGGGACTGGACTTTTCTTTGAGGTGAAGTGGGGATGAACTTGCTCTTTTGACACCTTTGATGTTTTGAAGTATCCAACACTACCAGACTACTGTATTCCCTTCTTCTGTTACCTTCCTGCTACAACTCTGCATATTTTTTTAAATGGTTCTTGCAGAGGGCTTCTCTAAAAGCACAACCAGCTCCTGGGTTTTACATCTCAGAAGGGATGTCCCACAAGCTAGCAGAGCAGGAAGGCTGCTTTGGGCTGCCCATCTCCCCCTTGGCATTTGTGTGCATTGTTCAAATAACCTCTTGCCACATACTTGCCTCTGTCTCCTGTCCTGCCAGCACTTGTTTGGATATTCAGGGGGGGTCTGCTGGGTACTTGAGGGCAAGTATTCCGCTTCAGCAAGGTTCTTTTCCAAATCCTGGTTAAGCATGCTGGATGTATAGCCAGTCATGTTGTTCTTGGTGTTTGTTTTTCATATTTGTTTGATTTTGATTAAATGCTGATGAAAAGCCAATGTCAGTGACAGACCCAGTGTAGTAGATGTGATTTTTCATAAGCAGCACAGCAAAAGTGCAGGTTTTCCTAAATTCATTCAGCACATATTTTCTGTTTTCCTGGCACACACAAATTTTCTACAGAACAGGGTTTCTAATATGCAAATACTTTCCTTTTTGTATTTAATTCCTGCTTGGGGAATTATATGCTGCTTGTTATTTCATGTACTTTGTTCAGATATTTGAATTCCAAGGAATAAAATAGGACCAGTAGGGTTTGGAAATAGAGCTTTGCTAGCAGGATTTTCTGAAGCATATGCATTGGTAGTTCAGCAGCTGTGTTCTTCCTCTGTCTTCACATAGATAATGAGAACTTTCACACAGGTACCTCCTAAATCCTGGGAGTCAGAGAATAGTTGGAAATAGAGAATAGCAAGGAGTCAGGTATGTAACCTCTCATTAAGACAACCTTGCCAGATGAGGGAGTATGGTTCTACAAAATTCAGCAAAAGAAGAAAGTACCCAAGAGTGATGGAAAGTTGTTCACCACTCTGGTGGCGAAAGCTTTGATTATATTCTTGCTGTTTTGATTGTTTCTCTTTAGTTAAAGAGTTTTTACTGTATCTGTGATGTGCTGTTTCTTTCTCTCCCCCATTTCCATCAGTACAATCCCAGCTCCTATTTTTTCTTCCTACCCTGTTGCACACAGGGCACTGAAAGTTCCCACCTGCACTAGTGATTTGTGTGGGGAAGCAAGTGCCCTGTGCTGGCTGTGACGCTGCCCTGGATGCGAGCCCAGGTGTACGCACCCCAGGGCAACTCTGCTGGCTAACTTCAACAGCAGAGAGTGGTTGTTTCCCCTTGCAGGTTTTAGGACCTTTGGCAACAGCCCTGAAAAAGAAAGATGTGATGTCAATAAGCAAATATCTACAAGGTGGGAAAATGATGTTACTCATATGCAGTTCCAGCAGTTCCTGAATTCCAACTGCATGGCCGAATGCACATCCCATTTTCTCACAGTTACATTTTCTACGGCATTTTTGATTATTCCTTACAGATGCAAATCATTAGAAACAACAAATAGCTGGGAGTCCTGCTCAGACTTCTGAGAGCAGTGTCATGTTGAGATTTGGGAATTTCAGGGAAAATTAGAAGAACCACCAAAGACAAATACATGGTTTCTCTGCTGATGTAAACAAACGCCTGGCTCCTGGGGAGGGGAGCTTCCTCTCCTGAAAACGTGGGCTCTTTCACTTGACCTAGCCTGAGTTTGGGGCACGTTCAGGAACCTTAAATGGCTTCTTCAATGACACTCTTCACTTCAAGCAAGATAGAACATATTTGGAGCTATCATTAAAGAGACATGTTTATGTATCCTGAGCCTGTTGTTTTCTAACAGCTTAGAAGCCTCTAAACAAAATGTCATCTAATTTCAAGGTGGGGGTTTAGTTGGTTGGAGGAAAGGTAAATATGATGCTTGTGCAAATAGTCACTGTTACTTTCTGCAAAGTTTTTTCCTCAGCGATACCTCTGTCATTCACCATCCACATGTAAAATGAAAGCAGACTGGTTTGAGGTTTTGTTTTCAATTAGATTTACTGTGTACATAACCTGGCTCTAAACTTGGTTCCACTTTTCCTTTTGCTTCTCCCGATTTAATCTTAAATATTTCCTCCAAAGCACTGAAGTGACAGAACTTTTCATTGAAACAATCACATTTTTTGTGTCAACATCACAAAAGAAAACACTGGCTTTAGTTTTCAGTGATATAGTTAACCAGATTTTGCCAAAATTCTTTTACCTTCAAAATGGAAACTAGTATTGCAGACATACCCACTACAGAAAAATTGAGCTGAAACTGTTAATCTTTGGCAAAATTCTGAGTAGCTAGAGTTTTTATCATGAAAAGACCAAATAATCTTCACTATAGCCACTGGTACTCATGCCAGCAATAACTTTGGATAACAAGTATTTTAAACTAGCTGTTATCTGTGAATCTAAGTATCCTTCTGTACAGTTACAAATACTTCTGGTGGTAGCCTTTTACTTTTTCTTGTGCACCTTCTTTGAAAATCAGACCCTTGAAGAGACTGAAGCTGATTCATCTGATTGATTTGGGGAAATAAATTAATCTCTTCACTAAAATAAAAAGCGGGGAAGCAGAGGATTGGACTAGAAATTCAAGCTGCTCTGTAGTGAGTAGTCTGTGACATGTGGAAGCCTTCATGCTATGGGAGGCAAAAGTCCTGATTACAGAAAGATACATAAATACGTGGTTGGTTTATATTTTCCTAGGATGGCACATCATGAATTTTTGGTGCGCAAGGCAATTAAGTGTGTGAGTATGGACAGCTGTTTTCCATCAGTAGCTACAGAATAGCTCATCCATCAGAAAAGACAGAGCTTATCTGCATGTTCGCAGCCAGAAAGATGTGGTGATACTGGAGGAAGTCAGGTGATACTGAGTTTGGTCTGCTGTTTCCTTCTCAATTTCCTTTCCTGGGAAAGCAAGGATAGTGATAGAGCACAGTAGGATCATGAATATCGAAGATACTCTTGGTAAAGCAAGGATCACCATGACATTCTGATGATCCATGATCTGTGACTGCAGGCTGCCTTTAGAGGTGTTGCAGTCTCCTTTGGGGATGTCATCTTCGATGCTTTCCAAAATATTGAACCAGAGGAGAAAGAGGGGACACCTTCTCCTGTCCTTGTGCCAAGATGCTACTGTTGTGCTTCCAGCTAAGAAAGGCAAGAAGTCTGTGGAGCAGAAGACCTGGGCTTACAGGTTCAGTCATGGGGATTCAGAGTGGTTACATGGATCACTGTGTGGAACGGACCTACTCTTCATTCAGCTTGTTTAAATCACAGAAGGGAACCAGTCTCGACAGGGATAGGGCTAATCCTTTTTACCGTTTGTGTCAAACAGTCCTTGCTCATTAAAAACTGGAATTTCTTTTTACATGAAACGAGTAAGTCAGTGTAGGCTACTTACCCAGTTCCAACTCTGGCTGCTGAGAAAGTAATTCTTTTCTTTTATTTTTAGTAGGTTAAGGAACATCATTTTTATGCTAACCTTTTTTCTTTTGAATTCTTTTCTACAGATGCCTTCCAGAAATCTTTGGATGTTCGATATGTTACTATAGATATATAGTAAAATTTTGACAGCTTTCTTATTGCTCAAAACCTGCGGTTCCCTGCAGAGACCTTTTCTTCACTGTAGCCTTATTGCCAAGTTGTCAGAGCATTAATTAAACTAGAAGAATAAGGCATTGCATGTCATTTCCTATACTGGATGCCTTCATGTCAGGGACATATCTCCATGGCAAGAACCTGTATATAAACAAAAATAAGCCTGGCAACAGTACAAAAGCTCACACAGGCTTCTAAGTGAAAAATGTGGCAAAGAAAATATGGAATTTAAAGCAAAGTATTTCTAGGGAAAATGAAGAGTTTGCTGAATACTTCATTCCTTAAGCACAATTGTGATTATTTCATTTGGCTACTATGTGTATTCCAATGTTATTTTAATCTCCATATTTTAGATATTTATTGGATTAAACCTTAAAAGGTTTTTCATTCTAAAAACCCTAATTCATTATAGGTAGACTGAATGTTCCTTAGTGGGATTACAGATTCTCTGTGAGAGCACATAAAATTGTGTATAGTAAAACTTTTTTCCATATAAACTGCTAATAATTAGCATACATTTCATTTTGCTGCATGGATCAAAATGTCTTCTTTTCATATATTAAACATCACCTCTCAATTTTATGTACATTTACTCTGCCATTTAGAAGCCAAAAGATACAGCACACATTGATGTTTTTCCTGCAATAAAATGAATAGATGCTTAAACTATAATTGCAATCCACTGCCTGTTAACCCTGCAGGCAGAGCCACAGTGTTGGAGAAACAGGAGTATTTTTCATTCTTTTTCACATTTTCAGGACTGTGGTTCTTTGTGACTCTTCACAAAACAAATTTGATCATTCACTGCCAAGTTAAAAGAAAAACAAGAAATATTTTCAAGAGCTAAAAAGAAAAAACTGTGTTATGGGGACAATAAGGTGAAGAGGTGATGTCTGGAGGATAAAACTGTCATGGGCACTCAGGGGTCTTACTTTTCTTCTTGCCATATATAGAGCAGTTCCTGATGGGTTATGTCCAGAGACTCTCCATGAAGGAGGAATACTTCAACTGGTTGTACCTGGTTGTGTCACAGAGGTTTGGGACAAGCAGAGGGACGGAGGGACACCCATTACTTACAGGCCTGGTCACGGCCCCAGCCAGAGCACATGAGTGTAAGCTTCTGTGCTACTGAAAAGGGACCTGGGGGACACTGGTTGTAGCTTCCCCCTCAGCGGAACATGGGATCCCTGGCATCATCAACATGCAATTTGAATAATTTGCAATCTTAAAAGATCTTTGGTCTTGTGAGGAAGCCAGATAAACTCGATGCACGTGTTTCTGGGCTGGAGCTGCATGGCTGCCCTCAACGAGCACCCTTCAATCCTCCTCCAGGAGCTCCGTGCCCGAGGTGGGTGAAGTGGCCAGAGGTTTCGGCATCGCTGGTGTGACTGGATTGTTGTAGACAGGCAGATGCAATGGCTGCGCTGCCAGGAGCTGCCTGTGGCAGCATATGCAGCACGTTCCCCTTCTCTTGGTGTCTTGACTGACTGTCGCCGGTATTTTGGATGCATGTGCAGAAGCACGGCGTGGGTGCCAGTCTCGGAGTTACACTTCAGCAGAGCAGTTTCACACTTGCGCTACTTCCGATCCTGCACAAACCCTTCCCCAATAAATCCTGTAAGACGGTTCTCGTGACGCCTGGCTGGCTGTTTGCTGGGGAGTCAGTGCCCAGGCATTTTGCATCTCAAACAGCCTCTGAGGCTGTATTGGGAGCCCAGCAGTGACTGGAGTGTGTCCCCAGGACTTGGGACCCTCCCTGAAAGTGTGGGTCAGAAGTCTTGTCCTTCACCTCAAAGGGTCACCTCTTCAGACAGTCTGGGGTAGTCAGGAGCTTGAGTGAGCACTGGGTGCCCCGGGGTGTGAGAGGAAGTTAAAGCGCTGCCATGTTTGGCCATGCTCATGCCTCCTCTTAAGTGTCAGAGTGATGCTGTGACCCTCCTGCTTAGAAAAGGCCACATTTTCAGCACAGCTTCTGCCACAGGGCAAGTCTCCCAAGTCTGCAGCGCTGTATCTGCCAGCAAATTCACAGGCAGCCTGTGGTGTTTCACCACGGAGAGCTTGCCTCTGCCTCGGGCAAGGGACAGCACTGAGATGTCTCCCACAACTGCAGCAAGGCTCAGCGTCCTCGCCAGTTCCCTCCTTGCCATCCCCTCCACTAAGTCATCCTTACTATTACTCAAACAATTGGATTCCTCCTCTTTTTTTTTTTTTTAAAAAAAAAGAAATCTCTAAAAATTATTCTTTAAAAATTTCTGATGAATAGCTTTAATCCCCTAGGAGAGGAACATTCTAGATTGCTTAGCTGCAAACATCTTTTATTCATGAACAGCTTACACCATACATTTACTCTCTCACTCAAGTCTCAGGCATTATTTCAGAAAGAAGAAAGCACATCTTTACCATTGCAGGGTTTTGAACAATCAGAAAATGTATAATGAAGTGGCAACACCTCTCAGAGGCAATAACCTACTGAAATATTACAAGCCTTTATAGTCAGTGGGCATTTTAAAGCCTTAACGTGTAACCAACAGAACTTTGTTATTAAATGGTTAGTTTTATGTACACACTTGGAGCTCTCTGTACTCTTCCAAAGGATGATAAAATGCCATCCTTACATTTTGGATGCTGTAGAACTTTTTTCCTTTCCCCTATATGTATGAAGTGAATCCTAAATGATAAACTGCGTCAGTCTGAGGGTTGATTTTTCTCACAAACTGCTTGGTTTTTAACTTAAAAGGCCCTTAACATAATTTTTCTCAGCACATCCAGTAACTCCCTTTACCTTTGTTTGCTAGGAATCCCAAGGAGAGGCATACGTGAGCTTTTAAGTCTGCTGCAAGCTTATAACCTGACATTTCCCCTCTCAGGTCTATTTTTAAAAAACAGAGGTGAAATAGAAAACCTAGGGGTGTGCAAAAGTTGGTCTCTTCAATTAATTTAACACATTGTTTTGCGAAGAAATGAAGTAACAGCACAGGTGAAAAGTCTGTAAGAAAACCTGCTGTTTCAGCCTAACTTCCCAGGATTTGCTATTAAGCACATTTGGTCATAGGGAGAATTGGTTCATTGTCGCTGGAATTTTAGCGTTGATTGCTCATTTTTAAAATTCTGGGGATTAATAGCATTTGAGGGGCAGGTCCAAAGTGTTTGTCTCACTCCAATGGGTTTTGTAGGGGGCTCTAGGGGGGTTATCATTAACCTCAGTATCTTGATTCCTGGAAATGGAATTGACCTTCTCACAGCTCAATTAGGGATAAGTTTATATGAATGTATCTTGATGTTCGACCCCAATCTCCTTTGTTTGCACTTCTTCAGTTGGTCTGTGAATAATATGGCCTCCTGTCAGCAAAAGGAGACAAGATACTTGCTCAAATGTTCACAGTCTGCAATCCAGCAGAGGTGGCTCCAGCTGAGGCTCTAACTGGGGCAAACTGGAAAGCTCAGACTGGCTGCGCAGAGCTGAACAAAGCTTTCTGCTTTTCACCTTTATCACTCAATTGCAATTACTCCAACTTTTACATTTAGCAGTACTTTCACAGCTGTATGGTTTTTGAAAGTGATGTTTCTCTTCCAGCTGTAGTTTTTCCATCAAGGGTAAGACAACCCCTTGCGTCCAACTTTCACTCCTTCTGGTGAAGGAACACAAGAGAAGGTCTCAGATGAGAACTGTGCTAGTAAATAAACAGTGACCAGGGCAATATCAGCTCTTTTGGGCACCCACAAACTCAGCACTCCTGATCCTCATGGGCTGTGCAAGGCTGGAGAGCAAAGCCCCAGCTGGGCATCTCCAAGCCTCCACCGTTCCCCACCATAAAAGGGCTCAGCCCCACAAGATTCAGTGAGTTATCTCCCCTTGCCAACGGGTCCTTTCTCCCCGCAGCTGCCCTGTGCTTTGTGCTTCTACCATGTGCTTTGTGCCGGTTCTGGAGCTGGTCTTACCCTGCTGTGAGCCAAAAACCAACTCAGGTAAAACCTGGAGAGCTTTTTGCCATGTCCCCAGGATGGGTGGGGAGGGAAAGGTAAAGGTGTGATTTGGTGGCCCCAAGCCATTAGGATCAGCTCAGCTGCCCCAAAAACTGCACCCCAAATGTATGCAGCCTCTACTGTTTCCCTGTAGAGAGATGTTCTTTGCATTTGGACAGTGGCATGGCTTGCACTCTTCTAGCCAGTGTCTATAGGTGGAAATGCTGTTTAAGAAACACTATTTAAAATTAATTATCCTCTTAGTCTGGCAAAAGCAGGACTCTGTAGTCAGGCTTAAGGAGCTGTGGACAAGTTTATGCTGGAGCTGTACATATGACATTGCTAAACAGAGAACAGCAAAGTTATTAAACCTGCACTTTTCATGAGCTTTAAATTCACTGGCAACATTTTTTTTTAAAAAATCACACTCTAATCTTTCAGAGAACAGAGCTTCTGCTTAGAGATGCTGTTCCAAGGAGAGCCAGCCACCATACGAGGTGTCCTCTTGATTTATGGCTGCTGCAGCCTGAATTTCATATAACATGATAATATCCTGTAATGTCTCAGAGCTCTACACTGAGTCCTGCACAGATAACTGGTTGAGCAGTACACGAAGTCAGGACATGATAATAATGTCTTTCCTTCATCATGAAACGATGCTATTTGGGATGCCATGCTTCTTGGATGTGGGAGCAGTAATCCTATTATCAGTCATCAACAATAAACGACATCGCTGTAGATATCCATTTGCTAGAGGTGATACAGAGAAGCTATTAGGAAGCAGCCTAGCCAGCATGCAGAGGTTTCACCTGCTATTCCTTTGCAGATTTTACTCTGCAGATATCTGCCCATCTGCAGATATTTTTTTTTATCACTGTAAATAAGAGGACATTTACTTCACAGGGACTTGGTTATTATTTCAAACCACGAGTTGTACTTCAGCATTGATTCAGGGGATCCCCCTTCCAGGACCCGGGGCTGTCTCCTGGAGGGTTCTGGTCAATGGTATTCTCCTCTGAGAGACCCTCCAGGCAAAAAAGAGCAGGATGGTTTGTGAGTACATTAATGACTGCACCTACAGGGATGGGTAGCAAAGAATAGCAGCAAAATCTGCCATAAATTACCTATGAGATCTCAAGAAAGTTAGACAAGTTACACCTGGCTGACAGTGCCAAGCAAACGGATGAGTTTTCATCATCTTCACACCTAGCCCATCCTTTCCAGCTGTGGAATACTTTGATTACACTATGCTATTTTACAGCTAGTATGAAATATTTAGGGCTTTAAATTTACATAGTCATAAGACACACCACTGTGCAGTACATTTTACAATTCAAATACAGGAGCTGTATAATTACATACTTCCACAAAGTTTTATTAGTTGGGGAAGCATAATTTTACTCCAGAACATTGTTGGAAATTGTTTCTATAAGGAAATCATAGGAAGAATTTCTTTAATTAAGCAGAACTGTAAATGAATGAATTGGGTTATCCCTCTTTAGACTTCATATGCTGGGATTGCAACTGTGCTTAGACAGGCCATTTGCCTTCCCAGGCTCTGAGCATTGGTTAATCCAGTACAGCAAAGCAGACTGAGTGGAAAAATGTTGATGCTACTGCTCATTACTCTGCCTATCCATACCTTAGGTTTATGCATACCCACTCACTTTGGTCCTTTATTAGTAATCTAAAGGAGCTACTGCTGACTGCCGAGATACAGCTGTACATCACCTTCCTGGCATTTCTTGACCAGCTACAGGATTCTTAACTGTCCATGGTCCAAGGCACAGGTAAGCATTTCTTGCCCTGTTAAGAAAGACAGTTACCAAAGTGTCCCATCTGTTTTTTTCCTGGTGATGAGTTATTACACTGCAAGCATGAGCTTTCCCCACAACAGATGGGCTGGTGCACCTCTGCAGGGGGGTCCTTTCCCATCAGCTGATCTGCACCTCTGATGCTGGGTGTTCACACCTGAATTCACACAGTTTCACATCTCCCCCTGTATTTCCTTTCTTCCCTAACTTTGCTAATTTTCTCAAAATTTCCCTATCTTCACACATGTATAAACATAAACGTCCAGCACCTAACTATGGTCATGAATGATGTTTTTTGGGGATCAGTGCCTAAGAGATGTGCTATTGCCTGTCCCATAGGTGCCCAGATCTTTCACTGGTCACTTCATTACTTTTCTCATGCAGGAAGGGATGGGGCAAAGGAAGGTGGGCAGTGTTTGACCAATATGAAGCTGACCTTGGAGAAGATCACAGAGGGAACATGCTTAGACAGTTTTCTCATGACCAAAGGGAGAGATGGAAGCAATATTTTTAAAGAGAGAGAGGTCCTGCTGCATTCTTACAATGCACATTTTCATCCTTTTACACATCCACTTTTTCCTTCGCTATGGTCACCTTTTCTCACTAGTCAGCAGCACAGATATGACTGAATTTCCTTCTCCTTTGGGAGATGAACGTTTCACACTACTCTTGGCTAGGAATCAGAGGAGACCCCAGAGGTCCTCACGCAGCACCCCACACCAGCACCTTTTCTATGGGTTAGTTTACTTTGCTAAACCTTGCACTGGACACCTTATATGCTGACACAATGAATTCCTATGGAGAATGGTTTTTCAAAATGACATTTTTGTAAAATCGGCCATTGCCAATCATTTAAAAATACACCTGAGATCAAAGTTCTGTTTACCCCAGGTTTAATAATTACCTTAGCAATGCAAAGCAGAGCCCAGTGACACAATAAACCTTCCTGTCCAGTTTGACATCCTGTATGTTGAGATGATGTTGACTCATGACTTCAGTCACTGTTTACAAATATTGGTCTGGGAGGTCATTATAGATCAAAATATATGATGTTATTAGGAAGTCAAAGGTGGAGAAATCTTACAAAACTGACCCTAATCTAATGAAAATGTCCTCTAAATTAAACAGGTGGTGGAGTTAAGCATCTCCCTTAGGTTTTTTGCTTGTCTGTGGTCTATTGAGGAAGGATTTATCTGAGCCTAAGGATTCGTTATGGTACAGTTTTTAAATGCAACCTACAGAGCACTAACAGGAGGTGAAACCAGGGTCACTATTTAACTATGGATCAATAAATCTTCTCCATCCTTGAACTGTAATGTCAAATGCCATTGTCTAAAAATTCCTCACCCAATACACCAATGTATATCCATTACAGTTATATTCTCCTCTCGGGGTACAAATAACATGCACATAGTCTCAACTACACTTCACAGCTGTATGTGCAAGTTATTTCACTTCTAGGTAAAAGTATACTCTAATTTCAACATTTATAAATAAGCAAATTCATTCAAAACATCCATAAATTTCATAATTATTCTCCAACTCTTCCATTTCTTGATAAAAAAAGAAATCTTTGCCTAAATTCCTTATTCACAGTGACAACACAACGTTAACATCTTTGTAATTCAGATAAGCGAGATCTTCTCTAAGAAATTCAGGGGGAAAATATGCAACCTGACAGTACGGCATGAAGCTCCCATATGAGAATCCCAGGAGGAAGTGTCTACATATTTCAGAGTAAAATCAAAGGAAGCCATTAAAAAGAAGCACATTGTCTAAAATGTGTTGAAATGAGACATGTATTTATTCTCTCCCTGAGGTAAAAACCTGTACAACTTTGGGTTTACAACCCATAAATTATCAAGTCATTTCTCACTTGTGGAATAAATAGCATCCGAGAGTGTCTGCATCCACACATCAGCTGAAGCTGGAGAGAGCTAAATTTACAAAACATTGAATCAGGAGGTATGTGAGACTTAGTAAACAGCATAAAATCCAGTGCCTCCAACAAGGAATATTAAAGCTAATCAGCAGGTTTTCAACTTTTCAAGAAGTTTCTGCCAGAGTTCCTGGGTTGCTCAGGGCCCCTCTGCTGAGCTTGGACGAAGAGCGAGCACAGCCCAAGGAGGTAGATGAGTGTAGAGGATGGAGGAGCAGAGCAGGCTGCTGAGGTCCAGCCTGGACAGCAGCTTTTGTTTCGACTACACTTAACAGTGGTGTTTCGTGGCCGCCAAACGAATACAGGACGGTGATGTGTGGTTGAGGTTATCTAAATTCCTGCCTGAGCTGTGCCGTTATTCCCTGCTCCCCTCCCAAAGCCCACCCATCCTGGCAGCTGTCCTGCATGGATATAGGACGATATTTGGAAAAGAACGACACAATCAGAGTTCTCCCTTCTGCTCCAAGGTTCAGTGGCGAGGTGAGTGCCTGGCTCCTGTGGAGTCCTAGGCTTGAAAGCCTTGATGGGAAAAGCACAAACCAAAGGGTTTCAGAACAGGATGTCCAGGAGCCTCAGCCCACATCCCTTCCAGTTATTACCCTCTCATAAGACCTTTTGGATCAATTGCTTTTTGAACAAAGATCTCTGTGTTGGAATGAACACCTTTGCCACCCAGTCTGCAAGGCATGGAGGAAAGGTCTTACTAGGCACCACGGTGCTGGGGTCCATATTTAAATGGCAGGTCAGATCAGAGAGCCAGAGGTGGGGAGAGCACCTCACAGGGGACATCTGGCTCCTGTAGAAAATTGGCCCAGACTGGTGATGGTCCACAGTGATGCTTCACCCCGGAGCAGGACTGGGATGTGACCAGGACAGACCCCAGACCTGGGAGCTCTCTGACCCCACAGCAAGGCACTGCTGGAACATCGAGTGTGGATCTGCCCTGAACTTCAGAGCTTGTCAGCAATTACCTGCTGTCTTCTTGATTAATGAACCCCTGATCTCACTGCATATTTTTAAGGACAGCTGTCCAGAGACTGGGCCACACGGTGTGTCTTCTTGGTGCCGAAGATGCGCCTGCACCGGCAGATTCTGGAGGAACCATGAGTGGTTTTGCCCACCAAGCATTAAGCCAGACCTCGTCCCGTGGCATTTGCAGGGCCAGTGATGGGCCTCTGAGGAGGCACGAACTGGGCCAAGAGCATTAGTCTTAAAGGTAAACACGAGCAAATGCGGGCAAACAAATTGCAGGGGGAAAAAGAAACCGACAAAGATGAATGCGGTAGATGAAATGTAACCAAGTGTGTTAACGCAGGGTCAGACAAAGACTTAAAAAATCTTGTACTCAGGATATTAAAATTGCACTCCCTGGTGTGTACTTACCTGCACCTCTTTTCTAAACATTATTTCTGCTACATTTGCCTTGAATTAAGAAAGAGGCTTTTCATCTTCTAAGCAGTCAGACCTGCAATTACACCAACCCAAGTTTTGCATGAAGTAATATTTTTTCCTGCCTTAAACACATTTTGTGCTCAAAATGAACTTGTTAAATAGTCTGTCATCTTGTGTTTCCTTCTCTAAAGATGCGGACAACACCTGAATAGTTAATGAGCTGCAGTGCAGTTTAATCAGAGTAGGAAAATCACTATTTCAAACAAAGAACAAAGTAATCCTCTCCAGTTTCTCTGCAGCCTCAAGCTTCCCGCACTGGTCAGCAGGTCACCAGGTCTCCCTGCTCGGGTTGTCCTTTGAGCACACCCTGAGCCAACCTGCCTGAGCCCCAAAGGCTGCACACACACTTTGGAGGGCTGATGCTCCCCATCACCTTGCTTCACAAGCAGATATTTAGGCCAGTGCAAAGTGGGAAGGCAAAACCAGTGTGCTGCCGCAAGTCATGGTCCAAGAAGCCCAGTCCTAATTTCAGTGCTTCAGCCTACATAGGGGCTTACAAGGGCTGTATGCCTTACTCACCCAGCAAATAATTTTACTAGCACATGGTCATACCAGTGTACAAGAGTACTGATGTGTCTCCAGACACAGTCCTGAGCCAAGAAATCTCGCTTACAGCAGTTATCACCCACGTGCCCCTGGTGCCTGTGGCAGCAAACAACTTTGGAGCTGCACGTGGGAGTCCATGGTGCAGAGCTGCGCCACATGTAATATTGTTAAAATACCTTTTGTTCCAATACAGTGAGCACATAGAAAGAAAAATATTACATATTGGCTGGGTTGTAAGTTTCCTTTTGTATAAAATATAAATAACATTTCTTACCTGTGTTTGCAAAATGCTTTGTCCCTGGATACAGAGTCTATACACAGCCACAGCATTGCCATTATTTATTACTTTCCTTAAGCACCTGGAGTTATGAAAGCGTACTTTTACTTTGATCCTTCACAGACCCAGTAGCCTGCAGGAAGAATACAATTCATCAATGCTTTCGTTATGTGTGTCACTGTAACAGAGGGCAGGAATGAGATACAGCATTCCTCTGCCACCTGGGAGCATCCCTTCTACCCAGCAGCGTGAAGGCAGCCGGGTAATGTCCTCTCAGTGGGTGAAGTGTGTGAAAACGTGAAGAAATAAAGTGGTGATTGTGGCTGGGAAGCAGCTGTTAAGGAAATTTCACTCAGCTGACTGTGATGAGTAAAGATGCCATCAATAGTTCCTGGTACTGTCCAGTGAGTTATTGGAAATGTGATTTCCAAAATCCAGCTCCTTTAGCACATTGCTATATTAAATCTGCAGTTGCTTTCGTTGTTTTATCCCCAAAGAATATGAGAAAGGTGAATTGCTGACTTTCCACAGCTTGTTCCAGCTGCAAATGGAGCTTCGGCTCCTCAGGGCTTTGGCTCACAGGCAGTGAAGCAAACAGCAACAGCGGTTGAAGATGGAGCTCTCTCCCACCTGCCTGCCAGAGGTTACTGCTGCTCCAGTGGTGTCAGAAACAGAAAGTATCTGCCCCAGTCAGCTCAAGCTGAGGCACAGGGGTGGAGTAGCAAAGATGTAGGTGCTGAATCAGCTCTGTTTTGTTGCTCAGAGGGACGTTAGCAGCAGCAGGGAGACAGGGCAGGGCAGGGGCCACTTGAGCTACTCCTACAGAATTTGCTGAAGCTGCTACGCCAAAGCCTGAAGGCAATTTTTGCACTTCTTGCCTCAAGATTGTTTTGTTGGCCGATAATCTTTGAAAGAGGGAGAAACCAAATATTGTAACCTTGCTATCACTCACATGAAAGGTTAAGCCTTTCTGAGCTTGATGTTAATTTCATTAGTGGTGGGGATTGGCTTTGTAAACACAAACTAATACTTAATCAGACAGAGGCATCTTATGCTCGAAAGAATTAAAATGACAAAAAGTGCAGGAGCAAACTGTGGTCCCTGTGCTTCAGTCCTTGCTGCATGTGTTGAATATCAGGAATCATATACTTGAAAGTCTGGATTTTTGGTGTGTGGGGGAGAAAATATAATAGACAATAGGGTGCCATGGAACAGAATTACACAGATGGGCAGGGTCCCCATGACTCATGCCCAGAAGATCTTTCCTCAGGAGTGGGAGTCATAATAATCCACAACAAACTATTGTAACCCACTGAATGTCACAAATGTCTCTGAAGCCGCATTAACCTCCCGCAGCAATGATTTTTCTAAATATGTGACATCACATGTTATTTTTCTCCATGCCAAACACATTTAAAGGCACTACCTTGACTTCCCTTTCAGAGGTTTGTCTGAACCATGCATTTCTCTTTCTCTCTCCTCTGGCCCCCTCCCCAGGACTGGGTGACGCTCTCTTCACGTTCAGGAGAAATGACAGCAGCATTCTGCTGCTTGGAACAATGTTCTGGTTTATCTCCAGGAGACAACAGTAGGTGGTTTACTTTTTGGCATTTCTGTCTCTTTTTGTTATTTTTCTAGGCCATTTGCCAAAGGGAAAAAAAAAAAAAAAAGAAAAGAAGGAATACCATACTTTGCATTTCTTCTTCCATTCAAGGCTCTTAGAAGATTTAACAAACATCCTTTGATTTTGAGCCAGGCTGCTGGCGAGCAGACGCAGCCGCTCCGGCCCCCCCGTGCAAATGCTCCCCTGTCTGCTCCCGGGGTCGCTGGGGGTGGGACGTGGGTGTTTGGCTGCAGGAGAGCAGCAGATGCGCCGCCGTAGCCGGGCAAAGGCAGAGGCAGCTATAGGCTGAGCTGCATTTCCACCTCCTCCTGTGAGCCAGAGCTGCGGTGGTCTCACACTTGATTATGGTGGTACCTCTGCGGTACCTTCTCCTTCAATAAAAAGCCTGTTGGGAGTCACCAGGTTGGATGGCTGTTGTTATCTCACCCAGCCCCTGGGTGCATGCACAGCCACACCTGCGCTGACACAGGAGCGGCACCTCTGCCTGGAAACCCAGGACTTCCAGCTCTGCGGTGAGAAATTAAGTCTGTGTGTACAGCTAAGGAAGATAACTCCTTTACTCTTATCTTATTGAAAGGAGGAGTGAGGGGAAGGCCAAGAAATTAGCCAGATAGTGTTGCCAGGAGCAGTGCTCTGAGCCCCCTGCAATGGCTGATAAAGCTGTGTTGTGACTGTGAAGCATCAGAGACAACGTTGTGACCCCAACCCCACCTAAGAGCAGGAGCTGGAGGATATTTAAGTTACTAAGCTGCAAACTCCAGTCTCCCCAGGTCACTTCAGAGGCAGCACCTGCCTCCTCCTTCAGGACAGGAGCTGATGGCACATGCTCTTGTGGCATGCGCACTTCCAGACAGGATTTTGGAGACAAAATGTCCAAACCCCTGAGAATGTTTTCCAAGTAGGTCAAGTGTCCCAGGGAGAAGATCGTGGTACGGCAACCACCACGATCGTATGTTCACACAGGCCAAGGGCAGGACAGGCGCTTTCCTCTGGCGGCTCAGGCTCCCTCTTCCTAAGGGGCAGGAGGGATGGGGTTTGAAACACTGACGTTTAGTAGGCAAACTGAATTCGAGAATAGCTCCTCTGCTTGCCTCACCTGGGGAGACACCTGAGGTCCTCCTCCTGTGGTCCTGCAGAGCCCCAAGGGCAGTGGGAGATCTTCCAGAGCAGCAGGCACCTAGCAGCACTGTGGCTCTGCAAGGGCATGAAGCAGAGGGGTTTCCCCTCACCACCACATATGCTGAGGTCCACCAGCCAGCTGTGTCTTCTGCCATGTATTTTGGCTAAAAGCAGGGTGTATGAATGTTTGCAGGTATTGCTTTTCCAGATACATCCTTGCCAATGGACCAGATGTTGCAGGGATGCACAGGCACCCAAGCAGGTGATGTATTTTTATTGTAGAAGGAACTACAATGGAAAAAAGAAGTTCAGGATAGGCATACTGACTGGCAGAAGTTCTTATATGGATACATGAAGCTGAGCAATGGGGCTGCACTGGCGTTACTGAGGTCCCCTCTGTGGGGCTGGGGCATTCTGTGAGACTTCAGATAAACTTTGAGAAAACAGAAGAAATACAAACGTGAGCGGGGATTGACAGGTACACCCTAGGATTTTTTCCAACTATAAACACCCATCAGAAATCTTTAAACCTAATACAAGTTAACAGATGATGACCCAGAAACATATTTTAAGACATCAATTTCACAGGCTCATCCCCTCCCCTCTGTGGCAGCTCTCCAAGACCCTCTTCAGTTTTATGAGTGTGGCACCTTTCTACACCATTGTGCACCATGTCACACAAGAAACAGGAGGATCCACATCTACAGAGGATGCTGCTCCCTGGGGAGTGCTTCTTGAGGGGTTGCCACCACGTGAAGGGTTGAGCAGGGATCTCACTGGGACTTACAGAGGTTGATCTACTCAGTTTATCAAAGAGATGATTAAGAGGAGACTTCTTCATAGCTGATGTGCCTTCATGGGAAGATAGCTCTGCTGTGACTCAGCTCAGATATCTAGCACTGGTGGGGCAAAGTCCAACATGGGGAAGGGAAAGACAGTTGTATTAAAAATTAAAATATTTGATACAGGTCAAATAGTTAAAAAAGTGTCCTTACGTCGTCCCCAAGAGAGAGCAATAGAGTTTCTGGCACTGGAAATCTTTAAGACCTTGTAAAATGAGGTTGTATCTTGGCCAGAAAACCCTGATCTGAAGTGACGCGTCCCTGGAAGAGCCTTAGGATCCCACTTACTGAGTGTTGGGATGATGTCAGGAGGACCTCTTCACCCAAAACCTAGTGAAGCAGACTCCTTGTTTTACTGAGACCACTTTATATCATTATTGAAAAGGGAGCATGGTAGCACTGCAAACAGTATCTCACCTAGCAGAGCCTGCTGCCCATCCTGGGCGAGCTGATATGGTCTCATGGTAAAATTGATGACACTAAGACATGGAGGGACACATCTCCCCAAGAGAAGCCAGGAGCAGAGATGGGAGCCTGACAGTTTTCTCGCAATAACCGGATCATTCTTTAGCAGTATAACCATGATTCCTCTTGGGGATAAAAATGCTGTGGTGTCATTTATACTTTATATTATACAAGAGATTCCATTGAAAACCCCTCTGAGCAATTTCTCAGTGACCTTCTTAAAGGCATCTGGGGGGAATATTTGACTCCTAAGTGATGAATTTTAGACTTCTGGTGGAGGATTTGGAATAATAAAAATATCTACTTATTCTATAATATTCTGGCTTATTTTAATGCTTTGCTTTGCTCCTAATATGAATTAAGATTTTTTTTTTTAAATTAACCTATGAGTCTGATTTTCCATGCAGTCTTATTTTGATTGAAAAAGTAATTTTGTAAGTCAAAACTGAAGTGGAGGTACCACTCCTAACTTCCTTACTGTGTTCATATAGTCACTGTATGCTGGCCCTGTGTCTTATGATCCTGACATATTACTTGGATAGGATTTGCTCTGAAAACCAACTAATTTTACCATTTACAAGCAGATGAAATTAAATCAAAGCAGTATAACTGTGCATCTCCAGGGATGCAAGGTTCTGAGAAGACGCTTTCAATAAATGAAGAGTGCTGGGAAGAAGAAAGAAGTTGCCACCCATTTGTGTTCTGTTCCCATTTTTTTCTCATCACCTGTATCATTACACCCATATGTCATTACCTTCAGGCTCAAGGCCCATGTGTGTGGGGGTTTAAGGGTCCCTGAAGCAGTGACAGAGGTGGCTGTTTGCCCGGTGTGCACCTCTGCAGGTCAGGCTTGTTGCTGGTGATGTCCGGCTGCCCCTTACACGTGCTAAGCCACTCACAGCCCACCAGGTCCTGCAGGAACACACACGTGTGGTCCCTTCGCACTCCCTAGCTGTCCCGTGGGGCTGTGCAAAACACCCTTACCTTGACCCCCTGCATCCCTCTCTCGGTGCCCAGACACAGTCTCTGCTGCTGGGCTGCTGTGAGGATCCTGCTCATGTCAAAAGCCGGAGCCAGGCTTTCACTCCCATTTCAAAAGATGCTCTTGAACCACAAAAAAAAAAAAAAAAAATTTAAAAAGGAGAGGAGAGGAGAGGAGAGGAGAGGAGAGGAGAGGAGAGGAGAGGAGAGGAGAGGAGAGGAGAGGAGAGGAGAGGAGAGGAGAGGAGAGGAGAGGAGAGGAGAGGAGAGGAGAGGAGAGGAGAGGAGAGGAGAGGAGAGGAGAGGAGAGGAGAGGAGAGGAGAGGAGAGGAGAGGAGAGGAGAGGAGAGGAGAGGAGAGGAGAGGAGAGGAGAGGAGAGGAGAGGAGAGGAGAGGAGAGGAGAGGAGAGGAGAGGAGAGGAGAGGAGAGGAGAGGAGAGGAGAGAGGAAAAAAAAGGAGAATAAATGCAGCAACCTAACCACTAAGAGTCTCCAACACATTAACCCCTATGTTGAAGGGCTGAAAACCAAATCTGAGCGTTCGGTGGCCCATTGACCAGGTCTCACATAAGTTACAAGCTTTGACACCCCTGTGTATGTCCCACACTGGGCTGTGGGTCAGGGAGCATGGGGGCAGCGGGATGGAGGCCGCGGGCGGGTGGCTGCCTGGGGACACCCTCCTGCTGCACACCCCAGCCTGTCGGTGGGATCTCGGCTTATCCACAGGGTTTGCATGAATTTGTGGGTACTTTAAACTGCCATTCAGTTTTCTCTCGGATCGTGTTTGCACTCTCAGCTAGAAAGTTTTTGCAGCAGTCAGTAGGCGAACAAAATATGTCCTTGCAAAATGCTTGTGGTCCCGCAGGCTGCAGTGGTGTGCCTTAGATAAGTGTTGAATCTTGGATCTCCATGCACAGGTCCACAGACATTTACTCACATGAACTGTATATTTTAGGTATGTTTTAAATGCAGAGATGATAAAGGAAAGCCCTCAAAACCTTCAATAAAGGGTATTTTCAGGTCTTGGCATGTTTAGTGATCATTACATAAAAAAGAAGGAATATCTTTTCCAGGTCTCTGAAAGTTTAATGATCATTAAATAAAACAGAAGGAATATATTTTATATGCTTCCTCAGGATTTACATTCCGCTTTTCTTCACAAAGTAAACTGTTAAAACTTTCCTGGCCTGTTAGCCCTATGTACCTTGGGTCCTTGGGGTTATTCAAGCTAGAATAATGAAGTGGAGAGATAAATTAGGTTGTAAAATGGACTAAGCACTTCTTTTGTGGCCACTGACATTTAAAAAATTCTTCAGATAAAGGCTACCCACGATAAATATTTGCAAGTTAATGAAAGCCTTGGAAACTGGAGTATGCAGATGTAACACGGGTAAATACCCAGCATTTCTTCATGGAAATCTAGAGCAGTGAATGGACAGTAGGAAACAATAGTCATGGACATGAATACTTGTTGCAAGAGTGGCTCTTTATATAAGACATGTTTATTTAAAGTACATTGAAAATAAAGATTTGCAAAACAAGATTGAACATTAGAACTGTAGATAACCAGAGTCAAGTGGAATTTCCTTAAATATATTTAGGTATACTCCTCACACCGTGCTAATAGGACACAGCAGCACAGTGGATCAAATACAGAAAAAAGTATATTCTTATGCCTGTGTTGCATTCAAAATTGTACATTAAAAGAACGATCATCCAAATTAGGAACGTATACAAGCAAGAACCATAATGACTATGTGTTTTTGTCTTCAGCATTTTTTATTTTTATGAATTATAGATATTTAGAATAATATTCAGCTCAAAGTCCCTCCCACTACCTTCTTTTCTAACCATGAGCATAGCTTATTTGCCATAGGAGATTTAATAATATAATTTCCTCATGCCAAAATCTCATGCAGGAAGAAAAAGCTGTGTGGGCTTGCTGGTGAAACCACTGCCAACGGGACGTGTTCTCCCTCGTGCATTCCCACTTCCCTCCACCAAGAATTTGCCAGCCAGCCCAGGCTGTGCCAGAGGGGCTTCGGCTGAGCAAACAGACCCTGGCTCATGTGCCCTCTGCCCAGCATCCGTGGAACGTCAGCCAGTTGGTTTGAGGGGGCTGCCAGACGTAGCCAGCTTTCTTATTTTATAAAAAAGAAGGTGGCGGGGGAAGGGGGATTTAAATCTTTAAAGCAATTTCATAAAAATAAAATATATAAGGTATTGAAGCATAAAAAATTTCTACCCTTTGTAAATATTCACCCTTAAATTCTGTTATTAAGCCAGACAATAGAAAGTTGTTAATACTTATTCTCTGGTTTGGAGGTTTTTTATAACCTTATATTCTTTTTTAATGGCTACAAGATCTATAGTAAATTTAAGGGTTTATGCTCACCTGTTTGATAGCATCAACAGTTCTTGTAAAGAAATGCCTTTCTGAAAAAGTCTTTTAATATTATATTTTATATTCATACCTCATTAAAGTTAATAAGCAATGTTGAAATACAAGTTTAACCCCATTTGAATGAAATGCAACACAAGAGAGAGAAAATGTGTACAGTTAAATACTCTGTCTTCAGATGAAATCATGAGATATCAGTTTACAGAAGATGCATATCGTACCAGACCACTGGAAAATGGAGCAGCCAAACAGCTGCTATTGTTCCTACCCTAGAAAAATTAAAATCTCGTAATAACATAGGCATGGAAGTTGCCTATAATTTCACATTTAGGCCTTTGTTTAGAAATGTCTTGGGCTCTACTTAAGAGCAAAGTTCATGTAACTGGCAAGGCAAGACTGCATTATTATCTGACTGTGACAAGTCCTGTGCACAAAAAAGGGATTCATCCCAAAGGGTTATTTGGCATGATCAAGGCAGATCTGGAGCACCAGGCCTCTCTGGTAAGTCCCAACATAAATAAGAGAAGAAAACAAGGAGTCTTCATGAACAGAAGACTTTGTTTTGGAAGAAGAGGCGAGATTGATTAGCTACTAATTGCCTCTGACTTTCTTGTCCAGCATTCACAGGGCAGATGCTTCAACTTTGCTGAAGCCAAACTTTATTGACACTGAAGCTTCAACTTCACTGATAGCACCAGGAGATATGGGATTCATCTCACTTTAACACAGTCAGACCCATCTTCCCCATTTATTTCCCTGATTGGGATTATAAGGAGATCCTGTACACCTTGGGATGATTGAGGAAGGACTTTGCCGCCTGCAGCTGAAGTGTGTCGATGGTATTGATGGCCCACTAATTGAGGTGGGCAGAAGAGATCCACAATTTGTATTTTTTCTAGTCTATATCTAGGATGAGAAAGGATAGGATGGGATGGGATGGCCCTGAACAGCTCAGTCTGGTTGTGCATTGAGGTTTCAGTGTGAGTATTTGCTGAATATGTTGCATTCCCTATCTCTAGAAAACCATCTGCTGTGCAGTAAAAATCATCCCTTATATCTCAGGATGACAAGAACATGCCTGCTGGGCCCAGGGTTACCACCACTGCCAGTAACATGTCAATGCTTCTTCAAGGGTGAAGTGATCGTGGGCAATTTGTCCTTTGTATCAGATGCAAAGGTTGTTTCTTCTGTACATCCATCACACCATTCTCCTCTAGCCATAGGTATGGCTTTCTTTAGCAAAACTGTCCAAGTGGCAAAAAGATCAGGTCAGCCTTCTGTGTCTGTCTGATGGTCAAGAGGAAACACATACAGAGAAAACATTGTGTGCTTACATGGATGAGTAGAAAAGAAACACACTTGGTGCAAAGATCTTGCTTTGGAAAGTCCACTATGTAGTCTTTATTAGCATAAGAAGGTCAAAAGTGTTTCAACTTGATGTACTGTTTTCAGCTGTTACGTGTTATACCGCAATGAATAAATGGTACTTGCAGCTTGGTGCTCCATAGCTCTCTTATTTGCAGCTGATTATGTAGGAAGTCTAGGCAGTTTCCCTAATTTTTGTTATAGAAAGATGTTAGAAGCTGGGGACAAGGCATGCATCAGGACTTTCCACAAGGTGACAATGATAAGAGTGTTTTTCTACATTCTTCCATGAAAGCCTTTACCCAGACCCAAGGATCTTGAAAAAAGCTCCTTATTGCTCGGTGTTACTTAATAGCTCCCCAGCCTACCCTGACCCTTGCAAAATGGTCTGCCATGGCCACATTAATAAAGCAGCTACTTGTCTGTTAATGTGCTTTTTAATTCTGCTTTTGGGGTGTGAGCTCTCTCTCTGAATGAAGTGAGCAGCTCCACTGCCTGAATAATCACTTCCATAAATTAATGTGGACTGCAGCCATGTCCATCTGTGCTGTGATTTCCCCCCACTGCCCATGCTTGGAAGGGGCTCGTACCTCCTAAGTAATTATTTACATTCCACCTATCGCATTCTCCATTGCAGACAGCAGTCTTTACTCCTTTCTCATCTTGACTTATTCCCTGTTGTTTTCTGTGTTAAAAAAATACTGTATGAATGGTGAAAGCCCATGGTAACCTCCATCCTGCAGCATTAGATGTTTTCTGCCTTTAACAGGGAATACTTGTAACTTAGATGAAGAATCTTGGATCAGAGGACTGTGAAAATAGAGATTATTATGATTTTTACATTATTTTATTTTGATACGGGCAGGTTGGTCTTAGTCACTTTTCTTAAATAAGCTGGTTTATTGTTATTAATAATAATATCTTAACTTTGCTGTCAATGGGAGAAGGATGAATGAGAACTACTGGCCAAAGACATTGCATAAACCGCTCATCTTCTAAACCCAGGTACCGTATTTACCCAGAGTGGCGAGGGGTTATGAAGCCAGTGCAAAAACCCACCTGGGGACTGGTCCGTGCCTGTGCGTGGCTGGTGGCCCCCTGCAAGCTGGTGGGGACAGCATGGTGGGGCTGGCAGGAGGGTCCCTCCTTGCCCAGCTGTGCTGGAGGCTGCTCCAAAGCAGGGGCAGGGAATGAGTGGTGCATGCTGGTGCTCCTGGTCGTAACAAAATCCTTCAGACCAGGTGAGTTTTGGGGTGAGTTATGGGTAAATCATGTTCATGTGAGTGAAATCACACTGGAACTGGGACCAGGAAGAAATTTCCCTTTAGGTGGAGACTGGCAGGGACTGGAAGTTTCTTTTTCTTCCTTCCCTTTGATGCAGAGGGCTTGGCCACAGCCTTGGCTCCCTGCAAACATATGCAGAAAATGTCTCCCTGCTATTGCAGGGACATGCAAAATTGTGGGTTTGTGGTCTTTGTGATATCCTGGGTCCTCCTGTTTTGCTGACAGGCACCATTTTCATTGTTCTTCTATGCAAAAATGAGACTGAAATTTGCAGGAGTTTTGAGAAGCAATTTTTGACCTAGATGGGTAGGGACCAGGATGGCAAGTAGCTTTTCTGGACTAAATGTCTATTACACTGTTGCTGGGGGGTGCAGGAAACACCATTTAGCGTCCCAAATGGTCCCTTTGAGTCCTGTGTCCTTGAATATTAGTGATCCATGGTCTCTGCTGGATTCCCCCATCAGCAGAGCCAGGATGAGATAGAAGATTGTGACTGTGGGGCTTCCTTGTCTTGCCTTACTGAGAAGAGGTTGGAGGTCTTGTGAAAGAGTATGAAACAATGGAGAAAGGAGAGAGGGGCATAAGATGAAGATATGGAGGAAGGAGGTGACTAAGGAGAGGCACAAGGCTTCCAAGTAGAGGTGTTACCTTTTTCACCTTCCTTTACTGAATGTCCTCTCGTTGATAAGTGACACATGCAGCTTGTAGAGGAAAGGGGTGGGCTGGCTGCACTAATAGTCCTGACTGCTCTGGATACTAAGCAGCTGGAAAGAAAGAAAAATGCCTAAAATTCATCAACCTAAATTCATTGCTAAATTGATCACTCTATCCCAATCCCAGCGACTTCAGGGAGCACTAGCCTGAGCCCCGAAATCTGCTGGCAGATTAGCTAGCCCCATGATCCCAAGTTTATTTAGGGAATTATCTCTTGGAGAAAAAAAAATGAAAAGGCATTGCTGGCAACTGGTATGGCAGCACCCTGCCAGAGGCAGCCAGCATGCCCTCCTGCACGGCCAGTCTCTCCCTTCCCCTGCCACCTTCTTATTTATAAAATAAAGTTGGCTAAGTCTGGCAGCCCCCTCAAACCAACTGGCTGACTTTCCACGGATGCTGGGCAGAGGGCACATGAGCCAGGGTCTGTTTGCTCAGCCGAAGCCCCTCTGGCACAGCCTGGGCTGGCTGGCAAATTCTTGGTGGAGGGAAGTGGAAGTGCACGAGGGAGAACTTGTCCCGTTGGCAGCGGTTTCACCAGCAAGCCCACACAGCTTTTTCTTCCTGCATGAGATTTTGGCATGAGGAAGTTATATTATCAGTTCGTCACTTTTACAAGCACTGAAATTTATGGAGGAGGCACAGATGTTAAAAAAAAAAAACAAAAACCAAAAAACAAAACAAACAAATACCCAAAGCTGAAAAATAAATAACCCAACTGAAAAGGAAGCCTCAGAGCCAGACTGACTCTGCGGCAGCCGCTGCGGAGCTCAGTTTCTGCAGCAGTGGCCAGGGACACCCGCCAGCTGGAGCAGCAGTGGGAGCTGCCCCGTCCCCTACACCACACACCACCGGTCCTTTTCGTCTTTACAGCAGGAGCATGTGGCAGTGCATTTCTCCACCCAAACCAACGAGGGACGTGGCTTCGCTCCTTCCCTCGTGAGGCGCAACCCAGTAAGGTGGGAAACTGCAGCAAAGTTTTGCTGCTGGTGGTGAACTCAGGCTCGATGCAGAGCCAGCGGAAAAGGCAGGGTCGGGCAGATGGCGAGGATGTCCCCCAGGCCACCGCGCACGGGCTCTCCGTCAGCTGGGTGGGAGGTGGGCCAGCGAAGCAGCCTGCACGGACGTAGGGCAGCTGCGTGGTGCCGTCCATGTGGCTCGCGCCTCCGTGGAGGGAACCTTTCCCTCTGGCACTGAAACCAATCCAGGAGGGAGCCCCTGGACCGTGCCAGTTTTGCACTTCAAAAATGCTGGCAGGTAGGCTCTCCTTTCCGATTACATCATGTCACTGCCGCTCACCCGGGCTGTCTCTGGGCATTGGGCAGGATCCAGCAGCAGCATGGTAGATGCTTTAAACCCTGGTAGATTTGCTCCCATCTCCTGATGCTGTGGTCCCTCTGCCAGCCCTGCTTTGTTAAAAATGTAGGTTTTTATGAATTATTCTACTTGCCAGTGTTTTGTGGTTCAGCTGCTCATTCCCCTTGTGGTTCCCGTTGGGTTTGTTCCTCTTCCTGGACTGAAGGGCCTGGGCACACAGTCCCATGGGGCTGAAGCCCCCTCCTAGGGACCTGCACTGGTACTCTCGCACCGCCCTTACTGAGCTGCAGGGCCCAACTCTGGGGCTATGTGTGCAGGTGTATCGCTTTGAAGACGGTAGTGGAGAAGGTTTAAGTAAAAATCTCACTTTTACCCAGCAGTGGGTGCAGGTAGAGCAGAGGCAGGGCTGTGGCTGGGGCAGGGGCTGGGGCAGAAAGGTAGGAGTGAAAGGACAGGGGCTGGGGCAGAAGGACAGGGACAGACGGACAGGGAAAAAGGACAAGGACTGGAGCAGAAGGACAGAAGGATGGGGCAAAAGGACAGGGACTGGAACAGAGGGACAGGGAATGGGGCTGAAGGACAGGGATGGAAGGAGAGAGACATGGGTTGGGGCAGAGGGACAGGGACACAGGAGCAGGGTAGAGACCCAGGTGTTGGGCAGAAGGACCAGGGGCTCGGACAGGGACAGGGGCAGTGGCAGGGGCTGGGACCCAGGAGCAGAGACAGGGGCAGAAGCTGGGGCGGGGACGCAGGGGCAGGGGCAGGGACCCGGAGGCAGACAAAGGGCGGGAAGCAGAGCCCAGCTCGCAGCCCGCGTTCCCGCCGCGGCAGCTCCGCACACCGGCGCGCAGAGCGAGGAGCGGGAGGAGCGGGAGGAGCGGGCGGCGGCGGCAGAGGAGGCGGAGGAGGAGGAGGAGGAGGGGAGGGACCTTCCCCTCCCTCCCACCCCGACACCGGGGGAAATAAATTATTCCCAGCCCTCGCACTTCCAGCTCCGTGCCCCGCACCCCGGCAGCGGCAGGCGGGGACGGCGCAGCCTTCGGCGGGCGCGGAGGGGCCGCCCCTGCCCGCGCCGCGCCGCGCTCCGCGCTCCGCGCCTGCCTCCCCACGAACTCCCGCGGGCCGCGGCGGGGGGCAGCGCCCGCCCCGTCCCATCCCGTCCCGCCCCGTCCAGTCCCGTCCCGTCCCGTCCCGTCCCGCGCGGAGCGGAGAGGCGCGGAGCGGCGCGGCGGCCCCGCCGTGCCCTGGATGCCCCAGCGGCGCCGGCGGCAGCAGCATGGAGCGGCGGCGGGGCGTCCCCGGGGGCTGGCCCTGCTTGCTGGCCGCCCTGGGTGCCCTGTTGGCGGCGGGCCGGGCGGCCGCCCCCCGCGCCCGCTTCTCGCCCTTCTTCTTCCTCTGCACCCACCACGGCGAGCTGGAGGGCGACGGCGAGCAGGGCGAGGTGCTCATCGCCCTCCACATCGCGGGCAGCCCCGCCGCCTACGTGCCCGGCCAGGAGTACCACGGTAAGTGGGTGCACCCGCCGTGCTCGGCGCTGCGCGGCCCCCGGCGGGGCGGCCCCGAGGGTGAGGGGGTCCCGAATCGCGGAGCGGCACCGCGGCCGCGCAGGGAAGTGAAAGGGGGGGGGGGGGGTTGTGTGTCGGACGGGTGTCCTGGACGGGGAAACGCGCCGCAGTGTGCCGTGCCCCGGGTCAGCCCCAGCGAGGGGGTTCCTCGGGGCTCCCCGGCCCTGCGGGACCGTCCTCACCTGCCCCGGGCGCAGGGATCGCCGTCCCCCCCCAACCTCCCCACCCACCGTGGCAGCGCCGCTTTGCCCGGCCCCGGCGCGGCCCCTGCGAGGCTCGGCTCAGCCCAGAGCCGGAGGTAATTCCGAGTGCCCGCTCTTTAGCCGCATCCAGAACCTCCGAAGTTGCTGGAAGTCTGTCCCTTCCCCGCTTCAGTGGCTTTCGGACCCGGCTTGCGCCGAGCGCATCACCCTTCCCTCGGCGGCTGCGCGGCTGCCACTCGCGGGTCACCGCGCTGTGTCCTCGCAGGGCCCACGGCCGCAGCGTGGGCCGGGCAGCCAGCCTGTTGCTCCCCGTGCAGGGGATGCAGGAGCCACGGCCGAGAGCGGTGGGTCCGGGGGCTTTCGAAGGTGGAAGGTCGTGCCCAGAAACAACCAACCACCTGCTTTTTCTAAGCGCCCAGGCTGAGGAGAATCCAAGAGAGTGGGCAAAGTTGGGCACGCAAGTGGCATCTGTGCTTTTGGGGTGCATTGGGTGAGGGACCGCGGCCTCGCAGGCAGGTACACTGCTGGGCAAAACTGCTTTCGGCTGCCGAGTGTCCCTGGAAACCAGCAACTGTGCTGTTCAACGGCCTTATCGCTGTCTCTCTGTATAGAAAACTTCCATGTGTGAGACATTTTTTAATTCATAATTGTGGAAGATCGCTTAAAGGTATATTCACTAATCCTTCTTCTCTCTTTGTGTCTGTCTGAGGTTTTGCAGTGCTACATAATAACAGCTAATTCTGCAGTAAGCAATAAAAAGTCAGAAAAAAATAACAATAAATATATATTTAAAACACCTTGCTCAGAAACAGATACTGTGTAATGGTGTCTGCCTAAAGATGGAGTTAAACTTCTGACTTTGATATATTCCATCTCAGAATTTAAGTTTTAGGTAAATAATTGTATCATTATGTGAAGATTCTGATTGATTTTTTTTTTTTCAACTGTAAAGACAGAAAAACTCAACATCAAATATTAATTTTCACATGATCTAAGGGGTCCTGAAGTTTTTGCCTATGTATAACCTTTAACAATATAGTTTTACCAAATTCAGAGGAAACTTTTGTTTTTAAAAGATTGCTGTTCATTTTAACAAATGACATGTGTAAATTACATGACTTCACCAAATGAATTTTTTCCTTAGAGCCCCATATCCTCCGACCTGTAACACACACACTGATCAATTAAATTACATTCAACCTGCTGAACCACCAATGTGCAGAAAAGAAGCTGGAATTTCCATCTTCCACAATTTTAAATGTTGAATTAAAAAAAAAAAAAATGCTCCAGACGCGTAAATAACAGAACCACCCACTTTCCTCGCCGCTGCTGTGTTTTCCAGCACGCAGCCTGTGCTTAAGCCCGGTTGCTGGTCCGGGGGCTGTGGGGGGGCACGGGCAGGGATGCTCTTCTGCCCCTTGCCTTTTTCAAATGTTTTTTGCATTTTCAAACAGCAGCTTGCAGAGAACCGCCCCGGCTGCGCGCCCACCTCTCAGGTAGCCAAGGGTGGATTCGCCGCCGCTGTTTCGCGTCGGGCAGAGCAAAACCGTAGTGGCTTTGCCTGCACCTCCGTGCCTGGGGGTTTGTCCCCTCTCCCGGGGCTCCGGCGGGGGTTTTGGGGCTGCGGCTTCTCCCCGCCGCAGGCCCCGCTGCCCGTCCCAAATTGGCCTTGGGGGTGCGTTTGTCCATCGGAGGCAGGCGGTGGGTGCTGGCGCGGCTCTGCCCTCAGCATCACCGCTGCCAGCGGCCAACATCTGCCGCCGGGGCTGCCAGCAGAGCACATCAGGGCGTCTTTTAAAGCCACTGTATTAAGAAAGAGTCAACAGATTGAACACATTCAAAGGATTGTGCTACCTCTTGTGAACACAGAAGAAAGTCCGCAGAGTGAACTTGAAAACTAATTTGCTTACACAGCAGAAGGTGTAGGTACACCCTGGGGTGAGCCAGCCTCGTATCTTACTTCTAACTTGCAGTGGTAATTATTTTTCAATTTTGTGCGTTGATTAAACACTTACCTGTGCCAAAATAAGGCAAGAAGCACTGCCTATTTGCTATGCATAGCGCAGCAGACATATCCTTGAGCTAAGCACACTCATGCAGTTAGATATTTTGAAAGATCTCATTTGAATATTTTTAAATATAACAATTATCAACGTTAAATATAGCACAAGAAAAAAATCCCCAAAGTATACAATCTGAAGAAATAATTTGAAGCAATCTGGGCTTTTATATAGTGCAGTTTAATGTTACTGAAAAATGCCAGTCTGCACTGGTTGAGCATTTGCCATTTAAGACTCGAACTTTAAAGGCGGTCTTGTGGGGACACAGAGCTGGAGTTTTGAGATGCAGTACAGAGGCACAAGACAAAGGGAGATATATGTATGTGCAATGCAAATTCACCCGCTCAGAGAGCATATTAAGATACACTGCCCTGACTCTTCGCAAGTTCCAGCGAGGCCCCCTTTTACACTTAACCACCCCTTCGTTCAACAGGGACAGGTGATGGCAGCACCCAAGAGCATTGGGTTCAAAGAGGAGTGAATTGGATGAAACTGTACGCCAAGGGCTGGACGAGAAAAAACTGTGATTAAATGTATCAGCCAACAACTTTCCTTTAATTGCTCTTGGGGTGGGAGTCAAACCGCTGTGCAGCCAGTGGGGCTGTGGCACCGGCTCCCGCCCGTTTGCCCAACGGCCCCTCGCGCTGCCACGCACCCCGGGAGAGGAAAGGCCTCTGGTGCAAAACTTGCTAGGGAACCAGGAGAGCACAGGAGCTTCTGTAGGTGGCTTTTCTGACACACTGGATCAGGCACTTTATATCCCCATGCCTTTGAATTTAATAAGTAAAATTAAGGCAATAATATTCCCTACTTTGCATAGTTAAATTAGATACTTTGGGATTTAGCGCTTTCCCCCTAACCCTTAAAAATACTCCAGATTTGGCCCTATTCCTGCAATCAATAAATATTTAAAAATGCATTCATTGATTGAATAGGACCAGACCTATGCTGCATATAAATATGCTCTTTGATATACAGGACTGACTTGATAAATCTGTAAACAAGTTTATTACCTTTGGCAGACTTATCCCTTGAATTAGCTTATTTCAAATTCAATTAAGTCCTTGAGCTGGCAAAGTGCTTAAGCACTTGCTCAAATGCAAACTGACAAAGTGTTCCCTGGTTTCATGTAGGCACCTGCTCAGCCTCCTTCCAGCCAAGGGGTGGTCGCATCTTCGGAGAGCTGCATCAGGGCCCCCTTGGCGCGCTTGTAGCTTTGCTGGGAGATAGCACTGATCCTGTTTTGTTTTTCTCTTGGGCTTTCCACAGTAATCTGATGAGCATAATATAATTTCTTCAGAAAAAAACTCAATAAATTGAAAAATTTTATGCAAGTTCTTTTGGGTTGATTTCCAATTTGCGGTCAATTTTGATTATCCATGTCAATGCACCTTCAGTGCTGGGAGCACGTACCATGATTTACAGGCAGATAAGGACATTGGAAATGTATAAAGAAAAAAGTAGAAACTTGACTGAACATTGAGTCTTCACTGCCCTTAATCACAGAAATCTAAAAATGAACTGTCAGATTTGTAGTGTTTAAAAAGTACAAATGGATTACCTTTACGTCATATTTTTTCTTATCTCTTTAATTTTTTTTTATTGTCACTGTGAAGAGTGCCTTTTTCCCAAGGTTTCAAATTTAGATCTTTTAGGAACAACTTTGAACTGTTTTCCCATGATTGATGTTAAAACTCATCATTCTGCCCTTAAAATAGTTTTCATTAATGAGACTTGAGTTTCTATTTCACTCTCCATTGTTCCTTTTTTTTTTTTTTTCTAGAACAGATTAACCTTCAGTCCCCAAATGTTATCAGTTTCCATCAATGACTGTTACTATTCTTAGATATACTGTATATTGTCTGGAACCATTGCTTTTGTAGGTTGTAAAAAATAGTTTTCAACTATTTTAAGTGGTGGCTATGCACATGCACTCTTTCAGCACTGATAAAAAGTTGTCTAAAGTCTGACCAATTCTACCTTTGTTATTAACCACTGTATTTAAGAAATACAGATTGTGACTTAGTATCTGTTTTCTTTAGGGTTACTGACATTTCCTGTGTATATTTTCATTGTAAATTCTTATTGTTCAGATTATTAAAAAATAAAAAAAGTGTTGGAGTTCAAAGTAAGGGAGGGGAAGAGAGAAAATAACCAGAGAGTAAGTAGTGATGCTGCTTGAGGTATAAACAGGATTATAACTGAGTTGCAGAAACTCAGTTATGGATACTTTTCCTACCAGTTATGCTAAAGTGTAGAAAGTTTTTTATGAGTCAGTAGAAGTAAAGAGTGCACAGGAGGTGATGTTAGTGATGGTGTACTGGTAAGAGAAGAGCAGATTTTGGTCCATGTTTTCCAGCATCAGCCTGAGAAGCAGGTCAGCTTGAGTCTTTTGCAGGGTATTCCCTCAGAAACTTACATCCACTTACACTCTTTTCTGATCTTTGGAAGAATGGAGACTTCCATTGTTTTTTGTTTTAAATTAAAGAGGTGTGTAGAAATTTTTGCTCATGGGAGTCGAGTTATCTCCACAAATTTTTCTATAACTCTTCAGGGGCACTTAAATTAAAAATATAAGGCTGGCAATATGTATCAATGGAGAGGGAGTTATTAAGAACGGAGCAGACCCATGGTCTTCAATTCTCTTCTTTCACCTGAGGTCCCTCGAAATATCTTGCAGCTACATGAGGGTTTTGTAGCACATAAAAATTTCATCTGAGGTCAGCATTTACTAAAAATGTCCTCACTCACCAAAGCCCCCAGAGTGCACCCTGACTATGCTCTTCTGTATTTAGGATTTTCTTGCATAAACAGAACTTTCCAAAAGCAAGGCTGATTTCTGAATATCGTGGTCTGTTCCTTAGATGGTCTGCTTGAATTTGTTGGATCTAAGCCTCACTTAGTGCTATTTTGAGTGAATGTGGGTTTCTAAATTTTGATGTTGGCCAATGGATTGTCTGTATTTCAGAAGCTCTTGTCTGATCCCAGAGTTCATTTCTTTGCAAATTTTAAAAAGTTGTGCTTTTAAGATCTCTTGGCCACAGACTGATGAAGGATGCCAACCTTAAGAGAAAAAGGTAGGCAAGGTCACAGCCAACAGCCTCTTACGAAGGGTTGTTTTGCTAGGGAAGATGTTAAATTTTAACGGGTTCAGCTGTCATCGCTTTAATTCGTGGGCCAAATCAGTAGTCAGCAGATGGCTCAGCTAAAGATGTGGCCAGGCATGGGATTGATGAAAAGAGGTAAAAGGTCCACAAAGACCTAAATGAGTCTTTCTTGCAAATTTGCAGAGGAGGCGTAATCTCTGGTTAAATCCTTTCTCCCCCCATCAGGGGGCTGCTCCCCCCTGCAAAGGAGACTTGATTGCCCCAAATAACAGAAATCAAAGCCAGCATGGCGTGCCGGCATGACCCACATTTGCCAGGTGACATCTGACTGCAGGACAGAAACAGTATTGTTGGTATTATGGGTCTGCGTAGGGCAGACTACTCGGGGCTTGTCTGTATACATTAAAAAAATGATCTCTGCCTCAGTAAGTTCACTGTCTGAGGCCCAGAGCTCAGTGTGAGAGCTGGCGTGTATGCACGGACCTTTCCCATTGCACGTTGTCCAGAGTTGAAGTCAAGGAAGAAAAGAAGGCTATAAATGGTGAAAGGGTGCAAAAATACTCTTTCAGTGGGGATATTGCATGTTTTCTGCTTTCTGAGCTTAAAGGAGATATTTTTTAAAAGGTATAATCTATCTGTGAAATTCATTGCTAAAATCTGTCCATACTAACTGTTTTTAAGCAGAAATAATAATTAAAAAATTAATAAATAATTAATAGTTGTAATTAGATATAAATAGATATATATAAAACAAAATATAAACCTTGTACTTCATGATCTAAGGTGACCAGCAAACAATTTATAAGTAGGTTACTGTGCTGTGGTGGCATACAGTATGTTTCTCCAGTGTTTCCCGCATTGATTATTCCACCAAACCCATGTTGGTTCATTAGGTAGAACAGGATGATACTGTCAGACTGGCGGCATTTCTCATTTTCCTTATTGTTCCCTTGATCTGGGTTTTTGAAAGACATTGCTTTTGAAATACTGTAGCATTTTATTATGGTACAGTACTGTAGTATTTGGGTATTGACTGGTTGAAGCATGATTTTCAATCTGATAATGGCTGTGATGATATAACTGCTACGGATTCAGACGCAACCTTTATTTGCTTGGTGTGTCTCATGCCCTACAGCTGTAGTTTAGATTTGTCATGAGTATTTGCTTCATGGAGAGGGAAGGAAACGGCACTGTCTTACCTCTGAGAATAAGCAACCTTTCATACCGGCCCTTGTTATGAGAATTTCAATAGCCTCTGATGAAAGGTTCAGTCTTTTTAACATGCTTCCTTTCTTTGTGTTAACATTTCCTGCTTTTTCATCGGGCATGAAAGGTGCACAGAGTGCAAATGTGTGTCTGGAATATTTGTGTAATTCCCACTTTTTTCCCCCTAGTTGTGACTAGCCTCTGGGATAAACATGGGACAAACTCTGACAGTGCAACTTTTAACATCTCTTAAAGCCCAAGAACAGATTGCTTGTGGCAAAGACCTTCCCCGTTTGTCAGATGATGACTTCTTGTTAAGCGGGCAGTCTTCCTCCGTTCCCACTCCCCTTGGGTCAGTCCTGGAAAATGAAAGTCACCGCGTGTGTCTCAGTTCGCATGGCGCGGCCAGGCTGTGCCGATGGATGATGGCATCATGGAGGCAGAGATCCCCCTGGTCCATGCCTGTGGGACCTTCTCCCAGCCCCCCCCCAGGGCTCAGATGTCTCCGATGGGTTTTTTTACTCTTTTCCTAAAGTACATTTTTTACTCTTTTCCTAAAGGGAAGAACAGGGTCATGGATGTTTTTTTGAAGATTTTGTTCTGTTTTAATATCTCTCTCACTAAGCATTTGCCTTAAATAAGGCAATGTCAGAGAGGTGTACATCCTGCTTGGAGAGGGAGAACTGGAGTTTGCAAGGAGTATTAGGGTTTGTGCCTGTTCATTCCACAGTCCAGGGCCAGGCATTACTTTGCCCTTCTGTAGCTGGAGAGGTCCTGGCTGGGGCTGGAGATGACATCCAACGGCCAGGCACAGGGCCCACAGGCTTCCTGCCATCATCTCCTTCAACCATCTGGAGCAGCTGATGCCTCCTGGGCACAGCAGCGTTTCCTGGGCAGCTGGGTTCATCTTAGCTTCAGGCAGAGGCACGTGTGGGCTTGTTTTACGTCTGACCAACCACAGCATCACCTGTGTCACTCCAGACTCCCTTTGCTCTAGTTATTGGCTATTCACCCTCGTCCTGCTGCTGTCAGCATGGCTTTCTGTCTGGGGAGACAGGTCACTGTATGTGGTTTTTGCATGTTGGTAGTGATTTCAACAAGGCTCCTCTCTCTCCACCCCTGTGGGCTCCTTGGTATTGCTGGGGAATCAGGACATGCCTGACTGCTACCTTGTAGTGTTTCTTCATGACCTGTTGTAGGCAGTGCCCTTTATGTGAACATCTCAGCGTAGAAAGTAGGTGTCTGGGGGGACTGGACACAAGTGTCCTGTGGAGGCTTCAGGGGAGCAGGTGAGGAGTTCAGACACTTTCCTAAAGGTTTTTATTGCAAAACAGAGGCTGTTTTTTGCAGCCTTTTAAGGTCCCTCTTGCCATATTTTTTCATCCTGGGAACAAAACAGAGGAGGTTGTTCCCTGCTCCTCTCTAGGCACTTTGATATTAATATTGGTTGTGAGAGTTTCACAGGTGTCTCCTTAAGGGGGTGAAATCAGTGGTGCTTTCCCAGCCCTCGTCTGTTGAAGTTCAACCTGCAAGATCCTTGAGTGACAGCAGGTGACAAATCCATCTCCCTTTAGGTGCAAGCTTTATCATACACTACCCTACATTTAAAAAAAAAAAACCCAACCCTTCTTTCAGCCTTCTACACTGAACTTCTTCCTAAAACTGTGTGTGCTGTGGGCTTGTCTCCAAAGTCTGCAAGTATTTCAGTGCCATGTTCAAGTGCTGCCCCAGTTTCCTATGTCCTAGGGTGACAAACACCACAGGGTGTATTCAGTCCCACAGTGGGACCGGTGCTCCCCACAGACCCTCTCTGAGGGGATGCCTTGTCCCGCTTCTCAAGAGGAGGGTGATGTCCAACCTGGGGGACAGTCTGTCCCCACCTCCTTGCTGAAGGCCTGCATGCCAGCAGGGGACGACATCAGATGGATGGTGGCCAGGGATGCCTCCAGCCCCACCCCCTCCTTCCCTCCTCCTCTCTGCCTACTCAGAGGATGGAGCAGCTCTGGAGGACAGTTCAGTGTATTTGACTGAGATGCCCAGGGAAAAATTTGATTTAGGTTTGGTGGATAAGAAGTCTTATTGATAAGCCCAGCCTTTTGGGTGTAGGGGTTCACTAGGTGTTGGAAATATTTGTGAAGATGTGTGTAAAACTGTTGCTGCGTCTCCTCCTGATGCAGAAGCCTTAGGGCATGCGGGCATGCTGGGTGGTCACTGGTTTCTCTCTTTGGTTTTGTAAGATAAAGGATAGGGGGAACTGGCAGTGCCCTTGCTCTTCTTCATCAGGGTGAGCAGATTAATCATCAGAGGTTGGGCTGAAGATCTGTGTGCTTCCTTGAACGGCATCTACTCACACACAATGTCTGTGGCTGCTTGTTTCCCACAGGAGGCAGGGCCGTACACATCGGGCTGAGGGGATCAAGTTATAAACTAGACTGAGACAAAATGCTGAGAGTTTAGCAAAATTACAGTTGCCTCATACTAGCCAGAGTTATTTATTCCTCCTTGTGTCTGCTTGAAGGATAGTTTTGTAAATAAAACGGTATGACCTAACAGACCTGAAAGACAAGAGGGACTGCCTGCCAACCCCAGCTCCGGCTGTGGCTGTGTCTCCTACTGTCCAGCTCATCATTCCCTGCTCCCATGGATGGCTGGATGCTGGCATCCCATCCTTTATCCCCTTCCAGACCCTGGCCATCATGTGGCTGTATACACAGAACATTCCAACTGATGAAAAATACACAATGTAAAGGGCCTCCCTGTTTCCCTCTTTCTGTCCCCCTGATGTAACTTTTGAGAGTGTAGTTAAATGATCAAAAGTTGGCAAAGAAGAAAAACCCCAGTTTGTACAGGGAAATCCACTGAGCAAGCCCCCGTCGATGCGCAGGTGTGCATCAGGGAATGCTGTTTTCCCTACCTCATCCTGCCTCATCACATTTGCAGGTGGTTCCTGGCCTGACTCAGCTTGGTTTTGAAGGGATTTGTGTGTTGGTTGTCCCTGGGTAGCATATGTAGGATGCTCCCTGGGAATGTATGGGGAGATCATGAAAGTTGGAGGTCTGTCCATGTGCTGCGCACATCATGGCGGAAAAGAGGGAAGGAAAAGGGAAAAGAGAGAGCACACCACACTTGCTGGCCAGAAGACTTAGAGAAATCTGGGAATATTCTCTCTGTGGCTGGGAGGTATTTTGTGGTCACAGCATTCAACACATCTGGCAGAATATTCATAAATGAGTTAGCAAGGATGCAGAAAATCAGCTTTCCTGTGTAGGTTGCCTGTGCTCTTGCAGAGGAATACTTCATGGCAGAGCTGGGTCTGCCCATGTGGGTCCTGCATAGGGGAGCTCTCCCCTCGCTAGAAATGAAAGCAATGAGTAGGTGATCGGCCTTTTTAACATCTGAAAACAGCAGCACGACCCTCTGTGGCCTCTCTTCGTGTCAGGCCCTGGGATGTGAGAAGTCATTCATCACGTCACAGGGCTTGGCAAGGTCTCTGGCGTTTGTCTTCCACTTTTTCCACTGCTCCCCAGGACAATACAATAGATAGGAAAGAACAAGAAATATAGATAATATTTATCTTTCTTGCTAAACAAGCTGTGGTTTCCAGGCCACAATAACCTTCCAGTGTTCCTATCTCGCAGGGGAAATGCGCTGCTAGAAAAAAACAACCCTCCTCCCAGAATTAGACACATTCGTCTGGACAATGGATGAAACTATTGATACAAAAACTGCAGAGAGAAACAAAACAGCACAACTGGCAAAGGCAAAGATCCTGGTTTAATGAAGCAGACTTGTTTGTGGGGATACCAGGCTCAAAATTAAGGAGTCAGTACTGGAACGTGCTGGGAAAAAAGGTTCCTAGTACATTTTGAAAGAAGGAATCTCTGGCTAAACTCCACCGTTAAACTTTTTTGTAGAGCAATTCTTCTGACTCTGGCCCAAAAATACTGTAGTCATCAAAACCTCATTCTGGTTAGTATGAAGATCAAAGACCTCTGGCAAATATTTTTATGCTTTCCAATTATTATAATTGATTTGCTGATGACTGATACCCCCTCAGATAGGTTTTCAAGCTGATAGTATTCTTGTGTGAGACACAGGACTTTAGAATTGATTCAGCTGGAATTGCCATGTTTGTAGTGAATTTATTTAAAATCTGGGTTTGTGACAGATAAAAAATGATAGTGTGTTTGAGTAGAATTTGACAACTCTTTTAATTGAAAATGGAGGGAAGTGAAGCATTTGAAATATATTACTGATATTTTCAAACCAAAGTTTTGATTTTTGTTTTGGTAAAATGCCTTAACTGTGAAACTGTGAAAAAGAAGGTAGTTAGTTGCATAATCAGAAAATGAAACAAGACTTTTCTGCTTGAATAAAATTCTTTATCTAATTTTTTTGGGTTCATTGAAGATTTTCATATTGACCTAACTGATATTTTAATTTTTTTTTTTTTTTTTTTGTGCTAGACCCCTCAGTACTTCTCCTTTTATGTTAACCCAAGCTGCTGATTTCTCTTTCTTTCTTTTTCTTTTCATTTTGGTCACTGAACCAAAAATTGAACAGTTCTACTTCTGACAAGTTGACCATTTAATTTCCGGCCACTGAACAGATCTGATTCAGACAAGTAACTCTCACCACTCTCCTCACATTTGTTCCCAAAATAAATTACTGAAAAATAATTTGTTCTTTAAGGCACCGAAGTACAGTTGGTAACAATACTGACATTTCCAAGGTAACAAACTCACATTTTCTATAAAGATACTTACAGTTGCTATGTGTCTTCTGATGTATATATCGACTATGTTTTCCTTTACATCTAGTCATTGTTCAGTTTTCTTTTTCAGCAGAAATCTTTTCCCTGATTCAGTGTTCAGTAAAAAAGGCTGAGAGGACATATGTCACTTGTCTCCTTCTGAATGCCTACTGTTAAAGTACATTTCTGCTTCCAAACTTGAAAACCTTTTGTAATGCATCTATATAATTGGGATTCATTTAACTAGACAAATAGGCTTCATGTCTTTAAAAGTATCTTTTTTTTTTTTTTTTTTTTTTTTTTAAGTAATAATATTTACAGGGCTGCCCACCTCACATGGAAAGTAACTGTTCAGAGCAGATGTGGAAACTGGGTTTGAGAGATGCAGGTTTATTTTGTTCAGGGAAATTATCCCCCATGTTCTCCATTGCCCTGCTTTTCCTTCAACCTATAGTTAATGCAGTTATGGCGTATAATGGAGTTACAGTGGAGCTGTGATGTTTGCAGAATTTGCCTCAACCAGCAGAGATGAAAAGGTGCGGGTTTGGCCGGGGCTGGCAGCACTGGTCCCTCCCCGGCCTCAGGCAGCCCGGATTACTCCAGTGAGCATCTATGGACCTTTTCACTCAAAGAGATGTAAGTTTTGTTTCATCAAGTGGTAGCAGATGTTAGGGAGCTTTCATGCTATTCATCACCAAGGGAAAGCCAAAGCGAAGGCATCTGGCTGTTTCTCAGTACAAATTGTTCTTTTTAAACTCTAAACTGTTTTTGAGCAGTGGTGGTGGTGTATTACACACTGGCTACTCTTATTCTGGGACCTTGCCCAAAACCCCAATGTCCAGCTCCCCCCAAGTGCCTTTTTCCCAATTAGTGAGATTATAGCAGAGAGCAAACACTCCTGCTATTTGCAACATTTTCCATTTGAGAAAACACACTGTAAAATTAATTGCAGTACAGTATTTCTTCTGACTGCACATCGCTAACTGCTAAGTAACACTTCTGAGTGACTTGCACTGTAACTATTAAGCTTTAATTCCAGATTTACAAAGCCTGCACTTGTTGCAGTTAGCAAGTATTGTCTACATGCAAACAGTCAGAAACAGGGAACACTTTTTTCTATTTGACATGTTTTCACTAGAGCATGTGGATTTGTTACAAGGAGCAGAACTCATACAGATGCTAGTAAGCACAATATCTCAAGCCTTTATACTGGCCAAATCACTGACAAACAAAAATTGCATGTTCTGCCTGACACCTTGGAGTGCTCCAGCTTCTGACACTCCAGGGTGGAGGAGGACTGTGGTCCCCAGGAAGGAGGATCAGTGCCAGCAAAGCCCACAGCTCCTTGATGCATCGTGTAGTACAAGTGATGAGACAAGAGCTTTGGGCAGCAGGAAAAGCTTTAACTGTACTCTCTTCTTGAAAGTTTTACTAATTTAGTCCTCAAGCCAAATATCTGGATGGCAGTTTTCATCCCTCCTGGGGCAGTGGTGCATCAGGGCAAGCCTGACCCTGGCGTCCAGGTGCAGAAAGGTGAGGCAGAAGGGATGACCACATGTAAGGGAGCATTCAGATTTTCAGTTTACCCAATTATTTCTGTCTTCTCTCCTTTTTCAAAGAGCTGGGCTCATTGTTCAGAGAATGTAGCCAGATTGACAGCTTCCGTCTAGTAACTTCCCCCCAAACTGCTAGGCAGATGTATCGATAGGAAAAAAAAAGCCCCAGTCCAGTGATCTGGATGACGTTCCAGCTGCGTGTCAGTTTAGTTCTCATCACTTCTGCTGAATTTAACATGTGTTTATTATGTTTAGCATGCAGAGTGGTTGTAATGAATTTGAATTAGAGGGGAAACATCTTCTTTGTGCTTCTTTTACGTCAAGAACACTGTGGTCTGGAATAAAGAAAGATTGATGCCTTTGTAATTAGCTAGACCAGAATTTGATGGCCTTTTTAGTTTTTTGGTTTTACTTGCTGGCACCTTGTATAAGTATTTACCGTTTAGGCAAGCTAGGAACAAATGATAATAACACATTACATTTCCTCTATTCCTCTTGAACAGTTTGGAAATGTTTAGGTATAATGAAAGTACAATAATAAATTTCTTTTAGTTATACACTTAAGAGCATATTCCATGATATCTTTTGTTACATGCCTGGCTGTTTTGTTGCTTCTTGAGCTTTTCTGTTGCAGGTAATCAGACTGCTGCTGGGATAAATAGTTATACATATTGGGTTGCTAATCATTTAATGTGCTCTTCAGTATCAGAGGAGGTGCCACAAGGAAATATATGAGAGTGGGGTGGCAGAGATCTTAACATATATTTCAGGATCCTGGATATTTAGCAGCTATTTATTATGCTTATGGTCTGTGTCATGGCAGGCCTAACTTAATTCCTATCATGTGCCAGAAGATCATAGAATCATAGAATCAGAGAATGGTTTGGGTTGGAAGGGACCTTAAAGGTCATCTAGTTCCAACCCCCTGCCATGGCCAGGGACACCTTCCCCCAGCCCAGGCTGCTCAAAGCCCCGTCCAACCTGGCCTTGAACCCTTCCAGGGAGGGGGCAGCCACAGCTGCTCTGGGCACCCTGTGCCAGTGCCTCACCACCCTCACAGGGAAGAATTTCTTCCTCATATCTAATCTAAATCTGCCCTCTTTCAGTTTAAAACCATTACCCCTTGTCCTATCCCTACACTCCCTGATACAGAGTCCCTCCCCACCTTTCTTGTAGCCCCCTTTAAGCACTGGAAAGCCGTTATAAGGTCTCCATGGAGCCTTCTCTTCCCCAGGCTGAACAATCCCAACTCTCTCAGCCTGTTAGATAGCCCAATTGTCTGGAGTCTTGAAGATCCACCTTTAATATCTCCCAGGAAGATCACATTTCTGTGGCTTAGATCTGCCTTAGGTTTTGTATTGACACCTTTTATGTGGTACAAAACTGGTAATTTATTGGACAGGGATTAGGAATTACTGGGAGATCTTCCAGTTCTGCTTAAAGAAAAGAGTCCTGTGATGTACTTAAATATAAATTTACTTAAATATACCCAAAGATTCAGGCTCATTTTTACTTTAGAAGAGCACAAAGCTATGGAAGGATGCAAACATAATTTCAGTTTTTGTGACTTGTTCACTGTAGGAATGCATTTTGTTGAAATTGTAGTCTGAAAAATCCCATGTTATTTAAAAAGCTACAAACTGTAACATCTCTCTGTGAAACATGGAAGAAGAAAGAAATGTTTCTGAAACTTAAAGCAGGATTTTTACATATTAACTATAAATATCTTGCAACTGTATGATTTGCTTTTAAATAAAATAAAGCTGCTTGCTGTCTCTGCAGAAATGAATTGGGGGAAAGGGATTTATCCGGGGTAATTCAGTCAGATGAATGGAGAGATATGTCCATCACTACTAACGTGACAGTTATTCCTTCTAAATATAAACTGATAATATTATATATTAGAGGCTTGATTATACCGTTAAGAAGATTAGTACATTTAAACAGAAAATAAAGGCTTATGTACCCTAAATGAGAAACTGAAAGGAGAGGGTTTTATATCTGACAGTATCACAGCATTCAGTACTTTTGAACAAGGTATTTTCCTCATGAAAATACCTGTTAGGAATAATCACTGCATGCTACCTCTGGGAATAAGTGGGATACCTTAAATCTAATCTCTTTCAAAGTGGTAATTTAAATATATGCAGGTACTAATCTTGGCATATTTGGGTGTGCTTACTAGAGTAGGCATAATGATTGCATGCAATCATGTCCACAAGGTCAGATTTCTGGCTCGTCTGTTTTCTGTAAATGTTTGGGCCATCTTTTAATTTCAGGAACTGTGACACATATATAAAAAAATGTGACAGAAGGGAAAAAATGGTTGATGATGCCTCTGTGATATTCTTGTGAATCAGACCTATGAATTAAAAATCTTCAACACATATTAAAGATTTCAGTGTTTTTTAATATTATGCTTGACTTACACAGTACTGTTTCTAAGGACGCAGTAGCTGAATCTTTTGATGGTATTGAATTTATGACACTGAATTTAAGACTTTTGTGCTCATGTCATGAAGCTTGTTAGGTAGTGTTTAACATGTCTCCTTTTTCATTTTTATTTTTTTGAAATTCTTGTTCTTTATAACCCAGTAGTTCTTCTCAGTGAAAGATTTATAGTGAGGATGGGGGAAGACTTGATCCTTTTACAGTTATCTTCCTGATAGATAGCACTCCTTCATTTCCTTTTATACACCTCTCAAATTAGATATTCTGCACCTTAATCACAACATCATCTTACTTACTTTATCTTTTAAGAGTAAAAGCATTACGATTATAAATTACTTAGAAATATTATAAGATCTTCTGCCTCAGGGCTTGTCTTTGTTTCCGACTCAAGCGTTGCTCCCTGGTCAAGTCCTGTCCAGAGAAAAGAGCCCCTTAATTGAATCCAGGGGGGGCTGCAGTTTGAAGCAGCTGGTTTGTCCTGAGGCACAGCTGGGGCTGGTGTTAACTCACAGCCCTGCTCCCCCCATGGGCTGGACACAGGCTGACTCCACGGGAGCCGATGGCTGTGTCAGTGCTGCAAGCTATCAGGCAGGCACCAATAGTGCCGTGCAGGTCAAAATTAAATGTTTGCACTTTGGAGGGCAAATCAAGGAGACAGGGACAGCCAGGTATGTTGAGTGCTGCCTTTTCCACCCCCTGGTTCCTCAGGACCCCATGCGGAGGGGTGCCAGGCCCCTGAGCCCATCGGGCTGCATGTAGCATGTCTGCCTGCCCATCGCTGACGGCGCCTGCTCTGCGTCCTGGTTTCGGCTAGGGTAGAGCTAATTTTCCTTCTTAGTAGCTAGAATAATGCTGTGTTTTGGATTTAGTGTGGGATTTGGTATGAGAAGAACGTTGATGATAGACTGATGTCTTCAGTTGTTGCTGAGAGATCAAGGAGTCTCCAATTTCCCATGTCCTGCCCATGCGCAGGTGCACAAGGAGCTGGGAGGGAGCATGGCCAGAGCAACGGACTCAAATTGGCCAGTGGAATATTCCATATCATATAACATCATGCTCAGTATATAGAAGAGGGTTGGCTGGGAAGCTTGGTCTTTCTTCCAGGAATGTGGTTTTGGGATTTTCCCTCCTCTGGGATTGCTAGTAGGGAATGGGCTGGGCATCGGTCTGCAGATAGTGAGCAATCACATTGTGCATTGCTCATTTGTATGTCCTATTATTACTATTATTATTATCATTATTATTTCAATTTTATTTAATTTCAATTATTATTTTGTTTTTATCTCAGCCTACAAATATCCCCACTTTTACCTCTCCAATTCTCTTCCCCATAACCCGGGCAGGAGAGGATAAGCAAGCGGCTATGTGGTGTTTAGGGGCCAGCCGGGTTTAAACCACGACACTCAACTCACAGGCCTGGCCTGGGTTGAGTTGCTCTGAATCTGCTGCCCTACTTCCCCAACGAGCTGGCCAGTGCCGTGGGGAAGGGTCCCTGACCCCTTCTGTCCTGGGGGACAGGCTGGGGACACAGCCTTGCCTGTCCCTGCTTTGGGGCTGGAAGCTCAATGTACAACCTGGCCCTGCCTGGGGCTGTTTGCATATTCTTTTTGCACTGCTATTTAAATTCTTTAAACCCATGTTCCCTAAAATATTTTTTAAAATGAACTTTGCTAGCCTTTACATATCTACAAGAGTTGCCATCTTTTAGACACCTAAAATTCCTTCTACCCGTGCTATTAGGACCACTGCATAGTAATGTCCGTAATATTAAAATGTTCCTGTATGTATTTATTACTTCTGTTGCTTTGGTGTTATTTTCATTGGTATAGCAACATGTTGTAGACCAATACACCAAATAAATGTTCTTCATGTTGCTGTGGTATAGTTGCCTTTTCTGCATGCTTATGCTTGAAAATAAATATATTTGTCCCTGAAGCAAATTTATGTGAACAGGTTCTTTCCTAAGGCACTCTCAGTATGCTGTCTGTCCTCTTCCCTTTTGAATGTGTTGGTTAACTTCAATCAAATATAATGTAAGGATACAGTTCTCAAAGATGCTAGATACCTGAAAGCTTGATGGAAATCAGTAGCCAGCAGAGGGAAAAGACCCAGGGTAATGCCTTCACCAAAACTGAACAGAGTCTGGTGATCTCAGCTATTTATTAACCCCGGGATAACTCATGCACATGCCCCAGGCACAGAAATGCCTTCGTAAGGCTCTACTATATCCTGCAGACACTGGAGGATTTAGCAATGAGGCACTGATCCCCACTGAAAACAGTTTTTATTTCCCCACTGAAAATAAAAGCTATTCTACTTCAGCATCTCCTGTGGATCGCAGCTCCAGGGTGGTGGGCATCAGGGCCTGGCTGTCCCAGTGGTTGGTACACATTCAGGATGGGCTGGGGGCTGCTGAGCTGTGTGACCCTGTCCCAGCCAAGCAGAAGTTGGTAGTGATGGTAAGAGAGAGATGGGCATGGATGAGGGACAGTGGGGGTCCCCAGAGGAATGGGGGTGCCCCACCACTGGGTGCTCCCACGTTTTCAGCAAAGCCCTTAGGAGCAGCAGTGGGTTTTAGGTTTCTAGTCATATATAGGAGATAATTTGTTGTCCTGGACACATAACCAGTTCTTCTGGTGACCATCAGAAGTCAGTGGCTTTTAAGTCAAAGGTTGATCTAGTCCCTGAAGTTATTCTTTGTCTCCTGATTAAAGAGCAGCTTTCTGCAAAGGGCACCTTCTGCGGCTGCGAAGAAAGGGCATAGCGATCCCTGTGGGAATAAAGTCTCAGAAGAAATAGGAGGAAGGCAGTAACACAAACCCTCCAGAGACGTGTAGGGCTGAACTGCACTGGTGTAAGAAGGGTGGAAGGTGGCTGAGGGCACTTGTTCATCCCCTTGCCTGAAGCCAGCCCTGGGGCAAAGCCCTTCCCAGACACCAGCACTGGCGAAGACAAGTCTGGGACCAGGTACAGTGAGACATGGGAGAATGTCAGACATAAACAGGTTATTTCTTTGCCGTTGATGAGATTTTTTTTTGTCATTAGGAAAATTCTTCCTATTAGGTCTTAATAGACCTCTGTGCTCCACCCAAGTGTGCTTAAATATTAGGTGATTTATTTCTATATTTTCATTTGTCCTCCATGGGAATGACAAGGATTTTAATGTAGTACAAAAAAATCCTTTGAGATCTTCAAATTAGAAGAGCTCTACTGAAGTAGAGAGTCCTTTTTTTTTTTTTAAACTCAAAATGATTTGTTTGTGACTATAATTGATGATATGCTTATGAATCCCTTGAGTTAAAAAAGTGAATCAGGTAAACAAAGTACTTCGTCTTGCTCATAGGCATTCTTGCAAAAACAAGAATAAACCACATCTGTAATTAATTTGTATTAGTTTTAGCAAAAAGAAACACTTTTACTGGAATGACAATATTTACATTTTGTGCATCATCCTGGGATCACTTTAAAATTAATTTAAAAATAATTGTGTGAAATTTGCATTTGGGTCATATGCTGTGCTGGCGGAAATGGAATCATGACTCCAATGGGTGAAATGTTATCAAAGTGATCCTGATGAGTAGAGAATTTGGCCTTGAACCTTTACAATTTCAAGCAATGTCTAAAGCAATTGTAACAGTATTTTTAGACAAAAGCAATGATATCACAGAAGCATGCTGGCTTAGGTAATATTTAATACTTGAAGTCCAGCACTGATCAAGACACCACTTTCCAATTTCTCTTCCTGCAATCTGCCTGCCCTCTGCCAACCACTGTTGTGTGATTAATTGACTGACACGAAGTCTGTTATTTACATTGCAGATATATTGTAAGTAGACTCCAGGTGAAGCTCACAGCATGCTGCATATTTACCACCATATGTTCAGGAGGTTGTGAACAGAAAAAAGTAAGTCTAAAGCCAGAGGAGGTATTAGAGGACACAATAGAAAAGCTAATTATAAAAGCCTCAAAAGCAGTCCCTGCTCCACTGTTTGATGTCCCAGTATGTAATTACAGAGAACTAGGAAATAAGGGAAGATAATAAAAGGAAGATATAAAAAACAGGGTAAGCTAGTTTGTGAGAGAAGAGGAAAACAGAGCTCCCAACCCATTTCTCCTTTAGCTGTTGGAAATGAGGGAGGGCTGTGAAAGGGGGATGGAGGGGGCAGATGTCCTGGACAGTAAAGACAGAGGAGGTATGAACTCAGGGGGAATGGACAAACTTTGTCAGTGCCTTTTTTTCTGGTGCAAACTGGCGTTTCACCCTCCTGAGGGGGCTTTGCACCAGGTGGGATGGCCAGAAAGGAAGCGCTGAAGCTGGCAGCTGTATCGTCCCTATTGGCAAGCAATAATTTGTTCCCTTTAAGCAAGGGCAGCATGGGATGAAATCACCCCGCAGGATGCCACCCTTATTTGAAAGCCCATTATGGGCTGCCTGTGCAAGTAGAAAATCTTGCTTTGCATCCATTACTCTAGCCCATGCTAATGTATATATTTTCCTTCCTATTTATATCACTTTGGAGTTAGGCTTCCTCTATGAGGATCAGAGTGTGTCTCCTGTTGTTTTGTAGAGCAGCTGGTAAGAGTAGTTTAGTGAATGCTATAGTTTTTGATAAAATAGAAGAAAAATATATATCTAAATCTTAGCTTCAAATCGGCATCTATACTAAATCAACATTTCTTAGAAAAATAAAGATGCCCTGCAATTCTGCTAGCTACACATGCGGTAGTGAGTTGGGGGCCAGGATACTCTTGGGCAAATGAAGCAGCTTCTGTTTGGCTGTTGCAGGAAGGTTCAGGCAATGTGTGGGGCTGGAAATGACAGCTCTAATTTTGCTCCGGGGCTGGAGGGAGGATGTCTTCACTTGAGCCTCAAAGGGCCTTCCCTAACACACAGCTCAATTATTTGGACAGTAAGCTGATTAGAGGATTTGAAACCAATCATCCAAAAATGGTTGATGCCAGCCTCCAACTGACACATCAACTTATTCTCAGTGAGTGCGAAGACAAGATACATTTCAAATTACAATTTTGTAGAAGTGTTTAAAAAACGCCTTGAGAAGGTGTTCTGTAGTGGAGGGGTAAGCAGTCAGGAAATGGCTCTTTAATATACCTTTGTGTCTGTTCTAGCTAATGGAGGCTTACGTGGTGCCAAGCGGTGCCCGTGTGCTGCCCTGGCTCATGTGCCAGCCCGGCGTGCAGCTGGGCTCGAGGGGCTCAGGGGTTCTCCGGGCCCCCTCTTCTTGGGAGGCATGAAAAGTGTTCAGTCAGGAAGAGTAATTAGGGAAAGAGAATTATGTTGGTTCAACGAGAGGACAAGCTGGAATATGTGCCAAGAAGATCAGACACTTAGAATATCTACTTGTCTAGTCCTCCCTTTCCTTTAAAGAATCCCCCAAAACTCCCAAGTAAAAAAAAAAAATCCCAAATTCCCTGTTCAGAACTTAATTCTTTGCAAAATTTCAGTTGCTTAGCAGATTTCCAGCCTGACTTTGCAACAACGATTTACAGAAGTGGATTTTACTGGAGCAACCGGAGCCAATAAGGTTTACATGTGAATAGAAATACACAGACCCTAAACCATAAAAATTCCACTTTTCTTTCTTTATAGTATTTTGCTATGAATCATTACTGGATGATTACATATATATTTATCGATGGTATGTGGACAGTTTAATTTTTAAGGCATAAATGTATGTTTCCTTACATTTATAATTACCTTCTGAATGGCAAATTTGCCTTGATAAATTCTTGCTTTAAATGTATCCACTGTTGCTGAAATTAATAGACATGTTATTATATTTATTGCCTATTAAACTTCAAAGGGATTTTTCAATTGTGAAAAAAATCTGAGAAAGCACATAAAAAGGCAAAGATGACAAAGAGACTACCTGTGAGCAGAAGGGCTCAAGTTGGCAGCCCTGCACCCCTCAGCCCAGCCATGGAGGTGGTTGAGTTGGAGACAGAGTGCTCCCTTGCTTAATGCTTGCATGGTGCTGAGTGCTTACGTATGTAGTTATCCATTTCTGCTTTAAACTTGCATAAAGCTGTGATTCAGCTTCCTTCTCCATTCCTGCAGGAACTGCTCTCAGTTTCCAAGACCCTCATCTTGAAGTGCACAGTTCACTGCTTCAGTTTTTAAATACCTATTGAGTGTGCTGATGGCGTACTCAAAGGTTTCCAGCACACATAAGTACAGATGAAGTTAATGGAACTACTGGTGCTTAAAATCTTTGTAAAATTAAGATTTTAGATATTTCTAGCTGGAGGGTCAAAACCTTAGGGCCCTGAAGTTAGCAAACAGTTTATTAAATACAGTCCTTGATTTCTTCTGCCTTAGCATACAGCATGCACTGAGAAGGTGTTTGTAACAGAACTCTGATCTTCTCATATAAAAGCACTTTGCACTGCTGTTGTATTTTGGTCTGACTGTGATTATTGAGTGCACCCAGAACTCATCTTTCATAAGATGCAATGTCTTCTGTAAAGGCAATAATTCTCCATTCACCTCAGTGAGATTCCCAATGTCTCAGTTGTTTTGTAACCGTATTATTACAAGTCTGTGGAGTGTATTTTATAATGTCAAGTTTAGCACAGAAAAAGGCGCAATATGTTTAAATTGAGGTGCCTTAGAAACATGACAAAATCAAATGGAGGAAAACCACAACAGTTTAAGTCTGTAGACACTTTGTTGCAAATACAAAATGAACATGATGCACAACAGACCACCATTTAAAAGATGAGAAGATTAAGCCAAAATCCATGTACACTGAGACAAATGCAATATAGCAAGACGTGCTACATTGCTCACTCCTGCACCTAGGAATTGTACTTTCTGCAGAAGAACCTGAATATAAAAAGTAATTAAAATATATTCATAATAACTTTATCATATGATCTAGGTCCCCATGCTTGTCTTCCAACTGCATTGCAATCTGCAAGGCACTTTCTAATCTACCTGGTAGGATGGAGGTTTTATATGGATTTGATGTGACCTAGAATTTAGTGAACAAGGAAACAACAGGAAATCTCAAGGTGTCAAAAAGGGGCAGAAGTCTTCTGCTGTCATGCTGGGGGACTTGCTCTTCTTCCTTAGATTGTAGAAACTGAGGAAAGGGGATTTAATTCACACAGAGGACTTCTAGGGGATCTTGGCATCCTGCTGGTGGGTGAAGTACCAGCAATGTCTGTCTGATACAGCAGGAGCTGTAAATCTGGGAGTCTCCATGGAGTTTTGTTTTCTTTATAGCCACATATGGATGGAAACCTTTTGTTTACAGGAAAAAAAAAAACTTTTTTTTTTGAGTTTTCATTTCAGAAAATTCCCCTGTTACTTGCAGTCCTTCTTCCCATCTGAGGGAAGAGAAAAGCAGATTAATACTATGTAAATTTCTCATAGTATTTCCTTAAATGTTCCTGTCCTATAACAGGACAAAAGTCCAGAAGATGACTTACTTTTGAATCAGAATAAAACCTCTGGTCTAGAGAAGCCTGAATATACAGCTGAGACTTGCATGGGCCTAACCTGCTTCAGGAGCCCTCTTGCAACACAAGGTGTGTTCCCAAAACTTCTCTTTCTTTTATTCCTATCTCAGTCATCTTGATGATGCAGTGCTTTTTTATTATATATAGTATCTTCATAATTTGATATTTTATCATTTTTGGGAGGGGAAATTATTTGCAAGGCACAGCATAAATTTGTGATTTTTCTGTTTTTTCTGCTTCTAATCACAGTACTATTACTTTTAAAGGATAGTCCTTGTTTACCTAGATAGTTTCATGTATGAGAGTCATAACTGCATAGGATAGTAAGTTCTTAGGTGGTTATGTCAAGAAGATACTGATTAAAGCAAAAGGTTGTCCATTACCAACAGAAAGAAAAGTCAGAAACAGCCCCACAGTCAGCTCCCTTTTCCCAGTAGTTCACTGAGGGTAATTTAAGAGCTTGGTTCCCAGTGGCTTTGTGTCTTGAGCTGGGATTAGTCCTTCTCTGATGATGCTCAAGCTGTGAATGGGTTCTTCCTGAAGCTGGAGCATACATAATTGTGCAGTGTGGATTCTCTGGTGTCTACTAACATGGCTGCAACAGCCTTCCCCTCCCTGGGGAACGAAGGGGACCACGCGTCTGTCTCTCTCATGTCACTGATTTTTCAGAGGATTTATAGGAGCATAGTAGTTTTCAGATGTTTACTTTTTTGTTGCATTTAGTAGAAATCAGCTAGTGGGATCAACAGTTGGTGAGAGAAGTGCTGGAGAAACACACCTACGGTTCTGTTATGCTGTTATCTGTATGGAAATGAGACTTACCCCACATGAAATGTTCCTTGCTTGACTGCCTTCTCTTAAACAAGAGGAAGCAGAACAGGAGTGGAAAAAAACTTATGTTCAGATTTAAAAAGAAGCTACAAGGGTAGGTAAATAAAATAACAGATTTCAAATGTGAATATGTTTTGATGGACATACAGAAAGCTAAGGTGGGACAAGGAAAGAGGAAGAAAAATATGTGATCTACAAATTAACTTGAAGCCAATAAATGCATAAAGAGAGTAGTTAAAGACCATAATTAAAATCTGTTCCCCAAAGTGTAACTTTTTTACACTTTTATTTGTGAATCTCACAGGAGGACACCAACATAATTTGCCTATATTGCTAAATATTTAGTTTTTTGGTGAGATTAATTGAAGAACAAGGTCACTCTATCAAAATTGCCATGAAAATCTGACAGTTCAGATAGGAAATCTACCCTCCTCATCCTTTACCATGATGACTTACATTAATGAAAAAACTAATAATATTTTACTCGGCTGTCAAATGGCCCTGGGCAAGTAGCTGAGTAGAGTTTTACAGGCCCAGGTGAAGAATACTGAAGAGGAACAGCTTTTTCATATAAAAAGCAAGACTATGACCATCAGGGAAAAAAAAATAAAGAGAGACACTGAGGTAGAGAGGATGAGAACGTAGCCATATGTAATGGCTGTATATATTTAAATGTGTTCTCTGAAGTGTCTGGATGCCTGTAGTGTGATGGATATATTCAGTAATAAAAATGTGGTTATAATAATTGTCCTTTATAGAATACTGATCTACCTGCTATTTTAAAATTTATCGAGGCCATTTTTAGGACACTTTTTCACATTTTGGAAAACCATTTTCTGAGCATTTGTACTAGTATGCAAATAATTCCACAGCCATTTGAAATACTATTTCAGTATGAAACTTTTAAAGTGTATTTTAGCTTTAGCATTAACTTGCCTGATTTTTAAAGGCATTTCATCCTTAGAAGTAGTTAAAATGGTAAACCAGTTAACTGCAGGTGGTTACATTTGTTAATCAGATGGATAATTATTATACATTGCTAAGAGAAAGACAGCTGCAACTGCGATAGAAGATTGTTAGGAGTTTTTTAGCATAACAATGAACTGCAGCACCTGCCTTTCCGATATGCTTTACAATTATGCTACTGGTATTATCTCCTCAACACCCACCCCCCCCCCCCATACTACTGAAGGATCTACATAGTGCTCTGTCTGTAACTAGAAGACAGTTTCATTTCAAATGCCTTTGACTTTGCTTGTAACTTTCCAATAACCTTACTTTTTTGATCAATGTTTATTAAAGGTTTGTTTTCATTAAAATGGTGCACAGATGTTTGGCAGACTTATGTATGGCTACTTTGAAAAAGATTTTCACTTGCTGAAAGAAAATCAGGTTTCAAATCAGTATTAAACTTGTGTAGTTTTCAACTTGGTTCTGCACGTGTGTAACTCATAGACTGTCTGTTGGGACCTGCAGATTTCCTCCCTTTTATGATTAGATCTGTGATAAGTTTGAAGGAATTTGGTTTGCAAACAAGACAGTTATGTATAAATCACTAGAATGGCATAGGTATATCTTTGTTGTGGTATTTATTTCCATATATGACTTATATATGTGCATGTCAGTCACTTCCCATTCTCCCTTAATTCATTTTCTGCCAGTCCCTGCCTTAGGATATCATCTAGATACAGTATTCTGGCCAAGAAAACCTCATTGTGTTACCCCTCACACATGGCAGGTGTAAAGCAACATCCATCAGTGCTAATTGGTGAGGATTTGTATATTTGTGAAAGCTGTGCTTTCCTTGCCATTTGGATCTACTTCCACTGGTTGTTTACCATTCTTCAGGTCAGTTGGGGGAAAGCACACTGAACCTGCTGTAATATCCAGGGTATTTACTCAAGCTAAAAGGTAAGTAAGCCTTTAAAATATCTTCATTTAGCTATATGTGCTTCACAGAACTGTACTTCTTCATAGCTTATCAGTGTGGTGTAATCTGTTGCAGTATAATTTCTTATTTATGATTGTTTTTTTGGAGAGTGAATCCTAATGTTCACAAAGAACTATTTGTTGCTCCTTGCTTAGGTGTAAAACCAGTGGGCTGGGACTCTCCTTTGTACTTACAGCTTTCCCCCACTAGCATTTCCTACATGTGCTGTTTTAACTTTACAACCATAGTTCCCATCTTTATTACCTGTATCTTTGCAGTAACAGTTTGCAAATAGATGAACTGCTGTCTTGAATGTACTGAAACTCGAGCAGCTAAAATTTCTCTGAGATCCTGGGGCTCTGAAGACAGTTTAGCCACTCCTGCCCTTCTCTTGTTGCCTTTGTTTTTCTGCCTAGGGAGGCACAACGCTACTGCTTACAATGGCCAGCTGCTTAAGGATCTTGAGGAGCTATATCTCAATGCACTTCATTTTTTAAACATTTGACTTATATTGTCTTATAAGAGTTTGGTGGGTTTTTTGGCATCCTTAAATCAGAATGCGGTGTTATATTGTATGCGTTCTTAACTGTCTGAATCTTTTTCTCAAATTCCTATCAGTTCCAATCAAATCCCGTTTCCCTACATTTTAAGGGGACAAGTTATCTCCCCAGCATTGTCAGCAATGTAAACAGACAGCTAGGGGTTCACTTTCCAGCTTTTTTCCTCTGTCTATTGAAACAATAGTGATGTCCAAGCCACTATCCACTGTTCTTTCATATGTAGTCCATATTATGTACAGGAAAGCTTCCTTTTTTTGATGTTGGTCTGAAATTCCAAGTTCAACTGTGTAGATACAGGTGTTGTTCCATAACAATTTGATTTTTGACTCCATATTTATGCTCTGATGCACCAGGAACAGAAGTTTCTTAAGGCCCTCTGTAATGCAGAATCCCCGTTTTCTTTTTCTCTTCTCCTACCACTGAACTGTGTCAGACCAACTCAGACTTGTGGCCTTTTCCAGGACTTGCATGTGGACATTGTACCACATGTGGATCTGATTATCATTGTCCAGAGGAAGATGTACATAAGAAACACAATAAATTTCATATCTAGGGTTATTTTTTATCTAACACAACCACTTCTGGGGGTTCTGGAAAGTCTGTTTTAATTCTTACACATTAGGCATGTTTTTGAACTGATCCAAGCTAGTCTGAGCTCCCAAGCTTACCTCCAAAGATTATTCTATCATTTTTATAGGAAACCCAGAGCTTTCTAATCTGGGACAGCTACATGTGTAGTCAGAGAAGAAAAATGCAATGGATGTTTGCTGTTAGAGAAATCTTTTGGTTGATCCAACTCAGCATTCAAGTGGCTTGTGTCTTTGTGGTTTATAAGTCTTTAATTTATTTCTCAAAGTGATTCCCTTCAGGTCTGTGTTAGTGTCTCTTTCTTAGCATATTCCAAGTTACTCTAAATTTTCCTACCATCCTGTTTTTAGGAAACAGTTTATGCAGTCAGTACAGGCTGGTAATCGGTTAATTAATTCACCATGCTGACCTGAAAATGGGTTTCCTCCAGTCTGCTGTATCTGTTTCAATAAGAATCCCATCTGCAAGTCACTCCCTGACTTTTCTGGAAAAAATTCAGAAGTTTCTAGAAATTCTTTTGACAGTTTTGGTTCATCTTTTTGGTTTGGTTTTAACCTCTGAACTCTTGGTCAAGGGTCATTTTGATGTCATGTCTCCCTCTGAGCATTATGACTCTTCTATTACTTGCACCTTTTTGATGCAATGGTTGTTACACCTCTCTGTTGATATAGATCCCACTGTGAATACATTTTTTTTCAGGATATTTTTTTCAGGATGCTTGCTGGTGAAAAAGAAATTGGTAACTCCCATTTTTTTCTTTGATATACTCTTTATTCTAATGAAGTCTTGTTTCATTGAGTGCATGGGGACATGAGATGGTCTCTGAATGATTTCCTTGAGCAACATGAGAGAGTCTTTGGCCACTGTGGGGCCTTTCCATCAGCTGAACAATTGTGTTGGTTTCATGGCTGCACTGATGATAGTTTAGATTGTGTCCTTGCATTTACTTTCATGCCTCTTCTCTTAACTTCCCCATACTTTCCTCTATGTTTTTCATAGAAACACAGCCCCTCGGAAAGCAACAGCCAACAATACTGCTTCACGTGTGTATGTCTGTCTGCTCTTGGACAACAATATTCAGCATTGGGAATGAAGGACTTTTTTTTTTAACTGGTTCTGTGAAGGACCCTGGCTGCTGCTTACAAGCATCTCATTAGAGGACACTTGGTTTTTTTTTTTTTTTTTTTAGTTCATTTACCAGCAATATTGTGAAAACATCAAAGGGCAATCTCTGGGGCAGGGCTTTTTGTGTGTGGAAGCTTTGGTTGTTTGCAATCTTGGTATGAGTGTGGGTTAGCAGAAGCACAGAGTGATGCAAGAACAGAGGTGGAGCATCTCTGTTTCATCTGCCATGTGTGAGCATTTGTGGCACATTTCATTACTAGAAGAGAATGATGTTAAAGGATGATGTTTATTTTTCATCAAAAATAAATGGAGATCAAAAGTTTGAGATTTCTTCCTGATTTTGTTCATTTAGTTGTTTTTGGAAGAGGTTTTATTGAGCTAGTTATTTTTAAGAATAGCTGATAATGGGGGGCAGACTGTGTCTTGGCTAATGAACTACAGAAACAGATTTTTGTGCTATAGCTTCAACGATAGAGTATTTAATAGGTATAGCTCGCTTTAAACTTACCGGCAGTATTCGGTTTATAGCACAGTAATTTCAGTTTTGTGGTCTATAATGAAAATGCAGGCAAAACCATGTGGAATGATAGGTATATATTGAATTGACACTGATTGGCAAAGGGTGAAGTCATAGGCAAGAGTTCAGATGTTGAAGAACCTGAACCACAAACTGTCAGTCTGAGTGATTTGAAAATGAACATGTGTTCATACACTGTTTGTCCTCTCACAATTTCCACCAAACTTCAGCAGTTTTGTAGTGTTGTGTTTTTTGTAGTGTTTTATCTAGGAATTTTCCAAGGAATCTTTACTTTATTCAAGAACAATAAAGCAGAGAATCTCAGAAATATGTTTATAATTAAAGCAAGCATTGTAATAATGGAATCACCACCACATATGATTCAGTCTATTCTAAAGAATGTCCTCACTTACAAATTTAATATGTTTTTAAACATTATAATTTAAAACTACTCTTAAATGACTATAACAGTTCTTATTGTATTTAAAATTACCATTATTGACAGTAGTGAAGACAAATTCCAGTGTTTGCTTTTTCAGTGACGGAATTTGTGGACAGCTAAATATCTATATCTCTCTATATTTTTGCTTATCACAGCTGGTGTTTTGGAGAAGATTTAATATACTAACACACTAACACTAATACGCTACAATATCTAAAATGCCTTTAGCACGCCGTTTACACTCATCTGAGAGATTTCATGAAAGTATGATATTAGTAAGCCTTCATGAGTAATCCATCATGCCTAGGAGACTTAATCAGATTGCGCATCTACTTACCCCTGGTTTAGTAATTGTTATTTTCATTATTATTGTCCTTATTCCTGTTTTCATCTGTGGTGAAAATGTTGAGAGTTTCAGTTGTGGTTCAATACGTTATAATCATGGTTCTCCACAAAACACAGTCCAGCACAAAACCTACAGCCACAATTCAGATGTTATGTGTAGTAAAATCTATTGCTATTCCTTTTAAAGAACTATACAAAAGTTTAATATTTCTGCAGGACTGTTGAGGTAGCATCATTAAATATTAAAACTTTTAAATGTGCAGAACTGATTAATTCAGAATATATCAGAGCTGCTCATAAATGTTTAATATCTGTATTTTGCCTGATTGAATATAATTTAAGCTATGTGCTTCTTCCAGCACTGTAGGGCCAGGTACTCATATTTTATTTCTAGGAATGGTTTTAACATCATTCCTTTTATTACAGGTTAATATTAATACCTGGACCTTCTACTGTTATTCTTCATTCTTCCATAAAACCTACTTCAGAATTAGTCACCTAAAATCTAACTGAGAGCAGCTGTTAAAGTTCTTTTTAAGTGATCCTTTCACAAAAATATGCTTCAGTTAAAATTTGCACAAATTCAGTAGGCTGAAAGCTGAAATTTTGTCTTTGTAACACTTATACATTTCCTTAGAAATGCAGAAATATTCTAGGGGAGGATTGGGACTAAGCAAGTCCTGGATTTAGGCTGAAATTAAACTAGGATCAGCTTGGAGGTGTGCTGTCTCACAAAAAAAAATTACATTAAAAAGCTGAAGAATGAGCTTTAATATCTCTGGGAGAAGTGGGATAGGCCTGGCAGACATGGAGACATGTGGCTGTTGAACCCCAAATGGATAAAAAAAAATCGCTGTAGTGGCGAGCAACCCAAATGAATGATGGTGGAGAATGAGTTTATTTTTTAAGACTGAAAAAGTTCCAAACTTTCTAAAAATACATTTTTCATTAAGTCTGGTTATGCCTATGGGGCTTGGTAGGTTAGAAAAGCTCCCCTCCTGTGTTCCACAAAATTCATGAGATCCCAAACAAAACAGCTTTACCATCTTCAGAGGCCTGAGTAATTCACCTTAACTGCAATATTGCCAGCTGATAGGGCTGAAAGTGGCATAAGTCATGTTGGATTCAGCTTTATAAAGATGTAAATTGTTTACTGTTGAAATTTCTGCTGAAGTGTGCGGCTTGCTGGTTTGTTCTTTGACAGGACAGACCGCAGCAGGAGTCAGCATGGGGATGCAGAGGAGGCTCTCCTCCATGCTGATGCTGGGCTTGGTGTCCTTGTCCTTCCCAGCCTGCAAGGGCCCAGAGTTGCTGACCGCTTCCGAGTGCTTCTTCCCATGTTGGCAGTGCTCCGTGTTGTCCATTTACAAGTGCCTCTCCCGAGACCTCTCTTCTGTAGCACAGCAGCTCTGACAACCTTATGTGTTTACCTGTGGTGCATGGAAGGTAAAGTTCTATATGGGAGGCTATAGATTTATTTGAAACTTAGCTCTAAGTCTGGTCTGACCCCCAAACACCTGTATCATTTAGCTTCCAATTTACTACATTAGAGCTGTTAAAACTCACAACAAACAAATCAGCAAATCCTATACAGGTGAACTCTTGACCACACGTTTTATTTCCCCCAAAAGCTACTTTCTGCAACAATGCTCAACCTGGAAATGTTTCCTCCACTGGGACTGGTCCAACAAAGAGGGAGGGATGGACAGACCTCATCTTTTAGCTGTTCATTCTGCTGTAGCATGACAAGGGCCCCACCAGGACAGTGCGCCACTGGGTTGGAAGAAAAACAAAAACCCAGTAGGACCGTCTGTCCCAAGGCATATATGGTGTTCCAGCACTCAACAGGAAGCATGCTTAGCATACAGCATTAGTAATGCTCTATACCATTTAATTTTCTTGCCTAACATGCTTTAAATGATCTTCATTGCATTTAGTGCTTTATCCTGATCTCTCTGAAGTTAATGGCTAAAGCTCCATTGCCTGTAATGAAGCCCAGCTGCCTGAGAATGCCTGAAGTATAATAACAGTCCAGTCAAGCAATTTGCTGTGGTACAAGGTAGAAATCTTGCTTTGATGCCGTGTTTTTCCCCTTTGAAGAGTGCTCCTCTACAGCATGATGCATAATTCTGGTTGCTGCAAAAAGCAAACTTGAAGTTTAATGGAGAAGAGAATGAGCACAACAGTGGTACTGGTTAATACCCTGGTGTTCATCCACAAATACCAGTTCCAAGAGTGTTTGCTTGAATTTTTTGCTGTCTAACTTTCTGAGATAGTTACGTGTAATCTGTCTCTACAGCATGTATTTCTACTTGCCCTTGGAGAACTGTGGGAATGTGAAAGAGAGGAGGTTGAACACTCTCTGTCTCATTAAAAGGATAATGGACATGGTTCAAGCCCTTGGAAGCTGTCCTTGGGTGAGAAAGTGGAAGTCTGAAACCAGCATGATATGACCCTTTGCCAGGGATTTTGGAGGAAAATTGCATCTTGAACTCTGAGGCAAGTCCTGCAGCTCTACACTAGTCTGCTCAGAGATGTTGCCTAGTGACACTGCAGTTTCATTTTGACTTTGCTCTTTGGGACTTGAGAAAGTGCCAAATTGTCCCTGTTTTCAACAGGATAATATAAACAGCAAAATGAATACATTGCCCAAGCTACTTTTGCATGTGAGCTCACAGGAAAACTGTGTTTAGTCATGTTTATTTCAGTGTTGGCAATAAGTAAAAATATGTCATATGTAAAAGAGAAAAAAAAAGTCATAAGGAGGCATTACAATACACTCAGTAGAGGCAAAGTGTACCTTTGCCCTCTAGGAAATGGAATAAAAACAGTTCCAGCAGGAATGATTTATAACAGAAACCACAGTTTTTGCATAATGAAAACTTTTCTTGGAAAAAAATTCTCTGTTTTTCTCAACACTTTTTTTAAATTTGGACCACAAGATATTTGAAAGAGGGAGTTTGACTCAAGTGAAAATATTTTTTGCCTTTTTTTTTTTTTTGATTTATTTAATACATTTTGTTCTTTGTTACTTCAAGATTAAATTCCATTTTCTTGTTTTGGTATGTAATATCAAAAATCCTGTGATTACATTTTTACTGCCTTTACTGTGTCAGTAGGTTGGATGTATTAACTAGACAATAAAACTTGCAGCATAGTAAAGTGCTCCTCTTGGGTAAAGGGAGCACCCAGCACAAAGTGTTTGGAAAGGGCAATTAAATGTTGATGTAAATAAAAAATAAACTTTTTTGTTCAACAAAATGAACTGAAATATTAAATTCTAAGCTGAAATGATACTTGGGAAGATCAAAGTATTTAATTTTAATTTTAAAAATACATAGTATCTTATCACTTATGAATTTTTAAGCATTTTAGCCTTCTAAAATACCTTAATTATTCCACCTTTTCATATTTGAGAGAACAATAAATCTTCAAATAATATTGGCACTGCACTAATTTGCTAATGTTTATGGAAGAGTCTTGTTTAGCAAAAGTGCAAAGTTGGGTTTCTAAAGATTTTGTGTAGAAGAATGTGCATTTACCTATGAGCTAATGTGGTGGCAGATGTACAGAAGTGGATTCCTAGAACACAGTTTTGTTTTAAAATGTATTTCAGTGCACTCTTGTTGACTTCTACCTATTACAAACTTTACAAGTATAGTGTACAGTGTGTCCCAACTGATGCACAGGCCACACTCTTACCCATATATATCTTTCTGTGCCAATGTCTGCTTATCTGGTTCTCCTTACTCATTCTTCCATGTGCAACACTGAGAGGATAAAACAGATGTCAGGGTCATTCTTTGAATCCACATAATTTCAAAGACAGAAGTATAAGAAAGAATTGAATATATGGTTTTCCAGATGCATGCTACTTATATTTATCTATACCCAATTCCTTTATGGATAGATGTTTATGATATATGAAGTGGCATAACTACTTTTAATGGTGTCTGGCCATTCCTCTGTGCTTTAATTATTGAATTAGAGGGAGATATTGAAGATGAACCAGAGATTTTTGGCATTTTTTTTTCTCAAAACGTATAAGTTCTCAGAATCCAACTTCAAACATCTGTAGTAAAACCAAAGTAGAGCCTTCATGTAAGTAGAAAGTTTCTCTGATTTTACTCAAGGTAGTGCAGATTTATAGTGGCCTTGCTTGGTGAGTCAGGACTGGGCAGAATGGTAGATGTTCCTCTTCCACATCAGGCATATGTTTATTCTCACCAGCTGCTCAGAATTTGGTTCAAAATATGGGTATCTGCTAGTGATATGTTGGAGTATTTTCTCCTTCTAGTTGTTCTATGAGAAGGGATGTTGAAGTTTAGACCCATCACAACATATTGGTATCGCTTGTACCTTAACCTTAACAATCCCTGAGGTGAAGCTGATTGAAGTGACTTTCTTTATTTTTGCACTGGAACAAGGGGTTGGAAGAACTTCAACATTTAGGTAAGATGTGAACTGGCTAGTATGTTTGCATTAATGGCCTATGCGATTATAGGTGGCTGGTGTGCCTGGGAGCTTATTTGATAACCCAATTTATTCACTGGTGTAAAGAGATGTCACAGAACAGGATACAGAATGACCAATTAGTGTATGTGGATTTAACTGCATTCCCAGTGTTATGTTGCGTTTGTCCAGTCAGTGATGTTTGCATCAAATATACTTGACTGACTTTGCTGCTTTTTTTTTTTGGTGGGGGGGTGGTGGTCGTAGTGGTAGTGTTGCTTTCTTGGTTTTATGCTTAATTTTCATTGATGAACTGAAGAAGAAAATCTTGGAGGATAAATGCTTCAAGTTTTTTCTGGCACAGATCTGCTAGTTACCATGGCTCTTGGCTAGCTTGGCTTCTTGTTGAGGATACCAGAACAAGTTAATTTGGCAATTAATTTAGTTCTTCCTGTTACTAACTGTCCTTTCTCTAGGAGAGTGGCAGTGGTAGTTGTACATCTTGGTTTTCAGGGTAGCTGACTTTTCCAGTATGTTACTGTGCTTTTTGAGCCTTTTCAAATTGACGTGAATGAAGTTTTTAATCTCAAATAAACATTTGTCAACATAGTAACAGAAGATGCCACATGATATCTCACCCATTTGACACATTTGTCATAGTCCTCTTCAAATGCTCCATTGTCAAAGAGCACAAGTTTCATGCTCCCAACATCAAAGCCCTTAAATAGGAGGTTTGCTGTAGCTCCGTTCCACCCAACTGACTCCCATCTCTGCCTAAGGCATATCTGCTCTGAACACTATCACTAGGACATGGAGTCGCTGTGTTGATTCCATGCTTGAAAACTGTCAAGGCTACATTGAAACATTAGGATTAGTGTCTTTACCATTTTAGCCCTTGCCACCCTCCTATAATAATATGCAGAACGTCACTTATGCTGGAGGTATTTCTTAGTAATTGTCTCCTGTGGGACTTGAAGACCTCTGTGACATAACAGTGCACAACCCAGGGAGATGTAGGCTTGCAGCAAACCAAGGTAGGTGGCTGTGGGACTTTTTTTTCCAGAGAGCCAAATGCCTGTTTCTGTTCTAACAAGATATGAGTCATATCATGGACATGGCTGTAAATGCTTATTTCTTTCACTGGGATATGCAGAACAGAAAGAGTTTCAGCATGGAAAGAGGACATGAGCTGATTTGTTCAAAATCTTTTATTTGTTTGGGGAATTTGTACTGGTATTATCTGAGATAGTTGTGCACACCAGGGACAAGAACTATCTTGTTCCTAATTTTTTTTTTAGGAACAATAAGTGACCATTTGGGAATTAGCTGTACATATAAAGTATTTAACAAGCAGCTAAGTGACAATGACAAGTTCATCCAACAGAAGTCATTGTATTGCAGTCATTTTTTTCTGTGTGTGTGTGTTCATGGCTTGGCTGGTTGCTTTATCAGAATGTTGGACTCAGAATTTTTGTGAGCATTTAAAGGTGAGAAAGCATCTGTTAGATAATGTCTAGAAACAAGAGTCTGGAAGAGACTTCTTTTATCTTCGTATCGAACCCAAGCAAAATAGAGGGAAGGTACTTTGTGGATTTTTTTCCCCCAGAGTCCTGCCAAATGTTTCTTAATCACAACCTGCCACAGTCCTGCTGTTCAAGCCCTTGGTCTTTCTTCCTCAGTAGTTGACCATTATAACATCTAACGCAAAGAACAAACCACTCACCATAAAATGATATACCTACAGTCATACCCTCGGGGAGGTAGCCATCAATTACTTGGCATGCTCAGCCTTTACAAACCACACCGTAAAGAATTACACTGTAAAGGATAAACATATGTATTTAAATACTGTGACCATCTCTGCCTGTGACCTGTTTAGCCACATATCCATAAAGATAAGACAAAAAGTTGCGACTGAGCTTTAATATAGCTCGTTATTTAGGAATTTTATTTCTTAAGCAAGTTATTTTCCTTTTTTTGACTCAATTTTCATTAGGTGTGTTTTTAAATCTCGAGAGACTAGTGTGTTCTTATTTTTTTCAGATTCTTTTCCAAGTTGTTCTGATATGAATCTTTGGAAATAATTATTTTTCATTGGTTAGACCTTGAAATATTAATATGTCATTGTATAGTCAAAGATTGTATTAATGTTTGTTACAGCCCAGTCATCATTCATTTGTCAGATTTCAGGATAAATACTACTTCACATTTAGTATAAACCTTTACTATATTTTCCCCATCTGAATCCTCATTTGCTCCATCCTATATACTTTAACTGAAAATGTCAGTCAAACTCTAGGCTATTTTGTAGTTTTGTTCCAGTTTGTAGATGGGGGCTGTCTAGCTGTTGTTCTTTATTTTAATAGCCTTCTGGACCAACTAAATGAGGGACTGTGCTTAAGCAGAATTATTTTGTTGCATGAATCATACATACAAAATTAAATCACATTTTTAAACTCTTGTGCCCTGTTCCCATAATAATCAACATCATGTATTTTGGTCGTCCTCCTTCTGCTCATGGTTCTCAGTAACTCTCAGTGCATTTCAGTCTTTATTTTTCCGTACCCGTTTTCTTTACCTTTGCCCTTCTAATCAGGATTTGTGCACTTTCATCCCCCTGCTCCCCAGGGGGCTACAACCAACTCTCCCAGAGCCTGACTTGGTGTCTGCTTCAGGACTGAACAGGCTGTGACACAGACACTGCTGACTTTGGTGGGTAGATCTTTTGTATAGAAAGGACTCTGAGATGAGCAGTTTGTGTGAAGAGGACTCTGTTCTGCACACTCATGTCCAGGCAGATGTATCCCCAGTCTGGTATTAAAAAAATAAAATGTGCACGTTCAAGGCACAGCTGCTATATTGGATGCCCAATGTATTTACACTGCAATGCACCAGGTTATTTAAGGCCTCTTATTACTGCAGTCCGTTAAGCAATCCTGTTAAGCTCTGGTTTAAGGAAGATAAACATAAATATATTAAAGATAGATGGAGTCAGCAACTTTATTGCTCGCTCTTGTTCATGATCTAAACTGTAAGAGTATTCCAGCTTTCACCTGAATTATATCACACAAGGAATCCACTGCGAGGAGGGAAGACTGAAGCTGATGAGGAAGAAGTGTCATTGTCATGGCTCGATGCCTGAAGTTAAGAGTGGGCAAAATGATCATGGACGCTTAATAGCAAGGTAACAGCATCATATACCATGCTGCTCAAGGTAGCAAAATTTGAGGCTAACTGTGTTACTGTTAAAATGGGGAGGGAACATGACAAAAAAATAATGCGGTATATCTGGAACAGGATATTGGAAGTAAATCTCAAAATATATCACCTCAGTGCTAATCACGAGCCAGAAAAAGGTCTAATTGAACCTCGGGAATTATGAGGAAAGGAGTGAAGAGTAAAATGGCCAGCATAATTGTGCCACTGGGTACGCAATACAATGATACGCCCAGATTTCAGTGATACGGACAGATCTGGTTGCCTCTGCTTGGAATTATCACAGTAAAACTACATGATGAGAGAAAATGAACATCTTCCAGTGTAATGGGAAGCCAAAGTAATTCCCTCCATTTGGGAAAAGGGATGGTTGAGAGATGTGCAAGATGTCCATAAATGTTGAATGCTGTTGCTAAAGCTAAAACACTTTGCTGTTACTGAAAATGCAAAACTTTAGAGGAAAGAAAGCTTAACAATAATGTGTGAAAATGCTTTCCCTTTATATAAGTAAATCATGGAGCTCCTTCCCATCTGAAGATGTAAAAGTAATACAATTGTAAAAGTAATACAAATGTAAAAAATACAATTATTTAAACGGACACTTTAATGGTTCATTGATGACTATTACATATCACAACCCAGTGTCTCAAGAGATGGGAGTGTATGCAGAGGGGATGCATGGCTCATTTTCTGCATGCCATGTTTCTTGTGCTCTTCTCAAAGCATCTGCAGCTGGCTGGGGTCAGGACACTTAGTCTGGAAGGGACTTCTGGCCAGCTCCGTAGGACAATTCTGTTGCCTAAATACATGTGTAGTGTTGTTTGCAATAAAGTATAACATCCTGAGGCCCTGCCTGCCAGCCCACCAGGGGCCTGTGCTGCTGTTCTCAGAGTGCTTTGGAAGGCATCTGTCTTTTAGCAGCTGAAGTGAATTTTAGCATCCCAAATCTTGTAGTTCATGCCAGCTAAGGATGCTTTGTGATTTGGAACTTCTACTCTCCAGAACGTTTTAAAAATTCCAGTGCTGAAAGCTTTCGAAACTAGTCAACACAGGTTGTGTACATCACTGTGCAATCACTGTCACACTTTCACCGGTATTAGAAAATGCACCAATATAATTTTGCGGTACATTAGAACTTGGATAAACATTGTTTACACACTTTGAGAGTAACAAGCAGGCCTTCAGTGGGCTGTGTTTAAGGTTCCAATATGTTTATAGGGCAAATTAAAGAAGTTGTAAAGCAAAGGAGCAGCTGACCTGTTTTGTGTTTGGTTTTTTTTGTTTATTTTTTTTAATCTATTAAAAACGTAGCTGGAGGATACAAGGTTTAGGAAATTTCTTTCAGAATGTTTAGGAGAAGTTAGACCTATTGTCTTGTATTTATCTAGGGCTATATTTTATATTACAGATGAGTAGTTACAAAATAACACTGCATGTATGTGTTTTGATTTGAAGATGCTTCCTTATTCTCCAGTATCAGTCAAGCTCATACACTTCATGATATTTACCTATCATAATTAATGTGTCTATAAGAGGATTTGTATTCTTTTAGCCTGAGCTAAACATGTTCAACAGCCTGGTTTTAGTTGACATGCTTCCTTAGCTAAAACGATGACAAAAATTTAGATATTACTGAGTTATAATAAATTATCAGTAGATAATTATACTTGCTCTCTTCTAAGCCAGCCTTCATTTTATTTTTTAATACTACTGTTAGTTGTATATTGAGTAGCTGTTTGTCTTTTGAGGACAGCAGAATAAAGGAATTTACCAAACTCTTCTGAAAATCTGAACACTGCAGTAATATTCAGACCCTCTAAATAATTTATTGAGAGCACAGCGAAGAATATGAAATTTTCATGTATGGGTATCAAACAGTCAACCTCACATAAACTTGAAAGGCATGAAAAATAAGGTTAGGCTTCAAAATGGAGGTTAGTATTCTCAGGCTTAGAGTAATAAAAAGGTAATCACAATAATGTTTAATCTGTTTCTAAGAAAACCTTATCTTGGTGCATTTCATAGAAGCATGACAAAAATCTGAATTTGAAACTTAATAAGGAAATTGGTGGTTGCTGAATAAGGACACAAAACAGTTCCAATGTAGAAGAGCAGCCAGTCTTGTTTCACACCCTTTGTAACTGGTGAGGTCTAGGAATGATCATCATCTCTTCCCATCTGCTCCTGGTACTTTGGATAAGAGAAATAATACACTATGACTTGTGAATCATAGTGATAATTGTGAAAATACATTTCACAATTATTTAAGTCTAACCATCATGTACATACTGCTAAAGTGTATGTTGCTGGTTATTCGGTTATGCTATTTACTCTCATATTAACAATAATATTAACAATAATTTGTTGCCTAGAGGTGCATTTGAATAAATAATATGATTGGGTTTGTGTTTCTTAAACTAAAACTATAAATGACCATCCTTATTAATCATTATAGGAAATAGTATTAAGATAATAATTCTTGTTTTGGTTATAACATGCAGTATAATTCAGTGGTTGAATTTTGACTGTTGGCTTCTAGACACCATTTTTAGAGATATAGCTGATGCACATTTTTGTGAAACATATTTTGTTGCATATCCAGATTATTGTTTTTATTGCTTAAATTTCATTAATGCTGTTCAGGGCTCTGAGTTATCAAGTGGAGTAACAGACATTTGCTGATATCCTTTGGAGCTTCTTGGTACTACAGCAGCGCTTGCTAAGTTGCTAAGCATTAATGATATATTTGGCATAACACAAGAAAGAAGATAAAGATAGTCATTGTCTCCAATGTCCTCGGGTGAGCTCTGGATGCTGGGATTCTTAATTCCTGCTCAGCTCCCTCTGATGTGGGCAATAGTTGGACGTCTAAATAGAAGTTAGATAATTAAGTTACTGTATATGAGTGGCTCTTGGTGAGATTCATCTCAGTTTGGCCATCTTCAGTGTTGACATCTACAGCTGAGCTTTACAGTCTAGGCTCCCTTTATAGTCAGTGGGGAGAATCAGGCATTTCTCAAGTGTGATTCATCTGGCCTGTTTTAGACATCAACGTTAGGGTGAGATTTACAGGCTAAACAGGGTGACATAAATAGATATGATGTTCTCAGGAGCTTTATATAGCAGTAGCACATATTCACTGGGCTACTGACTGAAACCTCCGTCTCTTCCTTCCAAGAAGGCTGCCCCAACCATGGGAATAGAGAATAAGCCTCTCTCTGTGCCAGCTGGTATTCACTTTTCCCATATAAAATGAATGCCTGCAGCTGAGGGACAGTGACTGGACCGCACAGACACTGGGGTTTAAAATATTTTAGGATATCTGCTCATGAAATCCAGGTTTGAATCCTCTTACCTTAGTGAGAGCCTTAATTACCTGTCTGTTGGTTAGGAATTGGACTGCTATGGCAGCAGCCAGTCTTATCCCTCCTTTGTCAGGTGTCTGAGCTGTGCCAACTTGTTTGGTGATGCTAGCTGGAACAAAGCACCTTGCTGCTCAACATGGTCAAGTTTCTGGGGGATTTGGGTATGGTCAGAATCATATTTAAGTTAGGGACTTCGATGCATGAGAAGCTAGGTTTTGGGTCTAATATTGGAATCATGCACCTGTTTTAGGTGCCGGAGTCTGTTCACAGGTCTAACCGTCGGACTCTACACTTTGAGATGCTGGCTCTGAAGTATCTCAGACCTTATAAAAAAATGTGACCAATCTTTTGTAGTTTAGGAATATAAGAATAAACACTACTTATATTGCTGCTGATGTCATCGTCACTGTCCTGTTATGAACTTTCAAAAAGATGTTATAAGTAGTGTCTCTGCAAATAGTTTTTTTCACAAGGCTGACAGGCTCCTCTTTGCATCAATGGCAAGTGATGTCTCTGTATATCATGTTACTGACATCTTGCCACACATCTGCAATCTATTTTCAGTTCTCTGTTTCTCATGACCAATTTAGGAAAGGAATTGAAAAGCTATGGAGACAGAGATTTGATGGAGCATGGGGCAGAACCACTGAAACTAGTACTGTAACACAAAGCAATATTAGGTCTGATTTTAAGCTGTCTAGAGCAAGGTTCAAAACTTGCGCGTTTCTACTCCCCTCCTCCCAAGAGCTGTTGGTAATTGGAGTTATTGGTGAAGGCATCACGGGTTAGAGATGGTGCTGTTCAACACACTACCAACCCGACTTCAAGAAAATTTCACTGGTGTGCGGTTGTGAGTTTAGTGTTTTGGTGTGGGCTTTAGAAAACCACAACTTCAGTGAGAATGCTTTCAGTTGTAAGAGTGCTGTCCCTCACCCATGTCTGTTTATTTAACCATGCTGAAATGTCTGTCTTTTTTGTCTCACCTACATGGGGAAAATCAAAGCCATTATGAGTAAGAATCTTGTGGATTTTCTGCTTTTGCTTTTGCTGGATGAGGTGTAGACCTGTGATTCACGTTGTTCTTGGGTATCTGTCTGGCATCCATATTTGAAATTGTTGTATAATTATGAATTCCTGGATTTTGGTTTCTTTTAAAAGCAAAGTATTTCTGTGAGCAGTAAAAGTTAGTTTGATGCCAACATATATGCCACTGTTTTTGTTTTGTTTTTTTAATTCCTTCTTTTTACTAATAAGATTCTGAGTGCAAGTTTATGTATACCATTTCTGGGTTCTTGTAACAATGCATACTCGACCATTAATTTACAAATACATTTATCAGCACGCTATTTTGAATGCATACCTCTAAAACCTTACCTGTGTATTTATAGATTGTTCATCACTATGGTGTCTAAACAGCATACCTTTAAATAAGGCATTAGACCTTATTCTTTTCTTATTACCAATTTAATCTGTGGTTTACATATTAACGGTGGTCTGGTATTTTAAAGATTTGGGCTTAGCATTATCTGTGACATGTAAGAGCCAGCACTACATGCCAGGATGGGTTTACACTTGGGCCGCGTTGTTTGGTGGTGCATAGTGGTAGCATAAAAGGCACCATTGCCTAAAAGAGGGGACCAACTTGGGAAGGAATGAAGAACATCTTACTTGTGTTGATTTACCTTTTGCCCAAACCCTCCCCAACTTACTGGTACTGCAGGTAATGAGTCCAGAAATCCACTCTGGAAGTACCACCTCATTTCTACTTTTAAAGCCATTGTGAGTGAAGCCAGAAAGGGAAAATTAAAAACAGGAGTAGCCAGGTATGGGCTTTTGATCAGGTAATGTTGTCCAAGAGATGCTGAGATGCAGACAGTCATGACACGTGCCCGTGCCGAGGCTCTCGTGCTCGCTGGCTGCTGTTCGTTCCTCCATCCCAGCTCCATCTCTGAGCTGGTGAGGTGGTGCTGGGGGCAGTGTGAGACCCTGCTGTGGGGTGACCTCTCACCGGTCCTGTAGGTGTGGTGGGAATGTGGTAACGGCAGAACTGTGTCTGCTCTGCCTGCTGCAAAGAGCTGGTGCCTCTCTTGGCTGCAGGGAGAATGTGCAGCACCAGATGACAATTCTGCCATGAGGTAGTAGCACACTATATACCAGGTGGCTTTAAACAAGAGTGACAATAGTTGTGACCACTGCCAGATGCTAGTCAGAGAGATGTTTTGGAGTGGTGACCAGAGAAGGTGCATTAGCTTTGGTGTGCCTGTTGTCATCCTCCTGGTGTGTTGTGTGTCTAGTGCTTACAGGATTGGCATGGGTACAGTTTAATCTAACGCAGTATTTGCTGATGAGGCGGCAGAAAATGACATTCAAAGGATGGAGTGTCTCTGCTGGTCTCCCAGGTGAATCCTGGGAGTCAGGATTCAGTTCTTCCTGATGTTTTTTGCTGTGTAAGGGAAGTCAGGGTTTGCATGCAAGCATGTGAGCTCAAATGGTCCCAAGTACACTGCCTTCAGATTACATTCCCACTGCTGGCTGTTTTAAGCTCTGCTTGGCTCTGAGTGTATTGTGATGTTGTCAGTCTTTGCTGTATATGATGTTAGTCTCCATTTCTTTTTGCAGTCTCCTGTGAAAGCCACAGCACTGTGAAGGGACCGAGTCTTCTCTGAACAGTGCTATCGGACACCTGACTTGCATTACTTAGAGACCAGTATATTTTTTTGAGGAATCAAGCAAAAAAAAAAAATTACTTCTGTATAAGTAATTTATTTCCTAAGACGAAGGTTTCTAGCCATGTCTCAGGTGTGCACTGATGCAATATTACAGTATTATAAGAAACTGGCTCTGACCTTGAAGAACTTAAAAAAAAAAAAAATTCTTGTCCTTGCTTTGGTGCAAGGAAGTCTCATTTAAGGAAGTCCACTCTCTGTGGTGAACTCATTTCACATACCAAAATTATTTCTGTGGTATTTCCCAGCCCTGATATGATTTTTTTTTTTTTTATGACAACATTTCCTACATTTTACAAAATAAACTGAAGTTATTCACCTAACCCATGGATTCCCATCCATGTGATTTGTGGACAGGAAGGTTTCATATCCACTGTGTAAACACTGTTCTCTTGATTCAGGAGGTGAAGAGCTGCATAGCGGGTTGCCGTTGTGGCTGTCGACCAACATGTGAGGCTGACTCACGCTTTGCTGTTGGGTTTTACAGGTGATTTTGATTTTGCACCTGATTTCTCCACCGGGTCACTGAGCAAGTCCCCTGTGCTGAACATCTCCAGGGTTTCCAGGCCACAGTTACAGATCCCACCTCCTCCGTTTCATCACCTTGTTTTTGCTACTTTGTCCAGCTCTTCTCCACTGCTCCCCATTTTTTCTCTAAAACATCTCTCTTCCTCTATTCCCTATACTGGTTCCAGTGTCACCTTCTCCATCCTAGTACACTCACTGTTGTCTTGCCCTCAGGTCTGGTTTTGTGTCTCCTAAGTTTAATTATTGGGGATACTGTTGGTCAAACTCCAGAAGCAACCTGATTTTTGTGACATTTTGCCCATTTTTCAGCTTTTAGAGAAGTGGGATTCTGCTGAATTGATGATTTTCTCATCAGAAGGTTTAGACTTTTGATAAAGATCCCTTTTTTCCACCTCCTCCCCCTTTCTTTCCAACCAGCAGACGTGACTTTCTGCTTTATAACACTGAGAAACTTCCCAGATCAAAACATCATTGGAAATTATATCTTCACAAAGCACTTCTGCTCCAATAAAGCAGTATAGCTGGACCTAAATATATTTCATGGGCCTTTTTTCAGAGGACTCTATTAGTCAGTGAGTGCTGAGTGCTAAATGAGGACAGAATCTCCAGAAATATTTAGATGCTAAAAATGAAAATGTCTCTGAGCATGTGTGAACTCTGATTTTTTTTTTTTTTTTATTTTTGCATATATATATTTATATATGCATATAATAATTTGTCCAAACTTGAAGGACAGCGCTTTCACTTCAGAGTGGAAGACCTGCTGAAAGCAAAGGACACTAGAATTTTTTCAGCCAGGGCAACACAACATTTTCCTCTAACCTCATCTCAGAAATGAATGAAGTGTTTTGACTGACATTCCTTCTGCCTTAAATCATTAAATCAGTCTGAGGCAGACACTTACCATGGGAAAAAAAAAAAAAAACCAAAACAAAACACAACAACACAACCAAAAAGCCCAAGAGGGTAAAAATTGGCAAAGATCTCAGGAACTGAAAATAGAAGGAAATGTTGGACAACTTTTAAAGTAGCTGTTAGCAGCTTTGCCTCTAATATTTGCAGTGTGCTGTTGCCTGATCAGTAGGTTCTCAGCATCGCCCTCCTGCATTTCCCTGGAAGATGTTCTCAGTCCCTCTTGCTGGGCTATTTCTAGGCAACCAAGGGCTTCCTACCTACATCTGCACCATGGGCTACCTGCTCTCCCATGGGGTCTCTCAAGCTCCCTTCCCATCCCCGGTGTGATGGGTGAGACGAGTCAAACCGGCGCTGGGGGCCTACCCTGGTGCAGCGGCCAGGAGAGCTGGCATGGGGTGCTGCTCTGTGGGGGGTGGCAGGGTCTGGCACCCCCCTGCCCAGCTGAGCAGTCACCAGTGATAGGTAGGGTTCCTCACTTCTTCACTCACCCAAATTCTCCTTCCAAGGAGGGGTGCTGTGGAGGATGGAGCAGAGCATTGTTGGACTTGTAGGTGAGACTCGCTGCTGTGTTGCCTGCTAGGTGCCATGAGTCGGGCAGTGGGGCTGTGCCAGAAGCCCCCTTGCCTGCCCAGCCCTGGGTGCTCCATGCAGCTATTCCCCTCCAGATGTTTTCCGAGGTCCAGGTGGGTCTTGATGTCAGTCCTTACTACTGAAACTCCAGATATTTGATATCAGCTACATATGGCATGAGCCAGTGTAAAGGCAGAAACAAAGCCTTGTGGAGTTCTCAGGAATTCCTGGTGCTCTTGGAAGGAGAAGCTGAGAACTCTCAGCAACAAGCCCTAGTCCCTACATAAAATCACAGTCCTGTTGCTGGGCTGTGCATTAGCACAGCTTTCCTGTTCTTGGACATTAACACCTGGCATGGTGTTTGTTTTCCTTTATTTTATGGGATTTTGATGTATTTCTGCATTGGGTAGAGAAAAAAATCATCACTGAGACTGTCATGATTAATTTTTTTTCTTCCAAAGAACTATGAAATTACTCTGAAATGTATGACGTGTATAATAACAGCCTAGTGCTCTGTTTTTAAAAAATGTTCTAGAGGCGTTGTGCAGTTTCCCAGAGGCTTAATGAGGGAGCCATACTGTGTTGGAAATTTTTCAACAATAAAAATTGACCTATTACATGCTCATGTAAAATGAGGGTTGACAATCACACAAATATGTCCAAAGTAAAATACAGGCATTGTAAAATATCACTTCTTTCCCACAGAGAAACTGGTTACCTGTTCACAGTAGAATTTTGCATTATATCCTATTCAGTAAAGAATAAGATGCTTCCCCACAGGGAAACAAAATGGCAGCAAAGTACTGGCCCGGTGCCCTTCTATCAATGCTTTTCACTGACTGTTTTGCCAAGTCTTCAAAAATAACACATAGGCATATTTTTTCAACATATGTTTAGCCTCTGTCTTGGTTTAAAGACACAAAGGGGAGAAAAGGTTCTGCGTTATTCGCCACTTCATCATCAAATACAGGAAAAATTCATTGTTTGCCTGTTTGATTTTATTTTTTTCTCCATAACGCTGCTTTTATTTTTTAAAAAGCTAGTCTCTTTTTCTGTTCTTTTAACATACAGATCAGAGATGGCCTCTTCTTAAAAATTGAGCATATGGCTCTGAACCTGCATCTACATTCAGGAAAGTGTCTATTACAAAGTGCTGAAATTTGGAGTCATGGGAGCAGAAAAGTTGGATTCAGGAATTATTCAGTATACTATTGAATAATCAAAGAAAGATAGATAATTAAAGTGTTGAAGAATAAATGAAACATTGTAAATATTGCTCCTCTGCTAGGAACAAATTAAGCCACTGTCAATATTTGTATGTTCTTTAGTTATTTAACATTAAGTTTAAGCCAATGTGTACTCCAGAGGGAATACTAACTGACTATTGGGATTTAAAGAAAACCCAACTATTTCACTGCTGAATGTGTATCACCGGTGAATGTACTGGCAGTCATGGTGCAGTATCTTGCTTCAGTTCCCTGACCAGTCACTGGCTCATGATGTTCCCAGGAAGAGAGACCAACATGGGGAGGTAGAACATGATGTAGAGAGAGATCAGAGATTATCAGCAATCCCTGCCAAGCACCAATCTCTGTGTGTTAGGCAGGGAGGGAGGGGAGAAAGGAATAAAGTATGGAAGCAGAACCAGCGTGGCAAATAAGGTCTTGATGCATCTTCGGTGTATGAGGCTACAAGTCATGAGACTCTTCTTCAGCAGGGAGATCTTTTTCTGTGGGTCTCCTTGCAGGTTCTTTGCACTTTGTAATGCAGTTAGAAAAAAAAAAAATCTATAAGGTAGGCTGTGGATTTGCAAGCAGTTTATTCACATTTAAATAAATATGGGTAAAGATTGCAAAAAAAGAATATTAGATGTAGAAAAGGATAATATTAGACAAAGATGAGGAGAAGAAATGTATCTAATTGTTAAGCTAATTATTTTTTTTTTTTTGGTAAAATTTCCTAGTTCTGATTTTCAATTCAGAGGTACTAAAGCTAATATTAGAATATCAAATTTAAAAAAAGAAAAAATTGGACAGGAGATTATTAGGAATCAAAGAAGGTTGTGTGCTGCTCTAGGATTAGAGAAGTCATTCTGGACATAGAAGATACTGCATTTATATAATAAGAAAAACCTATCACTTAATTCAAGTCTTTCCAAAAGAGAACTGTGAAGCTGATGCTAAGTATACAATGATACAATCTGAAAGATACGAAAGTAAAAATGTGAGAACTAGTGTTTACGAAAAGTAAATAAATATTTCAATATTTATTAATTCTAACAAGGAATGTGTAGATTCCAGTGTTAATTGTAGGTGCTATTTGGATGACTACTGCTAATATATAAGAATCTCTTAAATACATTCATTAGTTGTTTAAATACACATACTCTGTAATGACTCAGATGCCCGTATAACCTAAGTGTATAATACCATAATATGCATGATAAGAATAACTTAGCACTCTATTTAGGCCTGGAAAGAACAGTACCATAATCCTGGTTATTTCATAGCTTTTACTATATTCTAGTGTCTTGACAATTACTTAGAATTCTGTTTTACTAACTCACTGTGATTTTAGTATATAATATAGTTTTGTGCCTCTAGAAAAGGCAATGTCCCAGGCAGCAATGACCATGACCACCCTTTTGATGTTCATTTCAGATCTGTTGTAATGCTCAATTTGTGTCTGGTTCCTGCTGTAGATGATTATTGGTACAGGACTTATGATTCATTTAGGAATAGACACTGAGTCAAACACCAATAAATGCCAGTCATTTACCACTACAACAGTCAATTTCCTTCAAGTAAACCCCAAGGACCTTGTAGAAGAGCATATTGAAACTTGGCACACAGCTTGAACGCTAAACAAGTTATTTGGACAAATTACATGGGAAAGCCAATTTAAAGTCATTGGAGTGTCATAAGTATTGGGGGAATTCAGATAAATTTGCTGTACTGAATGATGGGATCTCATTCAAGGGCAAGAGCCTGCTCACAGAATGTCCATAGGATCTTAAGTACTGCTTATAAATAATTACACATATTTTATTTCTCTCATTTCAGTGACTATTTCAACAAGTACCTTCTTTGATGGCTTACTGGTAACTGGACTCTACACCTCTACCAGCGTTCAGGCTTCCCAGAGTGTTGGTGGTTCCAGTGCTTTTGGATTTGGTAAGTCCAGTGTAGCTTACATTCTGCAACCTAGGGTAATGAATACTTGGCCATACAGAGGACATTGGTAACAACACAATTACTGGAGCAGGTTAATTTAAATTGAGTAATCAACAATACATGAAAGTTAGTGGGAGTCAATGAGATAAAGCAGTGATGGATTTTAGGCAGCTTTCATTTCTTCCTCTACTTTTTTGGTCAGTCCTCATGCTGGTACACTGAATTATGTGAATTTTAAGAGAGAAAAGCTTCAGCAGCTAAGTGGTTAAAATAGCCTTTTTTAAATGGTGTGACATTTTGTATAAACTGAAGCATTTATCCCAAAGCATCTATCTGTTCTTGGGCTGGAAAACCTCTGAGCTTATGTCAACCTACTTTTTCCATTCACTTAACAATAGTATCTTCCTTAAAATCAGAATGCTGGTTATGGTATTTTATATAACCAATTATCTTCCATGTATGAAATACAGAATTGTAGTAAAAGGGGTAGGACAGGTTTTTCAGAGTTATTATATATTTCAAGTTCCGCTGCAGCATTCAGCAGTAACAGCCAGGCCAGCTGTGCTAAGGACAAGCGCTTTTGAAAAATCTGTTCTAAATTTGTGCAAGTAATTTACAGCTGTACCTTCTGCAGTTTGTTATTTGGTAGCATTTTTTTATATGCCTACAAATAATTGTAAGAACTGCGTTCCTCTAAGTAGAGGAACTCAGTGACCCCTAACAAGCAATCTGGGATGAAGGTACAAAAATAGGTACCAGTTGTATGGGACACCAACTGCACTGCACTTGCAGTAGCATGTTTAAATGTTAATGTATGTATTAGGATTAAACTTCAGTACTTTCTTCATAATAATCTTTCATGGTAATTATCTCTCTTATAATGCTTGTGAAACACAAGTGGCCTGGACATGTGAATGTCATACAGCAGACATACATTGACTTGTAAATGAAAGAATGCAATGTAAGTAACCCATTATTTAAAACCATATTGAGGAATAATTTGAGAAGGGCTTTGCCTCTGTGAATAGAATCATTGATCAACTTCAAACCTTTTGCTCAGCCTTTCAAATGGAAGAGCACAGCTGTCACAGGTATTTAATGTCTTACGCAAAATGCAATGAATGATCCACTTTTCTGGAAGAAGTGGTAGTGCTGTTTCTCCTTGCCTACCATAGTCTTTACAAGATGAACAGGATCTGTTGAAGTAAGTGAGATGGAAAGTGCTTATCAATGTGGAATTTTTGGCATGGTCAAGTTACTGGCAGGCTATTATATTGCCATGAAATAGATGTTTGTATCATGCCATGTTGGTTGGACCTACGTCATTTTGCTCATCAATACAAATTCTCAAGTACCATGCCCAGGAGGTGTCTGCTGCTCTGTCTTGAGCATGCCTCCATCCATTTCAGAGAAAAACTACTCCCATCTTTGACCTTTCTTTTAAACTTCTGCAGGCAATATGTAGAGTTAGTTGTCTTACAGCTGTTAGTTATGCAACATTTAAATAAAGATCTCATTTTACTGTTTTTCTTCGCTAGCTCTTAAACTTGCATATATATTAGGAAAAAAAAATTTTGAATGTTTCAAAAAAGCTCATGCTCTTGTGCAGTGTCTTTGCAGTCACAGTAAAAAGTAAACAGTGAAGGAAAAATGGCAATGGCTTTTAAAATTAATTTTATATGAATGGTCAATCCATGATGTACTGGTGGCTCCCAGGATTGAGAACTACATAAGCTTTTCCTTTTTCTACTCCTCAGTGAGAGATGAGAAGGCTGGCCTCTTCCAAAGACCATTTAGCATGTGAACGATACACTTTTTAAAACAAGTTAGTAGGTAAAAAAATTAACAATATTTTAAATTCCGCCATCTGCAGTATAAAAAGAGAGTAGTCTCCCAAGTATTTAATATATTGTTTAATAAAATAGTAGGTGGGAACGGCATCATTTTGTCTTCTGAAGAAAACTTAAAGTGCTTTCTCCAGAAATCCTGGATCCGTCTGTTGTGTCCATTTGCAGTTAGCAAAGAAGCTGTTCCTCCTTTCTGGCAACTGATTGTGATGTTCAGGTTAGGTTTAGCTTGCTGGAAGTTTTTTTGGGGCTTTTTTTTTTTTTTTTTTTTAAAAAAAACTGTCAAAGACTATGTCAGGTTCAGAGACCTCAATTAAAAGATTTTTGTGGTTTATCGTGGATTAGATGGGGGGATGAATCTGGGCCTTTAAAATCTGAAGATAACAATATTCTGAAACTGGGTTGATAGTGGTGCCTTACAGAGCAGGGAAGAAGATTTTTTTTCTTCCTAGCAATATTACCATTGAAATGCTCTTGTCTGCGTTACACAGGAGGTCACGCTAGATTATCATAATCTTCTAGTCTGCCCTGACAGTATGAAGTCTTCTCATACATATATTTGCCCTTTGTGCCGCAAGTTACTGTATTGTGGCTACAATTATCTTTTAATTACCCAGTTTAGGAAGTCACTTTATTCAGACACAATCATTGTTAGCTATCACAGTTAGTTAACTGTGTCAAGAAGCTTTGAAGAAAAATTATAAAATACATTAGTGTAAAGAGAGTTAATTCTAAGAGTTACGTGTTCTTTCTTTTTCAGTATATACTGTGTAGCCAAATAAATAGTTCCTGGTTTCCTCTGTGGGATTACACTGACATGAAACTAGCTGAAATTTTTATTTGGGAAGCCTTCTAACAGCTCTTCCACGGAGAAATGTATGAGCTTTTGGGGATAAAACTTCATAGCGGTCATAAGTATTTATCTTTTGTCCCAAGCTGAACCTTTGTCTGGGTTCACATTAAGATAAAATTAAACTGTAATGCTAAAATTAGATCTGGGATAAAACATAAATGTGTACTTGAAACTTCACTAACCCAGCTGTGAGGATTCTTTAGAAAAGAAATAACCCTTAAACCTAGCTTTTAAGAATAGTGTTTCTTTCTTTGTTACGTCCCTTGATACCACAGATAATACGGGAGAGATTCAATTTAGGCTAATTTCCACTCTCCTGTTCGATGCGGTGTGTACCTGGGATTGTTTCCATGCCCTTTAGCATTGCCTGCTGAAGAGAAATCCTGCTCTTCATCTTTCTCAAGTCACACTGATACCCTTCAGTGTCACTCACACCTTGTCTCTCTCTGGTGACACATTTTGGACTCCTGTGGGATCTCTCCATCCCTCAGTGTTCTTCCCTTCTTCTGCTTTTGACTCTGAGGATCCTTGCCGATGTTTGGTCTTTTTTCGACAGCTTGGTCATCTGCTGGCTGTGCTCTGGGTTTTATCAGGCCACCAACGCTAACCTCCCATACAGCCAGGATGTCCATACAGTCACTTAGGGGCTCTCACTGCTTGACTTATTCCAAATGCATAATAGGAAATTGGGAGATGAGAGTACTAAAAAACATGTTAGAAAGCTACAAATGTGGTGGTGGGTTTGATGGGAATGGTTGCTTGCAAATGAGATTGATGTTAAATGGGTTCGGTGGGTGGTAGGGGTACCAATCTGTAACTTGGGTTAAGTATGAAAATACAGCTCAGCTTCTCTAAAGCCATGTGCACAGGAAAGCAAGGAATGCAGTATCATTTCCACAATTAAAGGAGAAGATTACAGTGTAATCCCTCAGCAGTGATAAGGAGCGCTGTGTGCTGAGGACCTGAATCTGTCTCGTTACACAGGATCGTCCCAGCCGACAGGCTGGTTGAGCAGACAGATGTGCTGGGCTGCGCACATCAAAGCTTGCCTTTGACCTGCCAGTCACATTGCATCTTCGCACATTCAGGTTCTTCCCAAAGCTTTCTGGCTCCCTGGTAAATTTTCATATCATGCACAGGTGAAAAATTATTTAAAATTTTAGTTTAGTACAATTAGTTTCTCAGAAACTACAGTGGAAAATGTAGGCCTGTATAGTTAAGTCCCCCAAATCCTAATTTCATGCAAAATCATAATTACTGCACTAATGTTTACCTTTTAATAAATGTGGAATATACAAATATTTTCATGATAATATTTTTATATGCATTAACCTTTTAACCTAAATTGAAAAGGTCATTTTGAAAGTCTGTAGGCTCTATTATGGTAGAGACAGTGGATTCAAAGCTCTCATTACACTGGGCAGTGTTGCCACAGGCCTAACTGGCTAACAGAAATTTTTGGTTTATTTTCTGTTGTTGTGGTTTAGGCCTGGTTGGCAGCCAACCACAATGCAGCACCTCTCTCTCCCTTCTCCTCCAGCAATGAGAAGGGGCAGAGAGCCAGACTTGGGGTTCAAGATAGGACTGGGATGGGGAAAAATCCCCCTTTTATGATCACGAGCAAAAGGCAGACTCGTTAGGGGAAGAAAAAAAGAACATACATTTATTACAGACACTAACAACACTTAACAGAGTAGGACAGTGAGAAGCATTGCCACATCTTGAGAACACCTTCCCCCCACCCCTCCCTTCTTCCTGGGCTCAGCTCTGCTCCCGATATCTCTACCTCCTCCCCCAGTGGCGCAGGGGCAGGGAATGGGGGGTGCAGTCAGTGCTGCCCCTTTCTTCATCTTCGGTGAGAGGAGTGTCCGAAACTTGTTCCTCCTGCTCCATCGTGGTCCCCCGCTCACAGGAGACAGTCCTCCACAAACTTTCTCCTACTTGAATTCCTGCCACGGGCTGCAGTGTTCCCCACACTGCTCCGTCATGGGTCACTAACTTCCTCCGACTGGATTCCCTCCCACGGCTGCAGCCCTTCCCGAGCTGCTCCGGCGTGGGACTCCCCCGCATGCTGCAATCCTCCCAGCACTGAATTACAGCAGCGGGGCTACCTTTTCCCACGAGACCCCGGCCTTCTTCAGGCACAGAACCTTGATCATGCGAGCAGGAGCAACAAGCCATAAATCAATGTCCGCTCCACCGTAGATCTTCATGGGTGGCGGGGGGGGGCCGCCCTGCCGTTTCACCACAGGATACAGGGGGGTCTCTGCTCCGGCACACCTCCCCCCTCCTTTCTTCCTCCGTTCCTCCACTGACCTTGGTGTTCATGCAGCTGCAGCAACTCCTCCTCACAAGTCCCACTGCCCGTCACCACGTCCCTTCTTAAATGTGTTATCGCAGAGGCACAGCTGATTGGCTCAATTTCCCAAACAGAAGTGGAGCTGGCTTGGAGCTGGGGGAGCTTCAAGAAGCTTCTCACAGGGGCCACCCTGATAGCCCCCTCCCCTGCCACCAAAAAACTCCACCACTCACTCAACCCAGAACATCTGTATAGGTTTATACAACTTGCAGTTCACTATCTTTGAAAATGGATGCTTCCTTTCTATTGTGAGGTCATAAACTGCTGGTAAAATTTAGGTTTTGTTTAACAATGTGGGCTACTTTATAAGATGTTACGAGAGTGATGTTACCTGGAAACATTTTAGTGCCTGAACAGGGGAATTGCATCAGCTAGGAAGCAAAAACAGAATATGAAAGATCATCTTGCAATCCTTCCTCTTTTGCAATTCTTTGTTTCTATACCATGAAGTGATCACACCTACTGTAAGTAATACATTGAGTCTCTGGAATTTAAAAAACCATTTTAATAGTTACAGTGATTCCTTAAAATATGGTGAATAATAAATTTCTTAGAAGAAACCCTGGGAAGAGCAATCACCAGAAATAATTTACTTGACATTACATTTTATCTTATGCTCTCTTCTTCTTAAAGTATTCTATTGCCTTTTGACAGGATTAAGGCAGCCTTCGCATAATCCTCTGCTCGGTATTTTGGTTATATACATGTTTGCACAGCAGATCAAACCCAAAACCTGCTTTTAATTTATAGATGAATGGTCATTTTGATCCAGCCCTGTATGAGTTGAGAATTCAGGAAAAGGATAAAAGTAGCTGCCTAGTCCTGCATCCCCCTTTTGGCTCACACATCATGAGCAGTCTTAGGGCAGAGTGGCTGTAGGTGGATGTCATTGGTGATGTTGCTGGTTTCTTCTCCAGAAGGAGAAGGGCAAAGAGGGTGCCTCAGTGGCTCAAGGGCACCCACAGTGTTATCTCCAAGAGGTTACCACAAAAAATGCTCTGGTCATGCTCCCCAGCTCTGCCAATGTATTGGTCTGGACTGTGTGTTGGGGGTACCCAAGGCTCCCATTGCCTCAGGATGGGGCATGTGGTTTCGAGCATTCAGAGGCTTCTTTTTTGGTATCACTTTATGCGCAAACACTGATGGTTCTTGGGCAATGTTTTGCTTTCAGATTTTGACAGATAAAGGAAAAGATCCCCCACTAACATTGTGAGATGGAAAAAGGCCAAGTGTTGGATTTTTATTGTTAGGTGAGCCTATAAAATTGATCCCCCCTGCTCAGTCTTTGCCTCTCTATGCTTGTTCACAGATTTAAAAAGTAAGGAATAATCAGTAAATGCCAGCTCTTAAAAAAAAGTTTTCAGCTATGTACAAGAGCTACTGCTCTTGAAGTGCAGTTTTGTAACTTACTGAAATTTCTGTAGATCCCTGGTTTACTTTGTGACAAGCCAAATGGGCTCCAGGACCCTCCCTTCACACTGGAGATATTTGCCAGAAACCAAACAGATGGTAAACTAGGAAGAAATGACCCTCGGCATTCTCATTAGAACAGTTGGGGAAGTTTTAATAGGCCCCCATTTGCCTTGTGCTGTATCTAATACCCTTTGAACTGCCACTTCTTTTTTTTTGTTGTTTGTTACAAGTCAACTACTGCCATGTATATTTTAATAGGGATTATCAAATACAATTTGCCCAGAAGATGTACCAGCCCTCCGCTGCTAATTAGCAAAGTTTAAATAATCACGGAGTTCTGGAATAATTGGAAAGAAACACTGTTTTTCCTGCCAATGCATAATTACCAATTAACAGGAAGATAAAATATCTGTACAGCAGTCATATCTTGGAGAATTTGTTAACAGTCAATTAAATAGTGAGTTGGTGCCAAGCTGACATTGGTCAAGAAAGTTTACATTTGAGTTTAGTTTTAAGATACTTCCCCCTGCAAATGGTATGTAATGAAACCGTAATGATGATAAAACTTTCAAAGTTTGTGTGTCACAATGTTTAACTATTTAAATGTCTCTATGGCCAGAAGTTGACCGTTTCTACAAATGGTTGACTATCATCCATGCCTTATGGAAAGTGTTTCAGCTTTATTAACATATGTTAATTATGATGGCATAGACAGTAATTGTCAATGCTTACCTCATAAGGAATTGTGTCCCCATATTTTAACTGCTGAGGAGGAAATTTCCTTACATGTAAGTGGGTATGGCAGACAGCAATGCCCCAAGGTTGGAGGAACAAGCTAGCTGGAGAGGGAGCCTAAACAAGAATATTTAAACTGGCCTAGTTTGAGTCTAGTTTGATCCAGTCCCACCACCCCAAACACCTTCACCCATTTCTGCTGTCCTGGTTTGGGCTTAAAAGGAATATTAACTCTATTTCAGCCCAAACCAGGACATCTGCAAATACTCTTGCACTTGTCAGGTTTACCTTAATACCCTGACCCAGCAACAGCAGCTCTTGGACATTAAAATCCAGTTTCGCCTAAGTTGCTGAGAAGCTGAGTTATTCCACAATTTAACATTCATAAAAGTGAGTGATGGTGCCTACTCCATAATTTATTTTAAATGTCTTTGGAGCATTATGTAGATGTCAGTAAAGTAACTCAGGCTTTTAACCTTTCAAATATACCTGTAGCTCCTGCTAATAACTGTGTGGTCAAGGTTGAAAAGGAGAATGAACCTATGTAGCATGTGTAACATTGCTTGTATTTTGCTAGCTTTGAATAGTGGGTGCAGTTGGATGTTTAATGCTATTGGCAACACTTAATGCTTTGCAGATGAGATGAGAGGTGGTCACTGCCTTGAAGATGCAGAAGGCCATTTTCTAGTGTGACAGGACTTGTAAAGGGATCCCCAGAGTTTTTAAACAAAAAAAATGCCTTTGGAGATGGTTTTACATAGCAAAAAAACAAAGTGTGAAATGGAGTGTTGGGGCCAATTTTGGTCCAATTTAGCAAGTACGTTTATTCAGTAGTGATGTTTTTCCAGATTTTTATATACATCTATTCTCACTTGGGTGGCCAAAAAATGGCATGGGGAAAAGTTAGAGCATCGTTGAATTTTAATGTGATTTTTTTTATATTGCATTTTAATTTTTAATAAAATGCATGTAGTAAAAGAACTGATGTAAAAGTTTGAAGCTATCAGGCCAGGTTTTTTGCTACCTCATACCTCTGAGAATATTCTGATCCCAATGAGGTAAAAGTATATTAAGGTATTTAAACAATAATTGTGACAGGTTGGTGATTTTTAGCTATACTAATACTTATTAAAAGTAATTAGGAATGGTTTTTGAAGTGTGCAAATCATAAATCCTTTTAAAAATGAAAAATGTTTATATAAATATATACACACAATCACATATATATACACACATATATATTGTTCCTCGCTCTCCTTTTTTTCATCCTAATTTCAAATACCATGTTCAGCTGTTGTACTTTTGAATGTTATTAACTAACGCTTTCCAAATGTTTACTTTTTGTAAAAAACTTAGACAGTGGGGCTTGTGGTATTATCTCCATTTTACCAACAGTAAATTAAAAACAGTTATTAAGATCAAAGATATCCTGCAAGTTTGGTACCCACTTTAAGATGGCTATGAGCTGACTTTCAGAGATGCTGAGCACTTCATAGGAGTTTGTTGAAAAGCTCTTGTTAATTCTGGTGTGGGTTGAGCATGTTCAGCCCTTCCGCATATCAGCCCCTATGTGTCAAACTTGGCGCCTGCAAAATGAGGTGGACTTCAATAGTGACCACATAGGAAAGTTAGGTGCAAGTGAACAATTTTTAGAGCTTCTCGCCATGGGAAAAAGGTAGACCCCAGCTCCCCTGTGCACCTCTTGGTAACCTGGGGCGTCCTGAAGCATCACATCAACCTGTCTCTTCCCCAGAGCTCCTCCAACCCTGCACTGGGGCACAGCTTCATGCAGAGTACAGTACCTAACTCCTACATTAAGGACCCCGCACTGTTTTCCCAAAACTTAAATCACACCTAAGCCCCAGTGTAGGTACGCTTCAAGCCTCTGAACCTCGGAGATCAAATTGGCTTGTCTACTCTCAAGAGCAACCCCAGAAATACAAAGTTTCCTGGGGTATTTTACAAGTTTGTAGATGACCTGGTGTGGAGACCTTGACATCTTCTACCTAAGTTCTTCTGTGGTCAAGAGACAGGTTAGAACCCCAACAATACTGCTAGAATCTGAGGTACTAGATTCACTCCAAATCTCTTATGGCACTGAATTTGGTAAAAAACAGACAAGTAAAAGACAGTTGGAAGAGAAGGACATGTGGGACAAGCAGATACATGGAGTTGGTCTGGCCATTTTGCATCATAGATTAGCAATTAAAATACTTGTACAGTCTGAGGCCTTGAACTGCCCACGCTTGTACCCTTGGAGGCACTGAAGTGAGTAGATAGAAAGTGAGCCGTGTAACCCCTCCACTAATTGTCCACAGTGGTCTCTGTGCCTGGGGAAATGTCCGGAAGTTTGCTGAGCTGCTTGTTCTCACTGAAATCTTGCCTTAAACCCCATCTTTTCTGTTTTCATGGGCAAATCACTCCTGTTTGGCATTGATTAGAGAAATGTCAATGTATGACTCAATTCTCTTTTATTACGATTTTATTTTTTTAACAATAACATTTGTCTTATTTGTTCACCAGTTAGAGTGTGATTTCTAAAGCAAGGACTTTCTTCTTTATTATTCTGTACAGACATGCTGGCACAATAAAACCTGATCTTTAACTGTTCATGACTGTTATTATAGTATGGATAATAGTGCATAAAAGTCAAGGAAAAATGAATTAAGCCTTCATTGATTGAGGCAACAATAACAAAATGCTTTCCCCTCTAAAAGACATTGTCATTATGCTTTGAGAGCTACATTCAGCTGGATTGACAGGCTGAAGTTGCATGGTAATTTGTAGTAACAGAGAGGTATCGTTAATAAAGTAGGGAAAAAAGGCCATCATCTAGAAATTTAGGACCATCTTAAAACTGTATTCTGTGTGTGTATGCCTCAAGAATATATTAAGCAAATGTTCCCATGGCTGCATGAACTTCACACTGCCAATGTGCCTGCCTCTGTTGCTTCTTGTCCCATGCCTGTTTCTGTGATGCCTGATTGTCATGTGTTGTGCTGCGACAGTCAGTCAGAACCCTCTCTCCCCAACTTTCCTGTTGTGCCAGGCCTATTATTTTCCCTGCATTTTGTGTTTGTGAGGATGTGATCGCATATTCAAGCTGAAATTACTGGGCTCTTGGACTTCATCAATTAAGATGCATTGAAGGCTCTTGCAAATGTGAAATGATATTGGGAAACTGTTATTGTAATTTCAAAGACAAGTTTGTACACTAATTTCTGGCATATTATGACAAACAAATGTTGTGATCAGACTGCTTCCCCCATATCTGCCAATTTGTTATATTTCAAAGTGGAGTTGATTATATGTGGTGAAAAATCAGGCTTACAGAAAAACGGAGCTCAAGAGCCCTCTGTTAAGATCCCGGTCATCACCTGTCCTACCAGTTGATTTCACTGTTTGCTTGTCTGTTGTCAGTGTTGTGACTGATAATCATTTGTGTGTTTTCAGAGATGGTTCACAAGAAAAATCTGCTGCAAGTCTTCGAAAAGGAATAATCCAATTTTCAAGAACATGCCCATGAAAGTGAATTGCTATTCGTAGGGAAAAATTGGTATGGTTGCACCTTTACGACATGCTAAAATATGTGAACTAGAGAACATAGCTATCAAGCCCATGCTGGTGCACGGCACAGTGGGAGCAGGGCTGGCTCCTGCCCTCTCGGTGCACAGAGGGAAGGGCAGAGACCGGCTGCGCTGCTATCGCCAGCAGCGCTGGGAGGTGGAGAGAACAAGGGATTATGCCTTCGCATGGGCACAAGGACATGCTCACAGCTTATGCTGGGCAAAAAGAGGTTTTTACTGATTAAAGTACATTGCTGAGGTTAGAAATTGAGGTTAAATTGAAGTGAAAATTATGAAGTTACTAAAAGGCACTTGTTCATAGGTGAGCATCACCTTGCAAGAGCCTGCATCAGTCCTAAAGTGATTTCAGTCCAGTCATCCTTGCTATAAAATCCCCAGGAAGAAAAAGTACAGTCCTTCACATGAAGTCCTTACTCCTTGGGATAGGGCTGTTTCTCAATTCCGCTCTGCTGGATTTTATTACTGAATGAAATCCATTATTCCAGGGCGATCATGTCAGTCCAGGCGTGACTTTGCACCTTATTTTATAAAGTTCTTGAAAGAGAAGGAGAAAGAATGATGACTTTTTAATTTAACAAAATATATCTGTTCATATTTTATTAGTTTATCTACTGCTTAAGTTTAATTATTTTTGGTGACCTACTGTCATGTGAACAGACTTTTGCTTCTGAAAAAGAAGAAAGTATGCTTTTTAGTTCAAAACTATAACCTCCAGATATTAAAAGCCTTAAACCAGGATTTTTTTACCTTTATCAAATGAATCAATATACTGTAACTCTTGCCTCATTTCAACCCTTAGGAAAAGTAATGCAATTATTAAAATCAGTGTAGTTTCTAACCAAAGCAAGTCTTTTCATAAGCCTTAGCTTGGGCTGTTGAATGCTTGAAGGAAACAAACCTTCAGGAGAAATCCATGAGATACACAAGTACAATATCCAACCTAATTTTAAGAAAATAAAGATGCTTTGCAGATGTGTGAGAATGATAACATCAAGTTAAATAGCTGAATGTCGAAAGACCTCACAGTGTTTTGGGAAGACATGACATTGGTCAAAGTGTCCTCATTGAGTTCTAGTTTATTTAAATAGGCTATTTAAATAATTACTCGACAATGTTATTTTGGCAGCATTACAGAAAACGATAAAACATTTTACATAGCAGGTTATTAATAAAGTCAGTATTTTCTCCTCTAACACTGAGATTTGCTATATGTCTGTTTCTGCATAAATAACTGACATAAATATTTTGTGTCATTAGAGTCATACTCCAGTCATATGGCATCACAGTCACCTTGTTCTCTGACATGCAGAAAAGATGATGTAATTATTAGAAGGCTGAATCAATAAATGCTGACAGCATTATCTGTTATGATTAAGAATATGAGCATTAATGAAGTCTAGATTAAAAAAAATAAGAGCTGTTTTATCCTGGAAGTCTTAATCTTTATAAAAATTAAGGTTAAATTTTTAATTTTTATGTGAATTGTGAATTTGTTGACATATTCCATCTGCTTGCTCAGCACATATATACATTGAGCTCATTATTTTCTCCCTGTAAATTAAACTTTACTGTTTTTAGATTCCATAATAAAGGTCTTGGTAGAGATTTCTCCTTGTTAACTATCTACTTAAATTTATCGCTGAACATGTAATAATATCACAGGCACTGGTGACCACCCAGTAGTCATAATTCACTCAAACAGGCAGCTTTGATAACCTTTGCTTAAGGAGGGCAAAGATGTAATGAACTCTTTAAAAAATCTTCAGTCATAATCTGCCAAGAGTTCAACCAAAATAAACTGGGGTGTGCTTTAGCTGCAGTTTTCCTTGAGACGATCAAAGAAGTGTATGCTAGCTTGTAATTGAAGTTTGGCTAAAGATTTAGCATGAATACAGAATTCAGATTTGCTCTGAAGAATTTATCAAATATGTGTGATAATATGAAGGACTTTTTGCTTAGCAAATAAACATTTATTTGTTCTGCACTGAAATATGCTGAGGAAGATATGTAAAATTAAAGAACGTTTTCTATCCTGATCAATATTTCTGAAGAATTTAGTTATTGAATTTTTTGTATTTTTAAAACCAGAAACATCTAGGGTTTCTTCTGTGTTTTACTCCTTGATAGATCTCCTCAGCCTATTTCTGAGGATCCTTTCATTAGGTACTTAATTTTTGCAGCATATGATGTGGGGAACTTGACTGGCTGGCTGAGGAATTCACAAACAGATGTGCCTTCAGGTGTCCTGATTTCCAAGGACTGACACTGAAATGCAAAGTACTTCTGAAGATGTAATTTTCTGACACTACTTGCTGTTCATCCAGAGGAATTTTGAAAGACATCTGTCATATTCAGTTGTAGCAGGGGGTTGTGGCGAGCAGCTGAGCTGGTCCTCCTGGGCTTCCTTCCTGCTCTGGGGAGAGACACTGGCACTTTGGGGGACATAGGTCATCTTACCCCGCAGTAGCCATCTGAACTAGTCAGATGACTTGTCTCCAAAACTACTGAATTCTTCATGCTGATTTTATTAAGGCATCAAGCTCAACTGTGGACCTCAACACAAAAAGTTATGGATCATGTTTTCCTCTTTATTTGATGGAACAATGTAAGACTATAAAACATAAAAAGCATAGGGAATGCAAATGTGGTAAGGACAACTATATGCTATTACAATATAGTATCAGTCATATTTTTAATTGTTAGAATAGGTGGAGGGGGGGCAGTTTTGTGGGAAAAGGCAAATGTGAAGGAAGCTGTAGCTGTGCTTGGTGGCAGGAATAGAAGATGTACCACATTTATACTGTTCTCCAGCGCAAATGGAGAAGTGTGGTGATGAGCTTATTAACCACTGCAACAATAGGGTTAAACTGGACTGTTCCTGAAGCTTTGTAAGTTTGTGGTTACATAAATACACTCAAGGAAGAAGTTGCAGCTGCTTCACATGGAAAAAAGCTAGATTCAGTGAACTCATAGAGCCTGAGGAGCTTTGTAAATAGAATGCTTTCTTACATAGGATTTTGATTTAATAGCATACAAAGCATTTTAAATTGAATCGATTGGGGTGTTCCTTAGAAAACTAGCTTTTAAGATCTTAACTCTCATCACAAGAGATGTACACAGTTTGTTAGAAGTGCACAGTAGTCCACAGGGAAAATAGCTGTCTACTTCAAGTAGGTTATGAGAGCATTAAAAGTTTAATACAGAGGAGTCAGTGGCATTGTATCTCTGGCCCGTAGCAGGGGACTTCAATCCTGTAAATTTGCTTTAGTTAATATCCAAAGCATAAATTTACATATCAGCCAGGAGAAATGGTCTGTGGTGTTTGTCTTTTAAGTAAAATGCTAACAAAACTCTGACTCTTCAGTAAGAGCCTTTCCTAGTCCTTCCCCAAAAGAGAGGAAAGATCAGCTCACAACTAGTTAATTTTCTTTGTCTTTTCTGTGACTGAGCTTTACAACATCGACATTTGTTAGTAAACTATAGAAATTTAAATTGTGTATTTATGAAAAATGACTTAAGGAATTTTGGTATAGTTCTAGCTTAGATTTATTTGAGTGTAAAGCAATCGATGAAATACAGATTTTTACACTTAAGAAGGAAATACAGAATTTTGTCTTTGGAGATAAAATATTTGCAAAATAAAATGTTGGGGATTACGTGAATTCCTGGTCTCTTCCCTTCCATCATTGTCTTTAGGAAGGTGGATGCTGCCTAATTACAGTCCCAAGCAAAAATGCCACCCTAAAGAGATTTAAAAATGTCAGCTGGGCCAGGATGTACATTTGCACATCTCAGAGTAGGAATATCCACTGCAGCCCCCTTATGGTCAGTCTACAGTTGGGTTCAACCATCCGTACCCAGACATCTGCAGCAAGTCAAGGCTCCCTATGCTATCACTCAGCCTCCAGCACATGCCAGAGGACAACATGGAGCCCCATCAGGTCTTGTATCTTCTGGATGCCTCAAGCATCTCAGGTGTCATTAGAAATCACTGTGCAGTTGATACAGCTGGTGACATGTAGGGAATGAGTGTGTTAAGACAGGTGCATGTCCCACACCCTTGGCTGATCAGTCCTCCGTTGTCTGTGAGGAACTGAGACCCCTTGCTCATGAGCAGGCACGTCTACGTTGTCTCTGTCTGGAGCCAAGTCCCACCCTGGCTTTTCTCCTTCAGAGACTCTGGGTATTGTCTGGTTTTGGTAACAAACCACTTCATCATTTAGCATTGGGAATATCTGAAGTGTAGCTATGGTTTCTTTTAAGCTATGCTTAAAAATTATAGGAAGCATTTTTTTTATTTAACTAATGCGTTTATTTAAGTGAAATTCTATTTAATGTCACCTTGCTGACATAGGATAAGAAAAATGAGGAAAGGTTAACTGTTCACATAATCTGGGTTTACGCTGGCTGTGGAATTTGTGCTATTTCAAACCTTCTGAAGTGCTTTCTCAAAAGCTGGTGTAGAAGAGTCTCACCAGGACAAGTGGCTTTTCATGTGTTGTTTTATTGAGTCACATCTGATGGTTTCCCATGTGTATTTAAAGGCTGAATTCCAGTCTCTACTGAATGACTTGGAATGCATTTAATTTTGAACCAAATTCATTTGCAATTTCCAACAGAAGCATCTGCTGACTAGTTATGAGAGGGTCCGGATTCTTGAGTCCTACCTATTGTAATCTTGTGGCATGTTTTATTTTGAGCCTTCTGTGCTTATCCTAGATATATCTTTATAAGTGAATTAAATGAAATACAAATAGCTTCAACAAATTTATTTTAAAAATCCCACCCATATATGAAAACGTGTTAAAAATTCATTCAACTAGTGCTCACTTTCATGAATCAAACACAAATAACAAAAGATCCTGCTCTGTCTCTATTTTCATTGTCTTTTTTAATTGACAAAAAATTTCTTCTTTGTTTTACTAGTTAAAAAAAAAAATACAGTATTCCCTCTACTTTATTTGTCACTAACCAAGACATCTTGAAGGCAAATAATTCCACTAGAGAAAAAACATGAACTCTAGAACTGATAAAAATGGGATAGTCAAGTGGATGTTTTCAGGGGAAATAATCATAGGCATGGTTTTATGAGTTCCACAAGCCACATGAACAAAATACCTTGTTTCACAAAAATTCAGTAATAATTCTAAACACAGAATAACTTGCACTTTAACATTAAATCCTCATCCATTTTATCTGCAGTTTGTTTTTTGATTATTTTTTTAATATAGTTCTACAATTTTCAGGATAACAAAGTGAGAAACTATCAATCCAGTTAGAGCAGCCATGGCATTCAAGAAAACAAAAACTGATATCAAGGGAGGAAACTATAAGCAGTTTAAAAATCATTCTAATCAAGGGAAAATAGCTTAGAGTCTTCGTAAACAGGTTTTGTATTTTTTTGTGCCCTGAGGACAAATAATACATCTGAGGTGTTTCAGGAAGCCAGTGTAATGAAATGACTTTTTTTTAAGAAACTGGGGGTTTGGGGATGAAAATATATGGTCATACTGCAGCTAGATTGCTATTAAAGTAAAGCACTGCTTCACCATATGCAACAAGAAAGGTGCCTGCAGCAGCATTTATTTAATTGAGTAAGACAACATTAAGTTGAACAACTGTTAATAAATTCTAACTTGTCCTTTTGTGGCTGAAGCACTGCTTCCTACTCCCATGAAGTACAAGAGAAGCAGTGAATATTAATTTGATATCCAGGTAATTCTTCTTTTTGGCAGCCTGATCTAAATACTACTTATTTGTTGTATGAACCTTGGTATGAGTCCATTTAACCATGGTATTTTCAGTTCAATTTGAGCTTTCCTTTGAAAAAGATAAATGAATGATTAGTGTAAGCTCCTGAAAGTGAATTTCTGACATTAACAGAGAGCCTGGAAACTATGCTGCTTCTAAAAAGATGTATTTTTTTTTTTTTTATTTGAGAGCAGACAAGTTAGTAAGATATTAACTTGAGGGCTTAGACTCGATTTCATCAGTCTCTTCAGTTTGGGGGTCGTTGGCCTGTTTTGATGCCTGATCCCTGTGGTGCTGGTGAAGGATCCCTGGGAGGGGACCCTTCAGTTTTTGGCTCTGTTCCCTGGTGCTGCAGGAGTCATGACAATGATGCTGTAGCTTGAATGTCTGTGGATTTAAGCTCTGTCTTGAAGCTGGTTAGTTTATCTCTCAAATTCCCATTGTAAAATTGTTTCAATGCTTTATTTGCCTAGTGATTAGTAAGGATTGAAATTACAGTAAATGTATTAAATTCCAGTTTCCACCCTTTGTTCTTACCCCATGATTGTCCTTTGGCTTAAACAGCTCCTTTACAACCCCAGTGTATTTAGCGATAGCAGTCATCCTCTCTCTAAACCAGACAAGCTTTTTCTGTCTCCTTTTATGACATATTTTACATTCTTCTCATCATCATAGTAGTCCTGTGCAGCAGCTCCAGCCTAAGTTAATCTTTTTTGAACACAGGCGTTCATAATTAAGCACAATAATTGAAGTGATGTCTTAGCAATGCTTTACCAGTACCATACTAATACTCCCTCCGTCGTTATTAGAAATAATTGAGCTGATATATTCTAGGGCAGTGTTTGCCTTTTTTCACGTTGGTAGCTCATTGTCAGACTGTGATTGACTAATGTGGATTGGGCTTTCTCCTCCTCAGTCATTTCTAGCTTATAGGTGAAAGTATTCCTGTTATTATCTAAAGTGCATGACCTTACACTTTCTACAAGAGGCAAAGAATCCACGTTATATACTTTTATTCCAGTTGTGAATCATAATCTGTTTAAAAAGGTGCCTAATTTTCAGTTTTAATATGACTCATTTGAGCTTCCAGGAGCTGGTTCTTGCTATGTCTTTTACGGTGTGTCTGAAAGTCCCTTATTTCCTTATTTTCCTTTTCTACAGCCTGTAACAATTTTCATCTTCCTTCTAAAAATGTGAACCCCAGCAACAGGTTTGCTTGTAACCTGAATTCCTACTCACTACAGGTCTATGGTGGTTCTGTCTTGGTTTGCTCTGTTTTTAAGGTAGACTCAGTTTACCAAAGACTCTATTTACCATATTCCACATGACTAACCTGACTCAGGATTTGTTCCCACCTGGCCAATTTCATTCAGAAAGTGTTGCAGTTAGTGACTTCAGATCTGCTTCCAGATTACTAATAAAATGCTGGCTAACAGAAGTATTCACAAAAATGCTATGTAATGATGATTTATAAGGGACAGCTGACCTAAGTGTTCAAGTGCTTAATACCGTAAAAGTGTGGTTTGATATTGTTTGGGACTATTTTTGAAATATAGGGATATTGCATTTTTAAGTAAAGTGCCTCAGGAAAAACTAAGAATTACATTCTGAAACTAAGTGAATCAGAGTTGACAATTAAAATAAAGTTTCAGCAGAATAGTCTGGATACAAAACTATTATTTCAGTGAAAACATATTCTGTCATTTTCCTGCCCTGCTAATTAACAATGGAGAAGAGTAGTTATTATGTGAAATTCAGGCAGTTCAACAAGAATTCACTTGATTAATACATGCAGAATGATACATGTTAATGAAATACTGTTTTCCTCTGAGATCCCATTAAAAATTTGATCAAAGTTTAATTACAACATAGGCCAGTTATGTTTAGATGACACTGAAAACATTAAGGCCCTTCAAATAATGGGAATGAAACAAAGGGAATCAACAATTGTCATGAACCAAACTGGAAGTCTGCAGATTTTATTTTCTGCCAGATAGCTGCACAATATAGAGAAGAGTGCTCTTTTGGTGATGGCACATTGTAATGAAAGAATATTTTTCATTCTTTGTGGGTCATTTTAGTTCCAGAACTCGCTTGAGGACTTGACAGGTATCTACAAGGGCTCTTGGATTTTGTTAGCGTGCCATTCTGAGGACATCAGTGACATAGAGACCCCTGACCAAAGTACGCTGGATCTCATGAGCCCTGGTGGTTTGCTTTGGAATTAGCTTTTTGATATTTTCTTGGGTCCACTTCTCAAGAAAGAAGGTGAAGGTAGATCTGTTCTGCAGTTGTCTAGGATTGTCATTTGAGAGCTACTTGAGGAAACATGTTGAAGGGATGGATTGTAGAGCAAATCAGTTAGAACTAATGGTTTGTACAAAATACATGAAAGTTTGTAAATCGGCCTTCAACTCATGGTCAATGTTCCTGGAAGGTGCTGCAATATGTGGCATAACTACTTTTTTTAAAACTTAATCTAAGACAATCCATTGGTGGTCCTTCAGGAAGGAGTGAAGAATGGGATGTTCTTTCTTTGAGTAGTTGTAGGGAAGAAACCCATGACCACATCATAGCTCAGGAAAGCTCCATGTGAAAAAACGTGAGCCTCAAAGCAGAAGTACAGCTATTTCTGCTTAGATCATGGAACCAAAGATAGGCTTTCCTTCAGGAAATCTCATCTGGATAGAAGTCTCAGAAACTCTAAAATAAGGTTTTCTGTGATATACTGGATTTTAACATGTATTTTATGCACACAAAAAAAATTGTACTAATGTAACAACAGAAGCTCTAGGAAGGAACCTGTGATCAAAATAATATATTCTCTAGCAGAGATCCAATTCTAACAGGATAAAGATATCTTATACTGTACTAGCTTATTCATTTTCCCTTTAAGAAGACCTGTACTGATATGAAGCACACTTATATCTACAACTATGCTTGTAGAGATGTAGCTGTTTAAATATTACTTTCTTGTCCAGATGCTCTGAGGCATTTCAGGCTTAACTTTCAATATAGCTATGCATTAACTTTTATGAATAATACATCACATTAAAATGATCCACTTCAGCAGCAAAGATTTGTTTGTTTCATAGGGTATTTGTCTTGAAGATTATTTTCAACTTTCCTATGCTAATATAGCATCTTTTGTTACCTTCATGTTTTCAAAGCACCCCAGAGAGAGCACCAAAACCAACCTGCCTACCTACAACTATTCAGAGATGTAGTGACCTTTCTTCACTTCAGCCTTTTTTTGCTGTCCTTAATGTTGTTCTTTAAACAATCTTTCAGTAACTCTTTTTCTACTTCAAAAGTAAATTAAATTTACTGAGGTAACTATCCCTACTGGTATGAATTTCCTAAAATAATCCACCCACATTACATGTCTCTGAAAATTGCTATTTGCACAGAGTGAATAGAATTAGTTATAAAAAGAAAAATGTTGATTTCCTTCCTATTCCTGGAAATAGCTATATTGTAGGGCTAGTTAAGGGGGATTACAATCTCTTTATGTTGCATATATTATTTTTTTTGTGCTCTGTAATCCTAACTATAAAGCAACACTTAAAATTTTTGTGCAGCTGAATGGGACATAAGTTATAGGTAGACTTCTGGGAGCCCATCGTAGGCACCTATCTCTCCATGTTGTTTATAAAAAGAGCATAATCATTTACTGTGTGAGAACTGGCTCATTAAGCATCTAAAGTATAGGTTCAAGTGGTCTGGACCATTCCATGGGAGTTATCAGGGGCTAACTGCACAAGTGTTTACTTAGTTTTTATAAAAGTTTTGAAACTTTATATATTCTTATCAGTTGCTGACTTAAGCAGCTGAAAACTAATTTGGAGATGCCCACATGAGTCTAATTATTCAGAGAAGTTATTTCAGCGTAGCCAAACTTAATGGTAAAATAGTTCAAGTGGTATAGGTTGGTGATATGGGTTGCACAGATCTGGGCTTAGGTCACAAAATGTGAGGGTCTGTGTAACTGCATATGATAAAATGTTTTTTTTCCTTTATTTACTAAGTCTCAGAAATGTATCATTTAAGAAGGAAAAAGGAAGAAAGAAGCATTCAAAAGTTGGAAGATAATATTGCAAGGTTTTGGTCTTTCCGTTACTATTATTTCTCTGTGGCTATCAAAATATGGCTATCTATTTTAAGCTTAGATGTAATTTCCAAAGAGCTGTCTGTACTCTGTACTACACTGCATAGAACTGTGTAAGTAATAATAACCTGTATGTACCTCCAAAAATATCCCATACACACCTATATGCAGAGTATCAGCAACCCTTGAACTTGACATATTGCCAGGACAACCTGCAGCTCTAGCTGTGCACTGCTGGCATTTCAAAATATTTACATGAAAAATGGATGGAAAATTAATTATATAAATTATTTCAAAGTGAAATATGGTGATTCATTGATATAAACTACAAAATAAAGACTAGGCAGTGTTATAAGCATGGAGTATTTCAAATTCATTACAGTCACAATTAGTGAACAGAAATGTTCACTAGTAGGCATTCCCTGCTCCTCCATGTCTTTGCTCACTTGTAGATGCAGAGCAGCTTCCTCAGGAGGCTACTGTGTGCTGTTTTCAGCCTCATTCCAGAATGGCTCTGTCACCATTTGGTTTCACTCATATGAAAGTAAGCTTCAATCTACCCAAGAAGCGGATTATTCAATACGATTTCCTTCCTCGATGATTTGACCACTGCACTAAATAATACTGTGTTATCCAGCTTTAAGGTCCCCCGTTTTTCCAGATCAAACTGTCTGGCATGTTTAGCTTATATTTGTAGGTCAGTTGGAAACTCCCTAATCTACTCAGATTTGGCAAGCGTATTATTCACCAGAAATATATTTTTATAGACTAGATTCTCTGTCAAGGGGAACAAGATCCAGAAGCACTATCTCTGTTCATAAATTAATAGATGACTTCCAAGAAAAACATCAGTATCAGAATAGAGAACATGGGCATGAGTAGAAAGGCTGATATTTGTGAGCGCTGATGTTATAGTGTGAGAAAGCAAAGTTATAACTGCAAAGTATCTAGAAGTTCTAGCTAGAAAACATATCGATTAGCATACACGGCAGGGCTAAGATTAATGTAAATTAGGAAACCTGCTCATTTTCTGAACTGCTAATCTGCCTTGAACAAGAAAAAATGTAGTTGTGACCTAGAGTTGGAAAGTCAAATTTCTCCCTTTGTGACACACACACTTTCCTATTGATTTAATTGTATTGCAAAACAATAATGAAGGGGAGAACTTTGTTGTAGGACTGCAGCTCTTTGAGATAGTTTTCTTAATGGTCAATTAACGGGTCAAAAAGCAGAATCGTGTTTTGATCTTCATATTTTTAGCCTTCTCTTTATATGTTAATGGACTGCTATTTCCTAGTTTAAGTCCCTTGGGTGTTACTTTGACTAATTGTAATTTTTAAACCCTTTTTAAAACTGCAGTAAAATCTTGGAGCATATATCCTACTACAGTCGCAGTGGGGGTTGTTTACTTGGAGAGGCAGGCTTTCAGCTAAGCGTTCATTCATGGAACTGAATAAAGCAAGTTTTAAGATTAAATTCAAGCATCTAGTTTGAAGACCCACAACAGCAGTAGGAGCATCCAGAAGTCTCTGCTCCCACTCACCCCCAGCATGTCACAGCCTAGAGCTCAAATACTTTTTTCCCACTTCTATCCCAGGTCCTGAAATGCAACTCAGACCTCTTACAGGTGATCATTTGCTTGGTTTTGTCCTTGTATTGCCATAGCTCTGGATAAAACTTTCTTCTTTCCAGCAAAGCCGTGGCTCAGTTTAGAGGCCATGTAGTGGAGGCCCCCTGCACCCTATTTCTGTAGCACACTTAATTTTTGCACATACTGTGGCATTAGCTGCTATCACATGAACGTTGTCTAGGCTTCAGATGTGAATATTGGTTTCCACTTGAATTTTTTTCCCCCTAAGTGCATGGGATACCAGCTACTGAGGGGGCTGCAGCGCTGCCACTGCACCGACCCAACAGAATCTTCATTACAGTACTTCCAGGACAATATTTTAAGATCCTATACTGAACATTAATTGACTGCAGATTAGCCTCTAAGATTTAGTTGTAAAGTGCTCTTTCGAGGACAAAGACTTCAATAACAGCAGTCTTTTTCCCAAAAATTACTGTTTACATTGACTGGTAGTTTACAAGAGGGTTACTGTTCTGGGTAGCTTGCTTTTATTTGCCTTTATTTTTGCCTCGTATCTGATTTGGAAGTGCTCTTGCATATTTGGGGTTGATAATGTTTTGTCTAGAAGAAGTTTCAGGCAAGGAATGAAATGCAGAATTACTTTCTTCTCTGTTTTCTTGTGACTCTCAACTGACAGTATGTGTTGTCAGATATGAATAAAAGTACAGTGTTACAATTTTCTGTCTGTAGCATGTATATCTTAATATATACCATATGGCTGAGGGACAGTGCACCAGATTTTTTCTCATGAGTGATTTTTTTTTCTCACTAGAATTAAAAGTAATAATATGGAAATGAAAGAGTAAAATAATTTGCTCTCCCTCTGGGCTTGTTGACTGTGATTCTTGCTTATTTTGTTGTATAAAGTTTTGTATTTGGTTTTTGTTTTCTGAAAGTTTTGCTGCTGTTCATGGTTGTTAGCTTGTAACATGTTTTCTGAGGGATTTTCTTCTTCATAGGTACCATTCTGCTTTCAGTGGACAGAAATTCAGACTGACAGGCATGCTACTCATTAGTAATTGCTTAGTGAAATACTCTCGACGTTATAGCCCATTGTTGGTTAGTGGGGGAGATGCAGCATGAAGTTGCAAAGAGTTGGAATCATTGCAGTATTTAAGATAGAACAGGAGGCAAAGGAAACTACTGCCCATTTCACAAGGGAAAGGGAACAAATGCAAGACTTTGCAGTGATCAAGTTCTAGTTTTCTGTTTCGTCCTGTAAAAATTATTAAAAAAGATGTTAAAGATGCACAAAGAATTAAAGCAACTGTTTGGATGTTGTTAGAAAAGGAATTATTATTTTTTTTTTTTTTGCCAAAATGCCACAGAAATCTGCAAATCACAGCTTTCTATTTTGGTGATAAAGAACCTGTGAGAAATGTGTAAGAGGGAAACAGTTTGATTTTTCAAACTTCAGCTTTAGAGTACCTGAATATCAAAACTTCTACTTCTTTTCCCCTTGTGCATCTCCCTGGTGACAGCAAGGTGACATTATGTGGCCAGGGTATCACCCTGGTGGGGGGTCAGTCAGGCGCTGGTGGCTGATGCCAGCCTCAGCCCGCTGTTGCAGCCGTGCTGGCTGTCACCTCCATTGTCCCCCTGTCCCCCAAATCGCTGCTGGTTCACAGCACTTGCCTGAGGACATGTTCATCCTCACAGGGATGCTTTAGCCCAGGCCTAAAGCCTTGTCACCACTGTCAACCAGAGCACCTCCAGTTCTGTTCTACACTTTAAAAGCTGTAATTGTAATAGATTTATGGTTACAGAGGGGGCAAATCCAGTGGGGTTTATCTTGATACCTCAGAACATCTGTGGGGTGTACAACAGTACACAGGAGTGTACTTTCTTCCACCTCTAATGTGATCCAGACAGAGATACTGGTGGGTTTTAGCCAATAGTGTTGAATCTCAGGAATTTAAAAAAAAAAAAAAAAAAAAAAAAAAAAAACTCCTGAAGATTGAGAATTTTAATTGAAATTCTTCCATTCAACCCCCCAAACCATTTTTCCTTCCCCACATCTCCCTTACCTCTTCCACTGACTTGTTCAGTGGTTTCTCAGCTCCTTTCATCCCTTTGCAGAGGCCAAGAATGGCCATGGTGCCCATTAAGCAGCTTTACTTACAGTTCTAGTTTTTATATTTACAAATCCGGAGGAATTTGTAACTTTTTCCTCAACTCCCAAAAAGGCAAACCAGTGCTTCTGTGTCACTGATGTTAACTGCTTAAAAAAATGCCTGAACACAGTGTTACAGACACAGTAACTAGTGTTTACAAATTACATGTTGTAGTGGTTGGCCATGTTTAAATGTATGAAGATAAAACCATATTCTGTCATTGCCACAGCTGGCTTTTCCCTTGCAGACACGTAACTCCTGCACACAATCTTTCATGAGCAGATAGGAAAGGCTTTTATGACACCCCTGCCTCAAAAATCTCCCAGAGGCTCTGGGACTGGCCATGCCACAGGCCACTTCAGTGTCCCAGCATGGGGACATGGAACTGTAGGAGACCTTACACAGCTCACCTGAACATGGGCATCGCTGAGGCTGCTGTAAGGCGAGCTGTGGCGAGGACATCAGGAGCCCTGGACCACCTCCAGGACTGCTCTTCTGGGTAGAAACTGCCTCAAGTTCTGCAGAGATGTTGCAGCCAGTTGACTTTCAGATCATCCGAGTGAAGGAATCGGGGAATAAGACAGAATAACTTGCATAACAACATCACTCCAAAACAAAAGAGATCTCTGTAAATGGTAAAAACTCCATATGGAAAAAGATTTCAATGGAAGTTCCTCTGGTTTCATTATACAGTTATCGTTATTGATTGATTTGACTGACTTCATTTGCTTTGGAGAAAACTATCAATTTTAAAACACAGGGTTCACCAATAATGTCAATAACAGGGATATAAAATGTAATTAGGGACAGTGCAAGGAAGATACCAGGCACTGAGCACGTCCTTCAGTGACTAAGGCAATGATGGCAATGTGGGCAAATGCAAAATATGTCTGCAGGCAGATGATCAAAATAGAGGAAATGCATTACAAGGCAGAATGATGCCAGAAACCATTAAGTTCATTTAAAATAAATTAAAGAGTGACTTAGGGTTTTGTTCGTAAAGCCTTGAAGCCATTATCCCAATTAGTCATACAAGGCTATAGAAAAGCAAACATGATATTGGGATGTGTCACCAGTGCCAGGATAGCCAAAGAAGAGGTGTTGTCAGCTCAGCTGGAATCTGGGATGAAGATTAGTTACAAAAATTTTTTTTGGATGTTACTGCCTTGGAAAGGATACATTGTAAATCTAATCAGGATTTAGGTGTGTTATAGATGAGTGTGTGGCAGTTACATTTTTATTGGGATGTGTAATTTTTTTCTAGTTGCTACAGAGCAATGTTCCATTTGATGTTACTTTTGCTGGTAAGTAGGGAGTTTTGGTTGGCTCAAGGCTCCATGTGAGGGAGGAGGTCAGCATGGTTTTGTCAGTTAAGACTGCTGGTTTGCAGTTTCACTTCTATGAAGGCAAATTCGGGCAATTCCAGGGGCTCCAGCACTGCCTTGGTGAATTGTGACTGTCGTGAGGAGGAGGATGCGATTACTGCTGGCCCTGAGAATGAGTCTGGTGGGAGCAGATGTCTGGTGTGATAACAGGGTGGTCCTTTGTCACATTTGTCACTGTTACAAAACCTATCAAGCAGTCGGTCTGATGTTTGGCTCCTGGGATACATATTAAGGTTTGGGAAGTGGAAAGATTCAGAACAATACAATATTTTGGGGAAGTTGTAAAAGAATTGCTCATTTGGATGAGACACCAGGCAAATACAAGAACAGTAAAAAAAACCAACCAAACAAACAAACAAAAAAACCCCATGAGTGCAAACCAGGGACAGCTGCTTTTCTGCAAGAGAGTAAATTGTAATACATTGCTAAGCTAATACAGAATGAAGGTATCAGCCTAGCAGGTTTCTATTAAAAAAAAAAAAAAAAGTTGCTATTGTAAAACATACTGGGGCTGTTAGGAAAATATTTAAAATAGGTTTTGGCTCAAGCCTTTAAAAAGTGATTATTTTTCTTCTTCTATATTTCAGCAACACAATAGCTTATTAGCATTTTCTATTTATATTTCTGCTGGTCCTTCTTTACTGTTACTAAATCTACTTGCCTTGTAGCACTTAGTACCATGATGCTCTCTATGGAGCTCTTAGACTTCAGCTGTAAATTGTCCTCTCATCCTTCCTGACAATGGCCACCCTAAAGCCACCAACACGCTGCAGACCAGGGTCTCACCACCCCCACCCCCCCGTCTCATGCAGCAGTATCACACATTACACAAGGGGCTCATTCAGTGTCTTGGGGAATTATGCAAATTAAAGGGGATATTCTCCTCCCCATGCACCACAATTTCCATATGTGTAACTCCCGTTAGGTTTAATGAGACCGGCACTCATAAATCCCTGAGATGAAATTATACCCCTAACTGGGTTATAACAAAAGGCTGCTCAAAAGTTTTGATTAACAATCCCTTAAAAGTAGAACATTAAAGAGAGATTAAGCAATGAAATATTCTCTCTTTCTGAGAAAATTTTCATAAATCTGTATGTTAGGAGTTCATTCCTGCAAGCCTGTCTTACTAGTGAAGTGCTCGCTTTAGTAAGTATTCAAAAAATATGAACATAAAACACTGTTCTTGTTAGCACTAAATGCCCTTAACCTGATCTGCTTCATACCTGGATCCCAAATTATGAATGTATTTCAAATGTGAGCTTGCAATAAATTGTTGTTTTCAGACCTATAAAGAAAACACATCTTAATTTTATATATGTAGCAAAAGCTATAAAGCCCATACTACTTGTCCCAAATCTGAATTACTTCAGCACAGCAGTACCCCCATAGGAAGCAGATTCCTGTACTCAGGCTCTAGTTGGCTCCTGACCACAAAAGGAGTTATGGATTTTAGTGACAGACTTGTTGTTATGTACCTATCAATTCTTTTTCTACTGTTTCTTTTTAGCCTGTGTATGGTATTTTCCTCAAAATGGCATATGCTGAAAGGGTCTATTATTTAATAACAAAATGGTAATAATAATAACAGTGAAATAAACACATGACTTCAAGAAAGATAAAGGTAATATATTGCTGGGTGGAAGAATGTATCTGACAGTTACTGATTTTTCTTTGTTCATACTATTTAATAATTTATCAAACCATCCTGACCCTTAATTGATCACAAGGTCCACCAAGTGCTTTAGCAGTCTGTTATATTCTATCAAACGAGATGTGTTTTCCCTGTGAAGCAGAATGAAATCATCCCTCAAAAATCAATCAGCAACACCATATTTTACTGAGGTGTGTGCAGTTCACTTAGGGCCAGATTCTGCACCTTTACTCACTTTGAAAGAAACTTTCTTGGGTAGCTTCATTGCCTTTAACTGGCTAATTCTTTGTGTAGAAACTGCATAAGATCATAATTGTACATTTGTGTTCATATTTTAGAAGTTACAGTTACCAGCTCCAGGTGTTTCTTTACTCGTAATAGTCCTTTTTAACACAAAGTACTGATGTATTTCTTAAACATATAATTAGTTGGTTTTTTGTGTTTTGGGTTTTTTTAGTTGTGTTTTTTTTTTTTTCTTAAAAAAAAAAAAAAACAAAACAAAGCAAAACAAAAAAAACAAACAGAAAGAAACTTGATTTTCTTCCTACACCAGTTCTTCACAGAATTTTAAGACTTAAATTTCAGAGTCCTGAAAGGGGTTCATAACTTTTTAAGGATGTTGCTCAAATATTCTTCCAGTAACTAAAAAGAAACCATTATTTCACTTGTTATAGCATTCAGGGAAATCTTGTATTTAATTTTTACATGTGTTTGCAGGTAAGGGTCAAAAATGTCCTTTAAACATCCAAAGAGGCTTAGGAAAAAGTGAGGTGCCTAGTTCTGGAAATGTGGTCTGAAAGCTGCAGCTCCAGCAGCTATAAAATGCCCTTGGTATCTATATACATTCAGTGAATAGATTTTAGCCTAAAACATTCCTTAGGGCCTGCACTTGGACTTCTGTAAATTCAGGTCTTGACAGCTACCTGCCCAACAGTGCCACAGCCTCTCTCACTCCTTGGATGACGTGAAGAGGAATGTAGCTTTCCCTTAACTTGTAGGAGAACCCTGGTTCTGTGGTGGTCCTGGAGGCCTGTCTTACAGAGACTTTACTAAAAAAACAGGCTTCTTGTTAGTAGCCATCAAGATATGTCACCGTCCCAGCACTCTTGCATCCAAGTAGTGCAGTCTTATACACAACAGGAGAGTAGGGAGACCTCTATATACAATTAATCTTCAACTTCATAGAGAAGATATGCTTCTGTGAAGAAGAAACTATGCACATAGGCTCTCTGCCAAAGTGATTGCTTTAAATGATAAATTATTATAAAAAATGTGGCTACCAGCATCTCTCCATTTTGAAAAAAATGAATTGTCCTACATCTCCTCTCAGATTAAGTCCCTGGTGCTGCATGGGAGAAGCAAGCTGCAGGCTCTGATTTGACCACTTTAGCAGAGGATTCAGCACAGGAGGTGCATTTTGGCACAGTCTTGTTTGCATCACTCCCTCCTTCATAACACCAGGCAGAACTGTGCTTAGCTTGTGGGTTTATGGATCACCCTTCAGGATGCCAGAGCTTGGGTGGAGAACGTAGGTCCCCAGCTCTGTCTCCAAAGGGAAAATACTGTTTCTAGGACTAGGTATTTAATTTTTACATAATGCAAAATCTAATTTGAAGGTGTCTGTTTATGACTTAAATTTATTATCTCCCAATCAGGAATGATTACTTTCACAAAGATCCCAGAGTGATTTGGTTACTTACAGCTTTATTTTCTTGGTATTTCATCAATATTTTATGTTTGGCATTTTGCTGTCACTCATGCATGACTTTGAAAATGGAAGCATGTAGCACATAATCAGTTTAGAGGTAGCAAAACCAAAATGTGGTCATTCATTTTACATCTGTATTTAACATTAACCCTCTCCTTTAATATCATACTCAATTCAAATAATAAATAGGAAATGGTAGACTACCTACCATCTGGTTCAGTGCTGGAAAGCCTATTAAGACTTAGTATTGATGAAGAATTTGCCAGGGACCTTGAGATTCAAATGAGCTCCTTATATACATTCTGGTGTAGGAAAGGTTTGTAAGGAGGATATGTCACGTTTTAATAAGGAACGTTATATAGTTACCACATGTAAGTCAGGACTATTGCAGATCAACATTTCTCAGACTTAAAAAGCAGAAAATGATGTGAATCTTACTGTATTTATCTGCACTATTAGATGCTTCCCAAGCTCTGCCAATAGAAAAGATCATCTGCTGGCTTTCGGGGTCCCAGATGGGAGAATAGCTCCTATCCTCTATAGCTCTCCCTTTTGAAGAAGCTACACAATGAGGTGAAAGTAATAAGGAGTTCAGGAACTGCACTTGCACTTGGCCATTTGTGGACCACCTAAAACAGCATCTTCATGTCTTGCTCACCTTCCTGTGTGCCACCTTATAAAAAAGGCAAAATATTTCCCGGCATTATCTGCTACACTCCTACTAGTGATTCTGATTATCAATAAAATAATTTTCCTCATGTAAAGATTGAAGTTATGTATTTGTCATCTGTCTTTATCTAAGATTTTCCATTCAATAATTTTTCTCTATCCCTTGATTTCTTGTATTTCATCTATCTCATGAAATCTATCTCTTCACAAAAGAAGTTATTTGATTCAGTGACTATACATAGAAGAGCATTTAATAGGACTAAGCACACTTTTAAAAATTTACACAATAAAAACAGCTGCTGAGTTAAATCTTGAGAGGGACTGAGCATGTCTAGTCCCTCTCCTAGCAGTGCTGTTGTCAGGTAAAAAGCATGTCTGGGATTTGAATGATTATACTGAGACTCCTGAAACCTCAACAATTTTAGGGGTCGGAGAATCTAGAAAGTGTGGATGTCTGAAACATGTCGGTATGATGAGTGCACACTGTAAAAAAACAAGGGAAAAAGGAGTTCAGAGAGATGCTAACAGCATCTTTGCATGTAGCATGTTTTAGAGCTGTGGATGTACAGCTGTCACAAACCTTTGAACATTTCAGTACTCAGTAAGTCACATGGAAACACTTGATTATTTGCAAAAGTGTTTATAGAGTTTCATGCAGACAAATCTTAAAATTTTACCTTAGGATTATTACTTTTGTAAATACTAGATGTGAATGTATATAGTTGCACTGGTCGACTGGACATGAGAGGGGGATGCCTGGTAGAACAATGTTGACCTGAGCCAAGTGCCTTAAACGAAGGCACACTCTGTATTTGAAGCTGTCTGATGTACATACCGATACAGTTTTGTTCTGAGAGCTGCTATATAATCAGACCTGTCTTGTATTAATTTTATTATTTGCAGCAGAATGCTGTTTCACATTTGTCCTTCAATTTGTTACGGGGCAAACGTTCAGTCTGGGGAGCAGTTTGTCAGGTTGGAGAGGGAATGGAGAAGAAGGGAGAGGAGTTGCCTTCCTTAGCAGGGGACTACAAAAAGACTGGAAGCTAGAGGGGGAAATAACAGTATCCTTAATTTATTGAGTTCTTAATATCAATTATATTGCTCCATTTTGGGCATTTTTATGATTTTTATGCTCACCTTTTCAGTAGGAGACTTTGGGGTTTAAGCATTAAACATTATTTTTTAATATAACTCTGTCACTCACTGAAGCTTCAGTACTTAATTATTGTGAGATGTTCTGAAGACTCCGAACTCCAACATGGAGTTGATATGCTCAGTAAAGGTCCAGCAGATGAGGAGTGGTTGTTTTTATTGTAAAAAATATCACAATAAATTATTATTAAAATATAAAGGTAAAATGATGATAAAATAAAAAAAATGGAATTTTGAATATTCTCTGTGAAATTCATTGAGGGTTTTTTTTCTGCAAAAAATTGAATGAGTTGTTTTTTTCATTGTTTAGAATTTATTCTAGCCACTGCAAAGTTGTTCTTTTTTTAAAACTGTAAATCAAAGGATAAAGAAATTCTCCACAGATGTTGTATGTGTTTGATGTATTAGACACATTTTTGCAGTCTACTGCCTGAAACCTAGGGAATTCATTAACTCACAAGTTGCTGCCAAGGAGAGAAGTCACATTTCCCTAGCCAGTGTGCCTGCCCACTGATTGGGGGATGTGGTAGGGCAGTCTTTGTCCTCCCTTGTATTTGGCTAGCTCTGGAGAAAGGGGGATTTCTTCAAACTGAAGGGCTGTTCCCGTTTCTCTCCTGACAGTGTCCGTTATTTAATTAATCTTCTAAAGTTTATAACTGGCTCTGTTTCCCATTGTGCAGCCAGGGATTATGGCAGATGAGAGCTGGTGCTCTGCATCAGTCCCAGAGACCCTGTCCCCCATCGCTGAAATTGCTGGCTTTAGCACAAGATTCAAAGAGAGAGGGACAAGACCCACAACTTTGGGAAAGAAGCAGAGCTACTACCTTTCACCCTCAGCAAAGCAAAGCACTTGCCCAAATACCACTCACCCTGCAAGGGACCTGTCTGGGCATATTTTTGGACACATCTGTCTCAGGCAGGGCACCGCTGGATAGACTTCAGCAGTGAGACCAGGACTGAGCCTGGGCACCAGTCAAGTGGGTTTATTTGAGGATGTTAATGCCACCCCTCCCAATTAGCCAAGGCAGGCAATTAAAGACTTAAGATGGCAGTGTGGCAAGAGATGGCCAAACCTCATCTGCATTTAGTGTCTTGTAATACACAAGAGTCAGTAAAATACCATCGCCCTGGATTTCCCTATGATTGCTCTTCAGAAATGAGGCTCCACACAGGAGAGCCCGAACCTTCTCTGTGCACATCCTGATCCAACGGGCTTTGGCATTGCTTGAGAATTTGAGCTGAAAGGTATAACTGTGTGAATGATGGAAGACCTCATGTCTATGCTTCAGTGGTGAACTAACTGAAAAATCTTATGTGAGAAGGTTGTGGTCATTTATAAAAGTTGCTGGGATCACCCACTGCCCCCTGTCATTCCTGGGACAGATTACTTAAACTCACTGTGGCTTCATTTCTCCCCCCCCCCCCCCAAAAAAAAATTGAAGCTGGTTCAGAATTTAAGAACCCTCAGGATATATAACATACATAACCCTGAGCTATAGTCTGTGATCCTCACAAGTACCTGAATGGGATTTCCGATGTTGCTTTTGATCTATAAAATGCTAAAAGGTTTTCTTGTGAGAGAGCTCCCCTCCCTGTGCCGTGCTGCTGGCATGGCAGTCCCTGGAGAGGCACCAGCTGGAGCAGCGTGTTTGTGTCAGGGAGGATTCGTCCCCCTCCTTGGTGGAAGTCGCTTGCTCACGAACACCTTCCACCTCTGGATCAGGGAGGGATTAAGAGAAGTGGCTCAGTTCACATTACAGAAGAAATGCCATCAGAAGCCATTGTAGAGGATTCTGAGAGGCAGAGATGGGTATTATTTCTCTGTTGTTGTTTGAATTGCAACAAATAAATATAAGAAATACCAGCCACTATACATTTTCTGAGATACAATCACCTATGAGCTAACAGTAACCCTGTTGAGCACAGAGGTACCTGCTACCATTCACTTTTCCTTTTGATCCGATTAGCAATGTTTCAGCCCATGTCGCTATTTTCTGAACTGAAGGTTCAATATTTGAAGTAACCTGGAACAAGGCATTTCCTTCTGATAAGTGCATCCAAAAGAATAATTTCAACATTAACTGTTTAATGTACTATGATTAAAGATGTAGTAATCCACTTAGGTAAGAAAAAGGGTGTTAAACAAACAACCAAGTTTGCGCTAATTTGTAGAAAACTACAGAAAGTCTCTGAGGGTGAGAAGACTGTTGTCTGATACTGTTTTTTTTTGTTAAAAAATACAGTTCTTTTGTCTAATGACAAATAAGAGTGAATTTCAGGGGGAGGGATTAATAGATGACATTTGCATTCATCCATGTGTTAGAAGCTGATTAAAAAAAAATAAAAATCAAAGGTATGTATACTGGTAAAACTGCTAAAGGTTGCTGCGTTTATTTCATATCAGAAGAAGAATTTGTGAATCCAAAGATCATCTGCTTTTTCCAAATAGATGTACCTGTCTGTCAAAAGATAATACCTTCCTCTAAAAGCTTAATTTTACCTATTAAAACATATCATTTTTTCCTTCAAATTTTATTTTCTTTTAGATCTATAATGGATGAAATCAGGTAATGGAATAACACTGATTTACAGCAGGTGCTATCTAGCTCCTTTAAAAATTCTGGTATTCGTCTCATGATGAATAACTGTAGTAAATACATTGAGCCTTGTAGTAAATACTAGGTCAGCCTTGGCTCAAGCAAAGGCCAGCTTCAATGTTTTCATTGGTATTAATTCTAATTACTCAGTGGCATACTCTTGTTGTTTTGTTTTGTTTTGTTTTTTTTTTTCATTCCATGTTGCCATGATGAAACACATGGCAGATGTATTTCTCAGTCTGTTGGCACCTTGCAATGAGCAATTAACATGTGTTACTGTTTATCTCCTCTTGTCTTTCTCATAGGAATTATGTCTGACCACCAGTTTGGAAACCAGTTTATGTGCAGTGTGGTTGCATCACATGTGAGCCATCTCCCGACTACAAACCTCAGTTTTGTGTGGATTGCTCCACCTGCGGGAACGGGCTGTGTCAACTTCATGTACGTATACTCACAATGCCTATGGGAAGATAAATGCTTTGGAAATAATGAAATGATCTAACCTCCTTGCACTAGGGCCTTATGACTGGATGAAGGAGTCAGTCCTGAAAAGTGTAGACTTTAATAAGAAGTAAGAATATTGAATTTTTCCTGGCTGAAGAGTTTTTGTGCATATTAGGACTTTATATTTCAAAGCATGTAGGAAGGAGATAGTGTTCTGTAATGTAGCATGCCATCAGAGAAATAATGTACAAGTGTATCAAGCCTAGCATTTCAATAAAAATTGGTTCCTCTTAGTTACTAATCATATCATTAATCCTTTAAATATACAGCACATTTGCATTGACTTGATTTTTTATCTGTTGCATTTAATAAGAGTTAGAGCATCACACAGATGTGTTATTCAGATTATAATCATCAACAGAAAGTACAAATACTTGAGAGTAGTCATACCCAAGTATTTACTTTTCCTAATAACAAACACTTTTAGCTTCTACTTAATTCAGCTAGTTTACAATCTGGAAAAACCCAAGATGTTATTCTTACAGGATTTGTTTGTAATTTGTTTCAAAGACCTAAGTCATCATTTTATGGTTTAGTACCATATATAGTGCCAACAAAATACACAGCTTAACATGAATTATTAGAATACCTATAACTATATTTTATCTTAAAGTATTTCTAATTAGTTGTCCCAAAATTTTGGTGAATTAGATTTGAGAGAGAAAATACTCCTAGAGCATAGCTGAAAGTAGAAAATATTTAGTTTGACCTGTTAATGGGAAAAAAGTCAGACTAATCCCTAATTACATAAGTGAACAGCTGCAACATTTCAGTGTGTAAGACCTTTTCTGTGTTCCTGTGATTGTCCTGTTTGTCAAAACAAATCCTCCTCTGAATATTATTTCCTTTCTATCTATACTGGGAAGCTGCAGGTAAGTGCCCCACATAATCAAGTTGCTTTACTATTTAACATGCTGCAAAGAATAAAAAGTGAGTGACTTACCTATTTGAGAACATAAGTTGCTGATGGTGAACACAGTACCTGTTGATTAATCAATCCATGTCTTTGATATTTCCCTTTTCCTACATAATGCACATTTTTTTGCCTATACTGTTACAGTATGCTATTTATTAGCTGCAATGACAATGTCAAGACATTTTTATTCCTAGCTCTCTTTTTCTTCTAAATGTCTAATAGTAAATTGGGAAAAAAATTAGTTTTGATGAGTGGTAACTAATTTCTGAGAACGTATTTGTTTCTCATTAACTTCTACAATGTACCAGAGAAGCTGTTTACAATATTTAAGATTCCAAATCACTATTTGACAAAAGTAAAATTTGATGAAATATTTGAGGAAATACTGCCACTGTTTTACTTAAATTCTGTGTCAGAAAAGTTAGCCTCATAAAATAGTTATATATACCATGAGAAAATCTGCCAGCTATGTGTTTTTTTTTCTGTGGAAAACCTGTGAATTTTATACTATCTTTAATTCCTCTCTATAAATAGTATCCTTTGTTGATCAAGTTGTAGCAGCTAAATTTTGTTCTTTGAGATGCCTGAGAAAAATGAGATATGAGAAGTGTATCTTCTCTGCATACGCTTGTTTACTCCCTTTCTTCCTCAGATTTTTGTTTTTCCTGGTACTCAAGAAATAATTGTTGGTCTTACCTTGCACGGTGACTGTGATTGTATTTATTTATATGAGATGTCACCCTCCATTGCGAGTTTTGAGGTCAGTTTATAAACAGTTATTAATTTTCCTGTGACTGATTCTTTTCCTCATGGTTTTGCACTGGGTTATTTTTTTCATGTTTGTCATTGTTGAAGAAGAGCTGACAAGTATCTCTATCGAAATACAAATACTACTTTGACTGCTGATTCACATTTAAGTGAAATTAAAGTGACATTTTCTAAGGCAATGAGTGCTTGCCTATCTTGAGATCAATGGAAGTTTCATCACTGGCTTCAGTGGAAACAGTTAGGTCAGCACCAAACAGTTTCGGAAATCCAACCTGTAATTTTCTGTTTGCGTAAGACATAACGCACCTCTTCAACATTAGCACCTCTTCAGAAAAGATGGTGCTTGAGCTATGTTAGTAAAGTCCTTAGTGCTGAAGCGTGCAAACATACACAGCAGAAATCTGAATTTATTCTTGGCTATGTAATCTGCAGCATGGATGTACACCTACGTATGTCAGCAGTCTGGGTGCAGACACCAAAACTCTCTTTCCTTGCTGTCCCCGATGCTGGCAGGGCCGAGTGGTGTGACCCTGTGCCGAGGAGCCCGGCAGCACAGCTGCTCGCAGGGTCCTGGCCCGGGTGCCCGCCAGTCTCAGCAGCTTTGCAGGCCGCCTCACCCCACCGTATAAGGATGCTCCATGGATGATACTAGTTTGTCTTTGAGGATGAGCAAAAAGATGCCGTTATGTTGGTTCGATGTCCTGTAGGACAACTTCAGACAAGAGTGGAAAAGTTAGGCTAATCTAAAGTCGGTGCTTACCCCAGGATCTCACTTGGCTGCAGAACTGGGTAAATGTGATCATCACTGGAAGGAAATGAAGGGAGGAGGAATTTGTTTTACCTCTAATCCTCCTCCTCTTTTTTTTCTTCAGCGGCCCACATTTTCTTGCCTCGGTTGTTGTTTCCCCTGTCTGCTAAATTACAAGTTGGAGTAAACAAAGCTATATTTTTGGTGCAGTGCTAGTCTGCCTGCCTTACCCAGTTCTCTGACTTTAGGATTTACAGAGAGTTATGTCTACCTTGTTCATCTCAATTTGCTCCTGTATAGCAAATAATTAACACAAACTAGATTTTTTTAACACTTGAGACTAACTACCAGTCTAGTTTAAATTTAATATAAATTAACATAAATTAATTTTAAGTTTAATTTAATATAAATTTAAAATATTTACAAAAGGTATACCTGAATTTATACACTCTGACAACAGTGCAATATAGGTAAGAGCTTCCTACACTGCTGCCAATATGTCTGTGATTCAGATCAGCTCATTAGTCTTTGATGTCTCTGGGGATGTATAATAAGGTTATTAATTAACACTAGCTTTGGCATGTGATTTTTGCAGTGTTGATACCTCTCCCTGGGCAATTCATGGGAGGAACTGGACAAAGGTCATCAGGCAAATCTTGCACAGGCCAATGCATGACTAGCTTTTATTAACTGCACATACTGTTGACCTGCTCTGGTTTCCACTGGGAGCATCAACATGACACAGGGAAGTCATGACCCTACAGACGTCATCGGCAAAATTCCCTTTCACTTCATCCATGCTTTCTGTTGTGTTCTTCTAGAGCTCAGTCCCGAAAACGTCTGAACCCCTAAGAAACAAGATTTATATGGTGATGCTGTCAGTTCATCCTCTACTGTAGCTCTTGTACCCATTGGTAACCAAACAAACCTGACAAAGGAGCTGAGATATCAGGACACTAAGTTTCATAAAAATCAGCAGCCAGGTAGAGCGGTTATACCAGTAAATTCAGACGTTCCTTGCAACAGTCCTGTCTGCTACAACATGATTTTCTATAAACTGCCAGAAATTTTCCTGGCATACATTTGGCAGTTTCCAGCTCTCAGCCCACTATGTATTTCCCAGGCATGGTTAAGGAGGATGGCTCCTGGCCACATTCAGTTTACTAAAACCGCCAGTGATGGACACGCAAAGTATCACTGCTGTTACAGCAAAGGAGGGCTAGCTATGCTTTCATCCTCTGGGATGAGGGTAACTGGGAATTCTGTGGGGGAGGGGTGTGGAGCTCAGTTCCACAGTGGGCTATGGCAAGGAGGATGGGCTTATTCCTGGGGATGGGAGATGCAGGGCTGCAGCAAACTGGGATTCACACCACATACAGCAGCTTGCCAGCACAGCACTTGGTTTATTTCCTTCCCCTCTGGAAGATTCCTCATCTCTACGATTTGCTGTAGTCCACTTGTTTCACTTGCACACAGGTCTGTGTCACTGCTGGATCTGAATATAATGTTGCCTGGTGGAGCCATGCATCTTTCCTTGGCTCAGTGTTTCACTCGACAAGCCTCCTCCCTGATTTCACCAGGGCAAGGGATGGTGCAGAGCCCTACACTCCATGGGGAAAGGTGACTGGAGCTAGCTTGCTTCTATTCAAAACCAGGCAATAGCCATTTTTTTTATTACACTGATCACATTCAGGTTGTAAAAGTGAGAAAGCTGACCTAAATTGCAAAAGTGTATTGTGTTTTGGCCATCAGCATGGTTTATGGCAGAAGTTCCAGCTACTGTATTAAATAGAATAAGTTGCTATAGAAATTACTTTGGAAAATAAGTATTTTTCTTATATAGCCTTTTTTGCTAGTCATTGAACAGGTGTCTTATGATTGTGTCTATACATATATTCACTACAACCTCTATTAACAGTGGAATTGAATTCTGTAATGCTGTCTGCCTGAGTCTGTAGGCAGTGGCTAATAACCCATGCAAGAGATGTGACCCATCACAACTGGTCTTAAAATTCTGTGTATTGTGAAGTCTTTGAAAGTACTGAAAGGCCAATCATATATTATTTGACTACTAGTTAGCACAGATTACAGTGTAAATGCAAAAAGGGAACAGGAATAGCTGTGGTAGTGTCCCCCTATGAAGACAGAGGTAGGAGAGTTGTGGTTGCTGAGGCAGGGCACTGGCACATCACTTTTGAAGGAGCAACTGGTTCTCAGAACAGCTCCTGGAAAAAGTTTGGGACTAAATGCTGAGGCAGACAGCTGAACTGTTGAAAGAAACTTGGAAGAAACTTTCAGGAAAGGAGATGTGTTTTTCACTGAGAGTATGGCTTTTCACATAATCACCTAATGATACAACTCCTTTCTGAGAAATTTGAAGTACCCTATACCAGAACTGGTCTTTTCATGCCCATGCGTTTAAGCTTGTTTCTAGGAACTGGAAACTGTGTTAATGTATGAACTTGAAATATCATGCTGTACAAATACTACAGAACATAAAGACTGTGATTAGGAAGCTCAGTTACCTATTTAAAGCATTTATAGAAAACCTATTATAATAATTATGGAAATATTGAATAAACATCCAAGAAGATTATATGGTTTGCTATATTAGTCTCTAGCCAGGGTGGAAGAGGGCTATATTGTCTGAAGGAACCACATTCCCCTGGTAAACCACTTGGCTAAGCTGTCATTTAAGACACTGTTTACTGTTGTTTGAAAGAAATAGAGGATTATCTTCAAGATTAAGTACACAGTTATATTTACTCTATACACAATGATAAGACATACAAATATTAAAACTGGAAAGTAAACAGAAAATAGTAAATATCAGAACTAAGGTCCCTTAGGTCCCTTGTATTAATATATAATCACTCAACTCTTAATTATATGGTCATATAAATTTTTATTCCTCATGTTCTTTTGATGAAACAGAATTGTACAATGAAATATACTGTTGTTCATTGCATTCTAGTTGGTGCTATGATTTGCAGTCTTTGCAGTTGTTTATAGAGTGTGTCATAATGCACATGGAAACCTTAATGTATAGTCAGCCTTGGCTTTGGGGTTCTGTGAAGCACCAGCTCCCTGCATCGGTTAAGTGCTGCCCTTCTCTTCCTGCTTTTTATTGCAGGGTAAGGGTGAAGCAGAATATTTCTTACTACTCTTTTTGATACTGGTGTGGACTCTGTTTGAGACAAGCTTTGTACGGCCACAGAATAAGATGCAGTCCTTTTTTACAGTCAGGGTAGTTCTGACATTAGCCCAATGTTTCAGTTGGTTTATTTTTTGCATATTGCTTATAACTTATGCCTTATGGAAAAAAATAAATCATCAGTAATTGCTCCTTGTTGTGCCAGTTTAGTGGAACTATGAAGAAAAATTACTCCTTTGCTTGGTTTTCTACTTCCCTGGGTAGGGACATTGTTGTACCGTCAATCAGCATTATGTGTAACATTCTGAAAATCACAAGCCAATATTTGATTCAGATTTTGTCTCTGCTCTCGTGTCTCATTTTGATGTGGTGCCCAGATTACCTCCTTCATCTTCTATGTTAATTTTCTAATGAAATGCAAACACTGTGCATGGAATCATTGTGGCTACTCTAAGTATCACCCCAAGCAGCATAGATTCAACTGACTGTGCAGAATTAGATTTAGCTTGTCTGTTAGTTTTGTTTGAGTTTCATCTATTTGGTGTGATGGTAAAGCAAACAGAGATGATTGACGATGAGGAATTCTAGGTGTTTTCAGAAACTCTGTTAGCAGAAGATGGTAGCACAAAGTGTACTGTGATGGTGAATATTCAAAGGTTTTCAGAGCAACAGAAGAAAACCATGAGGGAAGATGTAAGCTGTTTGTGCCTGATTTTCCACTGCTCAGAGGGATTTTTCAGTTGTTTTCAACTGGAGATAGGTATGTGGATACCTGCAGGTAGGTTTTTATGTGTGAGCTATGTGTTTGTAACTCCTCTGAGAGTTAATGGGAGTGCAATCTGATTCCATATATATCTAAGGGCCTGGCATTCAGTTCTGCATCCAGAGAGAGGTACCTGCAGGACTAGAAGGTCTCTGTAGCTCTACTAGTTTCCGTAGGACATTCAAAATTATTTTAGATATATTCAGGCAGCTGAATCAAGCCCTAGGTCTTCACTGACCAAAATGGATCACTATCTACCTAGCTCCCATATAGGACTTTATATAGGCACCTACCTTAAGCTCTTTTAAATTTGGATCTGAATCCCACCCAGACAGACTCAGCTGCCTAAACATAAGCACCTTGTGCCAAAGCATGAAAATTAACTTCTCATCCCCACCACCCTCAACAGTCAGTAGCTTTGTCTGTGTTAAGAATTTCCGGTAAGCAGGCTGCTCAAGAGTTGAAATCTGTTGAAGGGTATGAATAAAAAAGGAAACTTTGTAAAGTTCATAAAATCTTGCAATCTTTTTTCTTTTTTCCTTGGAGGTAAAGCCTGTTGTCTAATATGCTCTTAGATGTCTGATACTTCTACTAAAAGCCTGCTTTAATGAGAGGAATGTTCAGTTTTTAACATTCTCTCCAAGTTTGCAGACAACTGGCCATTTGCTATTTTAGGCTTCTCATGCTGTGTAGGCGCAAGAAAAGCAGAACCAACAAAGCCAGGAAGAATGGGTATGTGAACATTTATTAAAAATAAAAGCACATGAAAATCCTATTGATAAGTTAGTTGGACTTAATTCAAAAGATGAGCAAAAAGCATAAAATGCTACTTTCATCAACATTGTGTAATGCCAGAATAGAAACTGCAAGATGATACAATATTAGGATAGTTTCTTTTCTTCGTATGATACAAATTTAATATATCACATACTTGTAATGTAAGATAGCAGAAGGCAGCTTAATATAGCCTTTGGCTACTCTGTTAAGATTTTGGCATGGTTCCATGTAGGACTCTGGCACCTCCTGCATGAAATAAAATGAAATTCAGTCATTTTTTACTGATATTATCTAAATAATAAAACAATCATGGTGAGAATTACTTCCCTTCTTACAAATGTTCATTTGGTAATTCTAGAATCAGATGTACTCAGTATTTTTGTGCATGAGACCATCAATTCACAATCCACAGTACAGTTATCAGTAGTTGTGTTTAAAATTCTCTCTTGAACTTTGTTTTTTACTTTCTGAAATTTAACCTCAGTGTTATTTTTCACAGCATATTTTACTTCACCAAGTACATAAATATTTGTTTCATTCAAAGAGGTGCTTTGTCTTCCTCTTTTCTCAAGGTGGCTTAATTTTGAAAACATGACTAAACTATAAAATATGTTACACACACTCCAACAGTTTGCTTCCACTAGGAGGTTTTTCTGTGCAACAGAGGAATTGAATGAAATATATTTTGGCTGTTAATAACTGTTTGATAACGAGCCTTTCAAAATGACATCCTGGAAGAAGTATGCTTAACGAAATAGTCACAAAATAGTTTTTGTGAATTCTTTTGGAAATGTTGGTTATACAGAGTGAGCAATAAACCTACGTGGAACCATTCTGTAGGAGTAAACATACAGTGCATAAACACGAGTACAGGCAAAGGCAGGGGACAATTGGAAGAGATGTTTTAGGAAGCTAAATGTCAGTACTGCAGACAAGCCTGTACAACCGGACACTGTGTCCACATGGAAGCCCATTGTAGCTCTGGAATGTCCCCCTGCTTGACTGAGAGAGTCTGATCATTTCCATGCCATCTCTCAAGTGGATAATACAACAAGTGTCCAGTGCATGAATGACTTTGAGATAAGTGTATTGTCTGTATACTTCTTTGGGAAGCACTTGACTTCTTGCAAGGGACTATTACTAAATAACTTCGTGAAGAGCTCAACACTGCAGGATGCTGAGCTCTGGCCTTGATCCAGCAGAGCAATCATGCGTGTCCATGCTGTCATCAAAGGCATAGACAACACTTTGTACTTTTTAAAATTCATGTCTTCAGATTACTTCTTTGAAATTTTGCTTTGCTTGTGTGCACAGCTGAGGACATATAAGGATGCTCTGTCCGTATTCTCAGTTCAAACAAGTTAACTTTTCTCACCTTGTTTGTTTGGATGAACTTTACTAGAGTGATCTACAAAGTATTATGTAGAAATAAAGTAATATTCAGCATGACTTCACTTATGTGTATAAAATGTGAAAATCTGGATATGATGAATGTGAAAATCCAATAAGACAAAAAAATTTCTCCCTATTCCTATACTACGATGATCTCCTCACATCTAGTTCTTGCAAAAGTTTAAAAACAAAAAAGAAAGAAACTTTGTATTCGAAGATATAGAAACCATTAGATCAGCTTTTGCTGCCCATATGCTGAGAAAATTTGGATTTGAGTATTCAGAATGACCATGACCTCAAACTGTCTGACAGAATGAACTCTAAAACATCTCTCATAATTATTGTTTAAACTGTACTTAACAATAGGGTGTATCCTTCCCTCCTCAGTTTGAGAAACTCAAATCTATTATTAACATTTAGATAATTCTTGTCTGTTAATATAGAATGAAATAGAATTCAATCTGTTTATAATTATAATTTATACAATATTATAACAGTATCACATAAAAACATTACAGAATAAATAATAAAACATAATAATCCTTCTATAAACTCAGTATATACATTATGCAAATGTCATCAGAATGGAATTGCACTAGGAAAGTATTTGATAGTATCTGCCTGATTTTTTTACAGTAGTCACAAATGACAGTTAATTCTTTTTTATGTCATTCAGAATACAAACATTGCTTATATGCAGTGGTCAGTATATGATCATATGGTGGTCTGTATATGTTCATGAACTCTGTCCTCCAGATCCAAAGACCCCTGAGATCAAGAAGACTACAAAGCTTGCAGAGGTTTCCAACACAATCACTATTTGGCAGGTAAAAGCAAAAATACACAGAGGTAAATGAAATAGCTAATAATAACTCCCTTGCCTTGTTTTTCTTACATTCTTGACATTAGAGAGGTTTAAACCAGAATCTTTTAGCAGCTCTCTTCCCCTTTCTCCGCTGTCTTACACTATTTGTCCTCTGGAAAAATGGAAGTGATTCCTGAATGACTGCTGAATGGGAGACTCATTCCTGAATCCAGTGCAGCCTGTCTGTCTTGTCTCCTTTTCTCTTATGGCCTGGAATGCACACTTTTTTGAAAATCCCCTTGATAAGTGGCACCATCATTGCCAGACATGCACAGCGGCCCAGGTGAGCACCCTCCCTCCTCCACCATGGCAGCGTGGTCCTTCCAGGCAGAGCCCACGTGGGTTCCATCCGTGTGACAAGAAAGCCATCATATTTTAACAGGTGTCTCTTGCAAGCCTGTAAAACAATGCATTGGAAACTTCTGCCCACTGCGGAAGTAAAAAAGGTAATCTGAGAGCCAGATGCACAGTGTTAATTTTCAGAATTAATAAACGGTGCATCCATTTTCCAAGTCATCATATCCACCTTAATAGACCTGTTAAAAGGCCAGGCTGGCTGTATTAAAGTATTACTTGCATCTTATTAGGTGTGATTAGTTAGGCTGTGACTGGGAGGTATTGGTGGGCCCGTGAGCTGTTCGGGGCAGAGACAGCTCCACAGCAGATTTTGGTCCAGCCAACTTTTGTATATCGGCTGCTCAGCAGTTCCTGGTGGGCAGCAGCTCAGTCATGGGAGCAGAAGTCTCAGACAGGTATCAGGATGGCACCTGGTCTGATAATGATGACACGGTGATATTGTAATGGTGAATGCCATAATAACATCATAATGATGGGGTCATCACTATAGCAGCTCACAGTGAGAATTCTGTTCCATTCTGTTGTGGTACAGAAGAGTTATCACTCAGGAGAATGCCTGGAGATCCTACAGTAATTCAAATAATAATAAATTTTATTTTAAGAACAAATTATTGAAGTATTTCACATGCTATTTTCTGTCTCTTGTTGCTGGTTAATGGCTGTTCTTATAACACATATTTTACAGGTACGATACCACCGTAACATTATGAAATAGGGTTTTCCTAATATGACACTGTTTTCCTTATCAATCTTGAATGGCTTAGATCTTTTAGTTCTTATTAAAGATGTAACAAATATAACATTTTCTCTTACAGCCTTCTAAATTCCCTCTTAACTCAATGGAAGCTCTTTATCCCAAGTAGTAATTTATATTTACGTGAGACATTTTCTGTGAAAAATGCATTTTTGAAGTCTAAAACAGTAAGCAGGTGTCCAGCAATTTCTGTGATTTCATATCCAAGTAGGGAAGAGTTTAAAATAGCAAGTTTGAAGAAATTAATAATGGAAGAAGGTCAATCTCTTTGTCTTTTTTTTTTTTTTTTTAGTACTTTGCTAGTGTGAGGTAAAATTTTGCTCACATACAACACAATGATTGCAGTCAGGAACCAAAAACATGCTCCAAAAACTCACCCAGCTCCTATCAGCATTAGTGTTTATGCAAAGGATTGTAACTGATATGAGCAAATTATTTTGCAGAACCTACTTTCACATTCAAAGAGCAATGTCCTAAACATACTAAAATACAAAAGATAAACAGTAGAAATGCTTCCAATCAATATCACAGGCTGTTTTGCAAAGCAGTGAGGATGTTAGGGCCATAATTTGAACGATGATTTTAACAAGCAAATAGGGAGAGAATATGTATGGTGAGTTAAGCTGCATAAAGCCTTTCTTCTAAATCCAGATGTAGGCATTAACTCGCATATTTGAGATGGCATGCTTATTTGCTAAGTGCAAAGATGGTTAGAAAAAGGCTTTCCTGACAGAGGATAAAAGCTGGAGTACTCTTTAATTTTGGTTACTGCCAAGCTTATTTCAACAACCACAATAGTTATTTGGCTCCATACCAAAAAGTGGCAATACAGTACTTACATGTCTATGGATCAAAATTAGATGAAAAATTGCTGTTTCTCATCTCCAAAGCCATTTGCCGCACATTTTATAGGCCTCAAGATGCCTTTTGTAATATGTGATAACAGAGCCAACTGAAGCATCTGCCTGGGAAGAGATTACTTTAATTATGGACTCAATGTCCTATTTTCTGCAAGTGTTCCCCAGAGAATTTCTTACTGCTGAATGAGAGGTGTTATGATGCACATTAAAAACTACAAGTCAAACAAAAGAGGTTGTAAAAGTGAGACAAGGACGCTCATATAGTCTCCAGTCTTGTATTCAGTGGTTAAAAAAATAACTCTGAAATCTGTGATGATAACTTTTTAATTGTTAAAATAAATTTCCAATAATGTAGAGAAAAAATGAACATTAAAAAAACTTGCCATTTTATTCATAATCCTATTAGTTTTGTAAAATTGATTGATCTATAGAAGTCTTTAAAATACTCATGTTTTCCTTTTATTTTTTTCAACATAATAGTAGTAGTTACTAATGATGTAACATGGAAAATGCAGCAAAGAGATTTCTTGTTAGCTTCTATTTTTGTAACATGCAAAGTTTCATGTCATTAAGAATTCATTTGCCATCCACTGTAGTATCATTGATCACAATTAACTCACTTGATATTAAAGTGGATGTACTGTATGCTCCTATAGAAATTCTGTGTAAATCACCATTGATTTAGTGCAGTTTAATGGCTACTTAAAATATTTGTCATTCTTTCTTTATCAATTAGAAGAAAGCCTAGAGATCTTCATTAGCAGCTGTTGCAATGATGAGCTAAAAGTTTTTCTTTACACAAAATATGATGGAAGAGCTGTAAAGATGTCTTGAAGATGCTGTGGCAGCATGTGAGGTACTGGGAAACTTCCCTAGAATTTGTAAAATTGCCAAAATTAAAAGGGAAAATGACATCTCCAGAAGATACTGAAGTTTAACAAAAAAATAAACTATTTGAACTGCATTTAAATCAGAGGACCATATCTGATAGTGTTTGGGAGTACTGCCTCTGATCCTGTACAATTATTAGAAAGGTTTATTCTCTTAAAACAGTAGAGTGAAAACAATACTTATCCTCTATAAATAACATCAACTAACATTAGGGATTTTTCAGTTTGCTAATTTTATAGTAACTCTCTTTACTGAAGCAAAACCAAGTCTGAAAAGGATGTTACATAGTCAATACTTCCCTGTCTGAGTGAAGGTAGTATGGAGATTTCATAGCCGAGCAAATGGAAGAATTTAGCTAGCCATGCAGCTTCCAATGCCAGGAGGAGCTCCTCTTCCGGGGAAACTGAGCATGTCAGGTAGGGGTCACACATGTCTCTTCTTCATGGTTTCCAACACCATTTCAGGTGCCTGAGAAATATTTACCCCAAGTCTGATCTCTGCTGTCGCGTAGCCTAAACTTGTAAACCCAGTCACAACATGACATGCTGGTGCCTGTGGCTCAGAGATCCCTCATCTCCACCTGCAGGATTTAATTTGGGTTTGGAGATGGTAGCACCCGTTCTGTCTGGGCTATGGGTATGCTCATCAACTCACACGATGTAAGCTTTAGATAGTGGATGGAGAAAGTTGAAATTCTTAAGGTGGCTTTTTGTGGAGCCGTCCTGGGCTAGGAGGATCTGGAGCTCAGCTCTCTGCTGTGTATGACATCTTGTGACATCCTGAAGTCTGTGGGTTGGAACAGGTACCTGTGCAGAGATGCATGGACTCCAGCCCCATGGAAGAATTAAGGATTTAGACTCAGATCCTTTGTCTCTCTGCTAGGCTTTTCCTTGATTTTTTTTTCCCGACTCCTTCCTCTGGCTGCAACAAACTGCACAGTTCCAGGATTTAATGGAAGGTTTTAGCTTATGAGTGGGAAAAATCCTCTTCTGTGAACGGAGATCATTGGACCAAGGTGGGAACCGAGTCAATATTGAACGTTTCCAGGCTTACAGCTTTGTCTTTTGATCTGTTACTGAAAAGGTGGAGGAAAGGGTCAACAAATAGTTGACTGAAGTGACTGAGGCCGCTTTGCCTCGAGCTGGATTCAGGATGTTGTTGAGAGGTAGATGTGCAGGAGCATGGCTGGTCAGACACTGGTGTGCCTGCTGGGAGTTTGGGAGAGACTCTCTACCTTCATCAGGCTGTGGAAACTATACATGACTGAGTCTGTATGCTTTGGAAACCCTTGGTGAGGCACCCTGGCATATCTGGAGCTGGGGTCCCTGAACTGCTCTCCTAGGCTCGTGTGCCCTGCATGCCACAAGATCCCTTTGCAGCACTTGAGTCATGCTGAAAGTCATGCAAAATTTCAACTGTGATGTCTGCAAAGGAAAACATTTCAGCTGTGATGCTTTACCTTGCCAGCAGCCATGAAATCTGTTTGGGTATTTTTCCTGCTTGCCAGGGAGAGCTGAGCTTTCCTTTGGGTGAGTTGCCCAGCTTTGGAGCTACCATCCTTTTTACTCTCAGAGCTGGCAGTGTTCTGTGGGTCACTGATGTTCTTAGCCAGAGCTTTGTCTTTTAAATAGTATGGTCAATTAGGTCATCATTCCAATCATCTATGAGCAAATTGTTGCCTTCTTTGTTTCAAGGAGTCTATTTTGGAGTAACCTCCACACAAAAAAGGTTCTAGGAGGCTGGACCTCTGTTGTTACTTAACATGATGAAAACATTATTGCTTCAGAGAATGTGTTATGTCTCCCAGTGGCTTTGAGCAATGGGTTTCTTACTCCGTGAAGCCTTTAATTTGTTAGGGGAATTTTTTTTTTTTTTCTTCTGATTGTTCTCAGCAAACAAGAGACCCAGAGTTAAGTTTGTAAAGGAATGGAAAAGGCAGGTCTGCTTCTGAGTTGCTCTTAGCACTATCAGCTAATGCTGGCTGTAGCTCACGTCCCTGTCCTGCTCGCTTAGCCTGGCTGCAATGGTCACTGCTGGGAGGTCTCTGCCCATCTGGACAGGAGGCAATAACCGTGCTGTGGTAGCTCCTGCCTCCTCCACCAGCAGAAATCTGCAGCTTGGCTTGCCAGGGGAAGGGAGGAAATGGTTCCCCAATCTCCTCTCCTCCCTTGCAAAGCCATGTGAAGTGTCCTTTGACTGGGAACCACTAGTTTAGCGCGCTGTGAGCAGCTGTCTGTGCTGACAGATGAGGAACATTGTCTTTGCTTCTTCTGGGGGGAAAGCAAATAGATCTGAAGTCAACAATTACACTGTCTTTGTTCTGAAGTACACTGAGACTAGATTTAATTATTTTAGCCCATGCAAGGATTTCAGCACCTTTTACTAGGGAATATGAAATGTGTTCTCACAAATATTTCTTTCTGTGTGGCATTTTCCTTAACATATAATTTTAGCTTCTTTTTTTTTTTTTTTTTTTTTCCCCACCCCCCAAATAATACACAGAACATCCTTGTCAGCCTTCACTTCTCCTTCTTACGAGGCTCATTTGAAGCTCTCCTGTGATAGCAACCTGCCTGGCAATAGTGAAACATTTCATAATCCTGGCAGGTCACTGTGGTTGCTGTAAGTCATGCTTCAGAAAAGTGCAAATTTTTAAATGTTAACTTTCTGAAAATGAATGCATTCCTCGTGTCTGTTAGTACATTTAGCTGTGCATTTAAAGAGATGACCACTGTGATAGTGAAGCCAAATTTAAATCTAACTTTGCAGTGCCATATGGCACAACCTGTAGATACTAAGACGCTGGGAGTCCATGCATGAGAATGCCAGACTGATGTGGTGGATAAGTAGATTGTCATAAAAGACATTAGTTTCAGCTCATATAGATCGTACTTGGCTTTTTTGTTATTAAGCTTTTAAGGGTTGATCTGTTAATGCTTTGTTGTGATGCAAAACCAAATCATCTCAGGAGGACACTTTATCATAACAAACTGTTAGCAGGTTTTAGCTGAATGAAATAAAAATAACAAAAAGATCTCACTCTTGCTACAATTTAGAATATGTCAGGGGTATTTACTTATATTTGTAAGGATATTCCGTGATTGCTTTGTATCTTACCAGGTATCTAACCCGTAGCTAGGATTACTGTTTGTGACTATGTTCAGAGCTCTGGAATACTTTTGGCTACAGCTCCTCGTGGACTAGGAGAAGAAATTTGAAAATATAAAGTCAGAAACAAGTATTTCTGAGGCTGACAGATGTTATGCGATTGAATATAGATGAATATTGGATGACTGTTACATTTGTCAATAAAGGCAGTTTTGTTGCAGTAGTTTAGTTTGGTAAAGGTGGTTTATTTGCATCTGCAGCTAATGGCTATTGTTCTACATCTATTTCATAGGTAGTTAAGCTGGATTTCAAAGCTGGATTTTTGTCCCGTTTTTGGAAGCAGAACTTCTCTGGTCCACAATGTGACTTGGAATGTGAATTTCCAGCTGGAGGTATCAGGGAGTACCAAAGCCAGGACAGAGTGGTTAACCCTTCCCAATGATGATCCCTTTTACATGGGAGCCAGTCCTGGGGCTGCACATGCCCCAGACCTCCAAGTCTTGTGGCATGTGTTTTGGGGCTCTCAGACACATGGAGGTTTTGGTGTGTAGCTGGTAGGTTCAGGAGCACTGAACATCCAGTGGCAGAGGGAAGGGGACCGGTACAAACCTCTGCCAAAACATGAACTTGAAGAAAGTGTCTGAAGTTTTCATGAGCTTCATTAGATTTTCAGATAGTAACAAAATCACAGGACAGGTGAAGTTCAGGATTTGCCAGTGCTGGAAGATTTGCACTACTCAGTTTAGCATGCCTTTAATACTACCTGTAAACTTTTAGATTATATTTGAAAAATGAATACATAGACTTTTAATAAGCCTTGTTTCTGTGTTTGTTTTGTTTTGTTTTGTTTTGTTTTTTTTTTTTTGTTTTGTTTTGTTGTTTTTTTTTTTTTTTAATTGGCAAAATAATAATGTTATTAGGACTTATTCTTTGTGAGAAATTGTGAGCACAGAATACATTTCATGGTTGATTTATGACCCCCTTGAAAATATGGCTTATAATGAAATTCTGATAGACTCTTAACCAAATTAACAAAACAAATAGCAATGTAATAATACATTTAATGCCTGTGCATTCTTGCAGATTTACTCTCATTAGGTACTTGCCAAAGGCTGAGAGCACTTCCAGCCAGGGCTGGGCAGCACACCACAGAGAATTCACCTGTGGAAAGTTGACTGTCTTCTGCACGTATGTGAAGTTATGCATTCAGAGAGTCTCTATGGACGAGGTGAAATCAGCAGTAGTGTTACCAAAATAGCATCAAACTAAGAATAGATGTCTTCAGCTACAGAATGTTTGCTGGTCTACTAAGGCAAAACATGAAAAGTGTAACTTTTGCTGCCAACAGTACTTAATTTCAGGGTTCTGTTAGAATTAGGAAATATAGCTGAGATGGTAGCTAGAAAACCAGTAATGACTTGGGTTCTCATTGTTCATATAAGAAGTCTATATTTTAAAGCTGTGTTTTGATGAATTTTACAGTTGAGCCTGGTCTCTACAGACTGAGCTCCTGATGACTTGCCTGTATCTAATGCTTGCAATATATGAGATTAGTTTCTGCTGCTATGTTTCTTTGGGAGCATTTCCTTTTTGTATAGAATAACCTGTGCCAAAGCTGGATATCCGTGTCAGATTCAGGATTTTTTAATGTGAAAAAGTCTGGGCTATGGCCATCTCAGATTTAATGTACGTAACAACAGTGGTTTGCTACTAGGAATTTTGAGGACATGATACTGACCTCAATCTTCTCACACAACCACTGAAGGAAATTAAAGAGCAAAAGTACTTTGCAGCTGTGTATATAAAGGACTGTTGGAGGTTGTTGAAACAAAAAGCAAGGGGAAGACCTACAGTGAGTAACATAATCTTTGGTCTCCCAGCAACTGATACACAATTATGGATACACGAAGCTAAATTTTAGCATTGAAGTTTATATTTTTAGAGTATAATTACCTTTTCATTCTAAAAACATAGTTAAAACAATGTTAGACTAAGTGGTTTCTTTTCGAAGGAAAAGTTAAAATGGGAGATACAATTCCAGATGGGATAGTTAGAAAGAACTGTTTACTGTGTTTCCCATCGGCAAATTGCTAGGATTATTTTGGGAAATACAAAAATGGGAGGGAACAGAAAAAACAATCTGGGAAATAAAAAAGAGGAGTGATCTTGTGGTGAGAGAGCGAAGTTCATGGGGGTGCAGGTTAAGCCAGGCTTGGGAAGAGTCTGTGCAGAAAGTGAGCATCCTGCCTACAGAAATTTTTGAAAAAGTAGAAACCACTGAGTGACAACTTTGTTGTCCTCCCAGAGCTGTTTTGTTTAGTTTTACTGGCATGTCTGTGCCTGTGACAATCCTCAAATCTCCACTATCAAAGTCTCAGATTAGGGAGTAACTCATCACTGGAAATCACTGGTTTGCTGGGGACAGGAGCAGAGGTAGAAAAGCCAAAACATTTTGGGGAAGCGCAAACCAAGGTTGGATACAGATTGTGTTGTAATAATTCAAGAAATTCTATCTGTATTTTTTTAAGCACTGTTTGGTAACTAAGATAAAAAAGTGATCATGAAAATGTTTCATCATAATGTGTATGAAATGGGAACAGTATCCATCTCCTGCACTCAGTCTCAGCCCTCAGCTTTCTTACTGTGATTTTTAACAGCAGAATTTGTCCTTGGTGTTAATAGACTTATGAAGGAATAAAACAGTCACCCTGAGTGCAATAGCATAAAAATTTTCAGACTGATATTTTTCCCATTTTTTGTCTAGTCAGGCTATGTATCCTGAAAGAGTGATATGTAAGCTTCGGCCAGCATGGTCGGGTACATGCTCCATTAACCAGATTTCTTAGGCTTACAATCTCGCTCTTTTGAACACAATTATTTTTCTCTGATTGTACCCTCTGTAGCTATTAGCAGAACCAACAAGGAGGGAGAGATGTTTGTGCACAGCTTTATGTGAGAGGCTTCCCTGTTGGGGTCATATGTTCAGGATGATGCTGCAGTTTCTGAGGAAGCAAACTTCTTTTGTGGATGTTACATCCATGACACCACTCATGACCTACACAGTAAGGTCATAATACAGCTTTACAGTTGCTACCTCAGAAATTCTACAGCATATGAAACTGGATTTCTAAATATAACCAATAAGTATAATTGGAGATGGTTTTACTATTTCTCAGATACAGACAAAAAGATATATAACTCAAGATGAGCAGTTGCAGAAAAGCCAACACTTGAAATTAAGTTCCCCAAAATACTAGAAAGTAGGCCATAAGAAACAAATTTGCTGGTTTCCCTGCCAAAGACTCTCAACCTTAACAACTCCTAACTACCTGTAATGCCAGATGATTTGTAAGTAAATAGTTCTTTGCCTTCTATTTTAATTTTCTTAAAGAAAATGTTTCCTTATCCTTATCTGATATATATGACTGGGATTTGATAAAATTTCTTGGTCAGAAATTTCACATTTTTACCAGAAAGGGCAGATATTTATAATTTGCTGAACAAGTATTGTATGTATTTTAGCATAATTTAGAGTAAATTAATGACTTGTTATTTATTGCCTAATGCTCCATAGGAGTGATTTATAAAGCCATGCTTTGCAGTGCTTGTTACTTTGTATTCTCTGTGTTAGATATATCGTCAGTATCATTAAATGAATTCACAGTGGCACCGCTCTGGAACTATGGGTTTTGATACAAGGGCAATGGAACATAAATCAAGAATTATGTTTAATTCATAAGAGGCACCAATCTCTCATTTAGGCGTAGGCTGAGCTAGAAGGTGTCAAAAATATGCTTTACAATACCTCTTCTGATTGCATTTCAGACCTTCTCTATATGCCCTTATGTTCTGTGTGAGAATAATATATAGCAATACAGTACAGTTTGTCAAGTGAATAACATTTGTGTTTTTATTTATTTGGGTGCAAATGGTATCATTATTTTTACCACAAGCTAAAAAGGAATATATTTACATGAATATAGTTAAAATGATTCCTAAGGGAATTTATAAATTTAAAGATAAGTCTTGCCTATTCTGTGCAATAAATACTACAGTTGATTATTTAAATTACACTTTAAAATTCTAATACTTTCTAGTATTTTTTACTGTTATTTTTACTTCTCTTCCTCCAGAAATATAAAGAAACCTTCATTTTAGTCTTTCTTTACTTACTGCTTCAAATTCCTCTTGAATTAGTGCACTGAAATCCAGAGAATTGAAAAGCCCGGAAGAATATTTATTTAATATCTGTTTACTTTTTATTAATTTTATGTAAATATTTCTGTCCCCTTTAACTTTTGAAAAAAAATTATTCTTACAAAACCTAAATTTAGGATCAGTGCTGGCTTGAAAATGTGCTTTTACCTCAATATTATTCTAAGTGTATGTGAACTCTTGACAGTATCATTCACATATAATGGTAATTTTGAGGCAAGAAGATTTAACTCTTCATGCTGATGATGTAGTTTATTAGAAGTGTTAATTAAGCAAGATCTATGGGTGACTCCAGGGCTGTCATTTGCTAGAAGTTTGCTCATTGCCTAGTTGCAAGAAGTGATACATATTCTCTTTGACATTTCTTGGAGTTACCAAAATAATTATTGCATATTTTATATGTATGACTGAAAGGAGTTACGTTCATGGGAGAGTACTAATGTTCACACCTAAATCAAAACTAGAAAAAAGTGTTTTGTGAAAATGGAGGAATACTTTTTGTTCACTATTTTAATCTTTTGTTCTCAGTGGGAACAAAATAATATAAAACAAATAGCATATCTCTAGACAAGGAGAGCAATCATACTTCACACTTCATATGTCACAGCTTCCATGCCCTGTCCTGTGTGAATATAAATTTGGAATAAGCATGGATCAATCCCGAAAAGAGTTGTAATTAAGGATATGAGAAGTTAAAGAAAATATTTTTTCTGCTGTAAGTCATGCTTTTATTGTTTCATATGATGACAATTTTAGAGCTTTTGGATTTCTTTCTGAGGTGCAAAGGAAGCACATTTCAGAGTCCTGACATGACTCCCAAAATGGAATTTCTGTTCTCTTTATATGCCTGACTAAAAGGCTAAGGCCACAAAGAATCGGAAGCTAAAAGCTTTATTAACTGACAATATTTGACCTTTCAGTAAGATTAGAAGAACTTTTGTGTTAGAATAAGGGAAAAACAATTATATGATAAAATTTTATACACAGCGCTGGAAGATTTTTTTTTTATTATTATTTTAATTTTCACTTTATTCTGGAAGGGAACTTTTTGGCCTAGTATTATCTTTTTACTTTGGTTTTGAAATTCAGAATTCTATCCAATTTGTAAACAAGATTTAAACACTCTTCTAGAACAAAAAGCATCTATATGTGAAAATCAGAAATTTCCATTAGTATTTTATGGGTCCCAAATCTTGCAAAAATGCTGTATCTTGAACACCTCATTGGCTCCTCCTCCCTTCTGCAGTGGTGGCTTTTTGGCCACCTGACATCTAGCAGCTTTCCTCCCACTGATTTCCTGGGTGATGTTAAGGATGTGACTGCTGAGTTTTGTGAATGAGGGATCCCTGGGTGTCACAGGAGGTTGTGGCCCACAGATTTCCAGGTATTAGGTATTCCTTACAGCACCCTGGTCATCCTCTCTCACCTCTGCTGGCAGCCAGCACCCAAACTGCAGCAGACTAATTTGGGACACCTTCTCCTCAGTTTTGCAAAGAAAACTGATATCTTATTAATTGTGTCATCTTTAGGTAGGGCATAAGGGTGCTCAGTAAAGAGCTATTATGTACCTACTTAATGACATTAATGTGTTAAAGACCACAGAGCTCCTTTAGGATCAGAGGTTAACAGTGCAATAACTAACTGCAAGCTCATTTCATCTTCTAGTACTTCTGAAATAACAGTGACTAGGGTAATTTTTCTTCATTACGTTGTGTGTCCTTTGATTATGAAGGTTATGTTTTGAAATGAGTAACTGCTGTGCATGGTGACATAGTACAGATCCATTTCCTGGGCAACTGTCCAATTTTCAGACAGTCACTAAGTAATATTAAAATTTTCTGTCACCAGTATTAAAAGGTGACTGTGTCAGTTAAAAACAGGAAGAGAAAACATGCAGGAAAATTCAATTTAATTTAGCCTAAGATATACTCTGGAGTGATAATGCTGTCTGTCCATCTCTCTTTCTCCCTACATTAATTATTTTTAAACTTGTAAGTCCATTTCAATGAAAGCTGGCAGCAGCTTAAGTGTCTCAAATGTATTATCTTGGGTGTTTGAATATAGAGGATGGTGCTTAAGGAAACACAGGGAAGGTTTATCATATACAGAAGGATCACAGGGAGGAAAATTTGGGGCAGCACGTGCTTGCAAGGAGCTCCGGCCGGGTATGTGTTTTATCAAAACCCTCCTCAACCAGGAGGAGTTTGAGTTGAGTTGAGAAACCAAGAGAAAGATGATACCAATGTGGCTGCAAGCGATGAAGTTTCTGTGGCTTAGAAATCACTGCTCCTTACTTCAGGTGGGGAATGACTGTGTACACACTCCCACTGCATGGAGTTGCACAGGAAAATGCATTAAGTTAAACCACTACCCAATTAACTCATTGTAAAATCACAGAGCAGCATGTCTCAGCATACTTTGTATCAGGAATGCAGCCATGGGTTTCTGGTTTTAGGAATGCAAGGATTTGAACAGGATCTTTTTTAAAAGTGCATTCCCAAAAATTAAAATGAGATTTTCTTATTTATTTTTATACAAGCTTCAGAAGTGTTACTTCATATTAACATTTTTTCAAAGCACAAATAGTTTCAAACTGCACAAATAGGTGCAGTTGCTTTAAAATACAATTCAACAGGACTAATATTTATGCTCCAGAGAATAAATCTTAGCATCTGAAAACCAAATACTTTCTGAAATTTGATGTATTTTCTTGTGCATAATAGAGCATATGAAGTAGTCTGGAAGAAAAAGAGCAGTTTGAGTCATGCTTCCTAAAACCAACAGATCAAAATTATTTACAGTTTTCTTATTGGTAAACTCTTCAAAAGTCCAAATATCAGTGTGGAAACTATTGAGGAACAACAGCTGCAGAACTGTAAGGTATTTCCCTACAGCAAGACAATGTGAAAATGTAGCAAGCATACTTGAAAAGATTTATGAATGGAAACTTGGATAAGATTTATGTCCTGGTTGCCTAAATGTATCTAAAAATATTTAAGATATTTTCTATTTCTCTTAGTTTCAGAATTCTGATAATTTTTCATATAATTTTATACAGAGTCGATAATACAGATGGAACAATGTTTAGGTGCAATATATATTGAGAAATAGAAATAAATACATAATATGAAATTCTGAAGCTAAAAGGTACATGTGAACACGTGTCCACTGAATATTATTAATATATAAACCCAGGTCTTCAGTTTAAATGCAAGGGATTGGCCTCAGGTCAATATAATAAAAAAAGGAGATGGGCAGCAACATCATGCAGGGAATCCAAAGTTGTAATGATCTGTTTGACTGAGGGATCCTGAGAAATGAGTGCACCTGGAAGCTAAAAGGCATAGATCACCATCTGTATTTTAAAACATTTTAATTTTTGTTTGCAATATATTGTTTTTCACAGTCTTCCTACTAGAATAACATAGCAGAGTTAATCTTTGCCAATGAATGAAGTCTGCCTGTTTCCTTAGCATTTGCCAAACAAGTGGTACTGCATAGTTAGTGCTGCTATTTTTACAGCATTGTTTTTAGATGCTGTTCTCAGATATGTCTTATTTTCTTCTAAACTGATAACTGTATCTCTGTCTTCTGTACACCTTTACCAGTTAACAGCTTACTGCTATTCCTTCCATCTGTCTGATGGGTCCTACTTCAGGTCTTTTGACTTGCAGACACATCCATCCCATCCACAGGGGCAAGATACGTTCTAGCTTATGGTATATTGTTTTTTCATTGCAGCTTTTCAAGATGTCAGACCTTCTCTGTGCAGGCATGGGATTTTTTTGCAGTGTTGGACAGATTTCTGGTGACCATTCAAAATGGGAAATTGTCATTTAAAATCGGAAATACTTGTGGTATCTTTATGTGACTTTCCATCAAATCTAGTATCTGTTATGATCCATCTGTAATGGCCATGCTCAGACGTCTGGTCAGTCTTACTCAGACTGCACGGGAAAATTTATCTCAGGGATGGGATGTAACTATTTCCCATTGCCAGGGGACTCTGCCTGAATCCAATACTTACGATATTTTTGGCAAAGGAAGTGCTCAGAAAGACCAACGTTTTAGAAAACCTGATTTTCCCTGGCACACTCCTGAGCAGTTTATGGGAAGTGTCTCTTCCTAATGGTACAGGGGCTTGTACTAAATACAGTGGTGGACCTACTACCTGAAGTTCCTTAGTTGAAGAGGAGAGGTTCACAAGGACAAACCCACATTTTTTGTTATTGCTTATTTGATGAAGTGTTTTTTTTAAAAAAAAATCTTAAGAACTGTGACATTCTGATGACCCCATTAGAATATCTGTTTCAATAAGAGGTCCTCTTTTATTGTAAAGTTTTAGCTCAAGTTTGTTGTTTTATTAATCAACCATAAACTTCTTAGCTATAGAAATTACAGATGAACTTTCCTAATTTGCAGTACCACTCTGATGTGTACAGCACCAGATGTGCAAGTCTCTGATGAATGCCTTCATCTGGAATACTTGGTATTTGGGATCCCAGACATGGGAATTTGAGCTCCCGAGCAATATTTCATGTAACAGAGCAATAATTATTTGTGTGTATTTGAAAAGCTCACCTTCCTGGCAACATTACTGAACTGAATTCCCAATGTATCCCTTTTGATTGGAAACTGTCATTAGCAAATAAATGAAGAGTCGAAATCTGGTTGCATTTCACCCACTATTGCCATTTTTTCTTCATCTGGGACATAGGGAATCCAGTTTTGGGACTGTGCTAAAGAGTCTCAGAACGTCAACAGGGTCTCTTCCTACAAAGATTCATTCTAGTGTTGTGCTCATTCTGCCAAAGATTTCTGAAAACAAATCTGTGCTCAGAGGAAAAATGAGTCAGTAACAAAGAACTGAGACCAAACATCTATCCTGGAAGTACTTATGTTATTGCTTAGATTCTCTGTTACTTTGGTTTCTTTCAAGGCTGTGGTTATAAATCTCTTCATTAATACTTTACTTTAAGAGAAAGGTTTTTAAGGTTTGATGTCTTTTTAAAAAATAGGCCTAAAGAAGTATTATCAACACAGTATCAAAGGAGATATTATGGCACTGTAGCTTAGTGGGTAATTAATTTCTGAGTAAGATAAATCATGGGTTGTTTCCTAGTGAGAAACATGGATTCAAACTCATTATTGTTGGAACAGTATATTATATGGAAGGCTGCTGTCCAAAGGAGTTGTAAATTGAGAACATTTATGCCTGTGTCAAGTGACTGACCAATTCAAGCCAAAGTTCACACAGCAGTTTTTGTTTAACATAATCTTGATAACCCTAGTAGTATTTTATTATGCAAAAACATTCACAAATACCAGAACTGTGAGCCTGGACATGCTGTTGGGCTATTTGGCAAAAGGCATATCAGGGCTGTTTGTGTTTGATTTATGTAGTTGACATGCATTGAGCAGGTTGGTCTGGAGACCTCCTGAGGTCCCTTCCAACCTGGATTTTCTCACCAATATGAACCTCTCTGGGGTGCGAAGATGAGTCTACATGGGCAGGCCATGTTCTCCTTGGAGGAGGAAGAAAAAGTTCTGCCCATGGCTCAGAAGCAGCAGAATTCACCCATTTTGTAGCTGGCAGCAGGGTGGGGAGTTGAGTCCTGACTACAGCTGCCAGCTCGCAGGGACAGAGCTCCCATCCACAGCAGAAGTGGAGGCCAGCACCTAGGGAGGCTATGACATTACTAACACCCTGCAAGGGGAGCACAAGGGCTTTGCTCAGCCTTGACAGCTGCTGAAAGTTGCTGGTTTGGAAATCAGGGCTGGAGAATGGGGCCTATTGTGGAAGAACACGGAGAACAGATTGTTCTCTTTTACATCTGTTTTTATTTGATCTCTCTGGCTGAGGTGGGAGAGGTTAGACATGATTCAGATTATTCAGTTCTCTGAATGTCTCTTAATCCAAACCTTAAGACATTACTGAAATGGGCATCTCTGAAACAAACATCTTTGTTGAAGAAACATGTAACTGTGTTGTGAGCAGCAGGATCTATGAAGCCCAGTTTCCTACCTCTTTGGGCAATGTCCCCGTCGCACCCGCACCACAGTACTCGCAGGTGCCCTCACACCATGTCTCAGCCTTGCCTGTGATACCTCCAGGGTCCCCAGATAGCCTCCTACCCTTCCCTAGTACATCCAGCTCCTGCTATTGATGCCAGGCCTCCTCACCATTGTCTTTCCAGTTTATGTCATATACCTGATGCCATTCCACCTGCTTCTTTTGGCTGGAGTTCTGTGATACTTAACAAATTTGTCATTTTCTCAGTGTCTGATGGAATTAATTATTCTCCTAAGGCAGTATTTCACCTGCCTATTTATATTTGTAAGCAGATATAATCTTCAAGGATATATGTGTTCTTCCAATACATAAAGCTGGCTGAAAATGAAAAACCAAAGCAGAAGAAATAGCTGTCCTTTGTATGATTAGTGCCCCTGCATTTTTTCCAAGTGGTTCACCATATTCCCAGCAAGCAGGATGCAAGTGAGAGTAAGAAGACAATAACAGTTCTTCAATAACAACTGCAACAGATTCTTCCTTAGTTTGATTTTTATCAGTATGTGAAAGTTTAGCATACTTCATTTGGTTTTCAGTCCTCTGAAAACATTTAAGACAGTGGGAAGAGTGCAAAGAAATATTGAACAAGTAGCGTAATATTTCAGTGTTCAGTGAAGCCTTAGGAAGGCAAACCTGCCCCATGTACTGGAATGCAGCCTATGGACATTTTTATTTTTGATGGAACATTTTCTAGTTTCAGACTAACAAGGCAGGTTTTATTCTTATCCTGTAAGCTGATTTACACACTGTGGATGCACCAGTTGCATCTCTGTAATTAATACTGAAGTGAATATTTTTTAAGAAATATGGTTAATTTGGCTACTTGAGGATTTCTCTGTGTGGGTTGTAAATCAAATACAGGGGATGAGGTTCCAGATTCTTATATGATCCAGCTCACCCACAGCTGCTGGCAGCCTTCTTCGGCAGCAGTGGGCAGCTAAAGCATGTTAGAGCAAGCTACTCAAACCTGAACTGGAAATGGATAGAGATATGGATGGCATGAGAGCAGTGAACTGAAATGGTAGCCTTAAAATAATATTTTTTTCCATTATTTAGGAGATTTTTTAAAACAATGTTGTTGGATTCTCATATGCTGTTTCAGATTTTACTCTTTTAAATTTAAAATGTTTTCATTGTATTAGCTGAATATGTGATTTCTTATCAGCTTTCATGTAAAAATATATCACATCAGAAACCCCTAATGCATCAACTACCTGCAAGCTTGATTTTCTGTAACCATGCAAACCCCTTGGCTCTTCTGATGGGTGTTCTGAGATACACAGCTGTAAACTCATGGATAGGGAGAATCAATATCACAGGTATTTATACAAAGTGTTGGATATAAAGAACTGGCTAATTCTTTGTGCTATGAAAAACAGTTTTCAAACTAAGTGTTGATTAATCTGATCAGATACAAACCTTGCTTTCATTTATTTGCTTTTACTTGACATGCAAAACCTTAGAATCATGGGTCTGCATGGTAATGTAGACTGGAAGGGACCTCAGGAGGTCTCTAGTCCAACATCCTGCTCAAAGCAGGGTTGGACCAGGTTGATCAGGGTTTTGATCCAGTTAGGTCTTAAAACATAGCAGTGATGGAGAGGAACTGCACAACCTCTCTTGGCTGGCTGCTGTCAGGTCCTCCCTAAAGTCATCTCTTCTCCAGGCAGAATGAGCTCTGGTCCCTCAGCCTCTCCTTGCAGGACAAGTGCTCCAGCCCTGACCATCTTGGTGGCCTTTGCTGAGCTCACCACAGTTGATCAGCTATGTCAAACTTAATTAGTACATTTTGTTAAGAAAAGCATCATACTCATTGTAGAAGCATATAGGAAATAACTATGTGCTGCAAGTCCATCTACTTATTACCTCTGTGTTCTTTGAGAGATGTCAGATACTTTAAAATCCACAGTAACTTTAACATTTCTTCTTGTGATACAGGAAAAGACAAAGATTTTGTTCTTGAAGGATAATTTAGGTGATTGAATGATATCTTGATTGAATATAGGCTTTAGAAGACTATACAAGCAACATTTGGGAAAACCAGTATTTTTTATACCATAAAGATATAATATATTCATTAGCTTAGGGTTAAATATAGATTTCAAGTAGTTATAAATAATCAGTGCATTAAAAACATAAAATCCATACAATCAATGTTTTACTAGGTAGTAAGGTACAATAGATTGCAAAACCCAAGACAAGGACAGCATCCTCTTCCAAACACCGAAAAAGGTGGAAGACAGGGACCTAGTTGTTGGCACTGAATCGGTAGAGAGACAATGGATGCTTGTTCTATTATTTATATGAACTGACTGCTTGGCAGATGCCACTGCAATAACCCTTTATTTAAAATGCAGAAAAAATAGAATTTGCTTTCCTTTGTAATCGCACAATGCAAAATACTAATGAAAATATTGGATTTCCTGTAGCTGAGAAGAAAGTATTGTCCTAATCTGCTTTCTGTCAGCAAGAAACTCTAATCATTCCAGTCACATAAAACTAGATAGAATTTTAAAAACACATCTTTTTATTCTCTGTGATACAAGGGAAATGAGGATGAAAATGTTTATATACAGTTTAAAATGGTAATTCTTACATTTTTCCTCTTTCATAATGCATATATGTTGTTCTATTGTATCCTTCTTTTGTACTCACACCTTGCAATCAAACAAAAGTTTTGGGTTTTTAGGACTAAAAAAGCAAGTTGGAGCTGCCTGAGAACCCTGCTGCTTCCAGTGCTGTAACCTTAAATCCATTGTCTCTAATGCAGGTTATAATTATATGTTCATCTCATTTACTTGTCTACTTCAGGATGTTTGTTTTATTTAAATCTTGGTTAAAGAAAACCCTTAAATGTGTACTTAATTCAATCCCTAATCAGATCAGCACATCCTAAGTGTACACAGCCTAGCACAGGTTTCTATATTAAACCATTAAAAATGAAATCTGTTTCATTTTGGGCTGATGTTACCATTTAACCACTGTATTCCTCCCCTTATATTTACCCCAAATCATCATATTGTCTCTTAAACATTTTTTTTTTTTTTTAATGTCAAAAAACAACAAAATGTGTCTTGTGTCTTCTAAGTCTGCTCTGGACCATGTATGCATTCAAAAATGTACACACAGGTCAACACACGAGCGTGCACGGACCACTGCCATGCTTTTAAAGCATCTGAAGTGTGATTGAGGTTGTAAGTTTTAAAAATGCATGTTTTGCATGGCGTGACCTGAATGAGATAAAAGTTCTGCAAGACCAGCTAGATGCAGGTTGGCTCTAGCAACACTGAAAGAGTTACCATTAGCTTTTCAGAGTGCATAGATAGTTTGTGGGAGGGAGAAACAGCCCATCTCTGCACATAGCATGTTTTATTCCAACCCAGTGAGGGTTTCTGCCAACCATATCATGTTTCATTAATGGCAATGTGGTATCAGGTAAAGGTAGTCGATATGGGTACATGTGCTCAAGCTTCCATACACAGAAATGCACATGTGGCCTTAAATGTTGGTTTAATACTAAAAACATTTGCAAAAGGGTATTTTGATTTCTTTCCTTGGTATTTATTTGCTCTTGCTAAGAACGCTTTTGACATTTGTTCTACAATTTCTGTCTCTTGGACTTTATTACTTTCAAAAATTTTTAAACAAAATATTAATTTTAACAAGGATACCACACTCTTACACTGACTTTTAAGTTCCTTTCCCCCCACACACAGTTCTCAGAGATAAATTCAGAGACAAAAGAGAATGCAAGGTGCCCTTTTCTCCTCTTGCATTTACTCTATGTGAAGGCAAAGGAGTCTTAACTTACCTGTGAAGTAAATCATGAGCATAATTTATGAATGTGAACCATAAGCTTCAGCTCAGGACAGCTGCTCCAAATGAAGTGATGGCTCTTTGCCCTCTCACACATATCCTGGCTTTTGCTGGCCATTTTAATCCTTTCCCTCTGAAGATTTTTCACCTCTGATCAATGCTTTTAGAGCAAGTGTGCTAATTCCAGTCTCCTGAACAAATGTCTGCATAAGTAATTACATCTTACTTGTCAAATTTACCTGGCAGTTTCAGCTGAATGTGGTCAGGACAGATGACTTTGTTTAGAGCATCTCAGGGAAGAAACCACTGGGGACAGGGCAGGAAAGGCAGTCAAAAACACATCTTTCGGAACACACAAGTCTTGTTCCTGGTACTTTAATTAGACCATGTTTGCATGTCAAGTGAAAACTGAAAAAACAACTTAGAGGCATTTAACCAGAGGCTGAAAGCCTCCCACCCAAGCACCTTCTGGATCAGCAGCCATGAGTGCTCTGTTTTTCCCTGCTGGCCCCTGCACCAGCGCCATCTCCCAGTCAGGTTAATATGTTGGTCTTAGCTGCTCTCAAAGAAATTGCCACTGAAGGTTTCAGCCATGGTAGGAGACATGGGCTAAAACACACACCAGCCCAGCGTCACCTCTGTCACACACAGTAAATGCTCATTAAACCACCTTTGCAGGGCACTGCAAGAAAATGTTTCACGTTCCCACCAAGAAAGGCTGGACACAACTACACTGTGTACTTAATCTCCAGAAGGCCTGTTCTCCATCTTTCTTTTGAAGTTACTTTATCTGAAGATCTCTTAATTAGGCAGTATTGGGGGAAGATTTTTTTTTTTTTAAAAAGACAGCAGGTAAAATAGGGCAACCCTACAAAAAGAGACGGTCACGCAAATTTAACAATGCATTAAAAATCAGCAAATTTATTTGCATAAAGAGGGCAAATATCTACCCTGGCCTCTGGGCACTGCTGCCATGCATCCTTTCTGTACACGGAGCTAGCAGAGTCAGGCAAAACAGGCAGTTTCATGTGTGGCTCAGTCCCACGTACTCTCCTGCCTGTGCTCTCCTGAGCTGAAACACTCATGTTAAAATGCAACCTATTAACAAAAGCGTGATAGCAATGCGTGTGAATCCAATGTGAAATATGAGATACTTAAATATAAAATCATGACAGCAATTGTTTCATATGTATTGCTTTGTTTTCCATTCCTGCCCAGGCTCATCAGGTGCCCAGCACTGACCATTTCCCCCTCAGCGGCAGGGAGGGAGCACAGTCCATGCTGTCGGTGGATCAGACCTCATTTGGGGGGCAGCACTGTGGGGTTTGGGAAGGCCAATCTCAGCTTCATATCGTCAGTCACTGATTTCCCTGGAGCTGACATGGATGTCACCCAGAATTTCCTCCAGTGGAAGCAGTCATGAACCGCTGCGTGCAGATGTGAAGTGCAGTTGCTAGCAGTGGGCACAGGATTAAACTCTGCTAGGGTGGGTGAAAAAATAACTTAATTTTCCTTGGTCCTGTTGAAAACGTTTTTAGAGTGAGATGAGGTGTTTTACTGTAGGAAAGCTGAGTCTTTACCCAGCTCATTCCTGAATGAATTTGTCCCAGTGCCTTCCCTTGCCAGGGAAAGGAGCAGATGCCAAGCACCCCTGTAAGGGCAGAGTGAGCACCAGGTGCGTGACCCCCAGAGCACAACCAAATGGTGACAGCTTCAGGGGAAGGCTGGGACAGGTACTCTGCTCCTGGACGCACAGCTCAGCATGCTGCATCTGATCAACAGGAGGCTGGAGGGATGTCTCTACCTACAGGTTCATGAATGTATATAAGTGTCTCTGTATTTCTTTCTCCCAAATCATCTGGAATGATTTGCGTCATTGCACAGAGGAGAAATTGATATAATTTAGGCTGTGTTCAGAGGAACTGGCAATACTGCACTCACGTAAAGTGTTTTTAAGCTTTATGGCGCTTGAGCAGGGTGGCACTTCAAGTCCTGTTTCACAGGTGATGTGGACTATATATAGTTCAAGTAGAGAATTAGCAAGTCATATTTTTTTTTTTTTTTTGCTTTTCAGTGACAGACAGTCTAAAAGTCTGTATTGGCACCTTATTTCAACTTGAATAGTTGCAGTTTAGGAAGGAAAATTCTTTACAGAATTGCTGTAATTGAAGTGTGGGGCTAGTAATGCCTTGAACTGACAGTGAGCCTTGACACCTGATACAGTCTTCTTGTGTTCAGACCTCTTTCTTCCTCTGTCAGTAGTTTATCTCCTCTTGCTACTCTTAAAAAGACATTTTCCTTTCTCTCTTCCATAGCCCCAAGTAGACAAATACAACTAGGCTAATGGCAGTGTGAAGTTAATATAAAGAGGAACATTATTACCTCTAAGTTGCTTTTCTTTTGAAGCTTTCACTTACATGTCAGTATGTTCCTGTTCCCTCCCATTTTTCTTTTATTTCTTATCCCTTTTGGAAGGATTCACTCCTAGTGAGGAATTACCTCCCAGGACACGTGGGGCATGCATCTTGCCGTTGGGCTGACTGACAGGTTAGATTTCATTAGTCACTTGCCCTTTAGGTGAAAAAAAATTGCATAAAATGACAGAGTGGGACTATAGGCTGGTGTGGAGTAACACCAATTAACAGTTAGTAAATTAATAGTAATTGCTTCATCTAATCAATATTTAACTACATTAAAACAGTATAGGAACTTTGGGGAAACAGAACAAAAATCAGTTATTGGATATATATGTCAAGAAAACAAAAGCCTCTAATAGTTGAATAATTTTCTTCCTCTAGTAGAGTCTTTTTCAAGAATTGCCAGTATTATTTTTATTGGAATTACTATAAATATTATGTAGTTTTTAGATTTGACTGTGAATATAGGGAAGGATATGGTTTTGGATATGTTATATATTTTTAAAAGAGAAGAATCCAAATTCATCATCCTGTTCCATTGATCTCACCTGTCAGGTAGGCACACAACCAGCAAAGAAAGTTCAATACAGAAAAGGCACATTTTGCACTTATTTCTAAATGTAGCTTAGTTCATGCATAATTGCACTGTATTATTGTCATTTGCTTCATGAATAAAGTATAAATACAGAGAAAAACAAGCAGATAATGCTGGTAAACTCATAGTAGCAATACCTTTAATAATTCTCTGAAGCTGCACCAGCCAGTGAAGAACTCATGCATATGCCCATTGTACAACTAATGCTAATGTGAGCATATGCTGTAGGAAGCAGTGCCCGTACTGCACAGCACCACTGTCTCCAGGGTGCAGATCGCTCCTGCTATGGAGCAGCAATAATTGGCTCCTAGTCTGCATTATCAAGCAAGGGATGATAGACACAGAAAGATGCACATCATTCAGCTGGCTGCTGGCTCTCTCCCCAAATCCCCTTTTTCTCACACGCATGCAGAGATCCAGTAAACAGTACACAGTTTGGTATTATTGGTATTATTTGGTATTTGTTTGCATTCAGACACATACTTCAGTTCCCCTCTGCATGTGGTCCATGTTTCGAGAGTTTGGTCCTATCTGCCTCATAAAGGAATTTTGTGGTTGCCATCGTTGTTGCATGCATCCTGAATTGTATCCTGGGCTGTTGCATAAACAGCATCTCTGAAGTCCCAGTCCACTGCTAATAAAAGTTTTCTTTCTCACTGTCTGCAAAGATCCCGCTTTTCCACCCTGCCAGCATGGAGGAGAGATAGAAATGTTGTACAAGATACCTTCTGTGCCTTAGGTGTGGCCTTTTCTTGTATTTGCCCGGGAGCAGGTGAACCACATTTTTGCTCAAAACACGGAATTACAATGAAACGTATTTGCAAAACATGTCTGTTGGAGTTGTGTTGGACCCAAAGCTGGCTGTGGGATGCCCTGCAATTTCAGCTGCTAGAGGAAGTCACCACATCTGATCCTTTTAAAGAAGCCTGGGCACATGTTTGGTTTTAGAGATTGTTTGGTCCCATTATGACTTGTGTATCCACATATGACTGTAAGGAAACTTACAGAAACATATGTAGTGATCATGGTTTCTTGCATATTCTTCACACCAGAGCTTTAAGAAATATTTTAGTTCATACTTTTAAATGAGACTTAAAAGTCTCAGCTCTCTTGCTTTTTTTTTGTGTGCGGGGGCAATGTATTTTTATTTTACTTTGTACTCAGTACAGTCACTGGTCATGACAGCAGATGAAGGAATGTTAATGAAGAACTATGGCATGACGTTTTGCTGTATTTTACAGAAGCGTTGGAAATCCTAAAATAGTTTCTATGCCATACATGGTAGTGACTACAACCAAAACCGCACACTGGTAATGTGATCCCAGGACTGTGGCCAAAATACTGTCGCTACCAGGTGAGGCAAGGCCTGAGCTTTACATAAGTCTCTGAAAGTCCAAGCAGGTGGAAAAAGCAACACAGCTCTCCTTCCACAAGCAGAGGAAGGGAGTGCCCTAAAAGCACCAGAGCATCAGGTGGCCATAGTTCTGCATTTCTGCACACAGACATTGGTGTAAATAGAGATTTTTCAAATGAGCAAGAAGCAAGTGAGATCCTAGAGAAGTTTTTGTTTACTCCTGGTTGTACTCTGACATTTTGCAGATGGGTTTTACCTCAAGAATCCACCATATGTAAAATATTTAATATTAAATGCGTTACTTCTGTTGTTCTTCCTTGTCAGTTTAACTGGCCTAGTAGCCAAGAAAAAAAAATTATATATTTTGACTTTCCTTTTGGACCATTCCTTTATGGTCCTTCCTGACGTTTTCATAAACAAATGAGGTGTGAGCCATTAGAGAGGGCACACAGCTGACTGAATAACAACACTCATAAAGTAGCTTTCAGTGTCTTATGTTGAACTGAGAGGCTATTTCAAGGAGTTCATATGGGTCTATCCTAAACCAGTTAATGTTAATTATTTTCATTACTGACTTAGAAAAAGAATAAAGAACACATATGAAGAATGTGTATGAGTCTAGACTGATATTGGAAGAACTTTGCAAGAAAGCAGACTTCAGATGCAACAGTGGCAAATAAAGGTTTTGAAATCTCTGAGATAAAACTGAAGTTGTGAAGTACTGCGCTTAGAAAGGGAAGAAATTAGAAACTGGAAATGAATAATTAGCACTATTAGCATGACAGCTCTGTAAGAGAAAAACAAATCAAATTGCATTGTATTTCTATGTGATTATGAGAAAACAAGGTGACAAATCTTTCTCCATGGTACATTAGCCCGTCTGTTAGTTGTAGGTCATTAATGGGAAATTATTACTCCTTAGACAAAACTGGTGAGACCTCAAGTATAGAAACTCTGTGTGCAGATATTGGCATATCACTCCCTCAAAGACAAAGGCAGACTGAGACCAGAGGAGACCAAGAAAACAGTACGTTGTTCAAAAAGTAAATGGTTAGAGGACAGGCAGTGTGAAGGTACTGGGCTTCTCTGAGGGAAAAAAAAGAGAAAGGATGATGACTTTCTGAGGGAAAAAAAAAAAATGAAGTAATCCACTTTAACTTGTCTGGACAATGATAGAAATAAAAAGAAAGAACAACTTAATTGGCCTCAAAACCCAGTGCAGCATACAAAGAAATATTGTAGGGTCTCCTTTTTTTGGAGATGTTTGACAGAGGCCTGGGGCAGAGATCTTGCTTGTTTCCAGAGAGGATTTCTGGACACTCACTCAGGCTCTACATTTCTATCAATAGCATATAACAGTACTGTCATTGCTATTGCCTCCTGGATTGTGTGACTTAATTTTACAGGGCAGCAGCTCTACGACTGTTTTTTTTCTGTTCTGCGCTGAGACAGGTATGCTTTCTCAGGCAGACTGATGTGCTTAGCTTTGCAATATGCTTACTTTTACTCCTGTCCTTCATTGAACCTCTATGCCAGTGCTTTTTATTGCCAACCTAGCCATTTTGGTTTAGGAGCTTTTCTTTTGTTATGCATAGAAACAATCCCTACAAATTATTCTATGAATTTAAAAGAAGAATACAGGAAGGAAGCAGAATGGGAATGCTGATTTGATTAGTGATGCATATAGATATACATATGCATATATAAATAAGTATACTGCATTATTTATTGTTGTCTTTTCTATGTTCACAGGGCTACAGCTACTCATCGGGGCCAAGTTATATTCAAGGATGCCTTAGCACAACAGCTGTGTGAACAGGGAGGTAAGAGCCACATTAAATATATCTGGCAAATGTGGTTTTTCATTGTACTTGCGTGTGAGTGTTACTCATCATGAAAACTATTTTTTAGAAAACTTAATATCAGGATCTTATTTATATTCTTAAAACTGATACTTTGTTTGGCTTCATACTTCCCGTTAGTTATCCAGGAAACATCTTTGCCCTCTCTGCTCAATACTGGGGAGTATACAAAAGTTAAAGTAAATCTTATTGTGTTATACACTTACCTGAAATCAGCCTGTAACAACTAACATTTGTTTTTTGATAAAACCACAAGCTGAGTTTTAACTCTCAGTGTATTAACTATAAGTAAAAAATGCAATATGCCTGCAGCAAAAGCTTTGTTTACTATCCAGCTCACGCATCTCTTTGTGAAGAACCTGCCTTTCCATTTTGTGAAAGCAGGCCATCAAATTTTTGCCTCTCACCTACAACATTTGATCATTTTTATAGCTAAACAAAATATTTGACTTACACAAACTTTAAAAATCTAATCGTTTGCACAGCTTATCATATATATATATCCTTTTGATGAATAACCTAAAAATAAATGTCCTGTTGTCAGCTGTTGTCTACAAACAGTACACTGCTTTGAACATGCTTCATTAAAGCAGTGGGAAGTAGAGAACTTATCTGTCATTTTTGGTACAGGAGAGAAAAGAATTTCAGTGCTGATGCAGTCTTTTCCACAAAAGACAGTGAAACATGGGCCAACCAGTCTAAAATAAATACTTCAAAATTAGAAATGTGTCGTCATATTAACAAACAAGAGAAAATCCAACAAAATATATCTTTTGGGGGATTAGAGCTATAGGGTTTTTTCCTTATGTGTTTGGGAATATCTATGTAATGGTTTTTGCAATAAGAAGCTGTTGAACATTATGTCAGGAGCATATATTGAGTTATTCATATAAGGTACGGATAGTACCTCTGTGATAATGAGGGGAACGTATTTCAATTTTTAATTTCAGTATCTGAGTTTTCATTATTTTAATATTTTAATGAGAAGTAGGAAGGGGGATTCAGAGAGGTGACTGAAGATCTTAGCTAACAAGCCAGAAAGTTAGTTATATTTTGAATGAATTAGAAAAATGCAACAGGTGCTGGCAATCAGAAAGGAGTGTTATAATTATCTGCATGGAAGGTGATTGGGCCAAATGTGTAGCGGTATTTTTACTGTGTGGAAGCAAAAAAACATCTGGAGAAATTACCAATAATTACCTATAATGGGGGATGTGGAAGAGTAGTGCTTCAGTGACTAGTTTAAGGGGATTTCGAAACAGAAGTATTGGCAGGATCAGCGTTTAAGATGTGCTGAAGATGTTGAGGATACCTCACACAGGCTACTCACTGGATGGACACAACTCAAGAGTGGAAAAATTAATATGCAGAGTCATGAACATAAAATGATGAAAAGCCTCATAAGCAGATAAAATTCTCCAAAACGGGGCTGCGTAGTGAGTGCACCACAGCCAAAGGCAGTCTGTGGTGGCCAGAACAGGTAAGGCAAGGAGAAGGAAGTAAAAGGTAAGTATAGTCACAGAGAGACAGGGCTGGCAGAGACCAGCATGATGAAAGCTACATGCAAGCAAGCTGAAAGGAAATATATGACTATTTGTGTCAGAACTGGCAGCATGGTCAAGGAGAGTATGGGCAAAGCAACAAGATTTCTCCCTGCTAGAAGAAAATACCTCGATACGCAGAAACTAGTGAGTAGAAATCCATTCATACAGGCTTTGACAGTCCTTTCTTCAGACACGCTGTACCAGGAGATTTTAGAAGAGCTGATAGCAGAAACGAACACTTTCATCCTTCTCTGCTTTACATTCTCCAATTCTGGAGCATAACCGAACCTCAGATCAACATTTTAGCAATACTTATGTTGGTTAGAACAATAAATTGTTATGTTACTTCATGCTGTCCCCAAGTTCACAGGGACTCTGCAAAACAAGGAGAAAATGGGATTTGTGCATCGATTGTGTGTAGAGGATAAAAGATGCTGAGATGTGCCGTCCCTGGGCCTTCACTGGCTGCTCAGCTGTGACAGCCCCTTTGCATCCTCCTCCCACCCAGCCCACACTGCTTCCTTGAAAAGGCCTCCAGTTTCCCCACCATATATAATCTCTGTTTTAATCTCCTGTTTAATCTCTGTAATAATCTCCTGCATCCTCGTGACTTTTGTTTCTCCCATGATTTTCCCAGCAATTCTCTTTGCTTTATAGACAGTCACTTCAGAGACTTGCTGGATTTCTCTGCTCCAAAGTATGTGATGTCATTGTGGTAACTCTGCAAACATCAGGTTTGATTTAGTCAAGGATCACTCAGAGGTCCTGTTCTATGCACATCTGACAGTGTATGACAGCCATGTAATCAGTCATCAAATTTCACTGCAATACCAGTGTGCATGCTTCTCAGAGGTTCTTTTGGTCTTTCTCCCACATTTTTGTCCTCACCAATGTTTCTCTCCCCTTGTTCCCTAGCTCGGCCACAGTTACCTTGACTCAGATAGTCAACTACCCTGTTGTACATTGCCCTTCCTCCTATCCATTCCTGCACAGGACTCTCTTCTGCACTTTTGTTCTTATTTCTTCAGCAGATGAAGTGCATTGCATTAGTCCCCCTAGCCAGTGTGTACTATTGTAACTCTTATACTATTAGGATTCATTTTCCTATCAAATAAGAGATACATTCTTCGAAGCAAACCTCATTTCTTTTAATCCATGAAGGCAATCACAGTTTCATCGATACCATAAATGTTAACTAAAGATTATTTCAGAATTAGTGAATTTATTTAGATGCAAATATCATATTAAGAGATATGTAAAACAGCAAGGTGGGTTAACATAAATGAGGTTTTATGGTCTGTTTCTGGCCCTAAACCTTAGTATACTGAAATACTGTGGTGAATGATGTGACATATTAAGTAAAGAAAATAAAGCCACAGGGCAACTTCATAGATTTATTACAGGATATCTTTTTAATAAGTATGTTCACTGGAGATGATCTCAGACTTCATAATAACTAGTACAAGGGATATACACGAAAATGTGAAAGTAGCAAGGAATCTCAGAAATCATGTTCACTGTGGCTGTCCACCCTCAGATGTGCATTAGTAAATCCTAATAGAGTTAATGGCATTTGTGCAGTGAAAGGAAAGTGTAGTTCTTATTTTGAAAAGAATTAGAGGATGATAAAGGGTAGTGTTAAGGGATGGCAATACCAAACAAGCAGCCCTATGTATAATGTAAATGTAATAAGAAATGATGCCATAGGGAAAGACACCAAAGAAAGTAAAATAATTGCTTGAAAAAACTGTGTGTTCAGCATATAATAAATATTTTAGTATGCTAGAGAGATCTTTGGGAACTGATGTAAGCTTTAAAGTTTGTAAGAATTTTATTGAATATTGAAGAAAGGAGACATAAAAATTATGAGACAAAGGAGTTAATCCAACACAAGTAGGCAAGAAAACAAAAACTCCATCAGACAAGTCAGAAAAGATAGATGTCTTATAAAAACTTTTAAGGGCAAATAAGGATGTTGATGACAGCTGATATTCTTGCCATTAATATATTTGATTAACAATATATTTTACTTGTAGATCATAGTAAAATACATGGAGGATAAAGTAAACTTGTTGCTGTGTAGATTGATTAATATTTATTCATAGCTTGAGTAGAATAAAAATCATACATTAATAAACAGTAGCATAATTAAAATGAAGTTGGCAAAACATCAGACCTGGTTGCATTGAACTGTAGAACTTAAAAAAGTTTAGGTCTGTATGAAAACAGTGGTGCTGCTGGGAGGAACAGCTCACGGTGCAGGGATGGATGCAGCCAGCACTCATGTCACACAACTCTGCCTGCCTTTACTGCACCAGCTAGGGTGCTAAAGGGTTAAAGAGGCCATTTCCCCAGTACACTATGTAATTCAGAACCAGTAGCACCATTATTTAGAATAAGGACCATACTGGGAGATTTGTGAGCATGTAATTTAGTTCTGACTGACTAGAGGAGAATCTCAGAACAGTAATACCTAAGAGATGGAAAAGATGAAGGATGTTGTTCCCTCCTAGTGCAAAATCATTCCTCTCAGCATAGTTCCCAGAAATTTATGCAGTCTCATACTTAATGCCACAAATTATAGGATTGGGATTCCTTTCTTAAGAAACCACTCTACAGTCTGACAGATGTCTCCACATGAGAGTAAATCCTGAGAATTGGCTCAGACTCTCTTTTATTTGATAGCTTTTGCCTGGATGTTTGTGGAAGACATTTTAGGTGCATTTTGTACCTTGTAAAATTTAAGAACACTCTGAAAAACAAATGCAAAACAGATTGCAGGCTCTCAGGCTTGACCAGAGCAGTATTTTACAGAACAGAAGACTGGAGTTTAGAGCTGATGTATTGTTCCTTGGTTTATGTGTCAGAGAGAATAATGCAGCCCTCGGACAGCACACTGACTCTCTCTAGGGGGATGTTCAGCCTCTATCATTCAATAGCAACTTTGTTTACCACTAGAGAGAAAGTATTGGCAGGAGTCTAAATAAAAGCAGTAATTTCCTCTTTCATCTTCATCTGGCTGCTAATGACAAGGAGATTACACTTTTTCATAATCTGCAAAATAGAATATACCTCTCTCCACATCTTGTTTGTGATGAATTGATGAGCAACAACTAATGGCTGCTGGCTGTTGAACTCTGAGAACAGTATTTGTTTGGAAGCATTTGAGCATTTGTGTTTCTGTTTTCCTTTGTATTTTAAAAAAAGTTTCAGGATTCTGAGAAAAAAAGATAAAAAACAAAGTCTATTTTCCAGTGAGTTTTAAGAATATTTTCTTATGCTGTATTCCCTACCTACCCCTGTACACGGGCTAGACCCCACAGATCTATGGAATACGGGTGTCAATAGTACAAGCTGATGTTGCTGGAACATGTGTTTAATTTACATCATGCTAGTTCTTTTTATCTGGAGACTAGTTTTGCTTAACAGTTAACCATTATCGTGTTTAATGATTTTGGTTCTTATTTTTCCACTGACATCAGGACCATCACCAAATCTTTTTTCCCTCTTCATATTCTAGCTACTCTGCCTGAAGATGACATTCTCTTTATAGTTCTCTCATATTTCCCTCCCTTCCAGTTTAACCAAATAGGGCATATTTTTCTATTGAGTTAACCTTGCAGTAGCCTTACTTCATCCACAGAAAATTTTAACCTTTTACTCCAAAAGATGCCTTCATTTTCCCTCATCCCATTTACACAGAGCCCCACAATGACCCCATTGACTTTTGAATTCCCCATTACTTTCCTCAAGATTCTCACGCTTCCAGTTTGACTGTGGCCTTTCTCTCTCTGAATCACTTTGTATTGTGTATTTTCTTCTGTGCTTTTCATTACCAAAGGGATTGCCTTGTCTTACAAGGCAAGCATCCTACATCTCCTTACATTTTCTCATATTGTATTTGTTATGCCTCTTAGATTGTGAACTCTGCTGAGCTCTGTTTCCATTCTTTGCTTAATACAATTTGTCTCTTGTAAAGATCTGTAAATACCCAAGGTTCTAGTTAAAAATCAGATAATAAATCAATTTACTTTTTTAAAAAGTTACAACATTCTTATTCAAGCTAAGATACATTTTGGATCCACACAAATATTGATTCTAGATTTAAAGCCACCCGAAACATGTGCCTAAGGAACATCTAAGAAAGGGAATCATCGTTTAAAATATGAACTAGGATGGCCTTTTTCTTTCCTCTCAGTCTGAATTCCTGTATAATACTTTTTTGAATTGTAAATGTTTTATATCGTTGCATTGTATAGCTACTCTACACCATATTTTTTTTTACCTTTGTAATGTTATGCAAGGAAATTCCATTTGACTTCAGCTACACTGTACAGTCTGTATTGTTTTAAAATAAGTAGTTCTTTAAATTGATAAAAAATGCAGATCTAAAAATATTTTAAACTACTACATTTTTTTTTGTGTGATGTTCTGAATTTCTGTCATTTTGGGGCTCTTAACTACAACACGTGAAGATGAACACAATGATGTTTTGCAATGAAATGTAAAATGTAATACAGTAATTATTCATAGGGAGAATAAAGTCTAGGTTTATCACTCATTAACTGGTACCTTCACAGTCTTTTGTCATATTCAGCTCTGGAATTTGAATGACAAAACAGATGAAGGAATACCTGAAACAAAAATGCTTGGGCTTCTCAGATCTTGTAAAGATTTGGGAATCATAAACCCTCCTCAACATAAAGTCTTTGTTTGCAAGAACAACCTTTTGTCCAACATTAAGTGTCTGCTTAATTCCACCTTTAGTTTTTTAAATGAGTGATCAGTCACACCAGTATACATCTGCACAATTTCCTTAATTTCAATCTATCGGTAAGCAGTTTTGTTTTGCAATATACTATACATATAATTGAAGAGCTGTTTTAGGAAAAATTCTCAGATCGCAATTTTCTGTTCTTTAGTCATATAAATAGCTAGTTGCATTAAAAAAAAAAAAAAAGTTGAAGTCAAAGGAGATTGTAAACCTAAAGATTCCAAGTTTGTTCTATACATATGCTTTTTGGTTGTATGCTTAAATTTTGCATATTAACTTCAGAAAGTATCATAAGTGACTGTGTGTATCATGGGCTGGACCACCTTCCACAGAAAGTCTCTTCCAAAGAGTGATGCCAAGCAACCTGGAATGAATGACAATGTAGTCTTTCATTTTCATTTTGAGGTCTGAACTGCTCTTGTTGGGGAGAAAGATCTCTTTCAGTTGAGTTACTCTCAAAGGCTAATGAAATTTGCTTGGGCAGCTAATGAGTCTGTCCATGATGTGGCCTGACACAGCTATCCTCCTCATAGATGAGCACTAGCAGAGTGGCTCTCAGCCACACCTGTGTTTGCAATAGATCATCCCTAAGCAATTATCCGGAACTAATGAAAAAGGGTAATACAGAGTATCAGAGACAGAGGTCTTATTTTAAACTTAACCTCTTACGACATCAGTATTGTTTCAAACCCCATGCCATAATGCCCTTCTTTTACTACAGGCAAATCCAGAAAGAGCTTGCATTACTCAACCTGGGAATTAATTCAGTTAATAAAGTTTAATCCATTTCTTCTGTGTAAATAGTTTTCAAAAGTTTTCTACAGAAATTTATACCTGCCTCCATGGAGAAAAACAATGCTGGGACTGGGGAGGACAAATGCAGTCTTTTCCTGTGTGGTATCCACCAGCACAGCCCAGTGTTATCCTGGAGACAGTGCCAAGCTTAATGTGCAATTGGAGCTGTATCGCTCTAGATTTTGTACCATCATGATTAGAAGACATGATGGGGAAGATAAGTTGGCACGGATAAGTTTCTTGCATAAAATAATGGAACAAGTTAGCCACATAAAGAAAAAAGGGTTCCATGTTTCTGTATGTCTGCAATTTCTATTCAGCATCAAACTCTTAAGAATGCCTTTTCTCTTCCAGCTTTCAGTGGTTCTATGGTTGTTTTCAACATTGTGTATAAATATATATATATATATGTATTTATTTTTACTGGACAGAGTCAAACCTGTCTGTCTTCCAAGTTGTAAATCAGATAAATCAAAGGTTTCCGTCTAAGCTAAATTGAGACTGCTTGCCATCTTTTTCTGGTATGTAGATACCTCAGTTGTTTCTTGCTCAGTCTCCTTAATCACCAACTTCCCCATAAAATGTTGCAATTTCATTACAGAATGTCATGCCTCCATGCAAACCCAGTGTTTAAGCAGAAAGCAGGAAGAGAAAAACAAGATTCTTGAGATTTGTGTTGGACTTTCTATTCAAATGACTATGTGTGAGGGCTCTACACAGATTGCTGTATTCATTTTTATGTTTAATTTTAATCTATTTTTAATTTGTCAGATGTTATGACAGAAATTGCAGTACTTCAGTAATTTTTTGCAAATATGCTGAAGAAATCAGGAGTGCTGATACAATTTAGGTCAGTGCCCAACAAGAAACACAGAATCATCAAAAGAATCTAGCTTCAAATATTCTCCTTTTTTTGGTGTTCTATTTACCAAAGCACAAAATACAGCTAGATATATAGCTGCATGAGCAAGGTACTGAGAGGCAAAAGAGGTAGTTGTTCCCCAGAAACTTGCTGATATGTGCTCTTTGTGAAAGAGGTGTAACTTTGGGTTTAAGATCGGGCAAGGCTATGGGTGTAGTAGCTACCATGGAGTGTCTGGAGCACCATGTAGCCACCTTCTAGACTTCCCCATGTTTTTTATGTAGCTGTGCCCTTTCAGATACATTCTGGTTTTGTTCGTGTAATGTCACACTGAGACGTCTGTTGCAAAGTGTTAGGAGAAGACTACTTAAAAAAGTTTTGTCATTTCACACACTTGCCCCCCATGTAATGTGTTGTGGTATCCTGCTGTTTCTTGGAAGACAAAGACCTACTAGGAAATTGATTCAGCAATTTATGTAAAAATGTACTTTAAAATAAGTGTTTGATTAAGTGATTTGTGGAGTCAATCTGCTACTTGTTGCCCTAGGAATACTAGGATTTTTTCTCCCAACAATATACCCAGTAAAATGTTGTCCAGTGCCATATAAATGGTCAAAGTGTGGCATTTTTGCCTTGCTGAGACTATTTCTTTTGTTCAGCCTAATTCCCACTCTCTTCGTCAATCACTGAATTACTGAATCTTAATCCAAATTATTTCTAATAATATCTCATAACCCTGGACTAGAAGTGATCTTTCTCACCTTGATGTACAAACATTTCTGTCTTCCATTTATTATTTATACTTATTTTAATTAGACAATATTTATTTTTTCTTTCCTGTTATATTTTTATAACTTTTGCTGTGTATCACATTTTTCATAATTAAACTGTCAGGATAGCTGACTTAAAAGAACGTGTACTTGTACAATTTGTTTTATGCTGAATTGATTTTTAATGCTGCAATTAAGCCCAAATCATAGAAGATGTTCATTCACGGTGTGTCTTTATTCTTCACAGCCCCAACAGAAGCTCCCTTACATCCTCACCTAGGTAGGTGATTTGTCATTCTTGTTACTAAAACTCAGAATCACTAACTTTATTATAATAAACAATCTGTAAGGTCATATGAAACTAGCTCTGTGGAATTCAAATAAAAATGAGACTCATATAAAATTAATTGAATTATGTCTAATTCTGATTAGTTGTTTTTTCATTGTGATTTTTATTGCTGTTTATTTATTGCCTTTGAGCCCTTGCGGTGCAAGTATATCATGCTGCAGAGGTTTTCTTCCTAGCTATATATTAGAGAATCTTTTTGCATGAGGACGAGGACTGGAGCACCTCCCCTATGAGGACAGTCTGAGAGAGTTGGGGTTGTTCAGCCTGGGGAAGAGAAGGCTTCGGGGAGACCTTATAGCGGCCTTCCAGTGCTTAAAGGGGGCTACAGGAAAGATGGGGAGGGACTCTATCAGGGAGTGTAGGGATAGGATGAGGGGTAACAGTTTTAAACTGAAAGAGGGCAGATTTAGATTAGATATAAGGAGGAAATTCTCCCCTGTGAGGGTGGTGAGGCGCTGGCCCAGGTTGCCCAGAGGGGCTGTGGCTGCCCCCTCCCTGGAAGGGTTCAAGGCCAGGTTGGACGGGGCTTTGAGCAACCTGGGCTGGGGGAAGGTGTCCCTGCACATGGCAGGGGGTTGGAACTAGGTGATCTTTAAGGTCCCTTCCCACCCAACTCGTACTATGAGTCTATGATTCTATGACCCGTAACCCCCAGTGTGGGACAGCACCATCACACCAGTTCTGGGTCACTGGGAGGAAGGTTTTGTCCCAGTGCACCCACAAGGTGCACCCAGGCACAGGGCAGTGCTGCTCCTGCTCTCCGAGCAGGGCACAGGGCACACAGCAGAGCTCCAGCCCTGCACTCACCAACCCGTGTGTTGCAGTTTGATTAGTCCAGGACAGATTCTGGCATCACTGCTCAGTTTGAATAGCAGGTGACAGTTATTTCATTAATTTAATGGAAGTATTTGTAGAGAAGTGTCTAATACAAATACAGGTGCCAAAGTTTTGGGATTTATTGTTTTTTTTTTTTTTGTCATCATATGTAAATGATGCAGTAAATCTAAGGGGGGAATTGGAATCCAAAGCTTGCAGATCAATGATTAGAAACATTTGTATAACATAACTCACAGTTTATATTCTTTAAATGAGCTGACCTTTACTGCCAGATCCACTGATAGCAGCAGAGAAATTCCAATGAGCTCATGGATTTTTGCTTATGAGTTATCAGAATGAACCCCCTGACTATTAGAAGTGTAATACACTCACTAGGACATCTCATCCCTCTTTATGTCAGTGTTTCCAAAATCTGGATTCAGAGGGATTTTTTTTCTGAACATTCAGAACAACCAAAAATTTGGAACAAAAGTTATTAAAACTTTTAATATGTACTTGATGACTACATCTTTTCAGAGCCATTGCACTTTGGTGATAGATTGTGACACTTCTTAATTTTATGTGGTATTATGATCCAGAGTAAGCAAAAAAAAAAAAAAAAAACCAAAACCTGTAACCGAGAAAACCCTGCTTTTGTAACTAGCATACTTTTAAAAGCTGATTTCTTCATTTTACAATGCATTACTTTAGCTCTAGGTAAGGCAACACTTAGAAAGCAATGGATAATTATACTGGATTTTTTTTCATATAATGCTTTCTTTTCTTTGTAGCTGAAATGCACAGTGACAGCATTATCCTACGAGATGACTTTGACTCTTACCTTCAGCAAGAATTGAATCCTACCATGTGGTGAGTTTCAGGCTTCTGCTTTTCTTTATACACCTTAGAGCAAATGAAAGAATTTTGGTTATTATAATTAAGTATTTATATTATATTAATTCATAGATAGCTCACATCATGTAAGCTCATGTGAGTCTTTGTTCCATTGGGACCTAAATATAATAGTTTATTACTTACTTGATTGATGAGTGACTGAGAAATTCTAAGCCCATTGAAGTAAGTGACAATTTCTTATTGACTTCAGATTTTTAATTAATCAAAAAATATAAAAAAATAGTAGAGCTGATCTCAGTTAATGTTTTTGTATGAAGATTTTGATTTCTTGAATTCATAGCTTTTCATGGAAAAGATGATGAATTTCAGTAATTAAACTTTGTTTTTTCAAATTTTTTTTTTTAATTTCATGTCCATGTAGTACATATTTCTGGTGAAGCTAACTATAGTAAAAACTCCTTTTAAACTGAAATCAAATGTTTCCAAATCATCCAAAAGAAAAAATTAACTAGAATTAAATACCTCCATCTAATTTTCAGCTGCTGAAAATGTTTAAGGTTGATTTTATTATTTTTTTGCAGAAACTAAAATTTTTCAAAACTTTTGTATCATATAGGAAAGAAAACCCTTCCTTCCCACCTCTACACAACAAATCTCAGTTGCTAGGTTTTTTTTCATTTAACGGGACTCCTGAGTAGTGTTATTCATATTATCACAGTCTATGTCTGAAACAACAAGCAGAGGTTGTTATAATTCTTTAACCAGTAGGAGAATCTTGAGACTCCATGTGCATAATAAGGCAAGTATGATTTAGCACAGGTCAGGCAGAAGCTTTATTAACTGTGATTATAGTGAGAGAGCACTCAGACCGTATCTCCCTGCTCCCCTGTTCTCTGCCAAGTGATTGCAGAGCCCCAAGCCATACACTCTTTCAGAAAAGAAGTGAGGAATAACAATAATTTCAATGTTAATAATGCCAAGTATCCATCCCTGGAAGGAATGGACTCTTTAAGTCACTGCCACAGTTCTAAGGACTCCACCAGTAGATAACAGGACAATATGGAGAAATTTCTGTTGTCAGAGCCTATAGGACTGGCACACCCAGTGTTACCTTAGCTCAGAAGTGGGGAGTTGAAAACAATTGCAGACTGTTAGCTTTTAGTCAAGAGGAATGTTCTTTTAGCAAAAATAACTCTTAGCCAGACCTTTCAATCTTAAATAATAATTTTACCACCACAGTGATCACAGTGATAGAGTACCATTTCATATGATATACATATGTATGTCACAACAGAGAAAGTTATAGGTCTCTTATAGTACAAAACTGAATCTATTCTGTATAGTGAATACATCTGCTGATCATACTATACCCAGTTAAACACATCTATTTGTCTTAACGTGAAGTTTCGAAGGTTGGAGTCTCCTTTTTTTATATGAGATTGCTACTGAGTTTTCTCTTCCTTCCAATCCTGTTTGGATCATACCATAAATATAACTAATTTTATTGATTTGATTCATACAAGAGACAGAAATATCCTACTGGATTAGTTTACCTTGTTCAATTAAATTATTGATAGTCATTTTAGCTGTTACCTGCATTTGTTAGTTAGGAATATATATGTTTTATGAAATCTGATTTCATTTTCCTTTTTAAAGCCCATCAGAGTTTTCCATCTATGCAGGTCTTTCACATTTTTTATATCTTACATATAAAGATTGTGGTTTATGGAATTTTATGGATATTTTTCTTTTGCATGTACTTATTGTAACACTTTTTAATGTGCCTACAATTTTTCCTCCTGTTGTTCGTTTTGTATCATCTCTTTAAATGTTTTTCTGCACAGATGCGTTAAAGACTTGGAATATTATAATATAAAAAAAAAAATCTCTTTATGAGAATGAATAGATCAAGGACTCTTAATGGGTTACAGAATAGCTGCCAAGGTAGATAGCTTTAGCAGCAGTGTGTTAAATGGACTTGAGTGGAAAGAAAAGAGAGGCAGCATTATTTCCCTGCAGATGTCTTATAACTCACAGAGGGCCCGCCTGTTGGGGGCCTCCATAATTTATTTATCCATTGCTCTCTTATCTTTAAATTCATCCTTGCTTTATAGAAGTCTCAACAGAGAAATTTGACCAAAATATCCCCTGGTCTCCAGCTCCTTTTGTCCCCAGGGTTTGGATTTTGTCCCCCTGGAATAACATTGACCCACCATGGTTGGTGGGTCAGTGCAGAGAAGTGTGTGCTGGGAGAGAGTCCCAAAATTCAACACAATCCTGTGACAGATTTTCGTGTAATAATAATGCCAGAAAGCCAACATCTTCAGCAATGCTAAATAGAAGTGGAGCACAAATAAAGGAAAACTCTAATGAGGTGTCATGAGCTTTTCTGCATAAAGGATTTCTGTAGTAGCTCTGCCTTCAATGAAGACCCACTTAGTAGAAGAAAGCTCATTCTCATTTGATTGTCTAGTGGGAGTTAAATCAGAGATTATTAACAGTTTACACCATCCACCCTAAAATTGCATTTTTTCCCCTGGCAGCTGCTAAAATCCCATCTTTGCCACAAACAATTGCACTAACTGCTAGAGCAGTATTTCCAGCCTTGCTCAGTCCCTGGTCTGCTGTGCTCGGAGAGTGCAGTAGCAGCTGCCTTGTATGCACTGATACTCCAGCAGTGCCATGTCACCAGGGGCCAGTTAGACTAAGCCAGTCTAATAATTTCTGAAACCATTATTTGTGTAAAGATGAAAACAGAAGTGTTTGTATTTTCCTATGATCTTTTCTTCCCAAATCCTATATAACACTGGCTTGAATGTGATTAATATTGTCCCACTACTCCTGATCCCTTTTCTGGCATGTGCAGCTCTGGCAGAGATGTACAGTCCAAGTGCATGAGCAAAGGATTTCATAGCTTCTCTGTGTGTCTAATTTTATGAGTCCCATCAGAGCCTGTGTGTCACTCCATCTCTGGGAGAGGCCTCACGTCAACTTTTTCACACAAGGGCACTGTATGATTTTGAGAGCGACTGCCTGTTTTTTATGGATTTCTGTTCTTTCAAATGCATTAAAAGACACATCCTACCCAGAAACCATCTGTTTCTTTAGAGGCTAAGGAGCAGGGAAGGAGTGGCTATCAATGTTTCTGAAGCTACAAGGGGACGAGAAAAGGAAGGTTGAGATGGTGTTCTTTGTAGACAGAAAAATCACAACATCTGGGAATGGGTTCCTGACCTAAATCACAGTTTGGTGATAAAGAACAGGAGAAACTGCTAAAGTGGAAAAGGACAAGGGGAGGAAGAGGCAGCAAGAGAGGACATATTAGGAGAAGGAAGCAGGGAGGATTTCTGTGCTGGGAGTGCAGGAATGGGAACACGTTTCATCTCTCTCATTTTCTTGGTACTGAACCACCATGAGGATTTTTTTGTGTGGTATGTCCAACTAATTTTTATATTCTTTTCTTTCACCATGTAACCATGTCAGAATATGATTATTTCCAAAGTCCCCAACCTGTAGGCACAAGTCTACTTACCTAAGCAAAGGCTTCCTCATTTCTTGGGTCTCATTTTTCCACCAATTTTACAAAGATCTCTGGCTTGTGAAGCAAATATGCTTCACAGATTCATAAATGTCCAATGTATTTTACATCTAACATGTATTAGCTATGGAAATTAAGGTAGGTAAATGACTCCCACTCTGTGGTAAATGTAGCACCAATGGCCATGCTAAACGATTCACATCTGACTTGTGGAACTGATTAGACAGAAATGTTTAGTGCATTTTTCAATGAAAAGTCTAATAGAGCAGGTGATTAGTGGTCCATGAGACTTGCTGAAAACTGGCAGGAGTGTGTTAGTTCAGAAAACTTAGGAACCATGAAAGTAATTGATTTCCTCTGCGCCAGGGAAGGATCCAGGAATGGCTATTTGAAAAGAAGTCCAATATGGGTGGTATCTGGAAGACTGTCTAGGTTGTTGAGCATCTGTTTTTGTGACCATCTTGCCTCCATGTAACCTCATAAAATCACAGAGGAGAATATAAAAAGGTGTTATATAAGAACTAAAACAGGCCAAACAAGAACAAATCTAGAAATCATATTGTTTAATCCTATGATAAATGATTTAAAGTTGAGACAAAGACGGGGGAAAAAGATGCATCAATTAATAAAGAAGAGATGCTGGCATATATGTTTCTGTATAAAACAGTTTTAACAGTAGGTGTGTAGACAATGGGGGATTCGTTACATTTAAAAAAAGAAAGACTCCATACAGAAGCTTGTTGCTGGCTAAACTCTCCTTCCCAACTTGATGCCATGTTTCACCTCAAAAAATATCAGCACTCCAAACAGCAATCACTTACAGAAGATATACACTTCAAAGATGACATGAAGAAAAGCTGAGCACATAAAATCAATCAGTAAGAAATGGATTCCATCACTTTTTCATAGCATATAGAAATGAATAGGTACAGTGATATTTCCAGTGGCAAAGAGGTGGAGGAAATATTTGTGACAGGAGAGAGAAGTCCTAAAGTGGTTTCCAAATTGCACTAAAACTGCGGGATTAAACTTCAGAAAGATTTATGTTTAAAAATCTCTTGGCAGCTTGAGATGTTTATCTTCTTTATAGTCCAGACATCACAAAAGACATCAGTCAATATATTGTCCACAAACTCAGGTATTGTAGAGGGAAACAAGATGACAAATAGGGATGAGGAAACAGCAGATGTTTCCCCTTCAGCAAAGTGAAGAACAATAACAGAGAGAGGTGGAACTCTCTAAGCCAGAGATGAGAGTGATGGCAGGTCTGCGGAGAAGACATCTAGATGAATATGACACATGTCAACAATGGCAGTGAGTACCAGCTGTGAAGAGAAAGCTGAAGAGATTTTAACATGGTAAGATTTTAGACCAGGCAGGTGAGAAAGATAATGTAAAAAGCTGCACCCAGCCAGGAAAATTAATACTGTCTTCTGTTTGTATAAATGGAAAAGAAATTAACCTTCCTGTCTGCACCAGGAGAGGAGCAAATTGGATCATTTCTAAACACATAATACTATGACGGAGATCTGAGGAACAGCAGATTAATTATCTTACTCTTCATGCATTCCAGTCATGCTAGTGAGCAATTTATTGTCAGAGGTAATGCATTTCAAAGAGACCACAAAGGTTGGAATTGGTTACCAACAGCCATCCAATTTCTTATGAGTGAAGTTACCCTAGAGAAGATGAGTGATGATGAAACAGCTGTATTAGAAGGACAGTGTTTCTGGATTTCCAAATGGTATTTTGTAGACCACATTACAGAAGTAGAGTAGATGAACAGCTGAATCACTTTGTATTCACTGAAATATGTGAATTACAAAATTTAAATATCCCTTGAATTATGTAGCCTGACCTTTTACAGGGGACTAAGTGGTCCCTACATAATATTCATAGGCAAAGTTTACCTCTTATATCTGTCTCTCCCTGCACATATCAGGAGTTCAGGCAGATGCTCCACTATAAAAATCCAAAATGTAGGGACAGATAATGGAAATATGCTCATAAACAGACAGAATCCTACAGAATTCCATGTATTCTTCTAGTTCCTGTCCCTCTGTTCTTCAGTTATCAGAGTTTAGGGATGAAGTGAAATTTAAATAGCAACGAAACACATCCTCTGTGATCTCTGTTTCTGTATTATCTCTTGAAGTATAATTTTGTTCACTCACACGCTTCTTTTCTTCTTGCCTTATACTGAGAAACAAAATTATGGGCCGACTGTGGCTTCTATAAGCAAATATTAACTCATTGAAGTCGATCTGAACTATATTACTCTATTAGAGGATTTAATTTTGCTTCTTAAATTCAAAATCCTAAATACTATCAGTGTGAATTGCTGAATGACTTTATTAACATGCTTATACAGGAAAAAAACTCAAGAAGTTTTTTATGTCTGATTTTGTTTCGGGAAGTGGAGCTGAAACTGTCCTTTAATGAAATCTCGGAATAAGGGAGAGATTTGGAAAGTGGGAACAATATATTCATCTTTGACTTCTGTAATGGACTTGGGCATAAGAAAACCAGTCCTGTGCTGAATTCACCCAGGACCAACTGAAGAGACCCAAAATAACAATTGCAATCAATTATTCACCAGATTTATGCATCTGAAAATCTAACATCTATTGCTCAACAGAGCTTAGTACTCACAGACCTGCAGGGCATTGTGCAAAATATTGTACGTTGCCCAGAGCTAACCTGTTCTGCCAAAATTTACCTACACTTTGCTGCCCTGGGAGGCCAGGGGAGTGGTGAGGAGTCCCAGTCTGCTGTGGGAGCAGACCAGGAGGTAGCTCCATTTAGTTAAATACATACTTTAAAAATTAATTTAAACATTATTTCTAATCACTATCTGGGTTTGCAGAAGCCCATCCTCCATTGCTCAGACCTTTTGGATACATGGCCCCTGCAGGAAAAACCTGTCCCAGCCCCAATGGATAGCTGATGATGCTACCAGCCTCTTCCTCACAATGCAGCTGGAGATTTCATTGGCCCTGTCCAGGACCATGGTGGACTGATGGTTTGCAGATACTCAGGAATAGAAAAATCCTGCTCCAAGGAGTTCACAGAAAGACTTGCAGAGGTTTGACACAATACTTATTAATGTAAAGACAAGGAAGCAAGATAAATCAGGAAATGAAGTGAAAAAAAACTGAGGAAATTTGTATAGGAATCAACTATACATTGATAGTATGTATCAATTACCTATGATTAACTATGATAATCGAAAACTCTATCACGTATGTTGAGAGTAAGTCCCTATCTCCTTGGGATTTCTTTCTTTCCATACTATTTCCTGTAAGATTTGCCATCCAGAAATTAGCCAGAGAATGAAAATACAGAAGAAAACCAAACTTTTACACACTACTAAACTACATCTGGACTGTGTATATAGGAATGTGTATTTTGGTGACATTATACATCAGAAAGTGTGGCCAAATCTGAGGCATTCTGTGTGAGAGAAGCCGAAGAAAAAGCTGCCAAAGCACTCCTTACATAATTCCATTGCACTTAAAACTCTAAAAATACCAGTTATCAAAGTAGTGACAAAAATCAACAAGAAACAAAAATGTTTCTTGCTTACCCTTGCTTACAATGGAGTTGCTCTGGGAGAAAATGTTTGCCTGTAGGTTTGATGTTAAAGCTGAGATTTGGATTTGCCTGAAGGCAATGTTGGTCAACCCCATCACAGGCAGTTTGTCAGGGGCTGGGAGCATCTCCAAAATGTTTTGAAAATCTGCTCCTCATGCTAAAAGCCTATACCCTGATCCTCGAAGGCGAGGGAGAGGGCCCTTTCTCTCTGCTCTGCAGTCAGGCTGCCCACAAAGTCCTTCATATTAAATTAAGAAATATCATGAGAGATGCAATTACTTGGCTCAGCAGCACTTACCAGCCTCTCTGAGATTTTCCTCATAGTTTTTCCCCTAAAAGGTGAACAGAGTGGCAAATCTCTGTTACTAGGAATATGAGATATGATAAATATAAATAGAAAGCAACAGCAAGACAAGTGTGCAGCTGGGCTGTAGGAACATCTTGGTGCCCAGTTTCAGATAGTGTCTGCAGCCTTAAGTCTGCCCTTTGGGATAAATAACCACGCGGGTTGGAGGGGGACTGATCCTAACCCCTTCTCCTGAGTTGTGCTGTATAGTAACTCCACGATGCTGGGTTTACATACGGTATATCAAATGTGCAGTAAGGATTTTGGAAGAAGAGTAACTTCAGGGTAAATTGTACATGTAAGAGTTCAGCTTGGTTTCCCATGGTGTGATGTGTGGCAGTTGACAGGCAGGGACACTCTTTTTTGGAATGGGGACAGTTTGAAGAGAGCAAGTACTTATTCACAAGGGCCTTTCTCGAGAGGCAGTTCTAGTACATCACACGTACAGTTTCTCAACCTTTATGTTCAGCGCCATGATGACAAAACAGACCAATTTGTCTGAGCACCAAGATATAACAGCCTTATTTTATGGTTCATGAGCCTAATGCAGTCTCAAATGTATGGTTTCTGTTTTCCATTTTGAACGTGATGTGTTCTTCCTGCAGGTCAGAATGCAGCAACTGCGAGGTTGGAGAGCAGTGTGGCGTGATAATGCACGGCAATGCCGTCACTTTCTGTGAGCCATATGGCCCCAGAGAACTGGTAAGTGAAGGCTGGCTCATCTGCTGGGGCTGGACTGCAGGCTGTGAATCGAGGCTGCGTTGGCTGCAGAGATTTTGGTGTGCTTTGAAAGTTTGGCATTCAGCAGAGAGACTCTTAAGCAATGTGATAGTGCTACAGAAGAGCAGTGTTCTAGACTACAGATGTTAACCAAAGGTTATTGTACTAATTTACAAAAGAAAGTCTCTTGACTCAGTGTGCATCCAAGTTATTTAAAGTATCTATAAAATACTGGAAAGGCAAGGAAATAGAACTGTGTTGTCAAACTGGCATTATTCTCTTTTTATTTCTGATAATGAAATAGAGAGGAGGTTCATTTTTCTTCTCTTGTTTTATTAGCTGTGTCCACTTCTTCTTGTTGCTGTTGACAAATGTTAATTTGGTTGTAAAACATCGCTTGTAAACAGTGCATACTACAGACTTAAATGCAGCCTGGAGCTAGCACCAGCCAGTCTCAGGAAAGTGTACGTAACAATTTGAGTCATGATGAAGGGAACAGAATTCATTTCACTGGGGGGTAGTTTGGTCATGAAATTGCTGTAAGAAACAACATGGTGCAATTTGCATTAACTTGGGATCATCTGGGTGTGGAAAATGAATTGAAAGATATATAACCAATGCCCACATGTTGATGCTGAGCAGCTAGCCGCAGCAAAGTACATAAAATGGGAGTTTTGGAAAGAACTGAAAAATTAAGAGGCCAGCTCAAAGCCTGTGTAATTCAAAATTAATTTTAATGGTTTTGACAGTCTTCTGAGTGGAAGGAGAGGCTGATTAGAGCTATTTGAAAAGCGTACATGGAAGAGGGCCATTAAACAGAAGTGGGTTTGGCCAGGCATCTTCTCTTCATTTGAGACACTGATAATTCCTTTAACAGGGTTAATTTTACATTCTTAACTGCGACCAGAATTCCACAAATGCAATGTAGATATTGCTGGTGTGGTGTTTGAGAGTCATAAACACATATAAAACTAATTTAGAGGTTTTACAGATAAAGGAGAATTTCAGTCATTTCCCTCACAGCCAGATCCAGTCAGGGAATCCTGACAGGGATGCTAAATTGCCTCTCTGCTACTTTGAATCCTATTTGAATGCACTATGCTTCATTAACTGCCTTGAGAAGAGATGCATTGTTTTATGTCCTGTGCAAAAATGAAGTCACACCACTGGGATATTTTTCCCAATTTTTAACCCATTTTTAGTTGTCGTATTGAGCATAGGTAACACTCCTTGAAAAACAACCTATTTATGACATTCAGCAAACCCAGGATGCCAGCTGTGAGGGTATTGAAATGTTATTAATTAGCTACCTCTCCCTGCTGATATGTAATTTAGACTATCCTTAGTAATCACAAATTGGCTTCAAAATCCACTGTTGGACTGTATTTGTTGTATTACCATGTGGTAAAATAGCACTACCATGGCATCAGAAACTTGGAAAAATGTATTATGAAGCCAAAGTGGAGTGATTAAATAATCAGCTGAAAAAATCATCATGCTTATAAACAGTTAGTAGCCTTATAATGAAAACCTTTGTAAATATTATGGCAGTGTTGCAGAAAAATCAAAGCCTTCTGAAGGAACATGCTAATGGCTTAACATTTTGGATGAGCACATGATGGCGTCCATGCCAGAGGTCTCCCCTACTTTTATTTTTGAGTATGGACATAGGTTTAAATACCTCTTTTCTTAGAACTAACTTGTTTCTGATTTGTAGTCATGTTTCAGTGATTTCACAACATATCTCTTCCTGTCACAAATTTTAAAACCTTTTAATTTCTCCGGTATTTATGCATTTTTATTCTATCACCTTTACTACTCGAATCCTATCCTGTCCCTGTTTAAAATGGCTCTTGAAATCTCTGTTCCTGTTCATGACTCCTAGTGCCACATTATTGCTCTAAAATACTTAGTCAAGAAAAGTTTAATTTGAAAAATGTATTACATCAACAGCTGTGACAGCTGTGGTTTGCTTCCTCTTTCCTCCTGACTCCCAGCAGTTGCCTGTTACTACAGGCAGAGGGTTTTTAAATGCCAACTGTCTATATCTGTTGGTGAGAATTTGCCACTGGCAAAATCCCAGAAAGACGTATAGCGTCAGAGATGTTGCAAGCAAAGGGAAATAGCTACTAAAGTCTCCTTATTGGCCTCTCTGCAGCATCTGAACTTAGTAGTCCTTTGCATAAAGTTTCTAATAAGTCTAATGTTTTTTTCTAAAGCATTACTGAAACAATTCACAACATTGTCTCTTTTAAATCTATGTGAATGCCTCCTCTGTGGTAAGTGATACATCTAATTTCTCGGTGATATGAGCCACTGAACATTCATAAAGGGTTTTGTTTTCAAATTAGAATTTGCACAGCATAATTAATTGAATGCAAGCTAATATAATAGGTACTCATAACTCAAGTCAGAAAGCACTTTATTGTTTGTCATGATGAGTGTGATACCTAATAGTGAATTGATCCTGACAAAATGGACTTAAGTGGGGATGTGACTGTATTTTTAAATGAGTTATTTAAATGCAGCTTCCCTATTTTCTTTTAAAAGACTAAAATTACATGTTAGGAATATTCCAAGGATGGGAAAACGGTATTTTAAGTAAAAGTTGCGTACAGATTTCAGGAAGTTTAAAAATTGCTGTTTGAGATGACTGCAAAGCCTTGGGAATCTCTCCCACTGAATCTGTCTTAGTTCACAGAGCATTAATAGCTGTGATAAAACTAAATTTCCATACACCCTCCTAAAGCTCATGTAGCCTTGTTATCAGCTAATCTTCAGTGCATTTCAGTGAAGATCTCATTCTTTGATATTTATAAGAAGTTTCTCTCCATATGTAATATATATGTAGAAAAGAAATTAAACAACCCAAAAACTAATGCCAACTCATGCAGTTATCCATGCATTATTTTCAAAGAAATAATTTCATTAATACCTCAACTAGTTGCATGTCAGCACTGGAAGAAGTCCTGTCCCTTTTGCTCTTCTGCATCAGCTCCTATCCCTTCCCGATGGGGGAGAGATGCTATTCATATGAATATCGTTAGGCTGCATGACAAACCACACCAGAAAATGAATCCAGATTAAAACTGTCTTGCAATAAAAAAGACTATTAGTTTAACAGAAGTTAACTATTTTATCTGATTTAACATGTGTCTACCCAAAAGTTGATGTTAGTACATGGAAGGGAATGGAGGGAGCTATCATCTAGAATTTGTTAATCATATACATTTGAACATAAATTCTGAATATACATTTGCAAATATATGGAAATTCTTTTGAAAGTCTCCAAAGACAGAAAAGCCAATACAGGTGATTGAGAGAGAACATTTGTTCCATGTCAATGGAGTCCTAAATAACAATCAGGAAACATCTGCCATTAGGACTAGCTTTTGTTCAGCGTCATGCAGCAATGCATGGAGTAATGAGAGACTTCAGACAGGAGACAGATCTCTCTCAACAGTTTTCTTGTTTATCTGCATAGTAGATAATTAAAGAGCACAGGAATACCTGATAATGTAAGAATCTCTGCTTTCACTGTGTGGCTCAGGGAAATTATGCAGAAATTGTACTGTTCATCGTTAGAAAATGCTGATAAAATTGTCTTTGTAATACTGCCATAGTTAATGGGTGCTTGAAAGAATGTAGAATCTTCCAAGTCATTGAGTCTAATCTTTACTGGGGTGCTGGCTTTTTTAGAAAACGACAGTTTAGTGTCCATATGTTTATCTATATTTTGCAGATTGCCACTTTTCTTTCATTCTTATCTACTGTTCAGTTTCCTCTACATCATTCATACAAGCAAAGCAGGAGGATCATTCAAGTCCCCTAGGTGCTCTGATTGGAGCTGCCTCCATGCAGATTCCCAGCTGAGCTCTGGTAGCCAAAGCCTCCTAGCCCCAGGACCTTACTTCTGGGGCTGAATTTGCTCAGAAGTTTGACTTCTCTGTGCCATATCTGTAATATGACATGGTGCATGGATGCAGATCACAAGGATGCACATCTGATGGAAGGGTATATTGCTGCTCTCATGTGAAATGACATGAATTATTGGTGTGTAGGTTCTGACATGAGAGGACAACTTCAAGGTCTTGAAATGTAGGATGCAGGCATCACTGGCAACAATATCAGACAAGATTATTTAAGGAGTTTTCTATCCCTGTTCTTCCAATTAGATGACTTCTTTTATGATTGTGTAAACTGACTGTCTGGCCAGGTCAAGCCTTTTTTCATTTTCTCTTTTGTTTTAATGTTGCCATTGTTTTTCAGCATGTACATTTTTATTTCTTCAATGTAGCCTCTAAAATCTGCTTATAATGATAAATTATATCTTTGTTGGGTCTTTTGCTAAAATGAATGAACCAAACTTTGAGTCTCCTCTTTTCAGGGTGACCCTTCAGTTGGTCTTTCTGCTTGGTAAACAGTTGCAATGATTTTTCAGCTCTTTGATGAAATAACTAGATCAGGCAGTGCTTTTAAACAGTCTTTCTGCCTTGCTTGTTATGTAGCAGTATTGTTAAGTTCAACTTTCGAAATAGATTGAAAATATATAGGTGTCCTTCACAACACTCTAGTGCTTTTTATCTCATAGTATTTTCAGGAAAACAGTCCTAATTTGAACAACTGAAATATGGGGCCATTGAAAGAAGGGGAAAATAAAGGCCTCAAAGGAGGGTGGTGTGCTGAATACAGAGTGAGCTACTCCATGTTTTCTGCCTGTTTCTAGGTCTCAGTTGGATGTCAACAGTGTGTAGATGCTACTACAAAATCTCATTGTATATATTATGCAGTATCACCAAGGTTTTATTTGCTTTGCTGTTGAAGAATTAGGTTCTGTTATTCCCTCTTAATATTTCATTTTATTATTTTAGGTAAACATAATGTTATTATGATCATTTTTGGTTCTTGTTCTGTGCTTTGAGAAGTGGAAACCATTCTGTATATACAAATTTATACTAAGCTGACCATAAGTCACATGGTTAATTTTTTCAATCTTCTAAACACTGGTCAAGCACCAGTGTTTCACATAAATATGATTGCTTTGTAGACGTTTATATGATGAAAGAAAAAAAAATTTCCAGCTTTGACATATGATGAGATATCAATAATCAAAATGACATAACAGAAATGTTCACGATCACTCAACCTGAAAGGGTTCATGATTAATAGTTTTATGCACTGGAGATTTGGGTATCCAGAGAGTTTCCATGCTTTCAAAGAGAAACAAGTGATGAATGTATTATTTTGCTGATCTAACACAACCTCTCTGCTGTTATCTTTTCTTTCTGTAGACCACCACTGGCCTTAACACAACTACTGCATCCGTCCTTCAATTTTCCCTTGGTAAGTTTAGCTTACTCTTTCACCTGAGAGATTGTAGTAAGTAATTTCTGCAAAGGAAAATGACCCTCAAGTTCAGGTTTACCCTTCTGGTCAATGTTCCACTCGATATGAAAGATTAAAAAAAATATTTTAAAAACTGCAGCACATCTATTCATTTACTAATCTAGAGCTCCTAATCTAAACTTGGGAGAGGAGAAACTCCAGGAGATAATCTGATGATGGGAGGCATAGTCATGTTTGGGTTTGGTTTTTTTTTCACTTATATAATAACCTGACAGGTAACATTATAATCTTTTGCTCTTTCTCTGAAGTGTGATTACTGTTTTTTAAAAAATAAACTTTTTTAACATGTAAAACCCTTGGTATATTACAAGTTGCAGCTGGGGAGTGCTGTTTTTAACACATCTGTGCAAACGGAATAGGTAGGCTAGACCAAAACTAAATGCTAATTAATTCATATTATCAACAGCATGATTGTATGCTGCATTACTTAGAATACCTGCTGTAAGTTATTGCACATTTTTGCTGTGTAGTTGTGGCTATAAATTATAGCAGAAGTTGTGGCTTGGGCTGAGGGAAAATTGGGAACACACTTAATTTGTTAACTCATATCTCAGTGTTCAAAACGCGAAGGAAAAAATGTTTCTATAATATAAATGATTCAATAAAAAAAGCAAGTAGGAAATGTAGCCTCTTTCCTCTGTGGTCTCCTGGATATCTGTTTCCAAATCATATTCTTATTTTTAAAAAAGTAATTCTCCAAAGGTATCTCAGCAGACATGTGATTAAACTCTGGAAATCTCATCTGGAAATAAGAGTTATCAGGTAGTTTGGCAGGTAGTTTGGTAAGCAGCTTGTTTTTTTTAGTGTATTGGAAATCAAAATCCTAGAAGGCTCAGTAATATGTAATTTAAATTTGTTTTTACCTGAAGTTTTTCATTTGATTATATGAGGTCATCGTTACCTGTCAGCCTGCAATTGACTTAAATGTTAATAGTTCTAAAGATTGATATCTATCCTTTTATTTTGTATTACTGTTTTTAAAAAGCCAGAAAAAATGTATCCATTCTTAAACTGAATTATTGCATAAATACTGGGCACCTCCAACAAAAACCAGCCTGGAGGTACCCTGTGGTTTCATTCAGCCAGTGAAAGGGGAGCAGCTCACTTGATCTGCTAGAACGTATTGCTCACCTGCAGAAGCACTCCCACCCTTGGTTGTGCCCAAGGATAGATGACTTTTATAATGCTGCAAGCTTTCAATGACAGAGGAATTTTGCTTTTCAGGAAAATTTACAAAAATCTTCTATAGATTATTCTTCCAGTGACCCAGATTGGTTAACATCAATGTAAGCTGAATGGGTTGGTAGGTAAATGTTTGCTGTCACAGCTCCGTGGCTTGTGCATGCTGCAGGGTAACCGCAGGAATGTGCAGGCTCCTGGAAGTTTCAAGATTTCACTAGTAGCCTTTATTCCTATCAGCTGGTGAATGTCAAATAAAAAAAAAAAAAAAAAGGTGTAAAACCAGGCTGAGTAGGAAATACACTATATGACAAGATTGTCATTAATATGTGGTAAGAATACCTTAACCTGTACCAGTAGGATCCAGTAAATTCCCTGGTATGATGAAGGAGGAGAGGTGTGGATGAAAGTCTGAGTAAATCAAATTTCAGCCTGAAGTTCAAAATGTATCACATTTCCCCATGTGTCTGTGTTGCGATTGAAATACAGCACAGATTGGTTTTGTAACTGATAAAATCCAGTGTGAGCTGGAGAACTTCTGCTGAGCTCAGCAGTACTTGGCTTTAGAATCATAAATCTAAACTAGGTATTTGCCAGTTTCCAGCTTATTCCCAAACGTTCGATTTAATCATAACCCTATTTAGGGATTCATCTAAGGGAATTGCCTTTTTTTTTTTTTTTTTTCAAAGAATGTTTAACAGTTTCTATTGACCACAGAATAGCTTAAGCTATAATCTTTTGGGGGTATCTTTATATTAAATTTGTCACATAGCTTTGTCCACACGAAAGTGCATACCCTTTGATTTTGCTTGCCAATTATCAGATGGAATTTTGTATTTGCAGGTATATAAGCAGATGAGGACTGGGAAATGAAACAAAAGAAAAAGAAAGTCCTACATTCAACATAAACCCCAGATCCTTTTAAATTGAATTTTTCATTAGTTGATATTCTGTGTAGTTTCCTTCATGTACCACCAAGTTGGTAGTCTTGAACCTTTAAAGAACAACGGGGTTGAAAAGGTACATTTAAGATGAAGGCTTAATTAGGACGAAAAGGTAGTTCATAAGGCCTATCCAGCACACAGGACAACATTAATGTGCAGTATCCTTTCTGAATGAGAGCAACTTGTTTGCCATGCAGCATTCACTCAGAGCTGTTGACATTGCCTTTTGGTCCAGAGATGGGGTGATGTTTACATTCATGCACTCTCTGCCCACATGTACAGAAAATTTCAATTATTTCAGAAGTCATACTCATCTATGACTACATTTCTCCAAGACAAAACACTGACATGTGAAAGACAGAGTCTAGCAGTTTCCTTAATGTGCAGTGGGTTTGTTAATTGAGATATTTAAAGCAATGCCTTTGGGCTCTCTCAGGCCAGAACATCAAACTCAACAGTTTGGGATTGCAGGATATTGCACAAAAGCCTCCGGACTCAGCTGCCACACAATGTTAGTCTGATTCATTAGCTGAAATATTCTCTATTTCTCCCTCCAAATCTCAGATTTTTCCCCTTAGCTATGATGAATATGATCTGTCATTCATGTAGGCCACAATGATGGAAGGTGACTTACAGTACTGAGAGATTAGCGATTGAGCTAAACGCAGGAAGAAAGAGACCCATGAAATCCCATAAGCAGAAGAGGAAAGGCTTTAAGGGAGCAATGCCAAGGCATGAGGTCTATAAGCAGTTCTGCTCATGCATTGTTACTTGGGTGTTCTCTTCAAACATATGCTCCCGTGGCTGTGGTGTATGTGGGCTGTGCATGCTCTGCATGGGCAGTTAGTTCAGCATTGGCAGGTTCTTCCCATCCCTCCTTCCTCCGCAGTGCCTTTGAGTCAAACACCAAGCTGAAGGCGAAGGTGCTGTGATGAGCACCAACACTCAGCCTGGCCTCCAGGGCAGGTGGTCCTTGGGGTAGTGTGTGTCACAATGTGAAAACTGTTAATCGAAAATATTACATTACCTTGAATAATTTTGTTCCACAGCTCTCTCTTTATGTCTTAGTATTGCTAGATCATTTCTGCCTGTTGAACAATATTTGAAAATGGGAATAACTTGATAAGGAAAGCTCCCACTCTTTAACTTTGTTATCAAAACTCTTGAACACTCCTCTGAGAACAGGATGACTGACTTTGACAGTATCATGTACTGGGTAAATATATAATGATTGTAAGACAGGATCCTAATTTAAAATTCCTTTCCCTTCAACTTCTATGCCATTATCAAAAAGATCCTCTGTCATTACTAGAGCAAATTAACAATTCTCGCTGCCCCACCCCCATTCTCTAAAAACATCAAATCTCCCTACTATTTTATATTAAACCAAAATTGATGGAGGGGAGGGACAGACAGACACCAGCTTTATTTTAAGTTAGAAATTACCTTCGGAGAGGGAATAGGTCTTCAAACATTTCAGACATTTGCCACTTCAGCCATTAGTTTTGCAAACAAAGAACTAGCCAAAGGTTCAAAAGGTTATTTGCTTTATTTGGAGGAAAAGCTTGGGCTTGGACTCTCTCTTTCACAAAATCATGATAAAGAACTTTTGCATAAGTTGGATTCTCAAATATAACATTTTACTTTGGATCAGTCGTTACTACTTTCAGTCACCTTCAAAACTAACTTTCTAGGCAAATACGTGATTTGTAACTTTTTCAATATGATTCTAATGATAAATCATCTTTCCCTAATTGATTTTAGCTGAGTGATGATCATTTCATACGTGTGGCATTGGCTTGGTTTAATGCAAAAGAGAATTTGAAATGAAATGCAAAAGGTGCCAAGTAATACAGTACTAAAGCAAAAAAATGAAACCCCTAAGAATGAAACCTCTCAGCATCTCACTGTTATCAGTTCTGTGCACTGCTGTCTGATACACAGAAATATCACATTTCGGCAGGATGATTTGCTTTCTTACTCATTGGGTCCTTGTGATGGATTTACTACCTTATATAAACATAATTTAATTATCCTACAAAGAACTGCAGTGAATTTAAGAGACAGCTAATCTAAAAATGAAATTGTAAAAGTATGTAAAATCTTATTTAGAAATCAAGTAATGTGAGGTAAAGCTTGAAATCCATCAGTGTCCATGCCTGTGCCGTATCAAAAAAAGTGAACTGTAATCTTTTGTTTTATGCTTACTTTGGTCTTCTGAAATGCCCTTCTATTAGCTTAGTGGTGATCATGCCAGAATTCCTGGCATCCAGAAAAGGATGTACAGAAAGTCTGTGACAGCTACATATTGTTCAGGACTTGACAGTTTTTATACTTCAGATTTGAAGTGGCAAGACCATGACATACTTGAAAAAGTTGGAGTGTGTGTTCACTGTGACAAATGAAACATAAGAAACTCAATCTGATGCAGGAAAACTCTGCCTGCAATAAATAAAATATTAAAACCCTGTCCCTAAAGTTCTGGTGAGCACTGAGGGCACTAGTGAGCTGGGAAAGAAGATGCCACTCTCTAAAGGCATTATCTGCTATTAACATGAAATACTTGAAGATGCAGAATGCATGATCAAAGGTGATCTTCAGTGCCCAGTCAAGTCTTGACACTGGAAATTCCTTATGTATTTTTGCTGCATGGATTGTATGGTTAGTCCCTGATATTGCTAGAAAAAAAAAGGCTTGATATGAAGTAAAACATACATCTTCATTTTTGATGCTGTCCTGCATGACATCCTTGTCTCTAAATTGGAGAGATGTAGATTTGATGGATAGACCACTTGGTGGATAAGGAATTAGCTAGATGGTTGCACTCAGACAGTTGTGGTCAACAGCTCAATGTCCAAGTGATGAGTGGTGTTCCTCAGGGGTCAATACTGGGACCAGTGCTGGTTAACATCTTGGTTAGAGACATGGACAATGGGACTGAGAGCACCCTCAGCATGTTTGCCAGTGACACCAAGTTGTGTGGTGTGGTCAACACACTGGGAGGGAAGGGATGCCATCCAGAGGGACCTGGACAGGCTTGAGAGGTGGGCCCATGCAAACCTCATGAAGTTCAACAAGGACAAGTGCAAGGTCCTGTACATGGGTCAAGGCAATCCCAAGCACCAATACAGGCTGGGCGTTGAGTGGATTGAGAGCAGCAGCCCTGCAGAGAAGGACTTGGGGGTGTTAGTGGATGGAAAATGGATTGTGAGCCAGCAATGTCTGCTCACAGCCCTGAAAGCCAACCCTGTCCTGGGCTGCATCAAGAGAAGTGTGGCCAGCAGGTCGAGGGAGGAGATTCTCCTCCTCTACTGTGCTCTCATGAGACTCTATCTGGAGTACCGTGTCCAGCTCTGGGGCCAACATAAGAAGGACATGGACCTGCTCGAGCACGTCCAGGGGAGGCCACAAAGATGATCGGGGGTTGGAGCACCTCCCTTACGAGGACAGGCTGAGAGAGTTGGGGTTGTTCAGCCTGGAGAAGAGAAGGCTCTGGGGAGACCTTATAGTTGCCTTCCAGTACTTAAAGGGGTCTACAGGAAAAGTGGGGAGGGACTCTATCAGGGGTTGTAGGGATAGGACAAGGGGTAACAGTTTTAAACTGAAAGAGGGTAGATTTAGATTAGATATGAGGAAGAAATTCTTTCCTGTGAGGGTGGTGAAGCACTGGCACAGGGTGCCCAGAGGGGCTGTGGCTGCCCCCTCCCTGGAAGGGTTCAAGGCCAGGTTGGACAGGGCTTTGAGCAACCTGATCTAGTGGAAGGTGTCCCTGCCCATGGCAGGGGCTTGGAACTAGGTGATCTTTAAGGTCCCTTCCAACCCAACTCATTCTATGACTAAAGCCACAGTTTTCAGTATTGGGTTTTAGTAGTAGGCATTAATCTGGGAGAGTGCTTTGTGATTTTGCCAGATGGACTCTGTCGTCTCAGTAAAATCCCAGTAGGTATTATCCAAAAGATGGGTCGCTTATGCTATGATCTGCACATTGGTCTGGAACTAAAAGCATTTGAACCTTACTCGTAGAGTAAGAATGGCCTCTTTTTCCTCCTGCTTCTGGGGTATCTTCTTTCACATTATCCAGTTACTTCTTTGCCATCTGTTGCTATTGCCCCTTCCATTGTCCCAATTTATTTTGTTTAAACATCCATCAGATTACCAAATTTATTGATGATTACACTATTTGACAAGGAGAAAACCTACAGGGTTCCATATGGATAAAATTAAGTTATTACAATCACAAGCGATATACCTGCAGTTTATCAATCTCCCTTAATATGTTTCTAATTGAACACTATAGCTAGAATAAATGTGTGTATCTATTGTTTTTGATATGGTTAAAATATTATTGAAGAAATATTATTATTGGTATTCAACTATTCAGGATGTATTGGTGAGAACAGAACCCCACTGATTCAGGGTACAGATACATCACTCAGTTGATCTTCTTTCATTGGTACTCCCTTTGTCCCTATTGTCTATCTTCTCCAAAAGGGAATAAAATACTAAACTTTCTCCTTTTACATGCATAAAGTTTTCATTGACAATCTTATCATATAATCACTAAAACCGGTAACAAAACTAATCATTTCTCCAGTCTTGTTCAACACATTTTCCACTCTTACAACTTGATTTTCAGGTTGAGTAAACACGTCTGTCTTCACTTTAAATTTCTTGAGCTTTTAAATCCATCAGACCATCACCTGTAGTTAACTGAAGAATAATTGTATCACCTGTGACGACTTTATATTTATACTGGGTTTTTTGGTTTGGTTTGGTTTGGTTTGGTTTTTTTAAGAAGTGAAGTGAATGTGCAATGCACATACCACGAACTTCCATGTGGCTTGATTTAGTTATTCTGGTTTTAATCCTGGCTGATTTCACAGTCCTCTCTAAGTGTAATGGAGAAAACTATTTAAAACATGCTATTTCGTTGCTTTTGATTAGCATATGTGTAAGTGTCATTGATTTGGATGCAGATATTTGACATAATGGTTCCAAAAGTGTTTTCATGTCATGTCCTGACTCACCCTAAAAGATCGGATTAGTGAATCATTAACCCAGCAGCCTCTATTACTCTTCCTGAACTATCAAGCTTGCTAGAGTCTACGTGAGAGTGGTTTTACACAGCAAATCTATGAGCTAAGTGTCTCAGTGATGTTTGTTGAAGGCAAAGCACTATAGCACTTAACCCCCTTAGGAAAAAAATGTAATTTTTTTCAGGCTTAGGTTTTTTTGTTCATTTCTGTAGTGTCAGTTTGACTTTGTTACCAGTGTGAGTCTTGCACAACTAAATTATAAAATGTAATTCATTGAGTAGATAATGAAAATACTTCTTTTTTACCTTGATGCATATTGAAACTACAGATAGTTATGATGATGATTGTTATTATTATTTATTATTATTATTATTATTATTATTATTATTATTATTATTATTATTATTATTATTTATTAACTATTAGCCTCAGTAAATAAGAGACCATGATGGACAAAAAATAATCTTACAAAAATCATCTAATTACATAAATAGTGCAGCTGATTCACTGACCCCCATGTATTTCTATGGAGGAAATAGCAGTCTCTCTGGGCTGTCCTGCAGAGCAACGTCTGAAGGGCTCTGCAGGGCATTTGTGCAGCACAGCAATTCCTTCTCCTTCCAGAAAGAAACATCCCAGCTTCACTTTGGCTCAGCTGTATGAACAACGGTGACTGCATTTGGTCCCATGTAACAGTCTGAAGACACTTATAGTTTATATTTCTTCATGTTTTAGTTCGGTTCTGGTGGCAGCTGTTATATTGACAGTACTGCTTTTATGTCGTATATTTATCCTCTGCTTGTATTCAGACCACTCAATAGAAATTCACACATCCAAACATGTTTTGTTAAATAGGCCATAGCTGTGGCTGAGAGGAACCATTGCTGATCATTTTCTCTTAATTTCCAGTTTTGTTTAGTCAGTTTTACCATTAGCAGAAGCTGTCAGATGACTGACAAATGCTGTAATAGCCATTTCATGAGGTAGCACTGGGGTTTCTCTCATCAGAAGAGGACAGAGATAAGCAATTTCCTTCAGAATTGCTATGAAAATTCATTCATATGTCTCTAGAGAAATACCAGAGTGAAAAATAAGCCCCTTCTGAATTCAGCATGGAAGAGTATTTGATCTTTTAAATCCCTCGCTATCTTGTTAGCTCAACACAAAACCACTCATGGTAGAAACTGTGGTGCCAAATGTTTTGGGCGTGTTGAACCACCTCCTGCACTTTAGTTACCTGCATGGATGATTTCCTTCAGTCAGCCAAATCTCTCCTGCTCTGATGCCTTCCAGGAAGCTGCTGTGTGGGCATGGCATATTATCAAGTCATGCTGATAGTGGTACCAACAGGGAAGAGGCTGGCCAGTTCTGCTGGTGGCCACAGGACAGATAGACTGTCTTGCATTAGGCAAATGCAGGTCACTTTTGGGCTGGCATGAGGTTCTAAAGGATTTCATTGCCAGGAAGCTGGCTAATAAAACTGTGTTAGAACCATGTCTGAACTGATCTTAGTGCATAAAACCAGTTTTTAAAATAGGTAATTTAAAGCACTAATGTCTGTAAGAAATTAAGATTATGAAGTGAGGCCTGGTTGTTGCTATGTTCAGATCCAGGTCTCTCCAAGCAATGAGAACAGAGCACTGAGTGTATCTGAACCCCCAGGTGATTTTGTCATAATTTCTTTCCATTTGGGCAAAGCTTGAGAATTTGAAATTATTCAGTGTCAAAATTAGTGTAATTCACCACTCTACATCTCTTCTGCTTGCTTCATTTCCCATTTCCCCTGTGTTAAAACAACATTAAGGTTTTTGACTTGCCACGCAAATTGCCATTTGCTATTGCCTGACATGAAATGTACTAGTTTCACCTTCCTGGCAGAAAAGTCCTTTGTGTAGATGCATAGGTTATAAATTACATCTAATGTGAAAGAAGACGACAGGTAAGTAACATCATTTAGCACACTTCACATAGCATGTGGAAATGGTAGGTGGTGTTTATTGATTTTGCTGAGTTATACAAGAGGGGCTGCCTAGATAATGCCTAGATTGAAAGCAGGGTTTAAACTTAATGCCGTATTTGAAAGACATTTTAATGTCCTTGAGGCAAAAAGATTTGTGTTGTTTTGGCTAGCCCAAGGTTACAATGAAATACTGCCTTTATTACTTCCGTATCAGGGCTTCTCTGCCACTGTTAGGAATTAAAATGTGAGTGCTACAGATTTACTATATGGAGACAAGCAGAAAAGATAGAGAGCCTCAGGATTCAGAACCAGGGCAGGTGGCTGAGCCACCACCTTGCAGTCAAACATGGACCATTATGTAATTGGTTGCTGCAAATAATAAATGCTGGATTACAGACTGACTTTCATCTTAATCCTGCTCATATCATTTTATGAGGATAACACTTTTGTATGATTAAAATTGTCCATTTTTGAATTAACTCAAACAGCAAAGCATCTGTAGTTCCCGTGTGTGTGTGTGTGTGTGTAACAGAAAAGTCCCTAGCTCAGCAAAATGCTCATGGTTCTTTCATGGTTCTTTCTCCAGTGGGGGAGGGAGAGGATTTCCATGAAAGCAAAAGCAGATAAAAATAGAAAAGCCCATCAGGAATTGCAAAAAAAAAAAAAAAAAAAAAGCTTTTGGCAAAGTAATTATTATCTACCCACGTGAAAAGTTAAAGGCAGGCAATCAGTTTTATAGGGTTTCAAAAAGGAGAGACACCTCAGCTCAGGACTTGGCTTGAGAAAAAATATTTCAGAGATTTTCTTGGTGCCAGGAAATTTCACTAAAACAAGCAAGGAAAGGACTTTCAAATCATCATATTGAAGATACCTCCTTTTACATAGCAGTTCTTGGGACCAATATGTTTTCTACTACTTCTCAAATGGACTGGCTGTAGGGATCTAAATAAAACATCATTTACCTTCCTGCAGTATTTTAATACCCTTATCAGCACCTTACGGTGTTGATTTTCTTGATTATTGACCTTCGCAGCTGACCCAGGCTGCTAAACAGAGTTAAACAAAACTTCCCTTTCTACTTATTGATGCATATCAGTGTACTACTGAACTATTTTAAGTTTAGGATGGTCTAATTTAAATGTTGCCCAGCTTCACTGAAAGATCACCCTCTCACTTAGAGAGTCTCCACATAATATGACATTAAGCATTAATGGCAATAATGTCGAAGCATACAATATGGTTATACCAGTAGAAAATACTTACTGAGCACAGAGTTTACTGCTTGGTCAGATATTCAAGAACCACTGTAAGAGTGTTTCTGGGGTGTTAATGATATTGTTTCAGTAGCTGTAATTCATGGGTGTCCATTATATCCAGGTCTTAACAAGTTCACGCACTTTGCCTTCAGCAAGGTGCTCTATATGATGTTAGTGTACTTAAGAACGTGGTTAAATTTAGAAACATCATGTAATTATTTATATGGGAACAGACACATTACCTGCTGGCTCAATCTCAGAAAGAGGCACTATAAATAGCTGAGCATCTTTACATCAGAATAAATTGGAAACTGGCATAAGGGAAATACAGCTTTCTTCCTCACTTCTTTTTCTCTCAGTGTTCTCAGCACAAAGAGCAATATGAATTGTGATCTGATCTTGTTCATTAGAAGAGAATGACTTTGTCTGAGCTCAGGAAGCACATCATATCTCTGAATATAACTAGACTAAGAGGAAGTTGAGCCAGATAAGTATTCCCTCAGACTTGACTTCTCATTTAAAGGAAGCTAGCTGCATTAATTCATAAAAAGTACATTCGCTGTTATTGGGATTCCTGAAAGGAGATGCGTGGGAAGGGATTGTGGGAAGTCACCTGCTCCAGTGTTCCCCCCACGCTCCACCCAGAACCACCTTCTGGGCGAGGACAGCTCTGTCAGGGGCCCGTCCACTCAGGGCTTGGCCTCCAATTAATTTTTAGGACTTCATTTTTGAAGTCCTGATTAATTTTTATCTAATGTATTTGCTAATTTTTCTTCTCATCTTTTACAGTTTTACAGTGGAGGTTTTTATCATGCTTGTCAACTCTTTATTTTTATTTAGGTGTAACTACCCAGCATTTCCAAAATGGAGCAACAGCCTAAAGCTGTCAGTGGAACAAAAGTTAGTTGCTCTCTGAAACCTGTGGAAAATAAATAGAATTTGCATTTCAAAATTCATAATTCTCACTAATGCTAGAGTAGATTTAATTTTTACCAAAGGGAAACACCATTGACATTTTTGGTTTTTAGTGCCATGTATTTATTCCAGATTATTTATCAGAATACAAATAGGGGTGGAGATAGTCAAAATCCTCTTCTCACAAGGGAGAAAAAAACAGCCAGTAATAAAAATATTATTTCTTGCCATGAAAAAGTAGACTACAATTACAAAATAGAATACAATTCTTACAGTTATTCATTTGAAGATTTTTTACACTTAAAATATTTATTTGTACTCTGAACTTGTTCTATAAAGAAACTTTTAAAAAATAGTCTAAAGATCTAAAATGTGCCATAATTAAAAATGACACTTGTAACTAAATTCAAAGCTGTGATTTCAAACAAAAATTAAAATGCTCTTGCAACCTTCTCTAGAGGAAGTTTTCAGAGGCAGAATGGGCTGAACAGTGAGTTGCACCTTTTTGTACCTGTGCTTCTGGTATATCCAGCACAAAATATCCCATCTTTTAAGATGGTTAAAATCATCTGGTTCTTGGTCAGAAGCCAATATAAAGATACACTTAAAAAAAAATTAGGATCCGCAGAGGGTTCACTACACCACACTTTATGGTTCATTAATTTGGAAAAAACTATTAGCAAACCAGCCAGATTTGACCATTAGTAATTTATACTATCCAGTTTGGCTTAATTCAAGCCATATCAGCAAATCATAATCCTTAGTAAACACTAATCATTATTCATCACATTAACAATATGAATAAAATCAATCTTCTAGCATTAGATAAACATGATTCTTTTCAGCTCTCTCTTGTTTTTCAGGCCACAGTCAGGACACAATTCAAACCCTTCTACAAGTTTTTTGTGTGAATTTTTCTTGTACAGTTCCACATTAGACTCATTCTCCTTAAAACCAGCATTAGATATCTCATCTGCTTATTCACGGAAGCACTTGCAGGAACTATCAAGAGGCTGTCAAGAGGCGGAGGACGTCACAGTGTATAAGGAGCAAAATATTGCTTCCCTTGCAGATGGCACCAAGTTTTATCTCAGCAAAACACCAGCTTCTAATCAATGATGTTAAGAAATCTTAGAGACCAACAGCCATTTGACTCGGGTTTCTGTAAATCTGACACAGTTGGATGCAAAGCTGCAGTGAGAATTAATTTTGCTTGCCATTTGTCAGCCTGGATACAAATACCTGACATGAAGTGCTCTCGTAACATCTCTCCTGAAATATTGTGCTCTTAGTACTTCTACCTACACAATATTTTAAAAAATAAGGTACATAAAATATTCACTAGTACTTTAGATGGCATTGAAAGAAACCAAAATCAGCTTAACAAGAGTTATAAAAAAAAGGCAAAAATGTCATGACTGTCTCAGCTGGACAGATTGCTGGTGGCCAGTGAAAGTCAGGTCCTGGGTATGGGTTACCAGTCCTCCAAAACAAGCAGCAAAACAACTGAGAAGCATGCTTCTATTTTCCTTTTCTATTATTTTCTATTTGGTATAGGTAGAATTAACATAGCAGCGGTCAGGAGCTGTTTAGCATTCCCATGCTCTGCCAGTCAAAACCCTCCTCTATTAGCATCAGTGTCTGGATTCAACTTTGAGCAAATTTTATTTTATTGAAATTTGCCTTGGGGCAAAGTCCAAGCACATAAAACACAAGCCAAATAAATTAACGTTTCAGAATATTCACTATATGAAAATAGCTGGGTTTCATAACAGAAGCTGCTCGTTGTTTTTGATAACAGACAAAATTGCTGCCTGAGCTTCAAATGTGTCATTTAAAATTAAATCCATGAAGGTTGTCTCTAGCTTTTTTCCAAATTTTTAGAAGTCTGTGAACTTCAGCTAGAAGCGTATCAAAAAGAGTAAAATAATTCCAGAGGACAAAATTGCATTGTTCCCGAAACCTAAGGACAAGCTTTCCTATACATATGTAGAGAAAAAAATCAGGCTATTCTTGGTTGGGGGAATGGTTTGGTGTGTGTCATCATTCATGCGTTGTTTGCTCTCCCTGTCCCAGACAAATACACTGAAAATATAATCCTAACTCTTAGTCAGATTTAGGTAGTAATAACCTCACCAAGACATCGGGTTTGCTGTGACGTACTCAAGAGAAAAATGGTAATTTTCTCTAATGCAGTGATTTACTAATGTAGATTTATTTATGGTAATCATTGTGCGTGTTTTATTACCCGTTTTCATGGCTAATTCAAAACCTGGGCATTCTTGATTTAAAACAAGCCTATTCTAATCTCATTCAAAAGGTTTTATGTCATCTTGTACAACTTTTTCTTTGGAGGATGGGAGGGTATGAAGATTTACAGTGTGACATCCCGCCCCTGCTGCTCTACTCAGAGCTGACAAACTGTTTATTACCATCTCTGGAAGCAGTGTGAAGGACGCCTCCTTTCCCCAGCTGAATTTGCCCTCAGTTCCTGCTAAGTTACTACTTGAATTTTGATCATCTGTTTGTTCACAAAGTCAGAGTATAGCTTTGCTGGTCAAGGTAGATGCAAATATCCAAACTGCAGATTTCTACAAAATGATTTAAATTATACTAATTTAGGATTACTGAAATTATAGTAATATGGAGTAATAATATTAAGTATTAATAATAGTAAAAGTAATACTGAAAACTATATTGAAAACCAGTGGATTTCAATACCATCTCAGTAAAACCTGTCCTGGCATTCAGTTGTTAGGTTTGTCTTCCTCACTTGGGAAGAAATTCTTAATGTAAACTAATATGTAAGCACCAAATCCATGTGCTTCTTGTATATTTAAAAAAGATGATTCAAATGGCAAAGAATAATGCCTGAAGCTTGTTGATGATTTTTTCAAATGGATGAATGTCATTCTTTTTTTTATTCTCAGTTTTACAGAATTAAATACTTAAATGATAATCTTGCTTTCTTATGGTTTTGAGTCAAAAGCATAAAAACACATTTGTCATCACAGCCAGTAACTGCTACTTATATTGACCTTGATGACTTTCCCAGACTAATTTTAACTTTAATACAACCTATTCTGTTTGTTAAAATAATAAAACCCAGCACTTGTCTCCTCTCTTTTCATTCTGTCTACATTGCTCTTCCAGTAACACAAGTGAAATACCATGTCTTCTTTGCAAAGCCCTTTTCCAGTGGCCCCATTTCTTTTAAGCAATAACTTTGATCTTCATTGTGTAGTTTGAGGGTATTCAGACGTAACAGACAGCATTTTTCGTGTTGATTGTACTTACAGGGTACACTCATTTCCTATCATCTTTGTGGTATGGGTAGCAATCATGGCCTTCCCCCTTTTTTTCTACTTGGCTTTATTTAAGAGTGATGTACCAAAAGTTGATTGTAACATTAGCTGAAATGGCACATGTTATAAAGTCTATATTGTTGGTTATTTTTACTGTTTATGTTCCTTTAATTTCTGTCTAACAGAAAATGCAGTATGTTGCTGTTTTGCCTCTGAGCCTCTGACCAGCCAAAATAGTTAAACTGGCTGAAGTTCACTGATTTTAGAACTGAATTCCTCTGAAATAAAATGAACGAGTGTGATTGAGGGCTGGAGCTCCTAAATGCCACTGAAGTGGGAACCAACAGCAGATGTCACTCAGTAAAGTAGACCATCTCAGCAGATGGGCAAATATGAAACGCAAAGGCTTTTCCTGACATCATTTGGTTTTAATATGATGGAAATAAAATGCCTTGTCAGTAAAATATAACCAGACAGTTGCTTTGTAGTCATTTTGGGTACATGGTTGGTAATTCAAAGTCCTGCTGCCTTTGCAATATTTATTATTCTGTGCCTCGTTACAGCAAGAATACGTGTCAGACCAGCTGAACGCACCACATGCAGCTGTAGTGGCTCAGAAGTATCTGTTCCTCTATTTACAATTTAACATTAGTAAAAGATACAGGAAAGCACCTCTGCGGGTCATTTCCAGGATGCTAGTTGAGGTATCAGGCAAAATTATAGAGGTAGGATTTCATCCCAGGTTTTTGGGTGTTTTTCCCCCTGCAGTGGTCTGTGATGTGTATCTCAGAGTAGAAAAGCAGTTCTGTAGAGCTGAGAGCTGCGAGTGTGAACTGCCTCAGGGGAGCTGGGGCTGCAGTGTACTTAATGACATATGTTCCCATTAAAATGTGTAAGCTGTTCTCTTGTACAAGTGGTTAACACCTTTTTAATCAGGCCATTTATTTCATTATAAAAATAAGTACCCCGAGTTGGAAAATTACAGTATTTTATGGTCAGCAGTTTCCACATCTGGGTATATATATACATTTCTGCATATATAAAAATATGTATATACACAACTTTCAGTGTGACTGAACATATCTGAAGCACACATAAACATAGCATACAATTCGTAACACACATAATACATACTCCTACTGTGGGCAAAGTTGTGGTACTCACTCAGTAACATCCTGATGCCATCAGAGGTGCTGTTTAATTTGATACAGAAGGTAGCTGATGTCTGCTGTTTTGATTCTTACATTTCAACCTGATTCTGAAGTAGAAATTTTGATCTTTGGAACACAGGTTAGGATTTGTCTGTTTCACTGCGTGTTGAATTTTCTGAGATAGATGAATTATCTGGTGTCTGAGGAAAAATAGTATCTTTAGTGTATTTAATTATCACTCAGCTTGTTTATCATGTTTTCTAGGTTGAATTTTTCAATCCCAGTTTTTGTTATTTTGACTGTCCTCTTTGTTAATTGTTAGGCTCATCTTTTGTGACAACACCCAGAAGGCTCCCTTTTATAAATCAAAAGTAAATATATTACCCTACCTTACAGGGGTGCCATAAGGCTTAATTAGTTCATTTTTGTAAAGTGTTCTGAGATTCCCAGATCAGCATCGAATGTTTATTATTAATTATAGGCTCTAGTGAGTATATTGGATGATTTCTTAATTTAATTCTCTTCAGGCGTCCTTAAAATAACTAATTTTGAAATGTCTTTATTCTTTTAAATTCCTAAAGCACATTTGTTATTGGCTCAAGTAATTCTGTATACATTTTCCTATCACGCTATTTATAGTTCTGGATTTTTTTTTTTTCTCTACAGTAATATGAAAACCAGCCTTTTACCATTTTCCCTATGAATTCTGCTATGTGGATTATTGTTTAATACGGTTTTGTTTAAACATTATATTGTGCGGTTTTTTTTTCCTACAGTGGGGGGTGTTAAGTAATTTACTTGGCTTCCCCTGGGAAATTTGCAGAGATTACACAGCACTGCTGTGATTTATCATTTCTACTTTATTTCTGACTCACAAAGCATGCATTATTTTGTGTTTACCTTCAGCAACAGATCACAGGAAATTTCATCATCAATCAAAGCGCTTTAAAATTAGAAGAAGTGATGATGTGACAAAGGCACAGTCAGCAACTGTGGTTACTGGAGGATCATTTATTGCTTCGTTGTGTCGTAACACTTCTCATTTTATTGCTTTTCCCAGGATCGGGTTCATGTCGCTTTAGTTACTCAGATCCCAGCATCACCGTGTCCTACAGTAAGAACAGTTCTGCAGATTGGACTCAGCTGGAGAAAATTAGGTTTGTTACAGCTTTTTAATCATTTTCATGCTTTCTGGCTGAGCAGGTGGTGTTTAAACCTGGCTTTTTAAAAACTTATTTTAACTGTTAACTTTTCAGTTCTCACTTGTTCATTCATGTTAAAAGATGAGGAGTGAAATTATGATCACTAAAAGCAATTGCAGAACTGCCACTGGGTTTGGTAAATCACAACTTCATCCACTGATTCTGTGGGACGTAAGGCAGAGAATGACTTCAGAGTTAAAATGCAACTCCAATAACCAGCAGGTTCAGGTGCCTGAAAAAACAAAACTTTGATGACTTTTGCATTTTAGCACCACTTTTAATGTCAGCAAGAGCCATAATTCATAGTGTTACAAGTTTCTACTTTGGTAGGATAAAATATTCAATAAAAATAGTTTATAGTTTGATATGAACACTTGGCTCCTAACACTTTTATAATAACAAGATTATGGTGAATTATGCCTTGTTTTTAAACAAACTGGTTTACATGAAAGCGCAAAGGATTATGAATGGGGATTTTAAAATCATTTATTGCAATGTGCACACCTTTAAAGAGAGAGTCAGTGTTGGAGATAGATTTTTCTGAGAAAGCAGAACCAACATTTTATTAAATAATATTAGGAAAGGTATTTTGTGTGTTGTCATATATACATAGTTATACAAGTACAACTGGGAAGAAAAAATATTTTTTATATATAATGTCTTCATAGTGTCTCAGTATGCTTTCCCGCATTACCTTAGTATCTGTGCCACACAGGCAATTTGTTTGAGCCTATTTTCAGTCCACTGAGACAATTTGCAGAGCAAAAGGCTGCTTAATTTCTGATGAGTAAGCAAATGTCTAGCTGCAAGTCTGTGGATTTCAGTATCTCATCCTCCTACTCTGTGGGAGTGGGATTACGATTTCATTGACAAAGAGACAAATTATGAACAATTTTAGTAAACCAAATGGTGCTAATTCTTATTTCAGAAAAATATAAAGCAAGAGTAACGTCACTGCAGCCTCTGGAGTTGCCTCAGAGTAACCGCTTAATTCTTTTTCTTTTTCTCACATTGATCCAGAGTTATGCACCTGGTCCATAACATCAGTTCAGTTACCCTCATAGCTCTTCAAGCCAGGAAACTGAAGAGTTGTAATGATGCAAACACAAGCTCTTGAAACTTAAATTTTTTGGAGTTAATGCATTTACAGTTTGATCTGTGTTGCTTTAACTTTGACTGCTGGAACGAGCAGTAGAAAATAGGTCAACAGAGCAATGCTGTGCAAAGTGGAGAGGTTGAATTATGAAGGGATGCTCATTTCTCCTGTGGTCCATGTGAATTACAGCATTTATTTGAATGTGCTTCAGTGGTTTTCACTGCACTATGTGCAGCTCCAGGGAACAGTGGGAGAACTGGGGAGAGGTGGGACAGGAGGGCAGCTGTGAAGGGAAAGTGGTGTGTTGATGGGTGTTGTGTTGGTGGGACTTCAGCTTTGGGGTCCCAGAAGGGAGGGAGGGGAAGGATCTCTCGGGGAAGGCAGGTGCTGTGTGTGGGCTCAGGGAGAAGAAAGAACAATGTCTCAGAGCAGCATGGTAGTGGAGGGTGACAAACACAATGTTTAGCAAGTGCAGGGTGATTGGTGAGGGCAGATTCTGTGTGTGAATATGGGACAAATACAGTTGCTTTTTGATATTTCACTACACTCTAATGTTTTGCTTTACAAAGAGAAGTTCCTCTATTTCCTGCTGTATAAGCAAACTGTTGGTGCCTTTTTTCCCTAAAAGCTCTGGATTGTCTCTGACAAACTATTCACCCACCAAAGCATCACTACCAAGGCAGAGGCAAGGTTGAGCAGCTGAGATCTTGCAAACCCTGATTTTGTAACTCCTTGCAGCCGGAGGTTTGAATATAGCTAATTCCCTTGCTGTGTGATTAATAAAACAAAAATAATGATTCTCAGTGTTCTTCCTTGCACACAGAGCTCAGTCCTTTCATTGCCATTAGCAATGTAAAGATATCCACCCAGAGCCCAGGGTGAGCCTCAGTCCTTCCACACATCTGAGGACAGCTCTGGGTAGCAGAGCTCAAAGCCCTGATCATTGCTTAGTACTAATACTCTAGGTCTGCCTCTCCTCCCCAAATTTTCCATTTTCAGCAGCAAGAAAGAGGACAAATAGGTTCTTTATTCTGTATATTCATTCTACGGTTCTACTGTTATTGAAGCAGAACATGGAAAGAAAGGCAACCTGGCCCTCCCCATCCACAGAATTATGCTGACAGCAAGGGTCTGGGCTTAGAAGGACACGTTTGTCAGAGAATATTCCCTCTGATCATTCTGCTCCATCCACATCTATGAGAGACTGAGGCACCAGATATCAGGAGTTTCTTTGGTGAAAGCTCATGCAAAAACCACATACTGGGAGAACTGTTTCTGTAAAATGTTTCCTTAACATTTACTTTTGGCAAAATACCAGACAATGTCCCGTCACCTAGGAGCTGTGATCAGCATCAAGTATGAATGTTGTCCTGCTCTTTCTTCCTGCTCTCCAAACATCTGCATTGATCTGTGTTGTGGTTTAACCCCAGCCAACAACTAAGCATCATACAGCCACTCACTCAATCCTCCCCACCACAGGGGGATGGGGAAGAGAATAGGAAAAAAAGTAAAACTCATGGGTAGATATGAAAACAATTAATAATTGAAACAGAATATAATAATAATAATAACAACAACAACAACAATAATAATGAAAAGGAAGATAAGAAAAAGAGAGAGAAATAAAATCTGAGACAAGTGATGCACAGCACAATTGCTCACCACCTGCTGACTGATGCCCAGCCAGTCCCTGAGCAGTGGTCGTCCCTCCTGGCCAACTCCCCCCAGTTTCTACACTGAGCGTGACGCCCTATGGTATGGAATATCCTTTTGGCTAGCTCAGGTCAGCTCTCCTGGCCATGGTCCCTCCCAGCTTCTTGTTCACCTCTTCACCAGCAGAGCATGGGAAACTGAGAAATCCTTAATTTAGGATAAGTACTACTTCACAACAACTAAAACATCAGTGTGTTATTAGCATTATTCCCACACAAAATCCAAAACACAGCACTGTACCAGCTACTAAGAAGAAAATTAACTCTGCCCTAGCTGAAACCAGGATGATCTGTTATTTATTGCCTTAGCATGCACTTTCTTTGAAATGAGGCTGTCTATTTGGGCTGTATGTGAACTGCCTGACACAATGGGACTCTGCCTCAGGGCAGGTATTTTCTGATTTCCATAGAGGATTTATCAGCATGCAAGAGACATCAGCACTACTGTGTCACACATAGTAAATGTGTTAAATGAGAGAAAAGTGTTCCTGGCTGTGGCTTAAACTTGGTCTAATTCCATATCATTGTTTTTCAGTGCCCCTTCCAATGTCAGCACAATCATCCACATCTTGTACCTTCCTGAAGATGCTAAAGGGGAGAACACCCATTTTCAGTGGAAACAGGATTATGTTCATGCTGGTGATGTGTATGAAGCCTGTTGGGCATTGGACAACATCCTGATCATAAATGCTGCTCACAGAAAAGTTGTGCTAGAAGATAACCTTGATCCTGTGGATACTGGCAACTGGCTTTTCTTTCCTGGGGCCACAGTCAAGGTTAGTCTGATTTTCTATGGCTTAATGTTATTATTACTCTTGTATGTAGAAAATGACAGTAACATCTAACCAAACTCTGAACACACAAGAGTGTTGAAGCCACTCCACCTACTTCTAGAATTGGGCTCTTTTTTACTTTGTTTTCACCTTTTCTTTATCCCATTGGGGCTTTCTAAAACAATGCAACTTCTCTGCCATGACCAAAACCAAATGACAGTTTATACTGTCATGTCAAAGATCATGTAACAGAAAATGGGAAACAGCTTCCTTTTAGCAAAACAGTGCAATGTTTTTGAAACAAATTCAAGCCTCTCTGCTGAATATTTTGAAATCTGTTTGTTTATCTTGGTGTTGTTTGGCCACTATTACCTTCTTCATCACAAACCATCACCAAAAAATATGGTTTCCACTTTTTCTGACTGAATATCACATCTGCATTGCAGCATACATTCAAGTAGTGGCTGCTCCTTAAAAGACTCTTTTTCATTAAGATCCTGTTTTGATATATGAGATCCAGTAAGATCATACAACATCGGGGAAAACTCTAAGGCAGCCCTACAAGATCTCTATGCACAAAGTTCCTTAATTTGCAGAGTTGTTCAACATCTGGAAATCAGTTGGATTCTTGCTTTCTATGTTTCCAAGCATCCATAAGTTAAACATCGTTTCCATCCTATTTTTCATTCACAAAAAAGTCAGTTTTGATGTCAGAGTTTATTTATGATGCTGGTAATGGTTTTGGCAATTGCACAGGAAACAGATGTCAAACACTCAGGGCAGTAAGGGGTAGGTTATAGCCTCATCCTTTTCCCACAGAACCTGATATGAATGGCTTCAGATTAATCTTTTTAGAAAAAAATACTCCCACTAATCTACTCATAGTACCTGCATATTGACTTTATTTTACTTCACTAAGACTATTTACACTCCAATGACAAAGTTTTTATATGAGATTTTAGAATCAAATAATGTTCTATATATTTATTGAAGCAATTTTCTGTGGTCAGCTCACATTTGTTGTGTTGTTAGTCTTATCTCTGGATTTTAAAATCCAGCCCACATATGTGAAGGCTTGAAAGCAAAGCAAGGACTAAAGTGAGATAGGAGCACTTACTTCTTCTCAGCTGGCCAAGTGTAAACACTGCTTGCTCCTTCTGTCCTTCTGAAGCATCCACAAACAGCATCTGAACTCTAGCAAGTAAATGTCTTTTTCCCTTTTTTCGTTTTTTTTTTTTTGTTGTTGTTGTTGTTAGCTAAACTTGGTCAGTTTGTGTCAATACACAACTATGGTTACATGTAAGATGAGAGACCTAAACACAGAGATTGCTTAGTGTTTCTAAACAGAAATCCCATTCAAGCTCGAAATTTATATGACACATGAGTAAGGATTCACCAACCTGCCATTCCTCAAAGGTCGTCTTTGGTTTTAGGAACAAGTGAAATGTGCATCTGTCTGTTCCCAGCTGACATTTGGCTATGTGTAGCCACTTACACCAGGTTAAGGCAATGTGTAAGGCTGTGACATAGCCACACTGTATTAAGGCTATGTGTGACGCAGCACATTTATACTTCCTGGGACTCTTTAGTTGTTTCAAATATTTTTAGTCTATCATCTAGATCATCACCAGAGCACTCCTATACTAAAATTTAATTTTTAAGGTTTTTGCTCCGGTTTTCCCTAAATTTTCAGGAACAATCCTGCCCAATATGATTTGAACAGATTTTGCAATATCAATTTCATGTTATGTCAAAAGTAAAACTATAAATTGGGTCAGGATTTACATCTGATTCAACAGAGACCCTGTCATAGCCTTATAACACCAAGTTCAATTTTTTTGACAATTGTTACGTGCTTTTCAGGATTGGAACATTATACAAAACTTTACAAAATCTTCTAATATTTTCTTTATTTTCTAATCTCAGTTCATCACAAACACACTATTTTGTGTAAATAGAAAGGTAACAATCTTTGTACATTGTGCTAACGACGTTATATCACATTTTCAATGTAACCACAGCAGTCACCTCTGTTTCAAGCAACATTTCCCAGCAGTCAGAAAGCTTGGCCAGTATAATGGCAGAATGATGGCAGCAGTGGGTGGTGCATCTTCACAGGATTCCCAATATTGTTAATGCTCTCAGGACGCAAGAATTCACAGACATTGGGGGAAACTTTTAGGAGATTTCTCTATCATAACCAAAGACAATGGCCTGCCAAATAATGTTGGAGAGACCCTGACAGTGCTACAGGGATAGCTTGCATCAAGGCTAATTCTAATTCTCTTTTTCTTACAAGTCCTTTGCTTCTCAGACATCTAAAACTTGCTAAATAGTCCTGATACTTGTTCAGAAAGTCTGTACAGCATTTTTAAATTTTTACTTACATTTTTACTAAGGTATCAGCAAATTTCATTGTTGTACTGTGCTCTTTTATAACTCTCACCTATGTGCTTTCTGAAGAAGTTCCCATGCTCACAGTCTATCACTGTGCCAAACTCAATTTCAGACTGATGAGACCTTTCCTCTGCCAAGCCTGTTTGTGCCATACAAGTTTCAATTCATATCTCCCCTGTCATTTGTCAGTATTTTAGACAAGATTGGCCTTAAAAATCTTTCTTGAACTTTGTGTTAACTTCTTCACTGGCTTCCTTCAGTGCTTCAGTGCTTTTCCTTATGAGTCACATTTCTGGATGTTACTTGTTGTCTAACTCAGTTTTGATTAATATATACAAAACTGGGTTAATTCTTTTCCTAAATTGTGCCATAAAGATAAACAATTTAATTGGACTGAGGGAATTAAATGGTAAGGAATACAAAAACAAACCAACCAACCAAAAAATTATCTTTCTAAATTTCTTCCATTTACTGGGATTATTTTCTGTACTTATCCTTTCTTGTTCACCACCTTTCACCACCCAGAATGATTGATATTGCATATTTCTCAGGTGGAAGGGCAGTGCTCTTCTAAGACAGCTCATCCAGCTGGCAGTTGGAACTGCAAGAGGAAAAAAATACATACTTATTTCTGGTAGAAAAAGGAGTAGAAACGGTCTTTCTCTGTTTACTTTTTCTCTAAGTGTTTACTGATAGACTGCCCCATCAGGTGTTGCTCAGGTTGTGGAACCTTCTCCCTGGGGGCTCTGTGGCACATCCAGGGCAGTGAGTGAAGCAAACAAGGGTATGATCATGAGCCCATGATCTTGCACACCTTAATTGTTACAACACGCCCTTGCTTGCAGTCTCCCAGGCATTATCATCAGGGATGGGCCAGGGACTGTTTCCAGTAGGCTGCAGGGATGACACCACTCTTCTGGGAGGAGAGAGTTTGCCCAAGTGGATGCAAACTCTGCTGTGTCATTTGCTGTCAAGGCCAAAGAGTGGTCCCTGGCCTAATTCGGTTACCATTATGGTCCTAGCATGCTAGAACTGCCCACCCCACCCATCCCTTCAACCATCCCAAACCTTTTAAGGGAATTCTCATTGAATACCATTTTGTTGCCTTAGTGGGTTACTCTGTTAGTAAAGATAGGCACTAAGATATGGTTTGTTGGTAGTTTAGAATAAATGTTGCTGTTGCTCACATGGTTAGATGTGGTTCATCAAGTTCTTTCCCAATAGTTGCTCAGGAGGTGGCTTTTGGAATTGCTTGTTATACCTGGTACATGCTCTTGTTGCATTCTTATCAAGTTGTGAAGAAAGTCTGTTTTTTTCTGTAGAAGGTTTACTTTAGTAGTACTTGAGATCTACTAAAATAAATAGCAAATATTACAGATCCAGGAGTTTTGCTGGTAGAATTGTTCAAATTATTAGCTGCTTAGATTAATAAGGTAAAAAGACAGCTGAAATAAAGAAAAGTACTACCATAAGGACTGTTGTCTAGTTCCTGGATTAGGTTCTGCAATGGATTCAGTCACTGGAGTGGACAGTGCAAGCATTAATGGTAATCATGCACCGATGTGCTCACATCAATTTGGTGGATTTGGACAGTGTGTTCTCAATAAGCGCTTGTGGGAACTTGCCTGTGTCCTGCTTGGGATGCAGTTTCTCCTCCTCTCACAGTCTTCTTGAGCCTGGATCAGGAATTTCATTATGTTTCTTGCTGCGCTTAGGAACGGTTGCTACTTGTTTGAAAGCACATGGCTGGTTGCAGACGCAGCTGGAACTGGCTACTGAGATAGGAAGCAAGCTGAGAGATAAGCCACTGAATTTGTGTGTTTCGGTTCCAAAGAAGACAGCAAAAGACAAGAAAGACACTGTTAGCAAGGCCAAGCAACCCTTAGGAGATTAATTGGATCCACTGGAATGTATTTATCTGTGTTGGACTGTGTGGAAGGGTGTTGAACAGGATAAATTCCTGACTGCATTTCAATATTTCTAGTGACAGCTCTGAGTGTGAGCATGGCCTTGCAACCGAGCATTGTTAGGATGTTGCACTGGTGGTTAAGATTGCCAAAATGCATGAAGCAGTGCTATGCTCTGAGAACTGTTAATGGCCTGTGAACCTCAAGACGTCATAGCCAATAGAGGGAAAGATAATTTCTTACTTCAGTAATGTTTCTTGGATCTCTACTGTTATAGTACAGAAAGTGATCTCATCTTTCAGTGGACACTTCTTATATCTTGTATATTTGACCAGAAATTGTTGTGTTTTGAGGTACAATACATGCCAGGTTTTTATTTTTCTCTGATTGCCCTGATCCAAAGTTGGATGTGCAAGCTCAAAAACTGAGGTTGAGAAATGGGACAACATCAGCAGTCTTATAGGTCATGTTTCTGTAGTGCTTTGATTACATAAAAATATGGAGACCAAAACTCCTGTCTATGAAATGTTTCCACATCTGGGAAAAAGCAATATGGATCATTACAGACACAAGAGTGGAGATATATTTGGTCATGATGTGTTAACCTGGTGACACTTTTCACCTTTGAGAAGGGTCAAGTTACAGAATTGCTGTCTCACAGTCCAGATGGTCAGCTTAGTTTCTTTGATCTACAGGACTTGGGGACTACACTTGGAGGTTGTCCGTGCTGCTGAGCTGCAAGCATGCAGACTGGCATAACATGGGATGGGGCAAGGGGGGGAAGGGTTTAGGACCAGGGAATGGTACCTGATTGCATGTTATTCACTACCATGGACATGACCAATAAATCATGAAAATGTCCCAATCCCAATATGCTGATACAGTAAGTTCCTAAAGTAACAGATCATCACCATTCAGCTCATTTTGATTTCCCAGAAATGCATGCCAGCTTAGCAGAAGAGAAAGCTGCATAAGAGAATGGGAGAACTGAACAATCACACTCGGAAAAATATGCTGAAAATGTGTCTATAAAACCCCATGATCTTTCACAATACTTGCGCGGAGCAGGGCTATGCACATCCTAGATCCATGAGTCCTTCTTGAACCAGTGTTGTTGTATGTCAGTAAGCAGAGAAGACAAGCACGCAGGCCTAGGAGTTTGGCAAAAAGAAAGGCTGATTAAGCCATTCCACCTCCCCAGTTCCAGAGCAGATTTCCAAATTTCTGAATACTCTGTTAATTAGTGGGAATGGCATTGGATAGTCTTCTTTCAAAACAAACATCCTGATATTCCATATATATCTTTGTTGGGTTTAATTGTGCTGAAATCAACAAGATTTTTTTTCCATTTTTTAACTTTTAAATTCTTGTTTAGAAAAGGGTTGAGGTATCCATTATCTGAACCAGATCAAATATATTTCTTTGCAGGAGGAAAGGTGATGCTGTAGGTATGCCAGTGTGAAAATGGCAGACTGAAATTGCTATGACCTTATAATGGACAAAATTACACAGGTATAGATGCTTCTGACGAGAATCTTTTGTTTTTTGAATAAGATATACCAAGGCAGTATTTGGTCTGTGGGCCAAACCCAGCCTTCTAGCCAGCTGCTTTGCCTCGCAGGAGCCCTTATCCACTACATCTTTCTGGTAAGAGGGAAGCAGGCTTCCTGCTGCACCTCATCTGAGAACCATTGCTGCTTCTCTGTGGGTGGAAGGAGGAGTGTGAGAGGGGAGGAGAAGTGAAGAAAGCAGAATGGGGTGCACAAAACCTGTCGACCGGCTCCCTTCAGTGAGAGTGTAGGCACTCGTGAGCTGTGCCCGTGAGGCGGCATCTGTATATCTATAGATCTGGATGTAGCCCATGCATGGAGTTGCTCTTGCTTTTTTGTTAACAGTTCCTCTTTTAATTAAAATAATAATACTTAGATACCATGCCTAGGGGTTCATCTGAACTGATAGGTGGTTGACAGTGGTGCTCTGAGTGTTTGGGCAGTTGAGAATCACTGTCGGGCAGCAATGCTGAACCTGCACCTTTCTCCATGCCAGTTCCCCGTGGCTCAGAAACGTGGTGGGGGGTGGCAGGGAGCCAGCATTAGGTCTGAGCTGGCGTCAGAGCACCAGGGGTCTTTCCTGCCTCCTAGAAGGAAAGAATTTGGTCCTTGCAAGTCGCCGTGGGATGCACATTAATAAAAACAACACAAATAGACCTATTAGATGCTGAAGAGTAGAAACAACTTTGGTTGACTCTTTCTCTAATTTTACAGTGATGTAAATACAAACCATTACTTTCAGAAGAATGAATTAGGTTTAATCACACTCACTGCAGAGTGCTAGAAACATCAATAGTTCCCAATAACATAGAGGAGTCATTCAGTTCATGCCAGTTAAATGACTCATTAAGGAAATCAGTCATTGCCAGAATGACCGGTCTTGTACAAACATCATGAAATGTCCTAGAAAATTAAGAACCATATGAATCATATGAATCACTCATAAACAAGAGGTGTTTTGAGCACTAGCCTTTGAATAACAGTCAATAATTGGAAATGATGACTGAAAACACACTTTATAAGCTGTTTGTTACTACATCACAGGACAAGTTTTATCCCATTGTTTTGGAAAGGGAAGGTGCACTATAACCCTCCATGCACCTGGCCTGCTTGCGCAGCCAAGGTTTTCATTCTGTAACCTACATTAAATGATGTGAAAATGTAGCATGTGGGAAAGATTAAAGCCCTGTTTATCTCGTGGGAAAGTATTCCAATTACATTGTGGGTTTTACTTTGGTTAAAGAAAGGACTTCAGGCCAGAAGCATTAGCAGCCAAATCTACAGATCTAGAATTTACAACCTTTCCTAAATTCTGTCATCATACCTTTGGTGGCTAAGACATTGCATACAGAGTATGGTTTTATCAAGACCGAATCTATTCTTGTACCTGCTATCATGTCAAAATCTAAAAATTTTTAAAACCTGCATGATTCATTCCCAGGAAGACACAATATCTAATTTATGGCTCCATTGACAGTGCTGCTTTAATTAATTTTCTTCATCTTTTTTCTTGTTCCTCTGCTTCACATATCTCATCTGTTTGCATTGCCTAGATTTTAATTAAAAAAACCTCTCCTCTCTAAGGAGCAATCTGAAGTGGCAAAAATAATCACTTAAAATATTACAGTCATTAAAAAATTGGCTGCGGTCAAAGCCATGCATTTTCAATTTGCCGACAAACGATATTTTCGTTTCCTTTTAAAGTGCATTTTGTATTTGAATAGCATACGCCAGCCAGCCTGGCTATCAGAGATGCTCCTCCAGCTGGGTGGGCTATGTGACAATTCCTTAATGGGGGAAATTGATGGCCCTCTGCTCGTGTAGAGGTGAAGGCATACTGGGCAGATTTCTTTCCATCTGCCGTCAGCCCTTTGCAAGCTGGCACTGCCCAAATGCCCAGCACATTCATTCCAATGCAAGAAATGTCGCCAAAAAATAAATCGTGAGGCTACAGCTGTCTGAAAGAATCATCGGGGCCATTAGGCCCAGGAGAGATAATATGAAGAGGTGCATCGGTGTTCGTCTCTGATAAAAACCTAATTAAATGATGGTAAAGATGGCTGTGGATACCCTAAAGCCACAGAGGTGAACAACATTTTCATGTGAGTGTGGGGACAAACCTCGGGAAGATGATATGCAGCACCTCAGCCAAAAATCTGTTACACTGAGGAATTTCACACTAGTGTTTCTTGTTGATGCTTCTCCAAATGGCACAGTTGTATCATTTAGTTGCCCTCTGTTATGTTCTCCAAGTAAAGAAATCCCATACTGTAAAGCCAAGAGGTATTTATTGATTCACAATTTTGACTTGAACAACTGGGACAGAAGCTGGTTTGGATGAACTTTAGTGCTTCTGTTTACATTCTCAGTCTTTGTCTTTTGAGCTTCTAAAAATCTTCAGGGATGTGTCCTTAGCTGCAATGGTGCCATAGGCTGATCTGGTTGACGCCTGTGCTGCTTCACATGATAGGATGAATGGGAGACCTCCAAAGGTCCCTCCCCATCAAGAGGTCACACTGAGGGTAGCAAATGTCTCCTTATGTGGTGCTCTCATGCAAGTCTTTAAAAATATGGAGATTGTTCAGGTATGCTACGTGACATAGGATCCCAGATCTTACTTGGGACCCTTAAGCCATTCAGATGTTACAGAAAGTTGGTATTTATTTATGAAAACATAAGTAAGTTCACTTGGAAAGTACCTGCTTCACCAGATCCATTTTTCCTGCTTTTGCTGACCAATGGTTTTTGAGCAATCCTAAGTGAAACCCTTCTGCAACTCAGACGATCAAGAGGTTTTCCTAAAAGCACCTACCAAAAAAAAGGTGAAAGCTGTAGGTAGAAGATGTAAAATGTAAGAAGTATAGGGTAGGATAAAGACGGTGACAGACTCTTGACAAAAGTTTGATTTTGAAACCTTACACTAGTCTCTCCCATAGTCTGTATCTTTGAATTATTAGCTAATGCCCTCATAATGTACAACAGAAAACTCACCTGAATTAATAAGGCTTGCTGGCTCTTATAGACAACTTGGCTAAGAACTGTACTCATAGACTAGAAATATTCATAGTTAACAGCAATTTTAACATGAAAATATATTTTTTGTAGTAGTTTTTTGTAGCATCAAAGAGTCCTGAGCAAAGAATGTACCACTGCTGCCTCTTCAGGTGCAAACCAAAAAGATGGCATGTGTCCCAGGAAATCACCATCTATTTATAAAATGGGAGATGAGCTGGAACGGGGGAGATGTGGGAGTAAAAGGAAATATTGCAAGAGAGGAGAGTGCTCATCCTGCTGAACAGTGGCAAGGCTTGTTGAGGAAAGCACTAAGGAAGTGTCTGAAGGACATCATCTATGGGGAATTTGCCAAGCATAGTGGACAGAACGGGCAAGGGCGTGCAAATTTGGTTGTCTCACCAGCAGACATAGTGGCAAGCATCGGCAGTCAAGATAAACTGAGCCATGAGATTGTGCATATGGGAGATGGTGGAGGCAGGTGAGGATCAGCCATGTAGGGCCTGAAAGTAGGTAAAAAGCAGCGATACCATAACTATCCAGTAGACAAACTTGGGAAACACGGAAAATTCAGAGTGAAGATTAGATTGAAAGCAAATCCAAGCATGCTGAGATATGGGAATGCATCCAGCCAATTTTCATTTTGCCCTATTCATGCGAAGCAATAGCTTAACAACTGCAGCTAGTGAATAATAGTATTGGTATTGCCAGATTAAATTAAACTGTTTTTTTTTTCCCTTGGGATGACCACAGTCCCTGAACAGAACTTGGCTTCTTTCCATTTGGCAACAGACAGGGGTTGTTTATTTAGAAATACAACAGTTTACTTGTGGCGGGCTGATAGTCCCACTCCAGTTGCAAACAATGGGAAATAGCTACTGTTGTGAAGTGGCTCCATTCAAGTGCTTGCAAGTGTCCTATGCTCTATTATGTAGGTGAATTGGGTGAAAGCTTTGTTTAATGAAGGTTATCAGATTTGTCAAAGGATTTATTCTCTCACTTAATTTTTCCTCACAAATTAGTTAACTTTTCGATGTTGTAATTTGTGCAAGGACACACTAAATGTTCCACATGCTTTTAATCTCCTTTAAATAAAATTAATCACAGCTTTAGTTCTGGACCTACAGCTGATGCTTCTATGGTAACAAGGACAAATACCCTACAAGCTGCTGTCATTTGGACTTTTTAGTTACAAAATTTGCACAGCAAGTTAATGTATTCTTATCTTATAAATCATTTAAGTGTACATAAAAATGAAACAGAGAACAAATTTAATCTGGAATTTGTAAAAAAGAACTCTACATCTACATAGAGAGATCTGCAATATCTCCAGTTTGGGGAGAACTTAATCCGGTTAGTTTCAAAACAAAACACATGTTCATTTCATATTTTTCATCACTTTAGAATGACCAAAAAAAAAAAAAAAAAAAAAAAAACAGACCTGTAAAATTCAGTCCTTAAATACTAGAAGTATATAGACTTCCACTGTAAGTGTAAAGCCTTTAATTTGGGCAAGAGGCAACACAGTATATAAATTGTACTTTAGTTCTTCATTTCTACAGGCTTGTATTCAAATCCTGGGTTGAACCCAAGTGAAAATGAGTCTGATGATTTCAATTCAGTCTCTAATCTGTTCAAGTCCTATTACAAAACCACAAAATAATCCAACACAGTCAGCAGCCTGCTGGGTGCTGAACAAGACTGACAAGTTAGTTGGGGGCAATACCAGTGAGGGACTATCTCCCGTGAATCTTCTTTTGCTCCCGGAAAATTTGGCTGAGCGCTCTTGGAGGTTATTCACCCCTCAGCAGCCCATCGGTTGAAAAAAAAAAAAAAAAAAAAGCAGTAATAGGAGTGATAGATATAGACTGCTCAGAAAATGAAAAGAAAATTATGGAAGGTAAGTGTGAACTGGGCGGGATTATACAGGTGAGGGAAATGTGGCAGGTGGGAGAGGACGATATCATGAGCAGAGGAGACCTGGCCCTTGCTGGAGCAACATGGATCATGGAAATGGGGCTTTTCCTCATCTTCTTCTCCCATGGGCATGTGTCCAGGGTCCCAAACGGTGGCACTGGGGCAAAAACATACCAGAAAATTATGGCCCACCCTCAGAACTTCTTTAAAAGCCATACCTGTGTTTTGAGCACCTTTCTTGCTCACTTTAAAGGTAATGAGATTATATTACTGGTTTCATACGTATGTAGAATAACAGAATGAGTTAAACCCCAGTCTGAACTTCTCTACTGCATAGCTGTTTCACGTGAGATTCAAAGCTAACATGAGCAGAGGGTGATTTGAGCCATACGTTGTGTAGTTCATTAACACAGAAAATATGCATAAAATACATATTCATAGATGCTGTGTAGCTGTGTATGAAAGCATAAAGGTAGTTTTATAGAACTAATGAAATAAATGATGCTTTTGAGCTTTCATAAATGGTTGTTCATACAGCACTGTGTAAATAATTATTTATTTACCCCTTTGCCAATCTGCCCATTTATTTATCTTGACAAGCTAAATGGAAACTCCATCAGATGTACTTCAGTAAATATTCTGTTAGACAGCAGAAGGACATACAAATGTTGAATGATAATGGGGTTATATCTGGTTTGTTTTTAACTTAATAGGTACTTTCATCAGTCAAGATATTACTAATTACATACCCCACTATCAAGTATATACTGACATATAACTTAGCACCTGAGAAATAAGTAAGGCTTATAAAGGATTTTCCAAAGCTTGTATGCAATTGTAAGAACTAGCTCGGTAGGATTTATTTGTCTATTTATTTCCTAGGAGATGAAGGGTTATGTATAAATTTGAATTAAGTTTTAGCCTGAATATTTATTTTTAGTGTATTTACATGTCTGCCTGTAGATAATACGAGTTTTGTGGCAGATTGATTGACAGACAAAGGATACTTTGTTTCTATTCAGCAAATGAAGAAAATTCTGAAAAGCAAGAAGCAAAATAAACAAATTATTCTTAAAATTCTGATGTTAGCAATACCTGTGAGCATGAAGGATAAAATCAGTGAACAAAAGACATTTCTCAGTCAATTATAAATAGCTGCATATTGCAAACAATGTTTTTCAAAGAGAAGTAAAATATAGAACTGTTTCATTAATTTCTTCTAGTTATAAAAAAATTTATGTGTAAATTATTCTGCCTTTTCAGTGGCAGCAGCTGCATATATGGTACTCTGTGAATATGGTGTATTAACAGAGCAAGGAGACTTGTGACAAAATCTATTTAGTTTCTGTGATGAATTATCAACACTTCAGAATCTTTCTATTGCTTTGACCTTCCTTTGAAAGAAAAACACTTTAACAGCAATTTGTTTATTTTAGCAGTAGAAATAGTCTTTACATTTTTATAGTATGTTTATTTCTTTAAGTGATATTTAGTCAGTGTTAATAAACATGGAGCTGTTGTCATTCAACTATAGACCAGAAAGTATCTATACAAAAATTAGACTTCAAGTACTCAGATTTTTTTTCTAAAAATGTGTAGACACCTCTAGAAATTAGTCACAAATTACATTCTGAAATATAAATTAATTGCTAAGTTATTGGCAACAATACTCAAAAATCATTAACAAAAGAATTTCTAATATGTCTCTTTTTCACATTGATAAATGAAGGAGGATTTACAGAATCTGTCAAAATGTGTTATTTTTTGCTTTGCTCGTAAAATCCCATAGACAAAGATGTACTGGGCAGTTTTCATTTTTTTTTTTCACATATTTCTCTTTGTTAAAAATTTAATTATTCACTTACATGACACTATCATGACCTTTTTCAAACCAAAAGAGGTAATTGTCATACTTTCCCTCGGCATGTTATGAAGGGGCTCAGAGACAAGAGGGCACTGCACAGATGATACTGAAAAGGTCAATGCAATTTGGCATTATTGTATCTCTTTGTCAGATGTTGAACTGTGGTAAGCATGCAAAATTATTCTAATTAATCATTTCTTATTTCACCTTTCACTTTTAATGTGACCAAGTTTTCCCCCCAAAAAAATTGTTTGAGCTAATTATTACTTTTATCTGTATTTACTGTAATACAAACAATTAAATAAAATGTCAAGTTCTGAATTCGTATTAAGGCCAGGTAGATCTTTAGAAGCTTCCAGTATCTGTTTCAGTCACACAGATTTGGCAGACTTTTACTATTTTCTCAGACACACAAGAATGCAAAAGTAGGATGGGAGAAAGAAGAAAATCTGTACTGTAATCGCCATGTGCTCCTCACAGGCAGCTTCCAGGTCAATAGTGCTGGAGAGTCATGTTAGTCGGGGCACCTTGGGGCAGATGCATGGCTTCATTTGATGCTGCTGAGGTGGTATCTACAGAAATGCAATAGGAAAAGCAGACATGTTGGGTTTGGGGGCAGCCCCAGGACCCCTGAGACTGCTGTATCACAAGAGCTAGTTGTCTATGGAGTTATTTGTTACTCCATTTGAATTAAATATGGCAGACATAGTCTTTCCTCTCGTACACTTCAGGCCCAAAGTTTAATGTATGGCAATGCATGGCAATTTTACACACAAACACCTCTTCTAGCAAAAATTCAGGCATGGAGATCTGACGTGTTTCACACCGTGAAACTCATGCCAACAAAATGCCCACAGCAATACTTGATATACTACTAAAGTTTTTTGTATACACAGTTGTGTATGTGCCAGACATAATGGTATTACTTTAAAATATAAATAAACACCCAAAGATGTGGTACGTGTCTTTTCTATGGAAACACAGTTTTACAATGGTCTGTAGTGCATTTGTAGGGAAGCAGGTGTGAGATTAGGACACAAGTATCACTGGGGATGAGCCAAGAAAGATAAAAGATGACCATCCATTTTTTTTTCAATTTTGTTTCAGGCGTTGGTGAGTCATTAGATAATGTACAGCTTGCTCTGAGCTCTGAGGGTATGGGATCAGGACACGTGGCAAACCTGTTGTAACGTCACCTCCCATGTGCTCCTTTTGTCCACAGCATAGCTGCCAGTCAGATGGAAACTCCATCTACTTCCACGGGACAGAAGGCAGCGAGTTCAATTTTGCCACAACCCGGGATGTGGACCTCTCCACGGAGGACGCTCAGGAGCAGTGGGCAGAAGAGTTTGAGAGCCAGCCTAAAGGGTGAGTGCCCCCACCTGCGCAGGGCCCTAGGCATGCAGCATCACTTCAGGGATGAGGAAACTGGATAAACAGAGAATCGTAATATAATGTAATGTTTGTAATGTTAGCTGGAGCCTGTCAGCTCTCAAAAGAAAGGCAGAAGCATCCCTCATGAGGGAGAGCAAAAAGGAAGCTCCCATGGAAGGGTCACCACCATTTTCCTCTGCAGCAAATGCTCTTGGAGGTGAAACATCTGAAAGAGCTCAACAGTGAAGGCAGAGGAGCTTATCGTTGTTTTTAATACGGAGTTGATTGGTATTTTTTCATGTCCCACCTAAAGCAATAGGCTACATGGGTAAGGATTGCTGTTGTTAGTACCACACATCTTCCCACTGTCATTCTGCTTCTCTTTAGTTGCATGAAGTAGGGCCTGGTCTTAAATGTGGACAGATCTCCACATCAGGCTGCCTCTGCCTCCAGCAGATACATTGCTGCTTTGGATCTCTGTGTCCAGTTGATCTAGTTTAGATCCATATATCATTCTATTACCTGTTTTGTAAAGAAGAATTTCAAGAGGCATGTGAAGGATAATTTAAATCAAATGTAATGTTAAATCAAGAATGTCCACATCTCTGTCTTGCCATCACCCAGGTTTCCTCTCCGTTTGTCCTTACAGACAGTGTGTTGACATATTTATTAAAGTGACAGATTTTTTAACATTGTAGAACTTCCTGATTTTCATTTCTAATGCTGCCTAAAGGGAGAGGATCCCTGGAAACATCCATGATCTGCATCATTCATGACCCCGAGTTGTTCTGTGGGTCAGTACAGAGAGTGTTTTAATTGAGCTAAATAGAGCATACAAAAGATCAATGGAGCATTGTGAGATTTTGTAGTGTAAATTAAGGTAGGCACAACTGTTTAATTCTGTACTTGCCTTCAGCCCAAGACCTATTTTCAAAATTTGATTATGTTGCACATTACCTTTAAAAAGTCTGCACAACAGCATTGGGGTTAGGTTACATTAAAATATTTATATTTATATCATAAAGCTTTCAGTGATTTCAGCTCGCTAATTCCTGTGCAAATGACTGACAGTTTTAAAGTGGGATTTCCAAACAGGAACGTTGCTGGTCTGTCATAGCTTAGGTCAGAAAGGAAACTGACAACTTTTAAGAAGATCCTAGAAATACATTTTGAAATAGTTGGAATGGTTAAACTGATAAATAGACTGTTAAATTATTGAAGTGACAGTTTTTGAAATTGTCATGTGGCACATCGCTGCTAGAGATTGTTTCTGCTGGAAGGGGACTGGAAAAGGCTCTGCCTTCCCACAAAGATTTCCGAACATCAATGTTTTCTTTTTCATCCTAAATCACACCAGCTAGTTAAACGATTGGATTATTAGGATTTAGTGATTCCAACTAATTTCATTGTTTTATCAGCCTTATAATTTTAAAATGCCTTATTATGAATTAATTCAGACTTTCACATGAATAATAATGTATCAGACCAAAATAATGTACAAGTTTTCAACGGTTTCTAATATTTCAAAATATTTTAATCGAGTTTTGAAGAAATCAATGCTTTCATGATGAAAACATTTTCAATAAAAAATATTTAATTGAAAAATTCTACAACAGCTCTTTTAATTATCACTGAATAAAAAGAAGATAAAATGTTGCACTGAAAAACTGAGAAAGATCATATCATCACATATTGGAAACACAGCAGTCTTTTTTCATACTCTGTTCATGTGTTAGTTAAAAACTGTTATCCTAAATACTCAAAAAGATGAAAAGAGAGCATTTTCTGCTATTACCTACATATTTAATTACTATATAGCAGATATGGTGGCATGTGCCTTTTCAAGTTTCATTTATCTATAAACCTCATATTATGCAAAATGAAAAAGAATGCAATTATATTTTAAACATTTTTATGCCAGAAAAATAATGAAGATGATAGAACAATACATCACTATTTGTTAATAGCATCTATTAAAAGCCTCATTTTTTTAGTAATTCATGTTTTTTTTGCCAATTTATTTTAAATATTTACTCCAACTTTGCTTTATTTAAGTCAACTGAGATTAAAAGATAGTATTGAATATTTCAGTAATGACATAGGAATCATATCTGAAACTGCAATTTGTTGTCTGTAAGAGTAGAAACAGCTATTTTTGTATGTACAACTCCTAGCAGATGTTTTGTATGAGTTTATCAGTAACATGCCACTGCACATTATCTACCCATTGTTGACCTCTCCAGGTGGGACGTATTTGGAGCCATCATTGGTACTGAATGTGGGACACTGGAATCTGGCTCAGCTATGGTATTTCTCAGAGATGGCGAAAGAAAAATATGCACTCCATACATGGATACTACAGGTTATGGGAACTTACGATTTTATTTCAGTATGGGTGAGTATATAGTCTTAATGTAATGCAACATGTGAACATGTGAGATTTAAATTGTGCAATGTGCACAAAACTATCTTAAATACTCCTTAAAAGAGGATAACTCTGATTTTTGACTCTGATGCCCATGAGTATGTAAGACTGACCACTGTCAGTCAGATGAGTGTTCACCCTTCTGGATGCCTGCACAGGTGTACAAACAAGGTGGACACATATATAGGCCTCCCAAAATTATCCTCCCAGATGACACAGACTTGCAGACAAAAACCTTTGAGAACCAGACAGAACACTCTGGGTTTGGTAGCCTTTGATGGGCTTTTCTTCCATGGATTTATCCAGCCATTTTTGGGGCTGGTATAACAGTTATCTCTAGGTTAAAACAGTTTAATATAAAAATTATATGAGGGTGTGTTCATGTAAGATCAGTGTCTAAACTTACTTTATAGTCAGAGGAGATGTGGTCAGTACCTTTGCTGGAAAAACCCATCCAGGTCACTGTGAGATGGCTGTGCTAGACTAGCTGGGCAGCTCCCTGGACTCCACTAGCAGCATGCGTTGGATCTCTGTTGATATAAAGGAAGTTTAAGCACCTGGTGCACACACAGGTGTGGGTTCACTCTTGTTCAGTCCTCAGGCAGCATTCGTTACACAAGCACAGGTTGCTGTTGCCACTTGATGTGTCCAAACCTATCTGAGACATCACCACAAGGCTGGCAGATATAACCCATGACTTGGGGGAGAGTCACGGCCTGTTGGAGTAGCAAGTAGGTGAGGCAGGCCCCTTCATAGTGTCTAAAATGATTTTTGGTGCTAGTGTTTAATCAACTGAACCTGCCTGTTGTGCCCACAGCTCCACAGTTTAACGATTCTTCATCTGAAGAAGCGTCTTCTTGTCTTGTATCTTCCAATTTCACACAGTGCCCCTTACTCCATTATTAGAATAGAGACACATATCTTTGTCATCCTTACCACACCATAGTGGATTTATAGGTACCTGTCACGTCCTCCTGCAGTCATATCCATGTAGACCCTGGTGTTAATCTATCAGTCAACGGAGTTGCACCTGAGCATGAGATAGGAGTAGCACAGAGGTGGGACAGCCTTACCTGGTTGAACACAGAGAATAGTTTCTGCTCAGGAGGTCTTACTATATTCATAAACATTTTCCTCCACTCACGTATCAGCCCAGGTCAAGATTCACACAAATTGTGCTATAGTGTGCTACAGTCTTGGTGGAGGTATGGCCGACATGCCGCATCCCTCATGACAAGCACCGTTGTGCTGTTAGCAGCATCTGTGGACCTTCCCTGCTGGGACAAAGTGCAACCTCAGTCATTTACCAGGGCTAAGAAAGCAGACAAGAACAAACCTGTCCTGTCACTTCCCCTCCCCACTGCTGCTGTCAGTGCAACTACACTGGTCTGGTGTTGCGACAGACCAAAATCCTTATGAACATGGTGGTTATCATTCAGTACCTCACAGTGTTTTTCCAGAACTTTTATTTTGCACATAAAGGAAATTGCATGAGGTTATTCTCTCAACAACATGTTTAGAGGAGGTGAGGATTTTTGCTTAAAAGTAGAGAATAATAGAATAACAAAGGAGGAAGCAGAGACTAAACTTGTGACCTCAACAAGCAACCTTATGAATCAACAAGAAAAAACACACTTTATTTAATGAGTGGAAGACCTCATGTTGTCCTAAATTGTTGCACATCTCCTCTGTGTTCCATGAATTACCAGTAAAGCACAGGAAAAAGAGGATGCTTTTTTCCAGTTCTTCCAAGCATTACAACACCTGCAAGAGAAACAGGAAAGAAATTTGCTTAACCTTCTGAACTTAGGGGAGAAGTTGTCAACACATGCAGGCACAGAGAATAGTTGGTGTTGCTCGAAAAATGTATTTTGTATATACTTGTAAATTAAATGAATAATAATTTAAACATTCAGGCAAGCAGAGGACTTGAAAAGACATGTAGATGTTCCTTATCACAATATAATATACATCAAAGATGCATATGTCTAGTTCTCTAGACTGCTTTGTCTAGTCCATTCCAAGAACTGGCCATCTGTAGTGAAAAAAACAGAGAAAATGTTTCATATATGCAACCTTCCTACTTCATAGACTTTTCAAAGAAGCTTCCTCATCCTGTTTTTTTCTGGTTTGGTTTGGTTTTGTTTGGTTTTTTAAAATACCTACAGTACCCATAATGTACAGGGAAATTATGTTTCCTGTTTCAAATACAGATACTTTATTTTAAAAACTTTTTTCCAGAACACCAAACTGGTGTGATGACGTCCGTCTCATGACTATAATGCAGAGCTTAATGATCACATTTGCCAATATATCTGCTCTTTCAGAGAAGGTTAATAAGTGTTCTGGTTCCTACCGATACAAAAATATTTCAAATGCCACCCCATTCCAGTGAGGCAATTGTGTCACACGTTTTGTGTGATATAATAGACTCCATCCATCCCTTTTAGGATATGGTGTAGACAGTAGAAGCAGCAGCACAACAAATAAGGTACACAGCAGTCTTCCTTGCTGCCTACTAAGTTCTCAGCTCCCAAACTATCAGCTGAGAAGTATTTAAGAGCTCCTCGTGCATGGTGTGGCTGTATGGAGTGTGAGTATTAAATAATAGTTTACTGATGAGAACTCAAAAAGCAGAGCATTTCTATCTAAACAGGATTTAAAGCATATAGATAGTAGTATTGCTTTGGGCATAGCATTTGCTATTAAAAATGTTTTGTTAAGCTGATTAAAAGAGTTATTTGAGGTTTTCCTAATTGTCAGACTCCTTGGTCTCTGACATGGTGTATTTGATCAAATAGTTTTTACACATTGTGTCCGTAGGGCTGGTGTTCTTTAGTTTCATATCCTAGGCTAAATAGCATCTGGTTGTAATTATTTCCATAAATATGGCTGTGTAATATGATTCCACTTTCTAATAACAAGGGCTTCAATTAATTTTTTTCTCCCTCAAATGTGTGTTGTACAGGGGGAGCCTGTGATTCTGGAGAATCCCATGAAAATGATGTCATACTTTATGCCAAGATTGAAGGCAGGAGGGAACACATACCTCTTGATATCCTGACCTATGCTGCTTACAAGGTAAATCGTCTTAAAGTGTGTGGATGGGATGGATAGATCAATCAATTTTCAACCATCACAACAATATTGTATGTTGAATTCCACACGGACAGTCAAACATGACCTTCCCAAGCACATAAATCATGCACAGATCTCACAGTTATAGGGGTGCCTTTGCAGCACAGCTCTGCAGTTATTGCTGATTACTCCACTCCCAAGCAGGACTGCAGTGTTGGCTAGCTCTAGGATAACAGGCAAATAGGCAACAGGCATTAGTGATAACATCTTCTCACGAATAATTACTCCTGGCTCCATGCAAGGACCTGCTAGCCATGGTTTGATACTCGGGAGCTACATCCTGAGATGGTCAGTCATGGTGGGATCAGTGGCTGAGAGGAGAGTGACTTGGAAATACCTGGAAGACTTTCCCACACCTAGTGCAGGAAATTTCACATTTTACACTTTTTCTTTCCATTTTACATACAGTTGTGTGCCCTCTTAGAGGGTCCATAGTGATGCAGGCATGATGTCAGCCCCCAGAGGTGGTTGCTGGCTGTGTACACAGGCAGCATCTCCTCTGCCAATAGTGCAGCCTCCTTCCAACTACATCCACCACCCTCAGGCAGGACAATAAGGACCTGGAGCTTGCTGTCAGGATCCTTCCTGTCTAGGGCCAGGAAGCACTCAGACCATGTCTACCCTGAGTAACCCAGCCCTGAGGTGTCTTATTCTGCTACTTTTAAAAAAAACAGCAAAAATTGACATGTAATACATATACACATTGAAATGCAGATTGATACACAGATTGAAATGCAGTATGCTTATACAGTGTGTGGGAAATTTGATGGTAAAGATCCAGCTGATTTCAAGCACAGGTCTGTGTGCATTTTCACTGTAATGCTAACATTCAGAGAGCAAATGTTTACAGTAGAGTTTGGCCTGAGTTTTGTTGAGTCACTTGCATTGTTTCATTGTGCATGGCTTCCCTCCTGGCCTGCTTCTGTGTGAAACACGGAGTAGAACTTTTTTTAACACTAAGGAAACTGTAATTGTAAAATAATAAAAAATTAATTGGGGAACTCAGAGAGAGATAGGATCTGAAATTACACTGAATTCATTGTGGAGTTTTTTTTAAAACAAGCAGTTTTAAAGCTGACATCCTCTTTTGATATAATAAAGGTCTAATTACGTTGCTTTAGGACAAAGGCTATGCTTCATAAAGCAATGCTTTCATTTATTTCAACAACATAACATCCTCCCTACATATGCCTGTGAACTTACTCTCTTACTCCATTCTCACGTATTCAGACTAGACATGCCATTGCCATGCATTTGCTTCTGTGAGCTGAAAGGCTCCAGGACAAACATCATCTTCCATTACCAGCAGAGCACTGACAAAATAAACTAACATTTTTTGGAACACAGAAAGTGCAGTCTTTTTACAGTGTCTTTACAATAAAACAATCTGATCCCACAGAGGTAGTAAGCAGCACTGGTATCCAGAGTGTTAATAACTATGCATATAATATAAAATGTTTTTATTTGGGATCTTCTGTGGGAAAAGGTGGCTAATTAACAGAATGAAGCAAGGAGAAAAAAAAGCACATGTTTAGTTCAGCACATTTGAATTTGCTTTTCTATCTTAAATAGTACCTTTAGGCCTTTTTAAATATTATTTGTTTTATTTAAGCCTGATCTAATTTCTTTCAAAGGTTCCATCTTTGGTTTCTGTTGTCATTAGTCCGGACCTGCAGACTCTTGCAACCAAGTTTTGCCTGAAGCAAAAGAGTCACCAAGGCCACAACAGGAATGTCTGGGCTGTGGATTACTTCCATGTCCTTCCAGTGCTCCCTTCCACAGTGACTCACATGATCCAGTTTTCCATCAATTTGGGTTGTGGAACTTATCAACCTGGCAACAGGTACAACTGGCGAGATCTCTCCTGATTATCAGCTTCGTAGTACATTTTGGTTTATAACATCTGTATTAGTGTTCAGAATTTTTTTTCTCAGAAAGAATGAAGCCAATTAATAATGACAATTATTAACTGCTCAAAAGCTAATGTTTCTCCTGATCTCCACAGGCCCAGATTTATATATCTCACATGCAATAAGGAGTCTATTAGAGAGCTTTCCTGGCTAAAAGTTTATTTTCTTAGTCCATTATTCTGAAATACGCTCATGATTTCAAAACAACTTTTGCTTCAGTTTCTAATGGATTTGAGATTTACCTCTTAATAATGTGTCAGGGGGAAAGTATTAAAGGCAGAGGCAGAAACCTGCCCTGATGACCTCCCAGAGATTACTGATGCTACAAGCATATTTAATTCTTTTAAGACTGGTGATAAATGGTCCTCATCTTAATGACCATCAGCATGAGGACCTCACTGTCTGCAGACTAACCACAGAACTCTTTTGCTGTCTTTAGTTTATCTGGACTTTCAGCAATGTTTTTTTTCATGGAGTTAAGGGAGAGGAAAAGGGAAAGAAGGGAGTCATTTGCTGCTCCGTATTTTGTAGAATCATAGACATGTTGGTTGGAAGGGACCTTCACAGGTCATTTAGTGAAACCTGCTGCTGCATGTGGGATTGTTACCAGCATAGGTTAGGTCAGCCATGCCTTTGCCTATCCATGACTTGAAAATTTTCATGGATGGGTATTGAAAATCTTCACAGATGGAGAGGCTACCTCTCTGGGTGACCTGCTCAAGTGAAAAAGTGTTTCCTAATGTCCAGTACAAAACTCTGAAGCCATGTCTTTATGGCCATTGCCCTTTCTACTGTGCCTGCCAGCATTGAGGAGAGTTTGGCTCTGCCTCCCTTGTGAGTGCCTTCTGCACTATCACAGGCCACTGTAGCTCACCCCTGCACACCAGTCTGAGCAAGCTGGCTTCTCAGCCCCTCTTAGCTCAATGCTCAAGGCCACAGGCATCTTGGTCATCCTCTGCTTCACCGCTCCAGATTCTTAACATCCTTCTTCAAATAGGGAACCCAAACCCAAACTGTCCACTTATGTACATGTGAGACTGCTTACCCTGATATTTTATGAGGATTAAGTTACTTTATATTTTTCCTGAGTTTAAAGTAAGAGACTGTATATGCTTTCACATCCCTGTCCCATGGCATCTACTTCCAACTGGAAAGAGCTGCATTAGCACTGACAGTCCTAGCAGTCATGCAGGGCAGCAGGATTCAAGGGGCAGCAAAAATCTAGACATTGCACTTATATTTGATAGGAAGAGAAGACAGCAACATTTTTCTAGATATACAGTGAAAGTTTTCCTGTAAACACTCCTGGCCTGTAAATGTGTTATATAAAGTCTCTGTCTCAGTCTGTTATCTGGTAGGGACTAGTGTATATTTTGAAAGATTAATATTCTTTCTTCATGTAAACAATTTCTGAAGCAGAAGTGAGCTTATTCGTAACAAATGAAGCACTAGGTCCCTGTTATCCCTATTTGTATTTCCCACCTCCAGGTCTACAGCATTATTCATAATGCTTTCATTACTGCAATGTGAGAGACTCACACTGAATATATGCAGTAAATATGACCCTCCAAGGTATCAGTGCAGTTAAATCTGAAATAAATTAGTCAAAACCTCCATAAATGGTTTTAATACACACAATATCACGGTGATGGTACATTTAAATAAAGTAATATTGTCAGCAAATTATAATGAAAAGGAAAAGTTATAATCCAGTAATTTACTATTGAGGTAATGAACTATGACTTTTATAATGTTCTACTGACATTACTTAAAATAAACCAGAATATTACAAGCTAATTATATGGAAGAAATTGCAAGAGTATTTCAGTAAAATACTAAATCTGTAATAAATCAAGAACTTTCTACATTACTTTTTCAAGGTCTTCAGAATGTAAGTCAGCTAAGGATTTCCTTACACCCCTAGACTGTAAACAATGGGGGTTTTTTAAAATATGCAGTGAAACAGGGGAGGAAAAAATTCTAGTAATAGCTTTTTGAAAATTGAACTTGTCAATGAACTTTTGTGAGAATGGGTTTAATAACTCATTGTCATAGATTCAGTGAATGGTTTCACAGAGTTTCTGGTTCTCTATCTGCACGTGGATGGTTTGGTTTACTGCTAGTCTTGAAACCAGAGAACAGCAGCCTTTTTCCAAGCAAATCTGGAGTTTTCACATATGGTTATGTCACAGAATTCACAAAAATTCACCACTGAGTGCTCCAGGCTCTGCGAGGTGGGAGGAAGCCTCCAAATACCACTATGGCCAGCAGCACAGATGCTCCCACAGTTCCCAGGGGCTCTCTCTGCTATGGGGACTCTCTGAAGGGTGCCTCTTCCCAAGTGCTCTCCACCCTCTGCAGTCCTCTCTGGGGTCTGCCCATTTTCACTTTTCCATAGTGCTTTTCTGATCTCCATTTAGGCACAAGGGGTGGAGGAGGCAGATGACAGAGGAGCCCAATTCAGTTAATATTTGTCAACAATAAAAAGGAAGAACCATCCAGTGCATGAATAACTAGTGGTCTTTTACCACCTCATGAAGATATAATGGTCAGCAGCTGGCAGCAATAAGTGTCCTGTGCTCACACGATGCTATCTCTGATTAATCCAAGTTTTCTCCTCATTATTTTTGAAACCTTTTCTAGCTGAAATATGAGTAACATCAGCTCATTTAACAGCAGCAGCATAAAAACACTAGCTAAATGGTGACCAAACAAGGACTAGGTGTTTAGACAGTCCTCAGTCTATAGGCTACCCTTTTGATTTTTAAACACTGAGATTTATTTCACTTTTGTATTTTCAGGATTTTTTTGTATTTAAGGTCTGCTTAAAATTATTTCACATTTCAGCTTCAGGTATTAGGAATGGCAGATTCCATGGTTTCTCAATGTTGGCACTTCTACATTCATATATATGACAGGCAGGCTCATGGTATCTTTCTCCTTTCTTTCCTTCACTGTGTTATCAGCATCAGCTTGGAATTTTCAACCAACCATGGTCGGTCTTGGTCCCTGCTCCACACCGAGTGTTTGCCTGAGATATGTGCTGGGCCTCACCTCCCCCACAGCACTGTCTACGCCTCTGAAAATTACAGCGGGTGAGAGTGTTCTCTGCAAAGCTAACTGAGATGCAAGATTAGAGAAGTGAATTATAGGTGACAGAAGAAAGCAACAAAGCACACAACCCCATGTCATCTTTCATTTTTGACTACCTGAGGACAGCAAGGAAGGAGTGTTCTGCTCTCCCTGGCTGTCCAGTAATTAAATTTGAAATATATGGGGCTGCTTCTGTGTTATAATATTATTTTCTGATGCTAAAGATAAATTGCAAAAAAACCACTGTGGACAGCATGCTGGTAATTAGAAGAAAAGTTATACCTTGTCAAAGACACAGAAGTTTTCTTCTTAGTCAGAGGAACCATAAGTCAAAATTATATTTACAACCTCAGACACCTTTACCCACTTGGAATCACAATATTGGGTTACAGTGAAGCACATCCTCTGTACTTCTACAGATGGAGATGCTTGTTAGTGTCACTTTCTTATATCAACCTTTCTATTTATTAAGTCTCTTTGGTACTGTTCTGAGCATAAAATAAACTGTGACATCTTGTTGCATAGCACAAATCCCATGACTGTGTATTGTTCTGTATCCCAGCTTCTGCAGACACTTCAGAGCAGCAGGTAGGACTATGAGAATAAAGTGTAGTTGAAGCATTGCTATGATCTGGTGACATGCCCCCCCATTTCTATACCGTTTTCATAAAAACCATTGCCCCCTGGTGATGGGGTATGTGTAGGAAGTATAGCCCTCATGGATGATATGAGAATGATGACCCAGACCACAGCAGGCCAAATCCTCTGTGCCATTCTTCTCACCCCCAAGGGTTTACATCAAACAGAGCTCAGTCATACTGAAAGGTTTAATCCAGTATGCAGTTCAGGAGATACTCATTGTGACAGAGAAGTTGCTACAGTGAAGCAGGTTAAGGTCTTTGCTGATTTCATGCATTCATACAGACTAAAAAATGGCTGGGTTTTATAATGTAATAATTAACATTCGTATAGGGTATAAAAATATTGTGGGGCATATATTTTTTTTAATTTGTATTTTCTAAAGCTGCAGTAACCTCACTGTTTCATTTGAACAGATTTTAGAATTAAAAATTCTCACAAAGCTTCCAGTATAAGTAAACACATACGCAAAATGTACAGTTGCTTAATGACTACCAGTGTAAAATGCTAGTATTTTTGTTACATGTATTCCAGGTGGAACCGAATAACTATTCCACTTCCCAATGCTGCATTAACAAGCGACACCAGGATTCGATGGCGGCAAACAGGACCAATCCTTGGAAATATGTGGGCAATTGATAATAGTTAGTATTCTTATCCGTGATCATGATACATCAGAAGAGTAAATTTTTATATGCTGCTCCAAGTAAACGTATTTTCCACAATCAATCACAAGTCAAAGGATTTTCAACTAAATTCCTTTTCTTCTTATCTGCACTTGGTAACAGGCTCATTTTGAAGCCGGTTGGGGAATTCTGCTATTTGAAAAGACAATAGCCTAGTAGATTAGCCTTTATTTTTCTTTTAATTGAATGCTTTCCAGGAAAATGTATTGGTGACAAGGGTTTAATGTAACATTTCCTCTGACTGCTTAGTCCTAATTACATAAATAGGTACCACACTGCTCTATTATTACATTAGACATGTACTGTGCCAGCCTAAGCAACAGCTACAGCATCTGGGACATGTTTTTCCTTCTGGACATGGAAGGCCTTTATAAAGCAATGCTGCTCTCAAAACACTGGCAATACTTTTACATTGTCTACAGTATCTTCAGGGGGAAACTACCATCTGTTTCAGGGAACTATTCTTCTTTTAGGAAATTATTTTTCACTTACCTGTTCTTTAAATGGATGTGAAGAACTGAGAGGAGTTTATATTGACTCACATGGTTATAAAACTTAATGCAGAGGATAACCAGAGCCAGTCTTGAAAGGAAATATTTTAAAGCACAGAAAAAGTATTTAGGAGCACAGGATAAAATAGATACAGTAAGTGTTATACAGAAATAAGCATGATTAAAAGGGCTAACTATGAGAAGGTGCAGATTTTTTAGCTTGCTCATTAGCCTTAAATAATTTGGGACTAAGTAAACTACATCCAGAATTTGTTGTTAGATGTGTGAAGTATGTAAGTTAAAGATTTACAGTAGCCTGTAAAATTTTGTAGTGATTCCCAGTAAGTTTTGGTATGGAGCCTGGGAATGGTAGTTACATTTTGCAAAATGCTTAAAGTAGATTAATGACTGGTTTTGAAAAGAAAATCCTTGAAGCTGACAAAGTAATGCCACAAATGAAAGTTTTTCACAAAAAGTAATGAAAATTATTCTTTTAATCATATGAATGGGAAGTAGCATCATCTTGACGTTCTAGATAGAGCACTAATGCTTGTCTTCAGAGATGATGACATACATTAAAAAGAAAGTAAAATGAAGGGAAAATTTAGGTATATAAAGATAAGAAGACGTCTGTAAGTATCTGAAAAGATGAGTTGCTACCTAACAAAATGCAAACTGTGTTGAAGACACTCATAGATGTTCACAGAAACAAGAGCAAGATGAAATCAATCCAAGGAAACAAATTCTCTACAACAGAACAAAAAAAGATTTTGAAAATCAATGGACAATTCATATACCTCCACTACTTTTTCTTATAGGACAAAATACAATTCCATCAAAGGTTGCTGCACACTGCAGTGTGTACCATCTCAAAAGAAAATTTACCAAACATCTGCCTAAAAAGTACCTGCTCCAAAATTTGTTTGAGGTGTAGAACCATGATATGGGAATCAAGTTTTAAATATGAATGTGTTTCTGAAGTTTTGCATGCCTCCTTTGTTAGATACTAGTGAAACTGAAGCTTTACACTGTATTGTAGGGGAAGACTTATAAATATTGTCAAGCCACTCAAATTCTTGAAGAGAGGAAGATTTTCAAGAATTCAGCACTCTGACTTTTAGCTTCACAACTGTTTCTTATGTGAATTAAGTTTTAAATGAAATCTGGAAGCTGGCCATCTTTTAGAAACACTGGAAAACCGCCAATTTCCATAAACCTTTTTTCATTTTGAATGACATCATTACATCTTTAACCCTTTTACTTTTACCACCCCCTCAAAAAGACCTCAGAAGACACAAATAAATCAAACAGACAGAACATAATTTTTGCACCCTGAAAAGTGAGAAAATCTAGAAATCACATTAAATCTGATGAGTTAGTTACAGGGAGTAGCTAACAGGGATTTAGAGTGTGTCTGCCAGAGTACTGACACACTGCTATGACGGGCAGCATTATAAAACTAGGAGAGGGAATAAGTACTGCTTGTTATAGATTATTTTAAATTGGTGGCTATTTGGATGACATTCCAAAAGTCACAGTGTAAGTGGATAACTTCAAGTAATAGGCTTCAACAAAAAAGATGACACTATTCAAGGTTAAGGCCTGTTTATCATATTGTATTGAAAGAACACTACCCACAAACTATCGCTTTGGGCTACACCCAGATTAATGCTTTTCTTTATAGTACAGCAATAAAATGTAGATTATATGGAGGTTTGCTCATCTTTCCATTGTTCATATTTTTCACAAAATATTAACACTGTTGATTAGGAGTCATTGTAGAAAGATGGAGTAAAAGAGTAAAACAAGTCTGAAGTATTTTGAGCACATATGATTTGGAGCTTTATTCCATTTGTAAGAATCAGTGAAAGTGTATGGTATTTAATAGTTACTTAAGACATATTAGGGCAGGTTCTAATTCCAATAGGTCCAGTGATGTTAAGTGTGTGGATTTCAGTGAGAGAAGCAGTGTCACATTTTGAAAATCTACAAGACTGCTATTGGAATGTACTAATATACATATTGGATTATATCTCCAAAATAAGATGAAGAAAAGGGAAGGCCAGAAAATGGTCAATGCATAGCAAATCATCTGATCTCATTCACAGTCTTTGAAAAATCAGGCACATTAATTAAAATATCACTAGTGTCTCAAGCCACAGATAGACATTACCCATTAAATAATATATTATCCCTACCTATCCTTGGCACAGTCAAATGCATTTTATCCTTTTGTAGACCTCTTGCAGCTAGTGGGATTAATACAATAACTGTATGATCAGGTCTGTGTACTTTCTTTTATTCATTATATCCTGTTTATCACATAACATAACCCTTCATTTAACTGATTTCTTTTCTCTGCAGTTTATATTGGTCCATCCTGCCTCAAATTCTGCTCAGGGAGAGGACAGTGTACTAGAAATGGCTGCAAGTAAGAGTTATAATTCAATACTTGTATTCAAATTCTGTCACATAGTTCACTTGATGATCTCAAAGTTGAAGTGATTTTCATTTCAGCTCTTGCTTTCTGAGATGACTAAATATAAAACTAGCATGACCCCCAAAATGCCTAAAGTTCATTGGAGAGCTAATGATCAATCTTTCTAAACAACAGCATATTTAGTATTTTTTAATAACATTCTTTTGGGAGAGAGTTTAAGTTCCAGTTCACCTTAAAATGGCTGCAGAGCACACTGAAATGTCAGTGAGGCCTGCTTCATACTGGTGAAGGTGATTTGGGACCATATCATTTTTATATTAAATTTTGGGAAAGAATCATGGTTCTAATATCCCATACCCTAATAGACCTCAAGTACAGAAGGTCAGCTCTCCACTTTTTTCTGAAAGTCTGTCTCTTTAAAAGGGTTCCAGCCTAAAAAGGTACTTACTCAAAAACCGTAAGCACATTCAAAATATTGGTTTAACTATTTTTAAGTATTATCAAGGGCATGACTCACAGGGCATTCTGTTCTGTTACTCAGTTTCTTGTAATCACTTCTGACATGCTAGAGATGAAAGCAAATTAATCATTTTACATATGAACAACTGTAAATTATGTTGGCAGTATTTTTGTTAAAAAATGAATTAAAATATTTCTGTATTATGTGTAGATTGGTGGGGTGTTCATAACAATATTTTTTTTTTAATTGGAAAATAAGTACTAGCTAAAAGAAAGTCATTGGCTAGACAATGCCTAAATAAAGTTTAAAGAGGTTTGTGGTCCTTAGATTTGAGAGGGACTTTGTAGGTATCTTCAGTGCATGAACTTCAGCCACTGTGTTGGTTTTGCCATCCGGCCACGAGAGAAGATGGGCCCTTAATTACACTGTTCAACTTTCCTCACTGGCAGATGTGACCCTGGCTTTTCTGGGCCGGCGTGTGAGATGGCATCACAGACCTTCCCTGTGTTCATCTCGGAGAGCTTCACCAGCTCCCGCCTCTCCTCCTACCACAATTTTTACTCCATCCGGGGGGCTGAGGTCAGCTTTGGCTGTGGGGTCCTGGCCAGTGGCAAGGCTCTGGTCTTCAACAAGGATGGAAGGCGCCAGCTTATCACCTCCTTCCTTGACAGCTCCCAGTCCAGGTGAGAAGGAAAGTGCAGTAATGTGAAGCAAAGAAATTGGAGAACCCCTCCCCTTCCAACTGTGATCTTATGTATTATTAAGCTGATTGTTTTAGCAGGAAGAAAAGTTTTTTAAAAACTCCTAATTCCATATTTTAATGGTGATTTCATAGCCATGCCTTTTTTCCTCCTGCTTTGTAAACAACAGAGCCCAAAACAGACTGGAGGGAAGTTCTTGTAGATCTCGGATGGAAAATATGAAATGTTAATATCAAAACTGAGTGTCAAAGCCAAGTGCTAATTAATTATTTATAAGGTTATGTTTATTTGACAGCTTGTGGCAGCTGATTAGATCCATTCACTATCTCTCCCTCCCCTTCAGTGCCTAATAAATAATTAAATGCTGTAATGATTGGCATTTTTTAACTATATGTGCCACATTGCATTACTTGACAGTAAAAACAAATTGCACATACAAAACCCCATAACAGATATTTATCAAAATTTGTCTAGATTGAGAAGATCTGAAAACAACCTGGTTAGGAAAAAAAACCCCAAACACTATGCAAATGGTACCCTATAAATATTTGTGTAATTCTGATCCAGGTTCCTACAGTTCACACTACGCCTGGGCAGCAAGTCAGTGCTGAGTACCTGCAAAGCACCCGACCAGCCTGGGGAAGGAGTACTGCTGCATTACTCCTATGACAATGGGATTACCTGGAAACTACTAGAACACTATTCTTATCTCAACTACCACGAGCCAAGGTATATGTAGAAATATTACTAGGAGTTTTATCTATATGCAGTTAATGCTGGTAGTGGTAGTCACTGCAATGCGGAGAGTAAGTACATCTGCCCACATGGTGTGGGAGTGAGTGGAGTGAAGATCTTTTATTGCACACTGAAAATTACTACTTTTCCTTATAATTTTACAGCTGTTCCAGGCACTTCTCATTTTTTGCCTGCTTCTATAAAAATGAACACATGGTTTTAACAGCATTCGAGTCTCAGGTGATGTGACAGAATAAACCAAAGCACTGCAGGATGAGGGGTAGAACTGTACTTGTGGGAAATAGGGTCGTGTCTCATCCCATGGAAGCAGCTACTTGTACAGAAAAATTAACATAAATTATTTGTAGCTTTGAAGCCATAGATACCTTCACTACACCATCCTCTGGGTTTAGGAGTCTGAAGGAAGTGCAGGACAGCCGAGACAAAATCTGACAGTGAGGACATCTCCAGGTCAGCAGGGAAACTGTGCCTGCTCCGTTTATGAAGGGGATTGCACAGCTTTGTACCTGTGCCTGTGGGTTGGACTTGGTGCCCTGGGAGGACCTGCTGGTGACTGTAACTGGGAATTGTACAAAACACAAAGCAGCTGAACAAAGAGTTCATCTCATCTAGCAGCACCTATGTTTAGCATCAGATTAGAGAGGAAAGTATCTGATGTATTTAGAGAAGTTATTCCTTACTGTTATATGTGTGAAACCATCCTCCAATTTTAATAAAGCAATGCAAAATCAGGAGTCTCCATGAGCACACATGTACCGCAAGCCCAGAATAATCTGGGCTGGCTCTGTGCAAACCCACTCGAAGCTGGAAGCATCCACCTTCATGGGGTGCTGCAGCAGAGCCAATAAATCCCACTGACAGGAGAGGCTCTGCAAGGGGGCACGTGAGAGACAGAGCCGGCGGTGACGTCGCAGGTCCCGTCCCAGCAGGTCCATTCCTGCCCAAAGGTGGCTTTGCACTGGGTACTGCCCTCTGTCCTTTTCTCTACCCCTCCACCCAGTTCCAGGATAATGCTTGAGTCAAGCCCAGGGGTAGGACTGTAGATAATCTGCAAGTCACTTCAACTGTGTATAACTTTCATCATCTATATTTATTGAGCTCAGATCAGTGCAGTTTTTTAAATTATTTTCCTCATCTTGTTAATAACTCGGTACTAAATATACAATATACAAAATGTGATTAAGAATATTCTAATGGAAAAAAAGGTGTAACGTTAAATACATTTCCTGGGAGCTATCAGAAATACATGAAAAACTGAGAGGAATTACTGTATTTGGTAGAAGTATACTGCATGTGGACTTAAATTTCTGAAGTTTTAAATGTTGCCAAAGGAAAGATCCTACAAACTGGAACACTCATGAGCCTTCTTCAAAATTTCCTTTCCCAACCTTTATTATAGTCACGTATATATTTTATATGGCCTTGGTTTTAATTCTTAGATTCAAGATTGCACTGTAGGAATTATATTTCCCTAAAGGTTTTTAATATATCATACTATGAAATTTTTATAACAAAAAGGAAAATACACATTCTGGTGACTGATTTTAATTAATTTTAAGATATAAATGTAGTAAATTATAGCGATGCCAGACACTTTTTTTGCTTTTTGAGCTTAAGTACAAAACACTATCTCTGTTGCTCTGAAAGGGCAAAGAGCTAAGCACAACATACACAGGTTAGAAAGGTTTTGCCATGGGATATCTATCCGCTCTGGGTAGATAGAAAAATGACAGATGTACGAACCTGAAGATAGTGCTGGCAATAATTATGATGAAGAACATGAACACATTTCATATTATGTTGTCTGAAAATATCAGCATTTTCGGTAACATAGATGGACTGCTGCAAAGTTTGGCAATTAATCTGTATCCAGAAATTTAATTAATCTTTAGTCATACAAAAAATAATTACACATTTAATGTTCTGCTGAAAAGGTGCATTTAATCTGCTAGCATTTGACAGCTGCATTTTTCTTCTGAGCAGAACAGCAGTGGGTTTTCAATATTAGGTATGCGCATAGCTTGAAAGAATGAGATCAGAGCAAAGGTCTCCCAGCTGGTTTTTAAGAAATATAATGGTAGCTGGTAATGTTAGTAGGAACACTTTTCTTCTCTGCAGCAGAAAAGTCATTAGCAAGAATCCCCCTCCCTCTCCATCTATCTCCAACAAATCAAAGCCAGACAGGAGAAGCTGCTATAACTGGAGATGTAGTCAGGTTCTGCATACTAACCTATGTGCCATATACAGTCATTTACACCAATGTTTTTGAATTACATTTGCTTAATCCGCTGGAACAAGAAATTTATTTTATCATGTATTAAATATTTTAACATCCGATAGGTGTATCAGTGGTGTATGTCATGATGTAGGATTTTCTGTAAATTAATGTCAGTGAGAATTAGTGTCCACGTGGGTGAGCTTATGAGAGTTAAGAGTGAAAGGGTAGACGCAGGCATCAAAGACAGCCACCTGCAGAGAAATACGCCCAGGATTATAACAGAGCATTAGCTCACACACTCGCCAAGTGCTTCATGGTGTATGCTGGATACAGCGCTCTTCCTAGCCATGGTACCGGCTTTCCTCAAGTTCACCCTGCTGAACCATGGAAGATAAAATCATCGGTTCCTTTTAGCATCAGTAGCGATTTTGTGTCATTTGTGCCTTTAAAAATTGACCCAAAAATTCATAGAGTTTCTGCTTATTGGGGAACCCTTGGTAGAAAGAAAGTCCTTGTAGTTTATTCATGTGCTAGAGAGTAACAGAGCTTGGTCTTTCACTTAAAAGGGTATGAAGTCATTCAAGCATGTTTATTTGAGCAGCAAAATAAATGTATCCTCCATACATAAAGCATGTGCGTTGCTGGTCCCTTGCCATGGGGATATGGCAGCCATCACCTCTGGCTGTCCCTCAACACTGCTCTCTCCAGCCTACAACTGTCAGAAAACAGCTCCTAGAAATGCCAGCCAGGACTTTTTGAGTGCTTCCCACCTGCTTAGCCAAGCCACTTGATTTTTTTCTTCCTAATGGATTAACGTATTCTTCTTTAAAATCAATGTGACATTAAACAACAGTATTACAAATTTCCTCTTTACAAAGACAGTTTAGCAAGTCGTTTTTGAGAGTGTGGTTTTGCACTAAGAGCGCCACAGGCACAGGACTGTTTCATACGCACAGAACAAAACATTACAACAGGCAGTTTAGAAGGCCTTAAATCTGGAAAAAACTTGGTGCTAAAGTATAAAGTGATGTTTCCGGATTACCTGATTTGTCACTTTATCCACATTTCCCCTAAGAGAGAAAGAAAAATGTCAGCTACATGATGAGCTTGCCAAAAAACCTTTTGCCAGAAAGTAATTGTACACCGATGGAGACAAATGTCCCTGTTGCCAGTCTGCTTCACAGCTCACGTGCATTGCGTGGGGCACCATGCTCCTGGTGATTTATGGAGCTTTCAAGAAGGTGTCATTGCTGTGGCAATTAATGCATGCTCCCTGCTGCTGTGTACAATAATTGCTCCTGGAAATTAGATATTACTCTTAATTTTCTTTGCAGTTTGTCAATTATAAGTTTGTTGACATAGCTGCCATGACAAATCAGATGACCTTGTATACCAGGAGAAGGGCCTGGGACTCACATCCAGTTGCATCTCTATGCAACTACAAAAAAAATTTGTCCGCCATAAAAGACTACACATAATCACACTGTCTGATAAGATGAACCTTTTCCACTCGAATGTTGCAATTTACAAGGATGTGTTCTTCTAGGACAAGAGCAACATAGGCATGACATCAGTGCTCTGCAGAAACAAGCACAGATGTTGAGAAGATTTGTGTCTGCAGATCAGCATAAAATCCACTGAGTCTGAGAAAATGGAGCTGGAATTCCTAAATTCCTGTCAGCTGATCATGACTTTGCCGGTCTAAGCTCCTGGGCTTCAAATGGAGGGCATTCAGGTTTCTTCTGGCAAGGAAGAGCACCTTTAAGTTTACAGAGATCTCCACAGTCACAACAGATTTTACAAAATTGGTGGAAAGTCTTTTTTTGTGGCTTTTGCATGTGTCTGTCTTTCAATAAATACATTGACTACCAAGAAAACTAACGATTCCTCTGTCACTGCTAGAACCTATACCAGTAAGTGCTAAAGTATTTGTGGGCTGAATTTAACCCATGCTTTTTAGGGTCAGTAAGAAAAAATAACCATAAAATACATCCCCATGGAATTATTACAAACAGTGAAACTTACAATAATAATTTTGGGTTTTTTTCCAGAATAATTTCAGTGGAGCTGCCTGAAGATGCAAGACAAATTGGCATTCAGTTCAGGTGGTGGCAACCGTATCACTCGTCTCAAGGTGAAGATGTGTGGGCAATCGATGAAATCATCATGACCTCTGTGCTTTTCAATAGCATCAGCTTGGACTTCACCAACCTAGTTGAAGTCACACAGTCTCTGGGATTCTACCTGGGAAATGTTCAGCCCTACTGTGGACATGATTGGACTCTTTGGTGAGAAATACGTATTCATTTCTGGTCTACTTTTGTTTTCTTTGTCTATTCATTCTGCTAAGATCCAAGTGATTTCTGCAATGAGTCTTTTTTGGCAGCTATTCAGTGTGTCTCATTCTCACACTATGGACAAAAATACAGTTGCTAATCTAATTGCAATTAGCAGTAAGTCTTTACACCCTGTTGCACAGAGATTTATGTTTGATGGAACCTTGAATTAGCATTCTTTCCCCACAAACTATTTAAAGAATATCCTAAGAAAAAAAATTTGGAAAATTTTCCTAATCTTAACTTGAGATCCAGTCAGGTTAATATGAGTATACAGGTTATGAAATAATCTGTTAAAGGTAGACTCTGGGTATTTTGTAAGTGATGTTCAGATCTGTTTACATAGCCATTAGATTACACTCCAAAAAGGAAAGGCAGCAGGATGTTGGTAGAATTACCTCAGTCATTTGTAGTTATTTTGTCTGGTATTATATCCATTTAGTCATTTACGCTGTGATCAGCATTATGACATATTGTAAGTATGCGTAAAGTAGGGTCCGTATTTAGAAACAAAACCAAGAAAACATCACCTTCCCCAAAGCAAAAAAAGGCAAGAAAAGAAGTGAAAAACAAAGAGAATGAAAATTCTGTTAGGATTGTGTAAAAATAAGCTTTTTTAGTAAAATGTTAACCTGCTTCACAAAAATTAAATCTGGAATACGTAAGTATACCATTTAGAATTAATAGAAGCGAAGCTCAATTTAATCTATATATTTGATTAAAACCAAATAACACTCTCCTGCTAGTCTGAGCAACATACAAACACAGTATGGCTTTAATTAGCATAGAGGTATTTATTTGGAGAAAGTACAATCACAGTAATTATAGAAAACCTTAAGAAAATACAAATAATTTTAGCGTCCCCCTGGACACTCAGGGAAACACTGTTGGAATTTTATTAACAAGTATCTTTGAGCAATATGATTTGACTTTCTGATCATCTGTCAAACTAAAAGGAGTTGGCTTAGCAGTAGGAACAACACCGAATGTGTTCTAGCAGTGATAATGAGGCAGTAGAAGCACCATTAACCACTTTAATAAGGACAAGGAAGGTACTCACTGCTCATTAAAATGAAACAACATGTTAGGGCTCAAACTGTTTGCATCTTCTTCATCAAAGAGTTGGAATGAAAGCCCCTTAATGACATTGGTTTCCCTGTGTTCTTGTAAAACCAGTTTATCAAGGAGAGGGGTAGATTACTTAAGATGGCCGAGGTTCCTCTGTTTTCCTCTTATGACTCTAAATCAGAATCAAAATAATAAATGCTAAATGAAATTCTCCATCCCATATATTGTCTAGGATTTGTAGTGCTCAGTCATAGTGGCAATGTTGAACTTTCCATGCATCAAATAAAGAATAAAAGCCTTTGCAATAATTCCTTACTATTTATGTATAAGTATCTTTCATTACCACTGGAAGACATGAACTCTGTCCTTCACTGACCTTGTTTCTCTCAAGGGAAATTTTTAAACTTACACAAAATCTGTACAAATGGTTGCTAGTTAAATTAATTATTGTTGGCTTTTCCCAGCTGTGAGTCCATTTGGTTCTCATTTTCTAAGTCATGACTTTCTATGAGCAGAGTTTGCAGTGGTACTGACACCATCCTCTTGAGAAAAGTCTGACAACTGCTTTTTCATTAGTAGAACTATGGTAAATATGCTATAAATCATTTTACAGGGTGTCATCCCCAGGCCCATTTTTACTAAATTGCCTTTAATTGTCTATTATGCCTCTGTTTCTGCCTCAGAATCTATAAATCTGAAATGTTTATACTTAAAATTGGGGAAAACTGAGGAGTGGGATTTTATTTTTTGTTGAAGAAGAGTTTTCAATATATGGCTTCATTCATAGAAGAGGGGTTTGTTGATATACATATGTTTCGAGCAAAGGTGATTTTTGATTGTTTTATAATGGTCTATATCTGGAACAGTCACTTTATTTGATTGTAATCATCAACATTTGGTTTCAGATTGGTTCTTAGACTATATTAGAACAAGTGTATTGAGTATACTGAAAGGACTCCAGAACACTTTTAAAATGAAATGTTGGATGATGTATGTTAATTCATTATTTCTCCAAAATCATCATATGCAGGCAAGGTTTTGACCTAAATGCCTCTGGAGTATTACAGACGATTTACAGTCACTTGCTGAAATTCATTTAAGTATCAATAAGGATGCAAACACTATATATATATATATATATATACACATATATATATATATATATTTATTTTTATATATATATATATATATATATAAAATATTCATCTGGACACAAATAAAAGTGTTATATAAATAAACTGTCTTAATTCAGATTACAACATTATGATTTAACTCAATGTAATGGACAACAGTGTCCCACTGTCCCTGGAGCAGCCTGGGGGAAGACTGTAAATCTGGCTCATAATGAACTATCCTTATGGAGCAATATAATACCCTACATCAGCTTGATAGTTTATCTGTTTATAAAATGTTTTGTCTTTTAGATTAATTATTACTCTGTAACATGCATAAAGTTTATTTCAGGTAATCAACTGAATTAAAATATATTAATACATTTAGGAATTACTTATCAAAGTAGGTATGATGTGATACAAAAAGACATAAATGTCTTCTGCTTTTGATGGGAACAAAGCTGGGGCTGGTGTGAGCATTTGGCCATCATGTCAATATTCTCAGTCAATGCAGTTTTACAAAAACAGCTGCATCCATGTGGCTTTTCAGTATTCCTGAAAGTACTGGCCTTGAAAACGTGGTAACTCTGGGGATCTCAGAGCAATTTGGAGCAGCACAGATTGGCTGACATTGGCTGTGATATCATTCCCAGAAGTATCAATTAGTTGGCAGTGCTTGGAGGGAGAGCGATTGTTCTGAGGGCACCTATGGGTATTGTGTTCCTGCACCTCCACAGGTCTAATTATATACGTGCTAGAAACCAACTCACAGCTACATATTTATACAAAAATGTAGCCTCTGCATTCTCATTTCTGAAGATTTTTTAGTTAATTATTGTTATGCTAGGGATATTCCTCTTTTATAAAATCTGGAAACATATTCCAGTTGCGTGACTCCCAGAACAAAGAAAACATTTGGTATTCCAGCAGAAGAGCATACCCCTAACCATGTACACAGGAGAGCTGGAAAACGAAGTGGCAAGTAAGGTGGAGCCCCCACCTTTAATGCTACCCTTGTTCAGCTGGAGGCAATTTGTAGAAGATAAAGGACCTTGTGAAGCCATAATGTGATTTCTTCCTCTTAGAAAGTTACTTATGGAGCACCACAGATTGTCTTCATCTCATCACCAGCCTACTTTTTCACATTGCTTTAATATCCATTTTAAAGAGCTGTTTTGACTTTAAAACAATGCTTACTTAATGTACTGTGTACAATATCCAGTGGTTAAGTTATTAAATGAAAATGAATACTAAACTTGAAGTGATTCAATCATGACCTGAATGCAACCAGTAAAAAAGATTAGAGTTTAAGTTTATTTTTTTTCTAGTTTTACACCAGTAATATTGAATGGAGGGAATTTTTGTGGAGACAGAGGCAAAATGAAACATTTATTTCTTTGCACCTATACTGAGTACCAGTCCTTCACTTGTCTTCCATCATTTTGGGGAAGACAGCTTCTGGGCACATGTTCATGAAACTGTTTAACTTCCAACTCCTTTATTCTGTTCAGATGAGCTTTAGGTAACTGTGATATGTTGTACCCAGGTTTATGTATGCAATGCCAAATCATTTTCCAACGCACTGCTACATTTAACTTTCAGCTGATTACACTGCACATGGTGACTGATACTTGAAGACCCTGGCTGGACTGGCACAGATTTCCAGAAGACTTCAGTAAAACTTTGATTTCCCACATCAACCATGAAATTTCAAGCTGCACTGTAGAAATTAAAACTATGTCAGACCAAGTCAGCTTTAACTTTTACCTTTGCGGTTTTTTGTCATTCTGAAAAGTACAAGATTAAATTTGGAAGAAAAATAAATTCAAGCATTATCCAAACAAATTCTTCTGGGATGCATTCAGTTCTAACAATGAAGCCACAAACCATAGGTTGCCAGCTGGACCAGTGACAAGTGTACATAATATCCTCTGCTCAACTTAATATTATCCTTTTCATTGAGAAAGAAAACTCTGACAACACTGACTGAAAGAGCAATTGAGATACAGTTTTCCAAGGCAACTTACTGCCTTTTGGTCCAGTTGTCCATGACAGTGCCCCAGCAGTGAAGGGAATGTCCAACCACGGTTGGTTTGTGGTGCTGATCGATGTAGACTAGGTAGTTTCACATGGTACCATGAGTTGTATCATCCTTTAGGAAATGAAGTCACGGAGGGCAAGGTCAGAGAGTAAAAAGATGCCTATATCTTATCTTGTGCCAAGTAGCAACAATAAAACTACTGTAATTTTTTGTCATTTCTTCCAAAGCTTTAAGGTAGAATGCTGACATTTATGGCATAACTGCTCTCTCTAGAAAGGATGCTCTAGAAAACAGTATGGGCCAGTGAATTAAGTTAAAAGAGTGCTAAATAATGCTGACTTGTATTCCTAGTCCTTACACTGACTTAGTCATGACCTTGAATTTTACAGGGGTAGAAGTTAATATATTTTGTTGTATGGTATTGAAAGATTTAGGATTTCTTATTCAAGATAATAAAGTGTAACTTACTCTACCATAAGGACAAACTTGAACTAGATTATTCTCTTCGTCACCACTGTACTGAATGTAGCTTTTTATTTCAGCATGATGATTTGCAGTGATTTTCTTTAAAAAGATGCAATCCTTATCCTAAATTGTTCACATTTAAGAATAGTCTTATAAAATTTTGAAGCTGAAATGACTACAGTATTTCTGAAGACACTAACTAAACATCTCAAACTAAAGAGAGGGAAACAATTTTCATTCTATGTGAACTTGCTTGAAAACATACTGTTTTGAAGGCTAGTGTGCAGGATTCAAAGTGTCTGTTGTTATTACTTCCTCCTTATACCTCTCTTGCATTTGATTTTTTTTTCTTTTGAATAGTGCGTAGAAAAAAAACTGAATTTAACTGTGAATAACCTTGTAATTTCAAAGTATATATTGTGTTACCAGATATGTGATAATTGGGTACCTTATATCATATATGAGGCTTGATGTGTTCCAAACACTACTACTCACAAAATTATCTTGTCCAGTCCTCTGAATAATATAACTCTTATATCAGTACATCCTGCAGAAAAGAAGCTGATGATAGGCAATATTCGTTCTGAAATGTAGTCAAATGTCAGTGAATGCATTGCATATAGACTCACTTGAAAACCAATGGAATGAAAAGTCTATGTAATAAGAATATTTTAAACTAAATGCAGTGTATCTTTACTGTCCACTGTTTGAATTAAATTACAGCTGTTACTGTGATATGACCTTAGGCAATGGACACTCCTGGGGAATGAACTTTCTTTATTTTGTTTTTTTCTGTACATTATCCTTTGCTTGATCCTAACTTGATCCTTAATACAAAGAGCATATAGTAAGAACTAACAGAATAATTCAGTGTTTCCCACTCTGGGATACATCAAGGCCTTCCTGGTAATTTGCAGAAGTACCAATGAAAACATGCTCCTGTGCATGGTCTCATCCCATGTGCCAATCTGCAGAACAAAGAAAGAAGCATCACTGTCTTTAACCCAGCACCATTCATACTGTTACCTTCCGAATTATTTTGGGGATGGATCCTGATACTTTCCTTATATATCTCAGTTTTACAGGAGATTCGAAGTTAGCTTCTAGCATGCGCTATGTGGAGACCCAGTCTATGCAGATCGGAGCTTCGTATATGATACAGTTCAACTTGGTGATGGGCTGTGGTCAGGCATTTACTCCTCATATGGACAACCAGGTGAAACTGGACTACTCCACCAACCATGGCCTCACATGGCATCTTGTTCAGGAGGTGAGGCTGGCAGTAGGGACCTTTATCTTCCATAAACTCTACTTATACAAAGATCATCTGAAATACACTTGTGGCACTGAACAAAGGAAGATGTTTTCCTCATTCCCCTTTCTACAAAGAAATTATCAGTTGGAATCAGTCACAATTACTAATAGAATTATTTAAGCTATTCTTCATGATATTTGGAAGAAAGGTATCTGAGAGCCTGAAACACAACATTGTGACAGGAATGGATCAAGGCTGAGAAAAGAGCTGAAACACAGTTAGACAGAGCTACAGAGTAATGACTGAGATCTTTCCTGTGCTATTGCTTTGTTTTTCAAAGCAAAATGCATCTACTGTTTCCTGGAATTTAAATGGATAGAAATTCTTTCTGCCCTTGTGCGCAGCCATTTCGTAAATGGAAAGCATATTCCTTTGGGGGATTGTAATGTAGAGCCTTTCATCCCCCATCCCTAGTTCAAACACAGTCCAGGGCCATAATAACCGGCTGTTTCCCTGTCTCTGCTAGAAGTGCAAATAGCAGTGTTGGCTGCTATTTCCCCGTGTGGTTCAGAGCTGTCTCAGCACAAATGTGAATAGTGCATTTGGTCATAATTTTTGCTTTTGTTTTCCATCTTAGATGGCAAGCTGGACTTTCCCTGGCCTCAGGGTGAACTAGCCAAGGTCCTTTGGCTGCCTCTGAGCACATTCAGAGGGTGTCGGGGAACTTGGCCTGGTGCCTTTTCACTGCATGCTCTGTGGGTTCACAGAGGGATTTAAACATTTAGTCCCCCATTTTCTATGAGCAATTAAAGCATTGTCCTGTTGCCTTTTGCCATGTTGTGTTTCACCACGTTCACTTTGGTGGGCAGAGTAGACAAATAGCAATAACTGAATTTTTAAACTGCAAATCCAAGTAATGCTTTCTTACCTTAAACAGAATTCAGAGGAAAGCTATAAATACTGTATTTCAAATGATATTCATGTCTTTTATACCTTCCAGGCATCATCATGGTGTCCAAGAATAGTTCCTAGAGGTTGGGGTTTGGGGTTTGTCCTTGCCATCAATAGAAGATAATTTGCCTTCAGATTTTAGTTCTCCTTTCCTCTGTCAGTGAAGCTGAGTTCAGAGAGAACTTGCAGACAAATAATTTTTCTCACACTACCCATGTTGCTGTGATAAAAGAGTAATAGAGAAGGCTATTTGTAGTATATTTCAAGGATGTAATCTGGCAAATACACAAAGCATTAATTAATTAAAATGTTTGAAAGTTTTGTTTGCTTCAGAAGCACTGATCAAATCCTGTTTTATAAGATCTTTTAGGGGAGATGAATCAACAAGAAATGTTTGAAAATTGCTGGGAAGGAAACGAAGCCTTTAGAAAATCTACAAAAAAAAAAAAACAACAGCAACAACAACAACAAAAAAAACCAACCAAAACCAATACAGAACAGAATAAGCTATCAGATCTTCATTTAATGCTCTAAGATATTTGAGCAATAAATTTCTCTGTAAAATAATATATTCTTCCCTTCCTCATATTTAATATATAACTATGACTATATAATTTAACTATATAAATATTCTTAATTACTTTAACTACTGTAAAGAATCACTGCTTTATTACTAGTTTCAGAGCAGTTAAAGTAGGCTACTTGCATAGGGAGGTGTCTGTCCCAAAGGTCCCCCTCTTGCCTGACACCCCGCATGGTGTCACAGCAGCGAACAGTGAAAGACCCTTGAAGAGGTGGGGATGGTCAGGAGGAGCTGTGCTGTCACAGTAGTGGCAGAAGGGACTCTCTGAATGGGTAGCTAGAAAAGGAATGCACAAGTTAGTAATAACATCAAAAACATAGCACAAAAGTTTTGGGTGCTGTTTGGAAATACATAAACAGATGAATGGAATATTGCAGAAAAATGGAGTAACATGGGGAGGGCAGGTCTAGAAATCAGTAAGAGGCTCGAATAACGGTCTTCATTTATAATTAATGTAAAAAAGACATGATAATGATCAGATGTTCTAAAAAGAAAAAAGGAAATTTGAGGAACAGACCACTCTAGAAATCTGAGTTAAATGCTGAAAGAATCATAGAAGTAGGAAGGGGGAATTTACACCACTTGTAGGTGTCAAAGGTAGTAGTTGCAAGCATGGTAAGGGCCTCTGGAGGCAACTTCAGTAGACAGTGGTTGGGGGCTCTCGGGTGGCTCTGTCCCCACTGCCTACTGCTGCTCCCCACTGCGGACAGAGGGAGTGGGGGGAGCCAGCATCCCCAGGCTTACAAGTAGGTCTCTAAAATGCCTGGGATAATGGTCTAGAGGTCACTTTCATAGATTTACTCCATAGTGGACTTGTAGACTTACTTCATAGTCAGCACTAGATGCTGGGGTGAGAATAGTAAAAAAATATGAGCTAGACATCCTCATGGAGGAAAACAAAACCTTGCCAGTCACTAATGGTAAAGTCTTTAAATGAGTCATATGGCTTTCTCTTATCTTTATTCGTACTACTGTTAGTTTTCGGAGAAATTTTTCTGCATCATGACAGGATTTTTCTGCTTCTGGGTCATTCACTCCGACATCTGGACCCAGGCAAGTTCCTGGTTCTGTGAATGTTTAACCCTTTCTTCCATTCCCAATTCTTCTTCAATATTAAATCTGATTTCAAAATGTTTTACTTCAAGGAATGTCTTCCCAGTATGCCAAGCTGTCAGGAGTTTACATCAGCAAGTATCTACCACTCCAGTGAATTTACTCAGTGGAGGAGAATCACTGTCCTTTTACCACAGAAGACATGGTGAGCATTTCTTTCTTTTTTTTTTTTTTTTTTTTTTTTTTTTGTATGGGGGGGAGGGGGGAAAGGGAAGAGGTGTGCCTATAATTAATCTATTTTTAAATTGCTTTAACAAAAATCAAGTCTTCTGTAGATCCTATTTGCCTATTCAAGCTGGTGGGTTTGGTGCCAGGGTAACAGGGCTGACCCAGTTGTAGGTATTTAATATAAAATGCCTTCCTTACATAATTAGAGAGTATGATGTTGATGAAGTCACCAGAAACTATTGTTTAGGATTGTTTTTAATACATACAGTGACTCTTCTAATAAAGTTCAGACCTTTTCAAAAATAGTGGTGCTTGTCTGTAAATACCCCACTGCAGGAAGGCATTATTTGGGTTGTTAATTTTTATTTTGCACATTTCTTATTGTTTACATCTTCAGTCCAAAGCCTTGTATAAACAATAACTAATGATTCATTTCTGGGAATTTTTTACCTCTTGATTCTTTTTATAGCATATCTTCAAACATAACATTCTCTTCTGCAAAAAACAGTTGCAAAAATTATCAGAAAGCCCTACCCTATTCAACTTATTGTAATCAAACTTATTTTGCATGCCCTACATTTTTATTTATTTAACAGATGATTTCCTCCATTATTTATTTTAAAAGCTTTATTATAACACACAAATAAAAAGTTGTCATAAATCTGAATAATCTTCAGGGTTTCCTTCATTTGAGAAATAAATTATTCCAATTAGAGTTACACTTTGCTTATGTTTGACCTGAATCCATCACAGCAATTGCAATATGAGCTTGCACAGATTAAGTTATCACTGTATTTCCCTGTCCTTCACCATTTTTCTGCACTCTTCATAGTTTCATCACAGCTCATTTCTATCAACCACCCCACAATCATACCTTCTTTCAACACAGTGTCCATTTTTACTGTACAGCAAATATTCAGCATTTCCTATTTCCAGGCAAAACATCAGGGGCAAATATTGAATCCTTAAAGCATATCAGGTCAGATAATACCAAATGGCACAAGTTTGTGAATAACTGCTTTGCAGTTAGTTTATAATGTACTAAATCTTACATGCTGTAATGTGCCACCAGCTGTAAAATCTGTGGCTCACATAGGCACTCAGGAGTTTAAGAAGTGTCTACAATTTTGCAGGTTACACTCTAAAGCAGGCTGTTATTTTTAAATTCATTTATAAGATATATACTGTACAGACTGTTATTATTATACATTGTATAGCTGATGATAATACCAATGTTGTGGGCCTCTTTTTCTTTAGGATCTAATAATTTTCCTCAGCATTTGAGGTGACAGAAACAAATAATTCCATTTTAATTTAGAAGACTGGGGGGAGAAATTATCACGAAATAATAGCTGGATTTCTGTTTTATGCTTCACACAAATCATAAATATTTCACACTCTATCTTGTATCTGAAGGCATTCCCGTCTGTTAGCAGAGTTTTGTTTGTAATTAAGGTACAAATTACCACTGAACATTACTTTGCTCTTCATAAAATGCATTTTCAGCATGACTGTGTTGTGCTATGGCATAATTGGGGTGAAGAGGAAGGATGGTTTCGTGTTCCCCACCAAAAGCAATCCAGCACACCAGACACATCTCAGCTGCTTTTGCTCTTTTTTCCCTCCTTCCCAATGGCAAGGAGCAGATCGAGGGATCAGCAGCTCTTTTGGGTTGAGACTGGGAGGGGATTTTTTTGCATTTTTAAAGCACATTACTAACAGAGGGCAAGGTTCTATCTTTACAGACCTGGGGGATACTGGTGAACGTTTGACGTGCAGAGCTCCTCTGCCACCCCAGCCACACAGAGAGCATCATCCCAGGGTCCTGGTAGCTCAAATGCTCCACAGGGCTCTTCTGGGCACCCTCCCTCCCCCTCTTCTCCCTTCCCTACCCGCACTCTGCTGCAACAACCACTCATGGGCAAAAACTTAGTAATGGCCAGGAAGAACAGTTCAAAGGGGAGAGCCAGGTCTTCTGCCTTCCCAAATCAGGGGTGAGGGGAAGGAGGCTCTGGGGACCCTCCTTCTGGTTCAGCCCCACAAGATAAGGACTGCTAAACACACAGCCTGCCCTGTCCTTACTGCTCAGAAACAAACCACCTAAACGAGGTCTTAGGACAGGGTCTTGAGGTCATGTTAGCCTTGCTCTGGCGCACAGTAGCCTCGACATGCCCTCGCACCCCTGCACAACTCTGCTATGATTGCCAGAGCTTTTATGCCTGCCTGCACAGCTCTTTGCTGAGGGTTTGCACCTTAGGTGCACAGGTAGCATCAGGCTGCAGTACTGTGCTGATGCAGCCGGAAAGTTGTTCATGACAGCACCTATTTCTCTTGTAAAACTTTCTGGGTGTGCTGGTATTTCTGTACATCCGTAGATGTTCTGCATCTGGCAAGCATTAGTTTACAAAGTCCCTGTGTTATCTGAGATTTGGAATGTTAGGAAATCTGCTGCAAGAGTGAGACTTGTATTGGAGAAATTAAATGTATGCACCTGCTCGCTGAAATTGTATTGTACTTGAACTGAACATTTCTAACATTGATGAAAATTAATTTCAGTTTTATGGGAGGCATTTACATATGAACAGGCCTTAATGAGATACAAGCAGCTGTCAGTTGCTGACTTCATAAACAAATCAACACCTAATGACTGAATGAGAGTTTCAGGATAATTGGGTAAATGTAATTATGGTAACTCAGAAGGTAGCAAATATAATTTTATCAGCTACAAATTTGCATTAGATCGTTAGGGTTTTTAATATCAGGAGAGAAGACAATGATTTTATTTAACTCACATATCTGAAAATTTTTATAACAGAAAGAACATCATTTCACTCTCAGTACATCTGGGACATGATTTCCTTGTGCTTATATAAAATGTCATGAAACAACAGTGACTTTTATTTGACATCAATCTGACTTGGTTATAATGTCATCAGAAAGACAGATTGCCTTCCAGTAGCATCAAAAAAAAAAAAAAAAAAAAAACCAAACCCCAACAAAACCAAAACAAAAAACCTAGGAAGAAATATGAGGAACTAGGGAGGTTTATTTTGCTTGTAATAAAATGCTTTCATAACTCCTCAATACTGCACTTCTCATTTGAATAGGTGTCCAAATGGCACTGTCCAGAAAAATGGTATTTTATCACTGAGAGTGCAGCTGAAACTCAGCTCCTTACTCTTTTTTTCTTAATTAACATGGCTATTTTAAATTGTTGATTACTATTTTTAACAGCATAATCCTCTTAAGCTGTTGTTACCTTGAGGTGCAGAGCAGCCTTGGAAAGCTTTCAAAAACAGTGAGCAGGACCGGCTTTTCAGCTGCGTTGGTTTTTCAATTGCGAATTCAGCCTAACGCACATTATGCCTCACCCAGAGAGGAACCTGAATCTGTGAGAGCTTTTGCTTCCCGCATCCATGTGATGGTGGCCCCACTTTCCATGGGTCCCCCCATGACTGCCCGTCGGGGCGGGAAGGCGAGGGCAGCCCCTCACCCCACTGCGGCTCGAGGGCCACGGGATTCCCACAGCGGCAGAGCTGTCCCTGGGGGAGAGATCTCTTTGTCTGCAGCTAAAAATAACCCCTGCCTGCTAGGATGTGGCTTCCCGGGGACCATCCCCAACCGCCCAGCTGATGCACACACCTCCATTTCAGCCCCATGTTCTTCTACAGGCAGCAACACTACTCCTCCCTTCCTCCCCTTCAATGAGGGAAATGAATCTCCTGCCATCTCTGCATTCATGTGGGGGATCTTCTAAGTAACAAGTGGAGCTGAGCTCACGCTTAGCTTGACATGCAGCCAATATCTGCAACCCGAGGAGGAAGACGGAGCCGCCCTGGCAGAATGTGGCTCTGCTCTGTGCCTGGCTGGGTGGCAGTCCCCTGTAGCAGGAGGGGGATAATGAGCCTGTCCAGGGAAACATTTTGCTCAGATGAAACCCACAGGAGCCCCAGTATGGGCTGTCAGCCCTGGTATCAGCTCTGTACCTTGCAGTGTATGCCCAGCCCTGGGAACAGCCCCACAGCGGTGCTGCACAGGGGGTCTTCTCGGTGGGGTTTCAGGTGTGGTGCTCCCCTGGGTAAAGGTGTACTTTTTTATTACCCATGGGTGGGCTCTCTCCACTGTTTGTGTAAGGCAGATATGAGCCTGTTGCCCCCAAAACAGCCATGATGCACCCACACAGCCACCATGCAGGGACGTTTGTACCCAGCAGTGGCCGGCGAGTGGCTGAGGAAATGCCGTTGACACCACAACAAGCACCACCAGGAACTGTGTTCAGGGGTCACCACCACTTGTTGGGCACCACAAGATTTCCATGGAATGGTGAAAATGCCCTTGTATCTCTGTAAATCCCCCCCAGATAGCTGTAAATACCCCTGGGTTGCAGAGTCACACACCTCACATCTACCAACAGAACTTCACTAATGAGAACCAGAGAAGCCCAGACACAGTGCTCTCCCTCTTGTCACCTGGGCAAACAACATGACACAATTTTATTTTGCTGGGATGCCATGGGGGGCAGGGGTTGCCTGCTTTAAAACCTTTCTTTGGTTTCAGTATTGTTATTTTTCTCAGCACACACGAGAGTTAACACCAGTCATTACCACTCTTCCTGGAGCACAAAGTCTCTGTCAGGGCTCTCTGCAGTGCTGGTTATGTTCTGTAGTCCATGTGAACACCACCACCAAGGGGTTGTGCTGGTTTCAGAGCACTCCAAAACTAACAGTAAATAAATGTGGTGAATATTGACTGTCCATTGTGCGTATGCAAGCTTAGGAATTCCTTCATGTGCAGATTACTGGAATTGTGCATTTAATGGATAATTCATAGCTGTTGTAATGTAAGCCATCAATACATTATATCCTGAGGGAGTATTTAATCAGCAGATCTGCCCCCACAGATTAGCTCTGCATGCTGTAAAATTGCTTACAGTATTTGCAATATCAAACAGATACTTAAAACAGACAACAATCGGGCAGCTTCACTTGTTTTTTAAAGACATTAAAAAATGGTGATTTTTTAAATTTCTCTAAGCATGTGCTAAACTACTGTTTGTATGCTTCTAGTATGTGACTGGATGGCTAACTGCTCTGCCATACTGTCCATTTTGCCTGCATAGGCCACTTCTATCCATTTTTTCACTTCCATACATTTGAGCAGGTGGCTCAGCCACCTTTACAATATTCATTTTAATAGTCCTTATTCTACATAAACTTTTGATGGTGGGGGAAGGGCTTTTTATGTTAGATTAACAGCATTATATCGCATGCCATCATAACGTAACATATGGCTCAGAAACAAGATAGAAAAGAAGCTCCTACTTCATGTAGGAACCTCCCGCTTCTTGTTCTCAGCCCACTCAGTCAACCCTTGGCCATGCACAGGCCTGCCACAATTTAAAGCCTGATTTTAAATTCTCCACAGTCAGCCTTGCTTTCCCTGTCCATCCCCTCCACAACTCTGTGACCCAGCCTCAGCACCCACATTGCCCCCACCTCCCTTTTTTCCCCACACCCATCACAGAGCTGCCGCAGCCCCTTTTGCTCCATCACAATGAATGATTTCCCATCTTTGTTTCACTTCACATGCAATATATTTTTCTTAATCTCATTCTGGCATGAGAATGGAATAGAGGGTCCCTGCACCCACCAGACAGGAGCTGCCACTAGCCAACACCTGCTACCTGTTGGATGTGGACAGGTTGTCAGGGCAGCTTGGAAAAAGCTCAATGGCAATAAAAATTACTCTTCTCATGATTCATTTTCTTCTCCAGCCTTGGTTTTTGAGTGTGGTGGATGTCAGCCTTCCTTGGAAATGTCATTAATGACTGGAAAGGCCATTATATAGTCCTGTGCAGCAAGTGGCATCATCTAGAAAGTTCATTTACAAAAATCTGTCTTTGGCTGTGTCAGTTTTAGCAGGCTGGGCTGTGACTGTGATACCAACTTACTGTATTTTTTATAGTTGCATTTTATCTTTTTTCCTACAGTTCTGTACAGAATCACAAATTAAAGCGTTGTTATTGGTTTTAAGGTCCAGTGCCACACGTTTTCGCTGGAGTCAGTGCTACTACACAGCCCAAGACGAGTGGGCCTTAGACAACATCTACATCGGACAGCAGTGTCCCAACATGTGCAGCGGACACGGCTGGTGCGACCACGGCATTTGCAGGTATAAAGCATTTTCCATTTCCTCTTAACAATGGTTTCCTGATACTTCAGGTGTCCTATTATTTTGCATACTTTTTCTTTTTTTTTGCTGTTGTTCTTATTTTTAGATTAAACATTAAAAAATAAAAGCACTATGGAGGATTAGACCATTCAATCAACATTAACAGCTGGTTGCTCCAATCCCTCTGTCCAAGAACTTATACCTTTTGCAAGTCCAGGCATTGGAGGATCTTTCAGTGGCACAGGACTGCGCTGTTGTAGGTGGTTTTGTGACCCCCTCCAGCCCTTTGCACAAGGACCCCAGGGATCAGATCAGTGCTGGACCTGTTTCTCTGGGTCGGAGGGACACCAGGGACCAGCTGCTCAGCACTGCCTGGCAGCTGCTGTCAGACCGGGTGCAATACCAAGGGCACAGACAACTGTCTGCCAGCTTCAAACTTTTCTAGATTCCACAGGGGTTTTTTTTAGAAATAAAATATACATTTGTTTCCAGGATCAAAAATTATTGTATCCAGAATCAAGATATAAATTTATTTCCAGGACCAAAAATTCCAATCCCAGATTGATTTGTTATTTCACATCTAATTTTAAAAGGTCAGTGTCAAATAGAGTCTTTAAAAGCTTCCTATGTTTGTGCTTCCTTCCAGGTGTGACTCAGGGTTTCGGGGTACTGAATGTCAGCCTGAAAATCCTCTTCCTTCAACTGTCATGTCTGATTTTGAGAACTCAGACAGCCTGAAGACAGAGTGGCAGGAAATTATTGGGGGAGAGGTAGTCAAGCCTGAAGAAGGCTGTGGGGTCATCTCATCTGGCTCCTCACTCTACTTCAACAAGGTACTAATGAGGGATGGGAGACCGAGAAGGGCATGTACTACAGGTTTGAATGGAGCATGATGTTGTTCTGTGGCAACAAAAAGGAAGGTGGCAGAAAGCAGCATGCAGTATGAGAAGTACATTAAACATCACAGCTGTGCTCTGCAGGTAAAGAACAAAGCAATCAAAAGAGAAAGGGAAAGACATGTGCATTATGTATTAAAGAAAAAACAGCTGTAATGGAAAGAAGTAAATCTCCATTGTGCTTGGAAGTATGTACATTCATACTGTCCTAATTGTGCATTTTCTGTTTTAACACTCAGTTCTTTATCAGCATTCAACAGCTCCCAATCATTTGTTCTGTTCTGTTCTGGGTGAGGGATGGAGAAAGGTTGGCGTTGCAGGGGACAAGCAGCCTAATTTGAGGTCACAGGAACAAAACTAGTGAAACAACACCCCCCCACACACCCCCAACTTTTAGAAAGTGGTTAGCCTGTAGGAGGATACTATTTCATATAACTTGGATGCTTTGCAGACAAAAATAATAGAGCAGGAAAGAGATACAGGGAATTCTGCTAATTGATAGCAATTATAACTAAAATGAAAAGAGGTCTTTATGACCAGATGTAAGATTATGGGTTGTAATCACAGATTATTTTTTATTGTTGCTCCTCTGGTCTAGTACTGGGTTTCGTTTTGTTCTTAATTGAAAAGAAGAGTATAAATGCAGCTATGTGCTTCTCTTTCAAAGGTTTGATCAAACTGCCACTGCTGTCATGAAAGCCAGATTAGTCCCAGAAGAATAACCCAATATGCAACACTGTGTAATTGTGTGTTGTTTACCTCATTACAAAAATCTAACCCATCAAATAATTTTCAGCACTCCTACATAGTCTCAGATCCAGCTCCCCTGCAAATGCAGCTCTGCTCTGAAAATTTCATAATAGACCAATCAGTATAACTAGCTAATTGTGATAATTGGATTTTTTTATATAATTGTCTTCTCTGTTAGATGTTATTCCTTCTGGCTCAGTTCCTTATGCTGAATTTCTCAAAAGTAGTTTGCTAAATTAGATTTAACCTGCTATGATCTTTCTTCTGATTTCTGCTAAGGAGGAGTGAAAAACTCATTTAGAAATTCTTGGCTTCTTTCTATTGATCTCTAAGGGTTAGGTTATCATTCATTTCTTGAGTAGTAGCAGTCTGTGTGCCATCAACAGAAGGTGGTTTATTTAATTTCTGTTTAGATCTTTTTCAAGGCATCTAGTGGTCATGCTGGTAGATAATAAAAAATTATTTTATAGTTGCCCAACAGTTCTGTATTGTTTTGGGAGCTCATATTCAGAGGCTCCATTTCTTTTAATTTGCTCAGATAGCCACTTTTTATTTGAATGTCTAATGTTTACTGCCATAATCAATTACTGCTACCAGAATTAATGCTGGCTTTGTTCTGCCAACCCTCTATCTTTTGTTTTACAACTCATTTTAATCAATTGTAGGTGTGTTCACAATACAGAGCTCTTTCAATTAGCCCCTGCAATTCCTCTGAGGTTTTATGTTACTAGTGCCCTTTCTCAATTAACCTGGTTCTGTGGTTAACCCTTTGTCAGGCAGAGATACTGTGGGGTGTAGATATTGAAAACCCACCTGGAATAGTTTTACAACCAGAGCTTGACTCATTATAGGCCAATACATTGGGTACCCTCAGCCAGCCCGGACATACCTGCCCATGGGGCAGGAATGGTGTTTGCGTATTTATTATCTGTTACTAATTTGATTTGATGTTGATGATTTCAAATCCCATGGGTCTTCAAATGAAGCTGTGAAAGCAAACTACCAAGAGATTATCAGTGTCACCTTGGCCAATATTAGCCATGTGGGTCTTCACCAGGAAGCTTGGGGCTGCGTCCAGGACTCAGCCCATTTCACTTTCACAGCACTACCCAGGAGGGCTTTGCTCAGCTGGGGATAAACCACCAAATAAACCAAAACAGCAGGCATAATTCAAGACCAAGTAAATATGATTGTGTCCTAAATGAGCTTTTTGAAGGTCAAAAGATTCTTCACGAGTGTTGGGGTTTGAGCCCAGAGGGCAACTGAGCACTACGCAAATGTTCACTCACCCCTTTCCTGTCAGGAATGGGAAGGAGAAAATAAGGGAAAAAGGCTTGAGAATCAAGATAAGGACAGGGAAGGGTGGTTAACCCACTACCATCATGAGCAAAAGACAGACTTGTTAGGGGAAGGAAAAACAACATCACTTTAATTCAAACACTAAAAAGACAACACTAACAGACAAGGTGGGACGGTGAGAAGCACCACCACATCCAAAAACCACCTCCCCTCATCCCTCCCTTCTTCCCGGGCTCAGCACTGCTCCCAGTCTCTCTACCTCCTTGCCCAGCGGCGCAGGGAGCAGGGGATGGGGGCTACAGTCAGCTTGCCACTCCTTCCTCCTCGGGAGACGGGGTGAAAGCCGTACATCCCCCCCCTGCTCCATGTGGCTCCCTATCACTGGAGACAGTCCTTCATTAACCTTCCCCCATTGTGAGTCCTTTCCATGGGATGCAGCCATTCCCATGCTGCTCTGGCATGGGTCACTCCCATGTGTTGCAGTCCTCCCAGTGCCAGACCACAACAGTGAGGACTTCTTCTCCCCTCAGATTCCTGGCTTCCTTTAAGCACAGACGCCTCTCTGGTGTGGGCTCTTCCACAGGCTTCAGGTCAGCCTCTGTTCCACCGCAGACCTCTGTGGGTGGCAAAGTGAGCAGCCCTGCTGTCTCACCATGGGATACAGGGGTCTCTGCTCTGGCACACCTCCCCACCTTCCTCCTCCTTTCTTCAACTGACCTGGGTGTTCATCCTTCTCTCAGCTCCTCCTCACAAGTCCCACCCTACTCTCCGGTTCCCCTTCTTAAATACATTCTTGCAGAGGTGCAGCCACCATTGCTGATTAGTTCGGCCCTGGCCAGAGGTGGGTCTGACTTGGGGCCAGGGGAGCTTTTGAGTAACTTCTCACAGGGGCCACTGCTGTAGCCCCCTCCCTCACTACCAAAGTCCCTACCACAGAAACCCAGCACAAGAGGTTTTAGTTGTCATCACTGGTGCAAGCTAAGCAAGTTTCAAAAACACAAGCATTCAGCTTCCAAAAATTAGTCTAGCAGTGTGATGTGGCCTATTTGGTAGAGTCTACAAGTGAGCTATGGACCAGGCTGTAACAATATCAAAGTGAAATGTTCTGAGAAAGAAAGCTATAGGCATTTATCTGTGTGAATTTACCCTGAACGGGGTAGAAAGAGGAAAGACGTGATGAGTGAAACAGGTTTTAAATTCATTTATCATCTTACTAAAAAACACGATATTTTAAATTTCATCTCATAAATTTTGTTACTTATGTCCAGCTATATCACATCACTTGCTTATCTCAAAATTGTCTGGAAATGTGTCTGCAGGATCATGAATGTGAGACAGAGAAAAAACATAAATATTACTTAAAACATAGGCATCATTTTATAACTTACCCCAGATTTTCCTTTTTGATACCTTTTTATGCTTGGAGATGGACAGGAACCCATGATTTTTTAGGGAATTAGAAACAGTAGGCCTGTTGCCAGTTCCACTCCATTTCGGGAAGTGGTGCCAGGTTGCAGCTACTTTTAATGAATGCAGAAATCTGATTTCTGCATCCTCCCTCCAACTGCACGTATCTGACTTTGTCCTACCTATAAAAGTTTGTGGTGGCACAATGCTGTGCTGGGGCAGGGCTGTGCCAGGCATGGGGCATGGGGGGTCACCTCTGCTGGGACACTGCTCTCATCCCATGTCCTGCGTCACCACAGGCAGCTTCATATCATATATCAGCACCTTGTAGGCTTGTTGATGTGCAAGCCCACAAGCTCAGCTGCAAGCACCAGGACACAAGGGGAAGAGGGGAACAGGATAATTCCAGTTACAATAAAAGGCTCTTAAACCTTAAACGTTTTTTTTTAGTTGAATATGCTCTGTCTTCCTTTGCCAACATGCACAGAGTGATCATGTTGACCACAGCACAGACATCCAAGAGCTGTTTCCTCCTAGAACTTAAAAACATACTTGGAAAAGCTGTTCACTAAATTTTATGAAGCTATTTTTTTCTCTGAGCTATGCTTAGGTAAACCTGAAAACGAATCCACAGGTTTCAGTTGAGATACTCCTGATTTACCATACTTATTAGGAAAAGAGTACAGGTTTGTGTAGAAACAGAACCTACTCAGGTGAAGCACGAAGAGAAAATGCTACTCCATTTTTCTTGTGTAGGAGATGGGCTTCAAACAGCAGGTAATATAGAGGCTGTAATTTCAGATGATCGGGTAACCCTATACAGTGCAGGATTTGACTGGGGAAATGAGACTTTAGAAATGTCCTTTTACTGCTTTACACTTTGTCATTAAAAAGCTGAACACTTGAAAATTTAGCCACAGTTGAATTAGGATAGCTAGTGCTTGCCCTTTGTCTTCTGAATGTACTTGGGACCTTGAAGGAATGAGATGAAATAGTGAGGAAATTGTGTTGTGAAGTCACATTGCGTGTTGAAATCTAATCATAAAAATTCTTGTGGGATTACACCAGGGTGATTAAGACACAAGTGATGGCCAAGCAGAATCATTGTCTGCAGGGCAAAAAAATGTCATGTTAACACAATGTCATTTGTGTTGTTCAATTTTCTGTGCAATATTCATCTTTGTTGAACTTTAAATATGTCTATTCATAGTGAAGGTGTCATATTTAATATTATTATTGCCTCTCTGTTCTTTGTATTGTAGGCTGGAAAAAGACAGTTGGTAAGCTGGAATTTGGACACAACCTGGGTGGATTTTGTCCAGTTTTACATCCAGATAGGAGGAGACAGTTCTTCATGCAATAAACCAGACAGCAGAGAAGAAGGTGTGCTGCTGCAGTACAGCAATAATGGCGGTATCAACTGGCAGCTACTAGCAGAAATGTATTTCTCTGACTTCAGCAAACCGAGGTATAATTTTGGTCTAAATTAAATCCAAACTGCATGAGCTCTTTAAAAAAAAAAATATATATTTCTCAATTTATGAAAGCATGAATAATATTTTCAAGTTATAATGCTTGAAAGCCATCATTATATGGAAGCTTTTCCAGGCTGCCACATTAAAATCCTGTCACTAGGAAGGAAAAATCTAATGAAAGTGGGCCTTAAAAAAACTGAAGTAAAATATAAAGTTTCCAATCACTCACCTCCCATGTGAAACATGAGTAAAATGTTAATATCTGAAAAATATTAGCAAACAAATATAGAACTTGCCCAAAAGAGCTGTAGAAATCTGCCATTTCCTCTGACTCTGGTTTCAGATCTAATGAACATGTATTAATGTCATATACAACAAAAACTCCTTTAAAGAAATATTTAAGGAGAAGAAATCATGTTCAGCATTTCAAATTTTCTTGTCAGTGAAAATTTAAATTACATTTTTCTGCATCTGTATTAACATGATTTCTACTGCCTGTAGTTCATGTCATTCAATATGTAAATAATTTTATCCTTCCATCTTGTCATTTTGCATTGCAATGAACAATGTTTTCAGAAGGACTTCTGTAACTCAGCAAAATGTCCTTTTCTAAAGGTGATCTAGGCACTTGGAAGTATAAACCCATTGATCTTTGTTTATAATAGAATAAAATAGACTATTTCAGTTAGAAGGGATCTACAATGTTCATCTAATCCAACTGTATGACCACTTCAGGGCTGACCAAAATTTAAAGCATGTTGTTAAGGGCATTGTCTAAATGCCTGTTAAACACTAACAGGCTTGGGGCATCAACCACCTCTCTAGGAAGCCTGTTCCAGTGTTTGACCACCCTCTCAATACAGATATGTTTCCTAATGTCCAGTCTGAACCTCCCTTGGTGCAGCTTTGAACTATTCCCACACATTCTCTCACTGGATACTGGAGAGAAGAGCTCAGCACCTCCCTCTCCACTTGTCCTCTTCAGGAAGCTGTAGAGAGCAATGAGGTCACCCCTCAGCCTCCTTTTCTCCAAACTAGACAAGCCCAAAGTCCTTGGCCACTCCTATTAGGACACTCCTACTGGACCTTTCTCCGGCTTTGTTGCTCACCTCTGGACACTTTCAAGGACCTTCACACCCTTCTTAAATTGTGGGGCCCAGAACTGCATACAGTACTCACAGTGAGGCCGCACCAATGCTGAAGCCAATGGGATAACCCTCTTTTGCCCAGCTGGTTATGCTGTATTTGATGCACCCCAGGAGGTGGTTTGCCCTTTTGGCTACCAGGACACACTGATGACTCATGTTGAGCCTGCTGTCAACCAGCACCCCCAGACTCCTTTCTGCAGGGCTCTTTTCCAGCCACTCCTCTCCCATTTTATACTTGTGCCCAGCATTGCTCCATCCTAGTTGCAGAATCCAGCATTTTGACTTCTTAAATTTCATCCCACTAATCATAGCCCAATTCTCCAATCTGTCTAGATCCCTCTGCAAGGCCTCTTGTCCCTCAAGAGAGTCAACAGCACCTCCAAGTTTGGTATCATCAGCAAACTTGCTAACAGTGCATTCAACTCCTGCATCCAGATCATTGATAAATTTATTAAACAAGAGTGGCCCTAGAATTGAACCCTGAGGAGCACTGCTGGTGACTGGTCGCCAACCAGATGTAGGCCCATTCACCACAACCCTTTGAGCTCTGCCCTTCAGCCATTTCTTCACCCAGAGCACTGTGAACCTGCTCATCCTACAGCTGGACAACTTGTCCATAAGGATGCTGTGAGGGACAGTATCAAAAGCCTTACTAAAATCCAGAAAAACTACATCCACCACCTTCCCTTTATCCACTAGGCAGGTGGTTTAGCCTCTACTTTTTCGACATGACAGGACACATCCAACGAAGAAGCTACATACTGAAACCTTCATCACCAGACTATCCAATACATTATTTTTAGACAAACATTTGCCCCTCTGACTAACCGAGAGCGATGGTCCTTACTGAATATAGCCATGCATATTTATTTTTCTGCCACTTCGAATGAGGTCCAGATCTTATTTTGCAATTCCTTATTTTCCAACACATAAATCTAGAAAACATCTGGAATAGAAGGTTCCCTGTAGCCCTGAAAAATTCCTCCACTTCTCTCTGCCTAACCAGTAAGTAAATCAGGGTCTGTAATACAAAATAACGTGGTATAAAGAACACTGAAAGGAATGTATGTATAAATGTATACATATAAGCTGTCTGAAATAGGACTGAAAAAGTAACTAATTATTGTACTTTTTAACATAAGTATGATTAGGTTTGAAACTTTAACTTTTATTTAACATAATTTTTGTAAGGTGTTTCCTAAGATGAACATAAAGCAAACTATCTGAGAAGACTTAAAGTTCTTTTATGAAGATTGATATAGGAGGGCTGGAATATTTTTATCCACAGCAGAAAACTCTGCTAATCTATTGCATTGTAATAGAATGATGCTTTTGTCTACAAATTGGCCCAACCAGCAGAAGAGAATGAGAAATTAATTTTGCCAACATATTTCACTATTACTTGCTGGCACCAGAAGAACGTTAAGACTTGCTGAACATGGATCAACTGAACAGTTTAATTCAAAGCTGAAGAGTTCAAATCAGTTCATTATTGTGCTAGGCAATATAGTAACAGAGAGTAAAAAAATAGCCATCGTCTTAAAGAGTTCACATTTTCCACAGACAAGAAGGACAAAGAAGGCTTCTTGATATGCAGTGTATAATATAAATAAATATCCATATACATAGAAGTTTTCTGAGGACTTCTACATGTAAGATAGATACTGGCTTTCCTGCCTCTTTTCCCTGTTCTGTTGCATTTTTCCCATTTCTTTACAAACTGTGTTCCCTAAAGTTCTGAATTTATGTTCTTCAGGTTTGTCTATCTGGAGCTGCCGGCTGCAGCCAAGACACCTTGCACCAGGTTTCGCTGGTGGCAGCCCGTGTTTTCAGGAGAAGGGTATGACCAGTGGGCCATCGATGACATCATCATTTTGTCAGAGAAGCAGAAGCACATCATTCCTGTTGTTAATCCCACTTTACCACAGGTAATAAGCAAGAGCAGGCTGTGGGCATCCCTACAAAACAGGAACCATCCTCTCTGTTAGTAGACTTTCCTTTGAATATAATTTTGTTTGAAAATATTGGGCATATTTAAAGAAACAGCTATAGTGTTTGCAGCTGTGTCTTTCTGAGTGGGAATAACCTGGGTTTTATCACAAAACCATCAGGCTCCTAATCTTTGTGAGAGAGGATGTAATTATGTATCTCCTCAAAAAGTCAAGACAGAAATTTTGGAAATTACAATTTTTTGAAAATGACAGAAAACACAAATTGCAAATTTGAAAGTTGATAATCCTGGGAATTATTCTGAAGTCACAGTGCAAGGTGGTAGTACTTGTTGTTAATTTTCTTTTAATTTCTAACAGAACTTTTATGAAAAGCCAGCATTTGATTACCCAATGAACCAGCTGAGCGTATGGTTAATGTTGGCCAATGAAGGGATGACCAAAAATGAAAGTTTCTGCTCTGCCACCCCTTCTGCCATGCTTTTTGGTAAATCAGATGGAGACCGGTTTGCAGTGACTCGAGATTTAACTCTGAAGCCTGGATACGTCCTGCAGTTCAAGGTATTCCTTAAACATAAATCCCTGCAGAATATCAGTAAAACTGCCCTTAATCAATACTTGCAAGATGTCACTGGGGCCTCAGTTCAAAACAAGGTGATAAATTATACCACTGCATAAAAAGATGTGAAGAGCACAAGTATGAATTCATACAGCATAAAATATCGTGCTGCTTACTAAAAGGATAGACAAAACCTTGGTGCAGGGGAGCTTTTTTACCCCTCTGGAGAAGTTTTAAATCTTGTTGTTTTTCAACACGTTTCAGAAGTGGGCTGAAGTGACTGTCATATTCAAGTCAGTACTAGGAAATGCTACTGCACTGTCAAGGGAAAAAGGGTTTACCACATCTGGGGTTCCTTGACTACAAAAGCTTCAATGTGGTTTGTGTACATTTTTTGTATTTTAAACTATTTAAGGACTTACAAGCTGCTCTGTACTCCAGCATGGCTTCTTCATATAATTTACTTTTATTGTGTCAATGAATATAGGCTCCAATTAGCATTCTCTTCTTTAAAGGCCTTACAAAAATTTCAGTGGTCTGACAATACATCAGAATATGGGCTCCAAAGAAAGAATATTTGCTTTGACAAGCTCTTGTTTCTGAACCCTAATCAAAATTTTATTGAGTTTATAATGAAATCCCATTGGTGAATTCTGGAGGTTGGTTGCAATGCAATTTTAATGAGCTCACCACAAATACATGGTCCTTACATAATTGGTGGATACAGACACTGAATAATTTACAAGTGGAATTATTAAAGAGATCAGATGTTTACAGGCAGCTTTTCAAATATAATTCCCACAGTTCTATAAATAGGAAAGTTAGTTAGAAATAATGGGATTTGTAAAATAATCTCATTTCATCTAAAAGTTATGCTAATGAAATGCTGTACAAACTGAGGATTGAAGTACAATTTCTGAGTGAGTATTGCTTGTGGTTTTATACTTTAAATTGTATAAAACCCAAAAATATTTCAATATATAAATACTGTTTAGCCTGAAAATATGCTATTTGCTTCTTCACCACTTTCTTCTACTTCAGCGACAAAGTCTCCATTCCGTAGGTTTGATGATCAACAGCATTTCAATAATTGTTTTGTCTAAAAAAGCAATACTTAAAAATATTTCATGTACCTTTCATCCCTGAAACACTTGGCAATGTAACATAAAAATACAAAGCATAAACAACATGTGTCAGAGAACAGTGAGTTCTTCTTTATAAAGTCTCTTATTTAAGGCCAGAATTTATACTCCTCTCTTTTTTGGAAAGCTTTTAAATTGGCCTGCACATAAATGTGTTACTCCTATTTGCATGCTTTAATTTTAAACATATGGTTAAATGCTTTCCTGAGTTTGTGAAATTTCCATTTTAAATAGCTGCCTGGAATAATTTTGCATTGATAAGCTCAAAGACAGTAATTTGTCAAAATTATTTCATTTTACATGAATGATTTTGGTTTACATTTTATATTCTACAACTCCAGTAGAATTTCTGCAATAAAATAATGAAAACTAATATTTTTCTGATAGCTTGAAAAATGAAACTGAAAACTTCAAATCAGCAGTTGATTTTTGTCTTGGTTACTTTCTCATTTCACATTTTAATATACATTTTTCTACCTCATCCAGTTTTGCTCTATTCTGGGGGCCTAAGCTGCAGTGCCAACTCTAAGACATTTTTCTTGTGAGGCCCATGATTAGGCTTTGGTCAGGGCTCGCAGCCCGGGGCAGGGGGACCAGGGAGTCAGGCTGATTCTCTGGGCACGTTGGGTGGACTGCAGATGGGATGAGTCTCAGAGGGTGCAGCTCTTCCCATTCCTCCTGGGCATCTGGGTGCCGGCACAGATTTTGCTCTTTGTGGCCTGCTATGTACCAGGACCTTTGAAAAATTCTTTGCACATTTTGGTGTGCTGAACCCAGCAACCTTAAGCAAGGGATAGTGAGAATTTTTATTGAGAAATGTGATATACACGTAGGAAACAGACTCTGAGCATCAGTCGCTGTTTGCCATCAGCGTTCAAAGCAAGTGTTCAGAATGCTAAGCCTCCCAAAACAAAAAGTCAAAGGTGGTTTTCAGCCAATAAATACCGATAACAGAGCAGGTTTCTTCAGCTTGTATCTGACGCTCTGCTCTTTTGCAGCTGAACATTGGTTGCACCAACCAGTACAGCAGCTCTGCTCCCGTTCAGCTTCAGTACTCACACGACGCTGGGTTGTTCTGGTCACTCGTGAAGGAGGGCTGCTACCCTGCATCTCCAGGCACGAAAGGATGTGAGGGAAGCTCCCGGGAGCTGAGCGAGCCAACCGTGTATCACACAGGAGACTTTGAGGACTGGACAAGAATTACTATTGTTATCCCCAGGTCACTTGCAGCCAGGTACTGTACATTGTAAACCAGTGATACCAGTGGTAACCATGAATTAGCTGTCTCCTCTTTGATGCTACATCAGGAAAAAGTTGCAAGCTGTGAATAAAAGTGGTGTTAAAAATCAGCAGATCTGGGAAAAATAGACTGTGCTCTCCAAAACAGGGAGAAGCTTTCCAGTTTACAAGTGTCAGAAGGGTGTATAAAATTAAATTACAAAGCAACAAGGAACCTAGAAAATTTTAATTTTACACCAGTCTCTTCGTCATGGTGCTGTCTGTCTTTACACATATCAGTTAGGTCAGAGGCATCAGCAAGAGTTTGATAAGTCACTTGAATCAAATAAGCCATTTGAACAGAATTAATTTTACAGTTACCACTGGGCAAAGGTACCCTAGAAGGGTGTTTGAGCTGCTGCATAATGTGCTGTGTCATTGAAGGCAGCTGGGACAGCCGAAACCAAAGGAAGGAAGACTGTTGGGTGTGCTCATCCACAAGCACAACCTCAGCATCGGGTTAATACGGCTGCAAAAATATCAGATGGCGGAAGATGCAAATAATCCTTGAAATCAGGAGGCTTTTCTCATGAATCTCACTGGGTTCTGGCTGAAGCTTCTTGCTCCCCTTGCTCTCTATCTAACCCCTCGGCAAACCTCCCTGGTCTGACTTGCTGCCAGCGCAGCCGGCCCTGAGCCCTGGCCGTGCTCCTGCTGCCCCCCTGCTCCCGGAGAGCTTCTCTAGTGCTGCCCCAGGGTTTCAGCCCCATCCTCCTGCCGCCAGCTCTTCATCCTCAAGCCCCAGCACTGATTTTGAGTATGTGGCATATTGTGTAGCAAGGGATCCGGTGCCTTTGCCGCAAGGAGTTGAAATAGCAGCATGTACCGTAACAAGTTTGTCTTTTCTTAGTAATTAGCCAATAAAAGCAGGTGTCAAATTGCACAGATCTGACACCAGCTGATTTGATTTACCCAAAACAAGCCGTGCAGAATCAATAGCAGCAATCTGTTTGGCATTATGTTCAGTAATGTGATCAGGAATAAGATGCTCATGCTAATACATTAACTATGTAAGTATTGTGCATACAATGAGGGTCTCAGCATGTTGAAAACTGAATTAATTGTGGGTCATTTTGGAAATCATGGTTCGTGAGTTATCCAGACAGCATCCCATTTCACCAGTTGGTACAGAGCATGAGCATGATGATCGCTTACCTTCCAAATTTCAGTGCATAGCAGAAAAAAAAAAAAGGTTCATTACATTTAATGAAGGGTAGCAAGGAGGATTTTAGTTAATCCATTGGATTGGCAATGAGATTTTAAATTTGTTGCCCTCTCTAGAGCTCCTATAAAATGATTCAACTAAAAGTTAAAGAATAAAAATTAATATCCAAAATATTTTTTCTTCAACAAATTTCCTATGCAGTGGGTCAGCTGCAGTAACTTAGTGTAGGCTCACTGAAGTCCCTGGAGCAGTTTCAGTTATACAAATTAAGGATTAGGTCACTGTTTTCCAGGAATTCCATGTTGTCATCCAAGAATAAAAACTTAGTAATTCTGTCCACATGTCCTGTAGGACATATTTTTTGCTATTAATTTTAGAAAGTGGATGATTTTTCTTGTATCCAAATCACCTGAATCTTTTTTACTCAAAATTATACAGTCCCTTAATACTCTGCCATTACTGAATTCCTTTCATAAGTACTGTAAGAAATGGAGTTCTGGGATTTTAATATGTAATTAGCAGTTCAGGTTGGAAAGGCATCTTCAGCGTCATGTCTGATCATTCACTCTTGTTGATAAAACCATGTATCTGTTCTTTGCATCACACTGTTGCATAACATCCAGAAAAATAGAGGTCAAAATACATCCAAAAAATCTGGAAAAAATATCCTTAAGTGAAGTTGCATGAAATGTAGGATGTCAGAAATATTTTCCAGGCATTGATTTGCATCTTATTTGTAAATGGCTAATTTAGGAAAAGTTCCTTTTAATCTTAAACAAGGACCAGTAGATATTGAAGCTGAGAGTAGTAATACCATGCCCTTTGTTGTTGTTTCTCTGCAGTAAGACTCGATTCCGCTGGATCCAGGAGAGCAGCTCCCACAAGAGCGTGCCTCCCTTTGGCTTAGACGGTGTTTACATTTCTGAGCCTTGCCCCAACTACTGCAACGGTCACGGGGACTGCGTCTCGGGGGTCTGCTTCTGTGACCTGGGCTATACAGGTAAGACAACCCTTTTTAGGTAGGATTCCAGTGAGCATTGGTTGAGTTAAAGTTGCAAATCTAGCATCTTGAATTTCTTCTCTGATATCTGGAAAAACATATGATGACATAAACTCCATTGGCTGCCAGCAAGAATATTTTTATTTTGTTAAATAAAATTCAGCACAGGCAAAACAGAGCAGCTGAAGGCAGCGGACACCAGTGATGTTTCTGGCAACCACAGTCTTTGAACATCACGATCTGTATGAATGGGAAGGGACTAGCGATAAAAGAGAAAAAAAAAATAGAATATTATAAACTAAAAAGTCTGCTTAAAAGCCTTTGGACCATCTTCAAAAATATTGCTGCTGTTTTTAAGTCCCCTGGCCATTAGATGGCATGGGACCAGGAGGGAACATATGTTCTGACAGGCTCTTCTGTGAAAAATTCTGCTCACTTGTGGTTTCAGGGGCTTTTATGCTGAAATACAACCCCCTCCCCCCCCAAAAAAAAAAAAACAAAAACAAAAAAAAAAAAACAACAGTGGTTGACACAACCAGTTGCATGCTGCACTCTTTTCAACCCTCTGTACCAACAAAGCAATAAGCTAACATCATTTGTTCAATTTGTTTAAAACTAAATAAAAGGATAATATTTTTCTGTTTAAATAAAATGCCTTATCAACATAAAGCACAGCTGTTTTTCACCTAGTGAAATAAGTCATCTTAGAGTTTAGAGGAAGAGGGCTTACTCTACCTATGAAGATTTGTAAAGCGGGTTTAAAAAGGTACAATCCTGTCATCAGGGCATTTTCTTAGAGAAGCCCAGTACCTTCTCATATGTGGATGCAACAGAACCATCTGCCAATGTAATGTATCTGACCTTTACTCTATTCAGCACAGTTTCACCAAAACATCTCCCATATTTTCTTTTTTTTTTTTTTTTCGAAGCATCACATGGAACCTGTGTGTCTAATGTGCCTAATCACAGTGAGATGTTCGACAGGTTTGAGAGGAAGCTAAGCCCTCTCTGGTACAAGATAACAGGAGGTCAGGTTGGGACAGGCTGTGGTGTGCTCAGCGATGGAAAATCTCTGTACTTCAATGGACCTGGCAAAAGGGAGGCAAGGACTGTTCCCCTGGACACAACAAATATCAGGTCAGTCCTCAGTGCTGCTCCTCACAATTGTTTGTGTATTCATGTTGTCTCCTCTCTGATATTACAAGTGTAGATGTGAGAAGGTGGGAAATATTTTTCTGGCAATCGCAACCTGTACAAGAAATTTTAAAGGTAGAAAAATTACTTTTTGTTCATTCTGGTATGGCATTTTCTTTTCTTGAGAGACAACACTTAGGTTAGGAGCAATGGAATAGCAGCATAAAAAAATATGAATTCTTTATACTTCTGAGAAGATAGTTTGCATTGTATTCTAGATGGACAGGCAGAAGACATGGTCTTGAGACTGCACAAAATCTAAGACTGCCCATAGCCAGGCAGAAAAACTCCCTTTCCCCTGACTGTATTGAATTGCAGGCATGATGATGGCATAGCAATGAGCTGTCATTTTCTTGCCAGATGTTGTGAATTAGTCCACTTGTCAGAAGTGTAAAAAAAACAGAATGTCTTCACCTCTCTCCCTGCTACCACTGAATCCTGCTCCACTGGTATCAGTTATCCTTTTTCTCTCACATTTTCTCACATTAATGTAATTAGGATAAAGAAAAGGCTGTTAATTCTAACCATTATTTAGCCTGGAGTTTGCTACTGCTTTGTCCAGTCCCATAAGGGATCATACATCTGAAACCTTGCCCACCCTACAATTATATCAGTTAGCTTAATAAAACACATTTTTCCTGAAAAATACTGCTCCAAGAGTAAGTGATGTCATGATTTGCTGCGTTATTTAATTTGTGAGATCACCCAACAGAGATTGGCCACAAGTTCCTGCTGCTGCTCTCCAGCTTGGGCAAGTGGTGCTCCTTGGGGCAGTATGGGTGCTGTGGATTCAGGAACATCCTTAGCTGCTCCCTGGCACCAAGCAGCTCAGCACCAGCTGCCTTTCCTCTGTCCCCTGTCTGTATGACAAATATGTGAATGATTTATATAATTATGTGAATTATTTAATAATTAAATCAATTAATTGTTTGACATATGCTTTGGACAAGCACATGTTTGCACTGGAACTCTGGAAAGATCTGAGCACTTCTGTTCCACTGTATTTTTAAATCTCATGTTATTAATCCTGTGAAGCATAATATTGGAAGTAACCACATTATCAAGAAGTCTATATTCAAACAGTATTTTTGAGTTATTCCTACCTTCCCAGATAAATCTTTTTATAAAAGGAAAGGATTTTCTTTAGCTTTAAGATTACTTTGAAACCACTTTTAATGCCAGCCTTTTATAGCTTTCCATTTTTATAGCATTTGAACCATTTTAAAAGCCAGAAGTTTTAAAATACCGAACAATGCTCCTTCTTGACTTTTTTAATCTATCACTACTTCTGTATTGCATGAGGACATGGTCATCTGGTGTCTTAAAACTGCCCCAAAAAAGTATATGGCCAGAGAGACACCTGGTAAGAGCAACTAAGATTGCTCTTCTGAGCCCTTGCTCAGCCTGTGAGCTGCTCTCCTGCTGCAACTGATCATTTTGACAAAATAAACGAGCATTTCTCTTTTTTTTTTTTTTTTTTTTGGTAGCATCACAGTGAGCAGTTTAACTTCTTTGAACAATTCAAGCTCAAAGCCACATCTGTGGACTGTTTGCTAGACAGAACAAACACACCAGTCATCTCAAACACAAATAACATTGATTTTTTGGTTTCTTCAGCCACATGTGTGCTCAAGAGTAATATCTACCTCATGCTACTTGAGCAGAACATGGGCTTCTTAGACTACAACAATTGCCCCAGGCTGCTTTTATGTTCAGAGGAGTTAATAGCTGCTTCAAAAGGGCAATGCAAATCATCCTTAAACCAGGTCTAGCAAAGGCCAGTGTTTTGTCGTCTGGAAGCATGTATTTTTTTCATTAATTATAAGGCAATCTGGGTTGGCCATGTAAAACTTAGACATTCAGCTTCAGACACCGTGCTTAGAACAGGTGCAACCGGTTTAATGTTTGAGACCATCTGTAACAGTAACTGGGTCTTTTTTTACTAGAAGCAGACTGTTTGTGAGTGAGGGGTTAACTGAAAGACTCATACACTAAAAAGAAAATAATTCCTCAGCCTATAATTTTTTTTCTGTTATCAGAGCTAAAATTAATGTCACTTGAAAGAGGAGATTAGAGGGAAGCACTTTTTCCCATTTTGGTATTACTTTTTGTGTTCAGTAATGCCTTGCATTGAATTCAGTTATCTTACTAGGGGTCATCTTAGCGCCTGCACAGTTATCTTCTATTTTTGTGGGGGTTTTTTGGTTGAGGCGGGGGGGTTGCGAGAGTGTAGGTGGTGTCAATGACTGAGTAAACAGCAGGGAAATATGCCTTGAAAGTCATACCATTAGATATGTGGATTGAGGGTTGTGAATAGGAAGGCTGAAACTCCTGCAGTAGATTTTTAAGCTTCTTATTTTTCAGGTTAATGGTGTTTTCCCAGACCTTTTAAGATCTTGTTTCATTAAATCAGGCATGGAGGAGCAAAAAATTGAAAAATATTGCAAGATATTAAAGTTCTATTTTTATTCTGAATTCCTGCAGACCTACCTATGCAAGTTCCCTATCATCTTGTTTCAGTTACAGTTTTTTGAATATAAAGTGTAAGTTTTGTGTAAGAAATTTAAAGATTCTTTTTTTGGTAAGAAGTACAAAGACCCTTTTCCCCTTCACTGTTCTCTTCCCAGAAGAGCAGGGTCCATGGGGGCTTGGTGCTCCTGGTTCTCTCTGATCCAAAGGGGTTGAGACTTGCCATCCGGAGGTGCACGGTGCTGCTCAGGGGAGCCACTCAACAGCACACCACCAAACTCAGGTGTCATGCTATGAGCATTTAAAATGAAAGCTTGCTTCCTGAAACCAATGATCATAAACAAGCACTTGACGTTTAGCATATACGCTAAGTGCTATCATAATCTTAGGTTTGTTTGTCCTATTGTCTCCTTATTCCTTTATATGATTGACTACACTTTTTTTGCAGACATTAGGAGAATGTCCCATAGCAATAAGAGAGCTGTAAGTGTCAAAATTCCTTTCACCCAGACCATTTTTTGCCCTACATTTCAGAAACCCCCTGGAGTCTCTCCATCTCTTACCTTTTACATGGCCCAATGCGCCAAAGGCACAATTTCACCAGCAGTATTTCCATCCTCCTGACTGACAATATGATACCTGGATGCATTTTGGTTACTGATGAGCTACTGCTTCCCATTTTGATGGCCTGTCCCTTATGACACTCTTCACTATCTGTTCAGTGAGAGCATTTGCACACACTGCCTACCTGGCAGCTAGATAAAAACCATGGAATATTTTTTTTTTTTTTTCCAAGAAGTGACATCTGTCTTGTTAGCTGACTTGGCTCCTGTCTGCATTACAGACTCTGTTGCTAATGACTGTGCAACCATCCCAGAGAGCTGTTCTGGGTCAAATGCTTACAGATCAGATGCGCTGATTCGGCCTTCTGCAGAAAGGGGTTTTTTTGTCTTTTGTTTTTGCTTTTTACCAATCTTTACATTTGGCAAGCATAAAAGAGAATTTCATCATAGGACTGTAAATCTTATCACCTCTGAGACCACTGTCTAGTGTTTTATTGCCTGAATACTTTCTCAGACAACAGCACTGCAGCAAACAATAGGACCTACCTGTCTAGTGTAATATTGTGAGCCTGTCTGTTCTTGAACTATCTATGGGGTTATATTATGAATGAGACTGATAAGTATATTCTGGCTTGTTCTAGTCCCTGTGGATATACAAAGCATCTCAGATAGAAGATACTGATTTCAGTAACAGAACTGGAGTGTGCTTGGGTTTAGAATCAGAAGAGGATCATGACATTGTGTATGTAGCAGTGGATGAGGGAAACAAGTTCTGTTACATCGTACTGGCTCTGGCCATGGTCCTGTGGCTTGTCTGCGATTTTACCGATGTCACTACAAATTAGGACCACATCCCTAAAGCGAAAAGAGATATCCTTGTGGGGAATTATTGAGTGACAAATCAAGCCTTCTTTATTCACACAGAGATGCAAATTCACCTGTCGTGGTTTAGGCCTGGTTGGCAGCCAACCACAATGCAGCACCTCTCTCTCCCTTCCCCTCTGGCAATGAGAAGGGACAGAGAGACAGGCTTGGGGTCCGAGATAGGACTGGGATGGGGGAAAATCCCCCTTTTATGATCACGAGCAAAAGGCAGACTCGTTAGGGGAAGAAAAAAAAGAACATACATTTATTACAGACACTAACAACACATAACAGAGTAGGACAGTGAGAAGCATTGCCACATCTTGAGAACACCTTCCCCCCACCCCTCCCTTCTTCCCGGGCTCAGTTCTGCTCCCGATATCTCTACCTCCTCCCCCAGCGGTGCAGGGGCAGGGAATGGGGGGTGCAGTCAGTGCTGCCACTTCCTTCATCTTCGGTGAGGGGAGTGTCCGGAACTTGTTCCTCCTGCTCCATCATGGTCCCCCTCTCACAGGAGACAGTCCTCCACAAACTTTCTCCGACATGAGTTCCTCCCACGGGCCGCAGCGTTCCCCACACTGCTCCGTCATGGGTCACTAACTTTCTCCAACTGAATTCCCTCCCATAGCTGCAGCCCTTCCCGAGCTGCTCCAGCGTGGGACTCCCCCGCATGCTGCAATCCTCCCAGCGCTGAATTACAGCAGTGGGGCTACCTTTTCCCATGAGACCCCGGCCTTCTTCGGGCACAGAACCTTGATCAGGCAAGCAGAAGCCACAGGCCATAAATCAATGTCTGCTCCACCGTAGATCTTGATGGGTGGCAGGGGGGGGCCGCCCTGCTGTCTCCCCACAGGATACAGGGGTGTCTCTCCTCCGGCACACCTCCCCCCTCCTTTCTTCCTCCATTCCTCCACTGACCTTGTTGTTCATGCAGCTGCAGCAACTCCTCCTCACAAGTTCCACTGCATGTCACCATGTCCCTTCTTAAATACGTTATCGCAGAGGCGCAGCTGATTGTCTCAATTTCCCAAACAGAAGTGGAGCTGACTTGGAGCTGGGGGAGCTTCTAGAAGCTTCTCACAGGGGGCCGCCCCGATAGCCCCCTCCCCTGCCACCAAAAAACTCTACCACTCACTCAACCCAGGACATCACCTCAAAATTAATATTTAAAGTAGTTATCTACAAACAGTAGAATTAAAGAAGTCTGGTTTCCTTTAGATCTGTGTTCTTTTTTCCCCCAAAGGCTCCGTTTGGCAATAACCCCACCTCACCCTATATGCTCCACGAGGACACCCCCAGCACAAGGGACAAGCAGTTGCTTCCCAAAAACATCACATCAGCAAGTACACCAGTAGTCATAACACAACAGGCAGGCATCATCCTAAGTCAAAAACTGGCTAGGAAACAAGAAGGAGAATGGCATCACCAACTTCCAGCATGCAAAAGCTCATCATGGGTACAAGTCCAGGTTCCCTGCTCTGTTCAGGCACTATTTTGTGTGTGCAGTGCAGACAACCTGTGAAGAAGGCGTAGATGCGGGGGGAATGGCATTCTCAGTCATCTCACTGCTCTTTACAGTAGTTATGACCAGATAGGACTCAGATGAATGTCAGAGACATGCAATGAAATTTGGTGAGTGAACAGCAGTGCATTAATTGAAATGAACTGCTGTTATATAGCACAACAGTGCGCATCTAAGAGGAAATTTAAACTATTCTGACATCATGGGGTCACAATTAAAAATATTAGTTCAGCAAGGATACCAGGGCATCACTGCAGATTGGGAAGAAAAAAAAAAAAAAAGAACAACGTTTTGGAGCACAAGGAGGGGATAGTTATTAATTCAAATATAGCTCAACAGGGATGTTCCAGGCTATTACAAAGTTCTGTCCATAAAACCAGTGACACTGTCTCAAAGGGATGTTGTAGCTTTAGAAGGGTTGCAGAAAATGGTTATGGGAAAAATTGAGGACATGGAAAAACTTTCATGCAGAGAGACAGATGAAAAGGTTGCCATGGTTTACAGTAGAAAGGAATAAGAGAAGGTAGGGAAGTGATAAAAGCACTGACTACAGGGAAGGTTACAAGAAAAGCAAATCAGGAACATTTTTTTTCCCCGTCTCATGACATGAGGACAAGAGGATATTCAATGAAATCAAAATGTATAGGTTCAAAATCAAAGGGTCTACTTCACAAAATGTTCCATGAATTCTTTTCACTGAAAATTGTTTACATCAAGAATTTAAGGACCAAAAAAGGAATTGGTGTGAGGATATAATAATTTTATGAAAGCCCTAATATTGTATTTTAAAGCTTAAACCAATTTCCAGTTACAAGAGGTCAAGGTAAGATCTGATGTAAGGAGCAGATTTGTCTGCTTTAGAGATTTTGCATCTTTGTGTGAAGGAAGTAACTGCTAAATTCTGCTACTCAGTCCAACAATCCATCTATTAAACACAGCCTCAATAAAACACATCACCTTCTTCTGTCTTGGGCCCTCCACTGTTTACTATGGCCATGCTTGATTTTACTGGGAACATTAACTGGTCAATAAGCCTGGAATAATGACCTAACTGAAAATGCCATATTAGTCAAGAGAGGAGAGTTATCCTGACTGATCTTGTACTATCAGAACATAATTATACTTCTCTTCTACCCTGATTTTTTTAACAGGCTAGTTCAATTTTATGTACAAATTGGAAGCAAGATTGTTGGTAACTCCTGCAACAGGCCAAGAGCCAGGAATGAAGGTAAAGCACCTTTTCTTTATAATAAGCTTTTTGTATTTTGGGTCTTCTACACTGTTTTTGCTTTTTACTGCCTTTACAAAATCAAAAGCATTGTTTTATTTTTAACATAAATCAATTACCTCTTCAGTTTTCATAAATAGTGCAGGAAACTATTTACTTTTGTTCCACATTTGTATTTACACTTATTTCCACCAAACCTAATGGTGACCTATCAGTAGGAGTAACTGCTGGAACTGTGATGGTTTAAGAAAGACAACATTTACAAGACATGGTGTAACAGTTTTTATTAGACTACTTGATAGTGTTGAAAAACAGGTAAATTTACAAGTATATGGGACTTTTTTAAGGTCTGAAATAAAATTCACATTCAGAATAAAGTCAGCATTTCTGACCTGAAGAAGAGTTGTGTGTCTGAAAACCTGTTCAGCTTCTCAACTTCACCAGTGGGTCTAATAAAAGATTGTGTTCCAGCACAAGCTCATGCATGATTTACCTGAAATGTAAAATCATAAAGGTGCAGCTGAAAATATATTTAGTCTAAAGAAATTAATCTCTCCCAGATGTCTCCTCTCTTATTTTACCCACATGCTTAGAGTTACTGGTGAGGGGGGCTGATATTTGTGTTTGGGAAGGATCAGCAGAGTTTTGGGAGCAGATTTCCCATGTAAAGTGGTCTAGTTGCAGGAAGACAGACCACTGGCATGTGGTGGATGAAAAAACTTCATTTTTCTCTCAGCAAAAATTATGTAACATCAGTGAACTGTTTCCTGAAGTATGTCATTTCCATCAATACCAACACAGGTCTCATCTTTCAGTACAGATTATACTGAGGGTTTGATTCTCCTCTCATTTGCACCAATATAAGACACAAGAAAATCCATTATCTTTATATATACTCCAGTATAAAAGAGTTTTAAGAGAAGAAATATACATGAGTGCTTCTTGTATTATCCCCTTTGATGAGCACATAAGTGACTTCACAATTCTGCTATCTCCTAGTATTTGCCATACTGTGTGTTAGATATGAATACTGTCTTAAATTATCTAAATGTTACAATAATTAACCTTTGTGGATGCTGTGAGCTTGCATAGGTAGCATGAGCACTGTGAACTACCCATATTGGGAGCCCAGCTATCAGAATGACAAATTAGTGTCCCACACAAACTGCAAGGATACCTGACATGAAATAAACACTGAGTTTATGAAGAAAGTCACATTATTCCTATTGTATCTGTGGTTTAATCATTCATTTCACTGAGATTATAAAAAACTTGATCCTTTGAGTTTGGTGAGGGCAAGAAAGATAACGTGGCAGCTGGTGAGCCCACATCACCTTTGCAGTAAGACTTCATCCACAAAATGCTCCTGGAACAGGAGATGCCAAAAGGGTAGGGGAGATGCCAAAAGTCACGTGCACTGGATGGGTGTGGGCAGCTCCTGAGTACAGGCTGAAGAGCTGTCCCACTCTGCTCTGAACAGTCAGACTAACTGCCTTTCTTAATTTTAATTATAGGGCTTGTTGTTCAATACACAAATGACAATGGGATCACCTGGCATTTGCTGCGAGAGCTGGACTTCATGTCATACCTGGAACCCCAGGTTGTTTCAATAGACTTACCTCGGGAGGCTAAAACCCCTGCCACTGCTTTCCGCTGGTGGCAGCCACAACACGGTAAGGAACGCCACCCTAAAAATTCATTATGCAGCTTTATACAACCCACTTGTCAATGCTTCTCGGTATGGACATGTTCTGCAGAAACCTCAGCTTACCAAAAATACAGTATGGTGAACAGCTGGGTGCTGTAAGAGCATATTTAGGCTTTCCTCAGTCACACTGCAGACATGATTTTCTTTTATAGCACCAAGTGGAATAGTGGGCTAAGAGTAAAACTGTTTAAGAGCTAAGTTTAAAACAAAGATGCTGGGAGGTGACAGAGGGGAGGGGAAAAAGAATATTACACAGAAGAGCCTAAATAAGATTAGATGATTTACCGAAGTATAGAGTGACCTAGGATGCAAAATGTCTTATACATTTTACCTCATTTTTACTCTGTTTTGGAAGAGGAGGCATAACTTGGCCTTGAATCTGCCTACCTGGTAGCTCCCATCTCACTATTTTCATATCTCCATACTCCAAAAGAGGACCCCCATCCCCTACCATTTCTGGTGTCCCAGCACCCTGCTCCCCTGCTTTCTGCTGCACATCCAAAGCCCACTCAGACACTTCCCACATTCTCAGCTGAAAGTAAAATCCTGGTGCTGACTGATACCTACACCTGCTGTGAGAGTTCCCACCTTGTGTGGGACACATTACCTCAATTAAAAGTGTCCTGATTAAGTGTCTCGCCTTTGTGGTCCTGGATCCCTGCAGGAAATATAAGGTCATATTCAGGAATATAGCAAAGTACATTTTAATAGCAATTCTCTGGGGAGTAAAGCACACAGCTTACATTCAGGTAATTATGGTATGCAGCTTCTTGGATATAATTTATCATTTTGATGGCTGTTTTTTATTCATATATTTTCTTACTATGTATGTGCTGGAGTTAATTGTCCTCACTAGGCAGGAGAGTAGACAAGGCAAGAGGGATGTGATTTAGTTAAAGAGCTAATTCATTTGGGAAGAATGCTTAGCAGCAACTGACACACTGCAGACCACTGTTCGTTCTGCCACGATCATTTGCACTGGTGAGTAGTGTAATGTCAGACCTGTAGCTCCCTTCCTGTGTCCTGCACATGGCCACTTGCTCTGGGAGGCACCTGGATGATATCTGTCTCTGCCGAGAACAGTCACTCTAGGACCACCTGATGGCAGTCCCGTGGCTCCCAGTAAGAGGGAGATTTTATGATTGGAGGCTGAAATACCACCTTCCATACCAGCGCCCACAGGTGACAACCACTCCTCATCACAGATATTATCTCCTTCATAGATGGTCCTCTGTCTGCCATAACTCAGTGCAGAGTGGTTCTATCAGCCATGACCCGTGTTCCTTATAATGGCAAGACAAAAGTCTTGGCACATCGCTGCAAACTCACAATTTATTGTCAAGATTTTCCTTCTTTTGTGAGGGCAGTGATTGTACAGTAAGATGGCATTTTCAGCATGTCAGTAGAAAGGTGAATTGAAATGAAGGGCTGGTGAAATGGGCTGGAGATGATGGTGAACTGAGATGCCAGTAGGCTGGAGAGCAAGAGAAGAGAGGTTTCCAGGAAGGAGAAGATGAATAGCACTTCTGTGAATATCATCTATATCAACAGCCTTCAGCATTTTCCTTTGTGTACTGTCCTCTTCCATACAAAAGGTACTTTGGGAACTAGACAGAGACCTTTCCTGTTTAGCTGTGGGGAACGCAGGAAGGTTGTGACCCATAAAATGAAAATCCCCTGTATAGGGGCTCAGGGGGTATCTCATTCAAACACAGAGAGAGTGTATGATGACAGAGGCACTGAAGCTTGAGAAATTAAGAGGAAAAAACCTGTTTATCTGAAATAGAAACATACTCTAGAGTCCAGGTTTATCCTTGAACAATGTTTTAGTCTTGTTTAACACTGCTCACTGAATGAACACAGGATACGGGCATAAAAAATAACTTACAGGGACTCCACTAACCTGTCTGTTCTGCTTTTTATAGGGAAACATTCAGCTCAGTGGGCTTTGGATGATGTCCTTATAGGGATGAATGACAGCTCTCAGACTGGCTTCCAGGATAAATTTGATGGAACTGTGGATTTACAAGCAAGCTGGTACAGAATACAAGGAGGTCAAGTAGACATTGACTGCCTATCTATGGATACAGCTCTTATGTTCAGTGAAAACATTGGTATGTGTCACCAAACATTGCTACATCTGTATGAGTGTACATTATAAATTATTTATGGGTCAGGTTTTTAGAAGATGGGAGGTGTAGACAAATTCAGGTATACAGTATTCTGCAGGGAAGAGAAGGCTGAGAAAAGGTGAAAATACAGATAACAAATTTGAATGACAGTACTGGAAGCATATGTATAAGGTATACTTTTTGTTGTTGTTTTTCTCTCTTTTCTTAGGAAAACCTCGTTATGCTGAGACTTGGGACTTCCATGTATCAACCTCCACTTTCTTGCAGTTTGAGCTGAGCATGGGTTGCAGCAAGCCATACAGCAATTCCCATAGCATTCACCTGCAGTATTCTTTAAACAATGGGAGAGACTGGCACCTGGTGACAGAGGAGTGTGTCCCTCCAACCATCGGCTGTCAACACTACACTGAGAGCTCCACCTACACTTCAGAAAGATTCCAAAACTGGAAAAGAATTACGGTCTACCTCCCACCCTCAACCAAGTGAGCACTGCTCTTCTGGCTGTTTAGCATGATACAGATTTTGCTGATGTAATTTGAGCAAACATCCCCCAGCTTGGGAATTTTCTGCATGTATCTTAAATTATTAAATGTGTGTTGTCACGCCATCGGAATTTTAAATTTCACTTCAAATTACTTCATCAGATATAATGTCAACTGCAGGAACTTAAAGCAGTAACAACTTTGGATGAGTAAATTCTTAAGTCTTGCCTATAAACTATGACAGCAAGAACAGGAATGCTAACCCAAGCTTTTCTAACATTTACTCAATAAGAAGCAAGAATTAATGCCCTGACCTATCCTTTCATATAAAAGTATTTTCTGCCATTGCATATAAGTTGTCATCCAACATTTAGGCATGGCAGTCATGGCATTCAGCAAGTCAAAGCGCATGTTACTGGATGTGCCACCTCCACATTTTTTGAGCAGGAGGAGAGTTCTGCCTGCCTCCTAGTGATATCACAAGGTTGTAAATGGATGTGGCAGATATGCTGGCATACATCTCTCTGAATAAAACCATGCTCTAGTTTAGAAATAATGATGATATTGCTTACCATTTTTCTGAATAGTTCTGTAATTCTTCAAAGCACCCTACACATTACTTCTGTAAATTTCACCACCCAGAAAATACGGTGGTAAGAATAGACACACAGTAAATAAACTGGGAGTGGGGTTCACATCTCGGTTTCTAATTCCATAGCTGCCTCCAGAGGACCATATATCTTCTTCCAAAGAATATTCTTCACAAACATAATGATATCCTAATCCTGACAAAGTCTGGGGGCAATTCTCTGTACATTGTCACAGAACATTTCCTGCCTGAACAAATGCAAGATGATCTAACCCATAGCATTTTGCTAGATTTTTCCAAAATATTTTCCCCATCTGAGGATAACAAGGAAGTCGGCAATCACAACAGTGTGCATGCATGTGCATGTTTGTACATACATGCTCACACATTGTCATACATGCATACATGAACATATGTAATCATTTTTTTTTCTTTACACAACACTTCTCACTTTACTGAAGCAATTATATTGTTTTAACTCTGCTAGCAACATGTGGAACTGTCAAATGCTAATAGTTTCTGCTCAACCACTTTTCTGACCAGCAAGAGTCTCAGCAATGCTCTTTCTTGGTTTTCACTTTGGGCACCATCCTTTAGAGTCTGTTGGAGTTTTGCTGAAAATTAACCTGAGAAATTGAAACTTCCATTTTCAACTGGAATAGGAATCTATTTCAAATACAGGGAGTCATATTTATTAATATGCTTTTCTTCTCCTGAAGTTTATAGGATGTTTTTTATTATTTAGCACTTTTTAGAGCAGACATTTTGAAGCCTGAAATACATTCACTGTTTTTCCTAGCTCTCCCAGAACACGTTTCAGATGGATTCAGTACAACTATGCTTCTGGTGTTGATTCCTGGGCTATTGATAACGTGGTCCTGGCTACAGGATGCCCCTGGATGTGCTCAGGCCACGGCATCTGTGATGCGGGTCGTTGTGTGTAAGTAGCAAACTGCTTAACCTGCTTCATAGAAAGGATGTTGTGTTTTATCTAGGCCAGATGGATAACACATTTTCCTCCCAATTTGTTGCTAGGTGTGACAGAGGCTTTGGTGGTCCATACTGTGTCCCTGTCATTCCTCTGCCGTCTGTCCTGAAGGATGATTTCAATGGTAACTTGCATCCAGACCTTTGGCCTGAGGTCTACGGTGCTGAGAGGGGAAACCTGAATGGTGACACGATCAAGTCTGGAACAGCTCTCATTTTTAAAGGGGTCAGAGATTACTTACATTGAAAACATGAATACAAAACAGTAGAGTTAAAAACAGAAAGTAATTTTTTTGTTGTTTCCCCTCATATGTTTATATCAAAGCCTTTAGGCTAGAATTCTACATTTTCATTTTTGTTGTCTTTTCTTGCCCTAAATATGCATCATGTTTGTCACAGTTGTTTTTTATGAACAAATAGGTTTCATCTGTTTGTTGGCTATTACTTTCATTTGTGGTATAAATTCCTTCTTAACCACCAAAGGAAAAGAATGAAATTCTGCGGCTGAGATTATTGAGGCCAAGTGAGTGATTTGGAAGTAGGGTACACATACAATCAGTTGGGTTTGTGTCTTGAAATCCCCTGATTGGCTTTTGAGTATTTTGAATAATACAAATTAGTCAGCATTGCAGTCTATGTAATCAATGTTTATGTAGTTATCCTGTGTTTTACTTAATTCTATCATTTTCAAGTTCTTTAGCTCTTCAAGGATTTTTTTGTCAATTACAGGTTTAAGAAGGCCAGGAAATATCCTATTTTCTGAACTTCTCAGTTCTTCATCAAAATACATAACAGAAAGACTTTTGTTGACATAAGCACATAGATTTTAAGCTCACACATGAGTCTTCATTTGACACTGAATTCAGGTGACCCAAAAAATCAAAGTTAATAATGTTTAGTGTAGAAATGAATTCTTTAGAAATATTTCTTTGTAAAATCTTGACTCCAGTTCAACCTTCTTAGATCATTTAAATCACAAATCACAGGATGTGAATTGTTTAAAACTTGGATTGGTTGTTCCTGCAGGTTGTTACCCTGGGGGAATGGGTCTGAGAAAGCGGGAAGCTCTGAGAGGTGGTTTGCCCCGCTGCAGAACGGGGACCAGCTCTGGCCCCAGGATCCACACAACACTGAGCTCATCTATAGAGATGGACAGGACATTAGGGGTTACTATGAGGTTTCTTCTCTGCTCCCTTTCCTTACTGCTCTAAGTCAAGAGTTGCCTCAGAAGCATATTTTTTGTACAAATATTGCAAATACATATTGCACAGAAAAGAGATCCTAGAGAGAAGTCTTTCTGCCTGGAAATTAGGGTGCTTGGCTACTATACAGTCGGCCCCAAAAAATGAGTATACTAGCTTGGACTCAATGTCTGAGTAAGTCAGTGCTTGCAGATCAGATCACATCCCAGTGGTTCAGAGCATGACCTGAATGAGCTGTAACCTGTGTCTGTACCTGATCACGTAGCTGTGCCTTTGGTGGTGGTGCACACCCATGTCTAGACCTTTCCATTACTATGGCTCACTTTGCCAGGGCTGTCACTGTCCCCATTTTCTGCCTGGGAGAAGGTGTGGGACAGAGAACTACCTCTCTCGCTGCCGCCGGCAGTCAGTAGCCAACAACATCCAGGCAGTAGTAAGCCACAGAGCATCTTTGATAATGGGAACTGAGATTCACACTATATATTCTCTATTTGCAGGAAGGACTGAGAATGCTTGTTTCAAGAGATCTAGATTGTACTAATACCACGTACATCCAGTTTGCATTTAAATTTATTGCCAAAGGTAAGATCACTATTGATTTTCTATCAGTTCTCTAGCTTTAATCATATATAATAGCATCACATAAAATAATATGGATTTACATTTTCAGCTTCAGTGTACATGATCATCAATTTATGGTGGATAATATGGGAATTTTTTTGAGATTCTGCATCACCCCTACCTTGCTACCAGCCTACATGGCCGTCTGTGAAGTTCCTAAGAAAAAAGTAAACTGCAGTGGTGTCAAAAACAGCACAGCTAGTACAGTCTTTGAGAAGAAGAGAAACAAAATAGTTCAAGATTTTTTTAACATTATGCAGTGTGTTGTGGAAAAAATGAATTTATCAGTTTTTAAAGTCATAAAATAGTGCCTAAAGTAGATTACTTAAGGGACTAATAAGGAACTACAGGGATTTTCATTTTCAAGCTTCAGTCCACTGCATTAAAAGGTCTTGCCATCTGACTTCCTAGTAGGTATCTTAGAGATGACTAAAACTCTATAATTCTATTTAATTGTGTATGAAGAACAGTTAGACTTTGCAAGCCAAGTTTATATATCAGTGTAACAAGCTTGAGACAGTTTCTCTAGTACAAGTGTTTTTAAGACAATGATTCAATTTTACCCTGCTCCAAGCCCCTGCCATCTCTGGCTTTGCAAAATATTTTTATTCAAGTCAGGAGTGGCACGATGGAGAAGCACTAACCTGGTTGAGGGTTTGAATCACTCCCATGCAATTTCAGAAGTTTTTCCCAGCATGGCTTGTGGAACTGGAACTTCCGGGCTGAACTCTCAACATGCAAAAACTCCTCTCCCTTTGGTGGAAAGTGGAAGATGTTCATAGCTTTTGCAGGAAGCTCAGCAACCTGGGACTGACCTCTAACTGACTCACCATTTGCCAAAGGACAGCATAAAAACAGTTTTGAACCACCTCTTTCTTCCTAAATAAATATCTTAGCCAAATCTCAGTATGGGCAAGTAAAAAGGTAGCTCTTTCTGATTAAGTTTGATTCTCTTTTGTAGGCATTTAATCATATATATTTGGCCACTTATTACTATTCCTAAGTACTTTATGGAAAAGAGAGAAAACAATAACAGTCAAAAACATAACAAGTCCAATATTTCATGTTTAAAAACAAAATCTTTGTGAAGACTTCTTGTACAAAACTATGCCTTGGAAATACTTCTACATATGATCCTTGCCAACATATTAAAAAATGAGTAACAATATCATTCTGAAAGGCAGGAGTAGCCAGAAGCTCAAGGCTGGATTTTGATGCTTGACCCGCAAGAGGTAGAGCAGTGAAACTCCAGCAGAAATCTTTTCTCATTAAAACTATATGGCTTGCTAGTCCTAGGCCTGGATCCAGGACTTAGTCTCAACAAGCTCCCTCATGTTGAATGCAAATTAATACAGCTGGGCATATCTCTCAGCTGTAAGTATTAAGAACAATGTGTTGTTTACTGTTAAATGCCACAGATAAGCTGAAATCAGCTCCTGACTGCAAACGCCTCCTCCTTGCTCTGTTCTACGTGTGGTGGTTGAAGAGACTTTGAAGAGAGGAGTGGAGCAGGAGCGTGCACATCAGGCATTTTGGCTTCAGAAAATTTGGTTCATTTAAGAAAAGAACATGGGAAAAACTCACACAGTGATGCACAGTGAGGCAGGAATGAATTACCTGTCCCTTAGTCCTTTTTTTGCTGTTGTTTCCTGTCCTCGGACTGAGTTTCTGGGGACATGCCATCATTGTGTCACACTCTGAAGGGAGTGGAGAGTGTAAATTTGGCTGAGTGAGAACACAGCTTAGAGATACCATCATTCAGATGCTGATGCTCCTGGCCAGCAAGTCAGGCACAGGCCAAACACACTGGGAACTGAGATTGTGCAGGGTACCCAGCATCATGTGTGAATGCTGGGCTCTCAGCAGCCTGTGTTAATAGCTATGGCTGTGAAGAGCCATGGACTCTTTAAAGCTTTAAGTAAAAAAAGGAGGAACTGGTAGTCAGAAGATGTAAATTTTACTCTCAGTTCCACCACTGATTTTTAGGCCCAGCTTACAGCACAGAATGTAGATTTTTTTGTTGTTGTGAAAACATGCTAATAAAGGTCCTCAGTGATATCCATCAATTATATGATTTCTGGGCATGAATATGCTCATATCAGTGTCTGCAGTCGAAGCCATAAACAATAAATTTGTGAAGATAAGGACTGTGTCTTTATCTGGGGGTGCTACAGATGGTGATGATAATGTCTGGTACCTGGGAAAAACAAGCAAATAATTATTAAATTACTGAAAAATTACTGTGGTAGAAGGAGCTGGTTTGTTCTAATCTAAACAATTATAACACTGAGATAGCTTCTCATCTAAGTAATTAACTGTCACCATACATATAATGAACAGCAATGTAAATTTAGCCCCTAATTCATTAGCACTGTGCAGACAGACAAGCAAAGAAAAGCACAGGAAGATGTGTAGGTACAACACACATATAATGTCTTGACATCTTAAGCTGTTAAAGGAAGCCCATACTCTGTAATAGATGTCAGAGTAACCTAATTGTATTTACACTTGAAAAATTGTTTCTGAGGTAGAGCTTTTTAAAACCAGATTATAATTAATGTAAATGCATGTCCTTTCTGCTCCAGGCACCCCCGAGAGGTCTCATTCCATCCTGCTGCAATATTCTGTCAATGGTGGCATCACTTGGCACCTGATAGATGAGTTTTACTTCACACAGACTACAGATGTCCTCTTTATTAATGTTCCTCTGCCCTATTCAGCCCAAAGCAATGCGACACGGTTCAGGCTCTGGCAACCTTACAACAACGGTAAGGAAGAGACACCCATGGAAATTCAGGTCCACACTTGCACAGCATCTGTAAGAGGCTGGAGTTTTGAACTCAACAATAATAGAGACTCTTAAATCATGTTTTCTTATATTTTAAATCCTTCAATTAAAACTATCGCAAGATTATGTTTACTGTTCTTATAAAGCTGCTGTATGCTTTAAAGTGAAAGTATCTTGACTCTGTGCAGGAGACTATCAACTTTAGTCCTAGAGGTACTGGAACATTGATGTTCTTGAGAAACACCAATAAAGTTAACTTTACTCAGGTTCTTCTCATTATTTTTAATGGACCTGATTCTCATTTACACCGAGGCCCCATTAGAATGCTGCAATTATACAAAATTGTCCCAAGTGTAAATGGGAACTGGGCCTACCTTGCTCAGAATTAACTAGGCATTAAAAACCCATTTAAAAAGAGTATGTAGTGAGCAGTTAATCTTTTGATTAAATTGTAAGGGACTGTAGAAAACCACGAGAGGAATGCAGCTCATTCCTCCTGATTACAGGAGATATGCCAGCTGAAGAAAGCTCTCATCTGCTCTCAGTTACTCTCAGCACATTTCTTAGCAGAGGCTGATATGAAGGGCTCTAAAGAATTCCAGCAATCATTTAGACATGGTGATACAGAAACAATTTATTCCATGCAGGCAAATGCCTAGCACACCTCTAACAAAAAAAGCAAATTCAAATCTGGTCTTAAGAATCCAGTTCCAGTTCATTCTTCCAATGGGTCCTGCTTAAAACATTTAACTAAACTTTTCTTGCAAACATTATCCTTAAGTAGGAATTTTATTTAAAATAAGACTTTCAACTTTCTCTGATCAACACAAAGACTTTTACATAGATGAAAAAGGCAGTTACACAAAAGATCTGGCAACCTAATCCTTCCTGTCTAGTTTAAAAGGACCAATTTTCCAACATATTTGAATTCATAATCATTGGAAGGAAAGTCAGAGTTTCCTTCTCCCAAAGAGCTCTTGCCAGACAAACACAAGCTTCTGCATGAAAGGAAAACTGTGTAGAATGAAATCATCCTTTCAGGCTACTTGGGCTCTACAGCAAGTGATCATTTAGGTGAGTCTTAATTAAAAAAGATGCTAGATTTTCAAAGTAAATATGATTTAGACAGAAGATAATTGTTCAACACAGGTTTTTCACTCTTCGGTTTGCTATGACTTCTAGAAATTTTAGAGGAAACGAAGTTCATTCTGTAGGGCCAGGCTGCAGAGCAGTATAGGGACTAGTTTCATGGAAAATTAAAATGTTCCATGGAAAATTAAAGTAGTGAAGCCACACTTTTAGCACCCTTTCCTCCATGTAATCCATAAATACTGGCTACTGTTCTGTGCTCTAATAATAGTAGTGTTAGGTCTTCAAAGGAATGTTCCCTTTTTCTTTATAGGCAAAAAAGAAGAAATCTGGATTATTGATGACTTCATTATTGATGGAAATAACCTAAAGAATCCCATGATCCTTTTGGATACATTTGACTTTGGTCCCAAAGAGGACAACTGGTTTTTCTATCCTGGTGGAAACATTGGGCTTTATTGCCCATATTCATCTAAAGGAGCTCCGTAAGCATCTCCCAGCAATAAATTAGAAAGAAGTGACGGTATAATAAACTGAGTCTAAAGTACTCATTTTTTTACAGGGAAGAAGATTCGGCTATGGTATTTGTTTCAAATGAAGTTGGAGAACACTCCATTACAACAAGGGACCTGAGTGTAAATGAAAACACTATAATTCAATTTGAGGTACTTGTCCTCAGAAAGTTATTTTGCCTTTTTCTTAGAGAGTTCTGCTCTTTGGTGTATTTGCCCAGCTGTTATGATTGTCAAATACAAAAGCCTGTCTGATTTCCCCTGTAATTGCTTTGATATTACTTTCCCTCATGTGGGTGTATCATGAAGTCTATAATATACAAATAATGGAAATTTCTGCCTCGAAGTCTTCTACTTTCTTACCTAAATTACTACTTTGTCCATGCCTATATACTTTCACTGATAGTATTAAAGTCCATGTCTTACAAGTTGGAGTCACCGCTGGCAGACAAGACGATGAGCAAAATATAATGAGGGTCCAGACTGTCACTTCACAGCCTGCTCAGGATAAGTGTGCAGCATTTCCATGAGCTGAACCAGTGTAGAGCTATGACTTCATCTATGAGACTAGAAATTAATTTTTCCTACCTGCTGTCTCAACTGCACTGCTGTACTTTCTCAGAAAGCCAAGGTTCTGCTTTTCTTTTTCTTCTGCCCATGTTTTCATAAATGCTCGAGGGACATGTTCTTTATCCACGATGGCCTGAATTCATCCTATTTTAGGGACTTATATAAAGCTCATGAAGAAGGAGCATGTTTTTTGTGCTTCTCATATAGTCAGTGGAAACAGGTACCCCAACGACAAGACATAGTCTAAACCAAACTGTGTTTCTGGTTTAACCTAAAATCTAAACTGTACATTAGTTAGGGCAGCTACTGATAGGAGTAACCATTTAGCCTAATATGTATTAGATTAGAGGTGTCATTATATTGTCATTAAGAAATTGTAAGAGAACCTTTCATGTAAATTGCTACGCCACAATTACAAGGCTGCTTTTAACAAAAATGTAGCTTGTTATAGCATTAAACAGCAAATGATACCAATTTATAAACAATTACTAAAATGATATTACGGGTTTTCCAAGAAAACTAGGTTTAGCTGTGTACTCATGCACATTTCAGTTTCTCATGCAACTAATTCATAAATTATTGAATGCAAAGTATTTTCTGTTTTAAAATATAGATTACAGCCTGTAGAACAAAAATGTTTGAGGTCACTTTAAGATATTCATAAGTCTTCAGAGTATTAACCTCATAAAATCTACATGCTTACTTCCATAAGTGGTAAGCTCATGTTTTTAAGGACATTAGTATAAATGAAGAAGTTATCCATAATGCAGTAGAATTTCTCTCTGTATCTCAAGAGTCAAAACCTACGTTGGGTCAAGCATCTCTCTAAGCTTCCAGATGAGTAGACAGCCCTTCTAGTCAAATGTAGGTTGATGGGACTCATGTGCACTGAAGAGTGATGAAGGAAATTCAGTGTAGGATACATTTTCAACATTTATGCACAGTTCTAACTATTATGTGGTTTTAGAAATAAATAGATTTTCATTACAGAGCAGCATGTTAGGCACTTATTTTCTGTCACAAAGATATGTAAAAAACCCAAAATGTTTCATAGTTTTAGTACAGGCTTTGTATTTCATCAGCAATGGTTTTTTATTTATTTCATGGTAAGTATAGTACATCTTATTTTATATGACAGAGTCATCCTGTAAGGGAACTAATTCTTCTTCTTTTATATAAGCAATCTAAGACTAAAAAACATCTTAACAGTGTGAAAGAAAAGCAAACAAATTTGCACTGGGTGCATGCAGAAAATACGTCTTAAGAGATTTCAGATTCTGTACAAAACATACTTTTATGGGTTTTTTTTCAGTAGCAGAACTGTTGTTCATGTAAGTTTTCTGCCTTTTTTACTGTTCTCTACATCAGGAATCTTGTAAGAATACCCTGAGAAGTTTGACGCTGCCAAACTATGTTTTGGTGTGACATTGAATCTAAATCCAATCCAGCTATGGTATTCTTTCAGTGCTGTCTCCTAGGGCTTTGCCACTGTACATGAGCAAATGGATAGTGAGCATGAAAGCTGAAGAACATATTGAAGTGTACAGCAAATACCGTGTGTCATATGCTTTTTTTTTTTTAAGTGTGACATAAAAAAGGACCATAGTGCAGATCAGCAATTTGACAACAAGTTTATGATTGCACATTTTGTTTTAGTATTTCTGGTTTTCAAAATGCACATTTTTTTTTGCGCTGTGATTACTTCAGTACCTGCCAGAGGATTGCAAGAGTTTATGCATTTGCTTCAGCAACATTAGCAGCTCTCCTTCGGGATTTTGTCTAATTAACTCTATGAATTTCTCTTAGTAGAATTAGTTGGGGATTTCATATTACATTCATTTTACAATAAGCCAGAGCGCTATATGCCCATGGACAGTTAGGGCAATGTGCAACAGTTCATGTTCACGTGCATGTCCTGAGTGCATCATCCCAGTTATTAAATGAGTTCCCAAATCACCATTTTCCTGGGCTAAGTAAATACCATACCAAATGAGGGAGGCTGATTAAGATAAAGAGTGATTAGGAGTCCTGCCCTATGTCATCTTCTGCATCTCATGTCTTGTCCCCCAGATCAATATTGGCTGCACCACTGATAGCTCCTCTGCCGACCCGGTGAAGCTGGAGTTCTCACGAGATCTGGGGGCGACCTGGCACCTCCTGCTCCCCTTGTGCTACAGCAGCAGCAGCCACCTCAGCTCCCTGTGCTCCACTGAGCATCACCCAAGTAGCACTTACTACGCAGGCACCACCCAGGGCTGGAGAAGGGAGGTCATTCACTTTGGAAAACTGCACCTTTGTGGGTAAGTGTCCAGCTCCTATTGCTGCCCAGCTTCTTGTTGGTTTGTTTTTATTTCTGTCTTCCATCCAAAATATTTCAAGCATGGAATAGGTAACCATCACTTGCAGCAGCTCATTTGTCCTTCTGGTTTTGCCCAAAAGAAATATTTGTCTTTTTACCCAACTACCAATGCATCCCTCCAAATGAAAATTTTGACTATGCAGGCTCCTAACTCAATGAAACCTTCCAGGTATTTTGATTTAGTCCTCTGTTCCTGAGTGTTTCTGTCCTGTTTGTCTGCCTTCCCTCTTGTTCCTTCCCCAACACGCAAAGCCAGAAGCCAATGGCTGATAGACAGTCCCACCCAGCAGTGCAGAGCAGCTTCCATGGAGCATTCAGTGCCATGATATTCTTGGGCCAGTGGGCTGAAGGGGGATTTTCTCCATCAGAATCCACTGGAATAAGAAGAAAAAAACTCCAAACCTGACTCCTTGTGCAATTCTAAAAAAAAAAAAAAGACCCAGTCTTTTGGTCCCCAAAGTGTCAAGTGATTATATTTAAATGAAGACATTTTCAGTTAGTTTTCACTACATATGTTTTTTTGGACATCTAGATATGTTCTTAGCAGACAGTTGTAACTAAAAATTAGTATTCCAGTTACGTCTTGAAGAAAAATTCCAGGGCCTGTTGAACCAGTGAAGAAAGCCCTACCAACTTCAGCAAGATCCAGTATTTCACTCTCTGCTTCATACCTGAGTCATGCTTCACCCTCTCCAGGAGGGAGCCTGAGAGAAGGACCTGACATGCCTTAGGGGTGCAATGAATCCAGCCTGTGGGGCAGAGATCTCTGAAGAGGAGCTTACAACACCTCCAGCCTCACACTTGTGTCCTTCATCTCAGGGCACACTAAAATCAATGTTTTTGACTTCCAGCAGGACTCTGGTTCTCCTGTACCTGTCTTGAAACTCTTAGTAGTGTCCCCACCCATCAGCTATCCCTTATCACCTGAATCCCCTCATAAAAATTCCCTTTTTAGCAAATCAAGACAAAAAAACTTGTCAGCTATCTGTGCTATTGATTCACCTGCTGCATTTAGATATCTCTAACAACACATATTAAACATACAAGGCAATTAAATGCTTTTCCCTTCTCATTATTCTGGTTTCCTTCTTCCTTTAAAATGTTTTCTGAATTGGGAATAAAATTAGTCTCTCAAGTATTTTTCCTCTTCTTGAATTGTTTTCTCTCCTTCCCCAGTCGGTTCCTCTTTATATGCAGCATTGATGTGAGTAGACCTTATGAAGTGAATTAAAAATGACAGGACAGCACCCGAAGGAGAATATAGTTTAAATTAACAACTTGCAATATCAGCCTGGTTTAAGATTAAGTTGCCTGAAAGCAAGCTGAATGCCTGGTGACATGTGAGATCATGTTTTCTTTCCATGTAACTAAGAGTGAGATCCTACCACCCCAGCTCCACAGGTGGTCTCCCTGGGGGCTGTGTGGCTGTATGAAGTACGATTTCACTCTCCAGGAGAGAGTGAAAGTGGCCCAGTCTGACCCAGACACCGTATGCCAAAGCAGAAGGAAATCCATCAGACCATGGCAATTCATCCTCCCCATGAACGATGGAGAGAAGAGTGGTTAGATTTCAAATCCCCTTTGCAAGTCTGTCATTCAGTTTTGGTATTACAACTAATGAATAATGTTATTTTTATTTCTGTCAGTACTTGGGTTGAACGCCAACATAAAGATGCATGAGGTACTAAAGGAATTCGATATAGTAGTCTCTTTCTAGAATTAAACTATTTATCAAGCCAGTTCCAACAGAAAGAATACTATATATATGCATAGTATGGTGTATATGTGGAATGCAAAAATGATGGAACTATTATTTAAAGTAAATGCACTTTATGCCTTTTTCAGGTTGGCAAGGTTCAGATGGTACCAAGGATTTTACCCTGCTGGATCCCAACCTGTGACCTGGGCCATTGACAACGTGTACATCGGCCCGCAGTGCGAGGAGATGTGCAACGGGCACGGCAGCTGTATCAATGGCACAAAGTGCATCTGTGACCCTGGATACTCTGGACCAACCTGTAAAATAAGTACCAAGAACTCTGACTTCCTTAAGGATGATTTTGAAGGTATCTCTTTTTTTTTGAGGGGAGGGGAGGCGTGCAGGGGTGGGCAGAGTGAGGGTGAATTCTGTCTGGCCAACTTAGTGAAACCCAGGGCTCAAGGGAGAAAACAGCAAAGTCTTCCTCACCCCTGCATGCTTCTGAATATGATTTATGCTGTGGGGGTATTCCCATGAACCAAGTAGTTTAGATGTCATTCTCAAGCACAGTTTGTGAATGTCTGACAGCTATCAGTTGTCTGGCTTGGAGTGTCTGACTTTTGGTGAAGTTGTTAATGCTGGAATACAAAATATTAACCGAAATGGAATTTCCTGAAATTCTATACATAGAAAATAATTTCAGAATACTATTATGATTTGATAGTAGTTTGACTTTAGCACAGACAGAACACGTGCAAGCGAGGCAAACAACGGAATGCTTTAAGGTTGTGTCGTTTCTCACTACAAGGAAAATCTAAGTGACCTTAATACAGCAAACATGGTTTCAGAGCAGACTGTGTGTCTCAGCAGTGAGGGCCACCGCTCGGCAGGCGCAGCAGACCCCAAGCGAGCGATGGCAGGAGGGAACTCAAAGCCTCATGCCTGCCTGGGCACACACAGCATCCACTCACACAACTCTAAAACCACCTTGAGGTTTCCACCTGCTAGCAAGCCTGGCAAGAAGAGCACATTTTTAATAAAGCAGCAGCTGTGAACCAAACTCATCCCTTCATAGGTGCTGCTGTTCATTTTAAATTTTGCCAGCCCTCACTTGCATGCTATCACATGGTACCCAAATTTTCTTTATATAGACCTGGGTACTTTGTCATTATCTTAAGAAAAATTAAAAAAAAGTGAAAAATCTTCTGAATTACTGGAGACTAAGATCCCAGATTTCATACTTATGGGCTTATTTTATTTTGTTTTGATTCATGGTAGTTTTTTAGAATACATTGCAACAGGAACACTGAACATTTCTTCACTCTGCATGCGATGTTTAATTTAGCTCTCTTCCTCTGCAGATAGTACTCTTGCAGTAGTAGCACTTCAAGATAAATCATAAATATGTATTTGCTGTGTATTCAGGTCAGCTGGAGTCAGACAGATTCCTGCTTGTGAGTGGTGGAAAGCCATCAAGGAAATGTGGTATCATGTCTGGAGGAAACAACCTTTTCTTTAATGAAGAAGGCTTACGTATGCTGATGACTCGAGACCTAGATTTGTCACAAGCCAGGTAACACAATTTCAAAGTTCTTTCAGGATTTCACCGAAGAAATAATATACTAAAGAATAATACACGTGACACTTCTGTGGTAAAGGCAAGCTGATATATTCTGTGGTCCTTACTCTAGCAAATACTCCATTTTAATACTTATTGCCATTTTAAATTAAATTTAATTTGAACTTTAATGGGATTAATCATTTACATGTTCTTTTTTTTCTTGAATAAGAACTCCAGGATCTGATGCCACACCTTCAGTAGTTTATGCAAATTTTTATTTCCTAAATGCATCACATGAGAAATCAATTGCACATCACACGCTCTGCTTCTCTTACAGTTTGGTATATTATGAGTCATTACTGAAATAGGAGTACCTGCTGCCAGTATAATTCTTACATTCATCATCTCATAATTCTTTCATTTCTGAAGATTTCTTTCTTCTTATTTTGCACATTCATTTCCGACAATTCACTAAGAAATTCCCGTCAAGCTCTCATCAGCTACACCAAGCACAGCAATTGAAAAACAAATATTTTTAGTGTATTTAGAGATTACATTGTATAAGTATGGCCTGCAGAGTAGATATTTGATGTTTGAGACACGCAAAGCAAGCCACATTAAAAAAATTTACACTAATATAAATTAAACCGCATCCTAATTGCATGCATGCTAACAAATAGGCATGTTTTTTAATTTATTCAGTATCTTAGCTTATATTCTTATATTATTACTTTGGAGAGATTGCATTTTCTCCACTTTCTTCCACTGATCTCTTGTAAACACCCTATTCCACTCTAATGTTCCATGGGGAAACATTTTAATAGGCACTCTATCTCTTTTTGACTTGTCTTCATTAGCATTGAAGCTTCAAATTATGGTTTAATTTCAGAGCCTCTTGGTCAATAAAGATGCCTAATATCTAACCATTGTATTTTTTAGATCAGCAGTCAGCTAATCCTCAGTGAGGTGTAATATTAAAGATTCCTGTACTGAATTTGTAAGGTTCCGCAGAGCAAACTTTTTTCAGAAGTCGGTAAACACAAACATCAATTCTCTGCACTAATTTGATTTCCTAGACCATTCTGAAATTGAAATATTGTTTAACAAAAGATACAAGAGATCTTGTAAGTTGCTCCATTAGATTAATTGAAATGTTTTCCTTATTGCTCATGTTCAAAGAACCATCATTTATCTCTACTCCATGATAGTCTGTAGCTGGATTTGCATATATTGACCTCAAGGTGTTATATGGAGATAAATGACTTCTGTCTTGGAAAACAAAGCAGTACATTTAATTTCTTGTATATGCTCGTGAAAAATAACAGTTATCAACAAATAACTGTGTGTTCTCTTCTGAACAGCAAGGCAGACTGAAACGGCGTTGCTGGGGGCTGATCTTTAGCAACCAAAAGTAATTGCAGAGGGATTTTCTTCATTTTCAGGCTGACTCTATCAGCCACCTGCAAAGCGCAATAGATCTGGCTGTGACATAGATGTGTCAAGCTCTTCACAGGACTTGGAGAGTGCTTTAAGTTTATGCCAGGAATTATGAGAACTGGAATTTATAATAGATATTTTTAAGGGTACTAGACTCAGTAGTCACATGAAGATTTCCCTTTTCTTATGAGGAGATTCCCTGAAATACACAGGTGAGCAGTGGTATCTGTCAGTGCTGCAGGTCATGCTCAGCACCTGGGGATTGAAATCAAGTGGAGCCTCCAAGCCACTGTCCACTGCCATCACGTTTGTATTTTAAAGAATTTAACACAGGGGACAGTATATTGCCATGATGGTGATACCAATAGCTGAAACCGCACAGCATGAAATATCAGTAGGGACAGAATATTTTAGGTATTGCAACTGATCAATTCCCTTCCAATTCTGAATTCTTAGAACATCCACACATTTTAGTGTCATTAGATATATAAGAAAACTTTGCTTTTCTGTTTCAAATTATGCAGAGCCTTTGCAAAATCCATTGGATGAGAAGAGAGATATTTAAAATTACTTTTTTATCTACTAGACTTTATGTTACCTATATTTTACTGGGTTATTACCATATTAGTAAAAATTCAGATAAAAAAATAGCAATCGACAGAGAGCAGATTCAACAAAGACAAGGTCACCTGGGTTTATTTCCTTTGAATTATATGGCGAATGTTGGAGTAAATCTGAAAAGGCACAAAGACTTGCCAGCAGTGAATCTGATCCATTACAGTTGATATGTTGATCCATGAGGGTCCCCAGTTCTCCGTTACAGCACAAGCAATATGTTATGTCTGGGACGTGGAGGTGGATATAATCTATAGCAAAAGAAGTTATATATAGTAGCAGGGAAACCGTGAGTCACAGCGAGGACTAGAATTAATTGACTTGCAGGTCTGGTATTTTATTGAAGCTTGGTCTGCCTGGCACCTCTGCAGCCTGCACTCCCAGTGGATCCACCTGCAGATGAAACCAGAGCAAGACTTTTGATACAAAACTTCTTTTGCGCTGTTTCATTTAACTGTGAGCCAGGCAGCACTAATGCAATAATAATTAGAACAGATATAGCACTCTAAAGCTGTGCAAAAGCTGTGCAAACATGAATTAATACTTGTAATATCCCTGCGAGTCCGATAGGTAAATATCATTACAGCAGTGGTTCCCTCCACACCAAGTGCATAGTAGAGATATTTATGAGCATCAGCTAACGGGAAGAATTTCGCAGTTTGATACAAGTCTATTGTGCTGCTTTGTAGAAGCCAATTAAATAGGAGATGAAAGCACTGGTGTCCCTGGGTGGCTTGGGATGGCTTCAGAGAAGCCAGCACATTTAAGTGGTGTGATTTAGACAAATTTCCCAGGCTGACTAAATGGACAAAATGATCCCTGAAAGTGCAACATGCTTTGTTCTCCTCTTCAGGTTTTCTCTAGTTTATGCCAATGGAAAATCGGGATGATTATTTTGAATTCAAGCACTTCAGCAAATTATTAGCAAATTATGATCTACTTAGGGCACCATTGCTTTTCTGCCACTAAAATCTGTACTCATGGGCTGCAGGGATAAAAATTTCACCCAGGATTATGTTCCTGATATTTGCAATACCATCTGCTCTGCAGACAAAAGCTCAAAACAGAAATGACCAGCTTTGTTCATCCTCTTCTGCCTGGCAAACTACCACACAGGCAAAATGAATTTTTGTCATCCCACCTGTCTGTCTACTTATATTCTGGAGGCTTTGAAAATAAAATCATAAGATGTCCTAAAGCTGACTCTTACAGCAAGAAATCCCAGGGCTAGTCAATAGACAAATTCCAAGTCTCTCTAGCTGGATATCTAGGATGTTGCAGAAAATAAATCTTTCCAGTAATTGCTCCCCCTGTTAGATTTGTGCAGTTCTTCATGAGACTGGGATGTGGCAAGGGGGTGCCAGACCCCAGGAGCCAGCCTGTGCTGCTGCAGTTTTCGCTCAATGGGGGCCTCACATGGAGCCTTCTCCAGGAGTTCCTCTTCAGTAACTCCAGCAACGTGGGACGATACATTGCCCTGGAGATTCCCTTGAAGGCCCGTTCCAGCTCCACTCGGCTTCGCTGGTGGCAACCCTCCGAGAATGGGCACTTCTACAGTCCCTGGGTAATTGACCAGGTAAGGAGTCCTCTGGGGTGTTTTTTTTTAATACAACTTTAGACTGTTTTAAGTATTAATGTCTCCCTTCTGTTGGCATATGTAATTTCCTTGGTCAAGCAGAAATGCTTTGTAGAAGGATATTCAAGAATTACAATAATCTAGCAAAATAATAGAGCACAATTACTCCTGTTTCCTAATCTTGTGGTTTTAATTCATTATTTCCATGTGGGGTTCTGAACACCCATTTTGGAGCTAGGAAAGTCTTTCATACATTGGTAGAGCCTCAGATTCACATTGCAGAAGACCTTACCATGCAACATGTAAGTCTGAGTTCAAACTTCAAAAACATTCATTTAAAATCTATCCAAAGATGTAAGTGGCTTGGTAGAATGTAGTAGAAAAACTGTAGAAAAATGTTAATCTATATCCATCTTATAATTTTGAAAACAAAGTTTTGTTTCATTTTTGGGATTTGCTTCTATAAAGATTATTATAATATTTTATATGACCTGGTATAAATGTCAAGAAACTCTGCTAAAGTGATTGCATTCTAAGTGGTGTTATTGGTCTGTCCAAGTTGAACTTGCTTAAATATTTATGAAGTTTTTTATAAAGGACTTAGGAGAAACCCAGAAACTGAACTCCCAGCCACATTTAATGATGTGGTTACAAAATTTTACTTCCTATCCCTCCATTTAAAAATGAAAAAATAGTCATTCATTCATTCCTATATCTTCATTGAATGTAGTTATATTAGTTCAGAAAAATCAGAAACTGAATTCAGGGTAAGAAATTAAAATTAATTCTACCGTGCTTGCTGTTGAATAGTAAAATACTGATGTCTTACAGTTAATGGCAAACCAGAGACTATTTCCCCAGTTTTATCAGCAGATGCAATCTGATAGTAGTGCACCAGCTTATAGTAGAGCTGAAGAGTCAGTAGGAAAAATGACAGTATAATCACTTCACTCCCACCAATGTTTATTTTTGTGAGCAGTTTTACTTTATCCAGGATGGTGTTCATGTCCCTGAACTTTAGATTTGTAGAGCTGAGCCAGCCTCTTTAGGACCCTTTTACAGGAAAAAGGTATTCCCCTTCCTAATAACCGAAACTCTTTTCAGAGTAAACTTGTTCATTTTGGATCAGCAAAATAGATATACATAGATCGGCAAATCTTCCTCCTCCAGGATGCTATGTCACATGTATGTTTGTGAAGACTTCTAGACATTCTTTCTTTTCAATAATAATTCCTTTCCTGATGTTTCAGATTCTTATTGGAGGAAACATCTCTGGCAATACAGTATTAGAAGATGATTTCAGCACACTGGATAGTAGAAAGTGGCTGCTCCATCCTGGTGGAACAAAGATGCCAGTCTGTGGCTCTACTGGGGATGCTCTAGTATTCATTGAGAAAGCAAGTACCCGCTATGTTGTCACCACTGACATCGTTGTTAATGAAGACTCTTTTTTGCAAATAGATTTTGCAGCATCCTGCTCTGTCACAGACTCCTGTTACGGTAATGAGTTCTTAGTAATTCCTGCCCTTCCTCTCCTGTACAAGAAAGTTCACTTGTTTTCTGGTTCCACTATTCATCATAACAAGAACTGAGAAACAAAATAAAGCTGCATGTTTCTGTTAGGAATTGTAATATCAGATTTTTTATTCTAGGTGTCTGAAGCCTAAGATAAACTAAAGTATGTTATTCCCTCCAAGCACTTAAGCTGCGATTCAATTCATTTAAAAAAAAAGACTAACAGCTGCCTTACTCAAATCCATTTACCAGTATATGGTACCCACTGCTTGGGGTGATCTTGTGGTTCTAATAATAAGCAGCTGGGTGTTCCCAGCGTATGTTTCTTGCTTTGTGGTTTTGCATTTTCAGTGATGTCTCAGTTCATATCTCACGTGCACCTCTATAATTAAGAAATTATTTATTTATATCAGCATACACCTGACACGTCAACTGCATCAAAGTCAGCAACAACTGCAAAAATTTGTATCATCCATAAAAAATAACAAACGTGTATATATATATGTATGAGTGTATGCATGTGCATAGATATATATACATATCCAGTTTTTAATTGCTTAGCTTTCTTTTTTCATACAATATGTATTCAGTGCAGAGCATGCTTTTATAAGTGTATACATATATATACACATATACATACATATACACATATAAATAAAAACATGCTCTGCACTCAGTACACATCACATGGAAATTAAAAATTGGTTCATTATGTGAATTTTAAGATGCATAAGAAATAGATCTTCCTAGCTTTTTAATTCTTGTTTGTACATCTTAAATTACATTCTTTTAGCATAGGGTTTTGGGGTATAGATTTTTTTTTTTTTATGAGGAGAATACAATACGTTGCAGCATGTAGCATGGGTTAATTCACTGGGTTGCTGACTATTACTCTAGAATTTTGCATAAAAATGGGAAAAATATTATATGAAGTCCAAGAAGTGGCTTCTCTGATTTTGCTATTCTGAAGCCAATGAAAGTAACTGAGAAATTTTACTCACATGCTTAACAATATTTTTTTCTTTTGGTATGAAAAAGATTGTGGCATGTAAGATCATCTCTGCTAAGTTTAAAAGTGTTTTGGCAGCTTAGCTATACACTGGCAAAGAATCAGTTCCTTCTTTTTTTGTTTCTTTGTGTACTACACTTACCATTATCTTAACTTTGTATTAAATTAGGCAGGACACTACCTAATCATGCTTCCAGTCATGATGAGCAAAGCATTTAATTTTGGTGGCGAAGATTTAACACTAAAAACTCACTTACCCTTGTTTGTTTCCACTTCTCCTTGTATTTCTATAGCACCATCCTCTGTGCTTAGCCATCAAGTAGGACTGACTGGGTGATTAAGGGTCATTTTCTGTGCATGTGGGTAGAAGAAATGGGTCTGTAGTAATCAAAAAAGATCGCAGAATTATCACCCCTGTCAGTGCAACCATGCTCCATGTTTTACACAGCCAGAATGCCTGGCAGCTGGAACATTTACTTCAAGTTACAATTTTGTGCCTATTATTATTTACTTTTTAATGGCTGCATAAAAGCTTAACTTGAAATCTTTACTGAGCTTGACTAACCTTTATTTTTCATAATAAAAGTTTATAAGCCATAAACATCAAAACAATGAAATTGCTGATTTTTGCTGAGAAATGAATACATTAGTTTAATGTGACTAGACTGTGTTTGAATGAAAACAAGCTCACTGACTAACAAACTCAATTTAAAATTGTTTATGCTGGATAATGAAATGAGCTGGTCTAGAGGGGGGTGGAAGACTCTTGTGCAGAGCCAAAAGTTTGAATTTTAGTGTTGTTCTGCCTTACACAATGACAACCTCCAGCTGAATCTCATCTTTCAGCCTGAAAAACAAGAAAGAGGTTGCTGGTCATGATGCTGCCACATCACTTTCTTGCATGCTACATTTACAGAAATTGTCTTGACTTAATCCTGGCGACTTGACAGATGGTGTTGTCTTTGCACCTGTAGTCCCTTGAATTAGGTGGCGGGTGCAGAGGTGTACTCCAGCTATACCTGCTCAGCAACATATAATGTACCCTCCAGCACTTCCACCGAAGGGGGTAGCTTTGTGCTTCTGACAAGGGTTTGAAAAGTTTTGAGTGGTTATTTCGTCAGCATAGCCTTGTGACTAATGCTCTCTGGGGTTACCACTTTATTGTAGACATAAGTCTCTAAATTAAGTAACTAACCATCTTTCCACCCTCAGCTATTGAACTGGAATATTCAGTGGACCTTGGGCTGACCTGGCACCCAATTTTGAGAGACTGTCTTCCCACTAACGTGGAATGCAACAAGTACCATCTCCAGAGGATTCTCATTTCAGATACTTTCAACAAGTGGACTCGGGTTACTTTGCCTCTGCCTCCCTATACTAGGTATCTCCCTCTGGTTTTCTGCAGAATAAATCTAAATGCATAACTACGTATTGAGGCATGATAAATTACAACATTTAAACTAATTGTACCTTGCCATTTTTGTTTGGTCCATGCATATAGCAACAAATAAGTATAAGTAAATGAGGCCACAGCCTGCTTTGCATAAAAATTGCAAAGATAATATGTGTATTTGCTTTTCTTAGTTTTTTAAAGATAGTAAATTCTTGTCCATCTTGTCCTGGGCAGGGACAGGGGGAACTTTTAAAGAATCTCATGTTATCATCAGCCTCACTGAATTCTGGTTGTTTTGGTGGCTAATCAGACTAGCTGAATCCCCACTGCACCCTCTGCTTGCTGCTGTTGGCTATGAGCAAGTGTTTTAACTGTAACACATTTCAGGTTTCTTGTTTTTCTGTGCATTCCTTGTATCTGTTGTGTCTCTCTCAGCTTTGATGCTGTCATCATTGTTTTTACACATGCCCCATTTTCACCTCCTCTTCCTTTCTTTTGTCTTTGAGGGAAGAAAAATTCTGGGATTTGTTGGGAGGTTCCAGGTAAAGGAGCTGTTTGGGACTGACAGTGCTATTGGGAGTGCTGCCATATGGTATAATGCCCTGAAAACTGCTGGATTTTTGCTTTGTTTGTCAAAAAGATCCATTTAGGGGCAACTGGGTAGTTCAGCCTTCCAACTGGCATCCTTCTTGATGTGCTGTTTTGCAAGGATAGCTGTGATGACTGTTCCCCACACAATCATGCCTGATAAAACCAGCGTAGAGCTAGCCCAAAGTAAAACCCTGCACACAGAAGTAGCTCTCAGCACAACTCGACCCTAAAGCTTTGCTCCTACTGCTGAGCCCCATCTCCTCAAGTAGGCGTAGACTGAGGTAACTGCAGGCACAGAAGTACCACAGCGCAGGCAGAGCCTATGCCTGTTTGAGAAGGTTGTTCTGAAAGATGCCAGCTAATGCACATACAGGTTTGGAAATGGAGACCTTTATTTTTTAGCAATTGTACTGAGAGTGCTTATACAGTTGCCACATGTTTTGAACCTAGTAGTGGAAAAGTTCGTGTTCTATTACTAATCATTTGGGGCATCTAGACTCTTCCCTGGCTTCAGTGCAGTGCTTCATGTCTAGTAACAGTACATTTTTAGGACTTGTTTGTAGCATCGATCTCATTCTGCTTTCCTCTTTTGTACTGCTTCACTACATATTGTCTGTAAAATCCATTACCCCAGCAATTCTCGTATAAAGTCTGTAAATTTACTGTTCAGGAGAAGCTTTCTGTGGCTGAACAAGATAAATCAGGACTGGAGTTGATGTTCCAAACCAGTTGAATTTGGACCTGGAAGGAACCTATCACCTGAGATAAACTCAGGTTTATAAGTAACTGTCATTTTAAGACTCAAAAGTTTTTTGAGCAGTATATGTCAAAAGAAGTCCAATGCCCTACTAAGGCAAAGATTGTTCTTCTGTCCAATCCAATAACTACTTTTGTTGTCTCAAGTAATACCATTTCCCAAAGATATTAAGATAGAGATTTCATGAGAGAGGTTATTACAACCTTAGCTCACAAGCAAGGGAGATGTTAAGCTTTAGAATAAGGAATAGTGCAGCTAATAGGCCCTTTAGTCTAGATTCGATATAATTTTTATGCTGCTTTATTACTTCAAACTGTGTAATAGCAAGCATGGGTCTCCAACAGTTTGTGCCTGTATGTTTTAGGGACATGCATGCCATGTAGTCAATAGCTTGGCCTTTCCCAAGCTATTTTTTTTTATTTTTCTTTACACGGCACTCATACTCATGTAGCCTTTTATGGCTCGTGTACCTCAGCGTGCTGTCTAACCTCTAGCCTGTAGAATGCAATGAACACTTAGTTTTCACTCAGACTCAGAGCTGATTTTAAAATGCAAATGCAAATACAGAGCTTCTCTCAGGAGCATCATCTCCATAAATTGTTAGTGAAGCACCCAACCTAAAGCCGGCAGTGTAAGATATAGGCACTTGCCTTTATTCCTAAAGGACTTCCTCACAATTTATGCATCTCTTTTAAAAATGCTATCTAGTGAGCAGCTAGACAGCACAGCAGTAGATTTCTCTTTGGATAAAATTGTTATTCATTGACCTCATGTAACATGTTTATAAAAAAATAATTCATAGGGTATCACTGACCTTACCATAAAAGGTCTATTTTTACGCTGAATAATTTGGGGGGATTTTGCTGTTTATTTGTTTTGGTGTTTACAATAATTGTGATTTCTCTTTGAGTTTCAAAAAGAACACAGACTACACAAAGTTCAATGCTGCCATCTAGTGCTGTATGGCAAAACACAGATTAGCTTGAATTTAAAATGGTATTTTTGATGTTCGAGAAATTCATCTACTCACAGCTGTTCAAATATAGATGTCTACTGCTGCATGAACTGAATAGCTATTTGGTGTCCCCTGACTGTTTCAGCTAGGTTTTCGTCTATCTTGGGAGTTGAGGCAATTAATTCACATATAGCTACATCAAAGCAAGGTGTTTGAATAGGGAGTTAAACCCCCTTCAATCAACAAAATGAAAATGATTTACTGAAAGAAGCCAGGATCACACCATAGATCATTTCTTAACATCTCCAGCTAAGCCTTGGATGGAAGGGAAGGAGGAAATTGCAAAACCAGGGTCACCCCGCAAGTCCTGCACAGGTGCTCTCAGTTGTCCCCTGTAGATATATAAATAGCAGCATCTTGCCTAGGAGCCAACCCACTTCCTAGAGCTGCTCTTACCTAAGTGTAGTTGGGAGAATTCATAGAAAAAATGTTAGTTTGTTGACTTTGACTGAAGCAATAAAACTCAGGCTCAGGGTGAAACTTGGAGGATTTGGGTGATTCTGGTCTGATCCAGCTCCCAGCTATCCATCAAGTTTGGATTTGTGCTGGGACATGGTTATGACTGGTCTGAGCTGCCCTTTGGGCATACCACCACCTTCCTACACTCTTCTCCACTGCACCACCCACAGCCCACTTGCTTTGCTCTAATCAGTGATCCCTTTCCCACCCCCTACACTCTCAGCATTCTAATGAGCAGCCTTGCTTTGTCCTGCTCTCCAAATGTGGACACCCTGTTCTCTGGTTTTCAGGGACCTTGTCATTGTCAGGAATCAGCCCTGGGTTGTGCTGATATCAAACAAATCTTCCAGGAGCAATCTAGCCTCAAGATTGACATTTCCTTTCAGTCACAATAAAGATTAGCTTAGTTAGAAATATTACCCTTCTGTTTTTCTTTCTCTCCCAAAGGTCTCAAGCAACTCGTTTCCGCTGGCACCAGCCCGCTCCTTTTGATAAGCAGCAAACATGGGCAATTGATAACGTCTACATTGGGGATGGCTGCATAGACATGTGCAGTGGCCATGGGAAGTGCACACAAGACAACTGTGTGTAAGTGCCATTTGTTCCCTGTCTTGCTCAGCACTAGCATTTCACTCCTCCTCTAGCATCTTAACAAACTTGTGGGAAAGATGCTGACACAATTTTTAAAAGGAAGGTGGATTTTGCTGTTAAAACTGAGCAGGGCACCAGGGCCACTTGGGAATAGGAATAACAAGAGGAAGAGTAAATGCAGGGGGTTGCCCTCTGCCTGTTTGCACATCATGGGCGACGCTGCCCGTCCTTTCCTCAGTGGCAGTGCATCACCTCTGCTGTTGTCTATACTGCATCTTGGTTCACGTCCCTCCAGGTAGGGAGAAGGGACCCCCTGAGTTTGCACACCCCTCTAGGGACATATAGTCCTGGAGCTTCCCAGAAGATATCATCCTTATTCCTCAGGGGTTTCATGCCATGTCCCTGTGCCCTCATCCTGGAATGGAGGTGGGACACATCCACTAAGCAGAAGGATATTCTGCCAGCTCTTCACAAGGCCGGATTTTGCCTCGGGACTGGTGTTGGCTTGATGGCTTGATGCCTCTGCTCCATGGTAGGGTTTGCTGGTGGAGGCAGACTGGCTTGATCCTCAAACTGTCTATAACAGCCCACATAGAGCCCTGAAAAGCTAACAAACTACAGCCAGATCTCCCCAGATTTGTGTGTCTGGCAACAGAAAAATACCTTCCAGATGGATGTATTGCTTTTTTCCAGCCACTAATGGCAACAGAAATGGGAGAACAGTTGTATAATTGCGCTGTGACTATATTTGTTAGAAATATATTCCACTGCAGAATAGGCACATTATTGTGTTGTCCTCTATCCTAACAGCACTGAAGTACCAAAGCACAATCTCCCTGGTGAAATCTGCATAGTAGCAGAACACATTTCCGCTCTGTTATCCAGTTTTTGACACAGTATATGAAGTTTTTACAGAGGAGAAAAAAACAAAGAGAGACTAAAACAACAGGAAAGTACCCATCCACTAAACTTTTACAGACACTTAGTTAAAATTTAACATTAGCAGGACATTCTTAGGCTTGGCACATTCTCTTAGGTTTATCTATCCAAGTACAATGTATTTTACTGATTTTCCTCTGTGCCAGAGTGTACTCTGTATTAGCAGCTTGAATGATACATAATACTAGCCTTCCTAAAGTCATTTTTGTTTCATATTAACTACAAAATGTGACAGATGTTTGAAACCCCCATATACCAGTTGTGCACTAGTAAATGATGCAGACAGACTCTACATGGAATAGGATGGCACCTTAAAAGGGAATAACATGGCATTGATTAAACCTCTGTGCAGAGCCTTTGCCAGCTGAATTTTGCATTTGTTTTCCTCTGCAGCTGCGATGAGCACTGGGGTGGGCTCTACTGCGACGAGCCAGAGACCCCCCTTCCGACACAACTGAAAGATAACTTCAATCGCTCACCGTCGAACCAGAACTGGCTAACAGTGAACGGGGGCAAACTGAGCACGATCTGCGGGGCTGTGGCCTCTGGGATGGCTCTTCACTTCAGCGGGGTTTGTGTTCAGCACGGGGGCCAATTCACTGCATTTGACAGTATAAATGGGAATGATTTAAAAAGTTAAATCAAAAGCAAGGTGTTAAAACATACCAGCACAACATATTAAACATACAAACATATATATGTTTCATATACATAAACAATATAAATGTATAAACATATAACATACAAAAAAAGACTTACATCCTTGGTGTAGCTGAAGGTCAAAGTCAGACAGGTTCTACAGACTAGGGCCAGCCAGAAACACTCCAGGAAAGCAAATACCATGTTCCTGGCTATGCTGCAGCCAGAAAAATGGGATACAGTGTGTGTGCTTCCTGAAAGGAGCCATGGAGGGCCCTTTGGAGGTGGAGCTGATAGAATAAAGCACAGTCCAAGTATGTAGATGTTCAATTCCACTCACTTGCAATAGCCTCCTCATAGCACTTAAAATTTCCAGAGACCGGAGTTTGGTGCGCCTTCTTATTAGACAGCATAGGTAAATTAATAACTAGCTATTTCAATGTGTAAAACTTGTACTTGGTCCTTGAAAATACATCTGTGTGCAGCATCATCCTTCTGATATTTCATCGTCTTTTTTTTCAGAGTAAAGTTCCCTGGTTTAGCTACATACATAGGTATATAACCCAGACAGCTGCTGAATTACAGTTTGCTTACAGATAACCCCAGGATGATAAAAATTACAAAATAGTATTTTAGAAACGTGTAAAATTATGCTTGTAGATCTCTTTCATGCAAATTTATAAGTAGGTTTAAACTGATGCAAGTTTTCTAAAATAAACAGAAACATTACATTTCCACTTCCTTCCATCAGGACTAAGTAGGCACCACTTACTAATAGACTAAGCAATGTGAAATATATAAGGAATTATGGGAAAACACATATTAAAATTGTTGTCCCATTTGATAGTTTGCATAAATTGAGCCATTAGCACATAATCAGTAATTCATTAGTTCTGCCTGGAAAACCTTGTGTTTTACACCAGAGGCATGGATTTTTGTAACTCTTGCATTCAGAAGAAAGGTGAATACAATTCTTGATACTGAATGTTGTAAATCTGTAGGTACAAGTAGCAACACGTATGAATACACAACAGGAATTTTTAAGATGGAACATAACTGAAATTATGTCCTCAGGGAGGAACGTTTATTATTCATTTGTAGCTTTGCCTTTGTTATAATTAATATAATTTTGTACAGTTCTGAAGGTATTACAACATGAAGTTTTATTAATAGTGACTGTACAGTCTAACACTTTTTATGTTCCTAAACTTTGCCAGCCAACACCAGCCAACGTATTTTTTCATTGCTTTTAAGGGCTGCAGCCGTATATTGGTTACAGTGGACTTGAACCTCACCAATGCAGAATTCATCCAGTTTTATTTCATGTATGGATGTCTGATAACTCCTAGTAACCGCAACCAAGGAGTGCTTCTGGAATATTCTGTAAATGGTGGAATCACCTGGAGTCTCTTAATGGAAATTTTCTATGATCAATTCAGCAAGCCTGGGTTTGTAGATACTTTCTTCTGCCTATATAATTTCCTGTATTAAAGCAAGGTATCTTGAATGTTTCATAAGAACCTGTGGGATATATTACTGCTGTGGTTTGGATGTCAGATCTTCAAGAGTTCAGCCTGTCCAGTCCTGCAAGCATTTATGAATGACCTTAACTCATGTGCTTGAGCATCAGCATTTGTGCAGTTGCTAGGCCGGAAGTAAAAGGGTAGTAAGGAGTCTGTAGCAGTCTGATAGATTTGTAAATGGTTGCAGGAAGTTAAATTGCTAGCTACTGTAATGATGTCCATCCTGTTCTTTAAGATACTTTCATTTGCAATCTGGTTTCTTATTTCCAAGAGCAGAAAGTAATTTCTTGAACTAGTTTGAAAATGGTGTGTTGAGGAGAAACTGAATTTTTGCAGATATCCATCAAAAGGGTAGATACACTCAAGCTGTATTTTCAGATATTTCTGAGATTCAACTCATCCGTAGATATGGGTGGACCTTTTCCTCAGTGACTAACTTAAAAGACTCATAGAAAATGGGGCTGGAAGGGACCCATTATCTGTTATTTCATTTGAACACACCAAGAAATCACTAGAACTTTAATTGGACAACAGAATTAAGTGTACTATCATCTACTGTTGTAATGGAAATAAAATTGTACTGGAACATTGCTATCTGCTGAATGGCTCCAGGTTGAAAATAGTAATCTCAGTTTTACTTCAACATTCTCCTTCTTAACACTTCCCTTAACTAGGACCTTACGTTCATACTCTGATAGTCTAGGCCATTGCATTTGGTCCCATAAACACAGCTGGAGGATGTGAGGTTGCTCAAACCATGCCAGTCTGGCTACTAGCCCTTCCCACCTTACTCTGAGCCCCTCTCCCAAGGATGGCATTAAGAGTGATCAAGAAGGTTTTTGTTTCAGCAGTCTCCCATGGGCAAATATAGGCTAGATCCAGCCTATAGGAAAAGACCTCATCTTTTCCTTTGTTCCCAACTTCCACGCACTCTAGGAAACAACATGAGTGGACCTCATCAAAGCATCCTACACAGAGAGTTGACAAGTGTCCTCCTTCTGCCACTTTCCTACAACTAATTTCCACTTTTTATCTCAGCTTTGTGAACATCCTCCTACCCTACGATGCCAAAACCATTGGGACACGCTTCCGCTGGTGGCAGCCTAAACACGATGGCCTGGACCAGAACGACTGGGCTATTGACAATGTGTTGATCTCTGGCTCAGCTGACCAGAGGACAGTGATGCTCGACACCTTCAGCAGCGCTCCCCTGCCACAGCATGAGCGCTCCCCGGCCGACGCAGGGCCCACCGGGAGGATTGCCTTCGACATGCTCATGGAAGACAAAACTACAGGTAAAGGTTTCACGTGAATCTGAATTAAAGAGCAAGAAGTCAGTGTAGCAATTTCCAAATCTTGCCGAGCCTCTGAATCTTTGTCTCACTGTGATGAATATCACAGACAGTCTCATCACTACAGGGCTCTTGTCTTTTGTTTTTAGTTCACAAAATGTGAAATGAAAAGATGTAATGTAACTCTTCATTTTTTATTGCATGAATTTACTGAGAATATTAATTTCTCTTCAAAGAAAGAAAAAATTATTAAAAAGTGCCAGGTTATTCTAATCAGATTTCTTAACCTGAGTACCTGTATCATATTTCCTACGTTTTTTAAACATTCTTTAGGGAAGTTAAATTACATTTTACAACTAAATTTTGTAGAGGATGTATTTCTGGATGTTTACAAGACTTAACATCTAACAGTGCTGGTGTACCCTTCGTGCAGACATGTAGGCAACACCCATTCAAAAGTTCTCCTGTAATACCTAGTGCAACCAAAGTCCATGTTTTGAATAAGTCTTGGATACTTACTTCTTGAACATTAAAAAATAATGCTATAATGCTTACGTAAGAGAGTAGTAAGAGGTGCTTTGAGCAATAAATGTGATAACTGTAATAAATAGGTTCGTGGGAAAGATGGGATACTGACATTCTCAGGAACAATAGGAAATAATCTCACGTAGGCTGAAAATAAAGCTATGAATCACCTTTAGTGGTTAACATGACTCCCTGCTTTCTTTCATTTATATTTTCATTGTATATTAATGACATTGGCATTTATTTTCAAGTAAATGAACACTGGTTATTCCATGATGATTGCTCAATTGAAAAGTTTTGTGATTCTCCTGATGGCGTCATGATCTGTGGGAGCCATGACGGCAGAGAGGTCTACGCAGTCACCCATGACCTGACTCCTACAGAAGGCTGGATTATGCAGTTCAAGGTAAAATCTGTCTGCAATATAATTATTCAAAAACACGTTTTTCTCAAGGTCTAAGTAGATTTTTCAGGATGTAGGATGATGTATAAGCCTATGCATAAGGCATTCCCTACAGGGAAAAGTGTTACTATTAGACCATCCACATTTTTCTGATCTACTCCGTGTTGGTCAGCTTTAATACTGCAGGCTGTTCTCAGAGGTGATGTACTCTTCTCTTCCAGCACAGCAGTTGTATGGACATCATGTAATAAGGATATTACATATATACAAGGTGCCTATTTTGTTACAGCTGCTTGGTAAGGGAAAAGTAACTCCAAAGTAGTCCACACCACTCCTGTGTTGTCATACATTCACATCAAACCCACACTCAAACTGCCCTTCATACACCCCTTTACCTAAATTAAAGAAATAACCCAGCAATATATGGAAGTTGTAAGAGCCCTTTGCACGTGTCTTCCATAAAGACAGTCCACCTAACTGAGCTGGGTAGCCTCCTCTGAAATATTAAAATCTTAGGTTGAGTGGGAGGGGAGATTAACTTAGTTATGGGGTACTGGGCTATAAGGCACGAGTGTCAAAACCTGGAAACCCAGAAATGTGAGCTAACTAGAGGAAAATGAAATTCAGAATATGGTGTCTGTTCTCAGTCTTGGGAATACTGATGAGATCTGCAGATGACTGGTACCATACAAGCACTGTTACTGCCACCATTTCAGGCAAAATTCTGCAGTCAGTTTTCAGGTTCAAACATTTTTTATAATTCTAATCTCCACCAAAATTAATTCTAATTTACTTATGCACTCTTCTTCACTAGGTTTCTGTTGGATGTAAGACCTCAGAAAAACTTGCACAAAATCAGGTCCATGTGCAGTATTCCACTGACTTTGGTGTTAGCTGGAGTTACTTAGTACCTCAGTGTTTACCAGCTGATCCAAAATGTTCTGGGAGTGTTTCGCAGCCATCTGTCTTCTTTCCCACAAAAGGATGGAAAAGAGTAACTTACTCACTGCCTGAAAACCTTGTGGGCAAGTAAGTTTGAATTCACTACTCATTTTGTCTTGGATTCAGTATCTTCTGAAAAACACAACAGGGCATACTTCTGCCTATTCATTTTATTTCAAGGAAAGTGCACACTAACAGTGTTCATGTTCATTATGTACACTGCATAATTTTATTTCCTGTCAATCAAGATTGACCATGACTCTTGGCCTGAACAACTGGCAAAGTTATACTTGCTTCACTGCAGTCTGTTCTGGTACATCATGTTCTGCTCTGTTCAGACAGCCGTGGTCAGTTAGAGAGTAGATTTACGACCTTACTGAGTGGAAAAGCTACCCTTATTGTCTGCAGTAGTCTGCACATATGCAAACCATTTGTCTTTCTGCAAAATTAAAATCTCTTTTATTCTTTGAGTAATCTGCTCAGGAAATATAACCAAAATTGAAATTCTCTTGCCAGAAGCCAGAATAGCTTTTTCTGGCTTTAGCAGTGTCTGGAATCCATCCATACATCACAGGTAGTACATATGTGAAGAAGATATGGATATGTATAAAATCAGTTTCAACAGATATTACTTGTGGAATCTTAGAGGATAGTACAGTTATATTATGTCTCATCCACCTTTTTTCAGTTGAGCAAAGTTGTTTTATACATATGTCTGTTTTAATTCATTCCCTTATATCTAGTCCCGTGAGGTTTCGGTTCTACCAGAAATACTCAGATATGCAGTGGGCCATCGATAATTTCTATCTGGGCCCTGGCTGTCTGGAAAACTGTAGAGGTCATGGAGACTGCCTGAATGAGCAATGCATCTGTGATCCTGGGTATTCGGGTCCAAACTGCTATCTGACCCAAACACTGAAGGTAATTTTACTGCATGTTTTAAAGAGTGAATTTTGCTATATGTTTGGCTGAGAAAGAGAGAGAGAGGAGAGATCAATCCCACTGGAAATTTAATTTTGATTCCTGTCAGCCTGAAGATACTTGAACCCATTTTCAGCCCTTTTTATAATTCTTTAACAAAACTATTACTAAAGCATACAAGAACAGGTTTGTTCCTGTGCATATAACACTGCCTGAAAAAGCAGTGATAAAGTTCACTGTTCATCTTTAGTTCATCATTATATGATCTAAATCACCCTTGCACAAATTATTATATTTGATCAGGACCTGTAGAATGATCATCTTTATCATGAAAGAGCCTACTGAAGCAGGGAATACAAGAAAATTACATAAAATGACAAAAAATTAATTCAGCTAGCTGTTATTAGTGTTACCCTATAACAAGCAACTGAAATCTACTTAGATGTTGCTAATTTAAAAGTTAAAATATTTTTTAAACTTAATATATTTAGAAAAGAACATGTAAGGAACCCTTAATTAGTTTAAAATGCAGTGTTTACCATCTCATTTTTTATACATCAGAAGAGCAGAATAGGTACCTGCTCCACAGAAACAAGAAGTTAAACAGCATTCTGTCTAAAGAGAATATAACTATTTAGCTTTTCAGTTATCGTGTCATTTGTATTATTATAACTGTCTGGTTTTCATCTGAGATACTAATTACATTAACAAATATATGTTTGTAATTTTTAATTAGTAATGTATTCTTCACATTAAGGACATTTGGGATAAAATCCTAGCAATTTTAGGGAAGTCTTACTACTCTGTCCTTAAAGCAAGGATTTCACTCATGGCATTGCTTTTACTGCACACCTGGAGGTAAGTGGAAATCAGAGATATATTCTAGATGGTTTTATCACACATATTTATGCAGACAGCTGCATAAATGCAAGTTTACTACAATAGCCCTAAAATTTAATTGCAGTACTGGTTTTGCTGGGGAAATAATATAGAATAACAATTTTTCCCATACATACTAAATATGTACTGGAGTGGTGTTACATAGTCTTAAATAACCACACTTATGTATCAGATCTATTGTGGTGGATTGACCCTGGCTGGACAGCAGGTGCCCACCAAAGCCACTCTATCACTCCCCTCCTCATCTGGACAGGGGAGAGAAAATATAACAAAAGGCTCATGGGCTGAGAGAAGGACGGGGAGAGATCACCCACCAATTACCATCACGGGTAAAACAGACTCGATTTAGGGAAATTAGTTTAATTTGTTACCAATCAAATCAGAGTAGGATAATGAGAAATTAAACAAAATCTTAAAAGCATAATCCCCCACCCCTCCCTTCTTCCTGTGCTTAACTTTACTCCCAATTTCTCTACCTCCTCCCTACCAGCAGCTCAGGGGGATGGGAAATGGGGGTTGCATCAGTTCATCACACGTTGTCTCTGCCACTCCTTCCTCCTCAGGGGGAGGACTCTTCACACTCTTTCCCTGCTCCAGTGTGGGGTCCCTCTCATGAGAGACAGTCTTCCATGAACTTCTCCAATGTGACCCCTTCTCACAGGCTGCAGTTCTTCTCAAACTGCTCCAGTGTGAGTCACCCATGGGGTCACAAGTCCTGCCAGCAAACCTGCTCCAGCATGGGCTCCTCTCTCCACGGGTCCACAGGTCCTGCCAGGAGCCTGCTCCAGCACGGGCTTCCCACGGGGTCACAGCCTCCTTTGGGGGCATCCACCTGCTCCACCATGGGGTCCTCCATGGGCTGCAGGTGGAGATCTGCTCCACCATGGACCTCCATGGGTGCAGGGCACAGCCTGCCTCACCATGGTCTACATCACAGGCTGCAGGAGAATCTCTGTTCTGGTACCTGGAACACCTCCTCCCCCTCCTTCTTCACTGGCCTTGGTGCCTTCAGAGTTGTTTCTCTCGCATATTCTCACTCTTCTCTCCAGCTGCAGTTGTTGCCGTGTAGTTTTTCCCCCCTCTTCTTAAACATGTTATCCCAGAGGTGCTACCACCATCACTGATGGGCTCAGCCTTGGCCAGCAGCGGATCTGTCTTGGAGCCAGCTGGCATTGGCTCTATCAGATATAGGGGAAGCTTCTACCAGCTTCTTGTGGAAGCCACTCCTGTACCCCCCCTGCTACCAAAACTTTGCCACACAAACCCAATATACCCATTCATTTGCACATGCAAATTTTAATGTGCTGGATTACCTCCCAAGTATGTTAAAATCTAACCCTTACATATTTTCACATTTAGCCAATTCAGTTCAAGTGGCTAAATGTTCAGCCAAAAGTGATTATGTTCAGTCACCCTGAAAATAAATTTTTACAGTGTTCATGAGCCCTTCAAACATATTTAAGTTGGTTTCAGCTCTGGTCATCAGAGGGGCTTAAGATCATAATTACCCATGCTTTTAAACACCTTGCTTACAGACTTTCCTGAAAGAGCGCTTTGACAATGAAGAAATTAAACCAGATTTATGGATGTCCTTAGAAGGTGGAAATACCTGTACTGAGTGTGGGATCCTTGCAGAAGACACAACTCTCTATTTTGGCGGTGCAACTGTGAGGCAGGCTGTCACTCAAGATCTGGACCTGCGGGGGGCAAAGTAGGTCGTGTTTACATGTCATTTTAATGGGGAACTCTGTTAAATGGTGACAAAGCAGCAAGTGACATAGCTTATAGCTCAGGGAATTCATAGGCCATCACAAGCATAAAGTTATCTCAAGTAGACACTAATGAGATTATGATTCTCAAGGCACTGATGTTTTCAGATGAGTCACAGACAGCAAGACTCACCCTAGCCTAGTGGAAAGGGCCTGCCATGTCCAGGTGAAGCAGCAGGTCCCCTTCCCCAGGAATCTCCCAGAGTCAGCAACACCCGTCCCACAAAGAGATGAGATACCACCGTCTCCTGGTCATTGCTGTCTCCACTCCTGGAGGCACCAGCTGTGTCTCCCACCAAGTTAAGAACATAACCTCTGCTGGTTGTTCTCTCTTGAGTGCCCGCACAAGACCCACTCCACTCACATGTTATAGAAAAAGATGGCTTAACTGGAGAACAATAGAATTATGTCAGTTTAAACAGGCTAAGGACATGACATAGAAGACAACAGTCATTTCCCTTGACTGCATGGCTTTAACAAAGCCACACACCCTCACTTCTGTAATTGAGAAAGAATTCAATGAATCACACAACCTTTCAGTAAGGAAAGGGCCTCAGGGAGTCCCTAGTCCAACCTCATGCTCCAAGCCAGGTCAACACTGAATTCAGACCAGGTTCTTCAGGGCTTTGTCCTGTTGGGTCTTGAAAAATTCCCAAGGACAGAGGTCCCACAGTCTCTCCAGACAGCTTGTTCCAGTGTTGAGTTACCCTCACAGTAATTTATTTTTTTTCCCCTGTTATACTCAGTTGGAACCTCCTTTTTTTTAAATGTATGACCACTGTCTTCCAGTCCCAGCCATCTTCTCCAGGCTGAACCAGCCCTGGTCCCTCAGACTCCCCTCACAGGGCACATGCTCCAGCCCCAACCATTTCAATGGCTTCTGCTGACCTAGCCTCAGTTTATCAACTCCTTTCATGTCCTTCATTGATATAAGGGCACCTTGTTAACTCATGTTGAGCTCCCTTTTCATCAGGACTCCCAGGGAACTGTTAGCAAAGTGGGTCTCAGCCAGACACTCTCCAGCCAGTACCACTGAAAGTGGTTAGTTCCTCTCAGGGCAGGACTTTGCTGAATTCCATGAGGTTCCCGTGAGATTTACTAGGCAATGTTTTTGAAAACCTTTGTTCTACTTGTCCATCGATGTTACTTGCTTAAAAATGCTGGCATTTTGTACATTTTCAGCACATTTGCTAATAGAAAGCAAACTTCTTGATTTGTGTTGATCTTTAACATATATAAACTTACACTTTTACTCTTAGGTTTCTACAGTACTGGGGGAGAATTGGAAGTGAAAACAATATGACAACATGCCACAGACCAACTTGCAGAAAGGAGGGAGTGCTGCTAGACTATTCCATTGATGGAGGCAAGTACATCCTTTAGTTTCAGCTAAGCTACAGCTTTGTTCTATATTCAAGCACCATGAATATCTGAGAAGCTGTCAGAGGAATCCAAAATAATATGATAATTTTTAATTGTAAAGTTATTTTTGCCCTTGTAAAGTTTTTTCCCCATCTAAAATTTCCATCTATTGCTCAGGAGTTCTCCATAATCCTCCTGCCTGGTTTCATTAATCAGTGACTTCCAGTCAATTTTATACGATTACAGGATTATTCTTGAAATGAGTAACAGTTACTAACTACTACTAGAAGTTAAGATTTGTCTATCAGAAGACCATAGGTATTATTTTTTATTTCCTATTATCTTCTTATCTTCCTTTAACCTTTTAGAAGATTCTACCGTTTGCTTGTTTTTATTACTAAACCTGCATCTTTTCATTCTAGGGATATCCTGGACTCTGCTTCATGAGATGGATTATCAAAAATACATTTCAGTCAGGCATGACTACATCCTCCTCCCCGAACACGCTCTAACCAATACAACCCGTTTGCGCTGGTGGCAGCCTTTTACCATCAGTAATGGGATTGTGGTTTCAGGCCCCGAACGGGCACAGTGGGCACTGGATAACATCCTGATCGGAGGAGCAGAGATCAACCCCAGCCAGCTGGTAGACACGTTTGATGATGGTAAGACAGGCTGTGACAGCTAATCTGTTGTCTGGCATTATCTTATCTAAAATAAGCCCTGGGAGCTTGCAAGCACACTTTTGCTATTTTTTTAACTCTGCAAATTTTTCATTTTGTAGACTAATACTGTTTATTCGCTATTCTTCATGCTAATAATAGGAATGTGTAAATATATATATACATGTATATTTAGATATGTATGTGTATACACATATATCTATATACCTAAAAGAATGGCAAAATTTTTATTTCAGTCCAACTCATTTCATTTAAATTCCTGGTAGTAAAGTTTTATTTAATCATATTTTTAAAGAGTACTATTATTTAAACATTTTAATTACCTCTCTGGAGCTGATGTTTTTATGATGTCTGTTAGTAGCTTACTTACTGTGTGTCACAACAAATAGCATAAATTTAGTGTCTGTCATCTAGTGATTCTCTGGATTCATTACTAAGCCTTGATGTTTACCAAGACAATGCAGTAACTGTATTTAACTCATCTTAATAGAAGGCACCTCTCATGAAGAAAACTGGAGTTTTTACCCTAATGCAGTTAGGACTGCAGGGTTCTGTGGAAATCCATCATTCCATCTCTACTGGCCAAATAAGAAAAAGGACAAAACACACAACATCCTGTCCTCCAGGGAGCTCATTATACAGCCAGGATACATGATGCAGTTTAAAGTAAGAAATGTTCTCTCTCTCTCTCCAAAGTAAAGTATGCAATGAAAAATCACCTAATGTGTCTCCAGAAATTATTCTTCTTCCAACTAGAATGCTCAAATGGATGAATAATTAATAATGACTTTCTACTAAATTTAAAGGAAATTCTGAAGTATAGGTAATGAGAACCAGAAAGGTTGCATGAATGTTAGAAGTAAAATTATTCTGACTGTCTGTATGGTTTGGAGGTTACGGAGAGGGAATGGAAGTCTAATCCCTTTTTCCTGAAATTACTGGATCATCAGATACAGTAGGAGTTATTTTCTAAGGTGAGAATACACAGCATACAGAATATGCCACTTTCCCCTAAATCATGAATAAGCAAAAAAGGCAAGGTAGAGGCTGGCTGGAGAAAAGTGGCATATGAAAAATGCAAAAGTACTCAAGTAGAAGTACCCCTTCTACTTACCTGTGTCATGGCAAATGACCTAAATAATCAGAGAAACGTTTCTGAATATTTGTTTTAAGGTAGAATCCTGCACAGAGCCAAAGGCAACATATAGTTGTTGTCCAGAAATGTTCTAGGCTCTTGCCAAGCACCAAGTCTTAAATAAACCAGGAACTAATCTGAAAGCAGGGTTATCAAAATAGTCACACATTTTCTTGATATGTTTTTTATTTGCTCTGCTGTTTGACAAGAGTTCCAGAATTCTCCATCTTCCACTAAACAATATTTTCACCTTTTCTCAACATCGTTGCCTATTTTATATTGACTGTCTAATATAAACCCCAAAGCACTGCTTCCCCCACTCACACAGCATGACAGCTTCAAAGAAATTACATAAAAGAGAAGTCTTGACATGCTTTTTATTACTGAATGTCAAGTCCCCCCCCAAGCTGCTATTTTACCCAGCCTAACATCTTTTTTCTCTATTTTAAGGCCAAAATTGTAACACATCAGCATTTAAACTTATTACTAAATTAATTGCAAAGTTTTTCTCTCGTGAGTCCCTTTTTCTTTGCCAGTCACAGCAAAGATTTTATTTCTAAACTAAGAACTCAGTTTTAGTGCATGTCTGCCATTTGGTTCTGAAGCTCTTAAAATTTAGCTTTTTGTTATCTATTGAGTACTGTAATTTTTCTAATATGACACAAATATGGTGTTTGTTTTAAATATTCAGAATAATCGTGTTCTTAAATTGGGTTGACTTTAAGTTTATATCCACGTTTTTCATTATGAATTATACATTTCATAGGTAATTAATACATAGCTAGGTACTTCACTTTCTGAAATGCTAAGGAGCTACCACATCTTTGTGTTTTCAGAAACAATGTTTGTTTAGATGTTTAATTTGAACTTTAGGAACGTAGTGTTAGGATTTTGTTTGAAAACAGCAGTAGCAAAGAAGTAAAATTCATTAAGTAAAAGCAGTATCTGAAATACTGCGTCTTTTGTTTTCCATCTACTTTCGATTAATTTTGTCCAAGATCTAAGTTGGCAATCTCTTTTATACACCCCATAAAGAAAAAAGAACAAGACTTCATTATATATCCCATTAAAAGTCTAGCTGACTTGTTATAACAGCCGATTTATTTATGCTACAGATTGTGGTTGGCTGTGAGGCAACTTCTTGTGGGGACCTCCACTCTGTGATGCTGGAGTATACGAAGGATGCCAGGTAAATGACAGCAGAATCCATAGACCTAAGAAGAAAAAAAAAATAGTATGACATTAAAAACCTAGAGAGCTTTTGTTTATTAAAGCAATTACTTTGCTGTTCATCTTGTAACAGGATCTGAACAAAGCCTGTGTTGAAGCACTGGGATTTGTCTACATAACTCCCGTAAATTCCCTTTATAATTTATCCCAGATGTTGACAGATTCATGGCATTGGGCTTGCAGTTACAGTCATGGGCATGCTCCTGTTAAAAATGTGCTTGCAGAAAAAACACATTCACATACTAAAACTATTGTTTTAGTATGATACAGTACTATATATCTAGGACCAAGCTGTAATGAAGTGGGAGTTACTTAACTCCAAATTGGTCTCTAACTAACAATCTATTAATAACACTGTATTCTGTGCTGTAGTATAATAGTGCACTATAATTTGTAAAAGCAAAGGTATATTCTGTGCTTAAATGACTGTGGTGAACATGGAGCAAATTCTATTGGGACTCTTCTGAACACTGTAAGAGAGAGGCTAAGGATCAGACTCCAAAATAAATCCTTCTGTCACGCCAGCCCAGAGGAGCTCTGGGTTGAACTCTGCTGTATGTACCACCACCAAAGGTTTCACAGCACTCAAACCTGGTGCTGGAAAGTCCTGCCTGGATGCACCAGCCCTTCAGCCTCTCACGTCCTCTCTATTTGTGGCTACAGAGGATGAAAACTAATGCTGAGAGTCTCTTGGGTTTGTTTACTAAGATAGGTAATACCATGACCCTTAGAAATTATGTGTTTCCCTTTCATTACTCTTACAAGTTGTTCTAAAACATATTTTTTTTATTTCCTACAGGACAGATTCATGGCAGCTCGTCCAGACACACTGTCTTCCTTCCTCATCTAATAGCATTGGCTGCTCCCCATTTCAATTCCACGAAGCTACCATCTATAACTCTGTCAACAGCTCCATGTGGAGAAGAATAACCATCCAGCTGCCTGATCATGTCTCATCCAGGTAGGTTACTGAAAGGTCAGCTCACTGTGGACCTATAAAATGTCAGCTGTCTTGCTAGCACTGTTCACTTGGAACAATTAGTGAATTAAAAATACTTCTTTATTGCTGGATTTAGATCTGATATATAATTAATGTTTTTCAGGAAGCTTTTTGTTAATAGAACTGGCTACTGCAAATGATGTAGCAGCCACCCATTCAGGGTGGGTCTTTCCAGTTATTGAAGTCACAGCCCCTTCATACACCACCTTTCGTTGCATCTGCTGCTGGTATATCTGAATGTCACTGTACAGATGTGTTTAATAGCTAGATATCATGATATGGTGTTTGGACTTTGATATTTGCAGTGCAACTCAGTTCAGGTGGATTCAGAAGGGAGAAGAACTAGAGAAACAAAGCTGGGCAATCGATCACGTGTACATTGGGGAAGCATGCCCTAAGCTCTGCAGTGGCCATGGATATTGCACAACTGGAGCCATTTGCATTTGTGACGAAGGATACCAAGGTTTTATTTCTTCATTTTCTTTCTTATATATCTGCTACAGTCTAATCCAGCTCAAAATTAAACAAAAATACTTGGAATGATTGAGTAACAAATTCTAAATTAATAATTTGACAGAGCTGCAAATAACAGCTCTTCCCTCCCTTTACACTTTCTGGATTGAGTCAGTAGGCTCTCCTGTCTGCAACTGTATGTAAAGCCCACTGAGCCTTCACTGAAGCTGCCTGCTTACCCAGAAATGACTTCCACCCCTGCACTCCTTCTAAGGGTGCACCCACTCCCAGGGCATGTATGTGTACATGGATCCAGATGTTGGTGACTGGCACCTGTAAGGGACTCAGTTCTGTGCCACATCACGACAGAGGGTTCTGCTCTAATCCCTCAATGCAGCTAAGCACATGCCTAATGGTACCCGAGTGTCCTCATAAAATTATAAGTGCTTTGTGGGAGTGGAGCCAGTGTTTAATAACTTCTAGTAGAGACTCATAACTTTCTGAGATGAGATCCTTTCCCTGTTTTAGACACACTTTCCTTCAACCAGCAATTTAAGGTTTCTCATATTGGCACCATTGCAAAATAGGAGAAACTGTATTGCAGTTCTTAAAGTTATACTGCTATAAAAAATATACTCACAGCCTCAGTTTTCTAAAAATTAATGATGTACAGCAATGTGCACATTAATAATTGATCTGCTGAAATATATTCAGACTGTAGTCACACTGTATATTGGGCCACAACCTTGATTGGAATTACAATGAACTGTAACTCAATTTTCTCAATTCTTTTAATTTTTGCTGTGTTTTATAACTTCACTGTGTCATTTCTAGGTGATGACTGCTCTGTTTTTAGCCACGACCTCCCCAGTTATATTAAAGATAATTTTGAATCTGAAAGAGTCACTGAAATAAACTGGGAAACAATTCAGGGGGGAGTGATAGGGAATGGATGCGGACAGCTGGCACCCTATGCCCACGGAGATTCGCTCTATTTTAATGGATGTCAAATACGACAAGCTGTGACTAAGCCTCTGGATCTCACCCGAGCAAGGTAATACTTTGAGCCCAAAGTGCTTTTTAGCAGCTCATGAGAAATGAAACTCTTCATATGTACATGCAGCCATGTGGGCCAGTACTGATGAGGATGGACTGACCTGGCTGTACCATGCAGTCAGATGTGGCTGGCAGATAAACATTACGGTTGGCAAAACGCTTTGTGACTTCCATGTGGGAAATGGAGAGTGAGGAGGAAGCGATGTCAGATGAAAAGGTCAGATGTTTTCGTCACGCCCAACAGAGCACTGTCTAGTAAGCCAGTACTGACAATGAAGCCGTTGGCAAAGACTGGACACCAGACTGTCTGGACCAGTGCCTGATCTGATAAGACAAATCCCATGTTTGTATGTGCCTCCACGATGGTTATGACTAAAGATGCTATTAGTAATTACAGACTCATTTTCCCATTTCAGCTGTCAAATAAAATTATATTCACCTGGCAATGAACAGGAGTATTTTTTTTCTATTATTGAGCCTCTTTGACCATGGCAAAACAAATGCAACCAGTCTGTGCTGGCTCTTAAAAGAGTGACAGCTTTCTGGACTGGTTTGTATTTAGTTGTCTAAAGCAAGATTAGAAACAGGATGAATTGGCAAATTGGCCAGATATAAATCAGGCTCTTCCTTTCTTATTCGAACACCCAGGTAGAATATGATAAATCATTTAGACACTTTATTATATTCAACCTTTATTTGCCCTTTTTCAGTTTTTCATACACTTATTTGCATGTTTGTATTTTATACGTATTCCAGTTTTGTGCAGATACATTGTAAAATTGGATCTATTGCCTCTAGCTATATGGCAATGTATACATTACTTTGAAAGGGGTGTTGTGTTTTAGAGATGTGACAACAGTTTATTTTGCATGTTAAAAGTAATGATTCTTGGGGATGCTCAAAGTTTTAATAAGGTAACTGCAATAAACCTGGAAAAGCTATTGTTCTTGTTTGAATACTTTTTGCATATTGAAAATATCTTTTCTCTCTGTGTTTTACAGCAAAATCATGTTTGTTTTGCAAATTGGAAGCATTTCACAAACAGACAGTTGTAATACCAATCTGAGTGATCCTAACACTGTAGATAAGGCAGTGCTCCTCCAATACAGTGTAAATAATGGAATTACATGGCAAGTAATTGCACAGCATCAGCCAAAGGACTTTATACAAGCCCAAAGAGTGTCTTATAATGTTCCACTGTGAGTACCCAGTCACATTTCATTACGTCTAAGTGCACAAGATATATTTCTGCTAAGAATCTCTTTGCATCATTGTGCAAGAAAAAAGGTTGATGAGAGGGTAAACAAATAAGAAAATTTAAGGGGGAGGCTGCCTAAGAAATTCCAGCCTAGTGTCTATTAATATGCTTGAAATAAAACCAGAATACTTGTTTTAAAGATGTGAGAAAAAAAAAGTCCTCCTTATTTGTGTGTATTTTTCACCATTAAATGTTTTGCGTGTATGGTGTGTTGATGTTCAGGGATGTAGAAATAATGCTTTGACTGCTCTCAGTTCCTGTTGGAGGGTAGATAGGGATGTGCAAAATATCGATAGTCTGGAGCTCTCACAGGCTCTTGCTTTTGTGACGACAGGGAGGCACGAATGAAAGGAGTCTTACTGCGCTGGTGGCAGCCCCGTCACAACGGAACAGGTCATGATCAGTGGGCTTTGGACCACGTAGAAGTCGTCCTGTGAGTATCAGCTTCACCTCATCCCACCCCATCTCAGAAAGCACTGAAATTCCTCCAGCATGGCACGAGTGTTAAGCTCAGTAAGAATCGTTGTGCCCCAGGGAAACCTTTGAGATCCAGTTTCTGCTAATGCTCTGCCCTGACTGCAATGGTCAGCCGTTAAGGCAGCCATGAAATAAGTGGCACAGCAGGGGTATGTGTTGTGCATTGTGGAAAAATGCAGGAGGGAAAGTGGGGCTTTATCACCACCAAGTATTGGTGTGGTCCTGTAATGCAGCAATGACTGTGAAAAAAATATTGTGCTGGGATATAAGAAAGGATATTCCTGTTCAACACTGTGCTGCCATATAAGGCTGATTTATATCCTTTTGAAGATACCAAAGAGTCTGCTGTATTGCTTTTTGCACAAAGTAATGTTGTTGTGCCTCTGAAAAAATTGCGTTAGCAACTAATGCCTTATTCATTTCCTTTTTTTAGTAAGAAGGATACTGTTCAGAAACAGGGTTCACTATATCAGGTTCCTATGGTCCGAGCTCTATATTCATCCCCTTGTCAAGATTTTACCAAGTAAAGTGTCTGCACCCTCCTGATTCTCCCATTCTTGAGATGGGTTTCGCTGGCAGCTAACCCGTTTTTCCTGTGTTATGTCACGAAGAGATGACCTGCTTTTTCTCTAACAATTTAGTTCCAGTAGAAGTGAAATGCTAGTGGCTTCACGGGCGGGAACTCATCGCTGACAGTGGTTGGCAGAGAGAGGCGTGCCTGCTCCATAGATAGGTTCAAACATTCCTTTTATTGAAAATTTTAAAAAACAGCAGTGAAGGAATTAGGCTTGGATAACCTCCAGACTGTGTAATCATAAACATGAGGTTTCTAAATTAGCAGAGACACTGCAAGTAATGTTTTGTAACAGTAGCAAAGTGAGAGTTAGGCCCGATCTTCTTTCCACTGAGAAGCACCATCTTGCATGGCACTCATATCAACCCCAAACCAAACCGGTCTCAACACTGAGTAACTGTACACGCTCTGCTGCTTTTACACACCTTGCTGGGCTCTGCTTCCATAACATTAAGCTTAAAATTTGAAGGCACAGAGGGATGGGTGTGACTCCTGGCTTAGTTAATTAATGGCTGTAGAATGCTGCATCAGGAAAGATATGGAAGAGCATGAACCTGCAGGAGGTTCACGGTGTTTAGGAAACCATGGAAAAGGGAACTGGTAGTTCTGAAATATTCCCATGTCCTTCTACCTTGCAATTAAAAAAAAATAAAAAGAAAAAATCGGGTCAGAAAAAAACAAAAACAAAAACAAAAAATAATAATTAAAAAAAAAAAAAAAAAAAACAAAAAAACAGAGCATATTACCCATCAATTCGAGCATTGAAATAGGGTGTATAAGTAGGAATAGGACAGATCTTTAAAAAGTGCTTCTTAGGCTGAAATATGGAAAACTTCATTAACAGTGAGATCTGCCATGATATAGACTAGACACACGAGTCAAATGGTGATAAATCAGCCATATGAGATATGTTATACAAGAATTGAGACAGCAATAGAAATGCTATAGCAACTAAACGCACCTTACCTCCAGAAGGAAACGGATGGGCAGACAGTGCCTCCTTCCTTCTCTTCTTTTTCTCCTGTTAAAAAGCTTTGAGGCTCTTCTGAATACTGGACAAAGTATCAGGCTAGAGACAGAGAGTTTCCTTTGTTCAAGTGACACCTGGTACAACCCACAGAGGCAGACAGACCAAAGTAGACAGAGTTCTCCCTTACCAAGTACTGTGGAATGCAGTGCCATGGCAGCATATTTCCCAAAGGCCAAATGTGGATTTCCAGTCCTGGTTAACTACAACATGCAAGACGTGCTGCTCTCAGGAAAGGCAGAATTACATGCTGTGGCGCATCTTGTTCATATGCTGGCATGTGCTCAGACCTGACAGGTGGCTTCGACACCTCTGTTTTGCTTAAGTTCTCTCTGCACCTTCTAATTCATCAAAATATTCTGTAGGCCTCTTAAATTTTACTTGCAAGTAACTCGTAAAGGGTTCTATAAAGCCTTTGGAAGGCTTTCTGAAAGGAGGCACACTGTTCCTTGTTGATAGATACTCTCACCTGGGTTTTCCTTTAGTTCTGCTGTTTCACTTGGCCACCTCACGCTGGTCACTTTACCCCCAGCACTTCAGTTTCTTCACCTGTAAGATGATGAAGACACTCGGTCACCTCCAAGGAGCGCCTGCAGGCACACAGAAGGGAGCCTGGATCACTGTCTGTTAGCACTAACCTTGGATGATCCTGCACACACCAGGGCTACCAGAATTCACACGTGAATACTAGGGATAGGACTTTGCTTTAATTCTTAATATTCCTTCTTCTTCCAATAAAGGGCACAGAAATCCTGCCTGCCCCTTGGGAGAGCAAGCCACCTTGCCCGGGCAGCTCTCCAGCGAGAGGCGAGGAGGCAGTGTCCCTCAGGTGCTCTGCGGTCCTGCCGAGATTGTCAGAGGAGAGCCGGGGGCAACAGCCACCCCAGGGCTCTCTGACGCGGCTGCAGGGAGGCATGGCCTGAGCTAAAACCATTCACCAGGGTGCTGTAATTACCTCTTCCCATTAATTCTATAGGGAGTCACTGGCGAGTCAGTAGGCTTCTGCCTGGCTTATTTGTCCCACAGCTGGGATATAGGAAACATCTGTGCCTCCCACATTGAAAGCAATTCCCATTGGCACGCTGACCTTGTCTCAGAAAGCCATGAACATCCCTGTCCACAGGACCTGTTGATTGTCCGTGTCTAACAGTCTGTGCTCAGTCCCCTTATGAGCCTGCACTCCACCACCCACCCAAACGAGACTCCACACACCTCCCTGAGCAGCACCAAAATTATCCTCACTGGCCCTGGTTTAAGTCCAAGATCCTCATGTCTGTTTGTGATCTGTGTACCCACGTTGATGCAGTAGGCAACTCTCTAGCCTGTGAGGTGTTACAGCAAGAATCCAACCTATGCTAGGAGGTGTGATTTGGGACATACAGAAATTCCTGAATTTCCACACATCTGGTCTTGTGTTTCCTCCACTACCCTATGGGCTGACAAAGAGGTCTGATTTTCCCACATTCCCTGGTGTTGGTTTGGCTGCCTGCACCCCCAGGTGCGCACCTAGATGCTGTGCCAGCTTTTCCTCAGCCCATGGGCAAGTGAGCCATGCTTTTCATCAGCAGACCAAGGGCTGAAGTAAGAAGACAATGAGGGAAAGCACCTGCTAGCAGGGAGAGCTGGTCTGTAGGGATGTAGCACAACCAAGGATTTTCTCGATTTTATTTCCCATCCAACAGTGGGGATGTCTCCGCTCCTCCTTACAGTGCTACCCCCAAGGACAAATCTGTGAATACCTCCTTTCATGGCTCAACTCTCCTCAGCAATCCAAGGATCTGAAATTGTGTCACAGGCCCAGCTGCCAAGTCATAGTGCAGAGACTGCTTACAGCTGATGCACAGTCAGGGTCACTCTGTTCAGTCCAACTGATTACTGAGTCAAGAGCCATCATCCTCTCAGCAGCAAACACATTTTCAGGATGAAATTTTTTGCTCCCAAGATAGTTTGCTGGGGGCAAAAATTAACCTACAGATTATACATGCATGCAAAATAGTTAGCAGTGATAAGAAAGGCCAATGATGGATACAGCGTTACTTAAAATCATTCTACTTTTCAATGAATTGTTTGAATCACTCATTAAAAAGTAGTATCATTAAGAGTGTGATGCAGCTGCAAATGGTGCTCAAATTGAGCACCTCTTTCAAACAGGTGAAACACAATACCTGCTTTGACCATGTTATACATTCAGTTGATCTCTCCAACTAACTGCTTGCAAACTTACTTTAACAATGGTTGATGTCCATGCTGTGATGGAGAGAGGATACTAGTTGTCAAGTTGTCCAGTCCCTTTTAAAGCTAGTGCAAATTTTTCCTCATTAGTGCAGCATTTTTCTTTCTATTCGTAAAGAAAGCTTTGGGCACAACTCTCACATGTTCTACGTGGCTCTTCTTAGGATAAAAAATCATTTTACCCCAGACTTAAGAAAGGGTATTTTTCTGTGTCCCTATACTTCTGCCCTAAGAAGAGCCCATGTCCAACTCTGCATTTCATTTGCACATTGTTCTTCTCTGGAAGCACAGCTCTCAGCCTGTCTGCTGCACAGACACCACACACTATTTTGCATGTGCGTTTGGAACTGCCATTTCTTTGTGTATTGGGCAGGCCCTTGCAGGCCTCTCACAAACTCAATTCTGGCCAAAGGCATTGAGAACTAAAGGGCAATGATAAACTGAACACTAAGGGTCTGATGTGGCTTTCTTTGCACCCCAAAACTCATGATCTGATCCAAATGATTTTGGGTTGTGCAAGGAATGCAAGAAATATTATCCCCACCTACTATTTTATGGTTAACTGTTGGATAACAGAATGATTCCCTCCATAGCCATCACTCCATGCTCTTCATTGTCAAGATATTCTCACATTTTTGGCACAAATGATTTAGTGAGAGCTTGGTGCAAAGAATATTTATCCTTATTTTGTAACATTAAAATAAAAATTATATATTCTAGCTCTAACAAGGAGTGCTTATGTGGAAAAGCATTTTCATCTGCTTCATTTTTTTAGTAAAAATCAATTATTTGAAAAATGCATTTAAGTATCAACATATTTATAATAAAGAATAGAAATAGTTCAAACACTAGGCACTTATCTGAATATTCACAACATTTATGCCAAATTTAATATGATGCCGTCTGTGCTTTTATGACATTTTTATGATGTTTCTAAAAAGTGCATGCTGAACTTTATAGATAAAAATATAAATATTGATTTGAAATATCAGGAAATAATTTGTTCAATTTTTATTTTCAAAAGAGATGAAAAGTCCTATATTGCCTCTAAACCTCATCAGGGTTTTATGACTAATCACAATGCTGCATGCATTGAAAGGCATTTTCTAACTTGTGTTGTATTTCATTGTTTGCTGTCATTGGTTTTACACTAGAATAAGGTAAGTACTTTTCCTGAATCAGTATCAAATGTATGTTTCTGTTACAGCTACAGTTCCTTCACAAAGCTTTATCAATGATGGGTTGGTGGAAAATCATTCGTACTCTCTGAAATGTACCACGTAGCTCTTGAGGGCCCTGATCCTACAGATCTTCCCCAAGGAGCACTGGGGGAAGTTAAACTTAGCAGAAAGTGTGCAGCAGCTCCCCCCGTCCCGCAGTGGGAATGTCACTGAAACTGTGGTGAGAAGGACTTCTCCTTCTCCTTCTCCTTCTCCTTCTCCTTCTCCTTCTCCTTCTCCTTCTCCTTCTCCTTCTCCTTCTCCTTCTCCTTCTCCTTCTCCTTCTCCTTCTCCTTCTCCTTATCCTTATCCTTATCCTTATCCTTATCCTTCTTCTCCCCTTCTCCTTCTTCTCCCCTTCTCCTTCCCCTTCTCCTTCTCCTCCTTCTTCTTCTCCTTTTCCTCCTTCTTTCTCCTTTCTCCTTCTCCTTCTTCATTCTCCTTCTCCCTCTTCTTTCTCCTTCTCCCTCTTCTTTCTCCTTCTCCCTCTTCTCTCTCCTTCTGCTTCTCCTTCTTCTGCTTCTCATTCTCCTCCTTCTCCCTCTCCCTCTCCTTCTCCTTCTCTCCTCCTCCTCCTCCTTCTCCTTCTTCTGCAGGGCAATGAGACCTGCCAGTGGAGGGCACCCAGAGCATAGCATGGGTGACCTCTCAGCTCCAAGGGGAAACTCCCACTTTTTTCTGTAATTAATGACCACAGAGCTGAAGCCACAGCCAGGTAGTGTATGTCAGTGTTTCTGTATGGTGGCACAGCCACTCATGCCCCTTGGACACACAGCAAGTGTCTCCCAGGTAGTTCATTTGTTTCTTGTAACTCTGCTGCTTTGTGCTGTCACAGTTAATAGATACCACTAACTGACATAGTTACTGAGCTCTCGGTTCCAATCTTGACCTCACCGGATCCAAAACCTTTTGTCATTGATATGAGCCGTCAGGACTTTAGTCAGAGCACATCACTTTTCTCATTATAGTACCCTTCCAACAAAGCACTTGCAATTCCGCCTCAAAATTTACCCCAAGCCTATCCCTGAGAGGCATGCCTTTGCTGTTTTCTAAGGCTTTCTTCATGTTTCATTTTGTTATCCAAATATTTTTATTTCTATTTGGTTCCTATTGCACTCTGTAAATTAAAAATAAAAACAGAGAAATAATGAACTATTAGTATAGACTGGGGGGTTTTATTGCATATTTTTCATTCCATTTGGCTATGTACTGTTTTCATAAATTTTAAATAGCAGACTTGTAGTTCAAACTGCTTTAGGAAGCATGCAATAGCCAGAATGCTCTATTAAAGACTAAATACCCAGAGCAACTCCTTCTCATAAATTGCTTTATTGCAGGTATTTATTGAACATGCCCTAGACAGAATTTTGCTCTTCTATATTGGCTGCATATTGTTTTAATCTAACTAGTATAACTCCAGTGACTTTACTGGAAAGTTATTTAGAGTTTCCTATGTAAATTGGAGCACTACTATCTTCTATTTGTTTTTTAATAATGCACTCAGAACGGTCAAACAAATTACACAGTAGTTGTTCCTGTTAATTGCTTTTTTGCTCTTTGCTCCATCAGCTATACACAGATAACTACTTTGGATCTGTACTTTTCTGATTTACTGATGGTTCAGTGAATGCACAGAAAAGGCAGAAGGCTCAGCAGATGCTGACCAGTCCATTACACACTTGCTAAGCAGCCTTCAAGTTGCCACTGATATGCAATCAATAGTTATCTCCACACCCTCCATTATAGAAGGGGGGCATCTATTCCTAATATAGTTTGATGCTGCCCAGCACATTTTGGGTGCTCCGAACAAGAAAACAACAGCAAAAGTATGGTAAAACCTTCTATCGGTCTGAAAATGCAAATTACATTTGTTATTAATAATATTAAAAGCATTCTTAAATACACCAAATGCAAGAAATGCATAAGTATTCCTGCAAACTATATTATGTAATTCGTATGATGATCTTATAAAGCACTATTGATCTCTCTTATACAGTGCTTGCCTTCTACCAATATATAAAATTAATTTGGAAAAATTAATATAGACCTGCTCTGATTTTGTGGATACCAGATTATACATACCATACAATACGATAATATAATACATAAGGTATACATACTTACCTATAGCAACAGTGAAAATCATGCCATTTTCTATAGCAAGCATGTAGTTTTTATGTGGCATCTAACCAGTAGCTGGAAAGTCTGTCTCAGATGTTGGTGAGGACAAGTTTGAGCCATGTCAGTGCAAGTAAAAAAAAAAAAAAAAAGCATTTAGTTCTTGAGAATTTAGATTTCTCTTATTTTTCACACACTGCACCGCTCTGCTGTTCAGTGTAAGACATAAAGATATGTTTCTTTGTAACTTCTTGATCATCTTATAAAATAACAGAACAATATACATAAGTAAATCTCTTTTACTTTTAAATAAGTAAACGTCTTTTAAGTTATTAGGTAACCCTTTCTTTGTTGCTTTTTTCAATTATTTTCCCTTTTTTTTGTTGTTTTTTTTTTCTTTGTTTACTGTTTGAAACATCTTCATCGTAACTTCAAGGCCAGATACAAAATGGTCAGGCATCTGAAGTGAAACAGAGGGCAGATGCACCTAGCAGTGTCCAAAATGAGTCCTGAAAATCTCTGCTGAGCTGTTGCTGAATGTGAGCAGACCAAAGGCAGGAGAGAGAGGGGGGAACGGGAAGGCCCCTAGGCCAAGGACTGTAGCTCAGCATGTGCCCTGACCATCCAAGTCTTGCCCAAGCTGAGGCTCTCACAGACAAGCTCAGTCCTAAATTTAACCAGGTCCAGAAATTGCAGTTTTTTCAGTCAGACACATTGACAGGCTCTGTTTGGTCCCATGTGCCTAGAGTAATGCCACTCAAAGTTGGGCTGTACTTTCTCCCAGGCTGTACTGTCTCCTGCATTTTGGCAGCAGAGCAGCCTTCTCCCAGCAGACAGGTGCTCCATCCTCACTTCATAGTTAGGATGCTCTCCTGAGAGGTGGGCTGTGTCCTTGAAGGCCCTGTGTCTAAGGAAACACCCACTTCCCAGGTGATGAGAATTTAAGGGAAGGCAAGATTAAGAACTCTGAGCCTCATGACCAATGACAGCCGCTTTCATGAGGGGGTTCAGGGTCATGATTTCCCTCCTGCCTTCCTCAGTGAGGCACTCGGCATTGGAGTGAGGGTGACGTTCCACTGAGATGACCACAGGACCAGCATAAAGACTGATCTTCAATGCTTCTTTGCACTTGAGCTACCAAATGGCATTAAAACTATATAAACTCACTGCTGTCACTCTCTCACGCAAAAGTCTTACAAATCAGCACAGACATTTCCTTTTCACTTAAAGAAGTCAGGTGGTAGTCAGGACAAGTCACCCTCAAACATTAAACCCTTTCCCAACTGCCAAATGCTCCAGAGCTCTGCCTTACTGTGAGAGTGCCAAAAGCTGTGACGAGTCTAGATCTGTTTGCTTTGTCACCAGGAGCTGGACTTTGTTTCATTCTTGCATGTACATTCCAGTGGCAAAAAAAAAAAAAAAAAAAAAAACATATTGCAAAGCCTTGGAAAACTAGTTGGGAAGTGACTTGGATTTGCTTAGGGGTTTATAACCTAGATTTTGACACAACTGCTTTTCTTCAGTTTAGTCAATCATGTTCTAGATTAGCTGTTGAAAAGGGTATAATTTTGTTATACAGATTTTTTTGGATTAATTAGTATACTACAGCAAAAGCTATCTTTGCCTCTGGAGGATCATATGTATTTTGCAAAGCATGTAATCACTCCTTTTTCCTAAGGGCCACATTCACTAAGTTTATGCTCTAGAGAGGAAAGTATGACTGATTACAGTATAAGTATATGCTTCTTACTCACAGAGAAAACTCACAAGTGAAAACCTGCCTTGCACACACAAATGGGAGATTTGTTGACTGTAATGTCTACTGCAGGCCTTTATTTCACAGATCACCTTCAAAATCTGATGGACTTCTTGGTTTGGAGGGTTCTGGTAATATCCAGTCCCTTTGAGTAGAGACACCTAGGCCAGGCATCCTTCTCCCACTGCAAGATGAATCTAGAAAGCGCAAGGTCCTACCCAGGTAGGCAGGGAGGATTAGGAGTCGTCAGAAATTAGCCCAAGACTGCAGAGATTCACTATGACTTTGCAGCTCCTTTACCCTGAAACCAAAAGAAAATTTGGCCATGCAGCCACCAGCAGTTCCTCCTGGGTGAAGCTCCCTACACCTGCTGCAGTTGTCCTTGGCGGCTGCATGGTTAACGCTGTGCTCTGATCTCTTAACGAAACTGCATCCTCTGACTGCATCTGTGGGGGTACCTTGTATGCCATACTTCCATGTGGAAAAAGGGGGTCAGGTGGCTCTAAAAACTAGTCTGGCAGCAGTATATGATGCTATTTTTATTTTTAAAAGTAGTTCTCCAACCAAAAGGTCTTTCCCATGCCCTGGGACTCTACAGTGCAGAGTGCAAGAGTCACTGTCTCTCTTATAGCAATGTCTCAGCTGCTTTATACATTAGCCTGGCCAAGTGCGCTGCATGTTGCAGATCTAAAAGGAAGGCATCCTCTTATCAGAACTTCAGAATACACAAATCTTTTCATTCTTGTGTAATTCTGAATGCAGTTTGGCTGTAGATCTATGTAGACCTGTATTTGTGTGTGTGTGCTAGAGGTTTGGATATGTATGTAAACAGGCAGACGAAGCTCTGTGGCTGTTCTGCAGTCCCCTGCCACAGCAGAGGCAGCACGGTGTAGAGGGTCTGTGGTGCTGTACACGTAGTTCTTTCCAAGGTATATGCAGGTCTGTATAGGCCATAAGTAGACTCACAAGGATGCACCACAGAAGTTACAGGTCCATTTCCAAAGCTGCTGAAATTTGCAAACTGAAGGTGGGATCCAGCCCTTAAGAGCTAAATGGGTTCCAGGTACCAAAGTCCCAGTCATCCTGCCCACCACTGCCCTCCCATGGTTCCTTCTTCCCTCAGTGGGAGAAGCAGAAACCTATGTAAGGTGGGATGGATCTTGTCCTTCAGGTAGGTCTTCCAAGCAAGTGTCCCTTCTTCAGTTAGGCTGCAGTGAGGCTCTCTCGCCTGGTCTCCTCCCAGATGTGATGATGCTTACTTTCCAGATCTTTCTTTAATTTTGGATGGGAGTATATAGGGGAGGGAAACATTAAGTCTACATAAAAGTGTTGTACTTCACTTCCTATATGGTAAAAGTGGAAGATAATGGAGTAAAGCTTTTCTTCTGTTATATAGAAGAATAATTATCAAAGCCAGAAGGATAACTGGAGTATAAAACCACTGTAGAGAAATGCCCTGTATTGAGAGGGTATGAAGTGCATACAGCTTTAGTGAATCTGGCCCTAGGCAGCACAAGTTTTCACTAGCTGAAAGATCTTAACCCTTCCCTAAGATCACTAATTGTAAATAAAAGCAGTGAGACAGATTCTCAGCTGCCTTGTACCTTGCTGTTGTACAAAGGGTGCGCATCACACAGGCTTAAAAGGTCACGCAAGGACAAAGAATCTGTCCCACTAGCTCACTGTTCCAAAAGAATTGAAAGTACATATAAAAGAAACTGACATTCTTCTCTTCCTCCACCCTTTCATTTTAACAGCACTCGCAAACAAAATTACATGATGAATTTTTCACGACAACATGGGCTCAGGCATTTCTACAACAGAAGACGAAGGTCACTTAGACGATATCCATGAAGAAATGAGAAATTTATATTTTTTCCTCCCAACATGTGATGTGTTGCTTTCCATTCTTTAAAACTAGCACTGCGTCTGGTATCAGGACTTTTCTGCAACTGGCTTGAAGAATAACTGAAAGCCTTTCTCAAGACAGAGTGTACACCACTTTTTCGCACTGTGAACTAATGAGAAGTGACTTATTTTCTCATAGGTAAATGTTTTAATGTTGATGTGTCTGTGAAAATTGTGATCTGTTGTAATATCAGTTACAGTGGCAGTATTGGAAGTAAGCAACTAATTCTGTTTAACAGGAAAAAAAGTTTAAGCACAAAGACTTTTCAGATTTTATGTTTAAAAAAACCTACATACTAAGTACAGAATTTAACATTTTTTGTCACATAGGTATTTAAGTGCACTGTATTTCAGCTCTGTGTCATTTTATATGATTAAGTTATCATTGTTTGTCTTCTTTGTATTCTCTTCTACAACATGACACATTGGCACTGTATTTACTTGTTTTGTTGTTGTAATATTTTTGCTGCTGATTTTTGGGCTATTTACCTTTTGACAAAATGTATTAAAAAGAAATCAAAGTATCTAATCAAGAAGTTAATTGCAAAAGTAGTTGTAAAGGCGTTGATATCCTTCGGTCTTATTCTTTGATATGTCTGTTGGTTAGCATTGTTTTGTGGATAAAACAAAGAATGCTTGACATTAACCCTTTTTCTACTAAGGAGTTGTGGATGAAGCCCCATACAGAAGTTTCCAATTCCCTGTTGAAATGTAGTCAGTTCTCTGCAACTGATTTACTTACAGTAACTGCCATTTGGTGTCTGTAGTAATTAAGTGATTTGTAAACCGTGAATGTTTCATCGTGTTCTCTTTGGTGTTTGTTTCTATTGCGGGTCATGTTTGTATCTTCTGATAAAGTTGTATCTACACCAGCAACGTTATAATGCCCCTATAGCCCTAAGCTGTCTATTATCATAAATAAAATGCTTCACTTTATGGTGAACCAAGCTAAAGATCCATGCTTCAATAAAAATAATGTCAACAAAGAATTCTGATGTTAGACTTTTCAAGCCATGAGGCCTTTACATGAAATCATAACCCAAATTCTTTTACAAAATACCTAGATTCTAATGCAAACATCAGTGGTATTTTTTAATATTTAGTACATCACGCTTAACAGCACTTTGCAAATAACACAAGCCAAGAGGTCTTCCCAGTCCCACCTGTGGGCATCACATGGTCATTGGAACAGGTCCTGGTGCAAGGAATGAAACAGGACCACAAATCAATGCACACTCTCACTTGACTTTATCTGCAAACCCAGTATGCAATGTGCAAACTGGTGTTCACAAGCTCTGAGAAATGCAATGCAGCACATAAGGAACCTGGCTCAAAACAAAGTTGCTCCTTCTTAGACTCATAGAATCATTTAGGTCGGAAAAGACCCTTAAGATCATCAAGTCCAACCATTAACCTAACACTACCAAGTCCACCACTATACAAGGTCCTTAAGTGCCACGTCTACACATCTTTTAAATATCTCCAGAGATGGTGATTCAGCCACTTTCCTGGGCAGCCTGTTCCAGTCCTTGATAACCCTTTTGGTGAAGGAATTTTTCCTAATATCCAATCTAAACCTCCCCTGGCACAGTTTGAGGCCGTTTCCTCCCATCCTATCACTTGTTACTTAAGAGACCAACCCCCACCTCGCTACAATACTTTTTCAGGTAGTTGTAGAGTGGTAAGGCTTCCCCTCACCCTCCTTTTCTTCAAGCTAAACAAAGCCAGTTCCCTCAGATGCTCCTCATCAGAGAGATGCATCATATATACCTGCTATGCTCTTACATCATGCACCTCTGCTTCTAGCACTGTACTGGTCTGAACCAGAACGGTGTTTGTTACACACTCATGCTCAGCCACCTAAGATGTTTTGAATTTTTAAGAGGTTTTTGATCAAAGGTACCTGAGCAGTGCATTTAAAAAGAAGGTCATTCACTGACCAACTAGTCAAAACCTTGGCTTGGTCAAAATTATGCAACAGACCTCTGACAGACCTGGAAACTTACTGGAAGATCCCAGCCTCCTGCAGCTGCAAACTCACTGTATTGTTCTGGAGAACCATGTGCGTGCTTTCAATCCTTGAAAAAATATGAAAGATCTATTCAGAGAAAGAGCAGGAAGAAAAAAAATGAGGTTATTAAAGAATATAATAGCTTAATGTTTGGGCAAGAGATTTTAAAATATTGTAATAAAAGTTTCACCCATTGAACAAACAAAAATCAAGATATAAATGCTCCTATTTTTAAAGATAATTTTATTTGCCCTAATATGTCAATAGATGGGTGATATTTCAATCTAAAATGCATGTGTAGCTAGTGTGTTGCTAGGGAATTAATTTATTTTTAAGACTTTAGATACGAGGCACTTAATCTGACTTCTCTTTCCAGGTAAGAGGCCAGCATAACCAGAGAAGCTGCTTTTCACAATTGTATTTATATCCTTTGAATAACATATGTAATCATGACTACTGAGAAATCCCATACAGCATTTCAACAGAACTCACTATAAACTGCACACAGGCTTTTCTCAAGAAAATCATCCCCACTGGTAGATTCCCAAGTGATACTGTCATTTGCCCTTTCTAGATTCTAGGAAGCTCTTTACATTTTTTCCATTCCTACAGCACACAAGGTAGCATGCACATATGGCATCCTCTGTGTATGTGCTGTTTTATTTTTTCTCCCATAGGTCTGAAAACAATAAGTCATCTGACATTATATTGTTGTTAAAATAGCAAGGGTGACACAGCACATAATCAATGGCAATAAAACAGTGACACTGCTATAAAATGTACTAATAAGCTTATCTACTGGTATAAAACTTTGGCAGGCATGGCTATGAAAACTGAAACTTTTATTATGCCTTATAGTCTTCCTCCTTTCTCCTATCAGCTCATTAATCCATGTTCCAGTAGAATAAGGAGAACATAAGAGAAATTAAAAATACAGGAAGATGAAGCTCTGACCAGCTAAAGTTCCTGCAATAACCAAAACCTGAAATTCTCATAATATTGCCTAAATGTTCTTCTCTTGAGCTTGTTTCATCCAAAGGTGGTAACATTACTTTAATGGGAGGAAATGAGTACAGCACAAGTATTTTGAAAGACTTAATTACGCTTTGCATGAACTTGACAATTTAGAGAAATGGGTAGAAATTAAATAACACAGCAAATACACTTGAGGAAAAGACATTGTCAAAGAGCAAGGTACCAGCACCCAAAGTGAGTAAATATCTGGCAAAATTATAGGGGGACAATCAACAGTGTAAAGCAGTTTAAGAAATGTCATTTTTGCATTGTATCAATAGAAGTGTTTATGGTAAAACACTGTAAAAATATATATATACAGCTGCCAGGACTGGTAAAGTAGAGACAATTGTCAGCTGTTCAGCCCTTCACTTAAATACAAACGTAAACAAGTTGGAGAGATTGTAGAGTACAGCAGCAGAAACAGGACCCTTGAAACCATGAGCTTCCAAGTAGAGAGTTGGTTTGTTTAGTCTAGAAAGGAAAACATTTGGAAAGAGACATGACAACAGCCATAAACATGGATCTGTATTTTATTTACTTGCTAACCCTTCAGGGCAGATGTCACTGGGTGGAAATGCTGCCACAGCATCACCTCATCATTTATCCATCAATGGGGAACGGGGGTTGATTATTATCCAAGCAGAAAGCCGGTGTAAGGCTCTGTAAGCCCTGCAGATGGATGCAGGAAGGACCACACACAAGCAGCAAGGTACAGCAGATAAACCACACAGTTCAGCTCTGTAGTGAGGCTTAACTAAACATGACTCAACACCGGAGTAACAGAAACAAGCTAGCTGTAGAGGGGAGCCACCTTAGTCCTCAGCTGGTGAGGGAGCCTCAAAACCAAATGAGATCAGCAAAAGGGCTTGCCTACCTTAAGTGCAGACCTAAAGAGCTCTTCAAGGGCTGTTAGCAATCTGGAGCAGCTGAGACCATGCAACCACTTGCAGCACATCTCCTGTGAAGGAGTGGACAGAGCACCCACCATCCATAGGTGGTGGATCTGCTGCTGGAGGAAACAGCCGTGAGGTATGAGGCTGCAAAAGTCATAAGGGTGATGTGGACAAACTGTCTAGTGTCCTCCTGTGTTACTGATTTATGATTTTTTTTTTTTCCCATAATCTTCTTGCTTCAGCTGAAGGGACCAAGCTGGCACCAAGCTTAAGGACCTAGGCCCATGCATGGCTGATTACCACAGATCCTGATGGGGAGAGTTTGAGCTGGCACCCATCAAGGAGGGGCCCAGTAAAAATGGTATTTCAGGGATGGAGGAATACTGCACTGGAGGATGAAGATAAATGTTGGGTTTATAGTTGGAATTTGTATTTCTTTTGAAAGAAAACAAGTTTTCTAAGCTCCTTTAGAAAAAAAAAAAAAAGGAAAAAAAAATAGGAGGATATGGTTGTGCTTTTGAGTTGTGCTGCTCAGGGGGGATCCATGAAAGAGGTAGTGGCAGAGAAACAGTTTCAGAGGGCTGGGCTGCTTCCCTGATTGCCTCCAGGCCAAAGGCAGGACTCTGGGAGGTACTGGGCAGTCAGGTTTCAGGGCTGCTTCTGCATTAGGATGCTATGGCTGATACCTCGAGAGATGGCTGATAGCACCGGGTCTCTCCTTCACTGCATACTGACTGTGCACATACACGCCAGCCTTCTGCTGATACCATATTGCTCCAGGTGTGCTAGAAAACATGCAGAGCCATTCAATTGGTTTATATTCATGACTTGACACCCAACTTAGCTCATTTAAAATCACCCCCTTCGCAAGGGATGTTTTAAAGGATTTGAGTTCAGCCACTTTCAAGGTACTTCACATGGTAAAAAGGAAAATGTCCTCATGTTTGGGCCTCTGCTAGAATAACTGTGTTATTATGGACAATAAGAAAGCTTGGCATGACTAATGTACCTATATAGGATGTGGGTAGTAACTAAATAACAGGAGCACTTTGAGAACGAAACCGTGGGAAAATCCCTGTAAATCTAAACACATTTCACTTCAATCTGGAAACAATTTCAACTTTACTAATTCAGCTGGTTTAACCTGTCCTAGAACATGCGTAAGACTCCATGCCCAAATACATACAGGGTTTTTTTCTGCCTTAGGAAGTTGTCTCATTATTAGAACTCTGAGAGTTAGGGAGCGGCTGAGACCCAGTTGATGGAGCCCATCTGACCCAGTTTGCTAATTTGGGATGTCCCGAATGGGATGTTCGTGCCAACGAGACAACCAGAAGCATCAAAAGTCTCCATACTCCCCAGCCCTTCAGCTGGTTCCTGTGCCCATACTCACTACCAGCGGCTGTCTGAGGACATTGAGAACTAAACAGCCCAACGACTGGAGCTCTAAGCAGCTGTGAGTGTGGATCTGGCCTTTGACAGTGCCTCACAACTTTCCTTATGCTGCTGGAGAGCAATGGCTCCCGCTGCTCCACCCCGTGAGCCGGCTGAGCCCTCAAAGCTCACACTGGGCCCTCTGTCATCATACAGCTCCATTGGTGTGTGTGCCATTAACTAATTTCCCCCAATTATCCTCCACAAGAGTTTTTTTAGTCTCTCCAACTGTCCATATTGTTTATTCTGTACTAACTTCCCCTCCCTTTTTTTGTTTTGACCAAAAATCCTCTTTTCATCTTGTTCCTACTGACTTCAGCATTATATTAATCCCTGCCCTCCTCTCAGAGCTGATGAATAGAAGTATCTTTTACCATTTTAGACAATGATGGAAAGAAGCAATAAAAAGATCTATTAACTTTCCCAGAGGGTCATGCTAAAATGCGCATGAGAAATTAAAACCAGCTTGTATTTAAATGCAACCATTGACACAATTAGTGTAACATAATCCACAGTGTGGATTATTGTACCATTCAAAATGATTTATATCTCTGCAGATTTTTCTAGCAGGCAATCTGATATTCCCATGTTTGTTTCAGGCTTTCTCCTCTCCCTCCTCTTTGTGCAGGTTGTATAAGCACAGGTGTGTCTGTGGTATGTTACTGCAATATATGCTTTACTGGCAATAAAGCATTTCAGAACTTCAGTACATCAATGGCGATGCCACACCTTCATAAGGTAATTACACCTGCATCCTAAAATGTTACAGATGCCCAAGTTCAGAAAAAAATAGCTTTTTGGATAAATAAATATGAATCAAAAAAGAAGTCTTTCCCCAAGTATCTCCATTTACCCAGTTCTGTATAACAGTGGCATCCAGCACCATTCCACATGAAGTCTGACCTATGTGATATATCTAATATATCACTCTGAAATTGTTCATCAAAATGCCTTTTTGTTACAGCCTACTTTGGATAAAACCGGTTATAACAAACCTCTTATTTAAAATGAAACTTTTTAAAATGTTTTGAGCTTGAAATTTCTCAGTTTGACAATATTGACATTTAAATTACTGTATTTCAGCTTGAATTAATTTAAATTTTATTTGCTACTCTTAAACTCTATCAAGGGCTAACATGTCCAGGAATCATTTTAAGGTTTACAAAATAGTATATACCTGTAGACACCGGATTTACAGTTTTTTTTCATGCTCTTAGTCTGTAAGAATTCTAAAATTTTTTTTCCTACGAGTTCTATACACAAAAACCAAATCTCTAAGAATCAGAGAGGTGGGAAAACATTTTCTCCTGGGCAAGAGAGAGAGCTATAATTATGCTGGAAAACTTTTATAAAGCGAGGACTGAAAGATGAGATCTGTGTAGATATTTCACTACTAATTCCTGTGTATTCACAAGGAAATTGATCCATATCATTTGCATCCCTAAAGAAATAAAACACTATATCCAGTCACTTGTGAGACCGATCATTCTGAGGCCCCAGCTGACACGTGTGCTTCTCAGACAGCAGAGCTGGCAAAAATATGCTCCTCATTAAAAACGAAGAAAAATAATTGTAAGTAAGTCTCTTGAAGTGTTCAATCAACATGAAATCCTTCAGAAATTTCTATTTTTGCATTTACATGACTGGCACGCATCTCAGATGCCTGGTGTATATACCTAATTTCTTAAAGGCCAGAGCATGGATGTCTGCTTCCAAATTAATTTTAGGCAGTAAATCCTGAGGCTTCTTCACTGCAATTTCGGGACAACCCAACTGGGGGTTTATTGAACAAACAACACTGCGTACCCCACGTCCGCGCAACAAAACCAACCAGGCCACGTCCTGCCTACTGCATCACTGCCAGCCAGTGCCCACCCCATGCTCCCTAGGTATATTTTTACATTTAAATTGTGAATATATTCATATTAGCTATGTCGTGCGTGCGCATATACATCCCAAAGGGAGGGCTGGAGGGCGACACCTCAGCTACCCCGAGGCAGCTACCCCGAGGCAGCGCCCACGCCGCAGGCCCCACGCCGCTAACGGCCGCCACGGTGCGGTCGGCGGGGGCGCGCCCCGACCCCGCGGCATTCTGGGACTTGTAGGCCGCGGCGGGGGCGCGCCCGGTGGGAGCTGCGGAGTGGACTACGAGTCCCAGCCGCGCCCGCGCTCACCCGCGGCCGGCCGGGGAGGAGGCGGGGGCTGGCGGCCCGCCGCCGCCCGCCCCGCGCCCCTGGCGCTCACCTTGGGCGCGGAGGGGAGGGGAGGCGGCGGCCGGTGCCGGGCGGGAAGGAGGCAGCGCCTGGAGGTGAGCGGAGCGCGCGGTGTGCGAGGCCGGCGGCGGGATCTCGTCTGAGGGGATTTCTCCTGAGGGGGCGAGTCTCGCCGTGGGGAGCGCTGGGTCGGGGTCGCGCTCTCCCGCTGCTGGTAGCTTCAGCTTGGCTGAGGGGGACAGGGGGTGTGTGTGGGGGTCTCGCACGGTGCTGCCGCCTCTCCCCGTCCCTTCCCTGCTCCCTTCGCCCCCTCTACCTGCCTCCTCACCCCGGCGGAGGTGCTGGCGCTCCGCGGGCGATAAGAGCGGTTTAAAAGGCGGTCGTGAACGTGGTGCTCGCCTCGGCGCCTTCCCCAGGCAGCCGGGCTGGTCTGCGCCCTCTCCTTAACGCGCTCCGTAAAGCTCGGCAAACAGCACCCACGCTGCTGGTAACTGTAAGGTACACGCAAAACACCCGGGTTAATTTGCGAAAAAAATAAAATAAAAATAAAAAAAAATAAAATGAAAGAGGAAACAAGAGGAAGGTTGAGAGATCAGTCATTTCCTCGTCTGGTGGCTGCAATCCTCTGACGTTAAGCCGCAGGCTGTGAGTTTAGGTCAGAGCTACTGTCCAAGAAGTCTTGTAATAACACGAAATAACTGCTTTGCGCTTTGTTACTAGCTTCAGCCCAAAGATCTTCAAGACCTTTCCAAAACCTTGATTGAACTATTCACCACCACCCCCCAGTTTTCTGGCAAGGAATAAGATTGTGCCTTTCCCTGTGTCAGTATTTTTCAACTTCTGGTCTGTGAACTGTTGGGAACATTTTGAACTCCTTAGAAGGGATCGGTGAAAGAAGCAGGGAAAGCCAGCCAGAAAAGTAAGTAGGCTTAAATTTGCTGTGTTGGTGCCCATACAGCTGTCACAAAACTTTTAATTGTCTGAACGTTGAAATATTGTTGAAAGCTGTTTTCAGGATGCTTCAAACTTTCAGATAACCCAAATGGCTGTTGCAGCAGGCATTTAGAGATAGTCCAGTAGTAAGAAAAAAAAAAAACAAAAAAAAAACAGCCATTATTTCTGATGATGATTCAGCAGAATGTATATTCAGAATTCTTCACATCTGTCACAGTAACACCGTTGTACGGCATTGGTTTGGATGAGGATGACTGACAGTCTTAACAGGAGTTTGGCCACTGGAATTTTTCTGGCTGAAGTTTTCACAAAGGAAGGCAAAAATTTTCAGACAGACTTTTTAAAAGTATTCTACTAAATGTGCAATAGAATGTATTCTGGGTTAACAGGTGTCTTGATACGTATTACAGAATTTTCATAAGTAAGATGCTACTTTACTAGCAGCTGTAGAAATGGCAAAGACTAAGGTAATTAACTGTACTGTTTCAGAAGCAACCACGTGTAGGTGGCTTGCACTGAATTAACTCTGTGGGGATCAACCCTTGCATTGGCCTTCCTCAAGTGATAGTAATCACACTTTAAAATACTTGGTTTATGTCAATTCCAAGCCTTCTCAGGACCTGATAGCTGTTCCAGTTCTGCCTTTAGCAGTATTCCTAAAGTATTTTATTAATTATCTTGCAACATGGTGTGAAACATCTCTGAAATGAAATCGGGAAAGGCTATAGGGAGAGAACGGAGTTTCACTCATGCAAAGCTGCTCTTGGTAGCTGATAAATCATATTCATTTGAGATAGCATTTACCTCCGTGTATAGACTTGAGGGCCTTAAACTCAGCAGTCTCGCACTTAAAGGTATATTTGTGGGGGGAGCTGAGGCATTATTGGGTTATAACCAGAATCACGTTTCAGTGAAGAAAAGCTCAAAGTCTAATAAGAAGAAAACCTGCTGCTACTGCCAGGCTTGGGTTCTGATCACTAAACTGTATTTCCTCTGCCTAAGTAATCTGTCCAGAGCTGATGTGGATTTTTGGCTGTACTGTACAAACTCGGTGTAGGGTAACAGTTTGTTTAAAGGCTGACATACTTAAAATTTTAAAAAGTGAAGGTAGCTGAGCATGATCCTGGAGGAAAGGGCTTAGGAAATGGGAAAGTCTTTAGCCTCTGCCACAATCTGAGACCAATTTTCTGAGCTAAGTGCTTACTGAAGTGCTCTGTTGGGTTCAGCCATCAGATCTGAAGACTTGGGGCACTAAACAGCTGTCAAGTATTGTCTTTTGTTTGGAGCTTCTAGTCCATTACTGTGGTTTAAATCATGTCTTTAGCACACAGCTCTTCATAGGTATAGTAGTCTGTTCCCAAGGATGCAATGTTTTTAAAGCTTAAATATTCCAAAACCACATGGGAGCTTGGTTATTATTTAACATGACACTAAAATCATGCAATGTAGAGGCACAGATCTAACACATGGCTGCAGTAACATTGTTCTTTTGCTAATAACTTGAGAAAGAGGAACTGAACATATGTTTATCTGCTTTGACTATTATTATAGCATAGACAGACCATTATTGTCTTAAACTACTATTTAGCTGTGTAGCTGTAGCCTCTGTAAACGTGACCAAGACTTTTGTGCAGCTCGTGGACAGCCTAGAGAAGCAGAGAGTCCTTCGAGCTCCTCTGCCTCTCTTGGTTTGACTGATCATCTGCTAAAGTCAACTCCATTGGGGAGCTACAATGGAATTTGTCACTCTGGAGCCTGCTGCTTTTTTTGTGTCATGAGGAAGTTCTCCTCTAGAAAAGACAAGTCTTCACTATATGTTTTGGTGAGGTCTTTTTGCTCCAGGTTTTCTCTGTGATAGCCCTCCCCTACACAGGCTGTCGTAGCCATGCTGGTTTGCTCAGCTTGAACTTTGGTTACGCCAGTTGTTACCAAGATAGAGGTCAGTGTGGTAGTAGCAGCTACAAGTAATGTAAACTGGACAGGATTGGCCTGCGACCAGAAATAATTAGGCCTAAACTGTGTCTGATTTAATAGGCAGCTGTTAAGGCTTAATGTATCATTGTCCCCTAGTTCCCAGTTTGAATGCACAGTGACGGAAGCATTTACATTATGGTAACTTGCCTAGCAACTTCTTAAAGGTATCCAGTTTCTCAAATCGTTGTCCTACATGGTAGTGTCAGACCTTCGGCCATATAATGGAAGGACAGTGAATCTCAAATAATAATGAAATTACAATGACACTATATCTGTGCATGTACATTAGACATCAGTTTGATGATTAAATCAGGGTATACAAAATTCCTAGGAAGAGGTTGTGTCACTTCAGCCATCCATTCTTCTGGCGCTAACATTAGCACAGAGGGAGAAAGCCAGAAAGTCTTTCATTCTTTTCTACTAATTATGCCATCTTCTCTCCAATACTGAAACAGGTTTTTTTAATTCACAACTCAAGGTTCATGGGTTCCCTCATTTCTTCATACTTGTCATATTTTTCTGAATAGCTTTACACAAGGGTCTTTTGGCATCTTTCATGCATTTCCCCATGATCCAGTGTTTATTCCCTTTTGGATCTGATGAAGATGAACTGCTGACTGCTATTTTTTCTTCTATTTCATTGCTGATATAATTTTTCCATACGAATTGGTTTTCTAATGCATGTGTCTTTCTGTCTGATCGTTTGGTAGATCTGTAACTTTTAGCACAAGAAGACCATGCTGAAGCTAAAATTCTCAAGCTCAAATTAGCCTATTGATTTCCCAGTTAAGTTTAATGAATTAAACACTTCCCTTATGTTTCCTTCCCTAGATCTGTTAGCCAGCAGGATGTTGTCCTGCCAGATAGTCCTTCTTGATAGTATTTCTTAATATGGCTACAAAATTTGTCATTGCTATTATTTCACAGCTAGTTATCTATAGCTTTTTGTTCTTCAGAAGTATAAGCAGCAGAGAAGTCCAGGTCTTGTGGGCATTTTCCATGTGCCCTGGTAATGAGAAAGCTCTAAACAAACAGGCAATGTCAAGTATTTCCATGGGGTTTTGAATGGGTTTTGCAAGTCAGTTGCATTGATAAGATTTAGATTTTATTAATGATCATAAGAATACATACATGAATAATTGGCCTATGCGGGAACTTGGACTACTATTGTTAAAGACTTGCATTAACTGTTTCTTTTGTTTTGTGCAGTAGCAAGCTGGGAAGACCTTCCATGTGACAAATAATAGTGTGATTGCCATCTTGGGAGGTTTTTTGACAATGAATCTGTATTTTCACTGCCTGGGTGGAGTTTCTCTTTCTCCAGGCTTCACCGAAGAATTCTTACCAGTTTTGCACAGGCGGTGGATCAAGTTTTGCTGCTCTGCTTTGACTGTTGCCTACCCTTTGTTGTGTCCAATTTTGTTTGTGTTCTTGTGGTGTTGTAGGTTGTTCTGGGTTGGGTCTTTTTTTTAGCAAATTAATAGATTTTAATCTTTTAATTGAAAACCTGAGATTCTGACATCCAGACTGGGCTAGAGCTAAGGTCGAATTGTTCATTTATTTTATGGAAATCGGGTTATGAGGCAGGGCTGGGACTTTTGAGAACGCCTCAGAAAACCTATCATAACTAAAGCATGGACAGAATTTTCCAATCCAAATCAAAGATTGCAATTGGATTCTTGTTGAATTTCCGTCTAGTAGAGCCAGACTAAATTAAGGATTGAGTTGATTAAGCATTACAAAATTTCAATTTTGGGCACCTGGTTTTCATGGAGTAGAATTCAAAACTCCATATACCATCCAGGAGAAAACTTATGTTGCTACTCAGAGGTGCCCACAGGGAGCTGCCTGTTCCTGTTCTCATGGAGCTTTGCTAAGGCATGTCTGAAGTGTCATGTCAGGAATAAAACTACAGATCTTTCATAGATATAAGTATCTGTAATATCGTCTCTGATTACTGAAGTTTTGCTGTTGCTGTTATAACTTGATGGCATAACATGGTTAAAGTCATTTCCCAGAGAAAGCTAGACCTGAATTCAGTTACCACTTCAGCATGCTGTGATTTAACTCTGCATCTCATCCTTTACTAGGATAGAGCCATAGATACACAGCTTTGTGTTAACATTGTTTTCTGAGCCCTCCCTATTTCTTTCAGGTTTACTGCTTCTTTATGTTCTGTCTCTGGTCTATTTCATTGTTCAATTTGGAATTTTGCTCTGTACTACTTTTCTTGTTTTCAGTTTTCTATTATGTGTTTCTCTTTTTATTTCTTTGCCAGTTTTGTATTTAAAATCAATGCTTATTATCTTTTTTTTTTTTTTTTTACTATGGCATTGCAATGCTATAGATGGTGCTGTATTTGTGTCCACATAGCTGAACAGATGACCTGAGTCTTTAACTTACTACAGATCTCGTGAGTCTGATTTTCTTTTCCCCTGCTTTCTGGTGACATTTGTCTCTTTTGCATATGTGTTTCTGAGGAGGGAAGGTTCTTGCAAGAAGTCATCATAAAATTACTCAATGAACCTTTTTTCATTTCATGTGATGATCCTCAGCCCAGACACCCTTGTTGCTCTTCCAGTTCCTCCCTTATGGCACCCTGATGTAGTATTAGCTGTGGCAGGAATCTATTCATGCTGGGTTGTTCTGCCAAACATGCTTGAAGAGTCAGCTGGATAACTCTTTGCCCCCACAGACCTGTTTGAAGTAAACTCTGTGACTGATATCTTTACAAATCTGGTATAGATGATGTTTTGGTAGGTGGATTCTTAGCTTTACTGCATGCTTGGGTGATGAACACCACTACTGTCTTAGAGCTCTTCACAGAACATACATATCTTCAGTTCTACCTAATAAATGCCACTGATTTATGAAGACCTTTCCAACACATCTGAAAGTCCTGTGCTTCAATAGCCTAGTAAACTTAAAGTATAACTGCAAGGACATTGGCCTGGTAGGTTGTTTTATCATTCCTGTACTCTGTAGCATAGAACCTTCAACATATGAACATGTTCAGCACCGACAAGTAACTAGCATCAGGCCAAAGCAATTTCTGTATATTACCCATCTTATTCGATGGCTCTGTTTAGGACTGTGAAGTAATTTCTTTAGCTGTGCGAAGGTTAGTGTTTTTACTAGCATAGTTAAGAGCAGACACAGGGCTGTCTCACATTAAAATGTGAGCTCTGTCATGAGCCACAGAAGAAATGTGGAGCCATAAGTTAAGTCTGCAAATAAAACAGAGGGTTGCTGCGAAGTACTTACCAGAGAAACTGCCCTACATGTTCATTTTGCTCACTAATAACTTTAAATATTTAAAGGAAAAGTAGTATTGGCCTGTGTTTGTGCACTCATGGCCTTTATGTGTAACTTCGGCATCAAGATGTTGAGGAAGGTCATTCCCACTGATTGGCAATCCCCTTCAGAACATGAAGCAACACCCTTAAGTACATAGGAGACAGGAAAACACTATCGCTTGGATAATATAATCTTAACCAAGCAGCAGTTGCATAATTGGGAACAGGATCTGTCACAATCACGTCCTACTTACTGCTCCTGTAGGATTTGGTTTGATACCTAGTGCACAAAAGATACACACAGAAAACGTGTTACAGAGTAGTTGCCAAGAATTAAATGTTTCTTCCAAATGCAGATCCTAACATGGATAGAGAAATTGAACTTCTCTCTCAAAACTAGCAGGAAGAGAGTTGCAGCTTAGGTAACTATTTATCATTGCTGCTTTCCCAGAGTGTGTCTGCCCTATGCTGCAGTTCTTTGGCTTTATCAGAAACAACAGTTCTCGAGGAATTTCTTCAGGTATGGCAATGGCTGTAGCCCGTTCTGCAGAGGAGAAAATCCTTTCAGAAAGTATTAGGAAGAAAACCTTGTAGAGGCTCCTTGGAGATGTTTCAAAACCCCATATTAGTTAGGTAAGGTAGTTACTTCATGCCTTGTTATCAGCAGTGAAACTGGAATATAAATGTATAATCCTATCCTAAACCCCCTCTTCTTCCCTCCCCCTCACCCCAGTTATTTCTTCCTGTGACCACATTGTGTTTTACTACCCTTCAGCTTCCCCTGTGACTTGAGAGGTTTGTACTGTAAACATGATGACTGAAATGATTCTGGTTATAAATAACAACCTTCTGCTTTGTTTTGTTTATTTTTAGTTTGATGCAGCACTTCAGAGGCTAGTGATGTGTGTAAACAGGGTTGATGAAGCAGATACAGAGGGAGAGGACTCCTTTGGTGGCTTCTCTGCTGAAGGAATTATATAATGTAACTTCTCCCTTCTGCACAGACACTTGTTTGATATCTGCTTGTTCCACTTTGACAGAAAAAAGGAACCAGCTGCTGGAGGTCATTAGTGCACTCAGGTCACATGAGCTGTAGAAATTATTCAGAGTTATCTTGGGGTGTGTGCATGATCTTGATTTATGTTCTCTTCTCTGATCATCAGCTGGAGCTTTACGATGAAGACTGCTCCAGCATCTTTTGGCAGTGGATTGCCTCTGGAAGAATGAAGCTAGCTAATGATTACCTGACTCTGAGGGGGTGTACGTCCTTATCAGTTGGCTTAAGCATGACAAAGGGGTCATCGGCCACGGTAGCATTCTGATTAACGTATCTGATTCCACTATCACTAGCTACTACTTTTGGATTTCAAAAGGGGTGAGGGAGGCAGATTCAGACCTAAGGTCACTAAAGCCACAAAAAGCAGGAATAAGAATGATCAAATTTCCATGGGTTCTCATGGTCATCAGCGTGTTTACACTGGAAACAGAAGCCATCTCTTATCTATATCTGAGAGGGAAGGAGACCAGTGTTCTGCTGCTCAAAGTGCTCCAGCTATTTGTTTTATGTGGAATTGATTAAACAGCTCAATCATCATAACAGGTTCCCAAAACATTTTCTTGTCGAAAACAAACAAGATTGCTGGTTGATAAGTGATATGATTAAGATACTAATGAATTCATTAGTCTGTGGAGTAAATCTTTACAGGCTAAAGTATTTTTTGGCAAGGAACATGAAATATAAACTACTCCTTATCAGTTACATAATCTTTTTTTTTTTCTTTGTATAGGTCTAATTTGTTACTGTTTTCTGAGATGATGATCTCTCTGCCTCGCATGTTGTTGTTACACTCTTTTCAGTGGATAAGATCAGTTTATTAGAGGAAAATATATCCTACTGAATCCAACAGCCTAAGGAAGGCAAGGCTGCTGCTCCATATCCCCAGGTCCAACCGGTATCAAGGCTGAAGATGTATTCCTAACAGGCACACACACACAGAGCATATCTACATTTAGACAGGCAACACCAACAGCCTCATCTTCCCCTCTCTGACTAACCAGGACAGAGGTCCAAGGGTGAGACTCTATGTACTTATATAGATATACACACACGTATATATGTATGTACAACGTGGATCCCTCCAGCAACTGGGCTCAGACACTCAATCTGTCTAGTGGTTAGTTCCTGCATCCCAGTCCCCCCACTTGCTGGCAGCTGGCCATATAAGGCCTCAAGGCTGTAGACTCACTCCGGTTGCTGGTACAGACCATCACATGCACATGCACATCGCTGTCCAGGACTTCCCAGGTCCCAGTAACTGTCCCCACTATGCTCTTACTCTTAAAGGTAGGTGCTCTCACACCCAGAGCTGGCAGGAACTCCCATGGTCCTATAGCTGACCCTCCTGTGCTGCTTTGGACTGGTGGAGATGAGCCTTTCATGGGCTGATGGTTCCAGTGATGGACCTGGGATTAGCCCAGCAGGGTTTTATCCAGGCTCTCTGTCCTGCCATTGTCCCTCTGAGTAACTCTGTGGATGTGTGGAGGAGCTTTTTTCACATGACCCAACACATTATGTAGCCCTCTTGCCTTTCTGTGTGTAGTAGAGTGGAAATTTTGCCTGCCTAAAAGCTGTATAGGAATTCAAGGTCCTAATTTTTATTTCTTGTCTTTTTTTTTTTTCCCAAAGATTCACTCTTGGAGTGCATTTATTAGTTTAGGACCTGCATAAGGAAAATTCTGTTTGCTTCACAAGTCACTTCTATATTTGTGAAGCTTTACATGTAAATGCTACAAGTCTAAAAAATCTATTTGTTAGTGGATTAAGTGGGAGTAGCGGGGGAGGAAGTAGGGTGATAAGAACAGTCCAAGAAAACTAGAAGAACACATTCCTTATGACCCCACCCAGTCATATTACACCTTTGTGCTGTTTTTTTTAAAAAAAAAAATTATTCCAGCCTAGTCTAATTTTATACATACCACTCAAGGTGATAAAGTGAAAAGGCATAGGGCACTTGGGAAAGAGGCCAGAGAGGAAAGAAAGAAATGAGGGAACATGTGGTTCCTAAAATTGCCTCAGTTTTTATCTAGCCTCTTCAGACGGCAGGAACAGACCTTGCAATGACTCTGCTTTTCAGTGTTTATTTGGGAGAACATATTTTACATAGAGTGGCAGTATTTTCACCAGCCCTTTGGCTGATGGCAGTCACCTGTATTTGTAAGCTTAAAGATACAAACTACTTCATAGATTTTTCAGTTCATGATCAAACTTGGAATTCCCCAGCACAGATGTCTTTTTCTGCTAGTACTGTGCACCTGTGCTTTTCCACTATTTAAAGCAACTCTGTGCTTAGCTACCAGAAGAAAGCTTTTCTGCTCTTTTAAAACAGGCAAGTCAGTGGATCTGCCACTGACTCCCCCCTGTTGCATTAGGTAGTTCAGATACATTCAGTTTAGATACACAAAGTTAGGAGCAAAAGTGCCCCATTTTGTAATTATAAGCCTATGAAAGCTGCAATAGTTACACAGTACACTATTATTCATGTCTCCAGCTTCTTTTTTTTTTTTTTTTTTTTCCATTCCCATAGTCATATTTTGATTATAAGGAACAGCAGCCAAGTCATGGTCCTCATAAATTTTATGACTGCATTCCAATTCATGTGGACTGGATCAAAAATTATTGTCCTCTACAAGAATCAGTGTAGATGGCTTGACAGCCCTCCTTTATTATCTAAAATTGGGAAGGAAAAGTACTTAATTATTAGTGATAGTGTTAAAACTTGATGTTTGCTTCACTTCTTTAACACCTTCAATTTGATAATAGCAGTAAAGACATAAGATAGGCCTTTATCAGTCAGATAAAGAATTGCTACCTCTTAAGTCTTTTGCATACAGCTTTTAACTACTTCAGCTCAACTCTTATCTGGCTGATAAGATTAATGGCAGTGTTTCTTTTATAGCTTTTTAATTTTATTCTTGCCATGAAGTTCAAAGGTTGTCCGAGAGCAGTATTCCTCTACTAATTAAAGACTCAGATGCCCAGAGATTGCTTTTCTCTTCCTTGTGATAAAGGCCTGGGAGTTTTCAGAAATCATAGCAGTAAGTTTTGACTTTATGAAAATGACAGTACCTACTTCTGTTCTTCCTTGAGTGTGCTGGGAGTGAAGGGCAAGACTGGATTTCCAAGCCTTGGATATCTCTGGTGGCAGTGTGTCATATTGCTATGCATCAAACACTGGGAGAGACACTTCAACCAGTCGCAAAATGCTGCTATTTTTCTACTCTATGGACAATGCATATCATCTGTTGTAAATGCAACATCTCAGTCCTTGCTCTGTGTGTGCTTTTGCAAAAGAAGTGGATGATATTAAAGGCCCCCATCTTTATCTACAACTTAATATTCAAAATTATCATCAGAGACCGTGGTTATATAGGGCTGTTATGATGAACTTGGTGACGTGACACGGAATACAGAAAATTATGCATCCAGTTATAGTTTTGGAGTAGATTTAGGATCTCTTTTAATGGCTTGTGATTTGTTCTCTTTGTTCTGGTATTCACTGTGAACCATAGCTAAACGTAAGATCCTATCATATCCTTCCTCAGGTTTACTTTTGTGTTAGATGGTTCTCATGATTCAGTGCAGTATAACTTCCTTGTTCAAACAGAATCAGAAATGCTTAATCTACAGTTTAAAAACCTTCAGACTGAGTGATGGTGAAACTTAGGTTGTGACCTCTGGTAGTATTTCAGGCTAGCACTTGCCATCATCTGGGTAACTGATTTAGAGATGAGCCCTGTTCAGTTAGTCAAATATGTCTATATCATTTATTTTACCATGACTAACATTGGCAGGACTGAACTTCTGTTGTTCTGTATATGCTTATAGTACCTGGAAGAATCCAGGCATGTGTACAGAAATGAGAAAGGAACTGGAGATGTTAAGACCTCTCCACATCTAGATTTACATTACAAACTTGTGGGGCTTTTCCGAATATTAACCAATATACTTGAAGCTTAAAAAACTTGAATGTGGAAAGTAGGTCTCCCAGTCGGGACCTGAATTGCTTGGGGTTAGCAGGGGGCTGTTTTTTGTTGCTATGTCTTTAGGAACAGGAAAAAGGCGTGCATGTTTTTAAAACCTTAGATAGAAATGTTTTGGTATTGTATTCTCGTTTTATTGGAACAGTTTAGCCAAAACCAAGCCTCTGAACTGATTTGGTCTGTGCCTTTTGCATGCGACTATAGTTTTTGTTTGTTCTAATTTGTTCGAGTGGGTTTTCTGGTTAAGACTGATTAAAACTGCTTCTTAATTTGTAAATGAGGCTGATGTTACCAGAATAGACCAATTAATTACCGGAAAAAATACATTCGATGTGAATAATGACATAAGGGACCATTATGGAATTAAAGAATGGTTGAGGCTTGAAGGGACATCTGGAGATCATAGAGTACAACCCACTTGCTCAAACAGGTTGCCCAAAACCATGTCCAGTCAGGTTATGGGTATCTCCAAGGATGGAAACTCTGCAACCTCTGTGGGCAACCTGTTCCACTGTTTGATCATGCTCACAGTAATTTTTTTTTTTCCTTCTGTTTAAACAGAATTTCTTGTATTTCAGGTTGTGCCCACTGCCTATTTACTCCCTGCTGCATCAGGTATTTATATCCATTGATACGATTTCCCCACCCCCTCCTCCCCTCTCCAGACTGAACAATCTCAGCTTTCTCAGCCACTCATACGTCAGGTGCTCCAATTTCTTAATCATCTTTGTGGTTCTTTGCTAGATCCTCTCCAGGATTGCCCATGTCTTTCTTGCACTGGAGAGCCCAGAACTGGGCCCAGCACTCCACATGTGCCTCACCAGTGCTGAGGAGAGGGGAAGAATTACCTCCTCCAACCTTCTGGCTATGCTCTGTGTAACACAGCCTAGGATACTGCTGGCCTTCTTTGCTAGGACACATTGCGGGCTTATGTTCAAATTTTTTGTCCACCAGAACCCACAGGTCTTTTTCTGCACAGCCACTTTCCAGATGGTTTAACCCCTGGTGTTTGTTGTTGCATGGGGCCCTGTGTTGAACTTCATGAGGTTCCTGTCTGCTCATATCTTCTGCCCATCAAAGTCCTTCTGAATGACAGCATAACCATCTGGTGCATCAACCACTCTCTTCAGTTTTGTATCGTCTGCAAGCTTGTTGAAGGTGCACTCTGTCCTATTATCAGGGTCATTTATGGATATATTAAATGATATTGCCTGAGGTATCAACATCTGGGGTACTGCAGTAGTGACTGACCTCCAGCTGGACTTCATGTGGATAATCACAACCCTTTGAGCCTGGCAGTTCAGCCAGTTTTCTGTCCACCTCACTGTCTGTTGAGCTAACCCACACTTCATCAGCTTGTCTTTGAGGATGCTATGAGAGACAAAGCCTTACAAAGCCTTCAAAAATACAAGATAAAGAATATCACTATGTTCCATATTCCACTAAACCAGTCATCTTATCATAAAAGACTAACAAGTTGATGAGGCATGATTTTTTCCTTCATAAATCCATGCTGACTATTCTTAATCACCTTCTTATCCTTAGCATGTTTGAAAATTATTTCCAGGGTTACTTGTTCCATCATCTTCCAGAGATCAAGGTGAGGCTGACCAGCCTGTATTTCCCTAGGTCCTTCTTACCTATCCTGAAAGTGGGAGTGACACTGGCTTTCTTCCAGTCCTTAGGAAGCTCCCCAGTTGTCATGACCTTTCAAAGATAATTGATAGTGGCCTTGCAATGACACCAGCCAGTTCCCTTAGCCCTCATGGGTGTGTCCTGTTGGGTCTCATGGATGTGTGTATGTCCAATCTGTTTTAAAGATTCCCTTGCCAGATCCTTTTCCATTGATTTATGTTTTCCTTGCTCCAGACTTCCCACTGATCTCAGGGGCTGGGATTGCTGAAGGCTGATCTTACCAGTAAAGACTGACAAAGTTGATCTTCCACCATGTCCTTTGTCACTTTTTCAGTAGAGGGCCCACGTTTTCTATAGTATTCCTCTTGCTGCTGATATACCTGTAGAAGCCCATCTCGTTGCCATACATGTCCTTCAGATTCAGCTCCAGGTGGACTTTGGCTTACCTAAACCTGTCCCTGCTTGCTCAAAGTGTCTCTGCATCATTCGTCCTTGCTGCCACTTCTCATATGCCTCTTTTACGTTTTGTCAGGAGCTCCTTGTTCATCTACACATGCCTCCTACCACTCTTTCTTGAATTCCTGTTACTCAGGATGGACCATTCTTGAGTCTGGAGGAGATAATCCTTGAAAATCAGCCATCTCTCCTGGATCCTTCTTCTCTTCAGGAACATATCCTATGGGATTCTTCTAAGTAGGTCCCTGAACAGGCCAAAGTCTGCTCTCCTGAAGTCTGAGGTTGTAAACCTGTTATATGTCTTGTTTCTTGCTGGATCCTGAACTCTACCATCTCATGGTCACTGCAGTCAAGGCTGCCCCCACGCTTCATATTCCTGAGCAGTTCTTCCTTGTTTATAAGTATCAGGTCCAGCAGAGCATGTCTTCTTGTCAGCTGCTCCATCACCTGTTGCGGGAACCTGTCATCACTGTACCTCAGAAGGTTCCTGGATTGCTTGTGCCCTGCTGTGTTGCCTTTCCAGAAGACACTAGGGTGGTTAAAGTTTCAGTTCCACTGGACAGAAGTTAATACACAAGGATTCATGGGTAGCTCACTGGCTGTGACAGGACAGGATGTGAAGTGGGATTTGTGGTAGGTATACACTGATGTGGAAAAATGGGCTACAGATGTTAGTGGCTAAACATACATCCTAGTAGGGATGGCATTGCTGTAAATATGAAATGTAATAATGTGGAGGTGAGAAAAAAGCCAGAGGGGGCTGCTCAGATGGGAATTGCTGGTGGAACAATCCTATTCTAATGTTGACCAGATGAAAATCTGCACGTAGGGGGAAAATATTGTAATGCTGAGAGTTAGAATTTGCTAAATAATAACACGATGAAACAGTTCACAAGTTGTCATTCAGGCTTCTCAGTGGATTGAAACTATGGAAAAGATGCAAAAGAAGCTTCAGATGTGTTTCAGGAATGCAATGGTAACAAGCTCTGATAGTACCCTTGATATGATACTGTTCTTATAAACAAGTTTTAAATATCTTATTTCACATGATAAAGCTGAAGTAAATCTTGAATGTGATGTAAATTAAAAAATAGAATTTTGGTAAAAATATCATTTTGTGACTAAGAAAAGAAAATTAAATAATGAGAACTGAAGGAATGCTGGGCTGTATCTGTCCTAGGAGATAGAGAACAGCAAGCCCTGAGTGGAAAATTCCAGCACCTTCATCAAACTGAAGGCTTAGGTAGCAATATTGGTATTTTGCTGCTGGGCAGACTGTATTTGCTGATCAGAACGTTGGACCAATCGTGGTTAGCTTTGAGTGTTTAGGTAGCCATTTGTTTAATTTCTATGCGATAACCCTTTTCTGGGAAAGTATTGATACACAGCTGAAAACTAAACACCTCTGGGTTAGCTCCCTTGGTTGAAGGCAAACACATGCTTAAGTGACTTGCTGGACTTGAGCCCAAGGGCCTCGTTCACAATTATGGCTCTGTTTCCCATCACACTCACGTTCTGTCATCAAATGTAGTGCTAGCCAGCATCTCTGCTTAACAATATAGCAGTCTTGTCATTTTGCCCATAATTTGGAGTTATGTTTCTTGCCCCATATTTCTAGAAGCAGCCAACATGGGGCAAAGGAATTAACAGGGTATCTCCTAAATGTGTTAAAATGTTTATGGCACTGCATCAGACAGATAGATGTTTACAAACCTTCTGGCTAGTTTTAAAATTGTGTACATCTCCTAAGTCCTGTTTTAGTAGGCGCAGGACCGAGAATAGCGGTAAATGGCACATCCATTGAAATAATAACTTTTTGAAAGTAGTGAATTGTGCATCCTTGAGATGCTGTCCTGAAAAAGAAGCCTCTGAAGTGGAGGAAAAAGCAGGTGGATGGATGCAGGAAGCAACTGGCTATGTAGAATAAAGAAGTGACTTTCTCAGTATTAAAATTGGAATTCTGTCTTCTGGAAATGGATGTGACAGTTTGTGAGTAAACAGGAAGTAACTCAGCAATCAAGCAATCTTCCTTCAACACTGACATTTTCTTTAAAAACTGAGGAGGGAAAATACAGAAGAGCGTGAATATAACCTTATAATTTGTTTCTGCAATTATTTACAGAGAAATTAATGCAAAAGCTTTCTTTACCCAAGAGAAGCATAAATTAATGGCTTCCATACAGTAGAGGTTGTATGTGGTTTCTGTACTTACTGCTGTTACAGACTATCTAATTAGTGCCTTTAAACTACATTCACAGTTCTTGTCTCTAGCTTGTCAAAACACAGTCTTTGAAAGGAGATGCCAAATCCGAAGTTAAAAAAGTAACCAAACTTATTTTGTCTGCAACTAGGTTTTTCAGTGGAGTTTGTGGAACTGTTTTTCCTTGGCTCCTGCTCCATGAGATCAACTATGGAACATGCTCAAGAACATGAAGCATGTCATGAGCAAACCCAGGGATATTGTGTGAAGAGGCCAATATATAATCAAGAGTTCTTGCAAGGACAGCTGCACAAACGAGAAAGAACACCTCAGACTTTAAGGCAGAAGATTGCACATTCTTGTCGGTACGTTTTTTGTCTTTATTTGTTGGGCTATAAATATTCTAATTTTCGATTCATGCACATAGCTCTTCAAAGAAACCTAAAAGATAAAAGCGCTAGTTCTACTTTGATTATTCAGCAAGACTGTGATGAAGTTGTATGTTTTAGCTGTTAATATATAACTAAATTACAACATTTTGCATAATTAGTTGAATTGCCTTCATCAAAGTGTAAAGGAAAAATATGCAGCATAGAAATGTGAAGTATTAAACAAATCATGTGACATGAATTCATAAGACCCCTCAAAAAAATCTGTCCTCTTTATGTGGAAATACAGCCAAATTTGTGCTTCCCGTGAACCTTTCACAGAAGAAGAATGGAGATGTATGAGAGCTGTGTAGAAATCTGAATTATTAGTCTAATAAGGACTTATTAGAGGCATTCTGTAGCTTTTAACTAACTGCCTTGGAATCTATCTATCATCTGGTTGGACTTGAAATGTCTTTAACTGTGCAACTCTTGCTCTGTGGTACCAGAGGATAGTGAAGAGAAACTTATTCTAGTTAAGTTCTTATTAGCTTTACATTTATCCATGCTTCATTTACAGAGTTGATTCAATTTCTTCCTAGAACCTTGTTCTGCAAGACAACAAATGATTTCTGCCTGTCTGCTTGTCTGTAAAATATTCCTGTTTACATGATTTGACATTTGGAGATCTGTTTTGGTTAATGGGATGACCATTCTAATGGTAATGGCACCTAATTCCACCTCAAAAAACTTATCTGTCCTGAATGAAATTATGTGGATCAAAATTCTCCCAAGTTATGACTTCTTGTGATTCAATCTGCTTAAATATGGAGAAGTGTGGCTGACTCAATTTCCTCTCTCACTTGTAGCAATAAGCTTTTCCACCCTGCAGTTTAATCCTATGAGAATTCAGAAATGTTAACAAATCTCTGCAGTTCTCTTGCAGTTCCCCTACACAGAAAAGCATTTATATGATCCCAGTGTTATATTTTTACCCAAGGTTAAACTTTCTTACCACAGTACAATCAAAGTATGATGCCTGGCAGTACTGGATAGAGATATTTTCCTGGCTCTATTCATTTGTCATGAGTCAGGGTTTCAAAAGGTTAATAACTCTGCTAACACACACAAGGATCAGAGTTTCTGGCTTCAGTGCCTTTTCTTTCAGGGTAAAAAGGGGTTATGTTCTCAAATACCCTTAAGTTAGCCTATTAGTACTAGTGATAGTAAAAAGCATTAGTAAAATAATAGTTTGAAAAAAAAAAAAAAAAAGCATAATAACGTAAAATGTTACAATCAAAAAAGTAGAAAGCATGCAAATAGTAAATAAAAATAGGAAAACACATTGCAAAGTACTTTGAGTGAAAACCACTATCAGAAAGCAAGTTATCCTCAGGGGATTGTTACTAGGAATGATCTCAGCAAAAACTGTTATGTGACTGCTCAATCATTTATGGACTTGAACAGTTTTACTTCCCACTGACCTCCAACCTCACAAGACTGTGATTCTCTTCTCCAGTTCCTTAAGGTTTGTAAACAGCAACCAACATGTGATAAAGGGCTAAATTAACTGGAGTCATAGTTGTTTGTGCTTAAGCTTTGTTCAGAAATTACTGTCATCAGGGGTCTGAACCTGCGTTTAATGGAGCTGTTACCCTGCACAGGGATAAAACACATTTTTTTTTTGACCCATTTGTCCCCTGGTACTGTCTAACGTTTTCTTTCTGCTTGGTATTTTCAGTTGTTCTTCTAAGAAAGCCAAGTCTCATCTTTACAGTTTCTTACCAATTTTAAAATGGCTTCCCCGTTACCCAGTGAAGGAATACTTACTAGGAGACATTATCTCAGGTATAAGTACTGGGGTTATGCAGCTTCCTCAAGGTGAGTATCTCTCTGGATTTAGTTTTACTCTCCTTTGCTTTTTCTGTGTGTGCTTTTATGGTAGTGCTTGGCTTCCTGAACACATGCTGGTGAGAATAGGATGTGTATTTCAGGTGTGTGTGGAGATCAGTACAGCATTCTGCAGACCAGCCCATAATGATGATTCCCTTGAAACTGCAAGTCAGTGCTATGCAGCAAACTCTGAAAGAATCCTACCTCTGTGCTCAATAACAACAGCTCTCGATGGCAGAAAAACTTTTCACAGTTTAAGTGCATGTCTAAACCTTTGTTAAAGGCACCCAATTATTTTCTGATCTCTTCATCCTAAAAGTTGTAGCAGACTTCCTGCAGAGTGTAGCAGTATGTAATAGACATATAGACATAATGTTTCAGGAGACCAACTATTGTAAAGTAACGAAACTAAATTCAACCAGAGAAGAATGTGCAAGAAATCAGACTGATCCGTCTTTCTCTCTTAAAGCTAGAGGTCACCAGTTTAAGCTGGAACCATAGTAGTGGTCAATATTTTACATGGTGGAAATAAATCCAAAGTATCTTCTATAACAAGTCTGCAAATCTCTGGAATTTCTAATAAATTACTTGGAAGTTTCACCCCACGAGGAGCCGGGCCCTGAAGCATGAGCAGGCTCTGTGGAAGACAAAGACAAAGCCAGTGTTACTGTTCTGTTCAGCTCTTGGTGACTGGACCAGTGAAATCTTTTGTTCAGCCTGACCCCTTACTGTCAGCAGAACTGCTATGGGGTTAGAAAGCGACAGCATTTTTAGAGCAGTATCATTATGGGGTGCCATCACTGCTCTGGAAGTGGCAGCTTCATGACAACTACCACAGTCCCAGTAGACTTCCCCAGGAGTTTTTGGAATAGAGGGGATTTGTGCAGAGCCCAGTCCAGAGGAGTCCTCATGCTAAGGGTAATACAATTAAGCATATATAAGTTTACGTGCATTTTGGCTTATTTCATATTTCCACATCACTCATTCCACTTTAAGCTGAGGCAAGTCTGAAGAATTAATCTGTAAATCCAGGAAGCCTAGAGTTTAATAGGTGGTAACCATTAAAGCAGTGGAATGTCCTAACTTAGTCTGTGCAGTTGACTTCTTTATTTCTGTAGCTTCCTGGGTTTGTGCAATTTTTTATAATTAAGGATGGTTTTTCTTACACAAATATAAACGTCAACTTGTCTTAAACTGATGTGGTTAACTGTCAGGCAAATCTGTCATATACTAGACACAAACATTACTGGTTGTATACTGAAAGACAGTTCATGTGATGACCAGATAAGATACCAAAATGTAAGCGGTCAGCCGTGAACTTTATACTTAAATTCATGACTTGGTTTTAAACTAAACATTATTCTTTCATTCGGTGACTGCAGACATGCCCTTAAACTGCTTCTAATCTTTCCCTTTCTAAAAAGCCAAAAGTTGAACTTTTATTTTTCTGGAATAGATGTAATTATAGCAAGCATGAGTTCAAAGAAGCCTGGGAATCAGTCCAGGCAGAACTACAATGACCAGGGTGTTTAAGCTGTGAACTCCTGTCATGTCAATATCTCTTTATTTCCTTGGCACTATATGCCTTTATAAATGCCAGTACAAATGAAAAGGAATAAAAGGATATTCAGATCAGGAACTTCACATAGACCCACTCTCCTGCTTTTGAAACCACTGGTTTTCAGTTCTGGTCACTTGTACTGTTAAGTTCATCACCATATTAGAGGCTAGGCTGTTATAGTACAGGGTGTTCTGCTGATACTCTTGGCATGAGGGGTAGCACCTGGGGCAAAGGATATACATGGGACGGGTTTCAGAAGTGCTTAATGAAAAGCTTGTTGCTTCAAGAGAATAAATGATATCATCAGTCCAGTTTGATAGGAATATGAATTCTTGGTTAGGGCTCAGACATTGCTTAGGGCATGAGCAAGACCATGTGAGCTATTATACTCTGCAAGCATGCTTGGATGACACAGAAGATCCCTTCATGGTTTTGTTCTTTCAGTGTAACCTGATGCTTCATCTCTCAATTTAAAAATAAATTAATAGGGAGAGGTGTTTTCCAGTATCACTAGCTCTCTGTGGTGGGTGAACCATTGCTTGCTTTTGTCATTTGCTGTGGACCGCTGAGCTTTTTGGTCCTAGCTTGGACCAGTCTGCCCAAGTGTGGTAAGAACACACAGCTTCCTTGAGTGTCATGAGTCTGCACTTGTGAAGGTGGAGAACCAAGCCAAGCCAGGATACAGCGTTTTCTTCTTGAGGCCCATTTGTTCAGTTCTGGTGTCTCATTCTCATTAATGCACGCCATGCAGAACTATTGATTTTGCTGCAACTGCTTGGGACAGTTATGCACCATATCACATGGTGCACACAGTTCACTTGTGAGCCTGATCCCATGATAAGCACATGCTCAGTCACCCAGAGGGGGAGCACTGTGGGAGGTGTCCCACCCCGGCATCCCTTAGAGCTGTTCCCCCACAGCTCCACTGCCGTGCTTGCCAGCCCCCCCTACAAATAGGAATGGTGTGGGTCACACTTCCACTGTGTGGAACTGGACAGGGATTAATAACTAAAAGGACTTTGTTTTTTGAGAGGAATACCAGACTATATAACTCTCTGTCCTTACAGATTGTGTGCAATGATTCTCTCCTTATTTTACATTTTGGAGCATGTTTTGCAGAAACTTAAACTGTTATGTCATCCCACTCATTCGGGGTGGGGGAGGAGGGAAGTGTTAATCAGTCATAGATTACCATGAAGATCATGTCTGATGAGAAAAGGAGGAGAAAAATCAAACGTGTCCCACTGGCTATGGGGTTTTGGGTGTTTCTAACTACATTCTTTGACAGATGAAAACAAAAGCAACAATAAGTGTTTGTTGACTATTAAGAAGTACTTTCAGCCACAAAGGCAAAACAGTGAGCACACTGGTGCACAGATGTACCCACAGACACGTAGGCACACACCTGCAGTGCCTGTGATTAGAGACTTCTTGGTTTCCTGACTCAAGCCATCAGGTTTCTAGGCACTGCCCTACAGTATTATACATATTAAAGACTGTTCCCTGCAAGACTTCTTGGTTTTTAAACCTGTGATACATCACTAGATTTCCTTTTAGGTGAGTTCAATTTTAATTGCCTTAACTCCTTTTGCTTCCGATGGTTTCTTTCTGTTGGTTGCCTAACATACATATTTGTTTCTGTTTTCTAGGTTTAGCTTATGCTTTGCTGGCGGCTGTTCCCCCAGTATTTGGCCTATATTCTTCATTTTATCCTGTCTTTCTGTATACATTTTTTGGAACCTCCAAGCACATATCAATAGGTACATCTGTATGGATAACTGAAAGTCCGTGTGTGTGTGTTTAAAAAAGTTGTAAAAAATAAAATTGGAGTAATAGAAAGTGTAGTTGTTTTCCATAAATACAAATTTAAGTGAATAGGAGAAACGAAAAATGTGTCAAACATTAGCAGTATTTTTCAATTGGTAAATTATCCATCCTACTTAGGAAGGAATAGAAGAGCATCTTTTACCAGATTAGATCTAGAAATGTGTGCTGTGAACTCCTGAACTATAGTTTCATCACTGCAGTCAGCTGTCTGTGTGGCCAGGATGAATCTTTAATTTGCATAATAGAAACAGAAAAAAATTATGGTATTTATTTACTGTAGAGGTGTATGTTCAACATCGGACTAGCTTTAATGGTGCTGAGTACTGGAGCAGATTTGGGGATTAAAAAATATAATATTTAGGTAGAAAACTCTATTATAATTTAATTCCATGTATCTCTTAATAAGAACCACTCCTAAAAAAAAAAAAAAAAAAAAAAACAAAACACCACCATGATTTTAACCAATTCTTTTCCTCTTATTTCAGGCACATTTGCTGTGATTAGTATGATGGTTGGCGGTGTTGCTGTGAGAGAAGTGCCTGATGAAATTATTTCTGTAGGCTATAATACTACTAATGTTACAGATTTCCTTGAATATTATCATGCTAGGGATACCAAGAGGGTACAAGTAGCTGTGACTCTCGCCTTTCTTTCAGGAATTATCCAGGTATGTGCTTGCAGTTTAAGGGCAAGTTTAGATGCTGCTGCTAGACCAGCAGTTGCAAGAGGTGCTGGGTCATGGCAGATCCCCTGTCAATAGACCTGTGTTTCAGCAGTGCCCTGTGTAGAATACAGGCTGCTTCGTGGCAGCCACAAAACAGAAGTGGGGAGGGATACACGGGAGACAAGTGTTTGTCTGATGTCTTGGCTTGACTGGGAAAAATGAGATCTCCCCTCTTTCATTTTGTCCCATCCCATCAGGAAAACTCAACCTGATGTTCTCTAATCAATGCATACAAACACATATGTTTGCCCATTTCCCACATTGCACTTGCCAGTGGCATGGAAGATTTGGTGCACTGGGGGCTGCTTACTGAACTGCAGCTTTGGAAAGGCCAAGTTCAGGTTTGCCTGATTTGGCTTGGGCATCCAGGTTGAGAAGAGGTGTCCTGTAGCCTGTCTGCTAGATAGTGCAGATGTTCAGGCTACAGTGGGAGTCACCTGGTTAATATTTCTCTTCTTCATTAGTTGTGTTTAGGTCTCCTTCGATTTGGATTTGTAGCCATCTATCTAACAGAGCCTCTGGTGCGAGGATTTACTACTGCCGCTGCAGTTCATGTCTTTACCTCTCAATTAAAGTATCTCCTTGGCATTAAGACTAACAGATACAGTGGTCCCCTCTCAGTTGTATATGTGAGTAACTACATTTACTAAACTTGAAAATTCTGCATTGTCTGGATCTAGAACTTAAGCATTTTCCTATTTTTTTTTTTTATTAATATTTTGGCACTAAATAGAATAATGCTTCAGTATTCAAAACTGGGTATGAGGTCTTTAAGTGCCACAGGGATAGAAGAGCATCTTAAGTGCAGCTTGAGTGCAACTTGATAGATTAGTCTGAGATGGACAGATTTTAGAATTCTGCTAAAGGTAGCTTTTTAATAAGAACAGGTAATGTTCATTGAAGCAAGTCTCTTGTACGTCGTGGGAAGATGTGCTAAGAAATTGCTTCACTGTAGACCAGACATGTTTGGCAAAGCTAGGAAATGTTATTCTCAGAACCTTACCCAGTCTGTATTTCTTTAATTTCACACACAATTCCTGATGGGAGTATTCTTGGTTCCCTGCTTATAAGCTGTTTTGTAGCGTGGTTGGATGCAAAGTGCTGTGTCATAATAAGTGTACCTGCTCATTATAGTAGTGGGAAAAACTATTTTGAAATAAAGACATTCAGTGTAAAACATTGCTGTTTATTAAAGACCCTAAGCATTAAAAGTGCATGTAGGGATCCAGTATTTGACATAGCTCATAGACTAGTCTTCCACTCGCCTTCTGTCAAAGACATAGTGATGCAAGAAGACAGGGTAAAAACCATGCAGTGTAAAGCTATGATTTGGTTAGTATGACTTAAGTAAAACCAAAAGCTCTTGCTCACTTGAATTTAAAATTAACAGTTGTACTCTGAAAAAAGTTTAACGAATCCATGCAGCAAATTACTTGTTTAAATGGACATTTCTAATTGAAATCACAACCAAAGCTTTTAAGTTTATACGAGCATCACTTTCTTGCTGTTATGAACAAGCAGATTTGAAATGCATCTGAATCTAATACGCCTGCCAGTCTAGGAAGCCCCAAGTTATCACAAAATCAATGCTCTGATTTTGCAGACAAGAACTCCTGAGTGGAAGAATAGGGAAGACCTCAGATATCTGAAAACCCAAGCTTTTGGGCAGATTGATGACTCAGCAATAACGAAGCATCAGGATTTCAACTGCATGAAGGCTACAGAAAATACTTTGTGGGAATCCTTCTTGTATATTTGTGCAGATATAACAAACCTTTTGGAAACAAGGCTGCACTAACGATTAATTCCTAAATTTGCTGTTCAGTTCACTAATCCAGAAACCAGACATACTAACTGCCAAACAAATAGGAGGGAAGGTATAAATTCAACATGTACTACCAGGACATCTTGAATGTATAATATCCTGATAGTTACTGTGATTTTCCTTCTGTCTAAAGAAGGGTATGTACATCTTCTTTCAAAGACCTCTCCAGAGGTCATTAATTCATTTATATTTTTTAAAATTCAGTGGAAGAAGGAGGACTAATTGATAGGGGAATCATTTACCCTCTTGTAACTTGTGTGTTCTAGCAAGCTTTCTTTCCTAGCACCCTTTTAATAATGTTTTCAACTAAAAGTTATTTGGAATAATGTCCAGTTCAACAGTGTTGCAAGACCACTGTTATTTTGTCATACTTCTATGGTAACCTTAATGGCTGTATTAGCAACTTCATTGTTTTAGAATGGTTTATGCAGCTCTAAGTAGATGTGACTTGCCAAAGAATATTTGAAGGTATTAGAAGGAATTTGCATTTATTGCTTTCAGGTAGTTGCCTGTATGAAATACGTGTGGAAATGTTGAGAATAAGAGAAGTGGTTTAGTTAAGACTTTTTCCCTATTATAATTTTTTTTTTCCACATATTTGCCCCATTTGAGGAAGACTGATATTGTAAATGATTGCAAGTGCATCTCCCTCACTGGGTTACTCTGAACTTCTGTGTTTTGTGGGAACAATGGGAATTTTGGTGAGACACTGATTCACTGTGATTATAAATGCAGAATAAAAACACAGCTGAACAGCACTGTGTAATTTGCTCTTTTGTGGCAAATCTCCATGACAATTATATTTTCTTAGGAATAATTACGATAATTCTGTTTTCTTACAGAGCATAGCTGCTGTGCTTTCAAAAATAACAACGACCAATATCGCTGCATTGATTGTAGGATTAACGTGCATTGTTCTACTGTTGATTGGCAAGGAAATCAATCTCCGGTTTAAGAAGAAGCTCCCGGTTCCTATTCCTATGGAGATCATTGTGGTAAACCAGTTGTGAAATTCTATACTAAATTATATAATATTTCTAAAGCTGTAGAAACTATCTCAGTTTCTATCAAGTCTTACTGAGCTTTAGAGTAACTTCTGTTGAACGTAATTCATTTGAGGGTTGATTCAGTTTAAGGTTTGGATACTCATAAGGTTAGGGACTGATGTGCTGAAGTTTTAGGTGTAAAGTCCCAGAGAAGAATTGAAAACCCAGTTAAACACCCACAGTGCCCTCTGGCAATGGGCAGGTAGAGATTTGCTGTACAACCCACTCTGTCCTGGAGATTCGGCACCTGAATGTTTCTCTGTGAGACATGCCTCTGAGTGGCATTTCCCACCGGGAGTCCAAAAGCCCAGAACCCCCTCCTGAAGGAAGGTGCTTACAGATCCCTGTTTCTGAGGTTCTGCAGGGCTCTCTCTTGCTTTTTAAAATGCAGTGGTAGAAAGAAGAGCAGGAACCAGTGGGAAATACTACTTAACTTTCCTTTTTCTGTTTCTGAGACTGATAACTGACTGCAGCATTGATTCTGTTTCAAATTACAATGCTAAAATACGTGGATAAAGCAGACAATCTTAATACACACAAAGTCCACATCTCAGATAACCTTTCACCTTTAAAAGTGGTTGGATTTAAAGATAAATTCTTAGATAACTAGAGCTCTCAAACAACATGCGCAAAATCAGAACCAAGAAAGGGAATAACTGAAGGTATGGGTACAATCTAGATAGAAGTAACAAAGGAATGGGATGCTGTGGAGAGGTGATGGAGGTGGTGTGATAGGGTGTTGTTCAACAGTAAGGCAATAGCAAAGCGATCTTACACCTGCTCCTTTCACTGCTGCTGCACCAGTGCTGTTTACAGATAGCATGCAGGTTATGCACGTGAAAATATGGCAGTGCAGACGTCCTTGGCTTGTCCTTGCATTAACTTCCCACCACACTATTCTGCCTGAGCTTGACTCAGGCAAAGTAAATTCAAGTGATTCAGATCATACCATAGGATGTTCCATTTAACTGTTTCCAAGAAAACTTTACAAAATCAGTGGGGGTTGAACATAATGAGGGGAAAATCATGATACTTCCTCCTTTTTATCTGCTTCTTTACCCCCTAACTCTTAGAAAACTGATGGACAAATAAATGTAATTCCTTGTGTGTATTATTCATAATCAGCTAACTATTATTAGTTCTTCAGGTGGCTTTATTTCTTTCTAGCTGATGTGTACAATGTGTTTGTTATTTTTTAGGTAATTATTGGCACAGGAGTTTCAGCTGGAATGAGTCTGAATGAGTCATACAGAGTGGATATCGTTGGGAATATTCCTCAAGGGTAGGGATGATATATTCTTATTCAAACTATACCTTTTCCGTATGGTGTATAGCTTTTATTATAGTAATTTTTAAATATTTATGTCATCTCCAAGGTTACGTGCACCAGCAGTTCCCAAGATCCAGCTCATTCCAGCAATATTTGTGGATGCAATAGCAATAGCAATAGTTGGATTTTCAATGGCTGTATCCATGTCCAAGATCTTTGCCCTTAAACATGGTTACACCATCGATGGGAATCAGGTAAAAGTATTGGGGTTGCTTTGTTGAAAATTCTCAGTAGCACCTTTGTTACATCATTAAAGTAGAATGGGATATTGGACAAAAATGAGTTTTAATTTCATAGCAGAATCAAGTCAAGTTTTTGGCAGACTACGCGTTTAAATGCCAGGAATTATTTTAAGTTCTGGCTGTGTTTTAATAAACAGTTTCACTTTAAGCTTCATTTCTGGAAACTTGCTTCTGTTAGACTTGGACATATGGATGAATATTAATTGTTGGGACAGACATTACTTAGCCTGCTGTCCTGGTGGGCAGCTACTTACTTTATCTCTGCTTTCTGTAACAGAGCAAAGCATAGAGTTCCCATGTGATAAATACAATGCTTTATGTGTCAAAGAACTATTATCTAAGATTTAGAAATTCCAATTATGTTTTACAGTTTCTTTTTATTCCCACCCATTGCAAATAGGCAGGTCATCATTTTCTGGCGCAGCAATTGGCCCTGTCCATAGTTAGCATTCTGATCGTGATTTGAATGATAAAAGCTGTGGTTAGAGACTCTCTAAAACTAAAATGATATGTCATCCTCACCTGCTCCGTCTTTCCTGTGCAATTTAGAATCAGTATTGCAATTGGATTATTGGTTGATATCATTTTAGTGTCAGGGGAGACAGGATGTTCATATGCTGTAACGCATTTCCTAGATCAAGCATCTGACACAGTGCAGATCAGCTGTTCCCTCTTCTCAGAATGGCTGTCTTCCTCTGAGAGTAAATGGACTTTAAATGACTCTTACTTAGAGTTTTACATCTGGTCAGAGGAATCTCATCCTTCATATCACTGTTCTCTGTTACCCAAGGAGAGAAGAGGACAAATCCTTAGCTGCATGAATGGAATCAGCTCTATTTATGTTACTTAAAGTAATTATCACTGACCTGAGTTAAGCACCTGGCTCTTCCCCATGAGGTGCCAGATGCTGCTTCACCTGGATGTTAAACTCTAGAACTCCTTGTCACAGGATGCGGTGCATGCTGAGTGTTTACGTGAATCAAGAAAGGATTGTACAAATGCAAAGAGAAAAACACACTGAGAACTATTGAAAACATAGAACTTAAATCACCTCAATTACAAACAGCAGGACACAAAGTAATCTGGGGAGGCCTCATGAAAAGCAGATACTTTCTTAGGCATCAGAAACACAGTACTGAGGTAGATGGAGCTCTGATCTCATGCACGTTAACAGTTCTCATGTGGGATCTTCCTGGTGAAGCAGTGGACACACACTGATTTTTTTCATGTACAGTAATGGATTACCACCCATGGAAACACAGCCAAGGCTGCTCTTGGTTCTAGTAGTACTAAACAGTTTCAATTGGGAAGCAAAGAACAGTGTTTGTATGAGAAACTGTTTTCCATGCATATTCAGGGTTAAAATGCAAGTTATCCCCAAGTTAAAGAAACCCTTAAACAAGCAATGCTGTAATTCATTTTAGTTTTCAGTCCAACTCATTATTGTAACATTTAAGGATGGGAAATGTCTCTAACACTTCATCAGATACTTTATTTAATAGACTATTTAACATCCACCAACTTGCATGTGTGAGAACCACAAGTATAAGCGACAATAGGGTTGCTTGTTCTTTACAATAAGGTTGCTAGAAAGCAGTGTAAATAAGATGTGGTTATTAATATGTATGGATAGGTCCAGCTTTGTATAGTTGCTAGATATAACTGCCTTTTATTTTGCTCTGTTGTTTAACACAGGAACTTATTGCCTTGGGAATATGCAACTCTGTGGGGTCATTTTTTCAAAGCTTTTCAATCACTTGCTCAATGTCTCGGAGTCTTGTTCAGGAAAGCACCGGTGGGAAAACTCAGGTATGTAAACTCAAATTTTGAGTCAAACAAAGTTTGCTTTTTGGACCTCCAAAGCTAAAGTCCGAAGCCTCACTAGATTTGCCAGATTCCTCTGCTTGGGCCAGAAGTTTCCCATGTATCACATCCAGACTGGGCCAGGTTAGAAAGCTGCACGACAGCCACAATGGGTGAACTGAATGGGATGGATCAACAGTCACTTGAACAACCAGCCTTGTGAAAATCACAGGAGGGGTTAGCTAAGCAGTAATACTGCTCTTTGGGGGCACTTACAGTTTCTGGCTTCTTTTGTTCAGATTGCAGGTGCTCTCTCTTCAATTATGGTTCTGTTGGTAATTGTGGCTATTGGATACCTCTTTGAACCGCTTCCACAGGTAAGGGAGTTCTGCCTTGTGCAACTTGAGGCCATTCCCTCTCATCCTCTCGCTTGTTACTTGGGAGAAGAGACTGACACCCACCTCACTACAACCTCCTTTCAGGTGGTTGTAGAGATCAGCAAGGTCTCCCCTCAGCCTCCTTTTCTCCAGACTAAACAACCCCAGTTCCCTCAGCCGTTCCCCATAACACTTGTGCTCCAGACCCTTCACCAGCTTCGCTGCCCTTTGGACACACCCCAGCACCTCAGTGACTTTCCTGTAGGGAGGGGCCCAAAACTGAACACAGTATTTGAGGTGCAGCCTCACCAGGGCAAGTCCTGCTGGCCACGTTTGCTTGCAGCATAGGACTTCTGGGAAGAGGTTAAAAGTTAAAGAAAAGCCATAGCTCATCTAGGAAAAGGTTGGGGCTGGGTGATGGCTTAGCACAGTGAGTTGGTTTTGCTGCAGTTTTACTTATTTGTATAAAATTATATTTGTGTGAATAAATGTATTCTGACTATAAAAAAACCTTTGTTTCTGGTGACATGTATAGGATGATAGGCCTTTCCTGTTTCTTTTTGTAGGACATGTACCTTGGTTTACACTTACATGACTGTTGAAGGAACTGTTGCAGTATGTTGTAGAGAAACTTGAATTTAAGATTATAGCCTAGCTGCTTCAGACACTACAGGCACTATAAATGCAGCAGCATGGAACTCAGGAATATGTGATTTCTCTTGCCAGGAAAGAGTAAATCAAACTGTGCTGACTCTGGCTTGCCACTTCTGCAGCTGCAGTAAAAGCATCTCTCCACTGAACTACTTGAAAAGTTGGGGTTTTTAAATGGAACATCTGTTCAGTAGGCTTACATAAGTTGTACAAAGCACATTAAATACAGTTATTTGTGATGCTTTTAAGGTCTTATCTGGCATTTGGTTTATTTTGCTTCTGAAAATTGCATTTGTGTAATATTCTTAGACGGTGCTAGCTGCAATTGTCATGGTGAACCTGAAAGGAATGTTTAAACAGTTTGGGGATGTCGCTCACTTCTGGAGAACCAGTAAAATTGAGCTGGTGAGTAATGCACAGCACAGCGCATATACTTTACTGTATTAAATTTGTTGCTCCTCTTCTTCCTAACCCCCAAAACAGGGTAAAAACTTGCCAAGGAGTTACAAATTGGTGTTGCATTGCAGCTGGACATAAAACATGGAGCTGTAGGTAGACTAGGAGAGTGATCTTTTGCAGACAAAAATGTTTTTGTTGTTATTCAACAACCTTTACCTCAAGTCAGAAGGAGTTTGGTTGCAGTAAAAGCAAAGCTTTTACGGTGTTGCTATAGGAACTGCACTGAAAGCTATGGGAATGTCTGAGAAGAATTTAAAAAACAGAGCAACAAATAAAACTACTTGAGGTTATTTGCCAACTTTAAAAAAAAAAAAAAAAAAAAAAAAAAACAAAACAACAACAAAAACAAAAACCTGGCTGCAGTGGGCCAGAAGTAAGAGTTGGAGGTAACATTTTGGTGGCATTTTTCTCCTGGATTAACTGAGTGATGGAAGTGAGGGATACTTGCAGGCCTTGAGTATTTTTTTTTATCCTAAAGTATTGGGAATCTGATAGTAACACAGCGTTCCTTGGAGAACGGGAATTAAGGCATTAATTAATATATGACAGTTTGCCAGATGTAATGTTAGGGCACCTTGACCTTTTATGCCCATTTGAAAGGTCAAGGCAATTACAGTCTGCTATCCTGATGGATTACATTATAGCCTGTTCCTGAACAGAAGTGATACATAGGTTTTGAGATTGAATTATGCTATTGTTTTTGGTGTTAGCATAAAAGAATGCATAATAACTCAGACCTTTTCTTTGTTTTAGGCCATCTGGGTGGTAGCTTTTGTGGCTTCTCTTTTCCTGGGACTAGACTACGGTTTGCTTACTGCAGTAGCGTTTGCAATGGTAACTGTTATTTACAGAACACAAAGGTCAGATTTCTTCTTTATCAAAATTAATGTTTACTGATGTTCTGTGTGGTTTTGTTTGTTTAAGGGGTGCAAATAAGCAGAAGACCTTTCTCCCCTCTTCAGCTGCGTGCAGGATAGAATCTGCTTCATAATATAGGTCATGCCCTGTGGCTCTGATCCAGAGTTCACATTTTATTTTTCTGAGAACAGAATTTCTAGAGGGCATGAACTTGCAATTTCAAGAATAAACAGAAGATTTTTTCAATTTCTTACATTGGTTAATATTCTTGTTTACTTTTTTTAACGCCTAGAGTTTAGAACTTCAAAACTGCTTGGTGCCAGTTTCAGTAAATTATTGCATTTCATGTGCGCTAATTGTCACAGTCAAGTAGAAGTTGTGTCAGGTTATCACTAGATGAATGTTTAGGTATTTTAAAAAAAGTTCTAATTCATCAAAAAATTGTGCCCACCCTTCGAGTTTTTCAAATCACTTCCCCTCTCTCCCTATTCAAAGTGACAGATTTTACTGTGAAGCTTTTGTAGACCTGTTGATCTACAGTGAAATGATTTCTTACATGTGTGGATAGGACTGCATGTGAGGCTTCTAGGCAAGGTCTGGGACATCTAGGTTGAAAAAGTCTAAAAGTCTTGGTTTTGATCTGCACTGGAATGAAACCAAATTCTGACATTTCCACTGTGCATAGAGTATTTTTCTGCCATCTCTATATGGTTTTGGTTCTGCGAATAGAATAGTAATATACTTTGCTGTCACACTGCTTGTGAGTTGGGAATGTTCACTGCTCAGATATTGTTCTGGGAGCAGAGTTGCTCTTTGAAATTGTAGCATATTTTCTGCCAGTATGAGTTTCCATATTTGCAAGATAGTCAAGTGAGTTGCAATAGTTCATGCCAGAGAGAATTTGCCTTGTACCTTTGCATGCTTTGGCCCATGCTTTTCAGAAAATGACAACATTACAGTGCTAAGTTTATAAATTGGTTTTGTGCTAACAGAAGCAAACTTGTCTATTCACCAAATGGCCCCTTTATTATGTTCCTGCCATAAACTGCCCAGTGCATTTGACCATGTTTAGATAAGCCTATACTAGACAGGCACTGCAGAATGGCCATTTAAAATAAATTTCAGTCTTTATTGAACACTCACTTTTCCACTTTATAAGTGATAATACTGAAACATTTGCTTCTGTTTCTCTCTAGCCCTCAGTACAGAATCCTTGGTCAGATTCCTGACACTGACATCTACTGTGATGTGGAAGATTACGAAGAGGTAGGAGTGTATTCGTCTGCATTGAAGAGTGGAGCAAAGATGACTGTGGCAATTTGCTGCTTAGCCCTACCACACTGCACACACAGCACCCTCTGCCTAGCATTCATCTGTGTTGAAGGGAAAGGAAAGAAATTTTATTTTAGTCATAAAAGCTATTTTGTTCAAAATCACAGCTTTTTGTACTGCATGTACGTTTGACCAGGAGGTGATCAAAAGTAATCTTTACACTAGTTCTGTTGTGCTAGCTTGTACAAAATGGTGAAGTTTATGGGAATGCCACTGCTAAACCTGCTGTGTGCACAAGTGCATACAAGGCACCTTCTTTACTTGTGTAGCAGCATTGCATGAAATCCAGGAAACTGGGATCCAAACTGGTGTGTTCTTCAGAATTGCACAGACTGTTCAAAACAGCATCTCCCTGTCTCCACCCATCCCCTGCTCATTTGGTGTACGTGGTTAATGGCACAATTGCTTGCCATGCAGTCCACTTCTTATATATGTCATTTTGTACAACCCAATGTTGGTGAAGCAGTATATTTTGTCAATATAATGGATATAAGCACGCTGTATTTATTCACAAACAGCAACTATGGTTTTCTGCATGCTCTGCCATATTCAGAGGTCCTGCTATCAAGGCTATGTCCCCCTTTACTAAGGAACTGGTTTACAAAAACCCATGTGAAAAGATGATGCTGTAATCTGAAAACATTCTCTCACCAGCAGTTCTGCTTTGAATATGATACAAAGCAAAAGTGTATGTGGGCATGTTTATAGCTGTATGCAAAGAAGAGGAGACTCCATTCATGTTATACTGAATGCAGTTAGCATTTCCTCCTCCTGTTTAAAGACGGGATTGGCAGTGTATGGCAGGCTGCATCTCTGATGCTGGCCAGGTCATTTGCATGTAAAATGTCAGTGCAGCCTGTTTAGAGATAACTTCATTTAAAGTAGAGGAAAGAAGAAATATTGAGACCTATCTGAAGGCCTTTTTAAAACCAAATACTTGAAAGGCTCTCTTTTTGGTACCTGGGGAGACAAAAAAAAAAAAAAAAAAAAAGAGAGAAAGAGAGAAATAAGTCATTGTGCCTGAAGAAAGGGAGCATTCCTAGGTCTGCATGGTTTCCTCATGGTAACACCAGCTGCAGATAGCAACGTCAGAGAGCTGCAAATATTTAATTCCTTTTTATGGCTGTACATTTCATTGTTATAAAGAAGGAGAAATGTCACGTGGCATTGATGGGGTGCAGTATTACACCGGGAAAGGGGGAGGTTCTGATCCTCTCATTGGCTTTGCTCACGACGGTGACAGCCTTCTTTATTTGACACATGCTGACAGCCATTCAGGGTTAGCTGTTGGGCTCCTGCACGTTCATGTGTCTTGTGATCACACAGGTGCTTTTCTTCTGCTGCAGGCAATACATAACTTTGCACATCCAATATTATTTTCCTTAGGTTAAAGAATATCCTGGAATAAAAATATTTCAAGCTAATGCATCACTTTATTTTGCCAATAGTGAGTCATATACAAGTGCACTGAAGAAAAAGGTGAGTAAAGCAATTCTTTAATGTCTGTCTTGAAAACTCAAACTGGCTTCTGAAACATGTTAATCTTTCAGCTCCTTTAGTGTAGCCCCTAGCATAGTGTTTCTCAGCCCGTGGCCCCTGGTGATCGGTAAAATATGGTGACTCTCCAGCCAACTGCAAATTATCTTGGGAAGCAACAGCACGGCAGGAGGGAATAAAGGGAGAAAGTGTAGGGTAATATGAACTGCTTGTGAATGGGAGGTCTGGTGGTTGCAGAGCACAAACTGGTCAAACACATTTTTTTTTTCAGAAGGAAATAAGTAGTTGCTGAAATGAAAACAAAATGTCTGAGAGTAGAAGCTTCCTTCCTGGGTGACAAACTTTACTGGAGTGTCAGACCGTGGAATACTGTGGGCATTTAATGGTCCTCATGAGCAAAATATTACCTGCATACAGAGTATGCCTCACCTCCTGTCTAACCAGTGTTTGACTGGGTGGGAATGGCAATAACAGAACTAGCTATGGGCAGAATTGCCTGACTCGGTAGCAATTGCACCCTTACTAACTTCTGAAACATTTTTCTGTAGCTCCCATGATGAGTGTTATGCAAAACAGGTGGGTGGTACTTACCTTCACAAAGCAAGAGGTATTAGTGATTTATGTCCAAATGCACTTCTCTCCCCTTTGCTCTCTGCACTTGAATCAGCATTCGGTGGAAACATGGCACTCTCTGATTTCAAGAATAGAATGTGATGCATCTCTTCCTCATCTTGTTAACACAGTGCTTGCCAAGATTATTCCTTCTTACTTTATACTGTTCTCACCCCCACCAAGGGAAGCTGAACAATACAGGCTTGTGTTTTAAATTTATGACAGTGATGAATTCAGTGCTAATTGATACTGCAGTGTCATCCTAACAAGCTGAATCTCCTCTGATCATTCTTTCTTTTTATGACAGACTGGAGTGGACCCTTGTGCCATATTGGCAGCAAGGAGAAAAGCCCAGAAGAGGCACGCCAGGGAAATAAAGGCAGCAAATGAAATCAGAAAGAAAGCTGTATTGAAACTAGTGAATTCTTCGGTAAATATTTACCTCTGCTTTATCAGCTAACATGCTGCTTTCTTATGGTACCATTCCTGTTTATACAAGGTGCAGAGTGCTACTCAGGTAGGAAGGCTTAGGGAGCAAGCACTGAGCAGTGAGGACAGGCTACTGAGGGAACAGCATAAGTATCGGAGGCTCGTGGCTGGACTGGATAACTGGGTTGAACTTTCATTGCGTTCCACATGGCGGAGCAGAGCCTCTCCACACCGTCACACTGTCTCAGCAGTGGTGTCAGCAGATAGTGGGGGGAACCTACCTCTGACCCTCCCCACACACTTGGAATAATCATGCAGAAATAGAATATCACAGAATCATAGAGCAGCTTGGGTTGGAAGGGACCCTAAAGATCATCTAGTTCCAACCCCCCTGCCACGGGCAGGGACACCTTCCACAAGACCAGGTTGCTCAAAGCTCCATCCAACCTGGCCTTGAACCCTTCCAGGGAGGGGGCAGCCACAGCTGCTCTGGGCACCCTGTGCCAGTGCCTCACCGCCCTCACAGGGAAAAATTTCTTCCTCATATCTAATCTAAATCTGCCCTCTTTCAGTTTAAAACTGTTACCCCTCATCTTACCCCTACACTCCCTGATAGAGTCCCTCCCCACCTTTCCTGTAGCCCCCTTTAAGCACTGGAAGGTCGCTATAAGGTCTCCCCAGAGCCTTCCTTTCCCCGGCCTGAACAACCCCAACTCTCTCAGCCTGTCCTCGTAGGGGAGGTGCTCCAGGCCCCTGATCATCTCTGTGGCCTTTTCTGGACATGCTCGAGCAGGTCCATGCCCTTATGTTGGGGACCCCAGAGCTGGACACAGCACTGCAGATAATATATAATATAATCATAATTACAATAATGATATAATATTATATGATATAATGAGTCATTCATTAGTGTAAATAATATAAGTTATTATATAAATTTATATAGATATAATAAAATGTATTACAGTTAGCAGCCCTTGTAATGAAAAGGTGCCATCCGTACTGCTGATCCTGGTGTGGTTAAGAGAGGCAGGTGCACTGGCAAGTGTTGTTTGAAACACTCTTGTGCTTTTGTGCATGTTTAAGTTCACCCCCATGGTGGGAGCTGGTGTGCGCTTTTTACCATGGGAAACCAACCAACTACCTAACCTAAGAGCCCAATTGCTGTTGCTTCTTTGGAATATATAGGCCTTGACAGGATCAGCAGGGATAAGTCAAGGAAATGGAGTAAAAATATATGAACAAGTGTCAGTGTTTAAAGGAAATGGATAATTCATGCCTAAGATAACAGCTTTAAGCTGCTTGCATGTGACCATAGAAAGGCTGGGCATGAGAGAATAAATCTTGGTACACATAAGACATGGAAGTATGTGTGTGTGTAGAGCCAGTTTCTGTAATGGTTAGGAGCTGTACATCTTTTAAAGGCTGAAGGAACAGATGAGTATGGGGAGGAAGGGGATCTACACTGAAAAAGAATTGGCTGTCATTAAGCTTTATTTATCTTCTCTCCCAGACTAACGACGTGGAAGCAAGTGTAAAGCATGAGATAGCAAATGATGAGTTACCTGTAAATGGAAAATTTGCATCTGCAGATGCTAGTGCACAAGACATGTCTCCTGATGAGCATGAACATTTTGTGGACCCCAAAACAAACATCCACTCTTTAATTCTGGATTTCACACCAGTGAACTTTGTGGATTCAGTCGGAGCGAAAACATTAAAATCAGTAAGTAGGGCTTTTTTCCCCAGAAAAACCCATAGAAGACTGGTAAGCTACCTATTAGGGAACCTGTTAGCATGAGACATAAATGCCAGCATAAATACAACCCAGTGTCTCACCTAATCACAGTTTTAATTCTGTAGCTCTGCAAGTTTTAGCTGAATACTGGGGAATGTGGGCTGTGCAGCTTTCATAGTAATTGGCTTACGTCTTCCAGAACTGCGATGTGTACGGTGATATACTGGCGTTTAACTTCATTTTAACTCTGTTGCAGATTATAAAAGAATACAAAGAAGTTGGTGTCTGTGTCTGTATTGCCAGCTGTAGTGGTGAGTTGAGATTTCAGGGGTTTTTGTGAGCTTTATGGGAGAGACGGTATTTTCTCTCTTTCCCCCAACCCCAAACTTTCTTCTGCCAGGTGCCTCAGTAGTATCAGCACTTACTTCACATAAAACTGGATTAAAATTTGTTTTGAGGAAAAGCAAGCCCGTGAGCATTAGAGCCTTCATTTTTGTGAAAGTAGAGCACTGACGTAATGAGTTCTGTGAGAACTAGATCCTGCTCCCATTTATTCCAGCTGGCAAATTGTAAATGCCACACCGAACTTTTTATCTTGCAATTGTTGTAATAAGGAGAAAAGCCTGCAATGTTCCAAGTTTCTGATATCCTGCCAAGAATAGGCCTCTCTGCATGGCTGGATAAGAGAATTACCCATTTGGAGTAGAAGTAGCATGTGATCCACCTGGCTATTTTAAATGTTTTAAGTAATAATAAGAGAACAAATTGTTGTCTTCTTTGAGATACCATTGCCTTCCATCTTTGTACTTCAGTTTATGCACTGATGCCATGTCTGGTTTTTATTTTGTAGACCCTGTTATGAATGAGCTGACAAGACTGAATTTTTTTGATAACACTGTAACAAGAGAGTTGCTGTTTCACAGCATTCATGATGCTGTCCTTGCTCGTCAAGTGAAAGACAGGTCTGCCTCACAGACTGACCTTGACCTCTGAAGAGTGGCATCGAGCAAAATGGAAGCCAGATTTACGCTGATGGAGACTCTTTCTGAATATTTAATTTGCACAGTTTAAAGAGAGCCTAAGGCTATTTGTATCTACGGGTATAGGGCAGTGCTTATTTTCTGTAGAAGGAATGAATAAGGAATTGGAAGCCTTCATGCTCTTGAATTTTTTCCTTCAATCAGGTTATAGCCTTCCAACAACATACAAGCACAAAATTATGCAAGACAAGAAAATTCAGTGTATTCTGCTATAATCAGAATCTGATTGACAAGGTAACATTCCTGTTCCTGTTGAGAAAATGGGCACTTTAACTCACTACACGGTGGGATCTTGCAGGAAATAACTGTTCTGCAACTGCAATGCACTGTACCAGTGTCTTTAAAGAACTTTTAGATGACTTTTAAAGCCTGACGTCAACATCTGCATACAACAGATTCGTATAAATTATAATAATCTGCCAGCTGGATTGGTTAATTCACACTGGTGGCATTTAGCTGCTACACTTTTTAAACCTGGATGGTACAGTTATTTTTTTTTTTAAATATCTAACCTGTCTCAACTATACTCAACTCTTCATTGCCTTAACATTTTCACTCTAAGTGAACTTCAAATTAGAAACTCATTGTTTAAGTATTGTATTATCAATACAGTACTTTCACTGCCAAAACCCAGTTATACTTTCTACAAAAGAATACGGTTGATTTTAAGCTAAAATTAGTTTAGCTTCAGAGTTTGAAGACAAAACTGGTTTAAGGCAGGAGTGAATCCTATTAAAAGTAAATAATGAACTGATGCCCTACATGCAGTCTCTTAAACTGGAATAAAAATGTAGACAAGGTCTGAAGTCTCAGTGGTCAAAAAAAAAAGAGCAGTACTTTTCTGCTACTGAGATACCGTCCTACCAGCAGTGCTGCTTCTGCCTCAGTTTTTAAGTGCTTTGAGAAATTGTTGCGGTTTAACCCCAGCCAGAAACTAAGCACCACACAGCCGCTCGCTCGCTCCTCCCCCCTCCTAGAGGGGTGGGGAGGAGAACTGAAAAAAAAAGTAAAACTCATGGGTTGAGATAAGAACAGTTTAATAATAAAATAATAACAATAAGAACAATTAAAATGTTATAATAATAATAATAGTAATAAAAAGGAAGATAACAAAGAGAAATAAAAGCCAAGAAAAAACAAGTGATGCTCACCACCCCCGGCTGACGCTTGAGCAGCGATCGGCCCCGCCACGCCAAATCCCCCCCGTTTCTATACTGAGCATGATGCTTTATGGTATGGCATATCCCTTTGGCTGGCTCAGGTCAGCTCTCCTGGCCACGCTCCCTCCCAGCTCCTTGTGCACCTGCTCGCTGGCAGAGCACGGGAACTGGAAAGTCCTTCATTTAGGGCAAGCGCGACATAGCAACAACTCAAACATCAGTGTGTTATCGGCATTATTCCCACACTAAATGCAAAACACAGCACTCTGCCAGCTACTAGGGAGAAAATTAACTCTATCCCAGCCAAAACCAGAAGAAAAATAGATTTCAGTAGAACTGAAAAATGCTCCATGTTCAGGGTTTTTTAAAAGAATCGGTAGTGTGGGGGTTTTTTCTCTGTTGCCTTCACAACCTGGCTGCTGTGGTACTGCTTAACTTCAGGTGTGAGACAACATGGAAATGTAACTCAAGCAAAAGAAAGAAATCTTCACTGCCTGCATTTCCCTAACAGTAATCACTATGAATCTGAGCAGAGGTAGGAGCCTAGAAGTGTTTCTCTGTAGGTTATTTTGACAGCACAGGGGAAGTGGAGTATCAGTGACATTTCACTTAGCACCCTCAAATCAAAGGTCCTGTGCATAAGGGAATTCAAACAACTTCCTCTCTTCTGAATGCAGAACTTAATGCTTTTCTTTTGCTTCAAGCTCTGTTGTGATATGGGCTTGCTTCAGGTAAACCAAGTTTCCCAAGAACTGGGGGCAGTCAGGGAAGACGTTTTATTTCCTCAGCCTCCCCTGCCAGTAGGGATAGGAAGCTTTCTGCATCAGAAATTACTGCTTAGCTGGAGTTCAAAGGATTAATTGAATGCAAGTTAACACATTGTGTGTGTTTATTTAAACATCTGGTTCATTTTATAACAACTAGTTTTAACAAGCCTTTGTATCTATATACAGTATATTTTTCTACTTTCAGCTTGCTGCAGCTTCAATTTTTAACTACGTAGTCTCTTCAGTTCACGTCAAAATCCTGTCAACGCCTAGAATAAAGTGATGATTGTGACTTGTCAAATTTTCCACTTTGTCCTGGTGACGCTCTGTAGGTGGGACAAGCCGAGGTGCCCGGAGGCGGCTGTGGCTGAGGGAGGGGTGAGGAAGGGTCACCACCCCCACGCGGGTCCTCCCTGCTGCTCAGCTTCCTCCTCCTCGCCCCACAGCGATCCCCTTGGTGCCGCGTTCCCCATCCCGGCAGCGACGCCTGCGCTGCCGGGGAGCTGCCGAGCCGCCGGCTGGAGACCCTCTGCCCAGGACAGGCCTGGCTCCCAGCCCGCGCGGCGCTGGGACTCTGCCGCCCAGGCCCCGGTGCTACCAGCGCTGCTGTAACTCAACCAGGACAGTAAAATCTGGCGGCTTTTGGCCAGTCGCTTCCTCTGCCACCAGCCGAAGCACTGCTGCCTCCGCGCCAGCCTCCCTTTACCTCCTGAAAAGGAAACTGACTTCCTCTTTCCTCTGCCGATTCACAGACTGCTCTCTCAAAACTTAAATCCTACCTTAGGCTCATCTGTGGCTTCACTAGATTAAACAAACCCACATCCTCTAAACTCGCCCTGGGGCTCATCTCCTTCCCCTCTCCGGTGTCACTGCAGCGACAGGGCGGTGCCTCTACCCACTCACCTGCTGAAGCCCCACCACAGCAAAGGGCCCTGGATTGCCAGAGTCCTCTTAATAATATACCTCTTAATAATCAGAGTAACATTCCTCTCCTTTTTTGCAAGAGTACTGACGATAATTCAGGATACCTGGTAAGATCCAAACTCTTTTTACATACTTCACTTACCCTTCTTAAGTAAAAAGGACACGATTTCAGGTGCTGCTCTTGGTAAATGGCTACTCTCAGTGCTGCTTTCTGAACCACCTTCCTCTCAGGCTCAAAATGAAAAAAATTCTGTGCCACCAATAAACTTGCATCCCTCCCCAAAACGTTCTTACCAAAATAACACGTAACAGCTGAGATCAGTTTTTCAAGCAGGTATGGGCAAACCACCGGATTGCCCGAACTGGCTTAGCAAAATAGTGACACCAGCCAAAATCCTAACGAAGTCCACGTACCACATGCACTCTCCCTATTGCACACACTTTCTCTTTCGAAAAAATAGTGTCATCACACTCTAAGCTTGATAAATTGATGTCAGTTATAACAAAATGAGACCTGATGAAAGTTCTCTCGCTTCCAAGACAAAGCAGATCCCAAAAGCATTTTTTCCCCCAGGGTATTTCTTTGAGCTTACCCCCCCACACACAAAAACATTTAATGCAACACTTGGAAAAGGGAAAACAGAAAGCTGTTGCTTTTCATTGACCAAACCAGCTCTGTACGACGATGGTGGACAAGAGCAGCTCAACCTTTCAGTGGTGGCTGCTGTCACCAACCATCAGCTATTGCCCAGCTGCCGGAGCATCAGGACCCCCCCAGGGTCATCCTCTCTGCACAGCAGCACCTTAGACAATACGATGTAACGAAGTACTCCCTAGTAGAATGATGTGAAACTTTAATCTTTCTTAGAGGAGGAACAGGAAAAATGAAACCCTCCTTCCCTTAGTGCTAAGAAATCATGCTTACTTCTTCCTTCTTGACCCACTCACTAGTTTGTAAGAAACAATCTCAGCGAAAGAGAGGAAGAAAACCACTGAAGAGAACAAAACAGGGTACCAGAGCTTCACCCAGGGAGAGTAAAAACACCCCTCCACGTCTCCCGCGCGCCGGGCGATGACTGCCCACCCGAGCTGAGCCGAGCTCTGGGTGCCTGCCCAGCTCAGCCCCGGGTTTTCTTGCGACACACCTCCCCCTCGCTGCCAGCGTCACGCAAGCAGTTCCCTGCGCACCCAGGAACCCAGCACTCACCTCAGCACCTCTGCAGCTTAGGGGGGTGGGGTTTGGGGTGTAAATGGTGACTAGGGATAGAACCTTTGGATTTCTAACATTGCTCAGGTTCCTGATTTTAAAATATCTCACTGGTTTAGGCTGTGTTATTAGAATCTCACTGAGACTTTTTTTCTACAGCAACCATACCCCAGCACTATGGAACACACTCACAATGAACTCACTCCTCCCGTTTGGAATTCTCCATTTATTTTTAGCTTCCAAGACACAGACGTGGATTACTACGCTAGCACTTTTGTTTCACAGAAAGTTTTAACAACAGAAACAGGGAAAACATTCCAAGATATTAGTTGTAGGTCATGTAGCGGGGGGTAGCACTGAATTTCGCGTATGATTTGATGACTTTGTTCACTGCTTCTAAGAAGTCTTTCTCTGTCGCGATTTTTCGGCGTGCTCGGATAGCAAACATGCCTGCCTCCGTGCAGACACTGCGAATCTCAGCACCTTTGAAAGAAAAAGATAAACAAATTCAACACTGACCACCAGGGGAGATGAAGCACACACAAAATTGTTTTAAGAACAACATCATTCAGCTTACCAGTGCTATTGGGACACAGCCGAGCCAGCAGCTCAAATCTGATGTCTCTCTCAACACTCATCGAACGAGCGTGGATCTTGAATATGTGAGTTCGCCCCTGAAAGAAGGGTGAAGGATAGAATTGTTCATGGTGTGAAAGAGGTGATGACTCTAGCATGCAGCTGTCCACATCCAGAGCAAGGGCAAATGGAAAATACATCTTTTATTTGCTGCCAAACTAGTTTCCCATGTCTGGAGTAGCGCAGTTCAGTGTCCACGGTACCGAATTATGAAAAAGAGCTTTACTTTGATGGTAGAAGTATCGCAAGAAATCTCTCTCAAGAGAGCCAAACAAAACACATTCCAACTTAAGAACTACATCACAGATCTGGTTAAATGATTTTTTATCTGTTGAGTCAGGAATATACAGAAACTACAGCTATTTACCATGGTTTCTCAGCCAGGGATGGGATCTGTGCAGTGTGGGAACACCTTTTTGGCACATCTTCAATCCCCCAAATTTCCATGTAGCTTCATGTAAGTGAAGAGTGCTGCTTTCGCTAGTTCTTGTAAACTTCTTCCAGACAATAATGCCCTAACTGAAGAAACACTCTGATACCTCTGATACCAGAACACGCTTAGCTGTGAAAGAAAGCATTCTCACCTCAAGATCAGGCAAGCTAAACTCTATCTTCCTATCCAACCTGCCGGGCCTCATCAGCGCTGGATCCAGAGTATCGGGCCTGTTTGTTGCCATCAGCACTTTGATGTTGCCTCGTGGGTCAAAACCATCCAACTGGTTGATCAGCTCCAGCATCGTACGTTGCACTTCATTGTCACCCCCAGCCCCATCATCGAAACGAGCCCCTGGAGAGAGAAGACACACGTGTTTCACAAAATAAGAGAGGGGCCTTCAGAGCGCAGGGGAGTCACAGCTGCTGCATAGAAGACACCTGGAAAAAATAATTTTAGTTACATACAAGTATTTGTGACGAGTTTAAGAAAGGTGTGAGGGAGTTATTTGGAAATGACACATTTCAAACGAGTGAGCGGCGTTATCTGTCCGTTCTAACCAGCACTGGATCTTCATCCTTAGCACGAAAGGGCCGTCTCCCTGCCCAATGACCGGCCAAGCTGCTGGCATTTATAAATGGAGTTGGTTGGTTGGTTGTTTATTTTGCCTGCCCTTAACCAAAATCCTCCCCTCTCTGACGTGTGTAAAAATGGTTCTACTTTCAAAGGACCTAAATACTTCCTTTAAGAAAAAAAAAAATAATATTTAATTTTCAGGCAGTAATACAGATTTAGTATGTAGTCCAGAAGCTGAAGGGGCTTTAAATTAACAGTGCTTTTTTGCAAACATAATACAGAGATTTTTCACTAAAGTTCAAGTAATCTGGGTGTTTCAAATATGCAAAAATGACTTCTCATCTGTGCTAAGTATGTTCAAGCTATATAAACCACTTCTTGATAGCTGCCCGGGCACAGGACATGATGGTAGGAGTTTTGCTAAACAGGTATTTTGAAGTACATTTCTTGAAATGCAGCAATCCAGATAAAGAATTACAACATGAAAAGAAAACCTGAAAGTCCTCACATGAGATTAGAGCTATAGATACTACAAACATACCTCCAATGGCATCAATTTCATCAAAGAATATAAGACAAGCTTTTTTAGTTCTGGCCATTTCAAAGAGTTCACGAACCATTCGAGCTCCCTGAAAGCAAAAAATCAAGATTTTGTTAAAGATTCAAGGCACATTACAGGAAAACGATCAAAATTAAGTTTTCCACGATTCCAAACACTTCCAGTGATAAAACTCTTTCATTTGTACTCACATATATAATGGAACATTCACAAATTTCAAAGCAATTTATAAAGGAGAGACAAATTACTACGCAAATTCAGAAGTACAGATGAAGTCATTTACCTCGGGGCCAAGCGAAACATAAGTGGCAGAGTTGGGAACAGGATCCTAACCCTGGAGTCCTCCTGAACCGCAGATTAAACTCTGCGCTGCAAAATCTGTTTCATCGATGACAACATCCTTCAGGTTTTATAACTGATTGTCTGATCTGCAGTGATTTGTTCGACATTTCCCCTCCCCCCACCTTGTATCATCCACCACACCCACTAGAGTGTCTGGGCCCCACGACCCGAACTCTGCAAATCACTCCACACTCCATCAAGTATTTGCTCTTACCTCTCCCACATACTTCTGCACCAATTCGGATCCGATCACTCTGATGAAGCAGGCATCAGTCCTGTTAGCAACAGCACGGGCACAAAGTGTTTTGCCTGTACCAGGTGGCCCAAACAGAAGTACTCCTTTGGGAGGCTCAATTCCAAGGTTAACAAATCTTTCAGGCTGTAAAGGTGGGAAACAGAAGGCAAAGTTATGTGCAAGTTAAAGATAATTTGCACATACTCTTTGATGTACGTAAAGAAAATTGTCAATGAAGAGTAATATAAACCATGCTAGGCAGGATTTCACTTGATAAAAATAAACTTCCTTTCACTGAGGTGTTTATATTCAGCTACATTATCTTTTCTTGCTTTTTCAAATGCTAGCAGATGACCTGAATACTTTCAAAATAATCAAAGTTTTGATCTGGAGGTTACTTACATGAAGCAGAGGAGTTTCAACCACCTCTCTCAGCTTTTCAATCTGCTCTTTACAACCACCAACATCACTGTAAGTGACGTCTGGTTTTTCTTCTACCTGCACAACAAAAAGGTGGGTGAGCAGTTACCAGCCTGATGCTGCGTATCTCTCGAGGCTTTCAACAGCTCAGAAGAAAATCCAGCCAAAGTAATCAAAATCACAAGACAAAGCAATGTCACCGTAAGTAAAGGCAGCTCTCACTTGCATCATGGTGACTGTGGGATCAATCTTCGGAGGCAAGGGGATATGGATTTGATACTTGTTTCTGTCCACCCTGGTGAGAAAGCACAAAGACTATTATTTTAGCACTGGTTAATTAAGCTGTCATGCAGAAACAACTCTGTAAATTAAACCTGAATTCTTAAATTGTTCTTTTCTCTGGCGTCAAGACAGCCCAGCCCTGAAAGCTAATAGTCAGATGGGCTAGAAACTGGAATTCTTTCTGCAGAGAAGTTTAAGGTTTCCAAAAATATTAATTTCAAACTATTTTGAAAACTACACTTTGAAATATCCCACAGAGCAAAGTGGCAAAATATTGATTCTAAAAGTAACAGGCTTCACCTCCTTAGCAAACTTCTCCTGTGGCTGCCCTGTGTGTAGCTGTGCAAACTGCCAAAGAGGAAGCAGGCTACGCAGGCTCCCGGAAAGCTGGGACTGCTGGGGCCCAAACTGAAAGGTTTCAGTCCATGACACATGGGTTTTGTCAGAATGACATCAAAATCAGAAGATTCCAGCATAGCTTTTAGGTGAGTGACTGTCTTCCACCAGAAAGACATCAGTGTTATAATTTCAACTACTGCACAAATACAATCATTGTTGACACGTCAAACTAGTGGATCAGATGAGAAAGCTTCAGTCTCCAGGAAAACTCATACGAACACAAAGATTTTGCTTACCCAACTCTCATGCCTTCTTCTATGTCAGTAGGTGCCACCTGGTCACTGAGATCCACCACAAATTTGGCAAACTGCTTGACATTGATAATGTACTTGGGATCCTCGGAGTCTGCATTGATTATCTTTGTACACCTGATACAGAACATACAATTACCACCACCAGGCAGACAAACTAACCAGCCTGCTATTTGTATAAGCATCAAGATGAGGATATTTTCCAAATATACCAAAATAGCTACTGTACTTGTGATTCTGTTATTACAGCATCATGCAATAATTACAGGAATGAGTATGAAGCACGTAACACATCATCAGACATAACAGTTCCTTTTTGATACAATGGTAAAAAGCACTTTCAATATGCACGACACATTAACTTTTTTTAAAACTAAGTCTACACTTAAGCTATAAATCACATTTTTAACACTATGAAGCTCCAATGTGAAGAGGAAGAGTGCACCTACCTCGCAACTTGTAATGGTTGCTCACTTTGGAGCGTTTGCTTATCCGCAGCCAGATCCCAAAGGGCAGGAGGAGCCAGGCCAGTGTCGGATTCCTTGATTCCTACATACAACACAGACAAGCTGAGGAGGAAGCAGATAACTGGCATGTCAACAATCCTTCCCACACCATGAACTTCAGATATACACCTGCAGGAAGCTTTCTGAGATCTCCAGAACATCCACACATCTTTGAGGGACTTCCTAAGAAATAAGTTTCCTGAAGAAATGAGGCCTACACAACCGTGCCAGCTAAACATGAAATACCAGTCTAGCCTTCCTCTAATAAAATTTTGCAGTGTGGAGACAATTACAACCAAGCTTAATAGAGATATCAAGAGAGAAGGGTATTTCTAGAAGTTTCAGAAAGAAGTGAAACTCTGCAAGTGCTTTCACTCAGGCAAAGCTTTAGTGCAAGATATCAGAAGCTAAGAGAGTCACACAGATGAAAAACCTTACAAATCTTCCAGAACAGGGATATAAAAACTACCATCCCCATTATGTATTTGAAAGAATCAAGATTTTTACTGGAAAAGAGAAATTGTGGTTTTCTTGGCAGAACTGAGGGCTACTACAGGATTAGTAACAGCACAGAAAATGTATGTCAGCGAAACAAAAAAAGAAAAATTAGGTAACAAATTAATTTTTATTGAAACTGCCATAACTGATTTTAAACCACCTGATTTTAAACGCTCACTGCTCTGATACACATTTCTTCATTATACAAGGACTGGTACCGCTACTTAATGACAATACCTTGGGTTTTTGCAGTCTATGAAGTTACTTCACTATTCAAGCGCAGCTTGACAAAAATCACAACAAATTCTCTAGTGGCAGAAAGGGGCATTTGTTTCATGCCACCATAATATATAAAAATTACAGTTTTGGATAAAAATATGTTAAACTACAAAATTACATAATCATATGTACAGATTAGCCCTGCCCAATCAAAAAGACCATCAGCTACACAGCAAAAATCTCAGGTTATCAAATAAAGAAATGTATTCTTTTGAGAAAAAGAACAATAATAAACCAATGCAGAAGTTGTTTTAAATCAGCTTCTTAAAACACTCATTTTGGTATATGTGGTTCTTCTATTGAAAGTTAAGAAAGAAAAATACCAGTGAGCTCATTGATTTTCTTAAGTAGCTGTTGGATATCATCTTCTACTTGCTTGATCTGCCTTGAGTAAGTGCTCTGGCCCTGGAAAAGAAATATCATGTAGATTTTGTAACTCAAATTATTTTATGTTTAGAAAAAAATGTCAACAGCTGCTAAGCATCAAGATGTTCAATAGACTGTCTTGGTATAACAGCCAACTATTGATCACATCCAAAAAACAGTGTCAGGTTCCAGTAACAATACTTCTGTTTGCAAAACCAGAGTGCAGCTACACACAACTGACCAAATGCACAAGTGGAAATTTTTCACATTTGTAAACCTGAAGGACTTCTGTTTCTTTTAAACCTGTTCAGCCTTATTTTTTTAAACTATTTTTTTTTCTAAAGCTTATAAAAGACATAGTAAAAATTATATATAGACGGAATTCTGTATATATTATCTGAAAATTATCTGTATGAGTGCTTTAACTACCTTACTCATCCTCTCCATCATCATCCACAGAAGATAGCAGAAAGATCATGGGGCAAATCAGAAGCTAGATTCTTGTCTGTGATAAAATGCTGTACTGTCTTGCCCTGCCTAAAGTGGGCAGATCTGGATCTGGATTTCCTTTATAAGATCTCCTCCATATCAACTTGGCAACAAAGAAGCCACCATAGTGGGCACAAGCCATATTTCAGAGCTTCATAAAGGAGTCTCAGTGTCAACAACATTCAGACTTCCGGCAAATATACCCAAATCCAGACTTACGCTAAGCTGCAAGTTTCCTTTTCTAAAGCTCTTTCACAGACCCACTGTATTTTCTCATGGAGCGGGGAGATTTGCATTTTAAGCCCTATCGTTTGTGGACAACACCTCTCAAGATTACATTTTTTGACATGGTCCATGTGTCGGTCACTAATAGTTTGCTAACGTGATGGCTAAAAACAAATAAATTTGATGGGAGAAGGGCTGTTATTGTTCTTTATAAAGCAAGAAAATTGGTTAGTGAGAAAGCCCTAGTAAAGCCCTAACTGTTAGACCATTATGACAATGAGCTACGAGATACAAAACAAAACCAGAAAAAAAAAAAAAACACAAAAAACCAACAAAACCTTAATTACTTTTAAGCTAACAAAACTACTGGATTCTTTTTAGGGTTGTGGGTTGGGTTTGGGGCTTTCTCATTGGAAAGCAGAAAGGGAGAAAAGATTCCGGCAGGAGAGAAAAGCAGAAGGAGAAGCAGATTTACTAATTACACCCTACGTACACATCCCTCCACTCTTGCATTCAATTCCTAACAGGACTTGCTTTTTTTCTTTAAATACTCCTGTATATGTATGCTACTTACGTATGTTTTCAGCAAGGCAATATCTCCTTCATCCAGAGCTGAAACAAGACAGGAAAGACTTAGCTTCCAATTTTAAAAACAAAACCAGCAGTATTAATTCTGCTTCTAAAAGATGAAAGCATATATTTTAAAGGGATTCTTTTGAGCTCCTGCTTTTTTACTAAATCAAAGCAGAACAAAAAAGTATCAGACATTCAAGAAAAATAAAACAGGGTCTCCAGCTACTCTCTTCAGTCCAAAAACCTGTACCACGCAGAGCTCACAGCAAGCAAAATACTTCAACTTTGCATCACTCAGAGTAGCTTACCAGCATATGACTATAGAGAGAAGGAATTGAAGATATCCAAACTACATCTTTTTAACTTTTTGTTTCTTAACATTTAAGAAAACATCAACAAAAAACTGTCACCACTTTCCACCAGTGATGTCCATCTTCTCAAATGCCTAGTGTGAACAGGAAACAGCAACCAAATCTAGGCTGCTCTCAGTAACAAAAAAAACCACTGTAAACTACTGAAGCAGCCTGGAATCAGTAACGAGTACAATGTCAAGTTTTAATATTGTAAAATGGAAAACATGGGGACGGTCATACTAGAAAAGATAAACAGTCTGGTCCAATATCCCTTCTCCAACAGAAAGGTCTACAAACATTGCAAATACACAGAGCACCATGCATCATGCTTCCTTTTACTTGACTTAAACATGGAATCTAAAAATTATACTTGAGCCTCAGAATTCCCGTATCAGACCAAGCAGCATCAGCTGTGAAATGCATATAAGCTTTTGCAGAGAGTCCCGCAGGACCGCTCCAGTGATCTCTCTCAATTAACTAAGAAAAATATAACTCTCTATTGCTGTCATTCCATAATTACTCCTATATCACCTGACATTTAACAGACCTTTAGCATTCCCTCTTCCCTCCCCCAAAAGCTATCTCTTCTGACCAAACGACAGCCTTTGCCTTAAGCGTCCCTGGCCCTCAGTTTTCTCTTTTTTCATTCCATTGTATCTTTTTTATGATAGAGGGAGCCCAAACCACACAGTACTGAAGATCTGGGTGCAGCGTGTATTATACAGTATTTTAAGAGGATTTTTTTTGTGTTGATCCTTATTTCTTTCCTGATTATTTGTACTAACCCACTGATTTCTGATATGTAGTAAACACTGTTGCTACAATTCAAAAGTCTCTCTTGAGTGGGAACAGTTCAAAGTCCATCACTAATTACATATAGAACTGCTTTTGCTTCCAGATGCATTGTTTTATCTTTACCAACATGAAAATAAAAGGCAAATGAAATTCAAACATGAGGAGCAACTGGTAATTTTCACATTAGGCTGGTATCACCAGAAAAATTTGCCACCTCACTCTCTCCTGCTTCCACTGACTGACTTCTGAAAGCGGCAGCACCCAGGGCTTGACAGACAGTTCTGCAAGACTCCACCACCGAAGGAAAGGAAATTACCATGTTTTATCAGGTCTTTCAACTAATCATTAAACCACAAAAAGCCTTTTGTCTTACGAAGCGCAAATGTAGCCTTTTAGGGGCCTTTTATAAGAGAACTTTAGGGAGCCTCGGGAAGAGGGAGGCCACAGGGATCCGGGCTGCAGCGGCCGGCGGCCCCCCCACTGCGCCGGGACGGAGCTGCCGCCCGCCCCCGACCGGCCCCTCACCGCCCCCCCAGCCGCCAGCAGACTCCGCGGACCCGACCTCCCTCAGTTTCCCCTCAGAATTTTGAAAAAGCGCAATGCTGTTTACGCTTAACACCGCTGCCTTCCCCCCCACACCCCGCCGGGCCTGCAGCCGCGGGATCGCGCGTTAGACGGAGTTTTAAGTCTTCAGCAACCCCCCGGCCGAACTCTCGCCGCTCCCGATACCGAAATGGCCGCCGCTGCCCCGCGCTTGAGGCGGCTCGGGGAGCTTCCCCGCCATGGAGACGGGCACCCCGCACCCGGGCGGGGAGCGCTGCCTGCCCCACCGCCCGCTGCCGTGCTAACGGCCGGCGGGCCCGCGGCGCCCCTCACCGCGGATGGGTTTATCCTCCTTCTCCTCCTCCTTGGTCTTCCTCTGGTCAGCTCCCAGGTAGTCCGGCATCGCGGCTGCCCGGCCCGCCGCGTGACGCAGCACCGCCGGGGCTTCCGGCCGCGCCGGGGGGACACCAGAGGCGGGTGCACCGGGCGGGCCGCGCCCCGCGCCACCGGCATCTCCTTCCCCTCCGGTACCGCCGCGGCAGCCGGCCAAGCGGCCTACGCCGCGCCGGTGAAGCCCGGCAGCTCGGGCTGCCGGCGGGCCCGGCCGCGTCTCGCCGCGGATGCGGAGAGGCGGCGCGGCGTGAGGTCGACGCGGCGAGGCGAGGCGAAGCGAAGGGGCCGGGGCTCGCCGGGCCGCTTACCCCGCCGCACGCCGCCGCCGCCCCGGAAGCGCTCTGCGGGCGCCTCCATGCGCCGGCTCCCGGCAACCGGCGAGGCGAGGCCAGCGGGGCCCGGCGCCCAGGCCCGAGGCTCGCCCAGGCCCGCCGCCCGCCGCCGCCATGCTGCGGGGGGCGCAGGAGGGGCAGGCCACGGCCGTCACCAGGCCGCTGTCTGCCGGTACGTACCGCCGGCCCGGGGAGCGGGGGGCGGGAGCGGCCCGGCTGCGGGGCCGGGGCGGGGGTTGGGGGCACCAGGGCGCTGCTGCCGGCGTGTCCCGCCGCCGGCCGGGGCGCGGGGCACCCCGCGGGGGCTGCTGGCGGGCCCGGGGCTCCCCCTGGTCCGGGCGAGCGCGTGTGCCGGGGCGGGGGGGGGGGGGGAACCCTCCCCCCACGCACCTGCTCAGGCGCTGGAGTTGGAAACCGTGCTGTTTCTGTTTCTGAAGAACTCTCCTGCTTGTTTTACTGCAACTCTGCCCTCGCCGCGCGTTGCGTCTGCCTCGGTTCCCATTTCGAGTCAGTGTGTGAGCAACAAGTCTGGCGTCGCTGCCAGAGGGAGTGGCCTGCACAAGGGGGAGCGGGAAGGCAGGGCAGATCAGTCCACACTGAATAGTTCTTCCGCAGTTATCTCCTCTATTACCGAAGCAATGGAAATATTACGTGCCATTTAACGTGTGCGCTCCCTTAACTTGAAAGCACCTTTCAAGATTTGAGAACCCAGTGAAGTGTTTCAAGATACTGATAGGCACGTGTGATGGTTCTTGCCATCTTTTAAGCAGTCTGATGACTTTAGAGTGAACTAGAAGGCTTGGCAATCTGTAGCCTTGTGTGATGCAGTACTTTTATGGGCTTTAATTTAAAAAAGAAAAAAAAAAAAGGTAAACTATAGAAGGTGAAGTTGCTTTTATGTTTTTGCTTATAGCATCAGTACTCTGTCAAGTGGAACCTGTGGGAAGATGGTTTGAAGCATTTATTAAGAGGAGAAACATAAATGTTTCTGCCTCTTTCCAGGAGCTAGAAGATGAGAAGGAACTTTCTGAAGAATCAGGGGATGAAGAATTGCAGCTTGAAGAATTTCCTATGTTAAAAACCCTCGATCCAAAGGACTGGAAGGTATTCGGTTGATATAGCTTAGTGTTAATTATTTTTGCTGGAAATCTCCTGTCAAAGTTATCTGCCACTCCCAGCTGCTAAAGATTGCCTTCCTTCTCCCCTCCCACCCCTATCTGAATTGGTTTGTGTCCTTTAGTGTTATATCTGGGCTTGTATTTTCCACACATAACCAGTTGATAAGGGCAAACTCAAGCACACTCAGCATAAGATCTTAGTCTTGAACTGTTGCTTTTAATTCTGCTGTGTGTAGGCAATAAAAGTCTCTATTTCCCCTGTTACTGTCTCCCTTATTCTGGAATTGTGTTATCAATCTTAAAGACACCAATTCAATTTTCCAATTATTGAATTTTCTGGGATTCAGTGCTTTGATCCAATTTAGATTAAGCTACTAAAATTTCTGTAACAGTGGCTTAATTTATTGATATTTGGTTATTCAATAATTATAGCCTTTACAACAATTGTTCTTTTTCTAATATTTATTGAGAGAGGGAAGAATTCTGCCTCTTGCTTTTAAAAGATGGGGAGAATAACTGGTTTTCTTTATGTGTTGTGGCTTTTTAGGTTGCATTTATCAGTGTTTATTAGGGTTCTTTTTTTTTTTTTTTTTTTTTTGTCCTCAGAATCAAGACCATTATGCAGTTCTTGGGCTAGGAAATATACGATACAGGGCTACCCAGAAACAAATCAAAGCAGCTCGTAAGTACCTTTCCTGAATAAGCACACCTTTCAGATGCACACAGTTGTTTTCTTTGTGAAGATACATACATGTCACAGGCCTAAAAATGCCTGCTCTTTGATTTACGTTGCTTACCAGCCTTCCAGATTCACATCAGAGCTCAAAAATCCACAGGCCTAAAGCTAGGGAACTCAAAAATTTCACCGAGTTCACATCAGCTTTCTTGCCTATGTATATTTTTTTTGTCAACAAGCTAGAGAATATAACTGCACATTTCTGCATTTTTGAGTCTGCAGCCAGGCTCAGTGAAAGGCAGAGAAATACAACTAGCCCTGCCCGATGTATTTCAATAGGTTGGTACCTTGAAGTCCCCTTACAGCAGTTAGCTGCCACGTTAATGCTAGTGAATGTTTAAGAAGTATGCTGCTGTTATTTTTCTGCTTAGACTGAGCATTGCATGGCAATGGAGCAGTAGGTCTTGAATTTTCAGATATTCAAGTGACTAAAAGTTACTTAGGCCACTGAGAAACTTGGTTTTGCTCTTCTTTCATCGTTTTACCATGTGAAAACAGTAGAATTCCTGTGGCCAGATCTCTGGGATATTACCAAGCTGGTAAAAATACAGTCTTGTGAGGTTATGTTTCCTTGGCATTTTGTGTAAGTGAACAATAAAACTTGGAAGTGCCAGCGCGCTGCTAAATGATACCATGGGCCCGTATATTAAATCACGACATGATTCAGAAGGGCATGCAGGTGCTTGGGGGTATTTTATGGTACTTGCATGTGAAGGAACAGTATGTTGGGCTTCAGAACTTTTTTTCCTAGAAAGCAGTGTGACCAAGAGTTGCCTTTGCAAAAAGGCTGCAAGTAGGGTGCAAGTATTTAGTGGAGGAAAATTTAAAAGTACCCTGAAGGTTGTTCAGTAGCCTGTATGGAATAAACTGATGGTTTTGTGAATTGATCTTGCAAGCAATTGTCTGTATAACTGTACTGGTATGAGTAGAATCACAGTCCCCAGTGAAACCATGGGTGAAGATTAAGTTACTCCCAAATGAAAATGGGTAGAAATTACCAAATTACCAGCTGGCACAGGAAATTAGGTTGCCTCAGGTACATGTTATTTAGCAGCATCACTGTAGCGCATGTGCTAATATAGCAGCATAGAGCAACACCTCTTCTGGTGACAATTGATGGTTTCACTAATCTTGTTAAGCAAGAACTGGGGCATCTCTCTTGTTTGGACCTTAACAGCACTCAGTTATTACATGGTGGTATAGAGATATGTCTTTTTTACCAATATATACTGTGCTTTCCTATTTTTAACAAGGATTCTGGTTTGTCTCTCAAAAGGCAGGTTGCTGTACCTACTTGCATGGTATCCTCTCTCTGGTATTTTATAGTGAGCCAAGAAGGTACATTTCATATTGTATGGTAATATGGCTAGTTCTTTTGGCAAAGAAGTCGGTTTATAATCTGGTTTTACTGTTTAAACACTAACACAACCTCGGTAGCATCTTTAGTAGGTACTCCATGCGTGTTAGTTATATCTGAGGATTTAAGGCCTCAGCAGAGAGATGACCACAAAGTCTTGTCTGTGTACTTGATGTTATCCATGGGAAGCACAACAGTCTTCATGGGCTCGCGCCTGTAATTTCCTTGCTAAATTTCATCTTGGATTGTGTTCAGAACTTGAATAAAGGGATAGAATACAATTTTTATTTTTTTCTGAACTACTTTGCTTTTCATTAGAAATAACAACTAAAATTACATTAATTATTTTTCTTTATTTTTGCAATATGCTTGCACAGGGACTTGTACAATTAAGGTCCTGAAACTGCATTATGCTTTTTGAAGCTAACTGTACACTTAGTTACTGAAGCACTTTGTTATGCATAATATTAGAATAAGTCCCAGAAAGTCAGTACTAATACAGCTGGTGAAGGTGGAAGAGAGTTTCTGAGTTGTGATCATTTTGCATCCCAGCAAAGATGAAATAATTTTAGTTCTGACAATAGTGTTAAATCAGAGAAAGTTCATTAACTCATATCTGTGTTCTTACCGATGTTTTCCGGGGTTTGTTTTTGGGCTTGGTTTTTTTTAAAGTATCTAATTAGAGAAATGTCAGTTGGAATTATTGTATTACTTTGTAGCTTGTGAGAAATAAACTGTTGGTGATGAAGCATTTCTAAATGTCATGCATCTATTTGCTAGATAAATCCATGGTTTTGAAACATCATCCAGACAAGCGAAAAGCTGCAGGGGAACAGATAGGAGAAGGTGATAATGATTATTTTACGTGCATAACTAAAGGTAAGCAATTGATCTCTCTTATTAGATACACTCTCAATCTACTTGATAAATCAAAACTTATTTGTAGTGCTCTATTAAGCTTTTAAAGAATTGTCAATTACTAAAAAGACAGCGAAGTTCTCATTCTGTTTTAGAAAACAGCCTCAGTAAATCAAGATCCTACTAATCCAACTTCCCCCCTGGGTAGAAGCAGTACAGGAGTGCAACTGGTGGGCGTTCCTCAGCCATGCTGCTGGGTGACAAAATGTGAAGCCTTGTAGCAGCAATGATGAACCATTAGAGGTGGCCACACCCTGGGATGAACTGGTGTGCTCTGAAGTAATTCCCCTAGGACACCAACAGCAATTGGAAAATCTGAATTCTAATGTGCTTACTCTGCCAACGGAGCATCTGTTGATTTTATGTAGGATATCAGCTTCTTCAGCTGCTCTTTTTTGCCTGCAGATGACTGAAGGAACTCAACTGAATAACATTTCCCTTCTTGCCTGTAGTGACCTAGAACACCACTGCTGGCCAATTCTAGAACCATCAGGAGTGTTGTAGGTGTACGATTTAAGCCTCTAGAAATGCTTTGGAGTTTAGCCTCTTTGTTTATTTTAAACTTTTCTATTTTTGACTCAGGAAGGCAGGAACAGGGGGAAATATTGGAATTCATGTATTCTAAACTTTCTTGAGTGTCTTCTTACAATAATAATTAAAATGTTGGGTGACATGCTAGACAAGCTAATGATGTTTTCAGCTGCCATTAGAGTTATCAGAAGAAAAAAGTTGCCAAAGTAAACTTTTTTTCCACGGTTGCAATCCTGTCAGAAACTGGCAGATACTTATTATAAGAAGAACCTGCCCTTGAATTCAGGAATATGTTCTGTGTTCTACATGCAAGGAGCAAAACATGTTTCCCCTGACTACTTACGTTATAAGTTTAAGAATAAGCAGAAAGGAAAGCACAAAGTGTCATGGAGGAAGAGTAATGCTTCCAGGGAGCACCTTGTAGGAAAGAAATGCAGTGGTAGGGAAGGGGAATCTGGAGTAGGAGCAAGTGGTAATGGGATGGAGAGAAGAAACTTGGAAAGGCAGGAGTACATAGGTGGGATTCAGAGCTGGGTCTGACAAAAAAGTGAGTGGGAGATAGAGTGCCAGGGGAACTTAATATGTGGGAGTAGAATTGGGGATCTACAGGGAAGGGACATAGTTTAAGTGGAAGAGGAACCAATGGATGTGCACAGAATTTCTTGCATCAGGAAAATGGTACGAGGGTTATTGAAGCTCCTAGCTTGCAATTTAGAGGATAATTGGGGTCATTTGGAGTGTTGGCAGAGGGAGGTCCCTTCCCAGATGGGAAGGGAAGACTGGCAGGCAGCAGCTCACTGGCGGTCCCTTGCATTTCTTCCCCTCCTTGTTAACATTTGCAGTGAGATCAGTTTTTAGAACCACAGAGCACCAAGGTCTCCCCCAGCTTATCACCATCTAGATCTGACCATCCCGGTGCAGTGGTCTCTGTCCAGAGATGCAGTTGGAGAAGCCCGTGAATGATCACAACGCAAATTGGATTCCTTTGACGACTTTTCACTGTTATTGAGAAATAGTGGGTATTGTAGAACTCACAAAGTAATTTCACACTTTCTTGAGAGAAAACAAGAGTTTACTGAAGCTACAGAGTGTGATTTCCAGGTTATAAGATTCAGTAATATGATGGTCCCCAACTGCAGGACTGTAAGAACAGGAAAACTGGGAGCACGTGCGTGTTTTGGCTAGTATCTATGTGGCATTCCATACACTTTACAAGTGTCCTGGTTTTGGCCGAGATAGAGTTTTCTTCCTAGTAGCTGGTAGAGTGCTGTGTTTTGGATTTGGAATGAGAATAATGTTGGTAACACACTGATGTTTTAGTTGCTGCTGATCAGCGCTTACACTAAGTCAAGGACTTTTCAGCTTCTCATGCTGCCCTGCCAGCGAGGAGGCTGGGGGTGCGCAGGCAGCTGGGAGGGGGCACAGCCAGGACAGCTGACCCAAACTGGCCAAAGGGATCTTCTGTACCCTACGGCATCATGCTGAGCAATAAAATGGGGGAACTGGCTGGGGGGGTGGTGGCCCGCTGCTCGGGGACTGGCTGGGCATCGGTCAGTGGGTGGTGAGCAGTTGCATTGTGCATCACTTGTTTCGTATATTCTCTTACAATAATTACTATTTTCTCTTCCTTTTCTGGCCTATTAAACTGTCTTTATCTCAACCCACGAGTTTTACCTTTTTTCCGATTCTCTCCCCGGTCCCACTGCAGGGAGTTGAGTGAACAGCTGTGTGGTGTTTAGCTGCTGGTGGGGTTCAGCCACACCACCAAGTCTCAGTACAACTTCATCATGAGCTGCAAAAGTTCTAATTAGTGGCTCCTGTTCTTGCCAGTTCTGACATCATGTTAACTCAGGGACTGCTTTTACTCCGTGCCTGTCTTAGAGTGTTTTGTCAATTTATCTGCAAGGATCTGGTGTAGGATAAAAGCCTAAAAATGTCACACCCAAACTCCCAGGGTCTGAAATTATTTCAAGTATAATCTGGTTTGTTACATCGTAATGGTTAAATGTGTTGTTTTTCATAAACATTTCCCTCCTGCTTAATTTAACAGGAGCTGACAGCAATGCTGTTTGGTGTCACCAAAATAATTAAATATCAAGCTGTAGAGAATGATAGATTAAACACAGATCTGAGAGCATCTTTTTAAACATTTAGAACCTTTCTGTAACATTCCCACCTTGTGGGGAAGACTCATGTTGGTCTCATGTTTTATGTCTGGTAACTTTTTTCAGCTTATGAAATACTATCTGATCCTGTGAAACGACGAGCATTTAACAGCATAGATCCTACTTTTGATAACTCTGTACCTTCCAAAAGTGAAGCAAAAGAAAACTTCTTTGAAGTTTTTTCACCAGTTTTTGAAAGAAATGCCAGGTAAGCTGTGTCGGACTGCCTTTGCTGTTACTAGAGAATCAGCATTTGCAAGCTCTTCTGGCACTTTGTTTGTAACAGGTGCGGTTTTAAGGGATGCTGGGAGATGCATTAATTTGCTAGAAATGTAATACAAGTAAAATAGTGCATTCTCTATTATGTCATTTTAAAATAAACTGAACTGTCACACTGGTGGCATTGAGTGACCCATGAGATTAAAAAAAAAAAAAAAGTCTGTTCTCAGCTCCATATTACTTACTGTCCTTTTTGTACAACACATTGTTTCATCTTAAAATTATTTACTATACAAAGTGTGTGTATGCTACTGACTAAAAATTCCTTTTTTTATGATTTTCTTATGAGGCTGAGACATTAACAGAAGACAGTAGTTATGTTCACAATTTATCTGGTTAAAAGAAGATAAATGTAACTATCAGTATTTGGTGGTTCTCTCTTAAGGTGTGTGACTTTTTTTCTGTATTTGATTCATGCTTGCCAATTAACTTTGTATTAAGGCTGTCACAACAGAAGTCTGTTTCACCTTTTACCTGTATGAAAAAAAAAAAAAAAAAAAGTGTTTTATTGTGCGAGGCACCTTACAACACGTTCTGAGCAATCTGTTGATTATTTAAAGTATATTTATTGAATCTTTTATCAAGTATTCCAGAGATTAAGACCTGGATCTGTGGTTGGATTCGTTGTTCCCTTCTCTGCTTGGAAATGGATGCTGTGTCATGGAATAACAAATTGTAGAGCCTATGGAAGATTTCCCTCTTTGTAGGGGAAAAAATGGAATGGAGGCAGGACATGCATTATTCCCTCCTACCCCATCAGAATATGTGGGAAACTTCCTGTAGCTTACCACAGAGCTGAGTTACTCACAGAGCACCTTCTGCCCACTTTCTGTAAGCTTCTCTACTAGGAGAATGTGTGTGGAGAATTGAATACCTACAAAGATAGCTTGTGCTCTATCAAGTTTCCTTGTAGGCACACCAAACTCAGGCAGGAGTTTGCTTTTCTGGGGGAATTCCCCCCAAAAGGCCCAATCTGGAGAATGTTTAGAAGGAACTCTCTTGTTTTATTCCTCTTTCCTGGTGTGTTGGGGGGAGAGAGCCTCTGATTTGGTATTTTGATTCTGTACTTAACACATGCCATGTTACAAAGTAAGATTTTATATATTCTTTCTTGAATATATCCATTTCTTTTCAGGTGGTCAAATAAGAAAAATGTTCCTAAACTTGGGGACATGAACTCATCATTTGAAGAGGTAGATGCATTCTATTCATTTTGGTAAGTTAGCCGGTACCTCAGTTTCTAGTGACAGTATTCGACGTGTGATCTAAAGGGCTTGCAGACCCTGTTGTATGTAGGTTGTTGGCTGTAATCTGTTCTAACCTACTGTCACAAAATTACCCCACAGCTGTTGGTGCCTTCCACAAACCGAGCTGGCTTTCTCCTAGCTAATGCACCCACGTAAATTCACAGTTACAACAGGAGCCTCAGACAGTTTTCTGCCCTCAGTGGATGTGAAGCAAGTTGACCCACAAATTAGAATTGGGGTTCATATCACCTAATTTGTGTTTTTAGCAGGGGTGTCTACTAGGTATTTAAGCTCTTCTAGTTAAGGGAGGTCTGTCTAGTGCAGTAAAGTCAGCAGAGTTTGTGGCTTGCCTTATCTGCTAAATATGGGTGCTTATATAAAGATTAATTTATCTCTGAACTCCACAGGCTGCATTATATCTCCACTGCCTATAATGGGAACTCAGACAACTGCACTGTAGGTAGAGTTGGTGAGACATCCCATCCTAAAATACACCGTTCTACAGTACAGCTAGATGTAAATAATTACTTTCAATAGCATCTTGTGTTTTGACTTAACACAGTTTGACTTAATCACTATTGCACTGTAGGTGCGGTATAATTGTAAATTATGTATTATAAATTGTAAATAACAGCAACATTGCATACAAAAACCTAATAGAAAAAAGGTAGATTATTTGTAATAGTTCTGCTGGCTTTATTTATTTCCTTTAGGTATAATTTTGATTCCTGGAGAGAGTTTTCCTATTTAGATGAAGAAGAAAAAGAAAAAGCAGAATGGTATGTAAGTAAAAATAAATTTGACAGGAGACTGAGAGGTTGATACAGCAAGATTTTCCAACTTTCTATTAGACTGGAAGTCATAGCAAGAAAGGTAGCTGAACTAAGACTGAATTTCACTCTCCCAGCTTAGTCATGGACTTTATTTAACTGGTCTGACTCTGGGCTTCTCTTTGTCTTACTTGTGTAATTTAAATAGTTCTTGCTTGCATCAGAGAGGTGTTTCTGAGGTGCTTTGAAATATGTATTCATTTAAGTCCAGACTTGCAGTTCCAGCAAGTCCCACAGGTTGACTCTGGAGCCAGAACGAAGTGGCTGAGTAAGCAGGTATCATTTCTCTCTCCAATTCTTTATTAAAGTGTGCTGAGACAAGTGAGACTTTCTAGAATTTAGAGAGATTAGTTCTGATGGGCGGATGCTAATAAAAATCGTGTATTTGTTGATGTAGTGATAGCTGCTGAATTACTTGGATCATGTTGCCATTGGAAAATACATTCTATTTTTATCCTTCCTACAGTTATTAACATAGAATGTTCAAGTTAAGAGCACCAAATCATTTAGTCTAACACATATTTCACAGGATGTAACCTTTTACTTGGTCATCCTTGTAAAACCATAACTTGCATTGTATAAATCTCTTCTTCCAAGTTTGAACAAAAATCAATTTTGTAGTTAGACTCAGTGGTTAGCTTGCTTTGTGGCTAAAAACTGACGTAGTTAGGCTGTACTAGGCATTTTTTCCTCTTAGGCCTTTTCCTGCTATTAAATTTTCTGATGCTGTCTGGACCCAACGTTCTCTCTCCTGTGGAGATTCTGTGAAGGCACTGCAATGAATTCTGTATCACGTGTATTTTTGATATATTACACAAATTAATTTCTAGGCTTCTCATTGGAAGGCTTGAATTATTTGCCATAGCTCTTTTTTGTGCTTATTCCTGTCAGTAGTGACCTTTTAAAAAATGTTTAGACAGATGGTATATAGTATGCCGTACTTGAGAGAACTGTGTTTCGGCTTCTGTTCAGGTGGTCATGATTCTTTGTTATTGCTTCTTGCCAAAGGCGATGTTGCTTATGTTTTAAGCCTTCTATCTACTTGTAGTAGTCTCCTACTCTTGTTATGGGGATTGTTTTCTTTAAAGTGTATTGTTCTGTGGTTGGTTGTGTGGATGAGGATATAGACCCGCACCAAAAATTTGCCTCTTTCTTGACAGCACTGACAAATATTTTCAGATTTTTTTTTTTCAGTCAGCCAATTATTAATCTGTTTAACATGAGTTGTATTTTACTGGAGTGAATCCACCATCGTTTTACTAGAGTGTCACAGTACTTCATAGAAAGTATTCTTTCTGTGCAGATTGATTTGCTTGACATGATTTATGTTCTGTAAAATTGAGATAATCACCATTGATTATATTGCTGCTCTTGAAACTGTATACCAGCATTTCAGTTGTTTTGCTTGGGTTTAATGTTAGATCAACAAGTGGATTGCATTTTGGAAACCAAGTCCATGATCTCATTCCTTGCAATGACAGACAAGCAGCTTGTTTTGTCAGGTCTATGTAATTGTGTAAATGCTTAGCATTTTTGACAGGAGCTTGGGGCCTGGAAGATAATATTTTGAAGTCTATTTCTGAAGCATTCAGATAAGAGCATCTGTGTGGGGAAACATTTTTTTAAAAAGTTTGTTGATGAATTTCTGACAGACTGACACTGTAGGGTATTAGCACTGAACTAACTATGCTTTCCCTTTTTAGTCGAGATGAAAGGAGGTGGATTGAAAAGCAGAACAGAGCTGCCAGAGCATTGAGAAAAAAAGAAGAAATGAACAGAATTAGGACACTTGTTGGTGAGTATGGTTTTTTAAAGACAGATTTGTTAACTAGCAGTGGAAATCTCCTGTGTTTCTTTTGTACATGATACATCTTTTCTTCTGCCAGACAATGCATACAGCTGTGATCCCAGGATAAAGAAATTTAAGGAGGAAGAGAAGGCAAAGAAAGAAGCAGAGAAGAAAGCAAAGGTAGAAGCAAAACGAAAAGAACAGGAGGCAAAAGAAAAAGTAAGTTAACTACTATATGTGGGTTGAAAAGCCCTGCTTCATTCACACCTGATCCACTGCTCCAGCTTCTAGATGTGTTAGAAAGCTTCTGTTAAAATTATATTGGGGTCTAAAGATGTCTTGCCTTTCATCCCTGTGCAACAGGCAGTGCAAGACTGATAAGCCTTTTGAGAATGAGAAGAAAACAAGGAGCACAGATCTGAAACAAAAAACTTCTAAAATTGAGTTCTGTTGTTGCATACACTTCCTCTGGTTGAGGCAGTTGTTAAGTTCTGTGGCCTACTTTCTTTTTTCAGCAAATGGATACAGCCACTTGCCTTGTGCATATGGTCTGTGAATGGTTGATTGGTGTGAAAATCTTTGAGGTAACATAACATGATTAGTACTAACAGCTTGGAAAAGACAGCTCTGAAAACAGTACCAGGAATGAAAGGAAACTGTAAGGTGCTAAAAAGTGACTTAAAAGACAATACTGGAGCACTGGAAGATACTATATTAATAATGATGCAGGAGAAATGTTGAACCACTGCATTTTTCCAGGCTTATACTCTTGGGGCAGGATAGAAAATTTCATATGGCTTTGTATCTTCATTGTTAAGGAATCAAGGAAGTCAGGATTTATAAACTAGGGGTCCTCATACTGAGTATTTGAGTTGATGAACTTGTACCAGTTGGCATTACCTCCCTCAAAATTCTTGGAAAACCAAACATTAAAGTATTGATGTATTTAAAAAAAAAAAAAAAAACAAAACACCAAAACCAGAAACAGCATATTTTACTATTGAATGACTGAATGACCCTATAACAGTGTGATTTTGTTGAGGTTTTCTGTTTGTTTTTTCCTTTTGATTGCAGCAAAGACAAGCAGAATTAGAAGCAGCACGGTTAGCAAAAGAAAAGGAGGAAGAAGAAGTTAGACAACAAGCACTAGTGGCAAAAAAGGAAAAAGAGATACAGAAAAAAGCAATCAAGAAAGAAAGGCAAAAACTGAGAACGACATGCAAGGTATTTAAGTATTATTATAGTGAAATTACCGTTTGCTTAGATGAGACTCTGTCACATGCCTACTTGTTCTTATGGCAGAAAAGATGGGTACAGAAAGTGGGTTTACTAAAAAGCAAAACACTAAAACACATACTTATCATACAGTTTTGAGTTATGAGTAAAGCTGACCAAATAGGTCAAAACACAGCAGTGGCTGAAGAATGCTGTGTATTAAGCCTTTGTCTGAAGGAACAGGACAATAAAGTTCAAGAACTTTGTAGAACATGTATTTCTGCTTCCAGAACTGGAATTACTTTTCTGATAATGAGGCAGATTGTGTTAAAATGATGGAGGAGGTGGAAAAGCTTTGTGATCGTCTTGAGCTAGCAAGGTAAGTCTTTCCTGCTGCTGATTTCTGCTCGTTTTGATACCCATCTTTCTACTAGCTATCTGTTGTAACTTAATAATTTATTTTTAGTCTGCAATGCTTGAATGAAGCACTTACATCCACAACAAGGGAAGGAGGAAAGGCGGCTGTAGTAAAACAGGTAATTATGCTGAGTGTCAAATCAAAATAACAGAATAATTTGATTTGTGAAATCTACGTGACTGAATGGAAGTAAGATAGAACATAGCTGCTGTGGAATCCTGCCCATTAAACACAAAGACCTGAGTTTCAGAGTCCCCAAGCAGACTTGACCTCTGCTCCATTTTACATAGTGCAGTTCATGGCTGGTGAAATAACCTGGGCCAGCTGAGAGAGAAATATGTGTGTTTAATTAGTAAAGGACACAACCCCCACCGTTTGTACAGGATACAGAAACAGTAGAAGCATTTAACTTTGCCCAACAATGGGTAGTGATTACCTAGAGGGGAAGGAGGGCAGCCTTAACCTAATCTATTATGCAAGAAAAACCTGGGGCTAGATCCACAAAAGGACTTAACTGCTGCAGGCTGTGGGCACTGAAAGGGCCAGTGGTTTGGATACCAAAGTATGGTAAAAGCAAGACACTTGTGATCAAGACTTACAAAACTTGGCAAGAATCTGCTTAAACTTGGCAGCAGGGAAAAGCCATTTGGACTAATAAGGCTGAACCTACATCCTGCAGAAAGAATAAGGTGCTTTCTCTCATCTGCTCTGGATTCACAGCTGTGAACTTTCTTTCCTGGTGGGGAAGTTGATCTGTCCTCATCCCTGGGTCAGGTTTACTTGTCAGACAACTTAAGACTCAAATCCCTCTTGATCTGCAGGGGACTCAATCCAAACTCCCAGTCTCCAGGAGAGTGTTCCAAACACAGAACAGCGACCTTTCTGTACCTCTTAAAACTGTTTCACTTCTGCACTAATAAAAACTATCTATCAGATAACTTTCCTTTTGCCAGGAAGATTTTATTATGAGATAGACAGCGAGAAACCTATTTTGAGCAACCTGCCAGCAGGCATAAGTGCATAGCTTTTTTAATATTGGTAAGACTGGACTGGGCATACTCAGATATGTTAAAGGTATGTCACAACACAGTCTCGAGATGCGATTACAGCTCAGAAAAATTTGTGATGGATAACTTAAGTTCTGCTGAATTGCTTGATGACAAAACTACACGTGGCCATCTAACCCTGAGCAAGCACTTAACTAAAATCTGGGTTGTTGCAGTTAATGCTAATTTGGTACAACCATAGTAACAGAGAACTTCTGACATAACCAGGCTTAGGAAGCAGTTAGGTTGGAAGATTTGGGAATCGTATTCAACGTGGATGTTTAACTGCTGTCACTAGTCACTTTAGGTGCTTAATACTTTTGTGGATCTCTCCCTGTAAGTCGGGTGTTAGCCTGGACATTCACACTAGATTCAGAAGTTTTGCCTTAATCCTGGAAGTGTTCATTTAATTTCCTAGTGAACTTGTGATGGATTCCTCTTGTGGCTCCTACTCTGGGATGGCCAAGTTTACGCATGAGATGGAGGGAAATAATACTGGAGCAGATATACATAAGGAAATGGAGGAGTTTAATGTACAGAACAGAAACTAAGAGGGGTTTGTGTCACTGTAAAATGTAAAAACAAATAATGCTTGTTTACAATCCTTCAGATAGAAGAAATAAATGAACAAATAAGGCGAGAAAAAGAAGAGGCAGAAGCTCGTATGCGCCAAGCAACAAAGAGTTCAGAAAAGTCAACCACTGGTGGTGGAGGGGGAAGCAAAAATTGGCCAGAAGATGATTTACAGTTGTTAATTAAAGCTGTGAACCTCTTCCCAGCAGGGACTAACTCAAGGTACTTCTTGGGTTTGGTGTTAAAAGCTCTACTAACAATTTTTAATTAAATAACAACCATAATACAACTTCTGTTTTCAGACCATTCAAAGTATGATGTCAGCATAAGGACTCCCTAAACTTTCTCCTTTTCCTTGACTGTTGAGCAGCCTGTGGTTTGTCTTCCCTTAGAACCATGCTCAACGTGTCACTGGAGTTAGCTCTGGCCTGGTATCTTGTTTCCCCCCAGACTTGGGCTTCTGTCCATCAGCAAGACTGTGCCGAGGTGTATTGTTGCACAAGGCTTACTACAGGGCAGGCTGCAGTCATTAAAGCGAACAACAAAATCTGAGCAGTGACTGTGATGCAGCTGGGTAGGAATACAAGTGAGCATGCTACTGCCGGTAGCTCCACAGTGAACGTGAGGCTGGTTTCTCTTCTACACAGTAGGAGGAAAATAGAGAGATAAGTGCCCCAGTTCTCTGTAGGATAGAGCCAGGGGAAAAGGGAAAGCTGGGATTCACAGAAAGCAGCGCTGGCAGTCGGCTTACTAATATGCATCAAGAATAGGTGCATGCCTTAAATCCTGTTCTTTCCCAGGAGTGAAATGCCTTCTTCCACTTAAGATTTACAGACTTGAAGTCTCCCATTACAGGATCTGGATGCTTACTTTTTAAACCCAAGCTGCCCTACTCTTTATGGAGATGATACCAGTACCTGTTTCTCCGCTGCAGCTCAGCAGTTGAGTACTCATTGAGTACAGAGGCCTAGATACAATCCTCCTGTCTGATCAGGTGCAAATATTCCCTTCCATTTTCTAAGCATGCACTAGGAATAATTTTGGGACTAGGGCTATTCCTGCTCTCTCCTGTTGAAGCCCCTTTATCTGATGTTTAGTTATTCTGGGGGCAGCGGACACAGGGTAACTTCTCAGCCCTTTCAGTATAGCCTGCAGTATTCAATCTCAGAGGTGTTTAGTGAATTCAGGAAAGCAAGAGTTGAGCAGAGTTTTGAGGATTAGAGGTTTCCACTTACACACCTACATTCTACCTCACCCTTTTTTTCTGTACTGGAAGCCAAGAAGTTCACCCAAGATTGAATTCTCAAGGAAAACATCTGCATGTAGTGACTGAAAGCTTTCCAGAATAGTTACTGTGAGAGTTTATATGTATTTAAGTATGATTAAACTTACTTAGAAGTTGATATAAATGTGTACAGGAGCTTGACCATAGCTTGTATGAGGATAAGGTCTTATGTAATATGCTGGTTTATGTTTTCTGTTCTTGCCATAGGTGGGAAGTTATTGCCAATTACATGAACTTGCACTCTACTACTGGAATAAAACGAACAGCAAAAGATGTCATCAATAAAGCAAAGAGCCTCCAAAAGCTTGGTATCTATATTACCTTATCTTTGTATTAGGATGGTCTGCATGCTTCTATACAGCTTGATTTTCTTTGAATTACATTGTGTTTCTATTATGAGAAAATCCTTTGTATATCCTCAGAAAAATGTAGTTCAGATGGAAGATTGAGAGGAGCATTTATATGATTCAGTTTTTTCAGCCTAATGGCTACTGTGTAAGTAACCATGTTATAAGGGACTCTCAGGAGTTCTCTTAATCTAACTCGATGCACAGATGTCTAGGCCACGTGCATTGCCTAGGCTCCTCTACACTCGGAGAGACACAAATAGGCCTCTGAGAAAGCTCTCCACAAAGGAGGGAATTAACAAACAAATGGAGTTGATGAAGCTTTAAAGAGATGGGTGAGATTCAAGACCAGAGCAAGACACCTAAATTAATGTGGCTCATCTCCTCTTGTGGTAAATGGGGCCTAGAGAGCTCTGGAACATGTTCTCAAGGAAAATCAAAACATTCCACTATAGAAGAAAAAACCCAAAGTTTTCAAGAAGTTTTTCCATTCCAAACCATGTATCTGCACAAGGAGGACATAGATTTTCCCAGTGTTCCTGCCCCTCTGACACGCTTGTACTCTGGTTAATATGTGAGCTTCATGCCCCAGCCCTAACTTGAGAGAAGAATCCCTCGTGATTTTGCTGAAGTTGCAGGTTCAGACAAGTTTATACAGAGAAAGTACTCATCTGAGCAATATAAAGCAGGATAGGGGGGTGGAAAGACTGAAACTTTTAGCAAAGTTTATTGGACCCTGAAAGACTTATTTAATATTTACCAACCTCTTTACCATAATTTTAAAGGAAGTAGGAATTAGGTTTTTTGATTATAAGATTATTAGTTTACAGTAATCTGCCACACAATGTTTTTCTTACTATATCTGGCTTTCATTTTGTTGCAATAAGTATTCTGTTCAATGTCTGTTGCTCATAGACCCTCACCAAAAAGATGACATAAACAAGAAAGCATTTGACAAATTTAAAAAAGAACATGGTGTGGTGCCTCAGATGGACAGTGCTGCCCCCTCGGAACGATTTGAAGGTAAAGGTGAACAGGGAGCCCTTCTCGCAGAGTTCTCTCCCCTGTGCATCTTCGTAAGAAAGTAATCCAGACCTTTCTTAAGACTTGCTTACAAACTTATAAATTTAAGTAGCAACTAAGTGATGCAGGCTCTGTTACTGGATTTCAGAGTTTCTGGTACACACAGTACAGACCACAGTTAACTAGTGACAGCTTGAAATGCATCCTGGTGAGGCAAACAGGTTAGGTCTGATGCTGAGATTATCCGTTCCTCAGAGGGCGCTACATTTTCAAGTAAGAATAGGCCTGAGGGGGGATGCACTTGAGATCCAGGATCATCCTACAGCTAAGTTTTGGTCTTCTGTTAAACCCCAAACACCTCCCATCAGATTTTCCAGACACTTGCAGGAGGCTGTTTCCTTACTAAGTGTTTCTTAGCGAATGCAAAAGCATTGCTGTCCTAACGCTGTGGCTTCACAGGGCAGTTACAGTGATCTAACACCCAGCTGACAAGGAATGCTGTGACCTTCTCTAGCTTCTCTGTGCTTTATTTAAAGATCCCAAGGGCCACTCGTTCAGTTAGTTTCAGGGTTGGTTATTTTGGATTTTTTTTTATTTCAGTTTTAGTCATTTTTGCATTTAAAAACAGGATCACCTTTAGATTCATCCCCTTGGACTACAGAAGAACAAAAGCTTTTAGAACAAGCATTGAAGACTTACCCGGTAAATACTCCCGAAAGATGGGAGAAAATAGCAGCAGCTGTTCCAGGCCGGTCAAAAAAAGACTGCATGAAGCGATATAAGGTAAGGCACCGCAGCTCCTGCCAGGATTGTAATTCACCTGGGTCTTGTTAGAATCGGGTCTTGCTAGAATCCTTTGCTTTTACTGTTGCTTTCCCTACCCCAGACAGTATCTGCCAACAGCAAACTAGCACAAGATGGAGAAACTTTGGTGTTTTTTTGGTAACTCACTGCTCTTTTGGAGTGAAAGTAGTGGCTCTGGAAACTGGGATGGAAAGTCTGTCTCATTAAATCTGTCTTACAGTTTGACAGCAAGCTCTTGTAGATGGTAAAATCTTATCCCTAGCCTTTTGTAGGTAAAGTTCCTGCTACAGGGGAAGCAGATGAGCACTGAGTTTCCATTAATTTATTTGTTTCTAAGAGAAACAGTTTTAAGGTATCAAACTATCGAGATTCCTCACTAGGCTGAGAGCTAGAGTGTTTCAGGCTGAATAGATGTTATCTGTGTTGTGGTTTTGAACACTACAAGTTCCACATTTAGACGGGTTTTTTTCCAACTCTCCAGGAACTCGTTGAAATGGTCAAGGCAAAGAAAGCTGCTCAAGAACAAGTGATGAATGCTACTAAAGTCAAGAAATGACTCTTACTGACAATCCTTTGTTTTATAATAAAAATGCAAATACTGTACATGTTCTCATTGCTTACTTAATTATACAGATACACAGGACTGGCTGGTTCTTGAGTTTTAATCTTCTCAAATACATTTCTCCAACTCAGAAGCTTTAAACAGGGGTGTAGTTGTTTGTTGGGGGCGGTTTTGGTTTTGTTGGTTTTTTTTTTTTTTTTTTTTTTTTTTACAAAAAGTTCTTGTTATTCACTACTCACGAAGCCAATACATGCCACTGCAGATTTTGTTATACTCTGGAAGTTGTTCAATGGGACCTGGAAGTTAAAGAAAGTTGGCCATGACACACGCTAAACTGATAGCGATTGGTGTGGAGGGGTTATGGGAGGGTAGAAAAACTTATACAACCTACCCACAGCAGCAACTGCAGGATGCTTATCATAGATGTACTTTGTGCAAACTTCTCTAATAGTCTGGGCATCAATAGCCTAAAAGGGGTAAAGAGACATCCTTGTTACCAATTCCATCTAAAAAATAATTAAGAGCCAGTGTTCTTAATCCTGGAAGAGGCAGCAAAACAGTTGAAAGTTTTCTTGGTCTAACTTCTGTTTTGTTACTACTTCTAGCAATTAAATTTCTCAAGGGCCTAATTTAAAAGTTGCAACATGGCTGCCACTTACTTCAATTCTTGCCTCAAGTTCTGGAATTGGGATTCGGCGCTTATAACACAGCATTTGTCTTCCAATGTCTTCACAGATTGGTGTGGACCCTAAAATAGGGGAAAAGAGGCTTCAGTTATCAGCATACACCTCCACTGGGAATAAAAAGCTCTCATAAGTCTCACCATCAAGTTGTAGCAGCATATTAGTCTTTAGAAGATTTTTCGCTCGCGCTACTTCATTTTCTGTTACGCTTGTGCAAAGTCTTATCCTAAAAAATAATTTAAATCCAAAGGCATTAAATAATGGTAACCTGCAGCACATGAGATAGATTGTGATAAAGAGGTGCATATACATTAGTACACCTACCAGGCACATCTTTTCTATAGACAGAGCTGGTAAGAGAATTTGGTATGGAAACAAGCTATAGCATGCAAAGCAGCAGCATGAGAGCAGGGTTTTTTGGAAGCATACCAGTATACCCAAGAGCAAGTTTTTCCCCTCAGAAGAGCTGTATTTCATTTTATTAAACTAATATTTTGAGCCAAGTGTAGACCATACTTGCCATCTTGAGAATAGCTGTTGCTAAGATAGTAGGAGCAAAACAATTAGAGGTAATTAGCCCAGGGATCCATTACTTCCTGGCTCTGGGTGAGACAGATAATGATTCGCCACACTGCATAAAAAACATTTCACTAGGACAGGGGAATGCATCATATATCTTAAAACATTCCTGTCACAAGAATGGTTCCTATCTTCCCTGGTGCTAAACTGCAGCAAACAGGCAGCTAAAATTATGCTATTTTTCTCCACAATTTGTTTACAAAGATCTCATAGAATGAGAAGTGATCTACACAATTAAAGAAACTCATAATTCTCAAGTTTTCTTTCAATTTTTGTTTCAATTTCACTCACTTTAAATCAGTGCTCTTAAATAGCATGTCTGTTTCTAATCACAGCTGCAGTTCAAGCATTACATTTACACCTATGGACATCAATTTAGATTTGAGCTTTGGACAAATTAATATTCTCTAGAATCCCAGGTTTCAAAATTCCATATGTAACAGCTCACCTACCTTACATCATTTTATTTGCCTGTGTACTCACTAGAGCTCTATGTAATGCCACCAACCGGTACGTCACGTGGGACAGCAACCACAGAATGGGTAACTACTGATGGTGTTTGTAGGTAATTGCACATTCAGTATTCTCATTCATGAATATTTACTCTTCCAGTTGTCAAACATGCAGTTCACAGGCACTGTATGCTGACTTAGGATTCTAAAAGGCTTGACACATTTTCATAACTCCTGTCACTTGCAAGTCAAAAAAATATTTTCCATATTTTATGCTATATTTTCTTGTACATGGAATGCTATTATATTAACTACAGTTACTATTTATTCTTCCAGGGCAGAAACAGAAAACCAAACCTAAACCTTAAGCTATTCACTCCAAGCAAGGGTGCCAGAAACTGGCTGTTGGGACTCTGCACTGAGCATCAAAGTTTAGAACTTGATGCATTTCCAGGCAAGCCTGAACAGAGAAACAGAAATATTCTCAGTAAATTATTGCTAATTTTTTTAACTGTATTTCTCCACTGAAAACAATCTTTTTAGAGAAAGAGTTGTTAGCTTACCATTCTCTCTGAACGAAGTGCACCATGTCCTGTATAGTAGATGGCTCACAGACCATATAGAGTCCCCACAGCCCTGTATCAGTGTAGCAGGTGTTGAAGGACTGGAAACTGTGACACAGGTTACCATGGCAGGCAATCTGAGCAAGTTTACTGGATAAATTCTGCTGAGACAAAAGAAAAATGTATTATTTTATGAAGTTTTTTGAAAGCCTACTAGTCACCTCCATGGTCTCCTGTTTTCATTTCAGTTATGACAGAACATGCCGTAGTATCACAGGCTCCAGCAGAAGCTAGGAGATTAATTATCAGCTCTTCATCTCAACAGTTTCTTTCCTTGCACGTAATCTCACGTTTCCAAGTAACAGCCCAGATTTAAGCCAAAACCGTAAAGCTACTTAGGTTCAAGAAAGGGACAGTTACTGATATCCACAGGTTCTGATGACATACAGGTATGAAACATCCTACTTTCCCGGAGGGCTGGCAGACCTCAAGTCACCTCTGTTTTGGTGGTTTAGAACTACTTCCTAAAATTTTGCTATCTCTTGAGCAATAAATTATCTCAGACTCATGACTGAATCCCCTTCTCCTGCTCCAAAATAGGACCTTCAGAAATAGCCATAAAGTACCAGTAACCCCATCAGGCAGGTTAGAATGGGTCTGTATTGCTGGTACCTAAGTCAGAGAGATCTCACCAGCCCACCAACCCCACTAAAAGCAGGAAGGTGCTTCCAGGTTCACTCACCACGCCTCCTCCAAAGGAACGATCCCAGTTACCTATCAGGGTGTTTGCCACCATAAGTGGGATTGTATCTGGGTGTGACCAGCCAGCTGCTTCAACAGCTATGGCAATGTGTGCCAAGGGCATCTTGTCATCCCTTATACGAATCTGCGGGAACACATGAAAGTAGCTGTAGTAAAACCTGTACATGGCAATGTACACAAGAAGTTACATATCAGAAGTTACATATCGGGAGAGAGACATTTCCATCACATCTGGATTATAAAGCATGCACATAAAGAACCAAAAATTAAAGGATATGAAGCTTTATTTAATATCAGCCTTAACCAGTTTTTCCTGTGGCAATTTCAGAGCACTTCACCAACAGCAAGCCTAATGCCATGTACATAGAGAGGGCATTATGAGTCATTTCATTACAAACAGCTGCGAGGAAAGCCGAAGACTTTTCAAAATCTGAATAGAGCTGGGAAAAGAACACAGATGCCTCCGTTCTCTACCATACTCTTTGAATTAGTGACTCCCAACAAGTGGAAATGTAGGCAAGGGGATAAAAGCAAAGTAGCAGCAGGAATAAGGGGGTATTCCTCCAGAAACTGATGAAGCGGAAAAAGTGGCAGCAGTGACACTTGTCCAAGAAAGGTTGGAAAGTACTGCTTTGGAAAGCAGCTACTCCACTGCCCTCACCAGGGGCAAGAAACCTTTTAACCTGCTGAGTCCGTGGCTGAGAAGCACTCTCTCCTCAGCAGACAGCACGTGCCAGTTTTGCTCACAGGGGATACAAGGGCCAGCTCAGAAAGCCGTCTAACAGCTTACCTCACTACCTGTGAAGCTACAAGGTGGCAGGGGTGGCAGTCCTCCTTCTGGAGCAGATGGCAAATTACCAAAGTGGCACTTTGCTAGGTCAAGTAGCTCATCATGCGAGACACCTGAACAAAGACGTTCCACATACTTTGTAATGTTCCTCTGTAAACAGGTAATCTAAACTGCTGTGCAGTTTAAAGACTAAACCAAGCAGTAATTTATTGCTCCCCCCGCCTTTAATGCTACACTTTCAGATTCCTCAGACCTCCCCATTATACACAGTAAGATTATCCTTATTGCCCTCCTTAATTCTCTTCAATAGCTTTCTGTTACTGTAACATCAAATCAAGCTGTTTGCTATCAATTTCAAGCCTCAATTTTGTTTCTCTTTCTGTGCTTTCCTTGCTACTCCTGTTTTCACACCAAACCCCTTCTAGGCCCCTTTTCCTGGCCACATGGAAAAATGAACTTGACCTCCAATTCACTTCTAGTTACTGGTTTAAGAATGTTTCTGGAATACTACTGAGGGGAAAAGAGAACAAAAGTTCAAAGGGTATGAAGGCACAAAACATGCAGGGCTAACAATGAGCTTCCAGGACCTACTGAACAATGGGTAATTCATCACGTTGTTCCCAGAAACTTAAAGACCATGTTTTTAAGCACAGTTTCACATGACCCAGGGTGAATAACTCATACCAACCTCCAGCAGCAGCCAGGACCATTCTGGGTCCTTTGTAATGCGTTGTTATGTACTCCACCAAGTCATTACGGTTTATGGATCTAGAAACAGCCAAGGAAACATCACTACCGTAACAGTAAAATTTATTAAAAAAAATAAATGCATAAAACAGTGCATAGAGGTAGAAAGCTAAAATAAGGGTGACTTCCTGAAAAGGAAATAGGGACTTGATACATTTTGCCTTTCAAAGCTATTCTAGCTTCCTGAGAAGGAGTGAGAATTACAACTCAGTCAGGTAGAGACAGGATCCATTGATTATCTCAAGCCAATTTGAAGACGGCACATTTAGCAGTCTCCTGGTCTGCACTGGTATAAACAAATGGTGAAGAAGCAGTTGTTTGTCCTGGTTTTGGCTGGGATAAAGCTAATTTTTCTTCTTAGTAGTTAGAATAGTGCTGGGTTTTAGATTCAGTATGGGATTTGGTATGAGAAGAATGTCTATAATACACCAATGTTTTTGGTTATTGCTAAGAAATCAAGGACTTTTCAGCTTCCCATGTCCTGCCAGCGTGCAGGTGCACAAGAAGCTGGGAGGGAGCAGAGCCAGAGCAATGGACCCAAACTGGCCAATGGGATATTCCATATCATATAACGTCATGCTCAGTATACAGATGAGGGTGGTCCAGGAAGCTTGCTCTCTCTTCCAGATTGCAGTTTAGGCGTTTTCTTTTCTCTGGGATCACTATCTGGGAACGGGCTGGGCATCAGTTGGCAGGTGGCAAGCAACAGCATTGGGCACTACTCACCTGTACATTCTATTATTACTATTATTATTTTTATCATTATAATTTTACTTTATTTCAATCATTATATGGTTTTATCTCAACTTGTAAGTCTCCTTGCCTTTACCCCTCCAACTCTCTTCCCCATCCCCTGGGGCAGAGGGTGATCAAGCAGCTGCTTGGTGTTTGGCTGCCAGGCTGGTTTAAACCACAACAGCAGTGCAAACACAGTTGTATTTATGATAATGCCTAACACCTGACTCATGGGAAAAAGGAGCATTTTCAATTTTGCATCAGATGCATTTTTAACAAATGGGAGAAAAACATGGCAAATAAAGAAGACATGCAGTAGACATCTGAAGTTCACATACCCTTTGATGCCTGCACACAGGGGAATTAAGGCAATAGGGGAATATATCCAGTGCAATTTTAGCTACCTTCCAGGATAAAAATGAAAACTGACACTGTTCCCTACGTTTTCAGATAAGTCTTTTCGATATATAAGAGTTACCACACAGTTAAGACAGCCACAAATTTGGACATACTTGATGTTTTCAGTGGGTCCTAAAATAGTCCGTCCTAGGGCTGTCTTCTGATAGGCTGTAGCATGAAGGTAGTCAAAGACAACTTCTTGTAAATTGGTTTCAACCTCTTGCATCTCTCGAAGTATAACTCCTCGCTCACGCTCAATCTCTGCTTCTCCCAGGGTACTGTTCTGAATTATGTCAGCAAGAATTTCCACAGCTAATTGAAAATAGAGATGGGAATGGAAAGCATATTTTCAGACTACTAGAAAAATCTGGTTCCAAAAGTAAAACCCATCCCAAAGACCAAGTGGCCCAAGATTTGCTAGTAAAATTTGCAAGGGGACAAAAGACTTGTTCTGTGGGAAGGGAAAAGTCCAAAAGGTATTTTCTTCTAGGAATCTAAAGACAAAAATGTTTCAAATATCAACTTCCCTGCTGCTGGCATTCTCTTTTCCAAACCTGCATTCTCACATTCCTGTGAAGTTTACGAAAGGACTTTTCACCCAGGAAGGAAGGGACTGTTACGCTGCAAAAGCGACATTCTGCGGTATCTCACTGGGAGCCTGATAAGCATTTTGTCCTTTGCTGCTCTTCTGATGATTGAAAGCAGTTACCTCTTGGTAAATCTTTCGAAAAAGCCTTTGCATAATACACAGTTTGTTCCCTGGATGTATATGCATTCAGATGAGCTCCCATGTTCTCAATCTCTAGTTCAAGGTCTAACTGAGATCTCTTTTTTGTTCCCTGAAACAAAACAAGAAGACACATCAAATTAGACCCTTTCATTCGCTTACTCATCATTACTACTTCTTGTCTGGATACGTCAAGATCAAAGAAAGAAAAAGTCTTCTGGAAAGAAAACTCATACTAATCTCTCCAAGCTTGAAAGTTAGATATAAATCCTACTATGCTCCCAAATGAAAATAAGAAGCTGGCAGAAGGGGGATCGTGTGTCTTCTAATACTGTTACAAGAAATTAAAAGTGAGTTAAAATTAGACTTGTACTATTAATCTATAGTTGTGCATCAGCTACACAGAACTACATCTTTAGCTTCATTTCCTGATAGAAACCGAGGTCTAAATTGTCCACTTTTTTTATTCTCAATTTGGAAAATGTATTTATACAATTCTGACAAAGTTCTTGCCACTGATCTTTAAAGATAAATAACTTAGAAATCCATTGTAAGCTTCCACATCAATACCCATACTCACCTTGAAAGCCATATGCTCAAGGAAGTGAGCAGTTCCATTGTTCTTCTCATTTTCATACCTGCTTCCAGCATCAATCCAAAGTCCAACCTCATTGGGGAAAAAAAAAAAGTCATCATTTTACCAGCTAACAATGCAGCTTTGCTGGTTTTGTGTATGAACTACACTTACATTTTCAAGACCTATTTTTAAATGGCTTTTTCCTTAAACAGAGAAAAAGAATACTTTTATCTTCACAAAAAATCTAATCACAAATCATTTACAAAAGCCTTAAGACTTCTGTTTCCTAGCTTAAGTTTTACGAACAATTGTTAATAAACACTGAAAGAATGCAATTTAATTCCACAAGGAAATGAACACACATTAATAGTTATGAAAAAACCTTGCCTTTACAAGTTACCTACTGTGCATGTTGAAAGTCCAGAGTCTTCAGAAGCTACTTGCAAGCCATTTTCCAGAGGACTCACTCTAGTTTCAGGAACATTTAAGATCACTTCTGTTGCTGCTTTGGAAGCTCTGAGCCTGCCTGTTCCAACATGCACACACTGTAAAGAAAAAGCATTAGTCATGCTCAGATTGTTATCTCCTAGGATGCTCTTCTGAAAAATGTATTCCTGAACTTAAACATTAAGTTTGTGGATCTTTCTTAAAGTATGCATTTAAAAAGGAAAAAATCAGCACTGGTTTACTCAACGCTACTTCACGTCAGGGATGCACTAACCTGACTCAGAAGAAAAACATGAAAATAACCAAAATTAAGTGGACTGCATCTGCTTCCCTCCAATCAAATGATCTGACAGAGAAGCATGTTACTGTCATCAGCCAACCACCCCGAGAGCCACACTTGTTTCCCAGTTCTGCCACCAAGAGCCTGCAGGACCTTGAATATATGCTTTAACATCTGGAATTCCTTTGGGTACCTGCTTTCTAAAGCAATGTAGTCCAAGGGCCTGTGTCCAGGACTGCAAATCACGGTCACTCATTTAGACCAGGGACAGATACTGAAACTGCCACCTTTTATACACTCATCTGGCAGTTAAAACACATTAAATCAGAATGGGGTAGAAAAGAAGGGAAGATGTAGGTTAAAAAAGAAAAAGCTTATTGTGCTTTTTTAATAACAAGAAATTTAAATATGTATCTCAAATGCATACTTCAAGGAATAAGCTATTCAAAAAAAGTTTAAATGTATCAAATAAACAAAGGTTTCACTCACCACGTGACTGCCCTGAACATGCAAGTACAAAATCCAGCTCTCACCCACCCTCCTGCTGAAATGCCAATAGGCTAGATTTCTAAAAATGTGCATATTTTAGGATTATAGGACAACTCAAGTTTGAAAAGGACCTCAGGAGGTCTCTAGTCCAACCTTCTGCTCCAAATAGGATCAGCTATGGGGTCAGGCCAGTTTGCTTTGGGCTTTCTGCAGCTGGGTATTGAAAATCTCCCAGGATGGTGAAACACTGCACAGCCCCCCTGGGCAGCCTGCTCCCACAGCTTAAGTGCCTCATGGGAAAAAAAAAGTTTTTCATATACCCAGTTTCTCCTCTCTTGTTTCAACTTATGCCCACTGCCTCTCATTCTGCCACCATGCCCCATTGTGAAAAGCCTGGCTCTGTGTTCCTGACGACCTTCTCATAGGTACTGGACAGCTGCTGTTAGATCCAACTGAAGCTGTGTCTGCTCTAGGCTGAACAAGCCCCAGACCCTCAGCTTCTCCTCACAGGGCACGTGCTCCAGCCCGCAGCTATCTCAGCTGAACACGCTCCAGTTCACTAATGGCCTCCTTACACTTAGGAGCCCCAAACCAGGTGCTCTATTCCAACTGCCTGACAAGTGCAAACTAATCACTTCCTTTGATCTACTGGCTGTGTTCGTGTCCATTGAGCCCAGGCTGCTGCCAGCCTGCTCTGCTGTCAGACACCACTTGCCCGCACACAGCTTGCCGTCCTCCGGTACCCGCAGGGCTGTTCCCCTGCCAGTCAGTTCCCAGCCTGGGCTGCTGCAAAGGATCATTTTCACTGCTAGTGTGCATTACAGGGATGGAAAAACCACTGTTTGAAAGCAAAATCTCCCTCTCCTGTTTTTTGAAGGAATATCTTAGGTTTCAAACTGGGAGGATGGGGAAAATGACAGAAGGGGAGAGCCTCTGGGATCAGGGCCTCTTTGTAGCCTCCATCTAAACACGGGAGAGAAGGGGGGTTTAAACTTTCTCTGAGCATCCCTGGGGCAAGCACGGCAGGCCCCGTTGCGGGGTGGAGGCTGCTGCCGCGCCTCTCTAAGGCATCGTGCCCCAGCACTGCACCGCTCTGGCTCCCAGACGCCGAGCAGGCCTAGGCGCCTCGGCCCCGCGGGGTGGGGGAAACCATAAGGGGTAACAGCGACCCCAAGGAGCAGGCAGCAAACCCTGGGGCCTGCGGCACCCGGGCTCATCCCCCGAAGGACTGCGTCCCGTCGAGGGGCAGCCACCGCCTTCACCTCAGAGGAGCAGAGACTACAACTCCCGCCATGCACCGCGGCAGCGCGCCCACCCACGTCTCCTCCGGCCGCCGCGACTACAAATCCCAGCGCGCAGCGCGCCTCCCGGCCTCCACCCCTCCCCACCCCCATTGCGGCAGCCTGAGCCCCAGCGTGGGCAGCCCCCGGGGCGCTTCGGCCCCCTGCATCTCCCTCCCGTTCCCCGCTCCCACCGCTCACCCGGTCCCCAGAGCCGGACACTCGCACAGGGCGAGCAGACCAAGGCAGGAGAAGCCGCCGAGCCGCTAAGCGAGCCGTAGACGCAGCCATCTTGGCGGTCGGGAGGGCGGGGTGGCGGCGGGTGGTGCGCAGGCGCAGAGGCTGTGGCGGAGCCCCTCCCCCGCCGCGGGGCGCGCCCCTCCGGCAGCGCCTTCGTCGTGGGCGGGCGGCACCTCCAGCACCCTGGTAAAACGGGCTCCTTGGGGGTTCTTCCCCTTTCCGTAAGCAGCCGCCATGGCAGCGGGGTAATCTCCCCTCTCCTCAGAGCCCCTTACGGCGCTGCTGCCGCCCATGGCTCCAGGAGGGTGTTGGCCCCTTTGTGAGGAAGGATCAACACCGGGGGCTCGACCAAGCCTCAGTGCTATGCGCCCAGCAATGGGAGTGAGGCTCAGTATCTGATCCGAGCTACAGAAAGTTTGTGTTCTTCACAAAAGCACTGCTTCCCCGGCAATTCAGATCTTCAGTGTGGTGCTCCCCAACTATTCCAGAGCTGGCTAATTACAAGCTCCACACGGTTTTATTCTCCCTGCTTTCCCAACTCTGTTCCACAGAACCATGCAGCTCATGAAAGCCAGCTTTTGTCTCCATAAACCGCTATTGCCAGTTTCAGTCACCAAAGTCCTGAGTTTCTTTAGCTAGTTTGTGAACTGCTGTGGGTGGGTTCCTTCGGCTGGATGTCTCCACGCAATGCTGAACTGGGCGGTGTAGGCACAGCTAGTCGTCGAGGGCGCTACACTTCTGCAACACAAATCCACCCTAGATGGGGAAATCCCGAGGCTGAAACAAGGTAATTATCTAAAGTTTTGTTTTTAAAAGTATTCTGAATGTATGCAGCGTACCACAGAGACTGGAGTGTTACAGTCAGGAAAGCTTCATCAATACCAGTAAACCCATTGCTCCACTGCGGCCAGCTGGCAGGAACCCCCCTTAGCTCCCAGCACAGGACAGCCTGGTGCAAACTATCTACTGGGAACAGTCCCTCCCAGCTGCCAGGGGCTGGGAAGACCTTGTCAGAATGGTACTTGACAAGAGCCAGATTTGGGTTGGGAAAAGTTCTGGCAATGTACTAGAAAAGGCAACTTAATTTCAGTGCCAAAGATCATTCCTGAGCATGTTTGGAGTGTATGGCTGTAGATAAGTAGGTACAGACATGCAGAAAGCAGCGCTCTCAGCTTTTACTTCCCATTTAAAATTTTTACTTTTTTTTTTTTTTTTTTCCTGGAGTGAGGAGCTTTTCATTTGGCTAATCAATTATTATCTCAAAAATAAAGCAAAACCAGAGGTGACATTCTATCATTTGTCCAAGTCCCACAATGTGTTAAGTGTGACAGAATACAAAGAAACAAAATACTGCTTTAAAAAAAAAATCTGTACTACATATGCTGGGGGGAAGACACTGTTTTTTGGTACTGTTTTCCTAACCCACAAACTCCTTTCTGCCTCTGTAGCACAGTACTTCTGACATCTGCTGCCTCAGTAGATACTACAAACCTTCCCTACAGCTGTCTTGCTCTGCTCCCAAAAGAGAGAGAAAGCTGGGCTCTGAGTAAATAACCAGAAGGAAGAGGATCTTGGGCCACATATATAGTATTGGCTTTTCCGAAGGTCCTTCAGCACCTGCCTTCTGTGGCCCCTGTGCTTTCCCTTTTATTAGATGCAGCCAGTTTCTGAAGGAGCTGAGTGCTGAGTTGATGAGTACCCTCAGTCACTCCGTCCCTTGCCCAGGGCTCTATTTCCAAGCTGGGTCTCAAAAATGGTGGGAACTGAGTATCCTTTTGCTCAGTGTGAGCTGTCTCCTACAACTGCCAAGGTCCTCTTACTCAGAGTTGATTCACTAGAGCTGTCAGAAGTGGTGCTCTCTTTCCCCTGAAATATCAGTCACATGCATATTTTAGGTGACAAAACTACTGTGACTCACAAATGGCAGTGACAGTTGTTAGTAGCTCCTGAGCTGTCTCAGATGCTAAAGCTCGAGAAGGCTATTCACCATGATTTACCTTCTCAGACTCCAAAACATACAGCAATTTCAGAAAAACCCATCGCATTATAAATATATTGCTTTTCTGGAATATTTTGTGCATATAGGCAATTTCTTATGCCCTTGGCAGTTCAGAATTAAATTGTACTGAATGGCCTAAAAAGTTTGCACTGCCACTTCATATGCTGTATGCTTAAACAGCAGCTTTAATCCTGCAGCAGGGTCTGTCCAGTTCCTGTCACAAGGACTGTAATTGCATGAAAATGGTAATACACAAAAGCATGATACACTGCATACATATAAAAACAAAAGTGGAAACTGTTGTTAACACATTAGTTAAAATACAAATCTAAATGCCAAGAAACCAGATGTTACCTAATTTGACAATCACCCATTAACTGCGTATGTAACTGTAGATCTCTGTGATTGAAATTATTATTGTTACTGTTATTTTGCTGACTATACTATTTTAGTACCCACATAACCTATGTAAGACGGATCTTGTAGCTGCAAAACAGGCACACCCTTTCACCAGAGCATTTACATAGGAGGCAAATTAATTTCCACTGAATAGAAAATCTAACCTTACACGAAGCTAGCTACTTCTTTTTTTTTTTTTTTTAAGTTTGCTTTATCCCTTTTAGTTTATGCATATTCAAAAGACCTATCCAGTTCCAGCATTTTTTAAATTTCAGATATATCTCTCTCAAGTTGTAAAATAAAAGAGCAAAGCACCAAACTGTGCATTTGAAATTTAAAATTAAGCTTCTCTTGCATTTTACAGTTAGATCTAACTGATCTCATTATGCTGGGATTTATCTCAAAGATGTTTTACCAGACTTCACTAAGCCATTAGCCATCCTCCATCCTAGAAATTTGAATCCTCGCTAGACATAGAATTACAGCTTAAGATAAACAGATTATTCTCATAATATGTCTCCTACTTAACAAAATAGCAGTGTCTCATATGCAAATGTAATCTAAAACTTAGCATCCAGCAAAGGTCATTAGAGAGATGTGACTTTAAATCAATAAATGTTATTATTCAGCTAAAAATGCAATAAAGTAAAACAAACACTAGTGTTCTAACAGTAGGAACTGAATATATAAACATTCACCACTAGACTCTTACAAAACACTAGTTTTTAAACAGTTTTAACAATCTCTTTTTACAATGAAATTATTTAGAAATGGACTATTACAACAATGAATGCTCACAATATCCCTCTGGTTTAGGTAAACAGTATTATCTGCAGCTTCCAGATGGAGAAAATTAGACCTTTTTTCATAATTCTTACGTGTCCAGGCTCGAGCAACAAAGAAGTAGAAGGGCCAGGATTAGCAGAGAGGAGTTGTATATAAATGATGTCCTTGTCATTTATCCTGCAGTCATCAGCATGATACATAAATAGTTGTCTGCCAAGTTCAGGATGCCATGGAGCCTGATGAAATGTGTAGATGATATAGGTGAGATTCCCAGGATAACAATCTGGTTCCTTTAAATCCAGACTCCAGGTTTCACCCCAAGTATGAAGAGCTTTGTGTTTTACACTAATTAACTATTTTAGATTAGCATCCCTCATAAACAGGTTTCTGGAAAAGGACCAAATGACACTTAGTTTTTAAGCAGGCTTTACCCTTCAAACTTGTCAGGAACTCCACCAAAACCAGTAATAATACACAGGTTGTATTATACAATTCCAACTGGTTTTCTGAGGAAGTGAGGTTTCTGTGCTTATTATGGTACAATATCAACTGAACAACACAGAGATCTTAAAGATAAGGCCAACCCTACATCTCATGAAAATGAGCAGCCAGGAGCCGCCCGCTGAGGAGAAGGCTGTGGTATCCACTCACACACACAGGGAGAGACTCTACAATACCCAATATGAAAAAAGATTTGGCTGGCTCCAGCACTCATAGAACTAGCTGATTGCTTCTAGAATAATACTTCTACTTTATAAAACAACTCCATGTAGTAGCAGTGAAAGTGATATAAATCAGAAATATGCATATACATACCTGATGCATATATAATCATGTGTCAGCACAGGGGCTGAACACAACACTTTGAAATCAGCACTGCTGTAACTCTGAACTAGGATCACACTCTTGATATGAGCAAAAAAAGCACTGAAAGGTTTTTCTTTCAATTGTGTAGATAAAATATTTCTTCTGAAATAAAGAAAAAGTTCATATCAGCAAGACACACTATCATGATCAGGTTACTGTAGAAGTAGTTGGGAAGAGCTACCCTGAATTATGGGTTGATTCAACCCCAGACAAGAGGCCACATCGACTGAGCATCAGAACAGCACTACTCAGGAAAAAGACCTTCAAAACTGCTGAAACCAGCACACAGTAAAAGCATTAACAATTGAAATTGCCTTCAGCTAAACTGCTGTTTAGTGCTGTGTTGGCTTTTTGTAGAGTCATCATGTTCACTGTTTATTTACAATCCACTATGTTTTTAAAGCAATGATACAGTATTGCACTTAATGAATATGGCGAAATCCTGCTGCCAGGAATTGGCTTTAGCTTAGCCAAGCAAGCAGAATTCAAACGAGCCTAAAAACATGGGCTCAAGAAACAATACTTTTTTTGCAGAGGAGTGGGGTTTTTTTTGTGAATAAAGCTGTTCTGAGAATACAAATCAAACTTTATGAGCACTATGTTGTCTGATTTTCATGCCAGCTGCTCACTGGCATCTAGCTGATTATTTTTACCAGTATCACCTATAAGTTATCCTCTGGTTAATTAAATTGCAAATAGCTTTTCTTTCCCACTGTTAATCACTGGGCAGCAACTGCAAAGGCCTACAGGTCACTTGACACTGGTCTTTTGTACTCTAGAGCTGCAAAGACGACTGTCTAAATTAAACATAAAGGCTGTTGGCTGAATTTATAACATTTCAGTTGCTCATTAACAGAGCACTCTTTTGAAGCTGCTGATTAAAAACTTTCATCAGGGAATATTACAGTATTCTGTCTGCATGCAGTTCTTTTTCTCATAGGTATTTATGCACTGAAATAAGAAAGAGGGACAAACACCTTACTACCTGACTTCTAAAGGCTTTTATCAGAAAGATAAATGGAAGGAGTTTGGATAGTTCATAACAACACCTTTTCAAGAACATGCCAACTGAAAGATTCAGCCTGATGCAGTAACTCAAAAGGAAAATCCTGTGGGTAAATTAATCTTATTTAGCAACACAGATAGGTTTCTCTTTGCCTTTTAGCAGGCTCACTACAGAACAAGCATCTTAGAAATTAGTCCTTTTTAATCGCTTTTGTTGGCATTCTATACAAATGTCATTTCTGTACCTCCCTTTGACTATAACCACATACAGATGCATTGTTTTATATCATTATTCTGATTTGATGGTGGATGAGTTCCCAAAACTCCAACATTTATTTCAACCTTTTGCTCATTTTAAGAAAAGGTCACCTTAGCAAAATAATTTCTCCAGAAAGTAATTAAAAGGTCACCCAAGTCTCTACTATAATTCAATAGAAATTAACACAGTTAGTGAAAAATTTAAATTAATGCAATTACTGAAAATACTAGGATTGGACACCTGATCAGGCAGACAAGACAGCCACCATTCTTTGATTCTGTTATTCATTCTTCCTCTGTTCAGACATCATTCAGGCAGCAATGCTGTGAGCATCTTTTCTTAATCTATGGAAGGAGAGTAGATTTTCTGTTACACAAAAATACTGTGAATGCTACTCGTCACATCTTATAGTAAATATACAGTTACATGCATGCTATGCTAATATCCAGATAACTGAGTTTTCTTTCTCTTTTATCTTCTCTCTTAAACCCTGTTTTCTCAGACTCTAATCTCTATAATCTCAGTAGTGCTTATGTAAGCATTAGCAAACACAAACTACAGACCATGTAGTTTTATACAGATATTAATACAGTGTGAGTATAGATTTACCCAAAATAGACATTGATCCCAGGCAGTTTTTGTTTAGCTACCACAGTTCCCTGTTGCAGTTTAACTGTGGAAGCAATGGATATATGCATTTGGTTTTACAGGTCTGTCCAGCTTCTTAGCTGTTTTCACAGCCTGGACTGATTGTCATGAAGTTGTGGGCTCTTCAGGGTCCATGATGATATTGCAGACTGTCCAAATTTGAGTCTTGGCTCACCTCTGTGAGCTGTAGGCCTGCCTTGTGCTCACATACTAAGGTGGTATCACTCATCATGCTTCAGCTGTAAAAAACTAGTTCTCTACGCTTTCTCAATAGTCAGTGGAGGGAAACAAGCACCTCCAAAATGTCAGGTTATCCGTTGTACTTGGGACACATCCCTTAGGATGACTACTAAGAAATGTCTTCTCATGGTACCTCTCTCTCCCAGTGAATGTAGAGGAATGAATGACTAGTTCAGCAGACTAAAGATACCCAACTTCTAGGCAGCTACCTCCAGGCAAAACAAATCTTAGCCCAAGCTTCAGGCTAGTAGCTCATCCCAGGCTTCCCTTATCTAAAGATCAGATCCATATATTTTACTAAATTATTAGAGGATATTATACAGATTATAAATGCATTTACTCAAGGGCACAACAAGTTGAACTTATATTCTGTAAAGGCCTCCAGCATTTTAATGCAACAGGTTGGAAATTCTGCAGCATCTTTAGTTAAATTTAAATACTGAGTTCTTGTCACTAATTAAACACTAATAAAGCAATCACTTGAGCATTCCTTGTGTTATTTATCTCTACATTACAATAAGTTTATTTTTTGATGCTTGCACATATTCAGGATTCAAGACTCTGTAGCAACTGTATTTTGTGCTGATTTTTGTGCAGTGAATAACCACAGTGTAGAAGTTCTCAAGAGAAAAGCTAGGAGTGTTGATAGATGGCTGGCAAAGAGGAAGTTGGGGATTTTATAGCCTGAGAAGCCAGCAGAAGGAGCTTGGGAATGTGGGATAATACTGGTTGGATATTTCTGCTCACATAATCAGCTAACTTGCTAAAGTTGATATTTAAACTTTTAAATTTCAAGTTAACAATCTGATTGCACTGAGTTCAGTGGTGCATGTCACTACAGATCTTTTTTCAGACTGATTTCAGATTCACTGGCCTTTTTTTATAGTCCTCTGAAGGAAACATTTTCTAGAGCTTCTCAAACCCACTGTGCTTTATGTCCCAGATTGATGCCTTTCTCAAATCCTATTATAGCCCAGAGTGCCAGACCTACCAATTTTTTTTTGTGGGAGACAGCTGCTTTTGCTGGTCATTTTCTTCCCTATCACTTTTCTACATTTTTCTACTAACTTCCAGATGTTTGGCAACTAGTGCAGAGCAGTAACTCCAACCAGGCTGCCAAACATCTACTTATCCCAGACATTGTGCATGCACAGGTTTTCTCTGTATTTGATGTGCACTGTGATCTGTCTTCACAAAAGCCACACAATTCAAGCTATGCATGCTCAGAAAATCATCAGGTTTGCAATGCAAGAATTTCAGTGTATGCATGTTAATGATTTGGTCTGTAAACAAGCACTAAGTTTGAAATGTCCAGAAGCCATTCAAATTGATGCAAACCCATAAAGATCCAGTATGCCTTAAACATGTTTACTTCCACATTTGCCTTTTGAACTTCAGTTACTGAATGGGAGGCATGAGACCACCTGCATACCTCTGCAATATATATATTTTTTTTATTTGAAAATCCCATTTGATTAGGTATGTAAGGAAGAACTGGGTTAATATGAGAGGCTGTTGTGGTTTATCCCCAGCTGGCAACTAAGCTCCACACAACCACTGGCTCAGTCCCCTCCCCAGTGGGATGAGGAAGAGTATCAGAACGGTAAAAGCCAGAAAACTCATGGGTTGAGATAAAGACAAATTAATAGGCAAAGCAAAAACCACGCACGCAAGCAAAGCAAAACAAGGAATTCATTCACCCCTTCACATCAGCAGGAAGGTGCTCGGCCATCTCCAGGAAAGCTGGGCTCCATCACGCATAATGGTTAATTGCGAAGACAAACACCATCACTCCAAATGTTCCCCCAACCCCCTTCTTCTCCCAGCTTTTTATTGCTGAACATGACATTATATCTTTTCTTTTTTGAATTATGAGTTAAGCACTAGGAGTAATTTTTAGTATAATTATACATATAAGTTGATCATAAGGGATTTATTGAGAAACTCTAAACTCCCCAAAGCTTCTTGAAAACATTATTTCTCACTATTTTTCAAAGTTTTCAGCAGCCCCTGGATAAATAAAAGAATATGTTGCATTTACATGCAATTTTTATTTCAGCCATGTAAGGTCCTCATATGTTTCTCAAAAATATATGAATTGATCCTTTCTGCCTACATAAAATCTACCCCAAATCATGTATATTTGAATAAGGAAAACCTTGGTGCAATAAAGCACCAGAAATATATGCATAGTTAAGATTTGCTATCTGATCTTTACAGGCAAAGACTCTGAAGGCCTGAATCAAAGTTCAGCACAGTCAATGAGATGCTCCAATTTCATTCAAAGTACCTGCCTTTAAACAGATGACTTGTGTGAAATGGTGGCTGGCACTCACAAGCAGAACATGGAATGGAAAATTTCAGTTGGAAGGGACCTACAACGATCATCTAGTCCAACTGCCTGACCACTTCAGGCCTGACCAAAAGTTAAAGAATGTTATTAAGGACATTGTTCAGATGCCTCTGAAACACTGACAGGCTTGGGGCATCGACTACCTCTCTAGGAAGCCTGTTCCAGTGTCTTGACCACCCCTTGGTATTGACCTCTACTTGGTAAAGAAATGTCTCCTAATGTCTCTTTTTTTACCTCCTTTCTTTGACTTCTGCAAATGCTTGTGTATGATGTCTTGCTTTGATTTGTAAACAGAGGGAATAAGACTTCTAGACAGAAAAAGAAAAGAACAGATAAAGACAACATAGATAAATCAAATGTTCTAAATTGTGTCAGCCTGATATAACTCCTTTAGCCATTCTCTACGATCTCTCAGAAGTAATTCCATTCCCTCTCTACATGCCAAATGCTAAGTTAAATAGGAAAGGAAATGGTCAAGCATACCAATGGAATGAAGGGAGAAAGCAAAACTCAGGAATTCAGGAAAGGCAGATCTTTGCCTTTTGGTTGCTGTTGCCAAATCATAGAAAAAAACAAAGTATTCCTAAGCATCTATATAAGAGCAAAGAGGAGATTATCAAGAAGATGGAGCCAGGCTCTTCAAAGTGCTGTATGGTGGAAGGATGACAGGCAGTGGGCATAAATTGAAATAAAAGAGTTCAGACCAGATTTAAGGGAAAACATTTTCACCTTGATGCAGTCAAGTTATGGAACTGGTTGCCCAGAGAGCTTGTGAAGTCTACACCCTTGCAGGTTTTCAAAATCCAACAGAATAAAGTCTGATCTGAACTCATAGCTGACCCTGCTTTGAGCAGGGGTTTGTTCTAGAGACCTCCTCAGGTCCCTTTCAAACTAAAGTGTCCTGTAAACCTATGGTGATAAGTAACAGATACTATGGTTTTACCATAAAACTACCTATTAAAAGCAACATTCCAGAACCGGGATATAGGCCTCGCTTATTAAGGAGAAGCAATAGATGCCTCATATCTTGACTATAATAAGGCTCTTAACATGGTCTTGCAGGAAGCACACATGGCTAGCTAAGGCAATACTCTGGATCTATCTTGGGACCAGATTGAATTTTCCTTGAAAATTTTCCCATCTCATGCCCCATTCCCTTTTGTCTTCTCATGAGGGCCACATGGGAGTGGGCAGGATGTATTCATGGCATGCATGAATTGTGCTAGTTCTGCCCCATGACACCTTCCTTCATGAGGGGTGCATGGCCTTTCCACAGGAGACAGGAAAGTGAATCTTTCATGTGGTCTTAATGCAGTGGACTAAGTGGTATGAGTGCACATCTACATCACACCACAGGATAAATATCAGAATTAAAAATGGTAACAAACCAGAGAAATGGCCTGGAAAAAAAAAAAACAGGATGTTATTGAAGATGGAAGGATGTAAAGTATTATTTTTAAGACTAATTAGCTGCATAGGAAGATGATGGAGAGTTACTGGTAAGCAGCACACCTGTCAGAAAAGCATCTAGGGCTAGTATTGCATCATAAATTGAACAAGCCAGTGCTGTCATACTGTTGTAAAATAAGCAGACTTCACAGTGCAGTGTATAAACAGCTCTATAAAAAACACACAAAGCAAGGTTCTGTTCAAATCAGCACTGATAAGACTTCAGCTGGAGTACAACATCCATTTTTGGGCACCTTACTTGAAGAAAGACCAATAAAGAAACCACAGTAGAACCATGTAATTTTCAGAGGTACAGAAAATGTGACCCATGAGGTAAGATTGAAAGAATTCGTTTACTCTAGCAATTAAAGGATTGAGGGAAGATATGATATCAGTTCTCAAACACATAAAAAGTATTGCAGAAATACAAACTGTTCTTCATGTCTACTGATATGGCAAGAAGCAATAGCCTTAAATTGTAACTTGAAGATTTAAGTTATATTTTACAAAAAACTTTTGAATTGTGAGGAATGTTATGCAGTAGCTCACTGTGGAGAGGTCTGAAGAATCAGCATGACTGCAAATTTTCGAGGTCAGGTTGAACAAATATCTGTCGGGAGCTGATTAGATAGAGTAGATTTTGCTCTGAAGCAAGAGGATGAACTGGGAAAAGCTTTCAGATCTCTCTTTTAATCATGTCTAGAGAAGAAACTCCATTGTCTTCATTGCTAAATTTACATGAAAAAGGAGGAAAAAATGTACCAGTGTCACCTCTCCAAGTTTTCTTAAATTATGCCAAGAATTTTTTTCCTACTTGTTAAATCTCAGTCTTGTTTTACCTAGAATTAGGTAGAAGAACAGTACAGCATACATGAAACCAGAAAATTATTTTTACTAAGGTTGTTCTATTTTCTGTTTTGTAAATACTTTTTTAACTTCAATTACATGAGCAGCTGGGATAAAAGAACCCTTTGATTTGTAACTGCTCATTTTGTTTAAACGACAGGAATGGCAGGGATAAGAGAAAAACTCTGTTTAGCTGTATTTGTGCTGGAGAACATCTCTTGCAATTGCTCTATAAACCACCATTTTGTCTAGGTCTTTTTACACTGATTTTCTAAACTCCCCGAAGTTCTGCTAGAGATGCAGGTACACAGATACCAAGATTTGGTGTCCTTTCAGCTAGGCTTGAAAACATGTTCCCAATCTAACTTCTTCATTTCAACTCTAAAGAAACTTTTTCTTGCCTTTGTAGAGGTCATGGTGAAACTAGGGGAAATCCCACTTGAATTTTCCAGTACTTCTATGATTCAACATAAATAGTGGAGCTAAACATCAGTAAGAGAACATCAGTCCCTCGCTTCATTTGCTACAAAGAAGCAAGTCACTTGTTCTTTATCTACCACAAAACCATCAAAGTTGTGGTCTCTAAAAGCCTCCACCCCACGAAGCAGGAAGTTTAGAAGCAATCTTTTTTTTTTTTTTTTTTTTTTTTTCCATTTTAAACATAGTTTTATCCTTTTTTAAGTTTTATCTTGTTTAAGTACTCAATAAAAGTTATATTTTATTAATTAACACCACTATTTTGTTATCGGACTCCCAAAGCATTTTCTATGGAAGAAGCTTACCACTGTGCAGCACTGTGCTGTATGCTTGAGTTATTTATCTTTTTTTTTTTTTTTTAAGAAAATAATATCTATACCAGAATACTTAAAGAAGAATCAGTCCTTTCCCAAGTTATAAATAATATACATGATAATTACATTCCCTTTGAAAAAGACAATGGTACTTTTGTAGCTTTGTTATCTTCATAGACTTTATATTGTCAGTAAACCACCATCAACAATTATCTATGTATTTTAAGTAGCAGTTGTGCAGCTCTGCTCTAGTTTTACCAAAACTAAGACTCGATTCAGATGCGTGTTTTCCAGTGACATCTATGCTTGCTTTCTTTCATTTATTTAGTGAACCAGCTGTGTTGACTGATGTCTGAGAAATCAAGTTCACCCCCAGAATAATTCCATTGTAGTCAATTTAGTTGCAGCAAGGACCAATTTGACCCATGGAGCTCAGTATATTGTAGAAGGTCATGCAGCCTGTCAGTAGCTCAGACATGATTTAAATAGAGGATCCTCCTGAATCTCAATTCAAATGAGCCTCTTTTGATATCATCATCATGTCTACACATTCAGAGTGACATTTTGTCAAATGCCACTTGGAGCATTGCTCATCTGTTGGCATACCAAAAAGTGACCTTCATGGCTTTAGTCATACGCCCTCATTCTTTATTTCCATTTTTTTATAACTTGCTCCTCTATTCAGTGCCAGCTGTTAAAACCAAAGCGGATTTCCTTTCCCTCTCCCTCCCAGGAGCTGTGGATGAAGAAGACGTTTCAGACTTGTTTTAGGAGGCGGTAGCAGGGTACTGAGGTCAGCCTGAGAACGCAGCAGTTTCCATTAATGCCAGAGCAGCAGCTTAGCAGCTGAAAGAGCTTCAAGAAGCACATAGCATGCCTACATGGGGTGCTGACAGTTACAATAATACTCCAATTATGAAAGATCCTCACTGAGTATAGTGGTTTCGACTATGGGATTTCTTGAAGCCCCTTCTAGCCCTGTATTTCTATGATGTTTGTATAATAAAGCTACAAAAACAGTTTGTGCAGGCAAGGAAAAGGATGGTCAGTGATTCTGAATATCTACAAGCAATCATAAGGAAGCTCTGACTTACCTCATTGTTTTACACATTCTTTCTTATTAATGACTATTTCCCTATAGTAACTTTACATGATTTAAGAAGTAATTATTTTTTTTTCTTGGTTTCCATTTCACAATGTATTTTTCATTTGAAAATGAAAACTTACTTGAAATTATGCAGAAGTTCTACATTACAATACCACCAGTATTATCTGATTTTAACTAGGCTTCTTGTGAAATCATGCTCTGTATCTTTCTGTCAAACTAATCAGACAATTTCAATTATATTTGAAAGAAGGAAAAAAATTTCAAGACCTTTCTGTGGATTAGGAAATCTTAGCACATTCCCCAGTTTCTTAGTAAAGGTGAACTACTCAGCTACATCCCAGTTCACACTGTGAAGAAACCTGGATATGCATCCATCCTTTTCCCTGCAGCCCAGTTTTCACAGAAAGTAAACATTAAAAAATTGTGTTTGATGGGATCTAACTGATGCTTTAAAGGCATCTCTTTTGTCCACTCAAAGGACCAAGGCCTCAGAGCATATAATAGTACACTCCTGAAGTAATCCTAATACAGCCCATTACATTCTTGTAATTTTCTTAAACACCAGTATCTGGATAGAGGAAGGAGACTCAAATTAGTTCCCTGAGAATGGGAAAAATAGGTAGAACATGGTAGCATGTATTATCTTAGCATGAGCCAGTTGACAGTGGGCACGAACCCATGCTGGCCAGTCTGCCTGCACGTACGGCTAACTGGACTAACCACAGCACACGCTGCCTCTTGCCCAAACAGATGTCATGGAAGGCATGGAGAGAAGTGGGCTCAGATTATTGCACTGGGAGGGTGAAACTACAGAGCAGTGAAAAAAAAAATAACAGGACACCAAGCTTGCTTAGTTTAATTCTTCCTGAAAAAGCCTGTTTATATATGATTTTATGTTTCTATGTGGCTTTGTCTTTCTGTATGTGCTCTGAAAGTATATGAGTAAACAGTGGCCCCAGTTCTTCCATGACCATCATTAGTTTTATTCTGCATTGTTGTCAGAGGTATTACACTGACTTTGAACTCATAAATGAGACAGACACTGAATTCAAATAAGTTGTTCCAATCCTAGGATCTCCAAATGGGCATTTCACTGTTTAGCAGGAAATAAACATCTATGAACCTCCAGCATTGTTCACAAGACTTCAAAGGTGTTATGTTCAAGCATGAGAAGGAAGAGATAGTTTCAACACTCCGCAGCTTTATAGACAGCTCCTATAAAGCATGTAGAATAAGTGGTTGAACTGACCTGTCACACTCCCATGATCAGCTCATCATTGTACTGGTGCACCCCCAAAATCATCTTGAGAGCAGCCTATTTGGGACACTGCTGGTGGAAACTCAGGCCTGAGCACCCTATTATCATCCTCTTCAGGCAGTCTAGATAATCCTTCTGCAGATGTATGCAGCCTGGAATACCCCCAGCCGGCATATTCCCACTGTGAACTCCGTAAGAGTATGTTCTTCCATACCATGCCTCCTTCCCTTCCTACACTCTCGCATCTTGTCCCTCTCCAAGCACTCTGTAGTACTGCCAGTTCAGTAGCCCTCTCATTTTGTAGGCTGACCGTATGCTAAACAGGAAAGTGGTGTCTTGGCAGGATGAATTTTCCTCCCACATTTCTGAGGACTCACAGCGGGCACTCCCTGATGAAGTGGCTACATTCACAGCCATGAAGGCAGCCAGATCACCTTAAAGACCTGCTGAGACTCAGCATTGGGCTTGTCAGATGATGCATGTCGGCCCCACAGTAACCCACTTGCTCTGTGGTGAATAAAAGCATGGAGCTAGGTGCAAATACTTCTTAGAGCCACAAAAAATGAAACCACAGAGGTATACATGTCATGAGAATAAGGATCATTACATATGCAGACAGCAATCTGTTTATATCAGAAATTAAACTAGAGGGTATAGTTAAGATCTTAGCAATTGCCAACATTCACAGTCAAGCCATGGCACTATGTGTAAGAAATACTGCCTTAAATAAAGGGTAGTCACAAACTCAATCCGTTTCAGTATCAGTCTAAAATGATTATTCAAGGGGTGCTTTACAGAATGCATGTAGACACAAAGAAACAGTTTGTCATCATCTTGCCTGCAATTAGAGCACAATGTTCTACAATTCCTGATTCACAATTAAAAGTCAAGACACTCATAACAACCTAACCATGTTAGGAGATACCCTATATATTCTTTCTTCTTTTTTTTTTTTTTTTTTTTTTTTTCTCCTTTGTACATCCAGAATGACTTTTTCCTGTTTATTAAACTTCTTACTGCATCTTGTGCCCAATTACAAATTCAACTGTAAAAGGGCACGGATTTTTTATTTGTGCCACTCACAAAGGAATCTGGATCTGATCAGGCCTTTAGACACTGTAATTGGATTTCCTAAATAAATTTTAATGACAACCATTTTGCAAAATGTTATGCAACGTTGCAATACATTATCAGGTACTGACTGTAGCAGCATCATCTCACGGTACGGCTGGTGCACAACGACACTGCCAAACTTCACCGATTTTGGAAACAAATGTAACAACTTTAATTTCCCCTGAGATACATGGTTAAATCTCAAAATCAAGAGCTGTCTCAGGCTATGCGTGTCCCAGTGAAGGACAGCAGGGGCCTGGACGTTGCCACACTTCAATAACCATAAAATTGCTACAAAAGTTGCTACCTGATTTTTAGCTCATGCCAACTAGCATCCTCCCAGAGAGTGCCCAAGAAGGCTTCAGGAATTAGTGTGCCCCAGGGAACACTTTCAACAGCAATTCTGATGCAGCCAACTGCTCTTCGGGGCTAGGAAGGTTTATCTGTGTGAAAATACATGCATTGTACAGTCTGGTGTCAGGGCTGGAGAATGCTCCTGGCCCATTATTAGTATAACACAGCCTAAATGTCTCTGTTACGGTTTCAGTTTATTTTCCCCCCCAGTTTTGTCCCCTAAGTAGAAGTTAAAGAGCTACCAGCTAGGCATCGGAGTATTACACATGATATTTAGAAGCACATTTTGTTTTGTTTTAGCTGTAGTTCATATGTTCCTTTTCTGTAGTCCCAGGGATTGTCAAATTGTTTATCATATAAGAGGTTTGGATTTGTAATGGCAAATGTAACATTTACAGTCATTTCATTAAGTATTGTATATTGAATATATATCAATTTTGTCACTAGGGCAATTTAATGTTTTGATTAAACACTACTGTGAAGCATTCTGTACCTGTATGTATACATATACAAATATATTAGCTGGTTGTGTAACCCTCTTTCACAGAGTCTCTTAACACCCAACATGATTTGAAACTCTGCTTGTCTCTGCCTGCAGCAGGTGCCAAATAACTTTTCTCCCTTAGTTTCTCTCCAAAACAGTGTGGATACCATATGGGTGGTTTCCTCTCCACACTGCAATTAGAAGGGCTAGGTTAGGCTTTTTGATTATATCCTGATATGGGCCAGTTTTGCCAGAGGCTTTTACTAGCCTAGTAGAATTTCTTCTGGTGCGAAATTTCTATGCTAGTAAAAATTTCAGTAGAGCTAATATTGAGTGCTAAAAATCTTTGCTAGGATAGTTTATTTCACTCAGAGATCCAGCATAAACTGTTCCAAGCAAGTATGCTGTGATAAACTGCATCTGCACTATAACAGTAAACATTGCCTAGCATATAGCAAGCCTAAACCTAAAGGGATTTTGGATTATGACTTGGTATTCTAAAATGGAATGAGAGATGGTACAACATTTTTTATTTTGTTATCTAGAAGGATTTTCAATCAAGTTAGGACAGCTCAGTTATAAAGCTATAAAAATTTGAACTATAAGGATTTCTACTTTTTCTAACTTTAGACTGTGTTTCAGTTACTGCCCAAGACAATGAGTATTTTGCTCTGACACAGCTTATGTCAAGACTAAAATAAACTTTGTGAAAACGACATTAATTCTACACTTTAGAGATATAAATGAAATACTGATAAACTTCAATTGCATAGTAGGTAAACCCTTCATCAAAAGAAGTTTTATAATCAAGTTAGTTGAGCTGTCCTGCCCATGATTAATGCATACACTATCTCCAAGGGAAAGACACCACTGCAGATACAGTTCATGAAATACTAACTGTGTGATTCTAATTAAGATATAGGTTGTTGCATTAAGTAGATTAAGCTACATTAAGGAACACATCCTTCCAAGTGGTTAATGAAATGGCATACCCCCAAAAACTTCTTAAATAAAAAATGATTCTGTTTAAGATGTTAAATCTCATGGTGAGAAAATAAAATGCCCTGGCCCCAAAATAACCCAAACGTTGCTATTCCTCAGTATCTGTGCCTCTCTGCAGTACAAAGAAGCTCCCAATTCTTTTTTATTTCCATATATAGTAGACAATATATAGGGCCAGTCTGAGTAGTAAAAATGCCAGGAATGCATGCCACTGAAGAAAATAAAATTATTAAAACTCATTTTCTTAAGACTAGGTGCCAAGCACAAAACTCTTACCTCATGCACAGATGGCTGGAACCGTCCCATCTGTTAGTAACTTCTGGCCTCCAACTCCTGCACAATCCTAACCTCAGTCTTCTGAGCATATTACCACGTCTGGGGTGTATTAAGAGTCCAAGAGGTCTCTGTTCTGGATTTACACAATTATTTGAACACAGATGTCCCACTGGGACTTGTCCTCAGTTTAAATGTGTTTGTGTGCATAAGACATTGAAAGATCAAAACCTACAAAAGCAGCCGGACTAGACTGAGATCTTAGCTGGCTCAGGGGAATACTGAAACAATAAACTAGTTTAAAATTCAGGTTCTGTTGAAGAGCACCTCTGAAGTTGAATTTTCTCATGTTGTGCACACTGTCATGGCAGAGTAGGTAACAGGTGCTGATATACACTTCTAGCGGTGTCAGAAATTATTTGAACAACTTCATAATTCTTCACCAGTTGTTATACCAGGAAAGAGATGTTTCCCTTTCAAATTGAAAACTGCATGCTGCACAGACACCAGTTGTCTTTACTTACAGCCTCCAGATGTTAACATCTGCACTTGTAATACAGACAAAATGCATTTACTAAATCAGAGCCTTCTGAACTGTGGCCTTTTCAGCACTGGTGACATACAAACTACTTCCAAATGACATGCAGAGGCAGCTCTACCTACCAGGAGGCACTCAGCTGAAGTGTAGGATGAGCATCCCAAATCTGCTACTGTTGGCACTCAGTTACTATCAGCCTGGAGGCACTTACCTGGTGGTTTACACAAATTTCTATACACAGGCACTAAGTATTACTAACTGTTAATGGGCACTGATCAGAGCTTTGGAGACCTAATGCATTTAGTAGGTCTCAGATTCCATGAAGTAACAGTAGAAATAACTTCAATCAATATAAATTTGTGTTTAATAATGTATGAGCGAAAGTAATTGCCACAAGGCCAGTTTAGCACTAGACATACCGATAGGAGATGAAATGATCTGAAATATCAGATGAGAAGAGGCAGAAGTAAGAAATAAACTAGGATTTTCCACTGGCAAAGGTCGGCAAATCTGCCTGACCATAAACAAATACATACCTCTCTTCCTCATTCAGAACAAGATATCTTGGTAGTATTATCCTTCCTCTACTTTACAGAGGTTAAGAGAATGATAGATTAATGATAGGAAGAATAAGGTTTATGTTCCCTGCCTCCCAAGATCTACCTTGAGAACATGTCTTCTGAACATAGTTTAGATTTCTTCACTATATAAACTGGACATCCATTCCTGAACTTCAAGATAAAATGTATACTAACGCGTTATTGGAGCTCGAGATAGTCTTAGATTTCATATTGCTGCTATATATGATTATAGTTTTTTTCATATCACAGCTGCATAGCTTTGGCCTTTAACTTCTGATGCATTATGTGCTTAAGGAGGTAAGGAAAGATTTAAAAAATACATCCTTATTTCTGAAAACCTGATTTCTCTGCACTGGGTGCCTCGAAGTCCCTCACTTCCCCGCCCGCCGGCTGGGGTCGCGTGTGAACTGCTCACGAGCGTAGAGAGGGGACGAGGCGATGGCCGCGACCCAGCACGGGGAGAAACTTGGGCACAAGTTTTAACTTTCTAAAGCAGCAGGAAGGGCCGCGGGGGTAGCGCGGCCTCGCCCGGGCACCGCTTCAGGTTCCCGAGAAAACCGAATCTAGGAAAGTTTTCACTGCAGCGCCGAGGGGTCCGAGCAGCCCGTACTCCCAAAGGAGACGGCGGGCAGCGTTCACCGACCATCGGAGCCGGCGGGGAGCGGAACCGAGTGCTTCCCTTTCCCCGGTGCCAACGAGCGGCCCGGCCTCCGGCGGCAGCGATGCGCTGGCGACCTCGCCGCGGCTCCCTCAGCGCCGGCCCCCCCCCCGCCGCCATCTTGCTGAGGGGCCGGCGGGCGGCCCGCGGAGCCGCCGGGCGCCATGGCGAGGGGCCGGGCGCTGTGGAGCCGCTGCCCGCGGCTCGCCGCGCTACCCTCAGCGGCGGGCGTGCCAGGTGCGAAGCCGCTGTCGTTCAACGGCTCCTGCTGGAGAGCCGCGGAGCCGCCGCGGAGGGGGTGGAGCGGCACCATGGAGGAGGAGGAGGAGGAGGAGAAGGAGGAGGACGAGACTTCCCAGGGGCAGCGGCAGCGCGGGAGGTGAGCGGCGCTCCGGGGGCGGGGGGTCGCTGCCCCCGCGCCTTCCTGTGGGCAGGGAGGGACCGAGCAGAGGCTGAACGGCGGCTCCCGCCCCGGGGGAGAGGCACCTGCCCGCCCTGTGGCTTCCAAAGCCCGGTCGGGAGGGCAGCGCGGCGCCGCGCACCTGCTCCGAGCGCGGCAGCCGGGCTCGCCAGCCGTGCGGTGGTCCCGCCGGGTGAGTGTGGCGGGGCGGGCCGGGCCGGGCCGGGCCGGGCTGCGCTGTGGGGGGCCGCGGGGCAGAGCGAGCGCGGGCGTCCCGCTCGCAAAAGCGAAGCGGTGGGCGAGGTGCCGGGGGCCGCCCGGGAGCGGTCGTGGGACCCGGCTCCATCCTGCGCTGCCCGGCCCCTGAGGAGGCGGGCGGCGGGGCGGGAGCCGGCCCGGCCCGGGGAGCGCTGCCCCGGGGCTCGGCGACTCGCCCCGACTCGCCGCTGGGACCGGGAGATCCTTCCACGGCGGTGACAGAAGAAAAATACTGGAAGAGAAGTGGAAACTAAAAGTCCTGTCCGTAAATTGCCAGGACAGCATGCTGCAGTAGCGCTCGGAAAGAAACAAGTTATATAATCGCCCATAAATAAAAATACGCTTCATGGTATTGATGGTTTAGTGAATGCTTTGCATTGAAGAGGAGGCACGTACAGATGTTTATCGCGAGCATTTTTGTTGCGTTGTATAGTGAGAAGTGAAAGATATTAATACGGTCATTTAACGTAATTAGTTCAGTCAGGTAATCTCAACGATCGGCAGTTATCTCTAGTAAGGATTTAGGGAAGGTATTTGTTGAATGTCTTGGCAGCATGCAGCTAAATTCAGATTAAACTTCTGCAGCAGTGATTTTTCTAGTGATGATTATGATTTCTTACTCTGCTAAATGGAGATTATGAAACAAGTTTTCAGTTTTGCTTAGGTACTTTTCCTTTATTTTTCAAACCACGCTGACTAAAGTGACATCAAAAAATAAAGATAATGACAGGAAAATCACTTCTGTTTTCTGGCAAAAGTCCCTTGAAGAGAGTCATGCATTTTTTTAATACATAGTATCAGCTTTATCAGTTAACAAAGTAGGAAGCCTGATTCATTAGATAGGCAAGACTTTCAGGAAGACAAGAAGAAATATGATTTTTATCTTATTAATGCAAGAATTACCGCAAGAGTTGCTTTAGAAATGCCCCAAATGATCTGAAATTGAAATATCTATTATAAAAAGATAAGGGGAGTTTTGAATGCCTGGAGATTGGAAAGCCCTGTCTGACTCATTTGCTGTGATGGAGAGGAGGAAGTAAGAAATGTTAGTGAAACTGTTCAAGTATAAATAACAGTTAATTTGGCTTCAGCTCGGTCAGCCCCAAAAGAGATCTGCATTCTTTTTAAAAGGAAGCAATCAATTTTTATTTTTATTATTTTCTTCATTTGTATTAACTAAGTAGATTTGAGGAATTACCTCAGCCTTTATAAACTCAAGATTGAACCCAAACTGCTGATTTTCCCACTCAGAAATAACTTTTATTTTCTGCAAATGGGAAGGCAATTGTTTTGTCTATGAGAAAAATGCAAAGGCTGCCATATTAATTAGCGCCTTTATATGTAGCACCTGCTATGAAAATATTTTTCCTTTTGTCACACCTGTGAATCCCTTTCTGACCTCCTTTTTTTTTTTTTTTTTTTTTTTTTTAGAATCCTACTTCTAATACACTCAGAGCCAGGACCAAGGTAAATAACCTGGTCATCTTGTGTCTAAATGCATCTTCTTCAAGTAAAAAGAATTTTTCTGTAAACCAAAAGTTGCACTTGGTTTGAATATTCTTAGAAAATCTAGGAAAAAAGTTACATGATATTACTGATTGCATGTAATATCTTAGTATTTAGCAGCTGTATAAAGATGGGGTGATTTGGGTTTGAATAGCATACAGCTGTGCCCAAGCAGATAAACTTTACAAAGCTATTCAGCAAAGAGAATTGGGCATTACTAAGTGACACTGTGAAAACCCTTTGCTGCCATTGTGTCCCTCCTGTGAAAAACAAGGTTTGATAAGATGTTGTGTGAGTGAAAAGTCAAGTGGTAAGGAATGTATATCAACAATTTTTCTTGTCTAAGACCTGTTACTATGGTTGGAGCTAGTAGTGCTACTGTCTGCTGAGTAAGGCTTATGACAGGAATTCAGTTCTTATTGTTTATAATCTTTAGAAATAGTATCAGTTGTTTTGGCAGAAATCTCCCATGCTGTGGACTGGTTTTTGAGGGAGGGTTTCAGTGAGCTTCAGCTGTTTCTCATAATGAGATCATGGCAATAACAAGTTGTTTATGTGTGTTTAAGTTAAACACTTTGTCTCCTTAAAACACCTACATGTTTAGGATGATGCCTCCAAAATTACTAGATGGCTTACATTTGTATTGGAAAGGTGCCTTGACTCTTCCATAAGAAAAAGAAACCACCACCAAACCAAGCAACTTCAAAATTAACACTTTTGTTGTTGACTAACAACCAAAGCAATTTGCATTTCATTTAGAGTACATGAAGAGACATCATAATCTAGAGTCATGGGGAAAGAATAGAAGGCTACTTACATAAAGGAAAAAGGGTTGTCCTGAAAAATGCTAATGTGTTGTGACATTTTCAGTTTCCTTGGGTATTTGTTTTTTACTGAGTCTGGTGTTCTATCATTTAGAATTTGTTTTAGTGGCTGTGTTTCAGTTAAAGAACCATAAGGGTGCTATATTGCATATGCTTTCTGGCTTTTCAGTATGAAGTTTTGGAGATTCAAACCTTTTATGTTGGAAAGGCTGATGACCTTCTAGTTTAACTCATGTGAAAGATGGTATTTGAACAGTTTCATTCAAGAAAAACTCGTTCAACAAAGAAAAACTTCTAATTTCCTTAACTGACCTGTTAACGATTTGTTTGGATTTCAATAAGTTTGAAGTCAAACATTATAAACAGTTCTATAAAATCCATATAACTATGGGGTGTGTGTACATTCATACACAGGCAGAGGGAGAGAGAGAATGTTGCTGGGACAAGCAGAAGTTGAGTTTATGTTGAAATATAAGTAGATGTACAAAGAATTTAGGGAAGTAGTTCTATATTGTGGAGTAATGACATCGAGTCCTATGTGCTTGGGCTTTGAACTGAAGAGAGGAAGTCAAATAGACAAGCATTTAAATATGTATATAAACAAAATTGTATGACTGTGTGTTAAAAAAAAATTAAAGCTAGTTTAGTGCTTGGGTGTTGCTGTACTTCCTGAACAACTGAGATTTTATGGGGTTTTGAAGGATGATTCTCCGTGTGAGTCTAGAGAAAGTTTGCATAGGACTTTGTTCCTTTCTGCATAGAGAGAAAAGGAAAAAGAAAATTAAAAGGCTTCGTAAATGAGGTGGAGATAGCAGTTGTGCAGTTGCAGACATAAAAGTGCCAGAGTTGACTATAAGTGAACTGCTTCAGATCCTGCTTTGCCACGTGGATCCTTCGGATCAAGGTTTTAGCATGATTTCTATGCATTTTTATGGAAACAGTTCTTACCTTGCCTATGTGGCCATGTCCTTTGAAGGATATCAGATTTCTACCGTAGTATGTTCTAGTGAAGCCTTAGTTTCATTACATGTAGTAGTGTTTATTTTTAGTCAGATCTAATTGACATAAGTTGATAGATGGGAAACCTTTACCATCGGGATGGAGTGCGAGCTTGTAATATATTAAAACTTCATTTTAATTAAGAAAAACCCGTGCTAACAGCTTCAATGTTACATAATAACTTCAAATATTAAACCCAAGATGCATCGGCTGCTAATACATGGGAGTGGCTAAAGTGTGTTTCTAAATGATAAGCTTTAAAGTTTGGTTGTTTTTTCTAACAGACCCATCCTGGAAAGGTTTGCCTGTGTTATTAACTGTAGTCATAACCATAGACCAATTGAAACTAATGAGCTACTCATTTGCATAAATACTTACAGGAATAGAGCTGGTGCCAGAACACTAAAGTTTGTACCGTCCTGTAGCTGGGTTGGTACAAGTTACACGTTTGCTCTTTTGGAAAAGCTTTATTGAATTTCTGTACAAGTGTGAAGGGCCATCCAGGGACGTTATCATTGCTGTTGGAATCCACTGTTTATCTGCCCAGCTGTGTGCATACGCTGTCTACTCTTATTTTTCTATTGATTTTAAAAATTGTCTGTGTTGATCCAGTGATCCAGTCATTGTCTTGCATACCATAACACAGCTGTAATGCACAAACGCTGCTTCTTTATGTTGTCAGCCTGAGTGCCGCAGAGCGGGTAAGAAAGCTTTCATTCCAGCTCTTGTTTTCCACAGTCTTTACTATACATTATGTAGTCATATGAAATTAGTTGTTTAGGGAGAGCAAAGGAAAGCACTTTCTGTTCTGGTGTAGGGAATATTGACTCCTGCTTTCCTTTGGTGACTGCTTCAGCAATAGCACAGAATTACGCTGCTCTTGTGATTAATCATAATGATAGTCTAGGCTGCTCTTTTAAATGTGGTGGCTGTGTTTTGGATACTTTTAATCAAGACTGCAGTAAAATATGAGGGTTTAGAGGGAAATAACTTATTTTAATAGCCTATATAGATAAAGAAATTGGCTACCGGGTCTGTCATCTCTGCTAATATGCGTGGTCACTATGGAGAACTACTGTCATAACCTAAACATAATATGCATGTAACAGAAAACTTCTTAATATTAAATACAGTTCGTAAACATGCTTGGGGACTACAAAGTGGTCATATTGGACAGGGACAGCCCCAACTGGGGCACCTGGAAACAAAGGGAAAATAGTTTTGTATTGTCCCAGTTCCAGGAAGAGGCATCTTTATGCAGTTGATACAACACCTGTAGCTGATCAGGTTTAACCAAGGGTTGAGAAATAGCTGGCTCCAGGTGCTACTGATGGACCTGACTCTAAAGGCGATTTGCATTTGTATCCAGAGGCATACAAGCGTGTAGCTGATAGGCACTCAGTGGCTATGAATAACTTTCTGTTGGTTTAGTTCCCTAACGAATGCCAGGAAAGTAGAGGTCGGAATGTGCAGTAACGGGAGTGGGCTGCCTTTTGGGTAGTAGGTAGCTCTAGAATTTGGTTATAATATGAAGCGTCACTTTCTGAGGAGGCAGCCAGAGAGCTTAAGCAGCATCAGTACTAAATGTGAATGAGCCTTGGATAGGGAATAGATTGAAAATTAAACATATTAAGGTCAGGGGGAACTGTTGAACTGAACTTAGACCTAACTTGGTGGTGAATGTAACTGAGCTACACTGAATGAATTCTAAATGGAGGGTATTTAATGAATTACTTTTTTTATAGCAGCACTGGCATAAGTAGTTTTTGTTTACAACAGTAAATTCCTGTTCTCACCCTTCCCTGTCCTAGCCAGTTTGTTTGTATAAACACTTGCATGGTTACACAGTGATGCAGGTGAATATTACCTGCTTGTCTAGGGGATGGGAACGTAAGAAATGACTATCAGCTAGATCAGTTTCTTGAACTAATTCACCATGTGGACACAAATGTTTGTTTTGGCAAGCCTGGGGGAGTAATGAGGGCAGAGATGAGTTGGCTTATGGTGGTGGCTGCTTAGGTAATACAGCTGTTGTAAGAATATGCCTAACAACAAACGACCGTGGGTAGATACTTCACATTTGTTTTATTTGTAACTATATTTTTTTTTCTCTGTTATGTCTAACTAAAATTTTGCTTTGTTTAACTGTTGATCCTGGGTAAGAACAGTAAAGGATTTATCCTAATTCTATGAGGTTGTTTATGGGGAGAGTTATTTCTGTTTCTGTTATGAACTCAGTTATTCATCTTTCTTTGACAGTACACAAGATCACTGTAGAGTCAGGATACTTCCAGATCTGTTAAGAACAGAGAAGAATTTGGCTGGCAGCCTATAGCTGTGCTGTGAAATGGGTACATCCAAGAATGGAAGAAGGCTGTACTATCATAGATTTTCTGCTTTGTGCATATTTGGAAAATGTGGAAAATAGGACATCAAACAGAATCTCAAGCTGGCTGTTAAAATATCAAATAATTTTAATCAAAATTTCTGCAATGCTTATTCTTGCTTGCAACTTTTAATGGAAAATTTATAAAAGTGTTTATAGATCCCCTGGTTGTAAGCTTGAGAGATCTTCTTTGTGTGAAATCCTAAGACTAAAAGTGTCTGGAATTGCTGTTGCAACTGCTGTTGCAGTCATAAAAAAGTATGTATAGTGAAAGAAAACTTCCAAGTTGCATAGAATTATATGGTTTGCAGAAAGCTCACGTTCTTGCTTTGATAAGTCTACTGTGGTATGATGAACAGCCTGAAGTACTGCACAATAAAAGTTTAAATACATTCAGAATTTTCCAGTCTCAAACTGTTCATTAATTAAAGCAGACAATTCCAGACCTGAAGGGAAAAGCACAGTGAAACTTAGCTGGCAGTCGTTTGATAGTTGAGCGTGCAGGTGCCTTTTTTATAAAAAGTACTTATATGTTCCCTAGTGTCTGCATATACCTTATCTTTTAGCTGTAATACATCTTTTTTTTTTTTTTTTTTTTTTAAGTTTCAAGCCAAAAAGTATGCTTTTTGCAGTAATAAATATCTATGTTGAAAGAAAATTTGCAAGTTGTATAGCAGTATATGGCTCAGATTCTTGCTTTGGTAAAGCTACAAAGGTGTGAGTTTGCTAGGAATTGTGTGCTGTCCCTTTTAGGTGATGTGTAGTGCAGCCCAGTTCTGGAGATAGTCTATACAAAGAGACAGTGATTAGAAATGAACCAAAAGTGTTGCTTCAAAAATAAGGAAAATTAAGGCTATCTGGAAATCTATGGAATGTTTGCAAGGTAAGTGTAAAGTTTTGTGGATGTTACTGGGTTCCAGTAAACCATAGCTTCATAGTAACTCTTTCTTAAACTTTCTGGCTTATGGATTTGTTACATAAGGACCACATTTATGTGGAGAAAAGAAGGATAAATCTGTTCTGGCAGACTTCATGGTTAGTAGCATGTCTGTGTGCTTAGTAGGGCGAACTACCTCCATTTCAGTTGTGGAGTAGTGGATGTTAGAGAAGACTGAGTGGAAAAGGTGAAGACTAAAACAGTAGATTTTATGTTGATGCATTTCTTCAAATAAAGTTAAAATAATTTGTCTTGAAGCTCTGCTGTGTTTAAATAAATATTTTAATGCCAGAATGCTTCTTGTAATGTTAATTATCCTGTTTCCAGCCTTCTTTTAGGACAGAAAGTCTTAAAATATTTAGTTAAACTTTTAATTATTTTCCTAAATAAACAGAATACTTGAAACCAAAATACTTGTATCCAAGTTTTCAGTTATATAAACAATGCTAAAATAAACACTTGACCTCTAACCTGTTGTCCTAAGGGCTCTATCCTGTTTGCAGGTGTAAGCCTGTTTACTGGGACATAAGGTGTGTTTTCCATGCTGTGTCCTGCTCGATCTACAACTTCTCTCTTGCTTTGTACTAGGGACCCCTTAATGTTTGGTACTGAAAAAGCCAGTTATGTGAGCTCTGCATTATGACTCATGTTAGGCTTTATCCTATTCATCAGACACTGGTGTTCTTCCCCCTCTGTCTAGAATACCTTCTGGCCTCATGGATTTGGCATGACTAATGGTCTCCTTTACTAGTTTGTACGTCTTGGGTTTGTTTCCTTTTCTGAATTCAGTTGAAACAGTAAAGCATCTCTGAGCACAGAGTGGTTGTGTTGCATCTTGCCTGAGCCCTTCTTACAGATGGTGGCAATCCACTTGCCCTTGTTGGGGTATAAGTCACCTCGTCCCGAGGGATGAGTTCTGTTTGTTAAGAAAGCAGTTTAATGCTTTTAAGTAATTAGTAGTTTTCTTATTTGTTTAAAAGAGTGGAAAATAGAAAATTTCTTGTGGAACCTTACAATAACAAATATTCACCAAGGACGTGAGCCTTCCCTCTGCCCCTTCCAAGTAAACACAACTCTACTCCAGTTTGATTTTGGTGTCTCTATTGCTCATAATTTGGCTGAAAATCCACTGCTTAAATTCATTTCCCAAGTGCCAAACTATTATTTGGGGAGGGGAAGAATTCAGGAAAACTGGATGAAAAATCAGCTCATTTCTGATTTTCTAATATTTAAAATATACCTGCCAAATCTCCTTGTATGTAGAAGATTTCTTTTGCAAAAGGGTAAGAATCTCCTCGGAATAATAACCAGTTGAGTTTTATTTTAAGCTAATGATTACCATCTTTCAAGAAACGATCACCTACAATTTTTATAACAAGAAAAAATAGATTTCTTTTACTGTATCCCATGAATATTCTAGAATATATTTTACCACTTTAAAGGAAACAGAAATCAACTGGCAAAATTGATACTTCAAAGGAATCTATAGTTCATCAGGATACTTTGTCAGTTAATTGTTTGTAAATGTGTCCCTTTCTTATGCATGTAAAAGGGTTTAAAGTATTCTGTGAGCACTGAGGTCTTTTATCACTTCAGTTGCTTATGGAATACTAATGAAAGTCATGTATGTGCATCATGTGGAAAATATGTTGGCAGACAGATACCTGCAGTGCCTTAAATGCTTTGGCATTGTCTTTGTTTAATCAGCATAGTTGATCCTTGCTTCCCCTAGAGGTTTATACTTTCAGAATAAGATCAAAGGTTTATATGAAAATTTAAGCAAAAGTAGAATTCACCTATTTTAGAGATGAATGAATAGATAAACGGAAGCTTAAAAATAAAACCTTAGGCACTCCAGTCTCTAATATAAAATGTCTTGTGGGAATAATAATTACGGGAGTTATATATATTTAAAAATCAGACATCTGAGATGTTAACAGAAGAATTTCCTGGAATTAAATACCTATCTAATTAAACTTTTGTGATTTGTTTTCATGATGCTTTCTAGAAGAGTAGATGTTTTATACTGTGTCTGCGTGCTTTGCTAAATTAGTAAGATGACTTGGCATTGAAAATGCTCTTTGAAGAATGCCAAAAAAACCCCCAACCCTCTTAAGTTAAAGTAACAGTTAAAATATATATTACAATTTTGAGGGTGTACCATCTGCCGTTTTGTGGTGCTGATTATGTCTGTTACCATTACCATTATGTCTGTTACCATTACCATTATGTCTGTTACCATTACCATTATGTCTGCTTAAAATGGTATAGACAAGTTGAGTGGCTGTTCCGTTGAAGGCTGATTCTAGTAAATGTGTAGTGGAATAGAGAAAAGATCCTTAGAGCATCAACAGTTAAATTAAAATTATGGTGCAGGTGTGGTATCTTATTGATAAATAGAAAATATCTGAATGGAGTGGTTTCAGTAAAACTACAGGGAAACTAGAGTACAAAGCAATTGCATTAAAACAAGATTATGACCAAAGGTGCTACTTATAAAAAAACCATCAGCAGTGTTTTCTGAACATTGTTCATGCTTCTTTATCAGAAGTGAATTTTGATGTGTTAATGTTTTATTTCTGCTGTGTGGCAAAATAATGGTTCTTTTGTTAAGAAAATTTCACAATATTTATTAATTGTCTTATCTTTTCAATTGACACCATATTTTCTATTTAGTAATCGGTTGTTGAAATAGCAGGAACAGGCTCTGCTTTTGAAGTTGGAGCATCACCAGTAAATGTATTTGGGTTCAATTTGATAATACTTCTTATATGTGTGTAAAATATTTGCTGTAGTATTACAGTGACAATATATTTCTTTTTCCCTGTACTTATGAGGGGCACAGTGAGTTATGCAATTTCTGTGGGCTTTAATTCTGTTCTCTGAAAATGTTGTTTGAGTGGACTGGCTTTGGTGCATCAACCCAGTGCTTCTCATATGAGTATACAGCTAACGTTTGAGCATCTGAGTTTGTGAAATAGTAGCTAAGCTAAAGCATGTGGTGGAGAGTTTTCCACAGCACAAACGTCACAATTTCTTATTAAAAATTATTCCGTGCCTAAGCAGTATATCATGCTGTCTGTTCATTACTGGTCACCTTCTAGTTATTACCAGGTAGAATTTGTAAGTACCAAAAAGATGTGTACTTTTTAAAATAGCATCCTATTAAAAAAAAAAACAAAAAAAAAACAAAACAAAACAAAAACAAAAACAAACAAACAAACAAAAAAAAAACAAACAAAAACCAAAACCCAAAAAAACCCTGTCAGAACTGAAATGTTGAAAGTAAATATAGAAACTGAAGCATTTAGCTTCAACTGAATTGCTTCATCAACTTTTAAAATAAAATAGGGATATTTATTTTTTCTACCATGGATATAATGAGATTAATAGGATTCCGTATTCCTAAACTCTTCAACTCTGAAGTGCAGTTTGGATTAAGAGACTGACTACTGAGTTCACAGTTTTCTAAGAAATGTACCAGAATTGTGACTTTATCTAAATAAGCTTTTCTTCAGTTATTTTCTAACTTTTTTGTATTTCACAATGGAATTTAGAACAGACATTGCAGCCATGATTTATTTGAGATGTTCTAATTTTCTGTGGCTTTTCACTAGTTGGTTCTGTTAAATGTATCAAAATTGTATTTGAAACAATTACTTTCACTGTTATTACAATAAGCTTTTCCTTCATTTGGGGCAAAATAGGAAATAGAACCAAATGTCTTGTGTTCTGACTTTTCTACATGTATATGCATCTTGTTGGTATAAGTAATGTGTTATTAATGCTACATGAGGCTGCTGCTCTTACTACAAAACAGTCATCGTATAGGCAAATCCTAATGTACTGTACGGTTCCTGTATCTATTGGACAACTTTGCAGGACTGTATTATATCAGGCACTAAATGTCATAAATTTCAGGAGGAACTCGCTATTCTTCCAAAATGTAAATTAAGAAACCCTTCCCCCTCACTCTTGCAGTTGGTAGATAATAGTGTTAGTATCTGAAGCTGTGCATGCTGGGGAGTAGAATTCTGCCTGAACTACAAAGAGATCTCATGTCTGCTTGCCACAGCTTGTTTTTGAAGTCTTTTGTGTAATAGAACTGTTTTAAAAGCATATTTTGTTGAGGAAAAAATACAGTAGATCATAAAATGAGAAGGGCAGGCTTGTTTCTAATGTGTGTGAGAACATTCAGTCTTATGAATAGTGGTGTTAGTCCAAGAAAAGATTCATTAATTTAAAATTTATTTTAGTTCTCCTCAAAAAGATATGGATAAGAAAACGGATGAAGAGCAGCCTCTGACTGCGTGTAACCAGTACCCTAAAGAAGCAGTGAGGAAACGTCAGAATTCAGGTCGAGGTTCCAGGGGCAGTGATTCTTCCAGGACCTCCAGGAAAAGCTTCAGACTGGACTACAGATTAGAAGAAGATGTAACTAAATCAAAAAGGGGCAAAGATGGGAAATTTGTCAACCCGTGGCCAACATGGAAATCACCAACCTTGCCAAATATTTTGAAATGGTCCCTCATGGAAAAAAATAACAGCAATGTGCCATGCTCAAAGCAGGTAAATAGTAGCATGTTTTCTCTTCTTGACTTAGACTTCTTTTTCCTCTGCTCTAGTTGATAAAATAGGACAGTTTCTAACTAATACTTAGTAAGCATCTTTTGGAGACTTTTCTAAGTCATGCTTTTTTGATTTTATTATCACTTTTTCTTTTCAGAAGTTGGGGTAATACTTTCTACCTCTTTAATTTTAATTTTTTTCTCATTTCTTTTAGTTCCATATCTTTTGATTTATCCAGCTCAGTTTATATATACAAGAACAATAAAAATGTCCCCCTAGTTAATTCATAAATCACACTTACACTCTTATGAAGCATACTTCATGTTATGTGACATAGCTGTGGCATATCTAATCTTTAAAGTGTTGCCTTTTTTTTTTTTTTTTTTCCAGACTGCCATTTACTACATACATTGCATCTTTTTCCTAAAAATGTAATAAACAGTTGCTGTCATTTACTTATGGAAGTCTTTGCAAATCTATGTTTTTCTGGTTTGGTACACCAGGTATTTTAAATTGCATATGTTAAAACTAACCTAAGCAAGTATTTGTACTGAAATACTGAAGGTACAGTAGCAGTTTACTGGGAAACACTGTTACTTGTTCTTGGTGCATTGCTTCTGTCAGATATCCTATATAAAGAAGGAAGTTTCTTTTCCATGAAGAATAATGGATACTGAAAAGCTGCAGGTTATCTTTGTGGCCACAAGAAGTGTTATGATGGCTACAGTTCTGGCAGCTAGTATTTACTTCCTGATGTATTTTCTAATGTGTTGACTGCACTCAGAAAAGCTGTGCTGAAGGGTGCAGAACCAGGGAAAGCATTTTTGAACAAATAGGTGTTAATAATACTTTTAAGCATCCAAGAAGGCATGCATAAGCTATAAATCTCACAGTCAGTATTTAGCAAAAAGCTTACACTTTTGAGTTTTATCTTCTATTAATTACCTGCGAAGGAAGGAGTTTGATCAGCTTTACAGACAGGAAAGCCACATTACTTATTAACACATGATGGTCAGGGGTTTTCTTTAAGGATATGTGGTATGAAACATATCTAAGGGAGAAATAATCTTGGCTGTAATTGTTCTATTATAATAATTTGACTTCAGAAGGAAGCACAGCAAACCTATGTTGGTCTTGGGATCCCTTCCGACAATTTACTGTTTTAAATTTGGTGTCTTGCTTCTAGACATTATCTGCACCTTGTAGTAGTAACAGCAGTTGTGTCTCAGTGTGTACAGCTTCCTAGGCAATGTGCTGCACTGTGACACTTTGGCTACGTTTGTCAAATTCATGACTTGGCATTTTCAATGCCCTTTGGCTGCTGCCCTATTCCAGATGTATACAATAGGCTTTGTATCTTGCCAGCACCAGTCAGAAGCCCAGTTAGTGACTGAAGTACCTAGAAGGCAGTGCTAAGGTGTGCTACAGAGTGCAGAATATACAGCTTCCTGATGGCAGTGGAGAACTGCAGCACTCCCCTTTTAATTTACAGATTATCCCTGCAATAAAGGATGATTATAAAGAAATCCACACTGTACCAGTTGTAAAGCTGTTTCTCTGACCCACTTGGAATTCATTTTGGACTAAATTTATTGCTTTGCATATGAATTATTTTTCATTAAATGCCTGGAATTATTGAAGAGCTCAGTGGAGTAAATCAGAAATAGAAAAACCTAGGTAGGGGTCAATGAAATGCACTTTTGGAGTCCTCAGCCGTTTTGATGCTTCTTCCAGCTATATTTGTTCCATACTGAAATCAACATGTAAAGCACTTCTCAGTTTATTTAAAATTCAAACTAAGGGCTCCATGCTTTATTTAGCACTACTAGATAGCATGTCCTTTGAGCAGACTCCTACTTTAATTTCCACATTGAGTGTGCCTAGTGATACCCTGCTATGCTGGGCAGGTTCAGTTTATCTGTACAAAGTGCTTTGCATATGTAAAAAAAAGGCATATTATCCAGGATATATACTTCAGTGTGTAAAAGCTATATGTATTATAATCATGCCTTCACAACAAGCCTGTATCATTATCCAGAATGCATAGACTTCTTGTATTTTCATTACAGTCTTTATTAGTAACTTTTTTTCAGTGCTGTTAGAGTATTTTTAGTTGTTGGATCAACAATTTAGATTGTTCTAATTTCTGTAAAATCCAGTGGTATTCCAGTACGCACTAAGCACCAAGAATCCTAAGCTAATTAGCTAGTCTTACCAAAGCCTGTCATGTGTTTCTTCTTGCTTTGCATTAGGACGGAAAGAACATGGGAGGGGAGAAGGGGCACAGCAGGATGAATTTTTGTATTACTCCAGTGATGAAGATAAGACAGTATTAGGCACGTTTTGCTTCTATAGGTAGCTGATTTGACATTAATGCCAGATTTCAAAGATCTGTTAGAATTCTTGTAGTATTAATATGTTTCTGGCTAGTCTGACAGAGAACAAAATGTACTATAGCAGGATAAAAGTTCCATAAAATTATGTATTTCGTTCATTGTGTTGTTTTATCCTGTTGTGTGAGTTTTAAGAATTTCATATGAAGTATACTGCCAATAGAACTTGTGTTCTAGTTTGAAATCTTAGAGTTGAGTAATGAGTCCTTGCTGCTTTAAAAGGTAATTCTGGGGATTTTACTGTACTTTGGTAAAATATTAAAAAAACAAAACAAAACAAACAAAAAAGACAAACAAACAAACAAAAAAACCCAAATAGCCCAAAACACAAAACCCATGCCCCAAGAAGTAATTTCTTTGGCTGTTTCCCTGTGTGATTTACTATGATAGCTTAACAAATGTCTGATTTCTGATCTCATCCTCTGAGGTATCATCGATTTGGATCAGAGGCCTGTGTATCACAAACATGTAGGTCTCATACAGAGTCCATGCTTTCCAAGATACACTTCCTTTGTGCTCTTGGTTTGCCTTAGCTTTTGTTCACAGAATTTCATTTAAATAGGTCAGGATACCAGTTGTTCAAACTGTGCTACTCTTTATTTGTCAGTCTTTCTGTCCATGTGTCCTTTGCAAATGCTGTTTATAGTGGTTAGTTCTACCTTTAAATCAACTATTTGAAATACTTAATAGTGTTGATCCTAGTGACATCCCTGTAATGTCTTAATAGTGCACATGGGTTGTTTTACCCCGGTAGGCAGCCAAGCCCCACACAGCCGCTTGCTCACTCCCCCCACTGGGATGGGGGAGAGAATTGGAAGGGCAGAAGTGTAAAAACTTATGGGTTGAGATAAAGGCAGCTTAATAGGTAAAGCAAAAGCTGTGCGTGCAAACAAAGCAAAGTAAGAAATTAATTAATTCCTTCCCAGTGACAGGCAGGTGTTCTGCCATCTCCAGGAAACCAGGGCTCCATCATGTGTAACGGTTACTTGGGAAGACAAAACGCCATCGCTCCCAACATCCCCCCTTTTCTCCTTCCCCCAGCTTTTATTGCTGAGCACAAAGCCATATGGCACAGAGCACAACTCTGGTGAGTTGGGATCACCTGTCCTGGCTGGGTCCCTTCCCAACTTCTCATGCACCCTCAGCCTACTGGCTTTGGTGCTGCGTAAGCACTGATCAGCAATAGCTAAAACATTAGGCTGTTACCAACACTGTTTTTAGCACAAACCCAAAACATAGCACCATAGGAACACTAGGAAGAAAATTAACTATCCCGGCCAAAACTAGTACAAGATATTTGAGTTCAGGTTAATAACTTAATTGTCCACATCTGCTAATTAGCCAGTTCTTCATCCATTTAGTAGTGTTTATTAATATTGCATTATGCTAATTTAAAAACCTAGTTTGTGTCAAATATCAGCAAAAATAAAGTGGATTCATTTAGAGTTCTCAGAATAATTTGTAGTCTACCTCTAAAACCAGCTACTTAAAAAGAACGTTTTCCATGAAAAATGTACTTACTGACCTAAATTGCATTATGACAATTAATTATTAAGTTCCGTATCTGAGTTTAATTTCTTTGATATAATCTGATTTCTTGACTTAATCATGTGTAATTTGGTGGGTTGTTCTAATTCCCATTTTTGAGTATTATGTTAGTTTTATGGATCTTCTACTCATTTTTTTAATTGAAGCATCACAATATAACATAATATAATCTGTGGCTCAGATTTCCACTGCCAGTGTCGTTCCCCCGTACTTAGAATGAAATAGTGTCATGGTTTGAGCCCAGAGCACAACTGCGCATCATGCAGCCACTCACTCACTCTTTACCCCTTAGGAATGGGAAGGAGAAAATGAAGTGAAAGTCTCTGGAATTGAGACAGGGAGGGGTGGCTCACCCATTATGGTCCCAGGACTCAAAAGAACATCACTAATTCAGACACTAACAACAGTACTTAATGGAGTGAGACAGTGAGGGGCATTATTAAATCTTAAAAACACCTGCCCCCACCCCTCCCTTCTTCCTGGGCTCAGCTTTGTTGCTGATTTGTTTACCTCCTCCCCTCCGGTGGCATAGGGGGGCAGGGAATGGGGGTTACAGTCAGTCCACTGCTCCTCCTTCCTCGCCGGGAGGACTCCTCTCATTCTCCCCTGCTCTAGCCTGGTGTCCTTCTCACAGGAGACAGTCCTTCATGAACTTTCACTGGCGTGAGTCCTTCCCACAGGGTGCAGCTGTTCCCACACTGCTCCGGTGTGGGTCAGCCCTGTGTGTTGCAGTCCTCCCAGCACTGAACTACAACAGCGGGGGCTTCTTCCCACAGAGTCCCAGCCTCCTTCAGGCACAGACACCTGCTCTGGTGTGAGGTTCTCCTCAGGCTGCAGGTGGGCATCTGCTCCACCGGGGACCTCTATGGGTGGCAGGGGGACAGCCTGCCCTCACCACGGGCTGCAGGGGAGTCTCTGCTCTGGTGCACCTTCATCCACTCTTCCTCCTTTCTTCTACTGACCTCAGTGTTCACATAGGTGTCTTCTTCCCAACTCCCACGTTCCCCTTCTTAAATACATGATCACAGAGGCGCAGCCACCACTGCTAATTGGCTCAGCCTTGGTGCAGAGGCGGGTCCAACTTGGAGCTGGGGGAGCTTCAAGAAGCTTCTCACAGGAGCTACCACTGTAACCCCCTCCCCTGCTGCCAAAAAACCCTGTCACACAGACTCAGCACAAATAGAGATAAGAAAGGGATGCTTCTTTCTTGGAGAAGCAGCATCTTGCCTCAGTCTAATACTCATACTTTGTTTATTCTTGTATGAATTGATTGTATTGTACTAAACTTATGTTCAGCTTGACAGAAGGTTGTCTATTTCTCATTCCTGGAGACAGTAATGAAACTTTTTCAATATACCTGTCATGTCTATTAGTCCTCAGAAAAATCAATTTCATTCATATTTTATTACTTACAGAAGAATTGCGGGGGGGGTGGGGGTGGGGTGGGGTGGGTGCGGAATGTGTGTGTGTTTTGGTTTTCCCTAACATATGCCCTCCAAATCAATAAAATCTTGTGGAGAAAGTAACTTTCCTGAAGCTGTCAGGACTATTTTAACAAGGGAAATCCTAGACTTCTTAACTGTCAGAGCATCAGCTGGTCTTTTAAGGGAGCGGAGGTCAGCTCTGTGTAAGCTTGGTGATAGCACTGATCAAGTATCATAGACCTAGAAAATGAGAGCAGCAACCGTGGCAGGGAGAACTTGATTATGAACCAGAAGTGCTGGAACATCTGTGATTAGCAGGGAGAGAAGAGTGTCAGTTCTTCTAAAGTGACGTGAGGAGTTCAGACTAGAGCTGTTTGAGAGGAGATCCTTAGCCACATTGTGGCAGAGCTGGAGGTGGTCAGAAGACATTTTGTTTGGGTATTTTTTATAATAGGAAAACTTTTTATTTATTACAAATAAAACTTCTGCATAAGCATCTCAACCAAACTGCAGTAAAGAATGTAACTGGTTCAAAATGAGAGAATGAGTAGTGGCTGGATGATGAGTTTCAGTAGGTAATGTACAACCATGGCTTCCTTTGTGCCAACTTGAGGCTACACACAGAGTCAAATTTGGAAGCTGATTGAACTGAAAGCTCTCTCTTTTCTTTCTCTGGATTTATATTCAGCTGGCTCGGTTCTTTCACCCATCAGACTTTATTGAGGATGGCGTGAGTATATATGCTGGAACAAGAGGGGGGGTGGGAGAAGGTTTCCATAACTTCGTTACACAGGAGTATGCATTTAGGTTGATTTGAAGTCATTCATGGGACTGCACCCTGAACATATAGAGAGATCAGTACAGTGATTTATTCAGTAATAATTAAACTTTAATTACCTTGAAGGCTTCAATAAAACATCACGAAAAGCATAGCTAAGTGCCTTAAGGTCCATCTTAAAAATGAGTTTGTGTTTTATGAATGTTCACTGAATTATTGGCAGGATGGGAAGAGAGAATCATAAAAGCTAACATTAGCTGAGTGAGGTTAACCTCCATGTGCTACTTCCCTATGTAATGGGGAGAGAGGGAGGATCTGCTAAAGGCTAACAGAACAGAGCTTTTGTGGAGTGCTGTTGGGAACGTGGCATTCTCTTTCATCCGTGGGTTTGCGACTTGTTTGTGCTGGGACTTAGGGGATGCATCATTTAGTTGCACAAGCTAAACGTGAGCATTTCTTACAGCAACAGAGTGTGTATATATATATATATATATTCTTTTCCAAGTCAGGAAGGCCAACCACTTGCAAAGCCTTTCCCACGATGCTGTTGGTGCCTTGCAGTGCTTTCACTTCAATGCTTTGAGACTCTCTTTCTCTATTAGGAGGTCTTGTGGCCTGATGGGATGCTCTCAAGCTCTCTCTTTTCTCTCTTGACAGAGAAGTGAAAATGTTACAAAAAAACAAAGATGAAACTAGAAGGAAGTAGCTGGGCCATTAAAAAGGCATTTGGTTTGTGTTACAGATCTCTGGTTGACTGAAAATATAAACAAAACACAAATTTTGACTGTAATGATTTGTGCCTTGTATGCAGTTTTTGTTCCACGGCCAAGTACATCCTGAAATCTCATGCATATTGTGTTCTTTTTTGCTAGGAACTCGATAAAGAGCTTCCAGTGTTAAAACCTTACTTTGTTCAAAAGCCAGAACTTGCTGGGAAGACAGGAACTGGTATGCGAGTCACATGGCTGGGACATGCCTCGGTTATGGTGGAAATGGATGAACTTATATTTCTTACTGACCCAATCTTCAGCCAGCGAGCTTCCCCTACTCAGCTGATGGGTCCCAAGCGCTTTCGAGGACCCCCATGCACAGTAGAGCAGCTCCCCAAAATAGATGCGGTCATGATCAGCCACACCCATTATGATCATTTGGACTACAACACTGTAACGAGTTTAAACGAACGCTTTGGGAGCGAGCTGCGCTGGTTTGTGCCGCTGGGGCTCTTGGACTGGATGCAGCGATGTGGTTGTGAGAATGTGATTGAACTGGATTGGTGGGAAGAAAACTGCGTCCCTGGTCATGATGCGGTAACTTTTGTCTTCACCCCTTCTCAACATTGGTGCAAAAGGACCGCGACAGATGACAACAAGGTTCTTTGGGGCAGCTGGTCTGTCTTGGGACCTTGGAATAGGTTTTTCTTTTCAGGAGATACTGGATATTGTGTTGCTTTTGAACAGATAGGTAAAAGGTTTGGACCTTTTGATCTTGCAGCCATCCCCATTGGAGCTTATGAACCAAGGTATGAAAATCAAAGTTTGGTCAAAATACATAAATTATATACTGATGAAAAAATACACCCGGAAGTGAAAACTGTAGGTATACTTTATTAAGAATATACAATAGAACAGAAGCAAAAGAAAATTGCTGAGTCAGGAGGACATTGCTGAATGACAAAAAAAAAAAAAGCAGGCAATCCGTAGAGAGAGCTGAAATGCCTATGATGCTAGCCTCTGTAAATGTGATATTCTTGGAGAGTTTTTCTTCAGTCTTAAGCACATCAAGGATGAATCAGCTTTCTTCCATGAAAAATGTTGAGTAAAAATCTGGAATTACTTTGTGGCTTTTTTTTCTGAAATAGTATCACTTACTCCAGCCCGTTTAGATGCATGCAATTTGCTGCATTTTTCTCTTGCTTCAGGCTTTATGATGTTTTTTTAACTTACCTGAAGATAAAGATAACTCCTTTATATAGAGCATGAATGGTCTGTTTGTTTAGGCATATATATCCTATTTATGACGGGCTATCTAAACTTTTAGATGATAACGCTCGTATAATGCTGGAAGCAAAGCATGTATAGGCTGGGAAAGGAAGATAGGAATCTGAATAACGTGGTAAAAATACAGTATCTTTCAAGAATTGCCAGGTTTTCTCTTCTGCTTTACCACTGTTCCCTTAGGCTATCTTCTGAAGCACACGCTGTTTGGTGTGCACTGCTAGCATGACATTTTTTCAGGAATGGATTTAAATCTATGGCCTTAATGCCTCAGGGCACCAGTAATATATCCTTATATTATTAAAAATACAGATAAGGAAATAGATTTGAAAAGAGGAGTGAAATACATGAAAAGCTGTTTCATGGATATGTTGGTATATTCCAGGTTATTGATTTTGAGTGTTCTGTATGTCATTCAGTCATATGTGCTCCATATTTGTTTTAGGTGAGCATTTGTTTTTTTGTTTTGTTTTGTGTGTGGTTTTTTTTTATTATTTTTTTTTACATTCTTTGCAAATTACCCAATGGAAGTAAAGAAGAAATCTTGCACTGATTTAGGTGACACAAAAATTTACTTTGTGTTTTCACAGGTGGTTTATGAAATACCAGCATGTGGATCCTGAAGAAGCAGTAAGAATCCATATTGATGTTCAAGCAAAGAAGTCTGTAGCAATTCATTGGGGAACATTTGCTTTAGCAAATGAGGTAAATTTCAACACTACATGAGTTCAGATTTCCTGAGTACACAGTCGTTAATGAAGCTTTGCTCCTGCAGTTAAACTTACTTCTTTGTAAATGTGTATTTAAAATGTAAGCTTTGTATGAATGAAAAGTTATTACTGTATGTACTGTAGTTAAAAACAATGTTTCGCTTTTCATAACTAATTACATAAAATATTTCCATGGTTAGCATTAATTTGAAAGTACAGAGTTAGTGAAACAAATGTGGAGGATTTCTGACATCCAAAACTGAGGAACATGAAAGGTGCGTACACGCAACAATAAAAGTAAGCTCAGCAGTGCATCACTTGGAGACAGTAAGAATTGCATGCCTGTAGGTCAGTATAGCATTTATTAATCACATCTGTCTTGTAAATAAATTGAATAGTATTTTTAATAGTTGATTCATAGTTAAACACCAGCAAGGATATGAAAAACTGAGTTACTCCGAGTTGCTGACTTTTAAAAACATTTTTTTTTATTCCCTCCACCCTAGTCCCCAGTTCTAATCAGGAGGTTATCCAGGTCCCTTCACAGTAGCTAAAAATGCATTGAAAGGGAAGTATGTACATCTACCTTGCTACACCTTGCCTGGTAGCTGTTTTTCAACTTTGTTTCTTTGCATTGGTTGCACTACTTTATCTTATAATTCAGTCCTGATGCTATTATCTATGTTCACTAGATATGTTTTCTTTGACTTGGACATAATATTTTCTATCCATGATGCTTCCAACAAGCTGCATCATTAGTGCCCACAGTACAAGTGCTACTGTGCATTTAGAAGCACAAAAAAAATGGATGCTTTCTCCCTGATGCTGCCTTTTCTGAAATGTAACAAATATGAAGTAACTTCAGGGGGACCTCATTGAAGTGGCGCTAGTTTTTAAACAGCAAAGCTGACAACTTTGTTTTACTGAATGAGAGAACGCGCCACCTGCTGACCTGCCAGCACTTCCTCCTCTCACCCCATTTTTGCTTCTAAAGGAGCTAGTTCAATACATTGAAGATGACAGAATTTTGGATGATAAGCTGTGCCTTGCTAGTTACTCTACAACTGTAAATCAGTATTCTTATCGTTGAAAAACTGCAAATGAAACCAAACATTTTAATTGGACAAATAACTTTCCCCCCTCCCCCTCTCTTTAGATAATGTTTAAAATGTAAACTATTTCTTGTTTAGGGCAGTGATACTCTTTCTTTCCTCCAATGCTGCAATGGTATTTTTACCCTCATATTATTCTTATTTTTCCAGTATTACTTGGATCCTCCAGTTAAACTGAACGAAGCTCTTGAAAGATACGGCTTGAAAAAAGAAGACTTCTTTGTCTTAAACCATGGAGAATCACGGGAGTTGAGCACAAATGATGGGTTTGAATAATGAAACAGTAGCAGTTCCTTGGAAGCCCTGTTTGATTTGAAGTAGTAATTAATGCTACAAATATTAATATGATGTACTTACAAAGTAGATATTTTGGAGTGAATTGGATTTGCAGACGCCAGGTTTGCCAGTTTCAGAACTAAAACTTGCATACCAACTTCATCATAAATTTTGCTAGTTATATTGTTTATAAATTTTAAGAGGTGATCTAAAAACTGGGTAAGGTATTGTCTGGGAATAACTTGCAGTTTCAACTCTTATGTACAGAACTGATAATTCACTGTTTTTTACAAAAAATCTCTTCATTTTACCTGCAGCAGCAATAATAACCTCAGCGCAGGACATATTGTTAGAATTAATGGCTGACTTGAATTGGTTGTTGTTAGAGTGTCATCTCCTACTTGTTAGTCATTAATCTTCAGGTTATGCCCTGTGCCTTGATAGCTTCACTGTATGTTTTGTGGGGTGGAGTCTTCCAGTACAGCTGTGTTGTTAAAACACAAGCACAGTAAAATAATTATTTTACTGAGTGCTTTTACATTTTCATATATTGATGAACCACAAAAGCTGAATTTTACAATGATCTAAAGAAACGTGCCTTTTAAAGAGAGAGATAGTTTAATATTGCATCACTGATGTGTAAAACTTACTGCTGGCCAGAGTATCTGCACACTTTCATTGTTCTGTCAGTGTTTTTAAGTTAGGCCTGAATGTGTCTAAAATAACTTTCTTATCAAATGCAGTACATGAAATGGAAGAATCTCTTAACGGCGCTTGTCTTTGCATTGACTCAGCCTATTACTAAGTACTTTTATTTTTTTAAGTGAAAAGTCTTAAGCAAGGGCTGTGATATTTTTCTTATAGCTTCCCTATAATTTTAAAGTTGAATGAGAGATTACAACATTGTTTAGTATTGTAATACTTGGCTAAATGTATCTGTATCAAATTGCCATGCTAATTTATAGAATTAAAGCCTATTGTTGCCAATAAAAAGGGTTGTTATTTTCCTTCATAATTAATTGGCAAATCATTTTTTCATTCATGATTTGTTTTGGTCTATGGGATGCATGTATTTTTTTGGTCTTTTTGTGCATTACGTTTTATGTTTATACTCCATGAAGATAAATTAAAAAAACACACATTATTTCTCTGCAATTTAGACATGAACTTCTGGCAACTAATTAAAACCAGTTAATGAGATTTCATGCTAGACCAAACTGAAGTAACCTTTTAACCCTTGACAGTTATCTTTTAAAAATATGTATCAGGAAATCTTAGAATTCTTGTAGCTCTGAATACCAACAAAGAACAGCACAAGGAGGCAAAGATCAGTTAGTCCAAGTTCATGCTGAGGAAGGGCTCTGGAACAGAGAATTACATTTACATGTAAAAAAGAGTATCTTATATTCTGTTGGTGGGACTCATATTTGACAAACATCAAATTTATTTGAAAAGGTAGTTCTAGTATGGTCTAGATGTATTCACTGGAATTTGCTCAAAGCTGGTTTAAACCTACTTAGTCATTCACTGTTAATTTTGGGAGGGTATTTCAGATGAAATCTCTATTGAGCCTTGTATTTACACAATAGCTTTAATAACAGTTTGGATAATATAATGTGTATAATGTTCATAATATTGTGGAGGACACCAAACTGCAGGACGTTTTGAGTACTTTGAAGGATGTGGTTAAAATTGCAGTTGTTGAGTTTTGGTTTATTTTTTCAAAATCACCAATAGACTATTCTGTGCTTTAGAAAGAAAGAAAGAAACTAAAATACAGAATACCTAGATAGGCAGCCACATAGCAGAGAAATGCTGACTTACAAGGACCCAAGACTAAATGTCAGTGATGGCATACGTTTTGTTTTGGATCTATTAGTTCACAGCATTTGTGTCTAGAATGGTGACTCTTACACTTTGCTCAGTGCTGATAAGATTCCATCTAGGGTGGGGGGGATAAAAAAATTGGACACACTTGCATGAAGACACATCGGACAGCCCTGCATGATTTTAAAACATCTCAACAGCGTTGTTCTATGAAGAAAACATTTAAAAATAAGTCATTCTAGACCAGAAAAAAAAGACTGAGACAATACTGTAACAAGTTTTCATGTGTTTTTAGAAAAGGGAACAATGGTCACTTGTTTCTGTTGGCTATCAAAGCAAAGGATAAGAGATCAACTTTAATTATCAAAAAGATGGTATTTGAAAAACTTGGGTTTGGGTTGGAGAACATGGAGAGGGACTTCTAGACATCTCCATTGCTGAGCTCAAGAAAACACATATTCATCAGATATATCTAGAACAGACTAGTCTAAGTTCTTGTCAGAAGAGAAAGGTGGGACTGGTAAATTCTTGGTGTCTGACCTAGCCTTTGTTTTTCTTTGCTAACGCAAAAGCCGAAATAAAAAATAAATCTACACAAAGTGGCAAAATATTGATTGTAATGTAACTTGCTTATTACAAAATGAGCAGTGGGAAGGAGAAAGGGAAGTTCACTGTCAATGCAGCAATTGTCAGGGTTCTAACTGGGAACCATGCCAACTTCTATTTCTGCCGTAATTGTACTCCTGATGAGTTAAACCCACCTATGCAGATAAATTCGATACATGTAGCTTTACCCCTGTATTGATCAGGGCATAATTATGCTGCATCTTCAAGGTCACATTTTTCTTGCAGTTTTAACTGTTTGCAAAGTCACCTACTGAAAATAAATGTCTATTGCATTACAGAAAGAGAAGAGAGTAATATTTTTATTAAGAGCAGAGTGAGTGTATTAACTTAGAAAGATGAAGCATCTGGTAACAGTTTAGGTAATACTGGTCTCTTAAAAATGGTGCAAGGTAGAAAACTTGTTTTCTAGCCTCTATATCTGACACCTTTTTTAACTTTATGATGCAGTATTCAGGAAGTTTCAGTAGTCTCAGTTTAGTATGAAGTGTTTTCTAGTATGATTTATGTTCATCAATGAAACTTCCTTCAGGTTCTTTTACAATTATATGTATTCTACATCATTTTGAATTAATGATGGACTGATGACTAGAACTTTATGGGGTCTAACTCAACACAAGTACTTACTCGAATGATGCTCTAGTTACAGAGAAAAAGGAGTAAAACCCTCCAAGGAAAGCAGGCTCCAGGGCTGCTACAGAACAGGAAGCTTTTGAAAAAATGCGTATGATACTGCTCTTTTAGACTTTTTTTATAGAGATAAGAACGTTGAATTGCAGTTGCAGATAATCTTTGACTCGTAATATTTTGAAAAATAGGTATGCTTTCCTTGAAGTGACAATTTTAAAGCAAGACAAAGTCCTTTTGATTTTTTTCAAGAGTAGAAAGTAGAAAAAACACAGCTGTGGTTAACTGCACTGCAGTTCAGCTAAATGGAACAGATATACTAAGCCTATAAGAATGTAGTCTTAGAATATATTTTGTGGAGGAGAAAAAACATAGGCTGGGTAACTTTAATATGCAGTTTTAATTGAAAATACTATTTTTGCAGTTAGCCAGTGATAATTTGGTATTTTTTTAATTTAATATTTTCTAAGATTCACCTGGACCCATTTAGTAGGTACCAGATTAACAAAACATAAATGTCTAATCTCTAATTGCTAAATCTTTAATGCATCATTCTATAGAGGTATTTATTCAACGGCTGTAAATATTTAAGACAAGAATCATTTATGACACTGAGCAGAGTATTTTGATTCACTTAGCCATGGAAAATGTTCACTGTACATATGAAAGTTTTCATGTTTTAAACTATTCCTCCCCTTTTGTGTACATGTACCAGCTGTACAGTGGTTTCTCAGCACTAATTTAAACTACTGCTTTTATTTTGCTCAGAAAAAGTGTCTGTTATACTCTATTAAATACATTCCATTTTCTTTTGTAGTAACTGATTTGTGCCTAGTAATATGGTAGTGTTCAGTATTTTGTTGGTTGTTTTATTGTTTGTTTGTTGGTTGGGTTTTTTTAGCATAGCATTTCTAAGATTAGGTATTTTCATCAGGTCAGTCTGTTTTTTTTAAAAAAAAAACCACTATTGTGTTAATATTCTCACAACTTGTTCTTTCACTTCTGGATCAGGATGATGCAACAAACATGCCAGTTTCTGAGCAAATGGGGTAGAGTCCCTGCAGAGTGTAAAGAAAACTGAATCTGCACTGTATTGGTCCTGCATCATGGTGCCATCTTCATTGTTAATGTTCTTCTTCAGGTTTGCTGCAAACACCAGGGCTCTAAGCAGAATGTCTCTGCTTATGCAGTTGTCAAAAAGTAACAGCAATGATGGCACCTAGGATATTAAAGAAATAATCCACATTTAATCACCAGTAGTAAGTACATGTAATTAAATCTAACTTTAAAAAAAAAATTAAAAAAAAAATCTGCACCTAAACCATCTAAACCAGTAACCCTATGAAATACCAGAACACCATATGCTGTGAAAGCATACCAGAAACTTGCACAGCATGCACATTTCTTCTTTAGAAAAGACTGGCTTGTGCATCGCAGGCTAATAAATGCTTTGTAGTTTCAATCTTCAAAATGTGGCTGTCTGGAAAATTCCCATTTGGAAGAGAGGGTTTGCTTTCCTTCTCAATAATGTTGCTTTGCCCTCTGCAGTGATCTGCATATTTTTATGTTAGCACATCCGATAAGCAATAAAAGGATACACTTCTAATAGAAAACTGAATATTTAGCTACCCTAACCTTGTTTTAATAATGAAAAGCCAGTAGTATCTAGACTAGCTTTGCCCGTGGCAGATAGCTCAAGAAGAAAAGCCACTGCATGCTTTAAGAAACTTATTTTGGGAAGGAGGCTGCAGCACCATTCTATTCCCTGACTCTTTGTTTTGGTGTGAGGAGAGATTATAACTGCAATAAGCCTGTATGCCAACGCCAGCAATGGCAAACATCAGATAAAGGTCTCAACGAAGATGTAAGGAAATGCTCAGGGCCAGTACACCTACAGTGCTCAGAGACAAGTTTTGTGGCTGCATTTGAGTAAAGCAGAGGGGATTTCAGTGGAATTGGGTCATCTGAGGTACAGTATGTTAGCTATAGGAATGGCTGGTGAGAAGGATCATTTACAGTATTGATTGTATTTGATGTTTGTTCCTGGTCTTCAATCTAGACACTGACTGCATGTCTGGAAATGAGGTTTTGGGTTGGTTTTTGAAACTTACCAGGGTACCTTATATATATTACATACAAAAGTTCGTGGTACTACCCCTTTGGTGAAAAGGGAAGCTGAGAACAGGTTTCTGCAAGCTGCCACTGATTATCTGGAATGGTACACAGGAAGTACGACCAACTGTCGTGGCCCTCTGATTCCCTCTGCAAGTATGGTACCTGAATTACACTGCACTCTGAAAGAATGCTAGCCTGTGAAAGAATGTACTTCTGGCTACTAATTCTAACCAGGTACTGCCTAAAATACTACTCTGGAATTGCATATATGCTTCTAATACATTAAAATTCTTCCAATGCACGCACCTATGTACACACATATACCTGTGTAACTGCTAAAAATATAATGAAATGGCAAGAACCTTACTTCAGCTCTGAGGAGATGTCTTGTCATGGCTGGGTTTGCAGATAAGTTCACAAGCACTTTCAAAACTTGAATCTGAAATGAGGAACATGCAAGTTCATTGCAAGCTCCAAAACCAGTAAGTACGGCAGCAATGGGCATCAATAATGTCAGTGCTGACTTGGAAAGGAAACGGTAGAATGGGTCAACTAACATCTTGAGTTGCGTGTTTCAGTCTTTGGTATAGGAAAAAACAGAGCTTATGGAGTCACTAGCATGTATGTGCTAATTACAGACATTTTAGAAGCAAATTCAGTTTGACTTAAACAACAAAATAAGGCAAGATCTATAAACAACTCACAGTAGGCAAAATACAGACTATTTTTAAAATATATAGAGGACGGCTAAGTACTCATTTCAAATGTGATCAGAAGCATATACAAATACACCTTTGTACTTTCCTGGACCTTGTGACACTAGTATCTTAACTAAATGCTAGGAAAAGGCCAAGTGCTACTTATTGTACTTAAGTAAAATAGGTCTGCTAAGTTCAGTGGAAATCGTGTTTTGGAGAACTGGTTTTGATTTGATAGAGCAACTGAGTAGACTGATAATGATGGTACTGTGACACCTTGAATAAATGCTGAATTTGGTCCCTACTTGAAGCTTTTCTATTCTTTCACTATTACAGTAATCACAAATAAGCACAATTTCCCATTGCAGTCACTAGGCTTGCAAGAGATGTAATAAGCAGAAGGGAACAGAAATCCATAACTGAAGTTATCACTGCTTGGCATGTTTCCCTAGAGAGATTCATGCACCAGTGAAGCCTTTCACATGTAGATTCTCCTTGCCCTGTGATGCAGCAGCAATGTTTAGTGAGCAGAAGAGAATTCTGGAGTTGCTATAGCAAAGGCATGGGACAACAGCAGTGCACACAGCACTGCTTTGGTACAGCTCTAGCCCTACGGTTCCCCTATCAAGATTCCCTTCCTTCCCTCTTTCTGAATTTACATTGAGAAAGTAATACAGATCCATATTTTGCAGATTTTATGAACTATCTGCTATTAATGAATATTTGATTTTCTAAGCACAGTCTAAACCATTTAACAAAACAGTAAAAGAAGAAGCAAGTAAAGCAGCTTCGTAAATGGTTTGTAACAATATACTACTCTGTACCTGTGTCCTTTCAGTTCCTTCTGAAAGCAAATGAAGAAAGCATGGAATTGAGTTTATCATCTTATGGTGGTAGTCACTGGTAACAGACATATTTGTCAACAATCTGAGTCCAGCTAGCTGCAGATCAGAATTCAGGGGAGCTGACTCAACATCTCTACAAACTTGTGCAATATATACCTGGGGAAAAAGGGAAAGCGATAAAAAGAGACGACACTTTTTTATACAAGCAGATTTTCTATTCACAAATAGTATCAGTGGCCTAGCTACAGTAGCGTAAATACTTCTTGAACACTGCTGGCTGAATGCACAGCCTGATCAAGGTTCTTACAAAAGGACTTGTTTCCATCTTGTTTTGAATATATTCAAACATTCTATTGGCATGATAGAAGCAGATGTTACAGCGTTATGCTCACTAACCTTTCTGAACCATAAACTGCTCTGAAAACCTAAATTGCTTTGACTCCGTCTCAGAAGTGCTACAGTTGCTTTAAGGAGTTATTTAAAAAATAATCACTTACAGCAACTAACATCTTAAATGTTGAGAACGAGCTAAGGACAAGTCTTGGAATGAAATCTATCCTTCCAACCATGTGGCCTATCCACTGCAGTACTCCTCAGGAACAGTGATGATAACTGACACTAACAACTATTATTTACCAAATTTTCTTCTGGATGACAGTATACAATGAATCTTGGTTTTGAGTCTTAACTAAGAAAATAATTACTTTGCATTTACCCAAGGAGTTGTTTTCTACCTATATGCCTGTATAAATATTTGCTATTGGCAAGCACTACTTTAAAAAAAAATTGCTCAGTGCTAAAGATGCTGCCAACTACCATGTACAGTCAAACTGCCTTTTTATCAAGCTAATGGAAAACTAGTAAAAATCTTTAAATCTGCATCAGCTCACTGCTTGGCCACTTCTTCATCGATTGCTTAATGTCAAAAGTGGATGCTTTTTTGATGGTTGGACCTTTCACATCCATAGCATCTACTATATTTACCAGCAGGACTTGTTACTATTTTTACACACCGTTCTTCTAAGATGAAAGTATCACCCTGAAAAATTGGGTTCCTACTATCCCAGGGGATCAATTATTGTTTTTGTCTCCCTTGCCTAAGGAGTCATGCTAAATTCAGTCTGCAATCCAACTTATTAAACAACCACTCCTGATGTTCTAGGCGTGTTTGGAAATATCTTGCCTCACATAATTTTAAACTTAGCAGCACAATCTCTGTTTGACAGCCTTTGGTGAAAGCTGAACACAAACTGCCTGGTTTTCTAATTGTCTTTTAAAAAAAGTTGTCAGTGTTGCAATGCATTTTTAAGTTATTCTTTTGGCCTTGGGACACACATATCATCCAAATCTGCTGACTCGTATGTCTAACATTAAAACATTTGCACATCCTGGCTTATATTTAACAAATATGCTGAAAGCCCTGTATTATCTCTTGTGTCTCAATTACTTTGATTTTGCCCTTTAAGAAACCTACCTGTATCTCTTCCTGATTTTTAACATTCATGCTCAAATTATTAAGCGCATTTAGTGCTTTTTCTTTAACTTTGGGAACGCAATCTGAGAGCATCTCTCCAATAACAGAAAGGCCATCCAAATTTCGGATTATATCCTGAAATATAAAACAGATATTTAATTACACTTTTTAAAATTTTTATTAAATTCTGAAGGCTTTCCTCAAAGTTTCCATTTTAATGCAAATGGAACGTGTGAATGAAGTCTTCCAGAGCAGGCTACTCTGTTTAAAGAGAGAGTTTGCAGGTACTGTTTTATTGCTTCCATGGAAATTAAGAATAGTCCTGCTTAGGGCCAAAGTAGCATTTGACATTATTTGACAATGGCACAACACCTTTGCCTTTAAAATCTGGCCTGCAAAGCATGTTTAAAGCATCTTAGATTATAAAGAATCAAAGGTAATTGTTGCATAATGACTTTACAGAATAGCTCAGCCAGGTCACAGTACCTAAAAGTCCTGACTGAACAGAACAAAATTTGAAGATGCAGCTTTATATTATTATGAGAAGAAGTTCTTTATCTTTATTTTCCATTACACTTGATTTCATTTTTTTTAGAAATCTTTCTCACTTAGGCTCTAACTGTCACTGAAAAAACCCATGTATTGTTTTCAAGAAAATGAAAAATGGGCCAATAGAGAATGGGATTCAGTTACTTTCTGTGATTTATATTAAGAAAACAGTTTTGAGAAGCCAGAACAGACAGTTGTCATAAGTACCATACAAAAAGGGAAAAAAAAAAAAAACAAAAAAGTGGGACCCTGGAGGTTAAATCTTTACAAAGGCATGAAAGCCTGCATCCAGCTCAAAGTTTTTCTGCATCATATTTCCAATTGTTTTGGAGAGACCCGAATAGTTGGAACGTTGCTAAGATGTAAATGGCACACAACTTTGTAAAGATAAAAAATTAGTTTAAGTTATCTCAGTAAATTTCAGATCTGATCCTGAAAGTATTTAACCCTTCTCCAATTCAATCCTTTAACATTACATAACTATAAGCAACAAAAAATATATTTACAGCACTTTTAAAATACAGAACTCTGTACAGACTTTATGTTGTACAAACAATAAGCTCAGATAAGTTCTGTGAAGCTGGTAAATTATATTATTTGGGCTAGCAGAAGTTAAGGCATGGACATAAAATGGATTTTCAAACACAAGCTATCCTAGCTCAGTACTGTCACTCTTCAGAAAAAGAGTACCTCTCATCTTCCATACTGACTGGTATTGAAACACTATTGTTTTCAACAGAAAAATACTTACTTGATTTACAGAGAAGGCAGCACTGTTGCTGAGAGTGATTAAAGCTTGCTCTTGAATTAATGAATCATCTGTGACCTGGAGCAAATGAATAAGTTTCTGCAGAGCATCCGCATCCATAGTATGGGTTGACGCTGGAAGACTGTTTTCTGTCAGTGTTTAAAAATTAAATACTTGATACCAAGCTGGAGACATTTCACTTAATTACCACTTACTGTTTTTCACAAAGCTGAGGTTTAGCTCTCAGTTGCAGAATGTGTTGTTCTAAGTTTGGTTGTACCCAACGGTCGTATCATGGCAAAAAGACTGTGTTTTACAACAACAAAAAGACTGTGTTTTACAACAAAACTTCCATCCTTTTTCCCCCCGAGTCCTCTGACCACTTCTTTTCAAAGTAGAAGATAAAAAGAATACATAACATGAGCTTGAGGTATGTTACTTTTTGATTAACCAACAGCAAACCTCCCCTTCAAAATTATTAGGAATATACGCCAAACACATTCATTTTTTATATTGTGTTCCCTGAAATGACATGTGGAAATCTGTCTGGACACTGTAGGAAAACCAAACTCCTGACTTGCAGTCTACTACTTCCAGAAATTATGATAATGATGTTTTGCTAGTACTCTGAGGTCCTTTGGCAAAGTAAGAGCCACAATGTTAAGAACACTGCCAATCATGGCATCACTCAACCGAGGAAGGCTGTTTCTGAGTCAGGGTGATGTTATGGAGTACCTGGCTTCCATAAAAGGGTGACACAAATGCCATCAAAGACTATTTCCAGCCAGGTTGGAGGCAGGACTATTTAGCTAGCTGAACAGCCTTGAGACCCGATCTGTGACTACTGGACTAGTCATAGATGACTTGAGATGACTTTTGAGAAGCTAACCAGTGCTTTATAATTCCACATATTTGCTGCCACCACCTCATCTGGAAAACACCCTAGTAATCTTTGGGGAAAAAAAAAAAAAGGTCAAAGTTAATTATGAAAATCCAAGAGTTAGCTTGAAAAACAAAATCATTTTTTCTCCTCATCTCATCATCTAAACACTTTGTTTGGCTTTGAATTACTGGCGGGAACACAAGTAACTTTAATAACAGCAGCAAATTAGCACATTAAATACACTGATTGAAGGTATGCTTTAGGAGACTTTTAAAAAACCAGGCTTTTCTAAAAATAAACCACGCCTAGAGCTCTTTATAAACGTCGCGTGGCCGTGCGAGGGACGGTAAGCCGTCCCGTGGTGCCCCCTCGCACCGGTAGCGGATCTGCCGCCGAGGCCACCGGCGGGCAACACCCCGGAGCCGCGCTCCGGCGGGGCTGGGGCCGCCCCCGGGCCCCGCCGCGCTCCCCGGGCCCGGCCGCCCCTCACCTGCGGGCGGGCCCCGGGCGGCCCCGGTTGCAGCCCGCTGGCCCCGCCGCCACAGGCAGTAGCAGACGCCCGCCCCGATCACGACCGCCGCCGCTCCCGCCGCCGCCCGCCGCGCCTCCCCCATTTCCCTCGGCCGCCGCCCGCTCTCCCGCCCGCGGAAGCCTCCGCCCCATCCGGCGCGGCCCCGGCCCGGCTTCCTCCTGCGGGGGACTGGCGGCCGCCGAGGCGGCAGCTCTGGGCGTGCTGCAAGGGGCGGGAAGAGAAGCGAACCCACGTAGCGAGGATGCGCTGCAGCTTCTGGTTTGACAGGAAAAAATAACCCGCGCCCCCACGCCAGTCCGACCACCTGCACCCGGTACCGAAACGGGCTTCCTCTCTGGGGAGGCTGCTGCAGCCACGCACCTGGGAGTAAAATAAAAATACACTTTTTAACTATTAAGCTATTTGTGAAGACATAATTGGACCACGCACAACGCCCTCTAAAAACCTAAAGCTCTAACAAAATATAACAATGTATTAAAAATACGCTGAAAACATTTGCCTCGGGGGTATGTATACCTGCTGGCCAACTGCTAGCGCTGTCTGTGCTTGTTCGCTTTAAATACTAACGCAAGGCCACGGTTTCTCAGCTGTGATCTCAGCTGCTGCCCGTTCGGACACCCGACACCTGCAAGGGTGCTGGGCCGCCGCGGTGCAGGACCGGCAGCGCTTAACTCGGCTGCAAACCGGGCTCGGGGGCAGAGCCACGGCGCCGGCGAGGAGATGCGGGCTCCGGGCCCGTTGCTACGCGACCGCCGCCGCAGCCGGGCCCAGCGCCGCCATGGCGTCCCTCCGGACCGCCAGCCCCGAGCTCCGAGCTTACTTTAGCCGCCACAGCCTCCTTGACATCTACGAGGTAACGGCGGCGGAAGCCGCGAAGGCGGGCGACGGGCGCATCGCTGCCCCGCACCGCAGCGAGCAGCGGGACACCGCCGCCATCCCCCCGGACCCCCTGCCCACCCTCAGCTCGCTTTCCGCTTTCTGCGCAGGCGCCGCCGCGGGAGGGCGGGAAGGGCCGTCCGGCGCCATGGCAGCGCCCGCTGGGCGCACGTCGCCCGGCGGGGTCCGGGAGGCATCTCCCTCAGCCGCCCCCTTCTTCCCGCCCCGCGGCCGGGCGTCCTCGCTGGTCGGCAGCCTGGTCCCCGCTGGAGCCGGTGGGACCACAGACTCCCCCGGTAGCCTCCGCGTCAGGGAGGTGACACCCCCGGGTCCCCTTTACCCCTCAGCAGTGACCCGGTACCGGCTTGTTGGATCCCTCAGCGTTGGCCAGGGTGTTTCACGCCCGTAACGCCGCGTTCTGCTCGTGTGTGGTGTGTTTTTGTTCTGCTCCTTTTGTTAATAGTTTGCTTCCTAATAGTTAGCATCAAACAAGTAATGAAAACTTTAGAAGCAAGATGGAACAAGGTGATTCTGCTTAATCCATGTTGAAACTCAAACGATGATTGAAACGATGGCAAATGCAGTGAGGTGCATTGGCAATTTCCCTAGATTTGCTGAAGTTCTTCAGGTTTAATTACAGAAGTACTTCTAGATTTAAGCTGGATGCTTCCCTCCTCCCTAAGCACTGTGGCTGCCATTTGTAGTTTATAATGACCTGACAAAGATAAAGATGGCAGTGGACCATGTTTCAGGTATTGATGGATTAAGTATTTATTGACCTAGAAGTAAATAAGCTTCCATGAAATGTTAGAGTAAAACTTTTGCCTCTAGGATTCTTACTTGATTCTCTATTTATTTAGTTTAATCCATGTTTGTCACATTCACCTCTGCCTGTTTGAAAATGTGCAGCAGCTGTTTTCAGTTTCCTTGAAACAAAAGAAGGCACAATGCATGAATACAAGTTTAAGAGGCATCCTGATACTTCTAAGCTACCAAAAATAGACCCCATCTGCAAGCAGCTATTACAGCCAGGATTTCCATGGAAACATTAATAAAGAAATCTTGAACCAATTAGAATAATTAGAGAGTAGTGCTGTCATGTAGACTGAGTACCTGTCCTGAGAGTCTGTCTTGATCATTCTTTAAGCACAGAAAAACATAAGATGTATCTGTGTGAAGTGTATTTCTTGATTCAGCACTTCAAAAATAGTTCATATCTACATTTCCAAGCAAAAGTTATAAATACCTTTATAGCAACAGTGACATTAAGTTAATAAGCTAAAAATGAAAGAGTTAAGATTAAAAAAACATTTAAAAATTAGCCCATGTAAGATCTTTTTATTGTTTTTTTCTTATTTCTTATAGGTTGATGCTTGTTGATATCTAGCCATACTTCTTATTTAATTTTATTACATTTTAATTTCTTTATGAAGTTACAGTATGCTTGATGTGAAGATAAATGAGATTATACTGGTCCCTGTATTAAGGAACATCAAAGCTAAACTGAGACCTATGAATATTTATACACATATTCTCAAACTTAAGGATATAGAGTTACAAAGTGGCCATTTGCTAAAGTCTTTTTATGATTAGGTTGTGGTTTGGACATGGTCCCAACACGGTTGGAGCCCAAATAACGTGTGTCCAAATAATGTGGGATTCCCTGCTGTGTCTGAGTGTTTAATTCCTGTTTTATTTCTCCCTTTCAGTTCTCATCCAGATTTACTTTTAAACAGGTTTCATAAAAAGTTAAGCAGACTGGAATCCTACAAACACACTATGTGTATGACAACTTTCACTGTTGTTAGTAGCTCAATTCTTACAGTGTTAGAATTTAATATGGATGCAGAGCTTGCTTAAGATTTTTCTGCTGTATGACCCAAGTTAATTTTGCAATGACAGGTAAATGGCTAAACTGGTAGGAAGAGGAATGGGGTAATGGCTGGAAGAGAGAAGCCTTTGGGAGAAGCCAGGCTTTCTACTCTGGGTTAAGGAAGGCTGAAGCTCATGGCCAGTCCTGGCCTCATTACATGTTTTGCACACCTTTCTCTTTGTCTCCTCTTCACCTCACGGGAATAGCAGCAGCAGCACACCAGACTTTCTGGGTCTCTGGAATAGACAAAGTTGACAACCGCTTTGTCACTGTTTTGCATCAGTTTTGTTACCGTTGTTAATTTGCTGCTTTGGGCTGCTGCCCACCTTCCTGGGGATGGCAGGCTTTCACTCTCTTTCCAAAATGCATCTGGTTTTAGAGTGTAGCCTCTAATTGCAGGTAGATATGAAATAATAATACTTAATATTTATAACTGCATTGACATTGAAGCAAGATGTTGTGGAATAAAATGTATAAATGGTAATATAATTTGAATATACAGTGAACAGCACATCTTCAGCACTGGAACCATGAGGCTGGGAAATAACACATTTGTAGCAACAAATTGAAATAACAAAATCTATTTCTTGGTAAATTTATTTTTAAAATATTGATCTCTCATACTACCACTTGCAGTAGTCATCACTGTAATGCTTAGAAACCTAGGTAATGACTCAGTATATTATGTTGTGCTAGGTGCTGTACATTTATTAAAAGATGTTCCCTACCCAAGTACCTTACAAGCTGATGGTGAGTCAGCAAATGGACAGAAGAAACACAATGGGCATGAACACAAAGACATAGTAAGGTCATTATTTTTGAGCAGGGAAAGGCAGTAGTTACAACGCATCAAAACCAGCCATGGTCAAGGGCTTTTATCAAAGTTTCACAGAAAAGAGAGTATTTTGTGGAGCCTATTTAGTTCATTTTTTTGATACTGAACAGGAAAACATACAATCTCTTGATTTTAGTAGGTGCTTCTGGAAAAGCACTGGACATTATGAGGGTTTGCAAGAAAACAACAGGAGTTGTTAACAAAACGACATCTGGCATCTACTGATTCTGGATAGCTTAGGGCGTTTGGGAGGATCATTAAGCTTAAAGCTTGTTATATCTCTAATAAACTATTGGGTAGGTGCTGTGTTGATTTGTCCAGGACTAGGAGTAAGAGAAAATGATTAAAATATACCACTGTTAAGAATTTTTTTGTAAGAATGAATATATTTTATTTAGGTCACATGATTTTTGAGTCATAGAACTTAGACCTTGAAACATTTGGCTCTGGAAAACTTTATAGACAATACATGGATGTTTCTTCATCCTCTTAGGGAATATTTTCTAAGGCACAGCTGGTAGTCATCATCCATGTCACCCAGTCATGCTGTCTATTTGGTGTTGGAAATAAACGGAAGTTACTGTTTAGAAAATGTCTGTTAATGTCAACAAAACTATCACTCTGTGTACTGAGGTCATTTCAGTGATGAAAAAATGTTAGAGCTGAAGAGTTCATAAAACTTATTGGATATCAGTATCAAATGTTTTATTCAGATGATGAGTATGCTGATTCTCAATAGCTCTCATTCACATATAAATAAGGAATAAGAATATATATATGCAGGTATGTGTGCATTTTTAACAGTTGCTAAATGTACACAGGAAGGGAGGCTAAAAATGGTTCCTCCATTACTGAGCTTTAAACTGAATGCTGCATGTTTTTAGGACTTTTCCTCTGTGAACTTTTAAACAACAGATGATCTTTTTCAGATCGATTAATAAAGCAGTTTGTTTAAAAACCTGATTTAAATATTTAATTCTAGCCTGATAACTTAGTTGCCCTATAGCGATTTTATTTGTTTGCTTGTTTAATACTTGTTTGGTTGTTGGTTAGCTGGGGGTTGTGATGATATGTGACTAGTTACTATTTGAGATAATGAGTATACTTTTAGTTGTTCAATGTTCTGAGTAAATACAATTTATAGGTTGAAAAAAATTGTCAATGGACTCTTTCAGATTGTTGAGAATCTTATAGAAGTCCAATAGAAATAGCCAAACTTGTATAGATTTGGCTTAATTGTTTTTGGTTTTACACCTAGCCCTAGAATCACTGAAAGGTACCTGAATGAGAATTTAAAGATCAGGTGTTACAATTCCTTACTTACTTAAGTTTTGTAAAGGAATTCTTAGATGTTAAACAGGGGCCTTGCACTCCAGTATATGGTTGGATAGTTTGGATTTCCTGTGTTGGAGACTTTTCAGAACATCCAAAGGAAAAAAAGTTGGTTTTGTTTGTTTGAAAATTGGGGGGGGCAGGAAATGTCATTCATATGGCAGATACGTACTGGCTTAGTCCAGCAGAGGGAGTAGCTGACCTACGTTGGGATTGGCTTTGGGTAATTTGTCCATAGGAAAAATGGTGATGAAAGCCTTCTAACTGTATATTATTTAAAATTATATGTCATTAATTACAATCATAAGTGATGAATTTATAATATTTTCTTAATATAGTCAACCATCAAGATATACTTTGCAAATTACATTTTTGTTAAGATTGAAGAGATGCTAAGGTTGGAATCAGTGTGTTGATTCGTGTTATAAATATTCAGGGTGTCTAAACTGAAGACAGTTGCCTTCATTCTGTCTGTTCATAAAGGAATACTTTTCTTCACCTTTACATACTGGTCTTAACTTAGAATCATAGAATCATGGAACAGTTTGTGCTGGAAGGAACCTTCAAAGATCGTCTAGTGCAACCACCCTGCTGTTGACAGGGTCATCTTTCACTAGGTCGGGTTGCTCAGAGTCCCATCCAGCCTGACTTTGAACACTTCCAATGGTGGGGCATTCCCAGCTTCTGTTCAACAACCTTCAGATATCCCTTCCAATTTACGTTATTGTCTGGTTCTGTTTCTGCATAGTATTCTGATCAGCATGTGGAAGACCTCTCTAGCATGCAAGAGTTCCCAGACCACTCCCCCTACCTGCCTGCCCAGCTGTCTGCCTCCTCAGAGTGAGGGCCACTTGACAGGGTGCCTGTTCTTGCCTCTGTGCTGTGCATGGCTGTTGCTCTATATCCATAGCATGGTTTTGATTTAGAGCTTTCCTCTTTTCCCTTGTCCTCCCACCATGCTTCCTGAAAAGGATTCAAGCAGATGCTCCACATTAATTTAATAATAGCAAGAGGCCATGTCTTCAAAGGGAAGTAGGATTGCATCATTTGAGTTTGTACAGTGAGTAAACTATTATATTACTCTGTTGTCTTGATCCATCAAACATGTAGCAGTTGCTTCAGATATTTCCTGGTTTTAAAAGTTAGTTTTATATTGATATAGTCCAGTTGTATTATAGTAATAACAAGTCAGAATCAATATGGATGTTAGAAAATTAAGAAAGTATTTCTACCCACTGAATGCATAGGTGAAAGGCCATGGTTTGGGAAAACTAAATGTAAGTGGATGGTGAAATTGCATAGCCAGAATTTTGGTGATGACCTTATAGAGGCCTGAGCATACTCTGAACGGCAAAATGTAGATGTGTACTGTCCAGCTGCACCATGGAGAGTGGTGGTAGTGAAAAGTGGGTGGAGGCAAAGAAAAACAATTCTCTAAGAGTCAAGGCTGAAAGAAAATCTAAAATCTCAGATGTTTGTGATAACTAATGAAAGCTTTTTTCCTTACAACAGAGGGAAATATAAACAAGAGTGTGTGTGTGTCACAGGACAGCATCTTTTGCATTAACATAGATTAATGTCTAGTTAGAGATACACAGTCATGTTCTGAAACTTTTACCAGGCACAAAAAAATATAGTTTATGATTTCCATTAAATATTCACTTAAATAACTGCATTTTGCCCATATACTTTTAAAAATCAATATGCTTTGGATGTTCTTGCTGTTCTTGGAGCTCACAATCCAAAATTAAATGATCTTCAGCTAAAGGACAAATGAGGAAAATAGTTCATCAGTTATAGTGCATTATTACTTAAAGATAATGCAAAGTAGTGTGACAACAAAATCCTGAAAAGCTGATCTTTTTTTTAAACGGCATTTGGATCTCAATACTAGTTACAAGATCAATTTCTGGTCATGCTTTCCATTTACTACACAGGATTAATCTTGTTTTAAATTCTAGTTTTCATTAAGTAAATAAAATTATCCAATCTTCTATATATTCATTCTTTAATGCACATTAAAAGCAATGAAATTCTTAGTAGGAATTGTTAAAGAAATACCACATATTTTATTACTAGCCTAAACCCAGTGCTTTGAAGTCTAACAATTGAAATCTGCTGATACATGCAATACTACCTTTAAAAATTGAATGAAAGGGAAGGTAAGGGATGAAAAGATAATGCCTCTCTTTCTTACCATATTTTAAAAGATGACAGTAAACATCTATTTATTTTAACAGTTGCATATCTAGATGTTACTTTGCTATTAAGACAAAGGCATTAATTTTCAGTTTCTTTTTGCAGGTGTTGCTTTGTGGTGTGATTGTTATGCGTCCAGAAGATCCACTTACATTTCTAGAAGAAAAGCTCAGAGAAATAATGGAAAAGGGATTAGATGCTGTCTTATGGTACATACTAAATGATTGTGTGTGTGCTGTGCGGTTTATAATATTGAACTTGGGCTTCTAAAACATGCTAATGGCGCAGCATCTACTGTGTAGATTGCAAGTTAAATGTTAATATTGCTTTTTTTGCAAATATTAATGACATATGGTATTACAAATACAATAAGGCAATATCTTCTAAAAACAGAAAAGATTTTTCTTTTGATATCTGTGTTTTTTTGCTTAATGAATATAACCTTTACTTAATGCTCCTCTGTTTAGCTAATATATTAAACACTTTTGTGGTAATCAAAACTGAGGTAGTGTTACTTGTTATAACTTCATTGTCGTCCATGGTATATTTATCTGTATGAACCAGAGATGTGGCCTTACAGCACTGAATTATTAATTGTAGTATTTCTCATTTTTTCTCTTTGTGTTCTTTCACGCTTTTAAGTGAAGTTATCACAGCATGAGATAAAAAAGACTGAGAATTTATTTCTCTTTACACTGGAACTTTAGAAAATATTGTGATTGACTTAAGTGGGAGCAGGCTTTCATCTCTAAAATATGTGCAACTTCTATAGGCTAAAAATACCATCTGAATTTTTAAAAATATGTTTCACAGCAAGTGCTTTTTCTCAGACTTGTTAGTGCTTTTTGCCCACTGATAGAAAAAGAAGCCCTTGATTAATTTATAGTTAGTCTGTAGCTGACAAGAGAGAAGACGCGTATGTGTACTCTTAGCTTACTGTGCAGAAAACAAGACAGAAAGTTTTGCATTAGTTTTGAATATTGTGAAAACATATGTTCTTACCATTTTTTGATGCATGTTCATTACTGTTGGTGCAGCTCCTGGGAAAGTTACTTCCCCCTGTGCATTAATTTGCATATATAATTAAGTAATCTCATGGTTCAGGTGTGTTTCAAGAAAAGTTGTGTTTTATAAGTATGCCATCTTTAAGGTTTATAAATTCCGGTCCATTGAAGGTTTTGAATATGAGGAAAAAAGCTTTGGTTGGTGCAGAGGGAAGAGAAACAGGCTATAATGGTATTTGCATTCACATGAATCACTAAGAAGATGGAGTACCTCTTTTTTTCAGTTGCTGGACTTCATCCGAGAATGCAGTTTCATTTGTAGTTGTGCAATAATCAAACCTGATGTTTTAGGGTGTTATCAGGATTAATCTGCAGGAAAACTTCAAATATTGAGAGGAACTTCTACTGAGATTGGAGTGTAAACAAATAAGAAAAAAGATGAACAAAATTTCATAGCAATAAGGATGCTTGGAGGCAAAATCTCTGATGGGGAGTGAAAGAGCTTTGTACGGGAAGGAGATGGAAAGTGTTAATTCAATATGGCTTAAATTCTGTGTTACATATAAAGTCTATACAATATAATTTTTTAGAGTTCGGGTTAAGTAGGTGTGCTGTCATTGATAAAACTTCTTAGTAGGGGACTGTTCTGTTGAGATACTGAGTTCTGTAAAATGCCTCATCATTGTCAGAAAACTGCAGTGTTCATCACTGGATTAAAACTGACCCCAGAAGATGCTGCTGATCTTTTTAGACAGGACCTAGAAAACCTCAGAGAATGAGAACTGGAAAAAAAGAGGGAAGGCAATATAATGGAGAAAGTCATGGTTAGTGCTAGGAAAATAGGCATCTTCTGCAATGTGAAGAAGCTGTAATTTCAAAGGGCTAGCCAGGGAGGAATTTACCTCACTTTTATATTCTGTGCAATCGTCACTCTCATTGAAGTTTTCCATAGGAGGTGGATAATAAATCCTTAACCTTTGGGCCCACTCAAGCTGAGACCTCTGGACCCACAACCGCTCTGCATGCACTCAGGCTGATTTAAGTACATTGTGGTAGCAGGTAAAATCATTACAGTGGGTGATGCAGATTTGTGACCTTATTGATTGTGTCCTTTCCCTGGGGTTCCCCATGGGGTAACACAGTTCCTCATATCACAATGTGCACCAATGACATGAACCATAACAATGAGGTTTTATTGTTTACTTTACAATATTTATGTCTTTCCTAGAAGTTGAAAACTGACTTGATTTCTCTTTTAATTTTGGCCCTCTGGTAAATGCTTTTCATTTCCATATTTTTTATAAAAGTATAATTCAGCATAGTCTTTTTTGATTTATTTGACACTTGCATTGTGTCTCTATTTTTTTTTTTTTTTTTAATAAAGACAAAAGTTTACCTACCTAGACATAGTATAGCCTACCTGCAACAGCAGGAATCTGCTCCAACTTCTGAAAATTTGAAATAGTTGTTAAGTCAATATTAAGATGAGAAACAAAATAGTGTAATCTGATAGAAATGTCCAAGACAGATATTACATGGACTGTATTAAGCTCTGATGTACACTGTGTTTCAGCATAGCTCTAAGAGTAGCAATAAAACACGATAATTTGTTTTCATACTTTGTAAGCACATGTAAAGAATGGCTGCTATAGGTATTTGTAATGAAAGTGACATAGGTCTTAATCTTTTAATAATAACAATATAATACCATAACATGTAACTGCAATTGATTTGGTACAGAGAACAGAATTTCTTTTGAGGATACTAATATGGTTAATATAGTTTACTTCTCTTTTAAAGGTATAAGTGTATCGATCTGTCTTTACACCCAGAATTAAAGAGGATTTCAGAAACTTACCTGTACACTGTTTTTGGACTAGATGGTGAACAACTGGTAAAAATCATTGAACATTTGCATTAACTCTATGCTGTAAACACATCTGTTAATACAGAATACTCATATTCTGTTTAAAGTTTTCTTATGTTACTTTTCTATAGCTAATTCAAGGAATATGATACTTTGTATTTTTTTCTGTTGATACTGATTTGTATCCAAAAACTGATGTCATCAAAGGTGAGAGCATAGCATCTAGGCTTATGATAGGGAACAAATATTTCCTGTTTCATATTTGGTCACAATTTAAAAAAGAGATCCACATAAATATGAATCTAGTTTCTATAGCATGTTTTTTTCTGTGCATTATTTATTTTTACTTAGGCTGATTCCTAAAATTGCACTTAAACCAATACATCTTGGAAAGTGCTGTCCATGCTAATGATTGATAGTTACAGTTAAATTCATTATTATTGTACATAAGCAATAAGTAGGTAAACATTTTGGTTTTACTGATCTAAAAAAGCTACCTGTAGAGAAGAAAAACTTATTTTAAAATATTCAGGGAAAGAGAAAGTTGCTGTATGAGTCTAAGCAATTTAATAAGTAAGCTGACAGTCAGTGTGACCAGATTTTTCTCTTAGTTACCCCTGTATAACTGTACTCAATTGTGTTTTCTCTTAGTACATCTGTACAGTCAGTTTACTGCAATTTCATTTCAGCTATTGCCTCTTTCACCGACCACTCAAATATTAGTCAGTCTAAAAGTGAAATGGTTGATTTAGACACTATAAATATACAAATGTAACATGAAAATATTTTTGCAAAGAGTACCTAAAGTATTTGCTTAATGTGCTACATTGATGGATACCACTGATCAACAGAAGAGTGGATATGGGGGATGAAAGACTGAATTTCAATTATTGAGCTTTCCCTCCAGCACACATACTAGTTCTGTTTCATATGCTAACAGCTTTTCCTTTAACTTTTGTATGTAAAACCAGAAGCGTAATTCGGTAGCAAAGTACTTCTTACTATACACAGGAAATTATACTTGAACATTTGTCTCTTTAAAGTAGATACTTTCATTTGGACTAATCACTATGGAAAATACAAGATTTTGTATTTTTGTCTGATTTTTAAATATCGATAATACCGCACTGTTTTGTGTGCTAATGTCATAAATGATTTGCTTAGATGACTGAAGAATTATGTACCAAAGCATGGGACTTTTACAGCAGAAAATTAATGAAGGTGTATTTTGGGTAAGCATATGCATTTTACATATATCTCAGAAGCATTTTAGGAAAAATCTTTTACCAAAGCAATATTTATGTAGTTCCTTTGAGGAAGGAAAAAGTTTTCATTTTAATAGAACAATGTGAAGAGAGATTAGAAATTTAGATTTGGCTTTAATTTTCTTCAGCAATGTTACTCTGTGTTAAAACTAGTGAATTCTGAGTTTCTGCCTGTTCCAGACCTGAACAAAGTCCTTTGACATTTCTGTACTTTAATCCGCTCTGTTTACTGGGAGTATGGTAGTATACCCAGGAATAAAAGGATAATTTGCATTTGGGTATGAAAGTAAAAGATCTGCATTCTCTTCTGCTCTTTATTTTGTTTCCTTTATGCTTGGGATTAGGTAACTCATACTTCATGTAATCCAATTTTTCCTTTTAAAAATGGGGATAATATATAGATAAGTTTTAAAATACGATAATCACAATAAATAAACTTGTTAACTGTTTTTTTTTTTTGTTATAAGCATGTGTATCAAAATTTAGTGACCTTCCCTTTGGAATAGATAAGTTTGGGCTATTTTTTTTTGAAAAGCATACAATGCTAATTATATAGGAGGTACAACTTTGTTAGGAACACTGTTGTAAATCCTCACCAAGAATCACAGAACTGGTAGGGAGGTGAAGATTTTCAGGCTATACTGTAATTAGCCTTGGTGAACATTTGCCTAGGCTGTTTTTAGTCATCTTAAAAATCACAGGTGTTGGAGACATGACAACCTCTGCAGGCAGTTTATTGTAGTACTTCATAATCCTTTCAACTATAAATATTTTCCTAATACCTGAGTCTTCCTTGCTACAAGAGAAACCTCCCCCTCCCCATTCCCTTTTTGTCTTATATACCAGGGACATGGAAGATTATTCCTTTTTCCTTTAGATCAGCATTTTGAAGATTGCCTGAGCTAACAATTTTGTTTAATTATCACAGAAGTTGCACTGGAACAGTTGAATGTTCCATTTATCATTTCTCCCAACTGTATGAAATTAAATTATTATTTCTTTTTTTGAAATGAGAGAGATTTTGTCAAATGAAAGTAGTCATATAAAGTTGAATTTATTCAGTAGTTTTTCCAGCAAGTCAGATATGGAGAGATGTGTATTTTAACATATCGATGATGTACGATTCATTTGAAATACATTTTTTAGTATGAATCTAATTATTTCTCATTACTTAGCTTAGAAGACAAATGAGGTTTTTACCAAAGGTTAAAATTGTTAAGATATAAATTGAATTTGTAGTCTATTATATTAATTTTTATTTATATTGCCAAGAAAATGTAAATAGCACTTAATTAAATGCATGCATCTAGCACTTTTAAATTATTTTCTATAAACACTGAAATGTCCTCCCATAAATACAGATCTGTACATTAAAGTATAGCTGAAAGCAGCAGGAATATATGATGGTGGAAGCAAGCAAGTTCTTACTGCTCAATAGCGTAGAATATTATGAACAAATAGAAATTTTATTAAAATGAGTGAATGTATTACTCCTGAAAGATATTTTCAATGCATATTGTGTTTAAATTATAAATAACAACATTTCTATTCACAGGTTTATATTGTTGAGCTTGACTGCTTTGTGTTTTACAGCAAATTGCAGAGTTTTATAGGTTTTACTTCATTCTGGTTGGAAGCCATATTAAATTACTCATTCTGTTTTACAATTCAGAGGATGGATAAAATATAAACTGCTGAAAAAGAACAAAAGAAAAAAGGCAAAGCAAAATATGACTCTAGCAGTAGTCCACTATAACGTCCAAATATTAAGAGTTATTATACAGAAGTGGAGCACGTGGGTGCAGATTCACAAGGAAAAAATGACACGTAAGTCTATATAGCTGCTTTGCATAAGACAAAAAATACATGCTATATAAAATAAAATTATGCTGTCAAATTAAATATGCTTAGTCCAGCAATTTATCTAGCTATCTTTTTGCAGGATGCCATTCACTGGTTGACCTGTGGCAACTTGATGCCATGAATGCTGTGAGAGGCAGTTCCCTGTGTTCTTTGCTGGGACAGCTAGTATTGGTACTCTTCTGTAAAGACTTGAGCAGTGGTCCTGATGCAAATCAGGATTGGGAGGTATGAGGGAAATGAAGCGTATGTCAGAAGTACAGGTTGGAGTGAGTTGGGATGCTTTTCTGGGACATGAAGGGTACAGTGATAGGGATAAAACAGGAGGGATCACAGAGTTGGAGTCTTGGCTTAAGTTAGGAGGAATGCATGATGAGAGATGGGGCAGGAGTGAAGATCAAAATTTAAAAAGTCAGAAGAAAAAATAAATACTTTGTTCATTCTGCCTGAGACTGTGTTTCACAGATCCTGTGGGCATGTTTTTTGTAAATGTCTGCACACAGCAGGAGCTGTGGACATAGAAGCTGTTAGCCTGAGTTAACCCAGACAGAAGTTTCATAAAAATAAAGAATGGGCCAGAAGCACTACCTATAGCTTTGAGTTTGAGCTCAGGCAGTTGTGTACGACTCAAACATCGCTCTTGCAGAGCCAGAGGCAAGCTGTTGTCTCACTCCCCCTTGGCAGTTTTCAGAGACTTCATATTCTGTTTTATTCCTTTTATATTCTCCTCTAAATATTACTTTCAGCCAAGGCAGCTTTTGTTAATTTTAAATTCATGGAAGCAGAGGAGGAGACATCTAGAGGGCATAGTTACACAAGATATTTCCTTCCATGATAAAGCTGACATACAGAAAAACGCGATTCAGTCATTCTTGGCTGTGTGACTTTTTGTTGACTCTTGGCTAGTACCAGTATAACTGTTAGTGGGACTCTACTGTAAACAAGGTTGATGGAATGATAGAGAACTTACAAAAAAAAAAAAAAGTGCATAATTTTTTTCTTAAATAAGATTTGATCACTTTGGGGATCAGCTTATAGTAGAACTTTACTGTACTATGAACACAACCCATGAAGGGGTGATCTGTGGAAAAAATTCAACAGTGAACAGTGTGTTATGAGAAAGAATTAAAGGGACAGGTGAGTGGGCTGTTAGATCCTGATTGATGAAAGTCAGAGCAAATTAATGTATGTGTAGTTTGGACTTCCCTTGCAATCCTGAGTTTTTGCCTTCCTCCCTTGGGCAATGAAAATTTGATATTATTTTGTAGGCATTTGCTTTGCAAATATTTCCAGTTTCTGTACTTGTCTGGTTGTACAGCCTAAAAAGTTATTAAAGTTTGTAATTAAAGTGTACACTTATTAAAGTGTATAATTAAGAAATATCATACAATGTGTTCCCTAGAATACATAGTGTTTGAGCATTACTCAGGTAACAGGAAGTAGACTTAGGTTTATACTGTCAACATAGCATCTCTTGCTAGAATTGAGACACATTAATTAATTTTTTTTTTCCCAGAAACAAAAATAGATCTTAAATGTACCTTTATAATAATTTCAGTTGAATTTCAAGACACCCTTTTGTTAAAAAAATAGTAGATAAGTGATTCTATACTGTGCATTTAATATATCAAAAGTAACATTTTAATCCTTCTTTTGATAGTGAAGACTGCATGTCATACCAATCAAGCTTAGTCCTTGTCCATAAGATAGAATTTTATAGGGCTAAGCTACTTAAACAGCTGGATGTTCTTGAAAGTATCAAGAGTCTCTCAGCTCCCCTTGTGGCTTATTGCAGGTTTTCTTTACAAGTTAAATGACAAAATAAGAATTAACAGTGACTTAAATTTTTGCAGAAAATTGTACTTATTTTTATTTCAGTGGCTCTGAAGAACATTTTTTTGATTGCATTTGTAACACCTTTCACAAATAGAAGGACAGTTATAGTATTCCCCATGCTTTTTTTTTTTTTTTTTTGTGCTGGACTAAAGAATACTAAATTCCTTCCAAACTTTTCTTAAAAGTATTTTTTTAAAATGTTTATGTTAATTCATAATGAACACGTGATCTTTCATAACCTGTTTTACTGTTCCTTGTACGTTTAACTCTGGCGTAACACTTAGCACTTCACTTTACCGAATTTATTCTTACAACTTTTGACTTCTGTGCCATCTGAAACATGATTGAAGTTTTGTTATTGTATTTTATTTCGCTGAGGTCTGTATACATCTTGCACTTCCAGGATCTGTGAAATTATTTGGTAATTTGGTAGATCAAACTATAGATCAGTAACGTCTTATACACAACTCTGATAAACTGGAAATATGTCATGATTATGTCTTGACTGCTAACTTGAAATCCTATTACAACAGTCTTAATTATATCTATTGTAAAAAGTTGTTACTTATTTCCCTACAGAAGCTGAATTGAATAGCTATTTTATCGAAATGTAATTTGATAGACAGTCATTCATCTAAAGCATTTAAATGACAAACCTGTTCTTACTTGTGGTTCTCAAATTGGTTATAATTATGTATATTTTCAGTGGCAGTGAAGAGACTGCAACAGGTCATTAACAAAATATATTTAAATGCTGTCGTGAAAGCTTGGCATGCAGAGGCCCACAGTTCTTTGAAAACAAAGGCATATTTTGAGGTATGCAGTATAATACTTTAAATGTAATAAGCTCAGTGATTAAGATCAACTTAATTAATTCCAACTGTTATGGAGAAACAGCTCTGTCAATATTAAATGAAGGATTTTAATGTGCTACTAATAAAACTACTGTTTAGTACTTACGGTGTTATGGGAAGCAGATTATTACCTCTGCATTCTACAAAAGTTTGGTCATACCTTAAGCAGCAAAAGGGGATGAGTATTGTATTTTACCAGTGATCTAGCTGGCTTGGAACAGGTGGCTGATGTTTTAGGGGTAGTACTACCAGTTGAGATGATCATCAGTGAAGATGACACCTCTGGATTATTGTCACCAGAATCCAAGAGGTGTAGATTCCTACAGAGTGAGGAGAAGCCTCAGTTAGCTCGTCTCCTCCCCAAAAGTGTGGGGTAACCAAAATTGTGATCACCTGAGAGCAGGCAGCACATGGACAGCTCCATACGCCCGACTGCCAGCAGCCCTATGTGGTCTCACTGTGAAAACCAGGGCTCTTCTCATTTCTGGGAAGGTTTATGCTGCCAAGGAAGGGAATGCTGTAGCTTGGCGAGATGCTCAGCAGATACTGTGTGGGGAAGGGGAGAGATGAGAACTGTAAGACCCAGCTGCTGCTAATAGTGTGGGGGTTCCAAAAATCATGCTCACTGTCATGGTTTGAGCCTGGTCGGCAGCCAACCACCACGCAGCCACTCTCTCTCCCTTCTCTTCCAGCAATAAGAAGGGACAGAGAGCCAGGCTTGGAGTTCAAGATAGGACTGGGATGGGGAAAAATCCCCCTTTATGATCACGAGCAAAAGGCAGACTCGTTAGGGGAAGAAAAAAAAGAACATACATTTATTACAGACACTAACGATATGTAACAGAGTAGGGCAGTGAGAAGCATTGCCACATCTTGAGAACACCTTCCCCCCACCCCTCCCTTCTTCCCGGACCCAGCTCTGCTCCCAATATCTCTACCTCCTCCCCCAGTGGCACAGGGGCAGGGAATGGGGGGTGCTGTCAGTGTTGCCGCTTACTCCATCTTTGGTGGGGGGAGCTTCTGGAACTTCTTCCCCCTGCTCCATCGTGGTGCCCCTCTCACAGGAGCCAGTCCTCCACAAACTTTCTCCAACTGGAGTCCCTCCCACAGCTGCTTAAAATATCTTTCATGTAGTATATGTTGCTGGATACAATATAACACCAGAAAGATTTTAGTAGTGGCGCGTTTTGAAGACTTGTCTGAAAAATTTGCATGTGCTAATAGTATGTTTAAGTTGTATTGTGTGTACACAATGTTTTCGTTTGGAAATGGAGATGATCTTTGCTTCTGTATTGTGTTGCTACAATGCAAAATCATGAGATGCACCCTAAAACTATGATTATTCTCAGTAATAGCAGTTACAAATGTTCACAGATGTGTAACTATATGGGCACTTGAAAATATCTAGTTAACAAATTTAATTTTTTTTTTTAAATATTTTAATGTATTTGAAATTCTGAACCTGCAGTTAAGATAAACTTGTACTTCTCTTGTACCATCTTTTTTCAGAGTTTGGCAAATGGAAGTCAGAAAGACTGTTTTGAATCAAATGATCTTACTGTCAGATGTAAATCACACCATTTACCAGAAGCAGCCTTATTACAGGTTTGTGATAGTTGGTGTTCTTTTTAATTGTTAATATGTATATTTCATAAATGGTATATATCATGTTTTGTTGAAAAGGATGTGTTTGTGTGATGGAAAGGAAGGTTTCTGTTTACATTGTTCACTTTGAGTCAGGTGGAATCCTTTGAAGGATGTTAATGCTCTTCTTTCCTTCCGTGGCATGTGATCATGTTCTGCATCTCCTAACCTGACATTCAGAAGCTTCTTTGAGCTGAGACTGAAGGAGGAAGAGGGAGGCTCATAAAGGGAGAAAAAGAAATCAGAAAATGTTGAGCATGGGTTGAGAGTGGAAATCCTGAGACAAGTAAAGGGGTTTGTTTGCAGTGAATAGAAGCTCATAAGCGAAGCTTCAAATGTGATAGAAAGCAGTTCAGCTTCCTTAAAATTATAAAGAAGATTGTATGGACATTATGCAGCTCCTTAAGACAGAAAAACCTGCTAGGCCTGAAAGCAAGAGCAGAGGAGAGGAATCTACTGCAAGGGCACAGGGGGTAGAGAGAGATTTCTTTCCAAACATTTTTATTCGATGTGCTTAAATTTATTTGTTTGTTTAAAAGGTTTCTTTGTTCAGTATTGTTGTATCCTTACAAAATGTAACTTTAAAGAGTGAAAGCTGGTTAATGCGCTAACTTCCAGAAGGGAAGGTAGTTGTTCCCAGAAGGAAGAAGATGGATTTGTGGCACTATTTTAGAAAAAAGAACGGAATTATTAACTATTGGTTATGGGGCCCTCAGTTGTAGAGGCCAGTCTAACTAAATTATAGGTTGGTTACTGAAAATAATTGCCATTGAGGGATACATTGGAACTATTGCTAAAATGTTTTCATTTAATCTTCTAATATATAAGCTTTAATTTGTCCTATCATATTTTTTCATTAATTTAACATTGTAAAAACACTACAGTGATATTTTAGAAAAGCATGATATGTTTTTCTTTTTAATAGTATGGACTATAATAAACTCAAAATTCTGTTTTTATCCCATAAAGATTAAAACCCAAATGCAGATACCTAATTTTAAGCATCTGCATGATGCCACTGATGTCACAGGAAACTTGAATCTGTAAGCTAAATCGTGTACATAGTTTACAGACCTTACTCATTAAAAATACAGCATGCTTTAATTCTTCTTGATGTTATCGATATGGATTCCACTGGTGGTGCATAAGGTCTTCATGGATGTGAGACTGGTTTATTTTGACTTAGGTCCATCAGTGAGGTTTTGTCTGTGCTATTTCCTTAGTCCTGGCTCATTCAGTAGCCAGAGAACTTCTGCTATCAGATGATTCAGATATGGGCCCCTTGCAGCAGCATTAGTATCTCTCCTAAAGAATTTGGGAGTCATAATACTCATACTTCTTGATTACTAAGACATTGATAAAAGTTAAGGAAGAACCTCTAGTATGAACCTCTTCTTCAGAAGCAGTACACTCAAAAGGGACTGTTCCTCCCATACAAGTGTAGACACCACTAAAACAGAAAGATGAATTTACTGTATGAGTAGCAGAATGACCAAAATTTGATCTACAGTGCTACCTTCCAATGTTCTCTTTCCTAATAATATTATACACTACAATAATATTATATATAAAAGAAAGTATTATGTAAGAGTGTGTGTGTATGTTTTTATATCTATATATATATCAAAGATAGTATGATAGCATACATGTGTCCATACCTATCAAACTTGTCATACCTATAAATTAATAATTGAATTATTCAAATTTTCAGGAATTCTGAGGTTGGTAGTAGTATCCTTTCCTTATTAAAACCCCTGAAATAGTGTAATCTTTTTGTTAGTACTGTAACAAACAATATTGACAGTATCATTCCTTTTTTTTTTTTTTTTTTTTTTAGCTTGGGAGAAATTTGTTTATTTTATCTTAGTCTTTGAGCTTTGTTTTTTTGATATCCAAACTATGAGCTCAAAATATAGTGACATTTTAAGATATCCTTGTAGGTTGCCCTTTTTTGAGGTCTCATTATGTCCATAGTTACATGTGCTGCTGTCACAAAGAATCAGATCTCACATACATAAAGATTATGCACATGAAAACCAGAATCCAGATATTAACATATCAAAAATGATAGCTATTCTGAGGTATGTAGCCATACTTTTTGATTAAGGCTCCAGAGCAGCTGTAAAAATACATTATATGATTTTCTCTTCTGTTTATACATAAATTTAATTTTATAGCCTATATAAATTAAATGTACTGTTAAGTGCTACTTTAGTGGCTTAACAGAAAATACTGATGTCTTCCATTTCTAGAGGAATTCCAGCTCTGAGGTCTGGAGCTGAAAAGGAAGGAAGTGTGCCAGTTTAGATTTTACATCATACTGTAGATTTTAAAGTGCATTTATGAGGAGAATGAAGTAGGAAGTGAGGATTCTACTGATTGGAATAGGAAATAATAATCTAAAGATCAAGAAAAAGAAAATTGCATAATTCAAATATGAAGCCATATTTCTGTGATCCATATATAAATATGTCATTGTAGGAGGAAGAATTATTTTTGCTTGTCTGTATTTAAATGGAATTTGCATATCTAAAATCCAAATCCAAAAGCTACAGTTAAAGCAATTCTATGTCATAAAAGAAATCAAAGCAAATTATATCATTGCAGTCAAAAAAACCAAGAGGTAATAAAATAAACAGCAATAGGGAAAGGTGAATATATTAGTCAATGTTAGTAAAATCTGCACGCTAGTAATGACAGTGTTGAGTTTTTCACTAGAGTGTGATCAATATCTGTTGGATTTTCAGGAAACAATAAATAACATTTTCTAGTATTTTCAAATCTGCTGATTAATTAAAAAGATCTTTCATTAGCAGTATGCCCATTCAGGAATATGCCTTTTTTGTCACAGTTGTTTTTGTGTGACCGAGCACACAGATGAAGATAAAGAAATGTAAAAATCCTGCATCTTAAGCAATATACATATTATATAGCTTTGTATTCCTAAAGACAAGATGTACAGACCAGTTTCTGTACACCTTTTCACATACTTCTATATGTAATATTTGCTTGTTCATTGAACTGAACCAAATGTAGCTTTCTTATTTGCATGTCATAAATAATTTTAAAGTCTTTTTTTCAGTCCTGTTTTCTTATGACTGAGTCCTGTTATTTCCCCCTCTTTACAGCACAGGAAAATAAAAAGCTTTTAATATATAACGTGATATTATTTCTTGGAGGAACCTATGCTCCAGTTCACTAAAGGATTTAGAAAAATAAGCTTAGTTAGGAATTTATCACATAGATCTAAAATAGAGATCCTTAAAATTATCATTCAGTATTATTTAACTGTGAAAATGCCCAAGGTTTCAATATTCAAGTTCCTCAGAACTTGAAGTTTTGCTGAGGATCTTGGACCCATAATTAAAATTGGAGAGAAGCTGTCCCAACTTTCCTGTTACTCTCATTTCTTGCCCCAGCACTGTTCTCCTCTTTGTGTTTATTACAGTGATTTATATGAACCACATCAGGTAACAGATCTATCTGAAAAATTTTCTTCCATTTTCTTCATTTCTGGATCAGTCGAATCATTTCCTTAATCCAGCTCATTATGTGGCTGCACGAACAGTTGTTTGGGTACAGAGGAGGAGATGGGGAACAAGTGGTGGGGAATGGGTGACCCAAGGGTGGATCTGCCTGATTTTGCAGGTGCGGGGTGCTCACTGAACTCAGTGCCTCAAGGCTAAACGTGCTGAGATATGTCAGTGAAACAGCTCTCTGCCTTTCTAGCCAAAGAGTCCACAGGCAGGTTTAGAGCATACAGGGTGTAGCAGCTGCTGTTGGTTTTCTTCAAAGTGTAATTGGAGAAGGAAATATTGGTGCCTTCCTTTTAGGCATGATTTAAAAAATTGGTCCCTTCACCATCTGTGGGGAGATCTGAGTTAAATTCTTGCCTTTAACAAAGAGGTTGAAACCCCTGTCACTGCTCTGAAGGCTGCACCAAGCACGGAGCTGTAAACTGGCAGTTTTCACACAGAGTAAGGCAGAGATAGGGGGAGGTCTTTTTGGGGAGCCTCCTCATACACCCCAGGAGGAGAAAGAATCCTCCCAGAATTTTATCCAATCCATCCTCTCCCCTCTTTTCTTGTCTGTTCCCACCCTGCTCTACTAACACCCCGCCCAAAAAAGAAGAAAACAAAACAAAAAAAAACAGAAGAAAAACAACAAACAAAGAAACCCCAAACAAAAGCCCCAAATCTACCAACTTCTGTCTTTAACAGAATGAACAAGAATAACATTACTCCGAGAGATTAAGGACATAGGTTTGGCATATAGATGAAGACAGTAGCTGAGGCAAGAACAGCAGGGGTTTTTGTGTTAACTGGCTGGTATGCTAGACCTCCCTCTTTTTTTGTGTGTGTAGTGGTGAGACAAACTGAGCCGTCGTGGGGTATGCTGTGGTTGCTGTCATATACAGGGGTACAGAAGTTTCCTCTTTTTCCTAGGGATCTATCCCAAAAGAAGTTGGGCTAGAGGGAATGGGAGCTGATTCTCTTGGGTTATGTTGGGGTAGGGAGGGTTAAGAACTGGGATCAACTAAAGAATAGCAGCAGCAGTGCAGGGATTTGGGGAGGGGTGAATGGAAGCATCCAGGGCTGGGAAGCACCTTCTGGAGGGTCACCTTCAGGGCGCGAGCAAGAGAACAGGCTGAGCCAGCTGTGCTGAAAGTAGTTTTGCAAGTATTTTTTGTGTATGAGGGATAAGTCATGCAAGTTGTTACATATGTGGGCTGGAAGCTAGAGCTGTGGCTCATCGGGGCAAGCCAGAAAATAATGGCTTCATTTATGTGTAAAGTGCAGATGGAACAAAAATTATTACAGAAAAGCAGGAAGCCCACTGAAATGTTTTCATTTTGTATTTAAAATAAATGCAGCTCCCTTGATCCAGAGAAAAGTGCAAATCTATGTGACTGCCACCTGGTTTCTTTTCTTGAGCTGTCACTATTTTATTCAATATGGAAAGTGCAAAAAGAGCTCTTCTCTTTACTGGCACAGACCCACCAGCTGAGTCCTAACCATTTGCTGCAGAAAGGCAGAGCTTCCCCCTTCCCTCCCTTCCCTCCTTTCCCTCCCTTCCCTCCCTTCTCTCCTTTCGTCCCTCTCCCTCCCTCTCTCCCTTTCCCTTTCCCTCTTCTTTTCCTTCTTTTTCTCTTGTTTCCTTTCTGTCTTCTTTCTTCCCCTTTGTGGATCCTCATTCTCTCTTTTTGATGCATCCGGTATGTAGATGCAATCTCTTTGAACAGGAGATTGTTACTGGGTGCTGTCTCCTCCAGGCCAAATCTCTATTTGCTCTGAGCATTCACAGACTGTGGAAAATAAAGCATGCCTGGACTTCTCAAAGTTTTGGAATTTATGATAAGGAGACTTTATTGTCTCTGGCTCTGTAGATGATATTTGGCAGTGGATCATTTCCAAATCACAGAGTATTTAGTAAATATAATTATTAGTATGCTATAATTTATTGCAGCTTTGTGTTCTGCTCCTGTGCAAAAAAATATGTGTCAGTTTGTATTTACTTTTGGGACAAGATCTGTTCTCAGGGCCAGCTGGAAACCATTTGCTTTGCAAATAGGTTTCCTAAAAAAGTCGGTGGTACCACAACACCCTAATAGTAAGTTATTGAGAGAAAATGATTGCTGTGCTTTAAAGCTGGGAACTGTGGTCTTGACCTAACATGAAATAAATGTTTCAACAGGCCTTTCCAGAACTGAAAATTCAAAAGGTTACTAGCAAGAGAGTGTCAAATTAAAAGCCTTGCTTTTGTTCTTCAAATATGAAACTAAACACTATTAATGAATAGTAATACAGTCAATATTTTCTTTCTCATTCTAACAAGTCATATAGTTCCATTTATTCAAATACTTTTTGTGAACTGTGCCAAAATTCTTTAGAGTATTAAATTAGATTGAGTTTTGAAGTTAAGGAAATAATCCACATGTCCAAATTAAACAGACTTCTGATTAGAGAAACCTGTGATGTATCCAACTATAATTTTCATGGGATGCAAGTCTTTGAAGGGATTGGGTGTACAGAAGGAATTTGCTACTGAAAAGAGCCTACACATTTCAGTCCTTTAAAAAAATCTTTTTAAGTACTCAACTGCATTTTGAACCACCTAAATATCTTTAAAATGTGTATAGCTGTAGCAAGCTCCCCGTGTTCCAGAAAAAAAACATAAAGCTGGAAAACCTGATTTTTTAAATTGTTTTAAGTAGTTTATATAAATTGAAAACAGACAGCTTGTGGGACAGCAACATATTTTGAGGAACAAGTGAATTCCTTGAATGTATTGCCTATGCAATTAAATGCTAGTGGTAGAAGATACATTGTCTGTGATTTTCCTACCTGATTTGTCCTCTTATAGCTAAACAAATTAGAGCCTTTGGATAGCTTCTATAGGTTGAAACATAAAATCTTTTTAAATCCTGGTAGAATACTCTTGAAATTTCCGCTTGTTTCTTATAAGTGAACTTAATCTCTGTGATAAAAATGGGTTCTAGCTGATATGTTTTTCAATCCTGTTCATTTCAGTAGAACTACACAGAATATAAATCAGGATAGAAGTTTCTCTTAAGGAAGGAATATTTCCTTCAGTGAAACATCTTTTTTATTAGAACATCCCTTTTTGATTCTAACAGTTTTATAGTGATTCATTTATTATAAAGCAAATTTCATTATAACCAAGATAACCTGTGCTAATCCATACACTCTACACTTACACAGTCACTCTTTCTTCACTCCTTAGCTATGCTGATTACCAGAAGTGAAACAAAGTTTGCAATTATTTCCTTACTTTTACAAAGGCTTTATGTGTATTGTTTCTGACTACAACACTCCTTTGAGTTTCAAAGTCTCTATTTGACTCAAGATTTCTCTTGTGTCTGTGTAGTTTGAGTGAACTCTGTACAGAGTATGTGTTCATTTTTCTGGCTCATATTTCAAATCATACTTCATATACTGCTATAATGAAACCAAATTTTATGGAATGCATTATTATATGGAAAGTTGTGTAACTAATATGGAAATACTCTTCTATAAAACACACTGGTGTCTTTTCTATGTTTCTTTTCTGAAATCTTAATAGTAAGGTACATATCTTAAGTGCTAAGCTCTTTGAAAATGTGTATTAATAAAAATTCATCCTCTATGACAAGTTGTGGGATAAAATTAGAAATTTCTTTTTGTATTTCTGCTATCAGCCAATTACTGTACCAGGTTTAAACTGTTGCCATTGATGTATTACTGTGCACTTATGAACATAATTACGTTACAAGCATAAAGTTTTCCTTCTATAAAAATTGCTTTAGAAAAAGTGATATGGGATTTGGTTAACCATGTTCCTTTCAGCTGGTTTCCTTTTCAAACTTAGAACTGCACATTTTAAGTGTTGCGTTTCATATCAGGTATTTATATTTTAACATATGATGTAGTAATTCTGTTCTGCAAATGATTATGGATATGGGAGTTTTTAGTATGTAAATAATCCAGCTGTTTTACATAAAATTCTGCATATGCAGTTTGTCTTTGAGTCTTAAATGCATTTTATATTTTCAGATGGTTATAATATAATGCATATTTGCTTCTATAGCAAAGACATTACATTTTACTGTATTTTCCCTCGTTTCATTTTACCAAGTTTCTTCTAAGATGAAACATTAACATTCTGTTGGCAGAAATACTGTTTGACACTTGGTCATAAAAATGGCAGGTGAGGAGCTATGGCAGAAGCTTGCCAAATGTTATCTTCATTCAGTCTCTTACTTTTATGGCCTGAGATTACTATATCTAAAATTATCTACAAGAACAAGACTTTTCTGGAATGCTATAATTTAATTTTTCAAAATGTTCCTTAGTGGTATCAGTATAGTTTAGAATATTTAACTGTATAAAATGAGCTATCAGTATAATGTTTATATTTTTTCACCCATAATACAACACATTGACTTTAATATTCTGAGATTAAAGATTTATAGATATATTTATCTATATAGGTTGCCATATAGGGGCCTTCCAGTACCTAAAGGGGGCCTACAGAAAAGATGGGGAGGGACTCTTTATCATGGGATGTAGGGATAGGATGAGGGATAATGTCCTGAAAGATGTTTTAAGTTTCAAAGATTTAAACCAAAAGTTTAAGTTTTAAGCTGGAAGACGGTAGCTTTAGATTAGATATAAGGAATAAATTATTTACTGTGAGGGTAATTTCATTAATTTCATATTAAAATATGAAATGTAATTAAATTAAAATTAAACTATTAGATTTAATTAGTTAAATTCTACTATATTAGTAGAATTAAAAAGACCTCTAAAGTTGAAACTACAGAAACTCTTCATAGGTAGTTTAAAGTTGAATTTAGAAGTACTGTATTTAGTCTACAAATTATATTGTCTCAAATAGGTTTAAGAGAAGTGTTTTAACAAGTGTTGTTTTAATATAAGTGAAATTAAACTGCTGATAGTCTATGAAAAATCTTCTTTTGCAACATCCCTGTCGTTCTCCATCACATCTTGAATTTATGAGCTTTTAAGCAAAGCTGTATTTTCATACTCTTTGTTAAGGCTGTTAATGAGAGTAATTACTGACATTCTGCTACAACAGGTATGCTTAAACTCCTAAGAAAGAAGTATTTAATTTAAAAATAGCTCTGGTTGTTTAGGATAGGTGAATATGTATCATTTAATACAGCAGTGCTTCTTATTGATTAATTATTAATATCATATATGTCTGTTTTTCTGATGTAGGTTTTCCGTTATGTAAATTTAGTTGATCTGGCAACATGTGCTCAAGTTAGCCAAACATGGATGCTGCTAACTCAGAACAGTTCATTATGGAGTGATGTAAGTAAGATAATCACTTCCAATATTTTATTTTAATTTTATTAGTTTTTAAAAAGTGAGGCAAGGAGGTAGTTTACTTTAAGAATGTTAAATATTTAGGATAAAAGTTTTATCCCGGAATATGACTTGTTCTACTCAGCTACATGAATTAAAAAAATAAGAAAAACTCAGATGAAGTTGTCTGTGGTATATCATTATAAAATCAGTGGAACTGAAAGAGAATTGGCCACAAAGGCTTGGCTATAGCCCACTAAATTTAGATAGTCAAGTGAGGTGACTTAGTCTCCTAGATAATCTAAATATATGACTACTGTGGAAGGAGAACTGTAAAGTCAGTTACAGATACTCCGAGACTACTTGTATTTGCTCTAGAGAGACTCTTGTCATCCCTGGAACAAGTGGTACAGACCATCTCACTTCCATACTCATGCACCCTTCAGAGTTGTTGAGGTGATCACTGTGTCTCCAGAGCTCATGTCAGTGCCCAAGGTACTGTGTTGTTTCTTCTACCTTAGCAGTTAAATTCCCTAGCACACACATTTCAGTCAGCTTGTTTTCTAATGCACATTTTGTGATCATGCTAGCATGGTCTGTTTGGGGCCACACCTGAAATAGCTACTCTTTGCCTTGAACTTAAAAATACAGTCACACAGCTCATTGCTATTGCCTTCAGTAGTGCTCTTGACAGGGTCCAGCAAGAGTAACCAGGGTCAAGCACCCACCAGAGCCTACCAGACAGCCCTGTAGTGAAGAAACATCTCCAAGGTCTCGTCAGGAAGTGAAGTCCATGAGTGAGGGTCAGGGTCAGCCAGACACATGACTGGACACAGACGTCCTTAAAGTGTTGTTCAAGCAAAAACTCAGGCCAAGTACATGAGCTTAAGGGCAGCTCTGAAGCCAAGTGGGGAAACCCCTAACAAGATTTCTCCAGTTCTTTCACAATGAACTGTTTTTGCAACAGTCTTATCCAAGGTTACACTGATGCGCCACGCAGAAGCTGACCTTGGACTCAAGTAGCTAAACCCCTGAGGAAGGAAGAGGTGGCAAAGCCTGTTGATGAACCCAGGGCCCTGACACTAGGCCCCTCTCTCCCACTTAAAGAGATCCATTTGGGATCCAGAAGGTGAAGAGAGTTGTGCCTTCTGAGGCCGAGAAGATATCTGAATTTAGGTCTCCCAAATACACTGTTCTGTCCCCTGAGTGGGACACAGGCTGTAGTTCCCAGGTAGCTACAGACATATATCTGCCTTCTTGACTGAGGTAAAGAAGTTCTGGAAGGCTCAATAATGCTGCTTGCATGTCCTACTGTGTGGTTCTAGGCAGCTGCCTGTTCACTGTGGGAGTTTCTTTAAATTGACCACCTGATAGCTTAGCTGTCATGTATATTTTGCAGAATCTCTGCGCAGATTTGAGTTGTATCTACCCTGGGCACCAATGCCTAAAAGACTGCAGTGACCAGCTTGTAGATTTCTGGAGTCTTTGTTAGGTCTAGTCTTAAGTTACTCTGATGAACTAATGATCTTAATGAAACTAGTATTAAAATTTTTGATAATTTTAATCTAAGAAGAACAAAATCCTAATAAAAAACCGAAAAACTGGAAAAAGTTCTGAACTTTTCACTTCCTGATACTGTAACCACTTCCAAACATTCTGCATAGAAATAACAGTGATTGATTTTTTAAAATATTGTTTAATAAACTTGTATTGTGAAATGTACAACAAATAGGTGCGGTATATCTGTAGCAGATTATATAAAAGGGAAAAAAAGCATTTTCTGGCTCTTTTATAAATAAATTTAAGGAAGGCATGAAAAATTCTTCTCAAAAAAAGGAGATATTTCTTATTACATATTTGTAAGTTGACTTTTCTGCTTTTTTTGAAACACTCTGTAGATAGACTGTTAAAACTATTTTCTAGTAGCTTTTGTTAAAACTTCTTAAATGTGAACTTTTGACAAATACTAAGAAAAAATATGATTTTAAAGATCTAGATATCCGCAGCCTACAGCTTAAATCACTTAAAAGATTCTTCTACTAAAACTAAGGTGTAGGTTACATATTCTTGGTACATTGATGTATCATCAGACCATTAATGAGAAAAAAATCTTTAGCACCTTTAGGTTTTTATACATATTAAAGGGAAAAAATAAAGTAAATATTCAAGTCTGACAATTTTCTTTACACATAATATTCTGACATGCCATATTTCATCAGTACGATACTTGCCTCAGCTTCATAAATACTGTAGACACATGCTTCCTCTACATTTAACTATTTTTAGTCAGCGGTCTACAATTTTTATATATGTAATACACAGACATTTCTGTGTTTTCCAGACTATTGATTCAGTGTTTACATAGAACTTCATATATTTACTACCGATTTTAATTATGTGCATTTTGTATGTACTACCTATTTTTAGTACTGAATTATATCTCCATTTTTTAAATGCTTAGATCAATTTTTCATCAGTGAAGCATAAAGTTCAGGACCAAACAGTAGTAAATATTTTGCAGAAGTGGCGTCCGTATGTGTTAAGTTTGAATCTTCGAGGTTGCTATTCTCTTCACTGGACTAGTTTTAAAAGTATCAGTAAGTATTACATGTATTTTTAAAATGTTAATTCTGTCTTTAATCTGTGTCTTCCCTCTGTGCTTTGCTGTTGTCCCATTTTACTGCCTATATTCTTTATATGTCCAGCCCTAATGAAGCAATGTGAGTATGAGATCTGTAAAATTAAATGCAGCCCCCATTCCTTCATTACAGTCTTCAGGCCCAGCGATAACCATATGACTGAACATTGCTAGAATGCCATAGAATGATTTATATTATGTGTGAAATGTTGTAATATGACAAATAAGATTGGGATGCAAACACATGCTTAAATATATCAGAATGCCAGAATCCAACTCTACTGAGATAATTATCACAGAATCACAGAATGGTTGAGCTTGGCAGGGACCTCTGGAGGTCATCTGGCCCAAACCCCCTGCTCAAGCAGGGCCACCTACAGCAGGTTGCTCAGGACCCTGTCCAGACAGTTTTTGAATATCTCCCAATGATGGAGACTCCAGAGCCTCTCTGGGCAACCTGTATCAGTCACCCTTATAGTAAAAAAGTGTTCTCTGATGTTTGAGTTTGTGGCAATTGCCTTATGTCTCCTCTGTCACTGGGCACCACAGAAAGAGCCTAGCTCCATCTTCTTTGCACCCGCCCTTCAGGTATCTATATACCTTGGTAAGAACACTCAGCCTTCTCCAGCTGAGCAGTTGAAGCTCTCTCAGCCTTTCCTTATAGGAAATAGGCTCCAGTCCCTTCATCATTTTTTTTACTTTATGTTGGACTCTCTCCAGTATGTCCATGTCTGTCTTGTACTGGGGAGCCCAGAACTGGACACAATACTCCAGGTGTGGCCTCACTAGTGCTGAGTAGAGGGGAAAGATCACCTTTATTGACCTCCTGGCAGCACTCCTAATGCAGCCCAGGATATCATCTGCCTTCTTTGCAGCACAGGCACATTGCTGACTCATGTTCAACTTGGTGTCCACCATGACCCCCGGGTCCTTTTCCGCCAAAATGCTTTCTACCTGGGCTGCCCCCAGCACATACTGGTGCCTGGTGTCATTCCTCCCCATGTGCAGGATTTTGCCCTTGCCCTTGTTGAACTTCATGGGGTTCCTGCAAGCCCATGTCTTCATCCTGTCAAGGTCCTTCTGGATGGCAGTATGACCCTTTGGTTTATCATCCATGGCTCCCAGTTTGGTGTCATCTGCAAACTTGCTGAGGGTACACTCTATCTCAGCATCCAGATCATTAATGAAGATGTTAAACAGGACTGGACCCAGTATTGACCCTTAGGCTATACCACTAGCTACTGGCCTCTAACAAGAGGCTCACAGACACACACACACACATAATTAAAAAACAAAATAAAAAATCCAAGCATTGTCCAAGATGTTAATGTGATGTTCAAATTTTAGCACAAATAATAGGTACTTCATTCTACTGCCAAAACAGAGTCCCTCTGGATGCAGAAAAGCATCTTAGTCCTTCCTGATATGTGTAGAAGTACATGTGACCATGCAATCAGAGGTTAATTCCCTTCAAGACAGCATTTTGCAATAGTTTCAGGTCAGTAATCTTTTTCTCAATGCAGTTTTATGCTCCACTAAGCAGTGCAGTGGACAGGAAAAATAAAAGCCTTTATGATCAGTGTTAGAGGTTCAGTGCTAGCTGTGAAAGTGTAATTGATTTGTTAGGGATGGCCTTCATCCTGTTATTCAGCCATTTTATCATGGAGAGTGTTAAAACATCTTAGTTGTGTTTTCATGAGAAAAAACTCTTCTGCTACAACTAGACAAGATCCCAGGAGAAATTTTTTATTCCTGGCACAGCTTTACTTCAGTATTTCTCAAGCAGGAGAATGTGACTGATTGACTCTTTTCTAGCCTACACTTTAATCGAATGCAAATGCATAAAAAAAAAAAAGAAAATGTTTTTATTTTCCAAATAAAAAGTTTAATTTTGATGTTTTGAGACTATAATGCATTTATTATTTAATCAGATAAAACATGATTGAAATTGTTGATGCAGTCTTGAACAATTTCGGTGTGTTTTATTTTAGAAAGTGACTGTAATTATGGGTGAGAACAATTTACTCTCTAGAGTGGTGACAGAAAAGAACAATTGGCCAAGAATAAAAAGTATATTTGATTATGGTCTTGGCTTTTAAATCACAGGATAAAATAACACTCGCAGTGATATCAGTATGCAAGTTGTTTAGTGAAGCAATTTAATTTAATATTGCAATGAACTTTGGCAGCTAATAAAGAAAGCAAGCCAAAATAAATCATACACAGCCACGTCGCCTCCATTATGATGGCTGTACTTAGAAATGTTAAATCCTTTTATGATTTTATTTTCCTTATGTATTTGAGTACAAAACTAAAAACATAGTAATGTTTATTGTGTTTAAAGCTGAAAACATGTAAGGAACAGTTGCATTTGAATTAAATTTTATACACACACTTCCTTTTCTATCACATTGCTTAACTTTTATCTAGTTAAAATAATCTAATTTAGAAGTATCAGTATTTTGATTATATCAGTTGGAATATCAGTATGTTGATTGCCATCCATTTCCATTTATCTTACATATCAAAGATCCTAAATTTGTGTATTTACATTAAATTTGTATTTAAATACATTAAATTTGTATTTACATTAAATTTGTGTATTTACAAAGTATATTTTCCATTTTTCTTGATAATTTATATTTTCTGTAGGCTCAAAATTAAGGATTATATCCATTTACATCTATTCAGTGCTATTAATTTTAAACTAATTGTGATGAATCATGTATGATGGTCCACAGGGGCTTTTAGAAAACATTGATTTATAAAGCTGTTTCTTCTGACTTTAAAGATACCCAGTAGTTCTTTTTAAGAATGAAACATATTTCTATCAGTGTACTATTGCTATTTAGATTAATAACATATTTATTCTTTTAGAACTCTTTGATATTGATTATACAGCCTACTTGTGCCATTCTTTTGAAGCTTTTGTGGATGGTTTAAAATTACTGCAAAACTATTTCTCTAGCTTCTTTTAGTGATTGAAAGTCATATTGAAATTCTCTTCCTTTGACATTTCTTCAGTTAACAAACTGCGTTGAACTGTCTGCTCAGTTATAGGCTACAGATGTGATGAACCTTTCCATTTGAACTTCTCTGAGCTACAGTTCTGACCTCATGTTTCCAAATAAATCCAAGATTACACAGATTTTGGCAACGTGGTTTTATTGTTAATGGTGAAACAGGAATGATATTAACTGGGGTTTAAGTCTGTTCACTGGCTAATCATGTTAATATTTTTTGTAAATTAATTAGCTGCAATGTTTAAAAATTATTTTTAAGTACTGTAACTTTGGTGTGTGGTATATGCATGAAATAATAGTCATTGTTTAATATCTATGTATGAATGTTATTTGATTCCAGCTCAGACTGTCTTTGGCAAATTAATGTATTATTGTGCCAAAGAAAAATTAATATACGAGATGCATGGATTACAGCTCAGCTGTCTGTGGTATTACTCCACCCACTCAGTGATCTTAGAAAATCATTTGACTTCCATGTGTGACTGGGAACTGCATTTAAAAGCTGCCATTCGTACAGGAGCTAAAATTTCCTCGGAAGCTTTTGAAGTGTTTTATTCCCAGTAGCGGTCACAGTATTGACAGACCTGTCCATTTTTCCTACACCCTGTCATGGCAAAACATGGTGCAAAATAATCTTTTCTATGTTTGAAGTGTGCTGTGCAGAGAGGGGCGTTGCTTCTTTAGAGTACTGTAGTTTATCCCTCCAGACAGCACTCCTAGTACATATGCTGCATATCAGGAGCACAGGGCACTATCATGCAATTATTTCCTGGATGTGAACAGAGAAAGAAGGGGAATCAAGAGAGAAATTACTGAAAGGACAGACTTAAAAAGCACATAAAGGAAGAGGAAAGCCCATGATTTTCTTTTAGACATGGAAGTGCCTCTGGGACTTCTGTGATTAAATAGTACAGAAACAAAGAAATGTTAGCATTAAATTGTGGTTTGTGTGTGTGGTGTTTCATGGAGAGCGTACTTTAGTTTACAGTACATTTCAGAGAAGCTCAGATAAATAGCAGTTAACCCTGTAATGCTGAAGTTTTTATTAACTGTTAGATGTTTCCACATATGTATTTTTTTCAGATATATTTTTGTCTTTTTCCACGGTCTTCCTCCTTCTATACTGTCTTCATAGTTCCTATATGCTTTTCCTGTTCATACAGTCTTTTCTCAAAGATTTTGCTACTAGACAGGAGAACATACTAGTCTATATTACCCTCTCCCCAATATAGTATTTCCATTCTTGTGCTCTTATATTATTTGCAATTACAGTTACTGTCTGTTCTGTCACATCCTCAGTATGGGTGTCTGAAAATGGCAACATACAGAGAATTCCGATGGTTTCCAGCTAGTTTTTCAAGAAGGGCTTTCCCCCATCCCTTTTTTTGTTAATTGTAGGAAACTAAGCTACCACTTGAATGCTCCTATATCTATTTTATAACAATTCTCTAGTATCATTGCAAAAACTGAAATATGCAATAACTTTAGACAGTAAGGAATAACATTATAGTGCATTGTAGTTAAAAGAGTAGAACTTTTAGCTACTCCTTGAAAGCTCGAGGCCATCTAAGGAAAATAGAAGCAAGGACAATTCCAGCATTCAGAACTTCAGTCCATTCTCTTGACTGCTAGAAGTCTTTTCACTTGTTGATTCTCAGAGGTGTAGACAGATCCGCCCTTAAGTATTGAATTTCATTTTGGTGTTATTGCACAAGTGTGCATCTCAAAAACTCATGGAGTTTTTGAGATGACACTGATTTCACAAGTTCACACTGAAACCTTTGTTTGCTGGGTAATTGTTGAACCGTGTTCCTCTAGAGTGTCCTTGTTGATATGTCCCTCACTTATAGATTTCACACTTAATAGCTGTCTCCAAACATCTTATCCTGGTAGATATAGGGACCATGTTCAGCTCATCACCCACCTTGAACCTTCAGCAGATGCAACACTTTCTGGTGTCACTCTTTGAGAACCGGAATGATCACACACAGACACGCCCCACCCCTTAACTCTGGCTTCTACTGAACAAGTGTCCACTGCGACCCCCAGGTTTTAGCCTTGGTGCTGACAGGGACATTTGGTGATCTGTTTAGGAATCCCCAGGGCCTTTGAACTTGTTATTTACAATAATTAGGCCACTGCTTGTGGTCCTCAGTCTTATGCCACTGCTTTTCCAACCAGTAACCTTTTGCTGATAGAGACATCAGAGACCTCTCACCCAGCTTTTATCCTATATTCCTTTCCTGAATTGCCTTTTCTATCCAAACCTTAGCCTACCTCAAACTAGTTTTTTTCTCTTAACACTGACTCTTTGCAGAAATTAACCTAACATGGTTTATAAATTCATTTTTGCCTACTCAGCTTTTCTCTATTGACTGTGCTGCCAATAACAGGTGCTCTGTTCTGGTTCCATTGTCTGTTCTTTTCAATCGTTCCCAGAAGTTCCATTCTATACTGAAATAATCCTCCAGAATTTGAGAGGAGGAGTACTTCACTTAGTACTGGCCACTACTTACAACATTTTTTTTTTTTTCTTTCAGGTCTTTCAAGTTTCTAGAAAATGCCCCATTTAGTGAATATTACTGGCCAAATGGGATTTTCATCTGTGTTCCATCTTATCAGGACTAACCTTTAATAATTAAGATAATGCTTTAGAGATTCCCAGGAGCAGGGATGAGTCAGATGCTGTTGTATTTGCTATAAAGTTTTTAAAAGATGTTGCAGAAGAACTGGCTAAATTAATCAGTTTATCAGTAAAGTGCCATTAAATATATTAATGATCTGAATAATGGCGGACATGAAGGAATGCAGTTAATAATAGGATGTGTTTGCTTAAGGATTCTTTGGCATTCCTACCACCCTTAATAATTTTTGAATTTTTCCTTTATGTTCTTTTCTTTTGTGTTAGCATAAAGGCACTGAATGCTTTGTATTGCACTTCTGAAACAAAATGTATGACCTTTTGGTCTTGTGGCTAAAGCAGTAGAGGAACCCACAAACACTGTAATTATGTGCAGATCTTTAAAGGAGCAAATTTTCTCCCTGGAGTGTTCCAGAACTTCTTTCATGATAGCCAAAAGATATTTAAAGTTTTGGCCCCGAATATCTATCCTGCACTTACATATTTCTTACTGATCTAAGAGCAGGAAATTGGTCTAGGGCTTGAGCTGGGAATATGGAAGTTTTAACCCAGTAGCCCCTACTTCTCCGCCATGTGAGTTTGGGGAGTTACTTATCCTTTCCATGTGTAAAAAAGGGGTTATAATATCTGTCTTTAAGAGGCACTAATTCTGCTGGTTCAATAGTAACTGATGCAGAAATAAAAAAAAAATGAATTATTATGTAAAAGCTAAGAATATCCATTCAGTAGAAACAGCTTTTTTGTAGAAGAACTTTTAGCTAGTATATTATGTAGCAAGCAATTACATCTTTAGAGATTCTGTCTCCTTAGATGGGGCATTTGTACAGCTCTGTTACCGTCATACTAGAATAATTACAGTTCTTAATGAATGTATATTCACATAGACAGCTGTGTGATAAGGAGGTGCTATAATGTGCATTTTACAGATGAGCTGGGGGAAGGGCAGACTTTGAGAATATCCCAGACTTCTAGTGAGCACTCAAAAGCATACTTACCTTCAGTTTGGCTGGGCACTGGCACATTGGATGCAGACCACAGCTGCCTGCATGTGGACTTCTTCACCTAGAAGTGATGTCATGTAATCTTTGTCAAATTGACACAACAACATAAAAAGCTTCCTAGAAAGACTTTGGCTCTGCCTATTGCAAAAAACACCACACAGGGCAAATATGAGTATGTGGAGCTGGATATTGGGAACCAGCCATGTCTTAGCTACTCATGGTTTCAGGCAGCTCAGTTACAGAAGAGGCAGAGGCTGAGTTATTCACTCAAGACTGAGCAGGAACACTGATAAAGCAGCAAGCAGAACCCAACTTCCAGGTTTGAATCCTAATCAGTATAACAACTTCCATTCCTGTTTTTCTAGAACTGTATTTAAGGTTAGTCTTCAGTTTGATTTTTCATATATAATAAAACAACAGGAAACTGATACAAAAATCTTAGAAATATTTTCTGGAAATATTTCAGGAAAGTGATAGATACAAATAACTGTCAATACATTCAAGAAAAATGTTTCTTGGTCACAATCCTGCAGCAAGTTCCATGTCAACATGTAAGCAGCTGTGTTCATACATAAGACAGCTCCTCCCCACCACATTATGTACATTTGTTTCTATCTATTTCTATTGCATGGTTTCAAATAGTTGCCAAAATATTTCGCAAGAATGTCCAGAACAAATTGTCAGAAACTATTACTTGATGAAGGATGCTGTATAACTAATGCCATTCTGTAATTATTAACTGTAATAAACAGAAATCTTTGTAGGTGGATAGTCCTACAAACAATCAGTATAATTAACAAAAAATGTAAACAACATGTTTTTCTTTGTCAGAGTATCAAATATTTGAACGTACTAAAAAAAAAAAAAGGGGGGGATTCACTTATTAGCCTATCACAGTGACAATTACACCGTGCTTCTTTACTGTTTGAACTGATTGTTCTTTGTGTCGTTCCCATTCCTCATCATCTTTGTCCAGATCAAAAGTTTCTGGATAAATGGGCAGCTTGTCTTTTGGGCACTCCTCATAATAACTTCGAACATATTTTCCAACAGACCATCCTTTGTATTCCTCAGGCATTTTGCATTCTAGGCCATTGTAGTGAACATTGTAGTGATGCTTCAACCAGTAGAAAAGATAATGAATGTTGTAGTCACATCTCCAAGGATTCTCTCTCAGCCACAGTATTTTCAGAAAGTAAAGATCTTCCAGTACTCCGTATTCAAAATTCTGCAAGCTGTTGTTTGATAGATCCAGCTCCTCTAGGTTATTGAGGCCTGAGAAAGCAGCTAGTCAATAGAAAAATAGTTACTGGTAGCTTATAAAGATAAGTTAGAAAAAACCCATGCATATCTGCAACAAGAAAAATATTTTCATAATTATACCTTTTTTTTTTTTTTTTTTTTTGGTTAAAGGCTACAAAAAAGAATTTTCAGACTCTGAGGTTTAAAATATGGCTTGTGCCTTAAAAAGTGATATACTGGTATAAATACATCAACATCAGGGGAGTTGTACTGCAGGTAAAGTTATAAAACACTTAATGAGCATGCATGAGTGTAGAATAGGGACAGTGAAGGTGAATGAATGCTTGATTTGCTCATAGAACTCTACTGTTATTGCTGTGATACAGAAGTAGAAATATGGACGTTGATTATGTATTAGACAATGTGCAGGGCTAGTAGTTTTCATATGTATGTATGTATATGTGTTTGTGTGTATAGAACCTCTAAATTAATAATTTAAGATGCGGAAGATAATAGCCGTGGAGCTTCATAATAATGTTTCTAAGTCACATTTCAAGGAGTGGTTCATACTTTTTGCAGGTATACTTTACCGTTTAATGGCAGAAGCCTTAAACTGACTGTGTAATGTTAAACCTCAGAAGTACCATTTTACTGATGTTACCAATTTCTACTGCTGTTTAACTTCCAAACTGCTACTAGAGAAGGCTCTTTTTGCTTCATACTTTCTCTCCTTGTGTCTGCTTTCATAATTAAAAAATGAATACAAATAGGGAATAAGGAAATTACCAACAAGGACACTTCAGTTCTAATAATATATAAGTTAAGAGCAATTATATGTAGTGATTTTTAACCCAAAATAGTTTAAATAATTTTAGTTTGTCATTTTGGCTTGATCATTTAAAGAAAAGAAACCAGAGTAACTATATAAAAAAATGTTAATTGGTATATGAACATTCTCAGTCTGTTACTTTATTGTCAAATATAATTTAAAAGCAACATCATTATATGACAAGTTTTCTTAAATTTGGCAAAGATATTTAAAAAATCATTCAACTGTTTAGCATTTTGGGAAATGATTAGCCTTCAGTCTGCAGAATTAATTTTTTGTACTTGGTTGGCTTAGTATTAAGAAAGGACAGCTGAAATCATTCTCTTCATTGACTTCCATGATGAATATATTTCAGTGCAAGCCTTTACTCTATGAATTGAGTGGTAAAAAGGGTAAAATTTGCACCAATAGATTTTTAAATCCTTTTTTTCCCACATTTATATCTGATAGACACATCAAATTTTGTAATTAATAAAACACAAATTACTCCATAATGAATATTTAAAGTTGTTCTTACCAGGATCAATGTAAACTATTCCATTACTGTTTAGGTTTAATATCTTCAGTTCACTGACATCTTCAAACTCTTTGGCTCGTAGTTGTCTAATTTTGTTGTTGGACAAATCAAGTTTAACTATATCTGGAGGTATGTTACCTGGAACTTTCTTTAAATCTTAAAAAATGAAAAAGACATAATTTGTGTCAGCTTGAGATTATTTTTACAGTTTAGGTGTCACAGTTGCATACCATGCAGAGTTTTGTCAGTCTAGCATTGTTTCTTGTTTTATTTCCCTTTTATCCCCACTACTAGTGTCAACATGTTCTTTCAACTTCTGAATTTCATGGCTTTTCACTTGTATCTTTACATTTCATGTGAAAATTTCTCTATTCATTCGTGCTTATAGTAAAGCCTCTTTCTGTGTTTTTATTTCAATAGAACTGTACTGTTCATTCACATAGTCGTAGGGTAGGTAGTGAAGATACTGTGCTGATAGAAAGTACGTGAAGGGCTCAATCATTTAAAGAAAAGAAACCAGAGTAACTATATAAAAAAATGTCAACTAGTATATGAACATCTTTCATAATCAAATTATAGTGTTGTCTTACATCCTTTGTTTTGTGTTGCCAAAAGGTAAAATGTTCTAAATTTTATCAGCAATAAAAATGTTAGTTGTTATAGTAGAGATAGTAATATATATAGTTATAGCTCTGTAGTTACAGTTATGTGGTGTTTTAGTAATATTTAAAACTTTATATTTGTTACAATACTTAGTCCAGGCAGCATAGTGGCATTCTGCCTATCTATTTCTCTATTTTACTTGCATCATTGGCATTACCAAAGTAGCCAAGCACCTCTCAGTCATCTGAGTGCATATCCTTACAGTGTTCCTTGCAAAAGAGTTACAGAAAGAGTAGCTTCTAGTCCTATAGTAAAGGCACGTTCTTGAGAAGTACAAACAGTGGTTTGAATCCTCTCAGGATAATGTTAATAAACCTAATCTCCAGGATTATGTTTACTCAATGAGTGTTCTAATCCTTCGTTGTTTTTACAAGAAAATGAGTTGTATCTCTTATTTGACCATCTTTGAATGAAAGCAAGTAGTCTCTGGATCTGTGCTGAAATTTGTGTTGTCAGTGCATTTCTGAAGTTCTGAGGATATCTACTGCATCAGATAGTCTCAAGGCTAAAGCAACATATCAGAATCTTCCTGCCTTATATCTGATTTTGAGCAGAGCTTTGGTATTATAAATACATAAATATTATAACTACTCCAGCCTGCTCTGGTTGGAGTGCTTCCTGCTTGTGCAGATGTCAAAGTTTCAGGGCGTATTTATCACCAAATGAATGCAAATAATGCTTGAATTTAGAGACTTGGAGAGTTTGGCAGTACTAGAAAGCATATTTTTTTCAACTGCTCTTGTAAATACATATTCTTTTGCAGAAAAGCAAACAGAAGTTACTTGTGCATCCAACTTCTGTTGCTTTTTTTGGTAAAAAATAATCAAGGACATAGGGTACATTCATTCTGAAGTACTGAAAGATCTGGCGTATCAGTGGTCTGATGAGATATAGAAAACAAGTTCTTTAAAAAGGAGAACATACACATGGTTATATGTATTTTTAAGATGTTTCTTTCATGATCTTTCTGACATTAACTGAAAGCTGCTGACCTGTTGTCCTATCTCCTTAGACATACATAGTACTGGTATACTGCCTGTTCACTCCATCTGCTCCATTGTAAAGAAATAATGGATTGCAGCTTTTCATGTCTTCTTACTGGTTTGGCAACTGACGCACCTTTTTTCCTACTCTGAAACCTTGTCCATGTGGATGTAGAGAAATTTTTGTGTTTTCCCAGGATTTTGGTTGCATTATACTCCTATTTCTGATGAAAATTCCAATGAAATTGTGCATCTGCTGCACAGTAATCATATGCAAAGACAGTTAGTACAATGCTTTCATCAAAGATTACCATATGTTCAGAAATCCCAAATGTCTGTGGGATGTCTGCATCCAGCTGTCAAGCATATGCACAGTAGATCTGATACTTCCTAAATAACATTGAATGTACTCATTGTGTCCATGCTAGACATTTAGGAAGTCCTGGAACAATATACTTAGTTCTTGACCTGAAGGAGGGAGTTCCTGTACCCTTTAGTACACTCATGTAAAAGTTGAGGTAACTATTTCTTCATTATTAGTACCAAAGACAGTAAACCATTTTTTTTTAAATACTGCAGAATCCTGTGAAACTCCCACGAAGAGCAGACCACAATGAATGTTTTTATGAACTTAGAGAAAAAAGTAATGTTTTTCTTAGCAAAAGTTTTTGAGTACACTCATGTATTCAGCTCATCTCTTTGATGCCACTAAATGGGGAGAGCTGGAAAGTCAGTCTTTTCTTATATATGCCTGGATTTTTTCAGTAACACAGTTTACTGGAGACATAATGATATAATTAAGATCCTACAAAGGATAATTAAGATAGTGATCTGTAATCTAATAATTAAGATCCTATCTACAAGGAAAGGCAAGGTAGGTGAATACTACACTGATCCAGTATTGTCAGGCTATGCTTTGCAAAGGTTGGGAAAAAAATCTTCCCAATTTTGGCTACTTCTAGTAATGGTTTTTATTTCAGATTTGTAATGTTAAAGAATGACTCTTTTCTGAATCGTTTTGTTGTTTGCTTTGTTTCATCATGGGATAAAATATGGGAAATACAAAGCATGAATAAATGTGCACTTTTGTGTTGATATATGCCCCAGCTGGTTTTCCCTTAAGACTTATCTGTGGCTTTTAGGAGCCTGAGAAGGATTTAGGAATGGAATAGATCCAAGTGTCTGAAAACATTTCTTGAAGGCCCTTCAACTTTGAAGTGTTTGCTGGGTGCTGAGAGGAAGAATACAGAGGAGGTATTTCTTTATGAACAAAAGCGTAAATAGAAGAAATCTTGCACAGAAAATGTGAGGATGCAATGGCTCTCCTTTGCAGTTGGGCTCCTTTGGACATTGTAAGCACAGATGGCTGCTCCAGTCCTGCTTCACAGCTCGCTTCTGTCAAAGTTGTTGCTATCTTTGTTGCTATCTGTTTGTACACTGGAAAGAAGAAAAGACACTTTGTGCTTTTCTCCATCAGTACAACAGTTTCAGCAGAGCTGTAATTTGACTGATTAGTATGTTTATAGTTGTAAAATCGGACTAGTGAGGTGCTGGTCCTTCAGTAGCTTAAGTATGTGCTTAATTTTATTCCTGTTGATTTTTGTTGGATATTTTATACTACGGCACTAGAGAATAAATGTAGTAAGGGAGCAAGAATATTAATTAATTCAGTTGTAAGGACAGATACAAACCTTTTCTTCTGCAGTTCAGAGTTGGTACAGGAAACACATACATGTGGCAAAAAGAGGAATCAAATTCTGGTTTGACAGCTTCAGGCTTTTCCCGTTTTATGTTTTGGGGGTCCTGCCTGTCCTCTTCACTACATAGCTGTTCAGCTTTTATCTGCTTTAGCTTTTGATTTTTCAGTTCTACTGGATGCACACATTTGGCATAATTTCCCAAATTCCTGTTTGTTGGGACCTGTAGCATTGTAACAAGAGTTTCTAGTTCACAGTTGCAATGCCAGGGATTATCATAAAGACGTAGGTAGTTTAGACTGGGTGTATAAATAAAAATCTCCTCGGATAAACTCTTAATTTGGTTATGCTGAAGTAAGAGAGTGGTAAGTTTATTCAAACCAAAAAAAGCCTCACTCTCAATTTTTGATATATCATTCTGTTGTAAATCCAGACTTTTCAGTACTTTATACTTGGAAAACATGTTATTCTTCAGTTTACGAATCCTGTTTCTTGCTAGCAGCATGTGTTTTAAATCCTCTGGCCAATCAGGTGCCACAAAAATCAATTTTCTTTCCTGACAATCTAGGTATTTCTCATGAAGATAAGTGTATATTTCACATGGTAGGCCTTGGGCATTGCGCTTAACAGTGCTAGATGCTTTCCTTAAGATGTTTTCCCTTTCATTGTTTCTCAAACCCCTATTCCTTGTCTTCCTACAGTCAGATGCTTTACAAAGAAGAAGTAGAAGTATGATAGTGACTACTTGCATCCTGACATTCAGCTGGCCCCAGTTATTTGCTGTGACAGCTGGAACAGTTGAAATTTTTGGATAGTCTTATCAGTGTTGCACAGATTTGAGGAGGCACAGCTGGAGTATGTGAGATCCCTGTGTTGGAAGAAAAGTAAAACATTAGAACAGATGAAACAGGCACTTTCATGGAGGCTTCTAGATAATATGGAGCATTCAGTCAATAACTCAATTATCACACTACTTGGAGCTTCACAAATACTTTTAAGATTTAATGTCCTATCTCTTTTTTTGTTTTGTTTTTACTGTCTGCGATCTACTGTTGTTCATTTTGGTTAAACATGGGAAACTAGGTGGACCAATTTCTAACTGATCTTTGTTAGAAGGTTCTCATGTATTCAGTAAAATGGCATGAGGCTGAATCTTCTTTGTATTTAAGTTCATCTTGGAAGATGAGCTTGAAAGAAGAGCTTGAAGCTGGTATTTTCCAGCTTTCTGGGTGCTGACCCACTGCAACACGTACAGAGCCAGACCAGGGAAAGTCATCTAGTGCCTATCAAACCCCCAGTTTTAGACTGTGCTTGAGTGTGGACTTCTTTTCAGTTTGAGCCCAAATTTATCATATCTAGCCTTGCTACTACCAAGTGTCTCTCATGGCCCATGTCAGGTAAACAAAGTTGGCTGGACTGCTCAGAGAAGGACCCCAAAATAATCTTTTGCAAAGGCCTATGAGGCTATATGTTATCTGAGCGTAGGCAGAGTGCAAAGAGAACCTGCAGGTCCTGTTCATAGCCTGCTTCAAACGTCTTCCAGGTCTGGCCACCTGAGGAGGGAGAATACAGAGGGGTAAGCCAGGAGCTTTTGCCTTTCCAAAAAAGCCAAACACAATCATTAGGAATTATTAGGGGAAGACAAGGACTGTTCCTTGCAACCGTGTCCAAAATTATCTGTGTTTTTAGTAATTTTTTGGCCTATGTTCCCTCCTGAATTTCCCATAGTACTCCTGTGCACTGCCTTTTTCCTTCATTTTCAGTGAAGTTTGGCTACGAGGTTGTATTTCTTTAGAAATATTTAACCCTCAGGACTTTTTTTTCTCTAACTTGTGTCCATCTCAAAAATTTCCTACTTTAGCTAGTCAGTATCACTCCTTCAGAAACTTTTTAAAAAATTCTTCACTGTTTGGCTTAACTACTTAGTTACTTCTTCTCAGTGACTGTGGACATCTTTGTGTTATGCTCAGTCCTTTTTGACCTTAGCACCTGGAAGGTATTGAATCCCAGTATTGAGTGTAGATCATTGCACAGATGTTCTCTTTCTAAAACACCATTGTTTTGTGCTCAAGAAACTTGTTTTTATCTGGAGGAAAGATGGTGCAGTAAATCAACTAGTACCAGGTAAAATTCTTTCAAAGGCAAAGAATTATTTCATTTTTATACACTTTGGTAGATCAGTTTAAACCACATCCTGAGTGTAGGACTTTCTCAGTATTTATGCAGTTCTTACTCATTAGACAGATGGAGCAGTCCTGTCTATGCATGCTACTGCATCCCTCTAATCCATGTGGCCAGTTAATATTACCTTTGAAAACCCATTGATTAGTTTCTCCATTTTGTTCCTGTAGTTGCCAGTTGTCTATCTGCATTCAGATTCTGTTAGTTCACAGCATGAATGAGTGTTGCACTGACGACTTTATCCTTTATATGAAAAATGAAATTTTATTTGTTACTTCTTTTTGGCAGTTATATGCTAGTTAGTGTAAAATGATCATATGTTTTAATAATTTGAATCATAACTCGGATCCTCTGTATTGAACTGTTCAGCATTCTGGTAATGTGATGGCTCATTCTATCCAGGAGAGCTCAGAAACAGAAAAATAAGAATTTAAGGGGCGCGGGAGGAGTAATAAATAATTATGGAAATATTCTTTCCTCTTCCTTTCTATCTTCTGGGTAGAAACTGGAATTTTTTACTAGTATTACATTCTGTATGTTAACTAAATTATACTCAGCTATAATACCAGAATGAGCAACTGTTTTCAGTAGCATGTACAGATTCACATGTAAAATTATAACTGTGTCTCATTTAGTACTAGGGCAAAAAACATGTAAAAGGTATCTAATTTCTGTTGATTAGGAGCCTTAAGGATAACTTTAATTGGTTAGGTTCTTTTGAATTGTGCGATCCCTCTCAGTATTGTTCTACTTTTCAAAAAGGCACGGAGTTAGTTTTGCAGAATATCAGTGAAGTCACAGTCCCTGTAGAAAAGAACATACAGATCTGTTGTCGTACTAATGCTTGATTGCAACTGAAAACATATATTTGGCTTAAGATGTGAAAATCTGTTTTCAAAGATTTGTTTTTAGTGTATTTCTTTTAACTCTACAAATATTTCATACTGTATTTTCCATATAATGTAGCTGTATCAGGCCTATTTTTTTAATTTCAGTTTAGACAGATCAGTTTTTTTTGAAGATTAGATTATGGCAAAAAGTATTACTATGTTTAATAGAAGTTTTTGCATCTTTACCTTGGAGGATAGACTCAAAATCTGGCAGAAAACTCACTGAAGGGATATGTAGTGTTGTTTCTAGTCTCAGAAATCTCTTTCACTATTTTGTTAAATTGCAGCAATCTCTGTGAAATAGGAGTTTCTGAAAATAATAGATTATAATCACAGAGAAGAGACTGGCTCAGGCAGCTGAGTTCTCTGAAATTCCGTACCTGCAGAAGATAAGCAGGGCTTTTCCTACAATTGGTCTGATGGCTGCACCTCTACTTTCAGAGAGAAAAAAATTGTTCATGTATATGATTAATATATGGGTGGGAGGGACAGATAAAGCTATGTGGAAAACTTAATTCTGTCATTTCCTAACACCAAATTGCTTAATTGGGTAGCTTTCTGGTCCTTTGGTAACATAAGACTGAAAACAGCTTGGTTGCTAAGCCAGCCAAATGAAGTGTAAGAGGAGACATTTCCTTGGGACATCCTACTCCATCTTTGTATTCTATTTTTTTTTGTGCTTTCTTCTCAGTAATTTGCTGTGGCCATGTTTCCAGAGAGGATATTGGCCTAGATAGACTGAACCTGTAATAGGAATTCTTAGGAATTCTTATGTTTGTGTCATACACTGAAAATTTGAACTGTTCACCTTTAATATGATATATTTTTTTTTTTTTTAGGTGAATGCAAGAACTTGCAAGACTTAAATCTCTCTGAATGCCAGGGATTAAATGTAAGTACTACAGACTTTTTCCACAATACATTTTAGTCATAGAATCACAGCTTGATTTGGGTTGGAATGGACTGTAAAGATCATCTAGTTCCAACGCGTGCCATGGGCAGGGATACCTTCCGCTAGACTAGGTTGCTCCCAGCCCCGTCCAACCTGGCCTTGAACCCTTCCAGGGAGGGGGCAGCCACAGCTTCTCTGGGCAACCTGTGCCAATGCCTCACCACCCTCACAGGGGAGAATTTCTTTGTCATATGAAATCTAAATCTGCCCTCTTTCAGTTTAAAAACATTATCCCTTGTCCTATTCCTATACTCCCTGATAAAGAGTCCCTCCCCACCTTTCCTGTAGCCCACTTTAAGCACTGGAAGGCCCCTATAAGGTCTCCCCGGAGCCTTCTCTTCCCCAGGCTGAGCAACCCCAACTCTCTCAGCCTGTCCTCATAAGGGACATAATCCTATATTGTTTCCAAGTTCCTTTATACCTTCGTTCAGTAGTACACTTGGGCTCTAAAAATGTCTCACTAAATTTCTAGATATCTGTGAGAGCCTTTGTCTGAAAGGTGTCTAAGTATGCAGTCACTCATATATTTGTCCATTCTTTTTCCTATAACATTTTCAGTTTTATCATGTTTCCATTAATTCTCTTTAATGTTTTTTCATTGCTCTTCTCTGATTGAAAACAATGTTTGACTCTGCTTTAATTATTAATTTTCTAGAAATGACACTGATACATGCAAATTTTTCTAATAATAAAATCAACCTAAAAATAAAATTGATATTTTTTTAGAAATTATGGGTTTTAATAGATTCCTATAATGTATATATGCATTTACAGACTATTTATAATGTTAAATATATAAACAAATAATTTGGTGTAGTTCAGTAGTCTTTGGAGTGAAGTGTATGTCAAAGGGAGTAGCCCAGAAGCACACCAATATTTGCACATAAGGTTTTAAAAATTACCACAGATAAACTACAGTTTATGAAATTCATACAAAAATGGCATATGATGGACAAGTTAAAGAGACAAGAGCTGCAGAAGAATAATGAGGTTCTAGTTTATGATACTCTGTTTTGGTTCTGGTTTACATATATCTTCATATCTGTCCTATGCTGATATTAGGTTTATTGCCAAATATCTTGTTCTGTTCTCACCATTTTCACAGTTATTCTCTATAGTTCACAGTTTTCTCTATAGTTTCACAGATTATATAGTTTTCTTTGCTATACCAGCTACAAGGAAGGGATAAAGATATATTATATTATGAGGTTCTTTGAGTATCACTGTAAAATTATCTTGCTACATAACATTATACTTGCTATAAGAAATTATAATTACAGTGTAATCTTTAGAGGTTGTATGCTTCTCAAGGATCATGTTGATTGTAGGTTCTGCATGAAGGCAATAAATTAAAGAGGGCCAGGGCCTGCTTAATTGTAAAGACTTAAACAATGTTTCATTTGGTTGTTAGCATGCTTGCTAATACACATTTGGTACCTACCAGCAAGCACATTCCTAGGCAGTACCAGGGCTTGGTTCGTGGGATAGCAGGGACTTGCTGATTACACTTTTGCCAATACAGCCTAGTATGTGGTTGGCCACCTTATTCAGAAGGGCACACTGTTGACATACATTGAAATTGTTATTGACCAGGACTCCCAGGTTAGCGTGTTTGATAGCTGCTTTCTGTCCAGTGTCTAGACTGTACTGATGCATGGGGTTATTCCATTCCAGACACAGGACTTTGCATTTGCCTTTGTTGAACTTCCATCCAGTTTCTGTTAGCCCATTTTTCCAGGCTAAATCTCTGAATAGCAGCTCTAGCCTCCAGTGTATTGACACTCCTCCCAGTTAGGAATAATTTTTGAATTTGCTGAGAATGTACTTGGTTCCTATCATCCAAACCATTTATAAAGACATTTAACAGTACTGGCACCCAGATTGACCCTCGAGGCATGCCAGTTGCCATAAGCCACCAATGGGACTTAGCATCATTGGTGACAACCCTTTGGCCTGACAATCTGGACAAACTTTTCTCACCTTAAAGTTCACTTATCCAGCTCTTATTTTACCAATTTGGCTGTAAAGGATACTGTGGACTGTGTTGAAGGCCTCGCTGAAGTCAACAGCTACTTTTCTCCCTTTATCCATAGATCCAGTAATTTAATCATAGAAAACTATCACCATAGTGAGGAATGCTTTGCCCTTGGTAAATCCATGCTGGCTGTTCACTATCACTTTTTCATCCTTCATTTGCTTGGACAGGGCTTCAAGGAGGATTTGTTACATAACCTTCCTAGGGACTCAGGTGAGGCTGACTGGTCTGTAGTTTCCTGGATCTTCCTCCTTCTTCCGTTTTCTGATAATGGATGTGACATTTCCTATCTTCTAGTCATCAGGAATCTTCTCTGATTGCCATGACCTTTCAAAAATGCATAAGGCATCTCAGTGATAGGAGACAGCTTCCTTGGTACTCTTGGATGTGTCACGTCTCATTCCATTTCCTCAGGTGCTTCCTGACATTATCTTCTTCTGCCATTGGCATTGCTTCACTACCACAGACTCTGCTAGTAGGCTTCTGAGAGGCACCTGGGAAGCCTTAAGGCAAGCTGTAGCAGTAAAAACTGAGGCACAAACAGTCATTGGGTACCTTGGCCTCAAAGACCAACCAGTTCTCCTGAGCCCCTTTGCCCTCCAGGGCTGTCTGCCATGAGATCCTGTAAGCAGATCCCTAAACAAGCCAAAATATGCTCTAAAGTTCATGCTTTTTCTTCTACAATTTGTCCATTTTTTTTCTCTCAGAATTTTAAACTCTGCATTTTCATGGTTGCAGTAACCAAAGCCACTCTAGTTTTTCACATCCTTGACCAGTTTTTCCTTGTTTGTTAAACAAGTCCAGAAGAACATGTTCCGTAGATCACTCGTCAGTCACTTGGATCAGGAAATTGTCTTCAACATACTAAAGAAGTCTTTTGGACTTTTTGCACCCAGCCATGTTCTTCTTCCAGCAGATATCAGAGTGGTTAAAGTCTCTCATGAGTAATGAGGATGGGCAATTGTAAGACTTCCTTCAGCTGCCCAAAGGTTTCATCTACTTTCGTTTCTTCATCAAGCAGTCTGTAGCAGATGCCTACCACAATGTAATCCTCATAGGTTTAGCCTCTAATCCTTACAAATAAGCTCTTGACTGACTTGTCACCCATTCCAATGCAAAGCTCCATGCATTTAGGCATAACTTTGCATTGAATGCAGCCTGTCCTCACCTTCCTGGGCTGTCATTCCTAAATATCCTGTAGCCATTCATTGCAGCCCTCTAGTTGTGTTGTGCTATTCCTTTGCATGTCTGGAATCCAATGAAAATGTAGCTCTGCAACTGTGCATGTACTTTGATCTCTACTGGTTGATTCCCATGGTACAAGTGTTGGCATTCAGACACTTGAGATGGATCCCTGGTTGTGCTGCTTTCCCATGGAAGGTTTCAGAGTTTTCCCCATCATACTATGCCCCCAGTGCTTTCTCACCACTCTCTATGCCTTCACTTCTCTTCAGGTTGTGGTTATCTTCCATCAACATAACTATTTTTACTGATATCACCTCTCTCAAATCCTTTGTTGCAGGAATATATTTCAAATGCACAAACTGTCCTCTTTAAAGGTGATTGGTATTGAATTTCCAGCTATCTTGATGGTTCTTCTGCCTAATAACTGAAATAGTGAAAAGGTGGCCACAACATGGCAAGAGATACACTCAACTATTACATTTCCATGCATAAGTGCTGAATTTTTGCCTTTCTATTATATTGACTTTTACTGTGAAACTTCCTTCATACTGGGAGATTTGTTCCCATTATATTCTAATGGAATGATATATGGAACAATATCGGCAGTACGACTTTTGCGGGTCAATAAAACATGGAAGCCTTGTAGTTGCTCAAGTCTAATGTTCCACCTAGAAGGTAGAACTAAACAAGAAACATTTTGTAAATTATATTACTGGTTAGAGAAGTGTTCTGGAGTTTATCAAGAAAATTCACCAATTCACTGGTAGTTTTAGATACTAGGGTTGGCTAGCAAGAATCTTAGTTTAGAAAAATATGTAAACATGTGCTAACCTTCAGTCATGTGAAAAGTCCCTAGTGCTCTGTACGTCTGTGTAGTGTATAATGTTTCCTTGAATTGGAATGTTAAAATTACCATATTTCACGTGAGTAACAGTAACATCACGTGTCTCTCAGTAGAAACTATGAGGCTTCCAAAAAAAATGACTGTGATGTATAAAAATTATGACGATGACTTAAAGATACTTATTCATGTTTTACCACTTGTTACTCTGCATAAAAATGTGAGATAAATGAATACAAATATGAGTTTAGTACACTTCTGGATTTTTTTTTTTTTTCATTATTCAGGATGAATCAATGAGACTCATATCAGAAGGCTGCAGATCTCTTCTCTATTTAAATCTGTCGTATACAGATATTACTAATGGAACACTACGACTATTGCCAAGGTAAAATTAAACAGAAATATGAAAGTGTGTTTGTTTTAAATGTGCAGGAAAATTAGAGGCATATGTAGTAGAAATACTCTTTTTGAGTCATTTACAGGATTCTGTCTGCTATACAAAATGAAAAAAACACCTCATACATTTGACTTAGATAACAGTTCTTTTCTGTTTTTAGTACAATTAAAAGTATATGCTAGATTACCCTATATATTTCTCAGACTCTTACAGAAACTTCTAAAAGAACATGCTAGCCAAAAATTTTTTGGGACATGTCCAGTTACTCATGATGATGCATGAAGTTTGCAAGTTAGATATGTTCTTAAAAATTATTTTTTGCAGAAGAGGATTGTGGATAGGTGTATTGTGTGAGCCAAGGCCTTGTGTGACAACTGCAAAAGAGTTATTCCAAACTCTTATTTGGAAGATCAGTGAGCTGGAGGCAGAGAACTTACTTTTGTACAGACGTCTACCACTCCTGTTTTAGATGTATCCCTCCATGAGACTCAAATTCTGCCTGGTGGGTAGAATTGCTGCATTAAAAGCTGCCATAAAGGAAAAGAGGCACGCTGGTCCATAACATCTGCCATCACAAAGGTGTACATAGATTTGAAGATAGTTGTACATTGTTTCTCTTTTCTATGAAGAAAACTAATGTCTTCCTTTCAACATCAGCCCCACAAAGTCTAGAAACATGTTTTTATTTGGCATTTGCATAATACGTTTTGACTTTTGTTTTTCTTAGTCTACAATGCCATATCGTCATATAACTAACATTTGTTTTGGCAAAGTTTTCCATTTAGTGTCTTCAATCTTACCACTCATCTCTTCATCAGTATTATTCTTATCATAATGTGTGTTTTCTCCATGTTGGCTGATATTTTGTCTTTTTAAATTTCCATATATTTATGTTGAACTTTGGAACAGCTGTTCTATAGGTAATCTCAGCATATGTTATTCTGGCTACCTGAATATGCTATTGCCACAAAAAGTCAGAATTGTTCATTTGTTTTGATACATAAACAGAACACACCCAAGAAAGAATTCTCCAGAGTAGGTGAAGATTTCAATGCAATAAAATGTTTAACACAAAGAGAAAAAATTCTCCACTGACAAAATTTATTTTGTAGTTAACTTGTACCTTGTTAAAGAAATTTTCCCAGTCACACATGATGTTTCTGATTTAAAACTATAAGATACCACTGTTTTTATTGACAATTTTTGGGCAAAAAGCAAAGCCTATTGTTTCTGAGATCATGGGGATATACAAAAAGTTGCTGTCCTGTGAAGATATTGATAGCAGACAAATTTCATAAACATTTCACATGCCATCTCAAAAGCATTAGCTCACATCAGGTCCTGTGTGATAAGGTAATTAATAACAAATTGTTAGAGGTGGCAGTATTGCATTTCATAATACTGCATGTGAAGTTTGCTATTGTATATCAGATGTCCATTACTGGGACAAGGAACAAGTCCAGTCTAGGCTGAGTGAGCTCAAAACTGTTTGGTCATTTTTGATTCTCTCCTACTGTTCCATACAAGCATTTTAACCTCTGTGTTACACGACACAGATCATTAGCCACAATTTCCCTCTGACAAGTTCTGTTGCATGTGGTAGACATTGTCTATGAGAAATAAATGTCAGAAGGTGGTTTTGTCAGATCTCTTGGAAACAGTGATCCAGATATTGCTAATGCCAACATGAATTGAAAAACCAGTATAACAGAATTCCTGCAGAATTTAGCTGTAACACAAAACAAGGGTTTTTAGCAGTCTGTGTGCTCAAGCTTAAGTTTTAAGAAAGCTGTCACTTTAAAAATGGCAGAAGGCGGCATGTGTTAAAATTCCCAGATTATAAAAATTGGTCATGTGACCTGCAAAGAAAATCAGTGTCTCTTCAAAATTATTGGAAGGTTTTGATAACAGTCTTCAAAATGCAGTAAGAAAGGCTTCCCTGTGCCTTAAGTTGTGCAACCTTGTAGCAACATACTGCCTGAGTATAAAAATCAGTCTCTTAATTTATTATGTGTTTTGTCACCTAAGTTTGGAAGTGTACTCTCTCTGAGTTTGATTCTCCCCACTCATTTCTGTGGAATATGTCACTAAAACGCAAAAAGGCTTATCCTTCTACAAAGCATGATACTTTTATTTCTGTACTTATTATGAATTAAATGTTTCAATTTAAAAAAAAATGGACCACAAACACGTGCCCTTATATTTTAGTATCTGGTTCTGATGCAAGTTGTCTATCTTTTTTTTTTTTTTAATGAAATGTAATCTTATATTTAATTTCTTCATATTTTTGTATTATCCTTTTTTTACAATAACATTTTTTTCCAGCTTCCTAGCTCTTTTTTTTTGTGTGTGTCTGTGTGTGTTCAGTTTAAGTTAGCATGTTTCCCCACTCTATATTGAAAGTGTAAAGTCAGTTCCAAAAATGTATGCCACTCCTTAAGCAGTCAGATCTTCAGTGGGTGTTCCCATCTTTCTTCAAAATGCCTACTATTGCTGACTTGCAGAACTGCATAACTATATCCCTACAACTAAATGTCTACCAGAGCACTAGGTCCTAATTCCAGGTTTTAATTTTCTATATGCTTTAATTTGTGGTGCTTGTGGCAATTGTTATTTATTCCAGTTAGAAATGTAGTTCAGTAAAATGAATAGTTTGCAGTACGTTATAAACCAAAGCTGCAGATGGAAACTTAAGTATGTTCAGAGTATAGATTCTTGCTTTTACAGAGTGCTGTTGATTAACATTTTCCACTTACACAGTCTGCTTTCTTTTAACTAATGTTTAGTATAAAGAATTATTTTCCAAAAGAACTGATCAACATCTAATATTGTATGATTCACTTTTGGATAATTCCCTTTTGTATCTGTTTCAATTTTTCAGGTTCTTTTAATAGTACTCATCTAAATAATTATATGACTTAAGAAGTTCTAACTGTACATTTATGCTTTTAACGTTCTTTGATAGAGTTCTGGTTTTCATTTCCAGCAGGCACTGCTTGTAAACTCAATGGCAAAGACAGTCCAGCAAACTTATATTGAAAAGTCTATTAGCTTTCTAAGTATGCACACAAAAATCACAGTTAATTAAAAAGTGTGCTTTTGCAGTTATTTGAGATAACTTTAAAATGATACTGTTTTCATATGGTGAAATATGTTTTATGATAGTGCTATTCCCCAGTAAGCTGCAATACAAAGAGCAGAGGAAAAAGTGCAGCAAAAGAAAGGGACTTTCGAACTTCAGCAAGGAGATAATTCTATTTCATATCGAACATCTTTTCTTTACAGTCATTTTCAGAATACTTTAACTATGGTATTTTATGTTCTTTTGATTCTGTAACATTACCTTGTAATAATTTGCTGTCTGTTTTGTTTTTTTTTTTTTTGCAAAGCAGCTTCCCCAATTTACAGTATCTGAGTTTAGCTCACTGCAGAAAATTCACAGACAAAGGTTTACTGTACCTGGGCTCTGGAAGAGGCTGTCACAAGCTCATCTATTTGGACCTTTCAGGTTGCATTCAGGTTTGTAGTTCACGTCTTTGTTTCATTCTGTGAAGAAGAGAATCCTTTATATGACTGGCTGCATCCTGCATTCATGGTATACTGAAGTAGAACAAGCACTGCAGCAGACTTCCAGGGTTTTGAATTACATGACTACAGCTGTTTAAATTTTACTAAGGAATAATAGCACTATAGGTTTGGATCACTTCCAACAAACTGTCAGATCTATAAACAGCTAGTACTTAACTGCATAATGAGAACGAGACTTGCTTTTTGTAGCCATAAATAGATTAATTCTACGTCATGATTAGTTAGGATTTTAAATCAGGAGCTTTGAACATGCAGTTTTTACTAAGATATCGAAAAAATAAGAGCCACTCTACACTGGAAAAATACAAATTTATGCTTAATTTCCTGAGGAGGAGATTAATTAAAAAGTGAACTTCTGTTACTATTTTATAATGGTTTAATATATAAATTGAAGTAGTATTTATATCTGCAATCTAAAAATAGTAAATGTTTAGGATTATTTTAGTGTCCTACTAAACTTCTAAAGAAAACCAGGGTTTTAGAATCTGGTACTATTTTAGAAACTTTCAAATATATACTGTATCTTGAAACATACTTCAAAAGCAATATGAAGTGCCAAACTGTAAGGCAATAAAAGGCTACCAATGTTGTAATAAAGATTGCCATATATATTTCATTATACACTGAGGAGATTCTCCAAATTACAAAATACATGTGAAATGATGGAGATGGAGTTTGAAAAATATAACGGTTTAACTTTTCATCTAACAAAACCTTTTCAGAACCAAGGATGAAGGCAGATAGAGCAACAGTCTTGTTCTGACTGCTGGGTACTGTGAGTGTCTGTTTCTTGTTCCCGAGATTCATGCTGAGACTATTGTGTGATGACAGTGTGAAATTTGAAATGAGGGCTGAGGTTAGAGGAAAGTTAAGAACTACCTACCTCTGAGTTACTTTTTCAAAATGCCAGCAATTGGTTATTTTTTTCCAAAAGCAACATTACTGGTTGTTCAGAAGTGTAATCATGAGCTCTAAGGATCTGCCTCTAGAAAACATGATCTAATAGTAGTCAGAGAAAAGTGATCATCACTGAACTGGGAAAACCACAAGCCTCCCCTTTCCAGATGAAGGTGGGTTTGCTCACCACTGTATTTGAGAGCTCTGAAAGGAATTCCACAGCTTCCTCCATCTTGGGTTTCCCCACGATTCTGGAACAGTGCTTAATGATTATGACTGAGTGCTTAAGTGAACAGTTAAACCAAAAAAAAGCATCAAATTTCACCACTGTTGCAAAAGCATTTTAGTAAGATAAAATTCTTTTTTTCCCCCCTCATTGGATGAACTAAACCAAAGGGAACTTCTGCAAGGCTAATGTTTCAGAATTAGTTAGAGAAATGTAGTGAAGCTATAGTATAAACATTTAAGTTATGATAAAAAGTGTTCTATAGAGCAGAATATATATTCTACAGGATTTTTTTTTCTCTTTTTTATGTTTCCTGGTTTTCCTTCATTTTAGCATTACCGTTCTTTTTATACGAGTTCTTACATTGCCATTACTACTGTAGGATTTGAATGTCTATTTAGAAAGCCCATCTGTAAAATGCTAATGATATTGCAAGTGGCAGCTTGAGGACCAGTGCATTTAAAGAGATTGTTAAAACATGGTTAGGCAGAAAATTGGGAATTAAACACACATTTTCTAGTCCATTGTCATAAAACAAGGCAGTCTTTCCTTTGACTATTATATGAATACATGGTAGTAATACTGTATGAATTGTAGGTATGGGTTTTTTTGCATAAAATCTCAGTAATGAAGGTTGTGTTGTTATGACACAGGTGGTAAATATTTTCATTGATGAGTTTCAAGACATTTTCATAAAAATATAGAGATTCTCTTGTGTCCTGCTCAAAAGGTGTCTTATTACACCATTGATATTCTTGGAGAATTACCTAGAAAGTGTAAGATTTCTTTGTTCTGTTTCTGAAGCTGAACAATATAGGTGGAAAATTTTCTGCTATTAGACACAAAACTGAAATGATGGAAGGGCATAAAGCAATTGCATGTCATTTACCAACATTTTAGATTGAGATTATACAACTAGAACAGTTTGATGAAAGATATTTTCAGTTAAATTAGAAACATGAAGATTTTTTAAAAAATTGACTTTTTTTTTTGATGCAAACATCTATGGCTGCTTTTCAGACTGGAACTATTCTGGCCCAAACTGTGTTAGAGTGGTTTACCAATTGTTGTATTTTACAACAGCTGGATAAGAGATCACAAGCTGCTGGGAAAAATAAATTTGACCCTTTCATTTCTTGACATCCTGCTGTTTGTGGGGATGTCAGAAAAGCTATTGGCAAATGAGTAGGCTTCACTGGTTTTCACCATTTGAGTTCCTCCTGTTCTAGCTGCATTGGGAGAACTCATTTTGGCAGCTACTGTCAAATTCTGGCTTCTTCAGACATACCAAGCAGCAAAAAGGGGCCATCACTTGGGCAGAAAATCTGAGCCACGTTCTTTATTTACTGAAGAAGAGGACTGATTGTTTACATGTCCTGAGTAGAAACTTATATAACTGAAGAATACTTTATTATAACTTACACAAGAACCATTCTATATTTTTAGAAATATGTTCATTTGGGAGTATGTTAATATAAGCTTTTTTTGAAGAGTGGAAAATTAAAAGAAAAATAACATATGGAGGCAAGCCATCAATGTAATGTGCCAAACATCTGAAAGGATGTCACAATTTGTTTTATCATTCTTGACAAATACAGAATAAAAAAAAAGATAGCCCTTTGTGCACCACAGGAGTACTTACTCAGTCCTGAACACTGATTTTTGAGTTTTTGCACTCACAGTGCATTGACAATACTAGAATCATAGAATAGTATTGCTTCAAAATCCCTTCTGTGCTGAGACCGTGTTCTGCTTTGCAGGGTGGATTCCACAAATATGGTTGGTTCAGGGGGAGAGAGAAGAAATTTTAAAGCAGTACTAGATGTGTAGCAAATAAGCCAAAACCTGAATAAAAATTCTTTGTGTTCCTATTCTTTGAAATTAAGAAACTGTAAAAAGATTAGATTAAATTAATATTTACATTCTTACAAGCATTTAATAATTTCACTACATCTATTTTCTCAATATGTGGGGACAAATCTTTAGTTGTGGTTTGCTTCATGTTTTGATGTACTTTCATTTCAGATCACAGTATACTAGAATAGAGTTAAGAAAAAACCTCAAATCAGTCACTAATACATTAGACTGAAAACTACTCACAGCCAAGGAATTATATTTTATGTACAATCATTGCATTAACTTCTGATCCTGTACATGCAAGAAAAAGAATACATTTATAAAATTATATTGCTGAGTTATGCAGGAAAAGTCTGTTTTACAGAATTTTATAGGATCTAAGACTCATAATAACCTTCAAAAAATCCTCACAATTGGTTTGAAGAAGGTGGTTTAAGTGGGATTTTACGGATCTGGAGCAGAGAATGCAGTATTAAATTCCATAAGTATCCTAACATTAATTGTCGGGTCAAGCTGTTTGCTCTTGAGGCAATCTATTAAACATTGAATTTCCACGTGAGTTAAGAAAACAACTGTTTTAATAAAATGTGCACAAAATTTCTTATTACACCTTATCTTCAAGAGAGCCTGAAGTTTCATAGATAACTTATAGGGGCTTTGGAAAAAAAATTTAAGATTTTATTGTTCTAGGAATAAAGGAAAATAAGACAAACTCATATGATATTGCAGCATCATCTAGATGTAGACTAATTTAAATTGAATCTTTTCTGAATGCATGTTTCACACTGGAACTTTCTCAACCTGATGCCTGAGATCCATTGTCCAGCTTTAAGTTAAAAAAGCAGTTCAAGTGAAAAAAAATTTGAAGCAATCTGTGCAGGGGTATTATTAGCTGCTTAAGTATAATTATTTTTGGCTTGCACGGAGGAAAACACTAAATTGCTGCTATTTTTAGTATCAAATAGCTATGTTAAGCAAACAGTTTTTCCGAACAAACAGACCAAAAGTCCTTGAGGTTGCAGTTAACATTATGCAATCAGTACTGAATTCCAGAAACAGATAAGCTTCTTCTGTCCCTCAGCATTATTGAGTTTGATCTGATTACCTGCTACCTACTATCTATCCTTTTGAGAATAGGAATGTCACTTAATTTTAGCTGTGTAACCTAAAGTGGTGCCTAGAAAATTACCTTAATTTATCTATATAGCAAATAGAGAGGAAGAGAGGTCTACAGAGGTGATTCAGACTTTTTTCAGGTCTGACCTGTCTTGGGATCTTTCTTGCTCTTTGCTGTATAAAGATTCCAGGTTTCATAATTGTCTAACATAGACACCTCAGTTATATTCCTAATATCAGTGGAGTAAGCAAAGGCTTTAGCATTTGGAGTCTATTTTTTAAGTCACCATCAATATTATTGGCACTTTCTTGACTTAGCATTTTTCTTACCCATTTCGCCGATTTTAAAGTCCTCTCAACTGTGATTCCTCTTCTATAATTATCTGAACAACCTGTAAAGCTCTCAAATATTTATCTTACTACTCAGTTAAATGGATAACATTTGCAAAGTCAGGGTATTAACACTAGGCTCCTGAGTCTGCATTTAGGTTTTTTCAGTCATATTTTTAAAATCTTAGCCAAAGCAACATGTAATGTAACTAAGATCCATCATTTACCTGTATTTGCATCTGAATTTTAGGTACCTAAACATGAGAGAGCTGGTATTCCTACTCTCTATCTAACTGTGATCACCAGCCTAGGGAGGTACTCAGCTGTTAACAATGTGTTCATGGTGAAAAAAACAAACCCAGGAACAGCTGGCAGCAGGCCCCACTAAGCCTCATGCCTTCCTTTAGTTAGCAGTCATAGGAGTGAGTTATAGTTGGTTACAATTGATGCATGCATTTGAACTGAATCTTACAAAAATGTCCTCAGTTTCAACAATAAGCACAGCTGAATATGGCATGTTCTGCACTATCTCAGCTTTTGAGTGACTGTTCCTTGGAGGCAGAGTTATTCTCATTATAGCAAATCTGTTCAACAGTTACAAGGGGAAATCCTACTGTCATAACAGCTAAAGCATACTCAAACAGCTTAACAAACTGTGGCTGATTTTTTAGAAATGCAAAAACCTCAATATTCTTTTGAAAAGGCTTCACACTCAGGTTATAATGGACAGTGTTATTACCACGTATTACAACAAACTGTATGATGAAACATACCGTCTCTTCTATTGGGAATGGTTTGTTCATTGTAGTATATGGACTAAGAGCAAGACTCAATTACCAGAAATTCATCTCTCAAACTGAAATTTCTAGGGGGTGACTTGTTTCACTTCAACGTATTAAACTGCTTGGTGCGTGCTGTAGAAATGTGTTGTCTTCTGTTGCTGTGCTGCTTGAGAGCCAACGATGAGGAGGCCTGTTACAGGGTTAGGTAAACTCTTACTTGAATGGATTGTTCATGCCATGTTAAAGCAATTTGCACTTCTTGACCAGCAGAGAATGGAAATTTCCCAATACCTCCCTCAGGCAGCTGCTTGCATGATGTTCACAACTTAAACTAATCCTTTTCATACAGACTGGAGGGTTTGGGCTGAGGAAGCTGGAGATGAGATTACATATAGCAGTAGCGACTACAAAACTGCAGAATTTGGACAACTGAAATTCATATTCTATCCTGAGAACTAGCACCCATCTTTCCATGCCAACATTTTACCTTCTGGTGTTCACTACCAGTTGAAAAGAGGACTAGTACTGGTTGTTTCACAGTGATTTAGGGTGGGCAAACCCAACCTATCCATGCTGATAGGTAAGATCTGCAGTACTATCTGCAGATCCTCACTGATTCAACAACCACGTTCCTGAAGTCATGGTGTCCTTTTGTCCAGCAGACATGTCTCAGTTGGAGGGGGCGTGAGAGTGCACCAACAAGTTCTGCACGCTTTGACCAGCTTGTAGTTGCAAGATGGTTATGTTTTGTATAATCCTTTCCTGCAGCTTTCCCTCCTGTCTCCAAGATTTTACTCTTTTGCCTTCTTCAGGTCTTTATTACAATAGAGCTGTTTTCAGAGGAGCTTAATTCAGGGTTACACAGCTGCACCATATCAGACCTGATCTTGAACACAGGCAGCTGACAGAGGGTAGATGATGGGATTTATATCATCATGCATTACCTGTAAAATATTTCCTGTAGTTATTTTAATGGTAGGACTTTCACTCTGTCATTTTGCAGGCTGTTACAGACCCACTGTATGAAAAACATTCACACTACACTTGCCCTGAGCTTAAAACACATCAGACTGTTAGCATCCATAGTGCTAACAGTGCCGGTGCGTGTCATGAGCCACACCATTTTCTGTCTGTCTGGACATGAGACCTGCACAAACACTTTAAGCCTAAGAATACATTTAACAGACATGTAGCCAGTTCCCCTCTAGTGCTGACACCCCCTGCACAAGGGAACAAAGTGCAGAGTGTCACAATCCCTTACAAGGGAGAGACAAGACATTTAACATCAAAATATTTAAAACAATTTATAAAGAATCTGTTTAAAAGGTCACTTCAGCCTGAAAATAAAGAGCAAGCCAACCTGACCATAAGTTAAAAGATGGGGCATTATGCCAGAAGAGAAAAGACAGTCTGCCTTGATTATAACTTGAAGTCAGATACTCGGTTCATTAAAAAAAAAATCTCCCACTCGAAAAGAACCCAAACATTCAGTTTGCAAAAAGAAGAAGAGCCAGAAACGCAGTGTGTTAACCTCCTCACTCAATACTAGAGTGGAAAGAAAACAGGCTTGGCCCTTGTTTCCACTGATAAGTAGTTTTGGGGAGCAGTCAGATGTGCTACAAAGCCTGGAGGCTGCAAGTGCAAGAACTGAAGGCATCTTCTGCTAACATACTGACATGTGATGGGTGATTAGCTGTTGTTAGCTTCTGGCTTGCTTTTCTGTGACTATCCTGTCTGCTAACGGTGTCTGCTGTCAGACAACATATACATCTAAGCAAAGCCTGTGTTTTACACTGCCACTCCCCATAAGCAATGTAACAAAGCAAATCAGGCTTCTTCAGCAGCTGGAGAGGTGGGGTACAGCAAGAATCTCTCCTAGTATACTTTATCTTTGAAATTTCCTCCTTTGGATTTGTGTCTCCACAGGCCTTATTTGGTACCCAGGAGAACATGCCAGACTGCTTTTTTTGTGGATATTTTGCAAATGAACTCCTGGTGCAGAGCACGGCTGTAGTCTACGCTGCCCAATTATTATATTATGCAACTTAAAAACCCTGGGAAATAGTGAGATCTCTACATGCAGATGTCAGGGGGAATTATTTCACGGGGGGAATGGTTCATATCCATGTTGTCTGTAGAACACGGGGCTAAAAGGAAACTGTCCTGTGCTTTACACAGGATTTGTATGCCAAAGGAACTACTTTGTATGCCCAAGAGTGAATTGACATCTATTGAATTTGGGCGGTTGAAGAACTGCATCCCTGCAGTCACTCCCTGGAGTGATATAGGGAATAAACTGAATTGACAGATCCATCTGTCCATTCAGAGTTTTGCTGAATATTGTTCTGTTAGAGTACGCAGAGTTGATGATGTGGTCCTATATGAAGGATTCTGTAAAGGAGCACCATGTTACTGTGATTGTATAGGGATTTCTTTGTATCCCATCTGAATTTAACACACATTTTACTGTGGATCTGGAAAAATTAATGAAGATAGTTAACCACATTCAGGCCTTGCTTCAATCTAGATGTGAGCATCTGCCATGTGTGAATACCTCATAAAGTTGGGAAAACAAAGGTAGAAAGATGTGGCAGTGCCGTTCATTGCTACTCCCATAAATGGTGTTGACTGTAGAAATTGTTGTGCCTTACTTTAGTTTGCTTAGTAGACACATTTTTGGAACACATCCTGGATTTGGATTATGTTGTTAAAATTTCAGAATAATGTGTATACGTCATGGGTCTGTTTTTCTTTTAGTGGGATTAATGCATTTCTTATTTCAGTGAGCATTGATGTACCTACAATTTTAAGTATTGAAAAGATCTCAAGCCTTTCCTGTATTGTTTTTGTTAGGCTTGCTAAGACATAAATATTTTATTTCTTACTTAGATTTCAGTTGATGGCTTCAGAAATATTGCCAATGGCTGCAGTGGGATTCAAGATTTGCTAATAAACAAAATGCCAACTCTTACAGACAGATGTATTCAAGTAAGAAATTGACAATAAATCTGTACTTTGAGAAACTTTCTGATGTTGGAACTGGGTTATCCTCTCAACGGACTTTAAAGAAAGTTATGCAGATACAATTTACAGGGAAAATTTCTCCCTGAAAACATTTTTAAAAACTATTATCTAACTATGTTTATAAATCTAGCTCACTTGCCATCACTTTCAGAAAATCTCAGTTGTCTTCTTTTGCTGATTGTATGGCTGAATTATGGTTTTCCAGTTTATAAATGAGAGGTTTTTATTTTTTTCAGTGTTAAAGCAGATATAATGTATGGGAACAGCATTCTGCTACTGATTTTACCCATCAAAAAAGAATTTTCAGGCTTCTGCAAAAGTGATTGTTAACTAGATCACTGTCTCGGGTGTCTGCCATACTTCGTGTCTCCAGTTACTTACTTCTTTTCCTTTTGTTCCTAAACATAATAAATATATGGAGAATTTCAGTAGTTTATATACCACTCACTGGCTAGAAGTTACTGTTAAGATGGATTGTAAGTATTTGTTTGAATTTGTAACATTTGGTATTATATTCAGAATATTTGCTGATAGTTTGTTATGTGACAGCATAGGTATATGAATATTTTATTTCACCTTTTTCTCTTTGAAGGCTTTGGTTGAAAAATGTCAACAGATAATGTCTGTCGTCTTTCTTGACTCTCCACATCTTTCTGATGCAACTTTTAAAGCTCTTGCTGAATGTAAGCTTGTCAAGGTCAGCATTGAAGGTTAGTATAATAATTCACAAAGTTATTAGGATTATGTATTTTTAAAATTCTTCCAGATAATTTCAAATAAATCTTTCAGCTGATTTCAGTGGGTATTTAGATCAGGCCTTTAGTCTATGTCAGATGTATAACTCATGTCTTCATATATTTCAACAGGGAGTAGCCAAATTACTGACTTAAGTTTCAAATTGATGAGTAAGTGCTGCCCATACATCAGGCACATTCATATGGCTGATTGCCAGAAGATTACAGATGCTGGTCTTGAGATGATTTCACCATTGAAGTATATTCTTGTACTGAATATATCAGACTGCATAAGGTACTATATCACATCCATATTTCTGTAAACCACTGCAAAGGAATTCTATTAATTATACTCGTAGTAAGTCCTGTTAGCACATCTTTAATTTTAAAAATAAATTATTAGAATGTTAATACATGTATCTAAATATTTTAAAAAATATTCTATACAACTAGTTTGTTTGTTTGTTTGTTTTTTTCTGTATCATGTTTTGAAAAATCCATTCATTATTACTCCAGTTCAAGCAAAAAAAATCAACTGTACATGTAATATTACTTAAGAGCCATGGTATATTTTAGTGCTGGAATGTGGCTGTGAAGGAGATGAAAATGATAACCAAAGACAATTCAAGTGCCACAACTCTATTAAAATTTTGATATTGTTTAATTTTGTGAATTTAAAAATAATACTTTATAACTATTTAATACTAAGATATAAATAGGATATATTTTATGTGAAGACTATTTTCCATTTCAAGTGTGTCATGTATCAGTAGAAACAAAGACAAATGAAAGATCTATCAAAGCTGCACATTTGTTCCCTGTTTTATGGCACAGTGATGGAGTCAAGGGTGCGAGGGAACAGGGTAGGCAAAACCTCCAAACATTTCAAAATCAGCAGACCTATAAAATAATACAAAGAAGCTAGAATTGCTGCTTATCTTAAAATTTCTGATGTCATGTGAAGTTTTAGGGATTCTGCTTTAAATGTGTAACTAGAGTAATTTTTGTGCCTGTTAATGCTGTATAAAAATCTGAAAACATTGCGTGTAGATGAGCTGAGAAGTTCTGGAGTAATACCATGACATCATGTTGTAGTTCAGCGGTGCAGATGGGACAGCTGCCTGCATTTTCTGGTTTAACATTTAGAAAGCTGGATTTTCCAGTCTGTTAGCCAAATCTTGGGCTGTGAGTGTGTTTGCACGTGTCTACTGTCTCTACTGCTGAATAATTGCTGAATTACCTTAACAAAACTTTTTAAGCAGTTGTATAGCTAATGTAAAACTATTATATTATTGCTTTTGCAGACACTTACGAACATTTCAGCATTAACAAAGTTATGGATTGCAACATATCTAAACTTGGTAAAGAGTTTCGAGAGATGTGAAACTACAACAGGGAGATCATTACTACTATGTTTCTCTTATTTGGACAGTGTGTTACTATAGAAATTCATATTAAGATTTAGAATATTTAGAAATTTCTCATAGAAATAAAGGGAAGCACCACGCTGGTGGTAGAAACTTAAGAACATATTTTGAAATGCTTAGCCATCTTAGTGCTCTTAACAGTTTCCTTTTTTTCATTAGCATTTTATCTAATTTTTTCTACCTTAAGTCATATGGAAAATTTTTTTGAGAAATGAAAGGGACAGAAAGAGCAAATCTAACAATTCAGAATTCTTAAATGGCAGGAAATATTTGACTACATGTGAAAAGCTAAGAAAGAAAATTAACCGATCATGATCATTAGAATTAAGAAATAATAAAGAGGTGAGTAAAAAGGTGTCTGAAAATGAACACAGGCAATGTGGTGGCACATACTCTTGGCACATTTTCCCAGTTTAAGTATGTTTTCTTAATGTATGATAAAGCAGTGTGTGGCCTGTGCTCTTATACAGTTAATCAGCTGACTAGAGAAATTTAGCATGTGTATTCAGAGCACAGTTATTTCAAAAATTATGATGTGGATATTTCAGCCTTCAAACCCAATGTGGTTACAGAATATCTTTTTTCTTTTTTAAAATTCAGTTGACTCTATTGCCAGACTCTGCATGCCTTACAGACTTTATGCAAGTTAATTATTCCAAAAGTATTCCTTTAAAATGTATATATCTTGAATGAAAAACAACTGCACTGTGAAATAACACCAAAACTACCACAGTGGTTGAATTGTTGCAGAGTGATTACTTTAACACTTTATGAATTATAGCTTCATCTGTAGCTTGTGGTTACACAATGAGGCTCTGTTCAGGTTATCGTTTTATTAGTAAAGATATTCTTACCCATGTGTTTCTGGGACTTTGGGATTTGCAGTGCCTCTTTGTGCTGCAACAAACTGTGCAAGTCAAAATATGATTCTGTCCTACAGAATTCTGGGTTTAATTTTTTATTTGTCAGGGAACACAGAAGAAATACTGGGAAAGAATTTAAAAGCTAAGTGTACAGTAATGTTAAACATACCAGAGATATGAACTGTATTGAAACACCCAAGTTGTAGTCAGCTCTCCAACCCTCTCAACTTGGCTGAAAGATTTTCTAGCTACTTAATTTTTATAGCCATTGTGTATAAGTTAGTTGTATGTGAGATATTCAATGAAAATATATGAAACATTCCAAGTAAGAACTCAGGTTAACTCTCCATGCAGATGTACAGAACAGCTACTACATACATGTACTACCTATGACTTTTGCTTCTGTCTATAAGATAACTTTCCCTTTAAATTATTTCAGATCCTTAAATTAATGAAGCTATTAATACAAATATTACTCAGAAATGTTTAAACAGGTTCTGATACTTTCTACAAATGTTTTCCGAGCTCTGTCTTTTAGACTGCTGTCATATCTAAGTGTTGGAACTAATGGAAGTTCCCATAATCTCCAACAGAGGCTTTTTTTCAGAAAGTTCTGGTTTTCAGCAGTTCCAAAGAGCAGCATCTTTCTAATCAAGCCATTAATTATTCTGACTCCTTTTTGGTTTTAAAATGCTATTTTAAAAATACCATTATTAATTTCTGCTTATCTACAGTGTAGGCTGCTGAATGCAAATTGTATATTGATTTGTACAGAGTAGGAAAAATACATATTATAAATATTGCCTACATTTCTCTTTTAGAATCAGTGATGGAGGTGTAAAGCCATTTGTACAGGGTTCTTCAGGAACTAAGCTGAGAGAGCTGAATTTGGCTAATTGTATCCGTGTCACTGATGCTTCTGTCACAGAAATAGCACAAAGGTACCATAGGCCAGTACAGTATTTTTCTAGTGCGGTTAGACTTTCAACATACTTATAATGTTAATGTTCTTGATATGTTAACAAATGGGTAAGATTATACAACCAATTATGTACAGAAAATTGTACTAGATAAATGACTAGTCCCTTTTGGCATTGTGAATCTCTTAAAAAATTATCATTATATGAAGAGGAATTAATAAATATAAATATCAAAACCTGAGGAGTCTTAATTTAAGGGGGAAAAAAACTGCTTAAATGATTGTTGTCAGTGACAAAACTGCATTAAAAGTTTTGTATGTATAAGTCACATTTTTGTAAACTCAGTAAATACTGATGTTTGCCCAAGCAAAAAGCACTCTATTGCTAAACTTTGTCAATTCCAGTTCCTCAGCAGTACTGGAATAGCTGAGCATCGCTGAGTGTAAGTGCACTGTTTGAGGAGTCACATTTCTCAGGTCTTCTCATTTGGTTATGGGAACATATATATAGTTTACAGTGCTTACTTACACAGTAAAATTCAGTCTCCCATGTATGGTCAGTGAGTGCTGATTTGCAGAAGCTATCAATGTCTTCATTTGCTGTGTATCATTGTTTGTGCAGCTGTAGCTGGGTGTGGGTGCAGCCATGGGGTCCTGAATTCTGCCACCGCAGTGAGCTTTGAAGTCCCTGTGCAAGATATAAGGGATTTGGAAATGGGGACCAGTTAAGCATCAAACAAATTTAAAAAATACTTTTATTGGTAATACAGCTCCTTGATTTCCATATTTTGATTTAATTTTATTGCTGCTCATGGTTTGAAATATTTGCAATATTTATGCATTATGAGCATAATCCTTGGAAATGCCTATGTAATCTAGGTATCAAAAGTCTAGTATAATTCCATGGGTCTAGAGTGCTTATTTTCATAGGTCCCCTGAAAAAAACTTAGCAACCTTATTACAAAAATGTACTTGCTATACTACATTTCTGTAACAAAAGTGGAAAGATGACATTCCTGTTGGGTTTTTGTTTATTTTTATTTAGATGTCATGAATTGACCTACCTAAGTCTGTGTCACTGTGAAAAAGTGACTGATGCTGGAATTGAAGCTTTGGGAAATATGTCATCGTTGATATCTATTGATCTCTCTGGAACCAGCATCTCAGATATGGTATATATACATGATTAAAGAATGAAGAATGTGTTTATTGTTTATCTAGGTTTTCTGAAAAAATACCATAAAAATCCACTCATTTAAAAACTGGCATGGATATGAAACAGCAAAGTTGCAGTATCATGAGAACATATTTTAGAAATGTATATAATAAATATTAGCACATGGATAGGCAGTATTCAAGGGAAGGCAATTCTTACGTTGAACAATTCTCACATTTGAAAAAGAGAAGTCATCAAAAAGAGAAAGTTCAGCTGATGTGAAACTGATCAGAGAAAAATGTTTGTCAAACAGAAATTTTTTGCTCCAGGATGATTAAACCTGAGGAAAACTGGAAGGAAAAAAAAAAAGTCATTTTTTGCAATTTAAATTTCTAAAAATTGTGTTTTTCCTGAACTAGATTTTATGGTGAAAAATCCTGAATGTTAGCTTTAGCAGAGTCACTGCTCTACACTGTGGTCTAGAAAATAATTGCTAGTGAAAGAATTACTAACAAGGTATCTTCAATGTGTCAAATTGCTAAGAGTCTGGAAAGCAAAATAGTAAATTTGGAAGCCAGGTTAAACATCGCAGGCCTCCCCACATTAGATACTCTTGGCAGGTCCTGCCTTGCGCACAGAGTTCAGAGCCAGTTCTGCTATTTCTTTTACTTTTTGGGCAAACTCTTTTCACTGAACACAGAAACCTAGGAGAAACTTTGTGAAGAAAACTTGCCATAGAGACTAGTCACTGTTCCAACAGAATTTTGACCAAGAACTTTATTATTTGGGTCTAACACAGAGTTTGTGCAAAAGTAATTAAAAAGTTTAAAAAACTAAATAAAATGCCTGTATCTTTTACGGACGCCTGAAAACAAAATTAAGCTAAATAAAGAGTGTTGGAAAATCCAAGAAGACTTCATTTAATGTTATCATATAAAATATCATAAAATTATATCTGAATGAAATTTATAATGTCTTAAATTACAGTCCCACAGTGTTTCAACATAAGTGCTTTCTTTCTCCTTGCCTGCCACAGCTAGTCCTTTAAAATGTTGTGTTGCTTCTTACTCCAGCTTTCATACAGCACAACCCTTGACCTTGGCAATATGCCAAGCTCTTCTGCTTACTCTGCATTTCTAAGGCTTTCAGTTGCCTCCCTCCCACCAGACAGACAAATTGACCTGGAAATTGACCATTTATCATTTTTGTAATTTCTGACCCGATTGCTTGCACTAGCTACAAAACTTACGGTTTTTGCTGTTCATTGTGTTTTCTGTATGTGACATTCGTGCATGTATAAAAAATACATTTTCTAATCTTCAAACATGATTTGATAAAAGAAATCTAGCAGTCTGCTTTGCAACAAGCTCCTATTTGTATGCATTGACTTTATATTATGCATTTTATTAGCATATAGATGAAGTTGTATTAAGACATCTTTCAATTTAGACTAAGTACTGTTGCCAAATTGCTTTAAGAATGTAGCAGAGAGCACAATGTTTTATGTGCAGTAATCAACACTATTATGCTGTGCTGATAAAGAGAAATTGTAATTCCTGCAGTCTGTGCAGTAGATCTCTGTTGCTTTTGTTGTCTTGCAATTTAGTGTGAAACATGTAGAATGTGCAACATAGATTTGCACTTCACAGGAGAATTTTCCTTTCTAGTTTTTTAAATAATGGCAGAACCATTCTGCCCATCAAAGCAGAGCAGAATTTACTGAAGTAAGGATGACATATACCTAAGGAAAGGATAGAGGAGAGAAAATACAGTAGAGTCAGATCTTCTTGCAGATTTGTGCCTCAGATATGACTAATTTAAATGTTAATCAAAATGGAAGGTTTTTTCCACTGTTGGTGCCTCCCTCTGTAGTTTCTCTGGTGCCAAATAAGTGAAATGTTCCTGTTGCAATCTGTCTTTCATTCAGGGAATATGTTGCATTTGGAATAAATACATTGACTCTTAGAACTTTCCTGATGAGATCTTGTTAATAAACTAAAAATATTTACAGTACCCTGTAGACTCACAGTAATTAAAATATGCAATGGCTAATAAGAAATATAGCACTCATCTCTCATATTTGGAGAAGTTTATTATCCTTGTCCTGAGTCTGCTTGTCAACAGAAAGACTGGGGATTGAATACAAATAACCATTACATGTATTCAAATTTTGTTACTGTATAGAAAGTTATGCTTTTTACATTGAGAGAAAATGCCTAGACAAATTTGTAAACAGAACCTAGAATAGAGCACATAATTCATCACATGTTTAAGGTTCTGTGTACGTTTACATGTCTTGCTAAATAAAAATTGAAGATGATTCATTGACAGAACCATGAAGAGGATATTGACTTTATTAATATGAGAGACTGGAGGCATATTAAAGAAGTTACTGCACTTTTCTCGTTAGGGCTTTGACTATATTGCTCTTATTTATATAAAATACATAACATAAAATAAAACACAATTACCTTTAAAATATTTATTCACTCAGTTATTTTAGCATTCATCCTTTTGCATTTCAGAAAATATTTCCTTCTTTATTAAAAATTGAATTTTTAAAAATAAATTATCGCAGGTTTTTAAGTCTCAATAACCTTTTTTACTGTTGGGAAAGACATTTGTTCTTTTCTTGTCACTGCTAGGTACTACAAATTGGTTTCGTAGAGTTATCAACAACTTAAAAGAGACTTAGAAATTGAAAGATTTGCAGATTAGCGACAGCATTTTTTTTTAAAGATGCAATGACAGTGCAAAAAATGTTGAGTTTTTGAAAAAACTATCTTTAAATTCTTTGAGAAAACTCCTTTTTTTCTTGCTAGCCTCCTATCCTTCATTGTTTTCCCTCATCAATTGCTGTCCTAAACTCCCTGAAATAGGGACCATAGGTTTCCAGGTTTTAAATTGTGAGTATTGTGAATATTTTCACGAATTCATAGATAATACTGTAATCACACCTCATTTTAGATATCGCTATAAAGACATTTACAATACCTGCAAGGTGTTTAAGCTTCTATTATGGAGCTGAAAACACTGGCATTTAGGGCTAAACCCTATTAATCTTTCTTATAAAAGCAGTCCCAGTGACTCAGTAGAAATGCTTCCATGAGTTCGAGAAGCAATTTTATTTATAAGCTTTATTCTTATGCTCTCCATATTTTTGTTAAAATGTCTTGAACTTTTTCTGACGTCTATAGAATACAGCTTCGGCAGCTTTGCTCCAAGCCTGAGAGTCTGAAAGCATGCAGCTGCCTAGCTTTGCTCGTTCCAACACAAGCTGCTAATGCATATGGCCTGGATCACCCATCATCTTGGGACATAAAAAAGCCATTAAGTATAGAAGTTCAGGACATTTGAAGAAAGTGTCGTAAGTCAAGCAGGATTTAGACAGTCAGAAAAAACATAGCAAATAATAATAAAATGAATTGTTAAAGTAACTTAGTTGACTCCTGAGATACATATAGAGAGCATCCAGCGACAAAACCAGTATATGCCCTGGCATAGATTCAGGGAAGTTCAATAATATTAGTGATGAATTATATTCAGTGTAATAATGAAAGAGAGAAAAATAGCCTAAAACAAAAAATAGGTAAAATACTTTAAAAATTAGAAGAACCTTGATATACCTCTGAAATCAAAGATAAAAAGGAAATATGAAGTATACAGAGAAATATTCTTTGCTTCTGCATTTTCTTCTTCAATGACTGTCACGCATGAAACTCTCCCTCGCAATAATCTGAGGCCCCATTCTCTCTTCTAGCTGAAATGCCTCCTCAAGAATTATCTGTGGCATCAAGTCAGCTGATCAGGAACAGAATTTTTGTGTGCTGTGCTCTTTGAAGCTGAGGATAATTTGTAATCATTGGGATCTCTGGAGTAGTGGTTATATGGATACACAGTTAGCTCAACTTTCTTTTCCTATGCGTTTGTACTTAATGATCTTCAGATCCTGGCTGGTCTTGAAAGCCAGGCTGCAACATAAATATTTAGGAATATTTTAATAATAAGTTTCTAAATGGGGGGAGGGGGGAAGGAACCCCAAACTCTCATTTTGGCTTTCCACAGTTATCTAGAGTAATTTCTTTGCACTCTTAGTGAGATTCTGAATCTATGGTGACTTGAATCCATAGCCCAGCTCCACATTTTGGTCAGTTAGAAGATTAGGCTAGTGGGACTGAGTGAGAGACTTATTATCAGGTCTAATAAATATAACCAGCAACAGACTGAAAATGAATTATTTGCATTTGATTTTCAAAGGAAAGGATGTAACAAATCCCACGGATTCCCGAGGCAGGGAAAAGGAAATGTTAAAATATATTAAAGTGGGCTCCAAACTGAGGTGTTAGCACTCCAGTTTGCTTGGGAGAATAGAGAAAGGGAGAACTTGACTTGGAGAGTTAGCAACTTAATTCTACATAGAAATAAGAAGTACTAACGCAGAGCCATTACAATAGATGCCAGATGTGCTAACACCTTGAGTCCTGATGCAAATCAGTAGGAATTAAAGGTACTGGACTTAGTGTCAAGAAATGTTGGCAGCTGTATTTCATCAGTTATGACCTGGTCTAACTGCAAATGGTGTTAGGTATAGAAATTTAATTTTATGGTATGCGTTATACACAAAGTCATAGAGGGGGATTCTGCACTGCAATAGAAAAATGTCTCTACAGTTCCTGTAAACAGGTCCAACCCACCTGTATATTAGTTCAGGTATTGGAAATAGTATATCTACATTTTCTTAAGAGTTTACCCATTTTCCAGGAGGTTTTTGCTATCTGAAACTGAACTTTGTTCTGCTACATATGCATTGTTATTAGCATGGTAGGAATTACATTCTTCTCTTATAGTGTTTGATCCGTGGAACTGGTGCCTGACTGTGGCTAATCTGTGCAGTAATCTGAGCATTTTAGAGGATAAGAAGAGTCACTTAATATTAAATGGCTCCGAAATGGAAGGTGGGAGATGCCTCTTAAGAGCCGTCTTCCAAGATTGGAGTCACTTTGAGGTCAATCTGTTTGGTTTGGGGTATGAACAGGAAGCAACATCTGTATATCTCTGGAACATAAAGATACATTACAGATGCTGACCTTGAAGGTTACAAAGAGATATGTGAGCAGGAATCTCAGAAGAAGTTGAAAATAGCATAGCACATGGTTATTGTTAGTGAGGGACGGTACATTCGTTGCAGTCTGCTGTTGAAAGGCAGAGACTTGCAGTTTGTGAATATAAATAATAGAGTTGTTCTTTGGTATGCCTTGGCCTCAGATGACTTTTGTATCTAGCAAGTGAAGACCCTTACCAACTGGTACAGCTGATACTAAATTTCCCATCTAAAAAACCTATGGTGAAATAGTAATAATAAATAACATTCTGCAAATGTTTGTAGGCCTCACGTAATAAAGTAAAGGAAACAAAACAAAAATGTGAAAGTTGCTTGAAAAAAACAGCTGTTGGAGAGGAATAAGAAGTTTATTTTAAAGTTGTTTTCTAAATAGAAATGGTAATATACATGCTATACAAGAGAGGTAGGATAAAGTCTTCCCTTTCTCCATGGCAACAATAGATTGACCCAAGACACGAGGCGATTTTTTTATGTTAAAGGGGAAATACATTTTTGGAGATACATAAAGTGGGTGATCTTAGTCTGTAAGCTGCACAGTATTTGTTTGGCTAGCATCTATTTCCAGGAGTTCCAATGATAATACGATAGCTCTGACCATATCTTTCAAAAATATCGGGAGGCTTAGTATAGAAGATAAAAGTCTTTAGAAATAGGTCAGTATTCTAGCTGGGGATCTCTGATGTTATTTAGCAGGGAATATTGCTGAATAAATGAGGAAGTCTAATACAACTAGTGATAATTGACTCCTTTGTATATATGTTAGATACAAAAATAATAGTTAAGAATTTCATATAGATTAGATATATTCTTCCTGTGTAGAGCTTGTTTGAAGAGGTTTATTTTTTGAAATGTAAAAGTTCTGTAGCTTTTCTATTTAATATACAGTTCTTAATGACATTCTTTATCTTCCATGTCTTCACTCTTTCCATTCTCAGATCTGGAATTACTAGTGAAGCGCCTCAAAGGAGACCTTGATTTTCATTGAAAAAAATAGTTGTTCTGTGATTCAGTGTCACTCTAGTCATATAAAATGATTATAAATTAACTTTAAAGTCATAGCAGCATTAGTTGTCATGTAGCAAAAATATCTTTACAATATTCTTTAGTATTTCATTACCAAGTACATTAAAGTGGTGCCACTTTTAAATAAAAAAAAATGCAAGAAGAAATTATGTCCATAAGGTCACACCTACCTCTATCAGTCTCTGCCATAAGGAATTAAAGTTCTGACATAAACCCATTGGGGCGTAAGTACATAGCTGTTTGTTTTTGTCTTGAATAGGAGTGATATGGTCAACAAAAATTTGAAATCTACAGATTTTCATGAAGCTGTTGAAAATAATGGTCACCACAGAACTATGTCTGCCGAGAAAAATGCAAATTTCATTGTTTTCATAAGTAGCCAGGATTGGAAATCTCTTTCATTGTTCCATTTTTTATTTTTATTCTGCCTGTGAGATTTCAGGAATTTACAAAATTTGAACTCCAGCCGCACTCTTCCAGCATTATCATTACAGTGTCCACATCTGGATTCCAGACACTATTTATATGTGCTTATTTTTCAAGATGATATTTCCTCTCTGTGCAGTGCTGTTTGCTGCCTAATTGTACATAATTTATTAACCATATGGAATAAAGTGATAACTTGTTTTTTCAGTAAACCTTACTTTATTGATATGAAGCACAGAGATACTCTGCTGTGACTATCCAAATATATTTTACAAAATCAACATTTAATTCTCCTTCAGATAAGAGAGTTTAGGATCAGAACATGGTCCTGTTTCCTGGTGTCCAAGCAATAGAAATCACAAAGCATCTTTGGATCCCTTTGCACTTCTAAGACAAATTTACCAAAGTTTTCACCTCCCTATTGTCTTGAATATGGGGGTTGTTCACGCACCCGAGTGTGACTGCACCATTTCAAATGTTGCCTTGTATCATAATTGTATCTGTAAAATCCTTACTGGTAAACAAATCATAAAGGCAGCAATTTTAAGATATTATTTGGTTGTAGCAAAACGTATTTTGTTCTTCCAACAAAAAAAAAAAAACGTAAAAAGTTCTTTCAAACCCTAATTTTGGAGGAGACCTGTAAAAGTATTTTGCTTTAAGAGAGTCCTGGTCTGTGTGCTGTGGAAGTATTTCACAGCATGCTACTTTTCTTCAGTTTCTTTCTTTCTGAACAGGTAGGAAAAATCTAATTTTTTGCTTTCTCAGTTGTATTATTCTGCAAAGAATTCTTAACCCTTGTACATACTTCAAGCAAAAATCAGAGGAGAAACTACATGCATTCTGCTGAAGAGAATGTCTTAAAAGGTGCTGTAATTCTTAAATAGAAGCTTTAACATACAGGCACTGGGTATTATTGGCCATCCTAACATATTAAATGTAATTACATGTAATTGCAGGTATTGATTTTTAAGATTATTTTTTCTGGAATTTTTTAGGGCTTGACAACCCTTAGCCGCCATGGAAAAATAAAGGAACTTTTTATATCAGAATGCAAAAACATCAGTGATACTGGGATTCAGGTAAAACTTCACCTCTTTTCTTGGTGCTTTCTGGAAGCCTCTCTATTGCTTCAAATTAACCATGTCCAAAACTGATTTTTTTACTCTGTACATCTTCATTCATTCTTCATTACATCATTCTACACTCTCACTCTTACAAATGATTCTCCCCTTTCATTCTTTTCCATTTTTTTTTTTAATTCTTTCCATGAATTTTAATGCATCTTGAATTCTGCTTGTCTCTGAGATTCACTCCACAGGAGCCTTAATTTCTACTGAATTATACTGTGCAAATTGCAATCTAAATTGCTGGTGCTATTATTTCTTTCTTGATCTACAAATCCTTCACCAATTTCTAAAACATACTTTTCCCATCGCTAGTGTGGGCTCTCAGGTCTTGCTTTCTGCTTATTTAGACAGTCATTTGTTGAATGCCGTGTTTAGAAGATTTAGCACGCCTAGCTCAATAGAATGGTTGAATTTCTTTCAGTCTGTTACACTTAGTTCCTCATGTGCTGCTAATATATTGCTACACATTATTATCTCTTAGTGACACAGAAATATGTCTCAGTATATCTCTAAAGGCATATTTCTTACCAGCATAAATGGTATGATTACTATAAATAAAGATAACAAATTATATTTTAATAAGAAATTAATGTTCATCTTCTCCATATTGAATAAATGTCTTAGTTGTTTTATGGGAAAAATAGCACAAATTGCACCATGTCATTATTTGAATAAAATCTTTAAAAATGTCCTACGAAAATAACGAATGATGAAACTAATCTGCTAGAAAATGGACTACATGTATTTTAAGCTAGATGTTTGAAATACTGACTTCTTATTCTAAAGATCTCATGCTCGCAGCAAGACATCTATTGAATCTCACTAAGCTTAATCGTTTCCATCGTTTCATTGTTTTTCTTTTAAAAATTGATTGTTATTATATACAGTGGTTTTGAAACTTAAATATTGGATCTGGGAAATAAAAAGCTAGGCATAGTTTTTAAAATAAAAAGATTAGGCTAAAACATGTATTGTTTAGTGTTCTTATCTCATACTTAGCCTATGAACTTAAAAATTTCCCAGGGTCCATAATCTTTATAAAGTAATCAGAGAGGAAATTAATTAATTTGTATGAAAGCAACACACAGAGGCAATTATTTACGTTGATGATGTTATGAAGTTACACAATGAGAAAAATAATCAGCAATTTCTTGAATAATCAGCAATTATCATAGAAATACTAATACTAATACAGGATTTGAATTTAATTTTACAATGCTTATTAATCTTTTCATATTTCTTATTTACTGACTCTTGCTTTTTTTTAATGAATGCCAGCAATGAGACTTGCCATCCAAATATTTATTAGACTTACACTATCATCACAGCAGTAACTACATACTAAATTCTGATTTATTAGCACTCATTGTCTTGTTTTGGCAAAATCAGTTATTCGGTGTTACTGTAATTCTTTTTATGGGTAAAGAGTTGCACTGGAAACTGGAAGAGATTCAGAGAGAGTAATAGGGATGATCAGAGGTATGGTACAATCTCCATAAAAGGAACAGATAAGTAAGTGAGGAACCTGCAGTCTGGAAAGGGGCTGGCTGAGGAAATATGACTGAGGTCTGTTTGGTCATCGCAAGTGGCATGAAAAGGGTGGATAGGGATCAACTTCTTGCTGTTTACTTCCATATGTAATCTAGTGGGCATGAAATGTACCTAGTTTGAAAATTCAAAATGAAGAAAAGGAGGTGACTGTTTTAAAAATATATAGTTAAACTGTGAAATTCCTTATCCTCAGCACAGGTTGCTTGAAGTTTAGCTAATCCTTACGGAGATTGTACAAATTCAGCATGATTGCATAGATTTATTGCTCTGTGTTTCAGAACAATGTAAGAAATAAGCACTAGTTGGTAACTCTGCAGTAGAAAAAGAACCATCCATCTTGTTAGGAAAGAGAGAGGATTTACATCCAAACGAGCGCTTTTTTCTGTAACTGAATTGTTTCTAACTGTATGTAACAGAAATGCTTAAATCATGTTTTTTTAATTATATAAATTTCATGCCCATAAGCAGTTGCAGATCATAGGGCTGCAGGTACAGGCAATGCCATCACCTAATCCCAGTTTTCGACTTCTACATTTTTTCCATTATAAAGCTCCAACATCCATCATTTTATAGCTGTATATTGTAAGAATGAGTCAGTTGTTGCTGTACCACAAGGGTTGCATCTGGATTGAATCTTGTTACCCAACATACACGTCAGGCCATTAGGAATTGCTTCTTTAGGAATAATTCTGACTTGCCTTTCATGAATGTTCTGTGTAAAGTTCTGTGGTTTTAGCCAAAACAGTGACCAATTCTGTACATCTTGTGTACCTCACAGAAAGTCATGCAGCACCAGTTCTGTTGCTTTCAGAGGAGAGTATTCATGTCTACATTGTGCTGTGTGTGTGGCTAAGAATCTATTTCAGTTGTCTCACTACAGAGAGCAAGTTCAAAAAAAGACTGAAAAAAATAAGTGTTTATGCTTTCCTTTTCTGCCATGTGAATTTGAATTTTTTGAGGAAGAAAGCATCAACAGGGAGAACATGTAGGAGTTACAGAAGCCATGTTGTCATGGATCTAGGGAGGACAGGAGTAAATCAAAACAAAATGGCAAGTCCTTTTTTATAAGTTGAATCTAAGGATATGAGTTATGGAAAACTTGTAGAGAGTAACCCCGTTATATGCTGCATGACGACTATCCTTTAATTATGTAAAGAATATTTACATTTTGTGAAAGAAAATGCATATTAAGAGGGCCTTACTAATACAGTTAAGGTAAATTGCTATAAAGTTATAAAATAACTAAATAATACCACCAAACATAATATAAATGGAAATTATGTTGACTGTACATTACTACTATTAATTACTGTACTGTTAATTCTTTTACTTGTTCTCAGGCATTATAACAGCATATAAATGCTTCTGTGATCACATATTTTGTAAATGGGATCTTTGCTCATTTGTAACTCAGATGATGCTCACTTAATGAGTAGCAGTTTAGTATTTCATATTTTCATCGATGCTTATGTGTCCCCTCAGGCCTTATTTACACAGAATTAAAATTGTGCATGTAAGTTAGAAAATTATGTTATTTCCTTCATACAGTATTCAATTCTTTGTAGTATCTAAATGTTTGGCAAACATTACTTATCTTCACAACCTCTGCTGTTATTTTCTTTATAGGCACTGAACCAGGGATACAGAGATGAAGAGAGCAAACAAATCTCCATTCCCTTTGATTGCAAATATAATTTTAGTGCTGTTTGCAAAATAACGTAGGGGTAGACTTAAAGTTAAGAGCAAATTCAGAACCTAACTTTGAAGGATATTTTAAATATGCATGTAGACAAGCTATGCCAGTAAAAACAAGATAAACATATCTCACAGGCACTGAAATCTTGGCTGCAGCTTATGCTACATACCCTAGCAGAGAATGTAGTGACTAAGTCATCACATCTGAGTCTGAATTCTGAAGGGAGTGCAGTTTCTCTTACACATGGATAAATAACATTCAGTTACTGGGTTTAGAATGTTTCTGTATTGGAGATATCAAACAGCCTGTTGAGCTGAGATTGAAATAGGAAAGGAACAGAAGCCAATTAATATAAATTCTCAATTGTCCACTCTAACTAGTCCTAAGTTAAAATACTGACATTTTAATATTTTTGTAAAATAAAACATAAACCCAAAGCCCAAGTACAGGTATACTGGTAGACAGAAAAAAGAAGCTATCATGAGGATACAGACAACAAGTTCTAAAATTCTGGTCTATGAAACAAGTGTCAGGCTTAATACATTTCATTGCATCTGTTTAGGTAAGACTTAAAAAAAATGACATAGAATTGCATAATTTTTGGTCATAACAAAGCTAACACTTTCTAGTGATCGACCATATGTTAGTGCCCTAGTTCCTGTTTTACGTAAGGAAAAAATAGCTATGTGCCTAAGGCAACGGTCTGATTACTACAGAATATTTTTTTGGAATGATAAATTTATACTATTTTTGCATGAATACGTGCATTTGTGTGTCTCTTTGTGCATCCACATGTGTTATTTATCCATGTGGTCCTTAGTTTGTTAACCTCAGGACTAATTCTTTAACATTTTTAAAAGCTTCGTGCAACCAATATTTTTTATTCAATCTACTACAGAAGTATTTCCTGATTTCCCCTATAGAGGTAGAATTTCCATTCCAGTAAATGGCAAATTATACTGGCCTTAGGCCAAGTTTAGCAGGCCTGGAAGATCAGCTCGGTGACAAATTTAAGGCATCTCACCATGGTTTTAGACTGGACATCACAGAAGAGGAGACATTTTCACTGAACCTAAAGCTTTGCTTGAGCCGCAGAATGTTCTGTGGTGCTCATGTCATGTCACCATTAGGTGAAGAAATAGGATTTTAGGTTGTTTGGTTTTTGAGTTAACAAATCTGCAGGCTCCTCAAGAGAAGGTTTCCACAAACACAAATGATGGTCTTCCTTCTCCCTCTCTTTGTAGGTCTAGAAGTGAATATTTTTTATGTTGGAAAATATTGAGGCCAAAAGGTAAACAAAGTTTCAGAGTGCAAAGGAGAAAAATATATTTTATGAATTTTTGTGGCCTTTCATAGGAGTTTCATTCCAAACAATAAATGTGCATACTATGACAAAGTTGTAACTACCCATGTTTCATGAGAAGCATGATGCTATTTATTTACATTAACGTGCTTTTTGCCAAAAATTTTCATTCATATAATCACCTGTCAGAGGTGCAAATATCAAATGTAAGATGAAAGATACATGAACACATTGAGGTGGTCAAATTGTCCCTTTGGTCTTTTCAATTCACCTTGTAGAAGAGAACATGGAAAAGGTATTCATGTAAAAAATAAAGAACTCATGTAGAAGCTGAAATGTCTTAATAGTAATAGTAGTAATAATAGTAATAATAATAATACTATCTTAAACCTATTTATTACCTGCCATCTACAGGTCACCGAAATGTTTTGTAAACAGCTCTTGCAATTTTCTAATGTGTGAAGTTATCTCCACTCCAATTTATAAGCTGGGAAAGATCACTGAACGGTTTGCTTTGTTATTTTTCAAAATGATCTGTTTTACAGGGTGTACAAAAAAGCCAATACCTCAGTTACAAAGGTGCTGGAATTGAAGTCAGTAGGATCCTCAGGTGCTTATTCATTCTAAAAATGAGGATAGACATTTTAGTCAATGGGTATCACAGTAGGAATTTCATGGCATTTCAGTCACAGTTAACTGGCCTAAACTCCACAGAGGAAATTAGAACCCAGAACTCCTGAGTGATAGTCCTGAGATTCTTACCCTTTCTTTTCCAAGAAAATAATGTAATTTATACCAACACAGTTCTTTGTTTGTTTTTACAAAACAGAAGAGAAAAGTTAATATACACAAAAATGGGCATTTGCAGAGAGTAGAAGAGTAAATGTATTTGGCACCGGTCCTTTAAGCACAAACCTTTAGGTTCTGGGTTGTGCTCAGTTTAAAGAATCCAAATTCAACTTAATATATACAGTGGAACTTATATGAATGTTAGTCTAATGAACACATAGTACAATATATAAGCAACAGAAAAGAGACTCCTAATGAATCTCTTCTTTTCCTAGTGACATTCATAGCCAACGCCTGAATGACTTCACTACTAATAAAGGCTACCTAGAAAACTGCAGTGCCTGAAGTGGATCAAAGGATTGATGTAAATGTATCCTAAAGAGTAAGCATGTCACCTAAGAATGACTGGTTTGTTTGTTGCTCTTTCAGGAGTTCTGCAAGGGCACAAAATACCTGGAACACTGCCATGTCTCTTACTGCCCTCAGCTGACAGATGAAGCTGTGAAAACAATGGCATTTTACTGCCATGGACTGACATCTGTCAGCATAGCAGGTTGCCCGAAGGTGTGTAGAAGAAATGGGGCAATAGTTCTGGGTTTGCTATTGCAAGGAAGTACTTAGTATTTAATTCAGAATTGTGACCTGCTGGCATCTGTGTCTTGTCACAAGTCTACAATGTACTAAACTAATTTAGAAATCAGAGCTTAAGTTTAGCTGACTGTCCATGAGTTTGAAGTTCTGAGGCTTGGCTCTTGGCAGTGTTTGGCATTCTTCTAATTTTGGTTACAACATGAAGGTGTCTGTGCTGTATCAGGTAAAAGTGTCTCTCCAGGGGTTGATGTCTAGGGAAGGGTGAAGAGAGAATGGCTTTTAGTGATATTTCCTGCAAATACTCTCTCAGCTTCTGGTGTTTTGGGTGCTTCCGAAGGGTGGTGTCTTTGTTTTAATAACTCTTGGTATTTTCATGCTTTATTTTCTCCAGTACTGTTTCTGAGCCCAGATAAAGCATAAACTGGGGCATGAGAACTTTATACCTGTGGCTTTACATGACAGGGCAGTGGCCTCTGTGAAAATAGCAGTAGTGCCTAAAAGCTAATGAACTCAGAGATGTAAATTCGTGCTTAATTATTTTGAAGATTCTGAGCCTGAGAAACTAAGTCCTTCAGAAAATAAAATTATATGGATAATTTACTCCTATGGAAGGGAGTCTTAGGTTGTTTTTTTATAGTCAGTGGAGAGAAGTGTTCCTACAAAGCATCAGCCGGGGAACCTTTCCTCAGTTCTTTGAGAAGCCCCATCTCTCTGCTGACTACTAGAAGGAAACTCAGAATAATAGTCATCCGAGTGCTGCATGAATATTCCCTAACTATCCAAGTTAATGTGATCGTTTTTCTAGTGATTCCCACTGTCACCAGTGTGCTTTGGTGACTTTTGTGTATTATGTTTAGTAGGTATTTATTACTAGTAAATCCAAGTGCAGTTGCAGTCATATTCAATTAACTAACATCTCTTCAGGAAAGCTGCTCAACTAATTTTCATTCAGAATGTCTAGATATCTGAAAAAAATACAATTATGTCCAGCTATTAATTTATTTAGATTAAGATTCACCTATATTGAAACTTAGTTCCTCTTTACCATGAGTTTATACTATAGCATGTTTGCTTCCTATATTTTCTGTATCATTTCTTTTTGATTCAAGTCTTGTATCTCAATTATCTTGTATCAGAAAGTGTGTTCCTTTTTGAAATTATTGCTGTTATGAAGGTTTAAGTCTTCTTTCCTATACTTTCTGACTTAATACCTCTGGCTTTTGTGCATTTAATTCTTTCTGTGCTTTTAATTATTTTATTTAACAGCGAAAGCAAATACTTGCTGCATTTTGGAATAAGCATTCAAATGCAATTCTTAAAATGCTGATTTAATTTTTCTTTTTAATTTAATGAAAAAAGTTGTTGTCATGTTGCTTCCATCACTATCAAGTGTGAATAGACCACATTTATTACTACTTTTGGAGAAATTCTTCTTGAACTATCCTTTAAAAATTCACCATACTCATTAAACCAGTTTCCCCCTTTTTTCCTACTGAAGTGCCTATGTCCTGGTTCCTCCCACAATAGGTCTGCAGCCATCGATTGTCCCTGCATTCCTCCTCTCCAACACCCATCCCCGTAACCCTTGACTGTCCTTTCAACCCTCCACACAGTCCTCGTCCTCTTACTCACTGCAGTGGCTGAACACAGCCTCCTGGCCAACTAGTTTGAGATGACTTGGCTGTCTAATTAGCCAGCCCTAAATTATAGATATTTTGATTGATCTGTTTGCCTTCCAAAAGTCCATAAGTTTCTCAGCTTCTAGCCCAAACCCCACAGGCTGTGTTAGATCTGGTAGGCCAAGGAAGTTGCTCTGTATCTTACAATAGCCCTTGGTTTAAATCTTACAGATACCTACTGTACACCATTAATTATTATATACATGGGTCTCAATCTCCTGTATCCTTTGCTTTTAGATTGATATTAAGCTATTTTTCCATAATAACAGTGATAATAGAAGTTGTGCATTGAGATCTTCCCAAAGTAGTTGAAGTTAGGTCGTGTTGCAATCACTTCTGTGCCATGCTTTCCACTACACCCTGTATCCTAACACAGGAAACCAAACCAAAGCATGCCAAACCTAAGAAATGGCAGTAAATATATTTAGGCTGGAAATTGGGAGAGTTTTGATTATCAGATCAGTGAATTGTAAAAGAACATCCTGGGAAGGGAGACGGGAGCAAAGTATTGAGAGATGTTAGGATGGCTTTTGGTAAGGGAATGAACTGGGTCAGTTTTGTGGTTCCTGCAAATGGGAACAGGGAGACTCAGTGACCCAGTAATCTCCTTCCAATGCTTTGTTCCTAGATGGTATCTTTTCTTTAAACAGTTATAAAGCCAATCTGTTAACTGCTAATACCCTACTATTTCAGAAAAGAACATCAAGACTCTTCCAAATAAACCGACACATAAGTTTACAAGACTTTTTTTGACTTAAATCCAGCTTGCAACTCTGTAAAATGAGATAGGTACACCTGTGAATGTTAAAACTAACGAGTCTTTCAAATCCTTTGGCAATCTCTTGTGTAAGTTAAGGGGATACAGCTGCTAAAGAAGAAAATATTTTCCACTCAGAGACTGTTTAAAAATGGCCAGGAGATTAAAGTAAGAATGCACCTATTCCAAAGGATATATGTTAATATGTCTGACAGTCATGTCCTGCAGCATCAGCTAAATAATATTTAAAAAAAAAAAAAATCATAGCAGGAGAACATGGGAAAAAATCAATATAGAAATACATGTCCATTAAGAATGTTTTGGCTTGTGCTATGCAGGTTACTCTAAAATTAGAATAGTTTATAACTTTAATCATATCTACTGGGGCAAATTAATTGTCTGAACAAACTCCACTGGCTTCAGTGAAAGTACAGGGAGCAGCCTCCCTGTCATGTTTCTGTACTCCTAGGATAGGTACAGTGCTAACACTATAAAATATTCAGCAATGCAGTTCTGTGCCTTGCTCAAGGAATGAGCCTGATTCAAGAGTAATTCTTATTTCATAGGAAAAAAATGAAGTTGCTGTAGGAAACATCCTACACATGAAAAAATACAGAATGAATTTAAAATAAATCTCTGGTTAAATGAGTCAGCTATTTGAATAGCAAAGTTCTGAAGACACGGTTTGATGGACTCGAATTCTATAATTCAGTCCTCTAAAGGGAGAGTGAGTCTATGATGAACGTACTTTTCCTTTAAATGCATCTGATATCGGTTATTGACTTCAGAGTCAGCAACTTTTTATTTCAATAGGGATGTTAATCTAGTTATTAATCTTTTAATCTAGTTATTAATCTATTGCAGATCTTAATATTGAGCATATAGCTAAATCTGGAATAAGCAAAGCACAGCACTACCTCTATATTCCAGGAGGACTGTATCATGACATAGTGTGCTAATTTTCTGTTTCACAACCCAAGGTCCCAGCTTCATCTTGCCTCCCTGTCCCTTTTAGATTGTCATGCTATTGGCTGTTTAATGCAAGTGAAACCCTCATGTCTCTTTCCACCATCACTCCACTGATTTTAATCAAGTATCTCTGAAAGATCTTTAGTATGTCCCCTCTTGATTTTTGGTCCTGACTGAACAAGGTAATTAAAGTATGTGCATAATGTATTCTTGACTGTTCCCGTTGAGGTCAATGAAGCAATTGAGTACCTTGCATGACTCCTTACATACCATGAAGACTCTATGTCTCATGTTTTTCTCAAATGTGACTTCTAGCATTGAACATCAGTTTAGAAAAATGGAATTGTGAAGTAAAACTAAGCAGACCTGCTTCAGAGCTGAAGAAAAACAACTATACTATTAAAAAGGTCTTGGTGTGAGACATTCATTTGTAACAGGCAACTGAGATACAAAACTGATATAAGTAAACTGTAAGTGCAGCCTAATAGTTTAGTGAGAACAATGCAATAGCAAGTAAGGCTAAAGACTTATATGTGCTACATGCAAAATTATGAGGTTGGGAAAGTTAAACCATTCTGAAAAAAATCCCACAATAGTTTAGACTATACTGGAATCACAGTTAACTAATACCTAATATGCTCTTGATATTTAAATGGCAGTTCCTGTGGAGCCTCTTGCAGATATTCGGATCCTCCTGTGCCAGAAACTTTACTTCCACAAAGTATTTTAAAACATACTTTTCCCACAAATCACACACTAAAATTGTGCTTTGTGTTTTTTTCTTTCAACTATTCAAGAATCATCTAACTTCTACATGTCTTGTTGCTTTGTTTACAGATGACTGATACCTGTATCCAGTACTTGGCTGCAGCCTGCCATTATCTCCACTTCTTGGATGTCTCAGGTTGCATTCATCTCACTGACAAAGCACTGAAATATCTTTGGAAAGGTTGTAAGCAACTCCAGATTCTCAAGATGCTGTACTGTAGAAATATTACCAAGTAAGAGGATATTTCCTAATCTTAATTCAGAGCTGGTTGTAAACCCCAAAACATGAGGTTTTTTTCTTCATTGGCATCATAGTGCAATTCCAGGTATCTGGCTTGAGCCGTCTTGCTCCTTTATCTAAGCAGTGTCCACATTGCTACCTTAGGATTCCTGTGGCTATATTCTTGTGCTAGCCAGGAGTGAAGAGAAGTAGGGACCTCATCTATCTTTATGGCAGACAACATCCTCTTAGGGAAGATCCTGCAGGCACAGGGTATTACTGCAAGGGCACACAGGAACATGATGGAGAAAAGCAGACTGGGCCTCATGCTCTCAGCTATCACACTATGTACTTGAGCTCACGCTGAGGGTTTGTGGGAGCCTGTTTCCCAATGACTGAATGTCAGTATATGACAGAAGTAGATGTGGGCCTGTGCTCAAAATGCAGCGTGGTTACAATGAATGAGTCAAGGTATCATAAGCATGCTTTCATGAAGTACAAGTGAAACAATTTGTTATGTATCTACATTTGGAAAAAATAGGTCATTTACCACAGTGTAATCCAACTTCCCCACTGGTGTAAATGGACTGAGTCTCCTGATTCCCCATGATATTTAAAAGCCAGTCAGTTCTGGCCATGTTTAGAAACATAGAATCATAAAATATCTCAAGATGGAAGGGACCATAAGGATCATCAAGTCCAACTCCCTGCTCCTTGCAGGACTACCTAAGCCATATGACTAAGAGCATTGTCCAGACCTTCACTGAACTCTGACAGGCTTGATGCCATGACCATGTCCCTGGGGAGCCTGTTCCAGTGACCGACCACCTTCTTGGTGAAGAACCTTTTCCTAATGTCCAATCTGAACTTCCCCTGACGCAGCTTCATTTCATTTTCTTGTGTCCTGTCACTGGTCACCAGAGAGAGGAGATCGGTACCTTCCCCTCCCCTGCTCACCTTGAGGAAGCTGTAGACTGCGATGAGGTCACCCCTCAGCCTTCTCTTCTTCAAGCTGGACAAGCCAAGTGACCTTGGCAGCTCCTCATAAATCTTGCCCCTGAGAGCTTTCACCATCCTTGTCACCTTCCTCTGGACACACTCTAATTGTTTTATGTCCTTCCTACATTGAGGCACCCAAAGCTGCACACAGTGTCTGATGTAAGGTCACACCAGTGCAGTGTAGAGTGGGACAATCACCCCCCTTGCCTGGTTTGCTATCCTGTGCTTGATGAACCCCAGGACACAGTTGGCTCTTTTGGCTGCCGGGGCACACTGTTGACTCATATTCAACTTCCCATCATCCCAGACCCCCAGACCTTCTTCACTGGGGCTTCTCTCCAGGCTCTCATCCCCCAATTTGTATGTATAACCAGGATTACCCCATCCCAGGTGAAGAATCTGGCACTTGCTGTTATGTTTCATACAGCTAGTGATTACCCAGCTCTCTAGTCTATCCAGATCTCTCTGTAAGGCTTCCTTGTGGGATTCCACATTTGCTTCTAGTTTAGTATTATTGGAAAACTTGCTTAAGGTACATTCAATTCCTGCTTCTAGCTCATTTATAAAAACATTGAAAAGCACTTGCTCTAAAATTGAGCCCTGGGGAACCCCACTGGTGACTGGCCACCAACCTGATGCAACCCCATTTACTGTAACACTGAGGCCAGCCTGTCAGCCAATTGCTCACTCAACATATGGACTTGTCTAGCTTTGTGCTAGACAGTTTATCTAGAAGGATACTGTGAGACACAGTATGAAAATCTTTGCTAAAATCCAAACCCACCACAACTACTGGTTTCCCTTAGTTGACTAGGTGGGTGACCTTGTCATAAAAGGGAATTAAAGTGGTTAAGTGGGACTTTCCCCTCATGAACCTGTGCTAGCTATGACAAATGACCGTGTTGTCTCTCAAGTGCTTTTCAATAAGCTCCAGTATAACCTGCTCCATAATTTTACCAGGCACTGAAGTGAGACTGACAGGCCTGTAATTACCAGGGTCTTCCTCCTTACCCTTCTTGAAAACTGGGAGACCTGAGTTTAGAGCTGAGTTTCCATCTGTGGGTCTCAAAGATGCGGCTTCAATGTCTGTCACCCTTCCATGGCGGTTAAGAACATCACAGCATCTAGAACTGCACAGTGGCTGAAGGGACTGAAACTAGAAAAGAACTGAAGTTTAAGCATGGTTGATCTATCTGAGCATGTAACTTAATCAAACTTTGTAAGAGTAAGAAATACATAATACTATTTTCTATAAAGACAATCCATACTAGGAGAGCTCTAACCCTACTCTAACAGGACCACTGTAGATCACACACTCCCTGCTAAACCATTCCAGGGTTTAATAGTCACTTTAGAGACCACAAGACTGATACAGATGCTTAATAATTTAAAAGATATTTCCAGTGTGCTTCATGCTTTCCAAACCCTTCTTAGTTTATTTTCCTCTGTCTCACCACAAACAATTCTGCTGTCATGACTTTTATTTTCTTCTCTCTGACTTAGTTTTCTTAATGTCATCTCAGAACTTCCTTCTTAAAACCTCTACCTCTAATTAAATACTTATTATAGATGATGATACAGAAAGTATTTTGAAGGATTGGTATGCAAGAGTAATACTTGAAAAAATTATTGTAAATTAACTACACTGTTCATTCTGAAAAAAGATATTTCAAATATATTTAGTCTCCTCATAACTTTCTGATGTACAGTTTTTCTCATATTAAGCCTCAAAGGATTTTCTTTTACCCTCAGATTACTGTTGTTGACTTGTTTTTTCTGGGACTTCATATCCCTGCTTAGAGCAGTAAACAGTGTGTCATCCCTTTCAGGCTCTGGTTGCTCATACATATTTCCACAGAAGTGAGATGTAGTAGGACCAGAAATTTGTGCGACTTCCAATTTATGTCAGGCTAGCCATGATCAAAGAGCTGACATGACTTTTCAGAAAACCATTTGCATTATTGTAGCCTTTGCACGATGATCCAGGATTATGCCTCTGCCTCAGAGTCCCATATGCTATGGGTTCTCCAAAAGTCTTAATTAAACACTTCTGACTCATCCAAGGAATTTCCCAACCAGTTATTTTTACTGTAAAGAAAGCCCTGGAGAGTTATAGATCTTTGCAAAGCAAAAAAGTAACCATGAGACATACATCTCTACCCATTGTTATCTTTGCCCCTTTTACGATTTTCAGAGCTAGTCAAACTTTGCTGATTTTACTTTTTTGAGACTGATTTTCTGGTATGTGACAGTAGATGGTTCTTTTCTTTTCCAGCCTCAGTTTCTAACCCTTTGCACCATACGTTCAATGATAGGAAACTCCTACCCTGTGCCATTTCAGTCTGGGACAAAAGCTATCATTGATCATGTAGAATAATTCAGCACTGAAGATTTTTTGCTTCTTCATTCCAACAAATCTGAAGAGCCTCCCTAGACCTAGGCAGGCTGCAGAATAGACTGACCACATCAAGAACAGCGTGCTTTTCAGTCAGACTCTAAAACTGTCATTAGATGGAAAGATACTCAGAAAATAAAAGGGACTTCACAGCTAGATTCAGTTATATTCCACATCCTGTATGTGTCAAAATTTAGGAAAATCTTTTTGTGTTGTAGTTCAAGGGCGATATTGCAAAGATGATAAAAAACTTATCTTCTGCCAATAACTACACCAAAATCACAGTAAAATATGGCAATGATTCTACAGTTAGTCATCTTGCAGTAGCTTTTCAATGACATCAAAAGAAATGACAGTACTGTCACTAATATGTCACAATATATTTTTATAAAACTATGTATTTAATTCACAACCTGTACGTTTTTAGTAATGAATAATAAGCAACAGATTGTCAGAAAAATGAACAACAGGGCCTCTTTCTCTGTTTTCAGACTAACCCTTAAAACCTTATTCAGGTTTTCACAGAATGTAGAGGAAAAGGCTGGTTTCAGGTTACATTCTGCAGGTGTGAAACCTACATTTCAGAGATGTTTCATTCCCTGTTTAAGGAGATGGAAGAGGACATCTATGTAAAAATCACACTGAGCTGCAGAACTAAACAGGCTAGTGGCTTAGGTTCTAAATAAGCAATAGAAGAAATATGGTTTTAGTTTAAAGTTGCCCTACAAAATCTATGCATTATGTATGTTTCATTTTGCCAAAGGAATTCCCCATTATTTATGGTGTCCTAGAAGACATCTCTTAACAGATTGAGCCTTGCAAATACTGAGGCATATCTCTTCTATTGTGTCACATTCTTTTTAATTTTTTTAAAATTTTTTTTGTTAGATTGAAATAGAAAACATATGGAGCCACCAAGGTCTTCAAGTTTCAGTCCAATGCAGCTTCACAGGAAAGAGTTATGAGCATATAAATTGTCAATTCTTTCCAGTATCAGATGGCATTCGAGATTATATTTGCCAACATACTAGTCTGGTTCCAGATTTATTAAATGTTAGAAGGGAAAAAAAGCTCTGTGGCCTGATATCCTGCTGCATATTTCTGTATCCATAGGCTATTGACCTTTCAATTGATCCTGTTTCTAAATGCCATAAACTGGATAATCAACCTGTGGAAGTATATGATACTGATAAAATTGATTTCTTCTACTAGAGGAAAAGAAAGCTAACTAACCACTTTTCAGAATGTGGCTTCTGTAGGAAAAGGTTGTATCAGTTGTGATTCACTTGGGGACTAATCCTACAAGAAATAACACACTGTCATCTTCAGAGAAACACTTCTCTTCCCTGTAAAACATTCTCCTTAAACTTCAAAACACAAATACCATTTAAAGTCAGCTGCAGTGCTGAGAAAGGTGTGGTGCTCTATCAACATTTCTGGGTGCAAAATGAGAAAGGAAATCTGCCATTGCCTTGAGAAGCCCTTGCAGCCAGCCTCGTGCTCTCACCAAACTGCATCTCATCTGTAATGGTTTGGTTCCACCAAAAGCTGTTCTTTGAGAGCAAAATTAAATGCTTCCTTCTTTCTTGTCTGCACTAATATGAAACCAGTTACATTTCTTTTAAGCTCATGACTACTCTGTTAACAAGTGACTCAACAAATACTATTACAACTTTTGCCTTATAAACAGAAATTAAATTGGGTCTTAGTGGCTACAATACATTTAACATTTTGGAGAACATTCTGATTTTTGTTTTTTTTTTTTGGTTGTTGTGTTTTCTGATCGTTGCTGTTGGATAGAAAGGAGATTGCAAGAACTCTGTTTTCTTGAAAAAGCAGAATTTCTTAGGTATTATCCAAATATTCAGGTCTCCCGGCAGGAAGGATTTGGGAGTCCAACACACGTAATCAGAAATGAAAGCAGCCAACATGATTTGGTAAATGACTAATAATTACTCTTAAGTTTTCTCCCAAAGAAGCAACAAGTTCTGTCTTCTCACTGACTGTAAATTGCTCTTCAGAAGCAACATGAAGGCTCCTGGCATGCTGTTTCAGCCATCATGTGCACTTGAACTGGATGCCATAAAATGATACAACTACTGCAGCTGACACAGACCTCCAAATACTTCAGATTTGATGGAGTCTTGTAACTTTTTCTAACCTGGAGCACACTTGCAGGATGTTTTTTGTCTTCTCCTTAGCTGCCTGCCTCTACTTGCCTCTGGCTTAATTTCTCCTGCATTTGCACTATAAACAGTTCTACCATGGTTAAGTTTTTATTTTCCATTACTTTTCCCTCTTGATAGTTTTTTGTAATCTCATCTCAAAAAGTCTTTTTCAAAACATCTGCTTTTTAGTATGATGGACACAGTCAAACATTTCTGAATTTTGCAATGGCTCAGGATTCAGGCTGTGATGCAGAACTGTATTTCCTAGCTGCCCCCTCTTAGTAAAAGGGATTGAAAGTTTGGGTAAGGATTCAATTATATATTCCAGTGCTGTTCAAGCCACGTGTTTGGGCCAGTATTTTTGTCTGACTTATACCAAGAGACATTTGCTATGCCAAAGATAATTCTAATTATTTGCTGGAATACTTTTATTCATCAATGTCCTTATTTAAGACACTATATAAATAAATAAGCAGGAACTATCATAGTGCAGTATATCTTAAATAAACGATCTATTTTGCCATGTGTTGATGATTAATGAATGGCTGTTTCTGGCAAACTAATCAACTGTAGTTCCAGGCATGGGACAGCATAAGTTTCCAAAAAAATAGTAACAGCTCCCCTTATACATGCTTCAGACAGGCACCATACATTGCAGTTTCCATGAAAAACAGGAATTTGGACTTGGATGAGTTGATTTTTATTTTATAGCTTAGCACTTACAGCTCCTATAAATTGTGCACACATTCCTCAGTGGCACAGGCCTCTGTAATATAAAAACAGATACAGCCTTGTGTTCATGTCGTTCATACAGTGTGTCAGTGTTCGATTTAAAAAGAAAAAAAAATATCCTGCAGCAGTTGAAAAGGAGCCCTCCTTGCTTCACTGATTTTGTCCCTTTTCACCTCTCCCCACCTCCCCGTTCCTGCTGTGGCGGTGCAAGCCTTACAGCTGCGTGTGTCCGCCTCTTCTGTAACCATCTTCAGCATTTTCACTTTGGATAAAAAAAAAAAAAAGACATACTGTAGTAGCAGTACTGGCAGAGGACAGACCACTTTAATTTGGATTTCTTTCTATTATTGTCTAGATGCCATATATTATATTCTGTTACAGGATTTAGGAAATTGGCCAGCAGGGTGAAAGGCTACCTTGCTGTGGCTGCGGCACACAGCTCGGGTTGAATCTCCCGAAGAGGACGGGAGATGCAGAGCGCTGGCTCTTCCCCAGCCAGCACACGAGCGCGCTCAGGCCGGGGGAGGTTTCTGGAGCGCAAGAGGCAGCGATGGGGGGAGGCCGGGAGCGGGCTGGCAGCCAAGTCCCAGAAGTGATGGAAAGAAAGAAAGAGGTACTCAAAAGACTGGAAGTGGCGGGCTGTTTCTTCGGCTCAGGAAGGGAATGAAAGTTGCTGGACTGATTCTGCCTGGAAAGGAGGGAGAGGAGAGAGCGGCTCTTCAACTTCTTTTTAGGGTGTCTCACTCAGCAGGCCTGATTTTCTCCTATTTCTGTGTCATTTTGCTCTAGTTTGTTGTTTTTGCGTTTTAACACTGCAAAGGGGCAGTGGGCACAAAATGCCGAGGGAGATCAGAGGGGTCATGGGTGGTTTTGGACATCATAAGCCATTCCCTTCTGGCTCAGCTATCGCAGAAGCTTTGGGGCGAGCTCGGGGCCAGTGCAGATAGCAGTAAGGCTCTGTACCACTGCCCAGTGTGTATCCAATTTCATTTCAGAAACAATACACTTTAGAAAGGGGTGGGTGACAGAAGATAACTACAAGTGGAGAGGTTAGCCAAAAAGAAAGCAGATGGTGTACCAGGAAAGCGTAAAAATACTTGGAGGTGCGACAAAGACTGTTCAAAGAAAAAAATATAGAGATAGGGACCTGCAGGGTTGCTCCAGCCTTCCTATACAGCTGTGAAAAATCGCTCTGGAGACTGTGGTATCTTTTGATGTAACTGGTTTATTTATCTTGTTTGATGTTTTCTTCAAAACACAACGCTGTTACTCTAATTGCCTCGCCTACTCAGTCCCAAAGATCTGTGCCTTAGGCTCCCCAGTCCAGACGCTGCCACAGCAGGGCAAGTGCAGGTGAGGGGCCACCAAGGCCACCGAAGGGCTGGAGCACGTGGCGAGTGACGAGAAGCTGAGAGAATTGGTTTGCTCAGTCACAAGAGAAGGCTCAGGCTGGAGGAGACCTTGCAGCTGCCTGTAACTGTGATTAGAGGAGACAGAAAACATGGCCAGACTGTTCTCTAAGGTGCACTGATAGGACAAGAGGCATATGTAAAGTTCTGTTTACATACAAGGAAATGATCCTTTAATCAGGAGGCTGGTCAAAAACTTGAACAGGAGCCCAAAAAGGCTGTGCAGCCTCCAGCCTTAGCAATATTCAGAACTCAGCTGGCAAAGCCGTGACCCACTTGGTCCAGTTGGACTCATTTAGAGCAAGACCGGGATTGAATGATTTCCAGAGGCCCCTTCCAACCTAATTTAGTCTGTGACTCTATGGCCTGTTTATCTTCTGTTTTTGTTTTCACAACACCTCTTACAATATTGACAGCTTCAGTTGTTAAAACAAGGAACTTTTGCTCATTAAACAGCTTTTGGTGTTCTTTGTAGAAACAGCCTCTGCAGATTTTTAATTTTTGTCTTTTTTTTTTTTTTTTTTTTTAACTCTTGTTGCAGACAAGCTGTCTTGAAATACACAGCCAAATTGGAGAAACAAGAACATGATGATGCTGACCCTCCTTCCTGCCTTGGATATGACCGCGATGGTAACATACTCACCTTCACCAAAAAACACACATCAGAGCCTGAATAAACAAATTCCTCAAAGTGAAAAATGAAGAAATTGTACAACATCTTCTACAGTTCAAGGCTTTTTCACTAGAGCATGAAAAGAACGCTATATTATTTTACTTAAAACTAATCATACTTTAATAAAAGGCTGTTTGTTGAATTAGTAAGGAAGCATTACGAATCTTTCTCACAGGAGCGTGTATGCCTTCAAGCAAGACAGCCGCACTGAAACAACACTGCTAACTTTCAGATGTTGATTCAAGCTGTCTTCATCTTTCAATAATGAGAAGTTTTTGTAGACCCGTGCAGAGAAAGCAATAAATAAATCTCTGTGTGTCTGGGGTTCTTGTTTGCCATGAAGATCCTCTCCAGGACATAAACACTCTGGCTTCCCACAGAACTTGACGGTTGCTGCGGCTGGTCCTCATCAAGCGCAGCGCTCTCGAGCAGGGAAGGGCAGTGGCTAGGCAGCAACTGCCACTTCCTCAATGCACAGCTGCACATGCACGTTTAAGCACAGGGACTTTTCAACATTCACTTGTGCACCCAGAGCCCTAATTCTCCTAAAAGCCTCTCAGGCGGAGTTCAACCCTCTAAGCGAGCTGACGTTTACGTGTGCAAATCTGAACTGTGGGCTGGCTGGTGGCTGACAGAATCAAATGAGAAGGAGCACAAATGAGAAAAGTGTTAAAGTTTTCTCCAGTTACAAGAACATGTCTTCTCATCAGATGGACAAAACAAATGATCACACATAGGATTTGCCATTCAAATCCTCATTACTAATAACCCACTAATCTTTCCTTGTCTAGAGAAAAATATAAAATTTCACCTCATTATAGCAGAACAAGACATTACTCAAATGCTTTTGAGAAACTCCCAAAGATTTGTCTTTCTTCAGCTCGTTCTTGACCTTTATGATAAAGTTCTAGCTGGTCTCAACATTCATTAGCTTAGAAAGACTATTATCAGAGTAGCTTTAGTGGTGGCACAATTTTTCTGATGGCTTATTTAAACTTTTCTAAGCAAGTAACTAACAATCCTAATGTTTAACTCCAGCTAGTTTTAGCATAGGAATGAGTTAGGTTGCTTTCTATTGAATGTGGAAGAAATAACATGTTTTCTTACTATGTTCTCTCTTAAATTGCTGATGCTGCAGTCCCAAAAAGCACAACCTTAATCATGGAGGCCGACAGGCTTTGAATTCCAGGTGAAAAATGGAACCATTAAATGGACTCAGTTTTGTGAAATACTGACTACACTGTTTTTCTTTTTCAGTTGAGTGTGAATTTAGAGGTGATTCTTTCACTTTGTCTACAGCAGTGCACAGAAATCATTAGTTTCAAAACTTTTTCAGGAAATCTAAAACCATTACACATTTCTTTATTTTGTATATCTTAAAAGTAGTATAACAATAATTACTAATAACAAGTAATATAATATTGCTTTAAGTAATAATATTAGTATTGTTTTATATATTAGTGTTTATATTAAAAATAATAAAATTTGCCATACATATCAGTGCCCACCTCATCCAAACAAACAATACACACAACAGCAAACAATGTGGAGGTTTTAACCATCCTGAACGATACTAAAAATGTTGCCCTTGACTACTGAGGCCCATTAGCCAGGGGCAATTATACCTTTTGGGGAATCCTGGGGGAAAGAAGTTCAGTTCATAATGTACCATTATGATCTAAAGTCCATACACACAAATACACAACTTGAAATCTGAGCTGACACTCTGAACTCTTCTTTGCTACTCTCCATCCACTCAGTTGGCAGGAATTCTTACATTGCAGTTTTAAAACACAAATTTCAGTGCTTCTTTTATAAGGTGCCATGTATGTGTATGGAAAGGCTTTTAAAAGCTCCATTTATTTTACTGTTTTCATTACGGTAACACAAAATTCTCCATAAAAATCATATATACCCTTGTGCAGGGCACAGATACCTCCCTCATCCCCCGCCTCTGCCTCTCTGCCCCAAATTGCTGACAGTCCTGTCATGCAAAGCTGACAGTAAATCAAGGCACTGGAAATGTAGCAAATAAACAGATTACGTATCTTATGTATTAGGCCAGTACTTCCATTCTTTGGCAGCTTTTACTTCAGGATAAGATTCATGTGGACTCTTATCTGAAGTCCAGCTGGTGGTGTGTTCTTCCATTAAATCAGCCAGATCCACTGCACTTCTGAGTAATTATTTTAAAAGCTTTTCATTGCAGAGGAACAGTGGTAGACATAGCTAGAGTTCCTCTTTCTAACCACAAACAAGTGATTCAGGACAACACGCAGCAAGTTCTGTTATTTCATGGAAGTCGTTCTACACATACAATACCCATTGACAAGGCAGAAATTGCTTAGGGATCAAACACTGAACGAGAAGACCAAATAAGAAGTGCAGTTCTGAAAGTGGTTTTATCCTACACACAATACAAATAATTTGGTTGAAGAGAATTCTCTGCATTTTGCATAAACCAGTAGAATTCTCACAGTACTGAGACATTAAAAAATATAAAACAGTTTGCGGAACATGCCATCTTGAAAGTAAATTTTCGTATTTTCACATGAGATGTTGAAAATGCTTTTTATTTTTAAATGATGACTCCAAACTTTTGTTTGAAAGTTACCAGCTTTTAAACTGATGTGATAAGTGGGTCAAGTTATACAAATTCTGAATATGTAAGATCATGTTATTCCTAAAAGGCACTAAAAGTAAACCGGATCTGTTAAGAACCAGCCACTGTCACAAGCAAATCTTGGGTTAAAACACCCTCATTTTTAATATTGTTTCTCTCTTATATTAAGAACATACATCAACAAAGTTTCATGATTTTACAGAAGTGTTCCTTTACAATTCCGTGATTTAATCTCTTTGGCCTATTTCATCTTCAAGAATCCTTCAGCTTGACAGACTGGATCCAGCTTTGGCTTTTAAGACACACTTTGCCATTTTGTGTATCAGCCTTAATCCATTTGTCCGATTCATCCCTTTGATTCATGTGACCTGGAAAAGAGAGTTCTGTTTAGCTTAATTTGACACACAGTAAACATATCATCTTCACTTTGCCTTTTTTTCCAGGCGCCCTGGAAATTTAAGACTTTTTGGTAGAATTTATGTATTTTTAACAGGGGCTTCTAACATTTCATTCTCAATACAGTTTTTTTACATTAATCTAATTTCCCATAATATGTTATTACAATAAAGTTGTGGGTTTTATTATATAGTACCATAATTTTTATTATGAGCTAGGAAAAATGTTGGGGTGGGTTGATCCTGGCTGGATGCCAGGTGCCCACCAAAGCTGCTCTATCATTGCCCTCCTCAGCTGGGCAGGGGAGAGAAAACAGAACAAAAGACTCGTGGGTTGAGAGAAGGACGGGGAGAGATCACCCACCAGTTATGATCACAGGCACAACAGACTCGACTTGGGGCAAAAAATTACTTTCATTTGTTACCAATCAAATCAGAGTAGGGTAATAAGAAATAAAAACAAAATCTTAAAAACACCTCCCCCTCCACCTCTCCCTTCTTCCTGGGCTTAACTTTACTCCCTAATTCTCTACCTCCTCCCCCCTCATAGACACAGGGGGGCAGGGGATGGGGGTTGTTGTCAGTTCATCATGCACTGTCTCTGCTGCTCCTTCCTCTTCAGGGGGAGGACTCCTCACACTTTTCCCCTGCTCCAGCATGGGATCCCTCCCACAGGAGACCGTCCTCCATGAACTTCTCCAACGTGAGTCCTTCCCATGGGCTGCAGCTCTTCACAAACTGCTCCAGCGTGGGTCCCTTCCACGGGGTACAGTCCTTCAGGAACAGACTGCTCCAGCGTGGGTCCCCCCATGGGGTCACCAGTCCTGCCAGCAAACCTGCTCCAGCGTGGGCTCCTCTCTCCACGGGTCCACAGGTCCTGCCAGGAGCCTGCTCCAGCACAGGCTTCCCACGGGGTCACAGCCTCCTTTGGGGGCATCTAACTGCTCCGGCATGGGGTCCTCCACGGGCTGCAGGTGGAGATCTGCTCCACCATGGACCTCCATGGGTGCAGGGCACAGCCTGCCTCACCATGGTCTTCACGGGAATCTCTGCTCCAGCACCTGGAGCACCTCCTCCTCCTCCTTCTTCACTGGTCGTAGTGCCTGCAGAGTTGTTTCTCTCACATATTCTCACTCTTCTCTCCAGCTGCAGTTGCTGCTGTGCAATTTTTTTTCCCCCCTTTTAAATGTGTTATCCCAGAGGTGCTACCACCACTGCTGATGGGCTTGACCTCGGCCAGCAGTGGGTCTGTCTTGGAGCAGCTGGTATTGGCTCTGTCAGACATGGGGGAACCTTCTAGCAGCTTCTCGGAGGAGCCATCCCTGTAGCCCCCCTGCTACCAAAACCCTTGCCACACAATCCCAACACATACATGCACATTAGACATTGATCTGGCTAAATAATTTGAAAAGTTTTCATTTTTATTGTGAACACAGGAGAGAGACATGGGTAAGACTTGATTTTCCAGATGACCAGACAAATTGCCACTATTACTGCTTTCTTATAATGGCTTAAAAAACCCCAAACAACTCTGAGAGGTCTGCTTACATGTTTCACATAAACTTAGTATGCACAGTCGTGCTCTGAAAAGCTCACTGTGTAACAAAGGAGAAAGTTCAATTTACCCACATTTTACAATTAAGAAACTGTGGCCAAGAGAGAATAAGTAACCTTCCAAATTTATACAGAACATTTATGACCAAATTGGGAATTAAACTGGGATATTTTAAGTCCCAAATCAGTGCTTTTATCACAAGACTAACCTTCACTTTGGTTTATCTTTACAAAATACCTTTTATTGTTACTTTAGTGTTCGTGTGACTGAGTGAATTCTAAGTTTAGAACTAATTTGAGCCTGGAATAGCATAAGGGATGGCAGGGAAGCAGATTCTGAAGCAACTTTGCAAACATGCTCTGCTCTGACCTGTAACACAGCTGAAGTTAAGTTTTGGCCATGTCAAAAACAGTGGCGAAACTCCAGCTGACATCACTGCAGCGGTTTCCACAACCCAAGCCTATGTGCCAGAACCTTTCAATCGCGTTTCAGCGCTTTAGTGCTTCTAAATGGGATTCATTTAAGGTTATGGGCCAGACCCACATCAATTCACTAGCTGGCCGAGGTACTGTTTAAAGTATGGGATTTTCAGGAGTCCACCACTGATGGAGTTCCCCCACTGAACAAAAAGGTGTTTCAGTATCCTTTGTTAACAGGCTAGCACATGCCTTCAAGGATCTCCATGTGTAGGCCCTAATACAGTTTCTGCACTTCTGATTGCTCCAGGCAGCAGCAGTCTCAGTCACATTCAGTCTCAGTATCAATCCTACTTTAAGGCAGAATCCAGAGTTCTGCTCCCCATCTAATTATGGACTTTAATCTATGATGATCATCACCAAGTTGGACAAATGTGTTGTATGTGAAATCTGTTAAAACCTGAACCTCCAATTCCTCAGAAAGCTTTCCCAAATCACTGATTTGCAATAGTATTGTATCAGAGAATACAGAATAGAAATGAAAACAAAATCTGTCATTTGAGTAGAGGTAGCACTTAAAACATTAGACAAGTCTGAATTTTAAACAGGAAATAGCTTCCAGGTGTCAAAAAAATGAACCAACAAAGAAGTGTGAAGGAAAATTTCAGTTGATCCCTTAACAAAGTTGTAGAGCACTGAAAATACAGCTTTTTCCCTAAGGAGAAAGGACACACTAAATGTGGGGCAGAAATATATTTCCAGAAAGTACACATTAGAGTGCTTGGTCCCAGTTCCCCCCTCTCACGTTTTTCTCCCTATGGCTTGTACTTCTGTACAAGGAACAAACACCGAATCACAGAATCAGCTCTGTAAATGAACAGTTTCATGCAGTGCTTATACCCTGCTACATTCTTGCTAAGAAGTTAAAGAAGAGTTTTGAAGACACACAGAAACAAATTAAAAAGAGCTGTTTTAAAGCTCAGTTGTTGTCTGGGCTCTGTTTCTCATTTTGTATTTGCTATGTGAACTTAGAAAAATGTTTTGTTCCTTATGCTTTTTTTGGAGATTTGCCTGTGAAGGGAATGCAGAAAATATCAAACTGCCTGCAGGAAAGTGAGTGTCAAATTCCACTCCCTAGGGATGAAGATCTTCAAACTATTTTAAGGTTTTTAAGCCTATCACCAGTAGCAGGTTCAAAATGAGCTTAAGATAGTTAAATCACTTTGTGTATGAGACGCTAATCAAGCAACAAGGTTTAGTTCAAGACCTTTTGATGACAGTTTGGTCTTAACCGTACTCACTGCCTGTACTCTGAATACTGTGAGAACGTAAGGGGAATTTGAGGATGACTTTGCTAGCATGATTAAATCAGGAAAGCCAACAGCCTGCTGGATTGAGAAAAGGGGGGAAAAAAAAGAAAGAAATTAAAAAAAAGGATTTAATTTAAACATCCACCAGGCAAGACAAGAGCATCAGCTCAGGGAAAAATAGACGCATAGGTATGCTGCATGGCCACCTTTTCAATTTAATGCCCAGGAAAAAGTTTGTTGTTGTTGTTTGTTTTTTTTTTTTTTTTTTTTCCCCCCCATGTGTGGTGTCTAAAGGGAGAACACAGCTTTGCAGAACTTTACACAGTCAAGTACTGATTGTTTATTCATTTGCCTTCCTGGAGACTGAGACAGTTAAAGAGCACTCTATTTTCATATGATAAAGCACATGAAAAGGAGCATATTTTAAATGTTGTTCACTGGTGTTGCTAGGACTGTGGTGTACCTCAAAAAGGCTGTGAACAGCTTGAGTTAAATGCAAGCTGAAACCAATAAAAGTCTGTAGGATAGCATCTCATCTAATGTGTTTTATAAAAGTTGGATGAACTTTCTATTTGACTTGAAGGAATCTAATTTTTTCCAGATACAACCTGGGTCTTTGTTTGTTTTTTTTTTCAGATACTGCTTAAGGATCAAGGCTTCACAGAGGGACAGTGTTTAGAGGGACACTGTAAAACAATGTTCTTCCCGCTCAATTCTAGTGGCAAAGAGTCAATAAAAATTGCTTCTAGGAAAGAAGGAAAGTTTTGAAGAAGTGCCTTGAGAACAGAGAGAACAGGGAGGGACACAGCAGCAGATAGTGTTACTCCTGGGATCAGAACGGTAACTCTGAATGCAATCGACCCAAGTCAGCTGCACAGTGGGAGAAGGATTGCTACACTTGGACAGCTGTTAAGTTTTTTCTGAAACTTAAGTTTCAGCAGACTGACATAATACAAGCTCTTTCAGTTATTTCCCTTTTAAAGGCAAGTTGCTTGCCTCACATTATTCACTGCCCCTTCAGCTGTGTTTGCATTTAACCCTGGAACTCCATGCAGCTAAAAACACAGACATTACCTTGAAGTAAACAATGTAGAATTCCTGATAATGAAAGCAGTTAAACGCCTCCATAAAGCTTTGTGCATGGTATATGAGACTCATGCAGTCCACTCTCTCCTCATACACTGGCTCTGAAACAATCTTATGGGGTAAGTCCACAGCACTTCATAGGCCGCTCTCCCAGTACTACTACATGAGGTGCCATTTTCTGAGCAGTAAGTAATTCCTGAAGGTAGGAAACATCTGTCTAAATCCCCTGGGTCCCAGAGGGGAATCTAGAACGAACCTCAGGCAAACGTGAAAGTCTTATTATTTCAGTGCATGCTTGAGCCGATGATTGTTGTAAGGAGGAAGGTGCCTCTCACCACAGTCTAGCCGGAGAACCAGACAGGGTAAAAAGACTTGAAGTGCGTTATTAAGAGAAGCCCCAAAAGTCAGAGATAGGACAGTGGTATCAATGGCCACCTTTTCAAGGGCATCTGGTAATTAGACCGGCTGACTCTCTCCAGAGGCACATGAAGAGGAAGGCCATCTAAGGAGGTCCTAGTGACCAAAAGAATAACTAGATACTGGATCAACCCATAAAGTAGAGGCAATATACACCTGGAAACTTTCACAGGAGAAAAGGTGCTAGAGAAGACAACAGGGGATTTCTCTCCATACCCAGGATAGACATCTGAGGGAAGGCATCCGTCAACATGCAAGAGATCCCTATGACCCGTGTGCATGGCCACCAGATGCCACGGCTCTGAGAAACACTGTTCAGATGTGGCTCAGCAAAGCACTAGTGCTGTAGATGGGGTGGGATTAGTGCCAAAAGCTAAAAATCCTGTTAACTGCTGCAACTGTTGTCCTGCTGGATGACATAGGGAGCAAGTATGTCTCGACTTGGAAGTCAGTAATTCCCAAAGAATATGTTCTTTGTAAGAGGACAGAAAAACGCAAAGAGGCTGGTTTGTCAGCTTAAGAAAGTAAAAATAGGGAGACATGATAACCCACAAAGACAAACATTTATGGCCTCTGAGGAGCACCTGTGACACTGTGGGACTTTTACCAAGGAAACTCACCCAAGTGTTGAAAACCAGATGGAGTAAGCGACTGCCAAAGTTAAAAGGTCACTCGGCACCAAGCAGATGGATGGCATCAGGTCAAAGGTTGCTGCTTGGATATGAACTCGGCCCGAGAATGGGGGCCAGGGATGAAGAAAGATCTGCAATCAGATGAGTCCCTGGCACCAGTCAGAGATGGAAGATTTACGTGGTTGAAAGAAAGGGTTTGTATTTCAGACAATTTGATTTGGAAATGGACACTAAAAGGATCCAAAGAAAGTCTTTGAATGACTCCAAGACTTTTTCCAGTGAGCTTACAGTTGTCAACACACAAGCTGGCAATGGAAGTGGGCGGAAGCGTGCCCACTGGCTGCAGTCATTTACTCCCCAAATGAGCAGATGGTCACATCAACTCCGGGCAAGAGAAAACAGGGCTGAAAGCAACCTCCTGATGATGCACTGGATTTAAGCTGACATGCTTGCCTAGCTTGTTCTTTACAACCTGCAGCACTGACAGCCCTACAGCCTCACCAGAGAAGTGTTTGCTACCAGAAAGTTTATCTTACTATTCAGCTAAGTTTTCTTTACCACAAGGTCAAATCATAATTTCTAGTCCTATCACCAGTAGACAGAAAACAATTTATTTCTTTCATCTCTGCAGCAATTCCTTACATACTGGAAAAATGCATCTTATCTTTGCCTAGTCTTCTCTTCTTCAGACAAAAACAACTCTTTTATTTAGTCCTCCCTCATTACTCGTGTTTTTAGGACTCTGATCGTGTGTTCTCATTTGGAGTCTCTACAGTTGTCCACATCCTTTTTTGAAGTACAGCACTCAAAACTGGACATATTCCAATGAAGTATTACTAATGCCATGTAAAGCCAAGGGATTATTTTGAATTTTACAGAACAGTCATGTTAATACATTGTTTAATTTTTTCAACTGTGTAACATTATTGTTTCCTGTTTACTGATGTTTTTATTGAAATATTCCTCCTCTTGGGACCACACAGGTAATTACTCCTACCTTCATACTGTGAACTTAAAATGACTTATTAGAAAAGTGTCCTAAAAATGGAAAAGATTATATGAATTTCAACCTTGTCCTTCAACATGGTTGCAACCCCACTGACATGAAAGTCTCCTAAACTCCTTTCCTGCTTAAATATTTGATACTTTTTAGCCTGTTACCCTTCTTCTTACATATATAGTACCAGATACAGTTAATGATCTCTACAGGCTTCTTAAACCAGCTGATTTAAGAATACAGGTGGACCTGGAGCCATGGGGAAGGCACAGACATTGAGCAAGCACGGGCTTCCCTCTTTGCCAGAGAAAGGAAAAGGATGCCTTGACATGATTACTGTCAGAAATTACTGGAGTTACTCATTCAAACTAGACAGCCAAACACTTTCACAGATGCAAGCTAGACCAGTGCCTAGCATGCAAAAAATATTTTTCTAGAACAGATTTCATTATACCACACATACTTCTTCTAAGAGTGACTATGGAAACAGATGACTTATCCTTGCAAATTACTCTGAAGAATAAACTCCCTGGCACTGCTCTCTTGTTCCTTCCCTTTCTCACTAAGTATCCCAATTTTGCAGGAAAGTCCCTTCCTTTTCTAAAAAGAGCAAAACACCTTGTCACACTCGCATCACTTTGCCTCCAGAGCACTCACTCCAGGCTTTCATCTTCTTTCTTTGCCTAAAACCCGCTCTATTCCTTGGCTATCCTGCAAAGCCCTGGATGTGACTGCTTGTGGGATTGTAGCGTGCTGACTTCTCCACTCAGCATGGAAATGGGAGCCATGAGGCAAGGTGATGGCATTCATCATAACTGCTGTAACAGCAGTAAGGGAAGGCTTTCCTAGAGCAAGTGATAGACTAGGTGCATGGTCACCCAAGTCACAGAACTCTAGCCTGTCTTCTCACTGGAGAGCCTCCTCTCTAACATCTCTCACAATATTCTGAGAGGCAAGTAAAACTTCCTGAAAGCTGTCGGTGCTTGTGTTATCCACATGAGAACTGGCCAGTTTCTGAAAAAATAATCTATTTTTAAACTAACCTTTGAGCTCACAAGCATAAAAATCTAAACTGCCATGCTCTTCTGATAGTTTTTTTCCACTTTCCTCTTCTCTCCCTATTTTCTATTTCTTCAGTTGCAGCAGGACAGCTATAGACTCTGTACCCAAAACTTCAACAGTGGATAGTATTTTCATGATAGAGAAACAGTATGAAATGATTTTTAATTATTTCCAAAACTACTACTACAGAAAAATTCTCAAATATCAACTTTAAGTAGAAGAGATCATTGAGAATGAGGGGACAAGTGCTTGGCCTGCAGGAAGAATACACTGTCCCTACGGGATAACGTAAAGAGAAGGAGAAGGAGGAAGCATCTCCCTTGCCATGCCAAACTAATGCTACTGGATTAGCAAAGAAAGGGGAGGCACTGTTTTCAAAATGGTAAAAAAAAAGGAGAAAAGTACATGTTAAAACTAACTACTTCATCTCCCTTCAGGTTTGTTGCTTCTTACTGATGGTGAAGAAAAGGGAGGAGAGAGCTGCTATAAATCATTGGTTACAATACATGAGAAAACACTCAAAGCTAAATGCTGGGTATAAAGACAGGTGAAGATATGTTACGTCAGGCCAGCACAGGTTTAGCTGAATTGTATCCTGCAGAAAAACCATTCCAGGGTCTATTTTTCATTCACCTGTATTATGATCAATTTAGATCTATGCTTAATAATTTTTTTGTGCAATGCTGTGACCTCTTTAAACAACTAACAATCAGTGGCCTCATGTTGTTGCCTCTGCATTATTCTTGCTGATTTCCATGCCTTTGGGATATGTATATTTGAGGGTTAACTAATCAGAGCCGCTTTTGGCTTCAACTGCCAAGATTGTTTCCATACAGAATGGTGGGTTGAAAAATTGCATCTGCTTCAGCAGTGACTGTCCTACATAAACACTGACTGGGTCATGAAACCAGAGAAGCCATTCAGCTGGGTATATTTAACACACCACTCTTATCTTTAATGTTGCCAGACTGACATGATGATTGACTGGCCAGTGCTCCTCATTCACTGAGAGAAGTGTTGTTTACTGCTGAGGCAGTTCATTTCACAGAGCCTTGCTAGAATCTGGGGTCCTTCCACAGGTTTCTAGCCTGAGAACTTCTACTCATGGTGTTTAAAGAAATTGTATTTAATAGCTACTACTAAATTTAAATGCTAGCTACTGTTCAAGGCAGGAAGAGATATGCCTACACATTTCAAGACTACTATTTTATATAAGCAGGCTACATCTTAAAATTATGTACATACACTTCTAACATCTCCTGACTTTGAGATTATCATCTTAAATGGGGGAGGAAAAGAAGTTCTGTGCATCTTTTCTTAGGTTTAAAACCAAAGAAAACTCAAAGCCTCACCCAATCTGCTATCATACCAGGTCATACTGACATAACACGTTCAAAAACTAAAGCTGGAGCCTTCAGACACATTACGTTAATGTTTCCTCTTGAGCAAACTGAGTAATTGGTAACAGCAACAGCCTTAACTTTTAGACAGACATGTCTGGAGAGGAGGAGAGAAATAAATACACTGACAATGAATTGTACAACTGTTTTCTAAAGCAGGAAACAGCAAGACTTGGGATTCCCAAGTTCAACCTTAAATGCATTAGGAGAATGCTTCCAGTAATTGCAGGCACCTTTCCAGGTACTCTCTATTCCTCCGTGCTCCAGCTTTTTACACTGTATATTTATAAATATGCCATATACCCCTTTTACTTCTCCCTCCTACCCAACAGACACAGAGAAAACTTTTGATTACATTTTTAGTAGACATTCCCTGGCAATTCATTATACGTGACTGTCTAAGCCAACAAAGCAATGGGTCAAATGAAGCCCTGGATTACCTCCCACAAATTCACTTGAATAAAGTTGAGGATGAATCTGGCTCTAAGCAGTTGTTTGCATTCACAAGTCATTTACCAAACAAAATGAAAGTCATCTAGTAACATGGGGAGTACAATGGCACAAGCAAACATATGAACCTGAAACAAGAAGCAGCCAAAAGCAATAAACTCATAAGGAAATGTAGATGCCTTTGACCAAGGCCAGACAGACATTCATTGGAAGCCAAGATTAGTAAGCCTTACCACTTATAGTTACTTGATCATCTTTGGAGGAACTCTGTGTTTCTTTTAACTGGATCTCTGAACTCACATCCACTTTTCTTCCAGACAGCTGTAAATAGGCTTTGAGAGAGGCAGGTACCTTGACTGTAATTGAACCTGGTATAAATTTAAATGAAAGCTACTTATTTTTACATTGAGATCAAAGCATGAAACAAACAATTATTGTTTTGCAGTTTGTCGTTTTTTTTTTTTTTTAAGAGTCTTCAGACACCTCTTTTTTTGTCTCTGAAAGGATGAACGAAGACATCTTCATTTATCATAACCACAATACTACACATTCCATGTAGAAAAGGGTATGACAGTATTACCTTGGCAGACATGAAAATTAGCACTGACATATACTGCTAGCAACAGTTCTTGGCAGAGGATCTGATTACAGGAATGATCAAGGGAAGCAAATCTAATAGGTCTCACAAGTATGACTTAGTTTCATCTTCTAGTTGCATATTTACACTCCTGAGCAAAGACGGGGGATTAGATTTGATGATTAATCCAGCCACTGCATGACACATTATGAAAGAACTGCTCCTCTGGAACGATGAGATGCCACTTACATACTGTTAACACTAGCAGTTGTCTTTGCTTTACTGCACAGGGCCAGCTGTTCATATCCTTGAACAGATGCAGTCTCAAAAGTGACTGTGGCACATACACCTACTCCGATGAAGATGGGGCTTCCTGGCTGCTGAAATATAGAAGCCCCTGATTTCTTTTTTCCATGTCCTTGTTCTCAGGTTTTCACAGTACTTGGGCCCTCAGCCAGTAAGGGCTGATATTGACCACAGGTCAGATTCAGCGTGGGTATTAATGGAGTCTCCTGGTGGAGGCATTTTGAGCTAGTCCCCCCTGGAGCAGTGTGCTGCAGGTGAGGACTGTCCCTTGGATCAGGATGCCACCCAAGGAAGTTCTTGGAGGTTGAGAGACCTCACTTTTTAGGTGAGTGATCAAGTATTTTGGATTGTCTTTAAATCCTAGGAGTTTTGTGCAGTAATAGTTTTTTTTCCTATCAGACATTTAGATCTGCCATTTCTGAATGATTGCTGGAGTGCCAATCGATTGTACCAAAATAAATTTAATTATTGTCTGTTTATTTTGACAGCCTCCACAACAGTGACTAACCAGTTTAGAATATGTATCACTAAAATGTAAACTACTAGCAAAATTGCAACTTTGGTGGCGTGAATAATTCTACCCTTGAGATTAAGAACAGAAATTTTGACTTCTGCTTCCCCTAAATATGTGCTTCTATGCATCAGACTAAAGGCAGATGCTGGACCCGCAACCTGCCCACATCAGTCATATCTGGAATTATTCATTCACAATGTTTGGAAGCTGCATCCTACACATTAAAACAAAACCTCCTAAAATTCAGAATGCACTTTCTGTATATGTGCTCCTTAGTTTTTGCCCGATTCTAACACTCACTTTAGAAAAACATAAAAAAGTTTCAAGCTGAAAAACACAGTAAGAAAACTAATGTTATAACAATTAAGCAGCAGTCAGAAAGCAACGCAATTTAAATTCAGCAGAATCACTTGCCCATGACAGTCCCGATGAACAAATAACTGTTGGCACAATTTAGGCCTTAATTTTGCTGGATACACAAAAGCCTTAGAGTAAGAACGGGAAAAGGTCTTCACCTTTGGGTCCTCCTTAGAGAGTTGCTCAGTGATGTGACTTACAAAATCCAACACCCGTGCAGCTAATTTATCACAAATGGGACATTTTCTACAGTGGAGTTGTCAGCAGTTATGCTGAATTTATGTGGTAAATGAAAACAGAACTTCAACTTTGCCTTTACTTAACTGTGCTGACAGAAGAGATGTCGGGCAATGTTTTGAAAATAACGTTAATTAGCTTTTATTAAGTACATTCCTCTTTGCTACTAATTCAAAGAGATGTTAGCTTATTACTAAGTGATACAAAAGATAACTAAGAAATAATGTAAGTTTCTTTGCACCAATGGAACCTGAATAGCTTGTACAGAAGAATGATACACAAGTGCTTTCGATGCATTTCCTTCATTATTCCCTTTCTGAGTAACTGCTAGGTTTTAACAGGACACAGGCTTTGTCTCACAGAGAGAAGGGTACCAAATACCATGCTCATTTAAACCACCTTAAGTACCTGACGATGTTAAAGTCAAGTATGAAAATACTGTACTGGAGTTTTTTTGCAAGACTAGGACTAACAATATGTAGTCAGTCTTGTCATTTACAGTATCATATCTTCTGAATGGCAAAACTATGAACCCAACTTCAAGAGTGAGCTTTTATCTAAGTAAAATTCTACTGAGTATTCAGGAGAAAGAAGGAAGAATGATGGGATAAGGCTCTCTCATCTGTTTTTCTGACTTCCCGTTTCAACAATGGGACGTTTCATCCAGAAAGGGCAGGAAAAAGAAATGTAAATGTATGTAATTTGTCACTGCAAATATATATGTCAGCATCATGCAGTAAACTGTGCTCAAGGCAAAGGAAGACTGTAATCCAAGTCAACTCTGCAGAATTCTGCTGGGTCCGTTGTCATGAAAAAAATAAAGTATTGAAAAATAAAAAAAATCTGTAATCCATTTTAAGTATTATTGCCCCTTACAGAGTTTACTATATTTTAAGTATTTATATACATCTTCTAATAATGAGGTAAAAACGTATATAACCAACAATCACAAATTTTTTTTTTTCAGACAGATAAACAAAAAAACCCGCCAACATTATCCCCTTTTCTTTTACATCATAGGCTTCCAAAAACCAGTATTTGTTTGCTAACCTTTTTGGGATTTCAGATCTACTTTTCTTAATTGACTGACATAAACATCTATTGTTCCATGATGTGTAGAAGCTTTTAGACTTCCATCTGATGAATCTGAAAAAAAAAAAAAAAATATGTAAGGGAACATGTGCATCATTCACTCTTTTTAAAGAAAAATTTGCTAGAATCTGTCTCTGTACTTTGATTTTATTAGTTCTTCTGTGTTTGAGAAGTATCTTATATTCATTTACTGAATGTCAGACTTCTCTTAGAAAAACAGGTTTCTGAACAAAATTTGACTCCCTAGTCCAGAACTGCAGCATATGCTGGTCCCAAGGCCATAGTCCTGCAGTTGTTACTGGACCTGTAGCATCTCCATGGTCTCAAAACTCCACGCTTGCTACAAGGATGAATTTATCTTTGTGCAGAGATCAAGCACAAAGTTTGAACACCAAGATCTATTTTGGTTTCCAAGAGTTCATATTCTCATACTCTGCACAGGGAGAACTTTACCCAGGAAAGCAAACAAGCGGTCATGCACTGTAACATCTTGCTACAGAGAACTGTGTATCAGGCTTTGTAAAGTCTGATTCACTAGATCTGAATTTTAAACAAATATCTGAGATAACCATTGCACTTAGGAAAACAGCATTCGTTCTTTGCCCTGGAATAGAGGCCTGCCTTTTCTTCTATTCCTTATTAGCTGAAATTTATGATAACAAAACTTTGTAAAGAACCATTTTTACAAATAGGAAGCCTTTATTATATAGTTGAGAAGTAGTCTTTAATTACTTGAAGCGTATTCCAGTTTTAAATACATGAATTTCCACAATATTACAGTGAAGTCCTAAAGAGTTAACTTTTGAACTACTGAACAGACCTATACCTGATAAAAATTGCAAAGAAATTATGCCTCACTAGCATTGTTTCATAAAAAAATTACACATGTACATGAGCAAAAGGTAGTCAGTGAAATATCCTTCTAAATACAATGCTAGAAGTGAAAGCATTGGCAAGAAATCATGAAATACTGATAGAGAGTATTTTTCTTAGTTTCTGGATGTGTATAGAAAGAGAAACAATCAAACTTTCAGAAGCAGCTGAAATAACAAAATCAAACTTGAATGAAACTTCCCATTTTAAAAACTAAAAACACTGATGAGAGAATGAACTTGATTATCACAACAAGGATGTCTAGCATTACTACTCTATGCTTGCCATACAGTTTTAGCTCTAAAACTCATCTGGAGCTTTTCTGATCCCAGATCTCAAGCACAGATGGTGAAGATTGGTGTATTCCATTGTCGTGGTTTGAGCCTGGTCAGCAGCCAACCACAATGCAGCAGATCTCTCTCCCTTCTTTTCCGGCAATAAGAAGGGACAGAGAGCCAGGTTTGGGGTTCAAGATAGGACTGGGATGGGGAAAAAAATCACCCTTTATGGTCATGAGCAAAAGGCAGACTCGTTAGAGGAAGAAAAAAAAGAACATACATTTATTACAGACACTAACAACACTTAACAGAGTAGGACAGTGAGAAGCATTGCCACATCTTGAGAACACCTTCCCCCCACCCCTCCCTTCTTCCCGGGCTCAGTTCTGCTCCCGATATCTCTGCCTCCTCCCCCAGTGGCGCAGGGGCAGGGAATGGGGGGTGCAGTCAGTGATGCCACTTCCTTTATCTTCGGTGAGGGGAGTGTCCGGAACTTGTTCCTCCTGCTCCATCGTGGTCCCCCTCTCACAGGAGACAGTCCTCCACAAACTTTCTCCGACATGAATTCCTCCCATGGGCCGCAGCATTCCCCACACTGCTCCGTCATGGGTCACTAACTTCCTCCGACTGGATTCCCTCCCACGGCTGCAGCCCTTCCCGAGCTGCTCCGGCGTGGGACTCCCCCGCATGCTGCAATCCTCCCAGCACTGAATTACAGCAGCGGGGCTACCTTTTCCCATGAGACCCCAGCCTTCTTCGGGCACAGAACCTTGATTATCCAGGTGAAAAAACACAGGCTATAAACCAGTGTCTACTCCACCGCTGATCTTCATGGGTGGCGGGGGGGGCCACCCTGCCGTCTCACCACAGGATACAGGGGGGGTCTCTGCTCCGGCACACCTCCCCCCTCCTTTCTTCCTCCGTTCCTCCACTGACCTTGGTGTTCATGCAGCTGCAGCAACTCCTCCTCACAAGTCCCACTGCTCGTCACCACGTCCCTTCTTAAATGTGTTATCGCAGAGGCGCAGCTGAGTGGCTCAGTTTCCAAACAGAGGTGGAGCTGGGGGAGCTTCGTATAGCCACCTCCCCTGCCACCAAAAAATCCCCACCACTCACTCAACCCAGGACATACATATAACAGTAAAAACATGGAAAGGGATTATTATCTCACAGCTAAAACTGATTTATTTGGAGGTGAAAGTAATTTATAAAAAAGTAGCTGATCCATAGTCAGTCAGCTGAGAAACTGAGACTGTCTTTGACTAGAAGAAAAACAGTAACAAGAATTGGATGTGAATGTTTCTGCCATCTCAACAGATTTTGTTAAAGAAGTTCTCTGCCAAATCTGGGAAAAACAAAACAAAACAAAACAACTCTTTGTTAATTTAAATTAATAAACTGGAAAAAAAGGTTTTGCTTGTGTAAGTGACAATGAAACATTTTATTGATGACTTTGTAAAAGGTTGTTCATAAGATAAGAAACAAACGCATAGTTTGAATTCAGAGTTTGCTAAGGACTGACAGCTGAAGGGCAAATACAAGGATGAATCGTTCTACTGGAAATGGAACAGATGGTCACTCTCGAGTAACTTTAGCTATTTAAGAATTTACTAGTACAGAAAGAAAAGCAAAAAACAAAAGCAGTGAAGGAAGATGTTCTTGATAAAATTTTTATTAAGCTTTATGAAAAATAAATACAGCTTGAAGAGTAAGACTTAAGTCACATAACTTGAGAAAGACTATACAGTTAAAGATCACCAAAAGGTCCACAAAGGTGACAAAACTGAAACATCCTTTGCAACATTTAGTATTTCTTCTTCCTTCATTTCATAAAGCCAAGTACTGAAGAACAGAATAAACAGAAGCAAAAACATATTTACTTTTCCTAACAGAACATGATTGACCTTGCCCATCAGCACTAGGACTAAAATCAGTGATGAAACTGATTTCAATAGGAAAACACAAAATATTTATTATTATTTGATTAAAGATAGGAAAAAGTATGAGATTCCAGCATAACCAAAGTGTGACGATGATCTAATTGCTACTTAACTGGCTATCTAGTATCATTTGTTGATAAAGACTTGTCAATTTTCTTGTTTCAATTCATTGTTCTAAGACTCATATGAAAAATATTAATAGAAACTGAAATATATACATTAAATAGACTAATTGTAAATACTACTAAAAAATCATTAGCAGTCACTATCATATGCATTATCCAGACCAGGCAGACAAATGATGTGACAGAAATCAAAGAAGTCTCTCACGAAAACAATTCCTTTGCTAACTAAATTGTCCAGATTACCCTTTTACCTCTAAATGATCCATTGGTTTTAAAGGCCACAGTCTCTTAGGTAACTTATTCTGCTCCAAAAAAAAAAATCATTACATGGCTCAATCCTGCATCATAATACAGTGTGCCAAGTACAACTCCACCTTGATATGCCTCTGACCTACTGTAGATCAAATGATATCTTCCCCTTTAAGTATCTATCCACATTGTCCATATCAATGCATCTTCCTCCACAGGCTATATAATACTTTGTTAACCATCTCTGCAAACCAATTAGCTATAGGTCTCTATTATTTTAAATGTTTAAGAGATTAATGGGGTAGAAGCAACTTATGAAGAGATAATGTACATCTAGTCAGGAACATGATTGTCAATAATATGAAACCCCTGGCAAAACCTCCTGTGGAAGTTTCAATTATTTACGTAAATCTGCTCATCTGTGAGCCTTGAGTACGAAGCCAGTAACTAGTGGGAAAGTCCAGGGTCAAGACTAGGTTCAGTCCCGATTAACATCCTGATTAATGATCTGGATGATGGAGCAGAGTGTGCCCTCACCCATTTGCTGATGACATAAAACTAGAAGTGGCTGATATGCCAAAATGACATACTGTCACTCAGAGGGAACTGGAGAGGTTAGAGAAATGGGCCTCGTGAAGTTCAAGGAAAAGTGCAAAGTCCTGCACCTGCACAAGAACAACCCCAGGCGCCAGTACATGCTGGGATCCACCCAGCTGGAAAGCAGCTTGGTAGAAAAAGGACCTGGGGGTCCTGGTGAACATCAGATTGGGCATGTGCCGCAAAGAAGGCAAATGGTATCCAGGCTGCATTAGACAAATCATTGCCAGCAGGTCAAGAAAGGTGATCCTTCTTCTTTATTCAGCATTGGTGAGGCCACACCTGGAGTAGTGTGTCCAATTCTGGGCTCCCCAGTACAAGAGACATGGGCATAGTGGAGAGTCCCCAATGAAAGGCACAAAGATGATTAAGGAACTAGAGCATTCCTCCCATGAGGAAAAGCTGAGAGAGCTGGGGCTGCCCAGCCTAGAGAACAGGAGGCTCAGGGGAATTTTACCAAGGTATATGTATATTGGTATATTTAGCAGTTGTGGAGTCTCCCTCCTTAGAGATATTCAAAAGCCGTCTGGACAGGATCCCAGGCAACCTGCTGTAGGTGGCCCTGCTTGAGCAGGGGGGTTGGATTAGATGACATCCAGAGGTCCCTGCCAACCCCAACCATTTAGTGAAGCCCAGACACATTCATTAAACATGCTTTCTTTTCTATACCTAGTGCTTTAAAGCTTCCGTCTTATTACAGATTAAAAAGATAACAGCCTCTTTTTAACAACAAGATTTCAGGATTTCATTTTCAAAGTTTCAAAATTCATATATTATAACACTTGTAAAGGAGCAGTAAGAGAATGTTAGCATGCTTAAGGAGAATGCTGACGTACTCTGGAAGAAAACCCTCAAAATACAGAGTGATTTATTAAGTTGGCAATGGTATGTTATCCCAACAGGAAAAGTACTTTGGGTTTTGCATTACATATTTAATAAATGAACAGTATTCTACAACACTAAATACATCCCTGTATTTTAATATCCATGAGACATGCAGCTCTTTTACATCATAGCTGCTTCTTTCCAAGAAGGATAAATACATAACTCTAGCTACGCATACATAATTCTAAATTCAGACTTTCAGATTTATTCCCTTCGTTTAAATCCACAGAAATTAAATCTTCATTATACAAATTTTCATAGATTAATTTTGGTGTAAGTGGGAAAGGTATGTTTGAAAGATAATGAAGAAACCTGATATTCATAGGATACTGTATTTCTTAGAAAGTACCTAATGTATATTGAATAATAGCAAGAGTACTTAGGAGACCTAAGAGATCATTTTGGATTCAGTTATCAAGATCTTTGGGTGCATGCAAACTACGGAAGGAAAGAAACCCTTTTTGAGAAAAATCAAGTATTTTTCCATTTGTGGCACCCCATGAATGACTTTCAGGCATATCTGTAGGAAAATACTACCTGTTAAAAGTTATTAGAATTATACTTAGATGTATAGTTATATTTATACTGTCTTGAATGTAGACTGGTTAGTTCTACATTGGAACAGAACTATCCATTTGTGGATGAAATGGGTGGTATCGTCCATTTCTCTCCTACAAACAATTAGGTACTGACAACTGCAGCAAGATACACATTGGACGAGTATAAAATATCTGTCTTATCAAGAGCTGAAAAAAAAATATAGCTCCAAATACAATATAAACTCAAGTACCACTAAAACAACATCCAGAATCTTCAGCATCATGATACAAGATGCTGTAAAACATACATGATGTAACATCACCAAAATTGTTTAGTGCTAATAGAACACGTACAGAAGTAAAAAAAGTTAATTCTTTTAAGCTGCCAGGAAAACCCTGTTCTCGGGCAGCAGCTACTTGCTCCGTCCAGAATGTTATGTATTCTACATTCAAAAGGACACAAAGAGAAGGAGGGGGAACATGAACACAAAGACTGATGACTAAACCGAGTAGTAACTCAGCAGATATTAAAAGAAAAAAAATAGTCCACTCTGAGTTAAAACTTTCATTTTTTATAACCTGACATCTGAGGGATAGGAAAAAGCAGCTGATCCCAACCTGCCTGGAGAACAGCACCCTTGGTATAGGGTGGTGTAGAAGAAAGCATAGGAACAACAGGGGAAAAAAAAATTACAGGTCTGTCATCAGCAGAACACAGAAGGTGGTGAAGTTCTGAGATACAGGGTTGAAGATGAAGGACACAAATGAGAGCCAGAACATCAACATACTTGAAGCATATGGCAAAGACTACATCAGTAGAACTAATTCATATTAAGAGACAAGTATGTGCAGGGATAATGCTTTTTAGAAGTACTTAAGAGCTGTACTTTATGAAGTAAATACCTTTAATGGAGTTCAGAAATTAGATTTTTAATTTAAAAAAAACCCTAGATCACATTAAAAACTAAATCCTCAAGACAAAACTCAAAGATGTGGCAATACTTCTAAACATACTGTTATTATTTTTTGGTTATCCAAAACTGTCTTAAATACCATAATAGTTTCCATAATTGATTTCGTTCTTAAAATAAAACTGCTTTCTCTCATTACTAAGGAATTGCCTTATGACAACATTCTCTCATCACATAGCAAGTCACTGAAGCCTTTAGCTTGTCTAGTGCGGGTTACTGAAGAAAGAAATTAGCAGAATAAGGCAAATTGATCCCAATATATTTACCAAAAAAAGTTAAGAGTTTCTTTAATCTGAATATACACTTTTCTTTGCCAGAATGAGTCCCTACTGTGCATAACCTGGTTAAGGTTATTTCCTCACCTCAAACAAAACAACCAACATAAGCTTTAGCATTTCTGGATATATCAAATATATAAAATTAATTTCTTCAGTGCATAACTGGGTTAAACATAAGTAATCCAATGAGGAAAAATCCTTTTTTTTTTTTTTTTTGAGCTAGTAGGGGAAAACTTGGCTTGGCAGCAGATGAGAGAATACATAATCAGACCATACCAATAGCATTGAGAAATAAGCATAGCAGGACTGAACACGAGCCAGCAGTGTGCCCTGGCAAAAAAGAAGTCCAACAGTATCCTTGGCAGTGTTAACTGAAGCATGGCCAGCATATAAAGGAAGGGATTATCTCTCTCTACTCAGCACTTATTAGACCACACCTAGAATACAGAACCCAGTGTTGGGGCTCCCAAGAGAAGGGAGACATCGATAAACTGGAGCAAATTCAGCGGAGAAACATCAAGATAGTCAGGGCGTGGAGCACCTTCCTCATCAGGAGAGGCTGAGGGAAGAGGGCTTGCTCAGCCTGGAGAACAAACTGCTTCAGGACCTGACAGTAGCCCCCCAGGATCTGTGAGATGGTGATCAAGACGACAAAGCCAGGCTCGTCAGTGTGGTGCATGATGAGTGCATGACAGACAACAGACATAAGCTGAAACAAGAGAGTTTTCGTCTGGATAGAAGGAAAACCTTTCTCACCCTAAGGACAGTCAGGCAGTGGAACAGTTTCCCCAGAGAGGCTGTACAGTCTGCATCCATGGAGGTTTTCAAGACCACAGCATAAAGCCCTGAGCAACCTCAGAGCTGGCATGGCTTTGAGCAGGAGACTGGAGGCTAGAGACGGCTTGAGCAGGGAGGCTGGACAGGATGACCTCCACAAGTCCCTTCCAACCTCAACTATTCTGTGATTCTGCAACTTCCTGAGGTCTCTTCCAACCTGAGCTTTCCTATGAATTTACCAAATAAAAATTTAAAAGATTAATCTAGTTATAAAACCAAAATACTCCATTACCATTTGTAAGATTATTCAGATTTCTAATGACTATTTTAAGTAATAACTTAAATTAGAAGTAAAAATAGGTCTAGTTGCTTTAAATTAAAATCCATCCAAAACCCATAGAACATTTGTTAGAAATAGGAATCTTCTAGTTTGGGGTTGGAAAACAATTTGTCTGTGACTAACAAAGCTCACAGTATAGGAAAAAAAGAATAATCCCTACTTTCATATTTCAACAATATCAAGTGTGAAACACTGCCATATGCCAGATGCTTAAAATCAGATGGAATTTTGTCTAGTCTTCAAAAAATAAAAATAGATTTACACAAACAAGTAATACCAAAATAAATCAAACTATTCTATATATTATAAAAAAAAAATCAGAAAATTAAAGGGAGTGAGAGACAACAACATTGGTTTCCTATTTTAATGCAGAATTACACAAGAATAAGAAACTGTCAATACAGTTGCTTGTATTTTCCCAAAAATATTTTGAAACAAAATCCAGCACACTCAATTATGATTTACTTTGACTTGTAAATAAATCTCTCAAAAGCTAAGGATACATCCTCAAATATCTAGAGGTGAGTGCATTTTTCCAGTTAACTGATAAAATTCTGACTCCAGTGAAATAACTAACTACATCCCTATAAAAACCCAGCCAGGGAAGTTGGAAGATGTGATTTGTTCTTCCCATTTCTATCAGTAAATCCCTGTCAGGTCCCTGGAAATCCAAAAATTATCTTGTGGCATAAACTTCTCATACACAAAAACCTTTCACTTAAAACTTTACCTTCTCTTTTTTCAAGTTTTTAGAGTTGAACCACTGGATTTTTAAAGTTATTTGCCTTTGGAAAAACCCATAAAAATCTTAAGGATGTTTAGTGCTCTTTAGGAAAAGAGTAAGTCTAACTAGTGCTTTCAAAATTGAAATCTGAAAAAATAAAGTTTATTCAACTGTAAGATGTGTCTGAATGTTTAAGCTGAACGTGGTGAGTTAAGGAAAATAATCATCATCTGTTGATGGAAAAAGCTACCTCCTGTGTTCAGAAATCTTTATTTAAACACTCTTCATATTCTACGAGTTTATTTAACAGAAGGAAAAACAGACTAGCAAGCTTAATTTAATTCTGTGGTTTAATGACTAATTCATAAGAATGTGTATTGCATTAATTTTCCAACAATGTTAATATAGATCACTTAGAAACATAAGAGTTGTAACAGTACAGCTCGTCCCTGAACAATGCTTAGTGAGTGACTATGGTTACCACCATTAGCAGAAGTCATTGAAATTTAGGCCTGTAACCAAGTTTATTTCAGAAGGGGAAAACCTTCCATGTACCTTCAAGAGACACTGAGCCTTGACTATGATCTTGTTACTTCAATTTTCTGCCATAAAAACCAGAACTTGAGTTTCTCACTGTTGTGTTGATATACTGTAAAATGGTCAAAGAAGGGGTCCTAATATTTTCCTAGAATAATGCAGCTGATCTAGTGCATACCTTAATTGGTAACTCCAAGTTATCCTGTTGTATAAAAGTTCAAGTTCCTAAATGAAAATTTGAGCTCTTTCTATTTCTTAAGGGAAGACAATGATTAGCATAATAGTTTGGAAATGGTGTTTAAGTTATCACAATCCTTCCCTGCCCAATATGTAATACTTGAATTATTAATGCTTTGTGATATAAAAATTAAACATAGCTATTCATTGATATCAACAAATGTAAGATAGAGCACTAGGTTAAAGGCAAAATGACTGCATATCACACACAGTCTCTTCTCATGTCCTTTTATCCCAGCTTAATGTAAAAGCTGACACCTAGACTCAGTCTGACTTGTACAAAGTGCAGCAAGTGTTGTGGTATCAAAAGCTAGGCAGTGTGCCTTGCCCATCTGCAAAAGGCTGTAAAGTTAGGAAAAGATCTCCTTCAGCTACACACCTATCAGTGCTACTCCTGAAAAGAGGGCAGAAACATCTGTGAGGAATCACCTCCTTTACTTTCCCTGTGAATATTTAGTTTTCAGAAAGAAGGGAAGAGTGAAAAGAGAGTATATCAGACAGAAGGTAGAACCTACCTACTGTGATATTCCCTGTTTTGGTCTGAAGGTTGGTATTACCTATTAGGAAAAGAAAAGGGCAAAAAATGTTAAAAGCATATTATTTAACTGGTTTCTGAAATGATAACAAAGGTATAAGTAATGAGGTCCTATACAAAGGCATTATAGTTACATATCTGATCTGCATATAAAAGTAAAATAGCCTAAACTAGTTATACTGATTGAATATTATTGCTTTACAAACAAAAATCTCAACACATGTGGGTAACAATCAAGCAATTCCAGACAAGAAAAACTCTGAGGAAAGCTTAAAGACACAGACTGGATGTGAGGAAGAGAAAAGCACACAGGCATTGCAAGGCTAAAGCAAAACATTTTCTCATTTTCTTTTGGGCCAATTTTTTTTTTTTTTTTAATTACTCTGACGCCTGCAACAGCACTACAGATGATTTAAGCAGTTTAATAGGATGACAAACAAACAGTTTCTATTTTCCTCTTAAATACATACATACATGCTCCATCCCCCAGCCCCTGGGGATTTTTTGCTTTATCTTCAAAGGCTACTTCCTGGACTCACTGAACATTACTTACTCCTTCCAAACTTATTCTTATGTGCATGACCCCTTGTCAATGCTTTTCATTTACTTCAGTGAGAGCTGAATGTGTTGAACAAACAAACAAAAGAACGTGTAAGGCATAAAATGTATAATGGTCTCTACTGAACTTGCATTACTTTGAACAGGCACTGGTGTTTTAACCTTAAAATCTCAAAACACATACTCTTCCCCTTTACCTATGGCATCAAGGGAATCTGGAAGGACAGATGCACCTCATAACAGAAAAGTCATCTATGCTACTAAAAGCCTTATGAAGTTGATAGAAACTTCCATAATTCCACGTATGTTACACATCTATAATTGCCTCACAAACCCACTTTAAATTAAAAAACTAAACCACAGCATGTCATTCCTGCCACTCCCATCCTCCCAGGAGGGTAACAGATTGAAAAATAAGATTGATGACAGTAATTTAGTCCAATTCAGTAATACAACAATTTTCAGATTTTTTGGAAGAGGCCTTTAAAATTTGCAAAAATCAAGCTCTTCTCCCATCTTCTGTAATTACACAGTAGTAAACAGTGTTTAGGGTAGAATGCATTCCAGTGTGTATGACCTGTAGCGTTTTTCTTAGTGTTCTGTGGGCTGAGATCTAGAAAAACAGCCTATCATCAGTAGTCTTAAAGTCAACATTTCAAACACATACTGTACAAAATGCTTAGTGGTTCTGAAAATCAGAGTTGAAACAAAACCATGTTTTAATGAACTTGAAAGACGTTTAGCCTTACTGTCCGCTGTTTTTAAAAGGTACACTATAATTATCCTACCCTTTCCCCCATTTTACCATGACCAGTACTTATTTTTGTACAAACTACAAAAAAAGCCTGGGGTTTTGTCAGCTAGCAACTCCCATGGAGCTGAAGCTAGATTATACTCTGAATATAGCCCCTGAGACTTGCAGATTTGCTCTTCTGTTCTTTGGGTTTTATTTTCTGTTTTGATAAGAAGGTCTTTGAAAAATATTAAACATGTAGAAGTCAAACCCTATTAACCACAAACTTATATGGCAGATACGACTAATGTTGCATAATGTAAGCATATTAATGCGATAGGCTCACTTCAAACATTTAGCCAGAACAAAAGTTGCTTTTAAAGCAGATAGGAATGTTCTGCTGTGTTGTGACCTGCACTGCCTACAGACAGTGCAGAGAAGTGTACTTTTGGTTGTGCAGTTGTTCCATGAAGGCCAACACTTTACTGACAATTTTTAAGCTAGCCAAGTATTTTTTGGACACATCAAGGGCAAAAAGACCTGAATAGAGGTAATTATTAGTTTATTACACCCAACTGACTTCAGCATTGTAGTGCAATACTATTAAGTCCAAAATATAATAATTTTAACAGGATATTGATAATAGTGGCTTAGTGGCTTTTTTTTATTATTGTTATTGCTTCTGAAGAAACAGTTATCTTTTCTATCATGTACAAGCTTTGCTTCTTTATAAACACTATAAAACTTCAAACTACAGTATTGCAAGCCAGGAACAGTATAGGATTGGTGGCAAAAGATGGCTTTTGGGATATAAAGGCACCACTTTACATTGTATTTTTTCCACTTTTTCATTTTGTTTTGAAGGCTCTCAAGGTGGCAGGGTTATTCTGATGCACAGAAAAAGCAAATAAATCACCACGCAGCTTTTTACCACTTTGACTCTGCATTTTATATGTGCATCAGACTGAAGTACAGACATGTTTAAAAAGGAACTAAAATTTAATTTTTACAAGCCCACTTTATATACAGTGAAATCCAGAAACATAGCTGTAATTTATGGAACACACTTTGGTATATCAGATTCTTTTCAGAAGGGATTATAGAATGCTAAGCTCAAGCATTATACTGTACTACCTTTGAAACATTGCGGATTTTCTAATTTGTCATATTCAGGTCACTGACAGGGTAAGGCAGGGTTCATTTTTTCCTATATATTATTTAATGTGTAAATATATAAAGTAACTGCAATACCTTGCTTTCAAGTGTGATTTTATCACATAATGAAATAGTTACTATACTATGACAGAAGAAAATATCAAAAGAAAATATAAAGTCCTGTTCATGAGACAAATCAACCCTATAAAGCAGTAAAAGTTGAGTGCTGACTGTTGGCAAAGAAGCTTTGCAGGTAAGGACCTGGGCATCTTGATGGACACCAGTTTCAGTATTAGTACAGAAGGTTAACTGCATACCAAGCTATACAATTAAGAGTATAGCCAGCAGGTAAAGCCCTCGTGTGAGACTGCATTTGGAGTAGTGTGTCCAATTCTGGGCCTCCCAGTCAAGAAAGACACTGATGTACTGAAGTGAGGCCAGAGAAGGATATTAAGATTAGGGGCCCACAGCACACTAGTGATGCTCAGAAATCTGGGTTTGGTTTGCTTTAAAAGAAGGCTGAGGAAGAATCTTGCTGTGGTCTTCAACTACCTAATGGGAGGGTATGGAGAGAGACACAGACACTTCTCATGGTGATGCAGCAAGAAGGGATAATGGTTACAAGTTTCCATAATGGAAATTGATTAAAAAAAAGTGGTTTTTTTTTCTACCAGAAGGATAATTCAGGATTGGAAAAAGTTGCCCAGAACGGTCATGCAATTACTAGGCAAGGCCATGAACAAGTTTGCTCTAATTAACTCCACTTTAAGCATTATTTTGGACTAGATATCAAATTCCTTTCCAACTTAAGCTATGTTGTTGATAAAATAAATTCATAATTAATGCAACACAATCCAAGACTTTGCACAGTTGTAAAGAGGATTTCCTTTTCCTCCTATGTGCCTCTGTGGAGAAGTTTCACTGTAATGTTAATGTCCCTTGGATGAAGTAGCACATTTCTCAGTCTTAGAGCTGCTGTCCTTTTGTTTTCCAATTATCAACTCAAAAGCTCAATACCACCTAACATCTCTAATGTCTGTAACAGAAACTGATGCAAATGACTCAAAATGTCTTCAAAATAATGCATTATTAATTTGCTGTATAAGTATGAAGCGTGCAAAAGAACGATTAAGAAAGCTTGGGCACTGACAGCGTTGGAATTGTACAGCCCAAGACTCAACTACAAAATGGGTCTCAGGCAGGTTTGTAAAGTTTGTGTTGCCCTGATTTCAAAGTTCTCAGTGCAAAAGCAATGAAGTCCAGCTCAGTTTTGTGCACAGACGTGCTGATTTTACATCAACTATAATATCAGCATACCATCAGCTATAGGGAAACAGCGGGCTTCTCAAGCAAGATGACAACACAAAATTTCTAAGAAATTGCAGCAAATTGTTTATAAGACATATACCTGAAAATCTGGATCTCTGACTGACTTTGAGTAATTTTCACTTTGTACATCTTCCAGTTTATTTTATTTAATGTTAAATCACCACAAATGCATTACAGCACAGTCAGAATTCAGTGGGAATTTTCTTAAATTAGAAAGCCACACCAGATTCCAGCCTTGACAGCTGTTTCATATATAAGACACTCAAGTTAATTAGTTTTCGTTCTAGGTGAAGTACATTAAAGGGTGGATCGATTACAGACTTTTCCCCCAATCAAAAAAAATCAGAAACTGTTACCACTATAAGTATACAGTTCTAGCACACACAATTTCTGCTAAAAACTTCTAAGTATGATGGAGTTCTACCATAGGAGATGCTGTAAGAGTTACTTCTATGAAGAAAATAAGGATGGAGAGAGGGGGAGAGGCTTCTTTACTACTTTTAACACACCTTTAATTGCACATTTTTAAAATATTTTGGCATCCTTAGTGTATGTGAGGTTTCTTTCATACGATATATACTTTTTGCTATTTCACAAGTGTGGTTATAAAATTGTTTTCTAAAAGTAAATACAGTATGCTATATGGTAAATTAATTCTCAGCAATTCTATCCCTAACATACAGAACTGTTTTGTTCATATATTGTGCAGAGTTGATTTAGTGACAGCCTATAGCATTAGTCCAGTTGTTACTGTTAACATTTCCAATACCTTCAAAGCAGCTAAACTTGCGACACTATTTTCCTAACCATGTGACAGTATTTCCTTCTTACCATGAATACTTCCCAGTAGAATATCACCACCTACTGAAGACAGAGATGATGATTCTGCATAAAGGTACTTAGTTTTCAGCAGCCCATCTTCAGTACATATGTTGATGGATGTCCCCTGCAGCTTCTCTATATTCACACTCTAAGAAAAATAAACTTAAATAAACATAATGGAAAACTTGTCACCACAGTTTGAAAAGGCAGAGGGAAGTAACAGTTTTAAGAGGCAAAACAAGTAGAAAGCAGTTGTTGGTACAAAAAAGGGAATCAACTTCTTGGTTAAAAGCTACACAAGACAAAACAAAAAACCTTTTCATTCAAGAGCTCTGACCAACAAGTTAATAATTCTTTACAACATTCCTATGAATTATTACATCCATCATACTGGTGAAGAACCCAAATAATCAAACACATGAAAGAAAAACTTGATTTTTAAAACCCACCACACTTAATTTTGAAAAGTAAAAAAAAAAAAGGATTAGCTTTAATAACAAAGAATTAATGTTCATACAGTATTATGACACTTAAGGCATTGGTAATCAGTTTTCTGCCACCACATCCTGAAACATCCATTATCTGTTACATACAACTAGATTTTTACCCGTCTCACTTTGTAGATACAACTTTGGTGAAGGTTTGCAAAAAAGCCACAGCTGCTCTTTTTCTCAGTATAATTGTTCATATTACCTCGATTAATCAGGCCTCTATTCTGGGTCCTAAGCCTCAAGCTGTACAAAGCCTTGAAACATGAGAGAGATAAGATCTCCATTTCTACTTCTTTTCAATAGAAATGGAGAAAAAGAGTAAGATTTGAAAAGTTGCACTGTGGTTAGATCTGGGGAATAAAAGGTGATAGATGAGATTATGTACAAGCCATCAATTGTGGGAGATAACCTACGTCTATCTGAACAAAACAGAACAAATCACATGCAACTACCATATGAATTCTATTCTCAGTTAAACTTTATCTATGATGGCATCACGCAATATTTCATATTTAACCCCCACTCAACTTGGTTTTACTTTGCTTACACAGACTAAGTGGATTGCACAAAATCTTCAGCCATTACATGATGATATATGACCTTCTAGATTGAACTCTGCCTCATGACAAATTGCCTTTAAATCCACCTTGTCATTTTAGCAGTCATGTTGTAGAAAAAATTTAATACAAAAAAAATTAGCTGACTCTTCCAGCATTATATAAGAAACAAACTATGAATTAAGAAAGAGGTATTCTGACAAACAGCAACTAGTGTTGCACAAACTCTCTGCTGTATTGTGTCCCAAGAAGTGAGCTAAGGAGGCTGGTTTAGTATGGACTATATGACAGCCAAATTATACTGTGACTTTACCAATCCATACCTACTGAGCTTTAACTGTTTTTACACCATAAGATTATAGAATGGACTATTGTCTTTAAGACTTCTGACATGGTGCTACAATAGAAAGTAGGTCTTCAAGAATGTAACAACGTACATTAACCTTTAAGAAAATCTGGTGATCAAAGTGCTGTGCTAGAATTAGAGATATACAACAGTCAATATCTACAATCTCTGCAGGTGATGTTGCTTAGAACTAGCTACAGAATCTAAGCAACAAACGCCATGGTATTAAGCCATAATTTGCCACTACTGAAGGTGACAGCAATTCAGCTTTTCAATCTTTCAATGGTTCTAACAAAACAAGCAGATACCTTACAAGCATAAGTTTACACTGTATCTGTTCTAGGAATGTTTCCCACAGAGTACTTCACTACTCACATAGGATGGCAAATTATAAATCTGCTGTGGTACATGGCCATAGCAATAAGAAAAGATATTGTCATTTGAGGTTCTACGATCTAAACCTGTTCTGAAGAGAGATAAATGACTCACAAAGAATCTTTCCAATTTTAGCAGGGCCATCATTGCTAGCAGCACAATGAAAACAGAGGCACACTTTAAGCGGCTGGGGGTGCAGATAAATAAAAATATCTGCATAGTTTGGGTGCAAACTGGCTGTCTGTCAGGATGCCTTGTAGCATTCCTGAGTGGGAAAAGGCAATCCCAAAAAGCTACATCTGTTACTTTGGTATGCAAACTTTGATTTATTTATCTTAATTAAATATTATTAAGTGCTTTATAATAAACAAGCTCACACACTAAGCCATCTTATTTACCAGCCTTAACTACCTTTCTTAAAAATGCACAACAATAGAGTTGTCTCAGCACATGATACAAAGTAGTACTGAGTCAGCTAGTTACTATTAAAAAAGAAAACCTACCAATACAATGAACATGTTTCATAATAACCCAATTTAGGGGTTGGGGGGGGAAGTCAGACTGCTCAAGTATAAAACTAAAAAAGTATTCTAGATAGGGAAAGCATAAAAAAAAGATTGCCTCCTTCTGAGACTAAGTACGTTTTCAATCCCAAATTCTTTAACTTTTATGAATTTTTGGCAGAACACAGATGTTTGGCTCTATTAAATAAGTGCTATAGGAAAGTCCCAGTGGCACAGATTAGCTAATGATTCCTCAGTCAAATAAATTTGATTACTTTTGTCCATTGAACCATCAGGTTTTCTGGAAAAATTCCTTCCCTTGAGAGTAGAGCCTGGGGGGTTGCAGTTACTGATACTGACCCACTGGCTCAAGTTCCAGTAGTTTCTTAGCTTTTAAAGAAGAAGTGTCAATCTACCTTCATAAATCAGACTGAGAATGTTTTTGCACCTGAACACATTTTCAATATGAAATTTAAACATAGCAAGATGTTGGCTAAGACAAGCAACTCCTTCCCCACATATTCCTCTTCTTGGCCTTCCTTTTTGTGCTGCCCTTGCTCAAATATCTTACTAGCGTCTTCTCCATTTTCCCCCTTAAAAATATCTTCTGTTTCTCAAGCACTTAGTGTCTTTTACCACATCCTTTCCCTCCCCACCTCCAGGAGGGGGCTGGAAATGCTGACAGAGCCATAATTACATAATGATGACTACAACTGGTGGAAGAAACATCTTGTACAAACACACAGAGGAGACGTGATGCTGACTGATTATTAACAGAAGTGGTCAATTGAGAAAAGAAATCTTGCACTGTACTTCCTAACTACACAGCAGTTTGTTAATGAAAAGTTCAATAACATAAGCCAAAATATTGTTCTGTAGCTGTAAATTCCTGTTAAAATGACTCACTTCACTCAGGTTTCTACAGCTACGCAACTGTAAGAGTAACTTCTAGCAATATTACAAACCATATAAATATTTATGATCACAAAGAAGCACTTCAACTTAATCCGCAAGAAGTTTGTTTTATTGTTTCAGAAGGCCAGTGTGTCTGAAAAGATTAGATTTTTAAACAGCATTTAAAAACTCAAAGCAAAAAAATTATATTCTCATTTTCATAACTGTATTTTCAAGTAGATATAGAACTAATTATTTTTCCACCATCCACTTGTTTTTATCAACACCAGCAAGATGCTATTTGAAATTAACTCCATGGACTGAACTGGTGTAACAAACTAGTTTGGAACAAATGACTAAGCAGCACAACTCTAAAGACCACTACCATGCTAGTATAGTATGAACAGCATGAATCTGTTGCAGTCAAAGCACTTCATAGCTTACACTCATTCTTACTCACTGGTAGAAAGCAAGGATTCCAGTTTTCAGATCCTTCCAACAGAAGCCCTCTGCAGAAGATGGATGACATCAAGAAAGCTGTAAACGACCTCTGCCCTATCCCACAGCCTGTGGCTGCTCGTGGCTTAGGATGGATCCTATTACCCCACTAACTAGTAGTAGCCCCAAGGGAACTGCCAATCGATAAGCACTGATGAGTCCAACTGTGGCATCAACAGAGCATGTCACAGTCAGACCTTACCCACTCTGTTTTATGCTGGGAAGTCTTGCTGGGATGAAATAATGTTCATGAAGAAATATAAATCATAGAATCGTTTAAGTCGGAGAAAAGACCTTTAAGATCATCGAGTCCAACCATAAACCTAGCACTGCCAGGTCCACCACTAAACCATGTCCTTAAGCACCACGTTCACACATCTTTTAAATACTTCCAGGGGTGGTGACTCAACCACTTCCATGTTCCAATGCTTGACAACCCTTTGGGTGAAGAAATTTTTCATAATACCCAATCTAAACCTCCCCTGGTGCAACTTGGAGCCATTTCCTCTTGTCATATCATTTGTTACTTGGGAAAAAAAAAGAAACCATCATTCACCATGCTACAAGCTACTTCCAGGTAGTTGTAGAGAGTGGTAAGGTCTCCCCATAGCCTCTTCTCCAGACTAAGCAACTCCCAAGAGCAGTATGGATACAGCAGCCCCTGGGCTCTTTTGTACATAAAAGGCAGTCTAACATACATTACAAAGAAATTAAGGTAATTTAACGTTGACAGTTTTTGGAAAAGTCAGTGAGTTGCTTAGTTTATAGCAGTACATTAAGAACAGCTCACAGCTGGCTCTTTGTAAGTGAACATATGATCCCAGAACCCAAGCTACAAGGTGTACAACAGTGCCAAATGGCACATCACAGAAGCAATTTTGGACTCCTAGAACTTAGTAGCTTGGCCCCAGTTCCATCCTTGTCTAGGAAGAACTACCTGAACTCTTTCTGATTCTTCCCAGTGATGCTGATTTTAAGGGTACCTATTGATCCTGACAGAGTACTACATGCATCCAAGCTACTTCCAGACTTGGCTTAGCTCCACTTGTTCATATACCAATGCTTCAGATCTAATGAATCTGGTTGCATGGACATTGTGATGCCTAAACATCCAAGCTGAGCCTAAAACGAGACCGGGTGTGAGAACTGTAGCATTATGTAAGGGAGCCTACCACTACGTTATTTAATTAATGGAGAACTGACTACTTATGGCAACAAACAAAACCAGATTATAGCATGAAGTTTGTCTCATACTGCCATCTGCTGAAAAAAGCAAGTTACTTCTCTATGAAACTTTTTATGTTTATGATTCTTCTCACTGCATCTCATAACAAGATTACATGTGATCCTCAGCTGCCAAAAAATACACAAAACCTTCTACTCTTCCATTCTTACAACTACATAATTCTGGAAGTGTACAGCATGTACAAATATCAAGCCACTATTCATGAGAAACTAAAATAAACTCATAGGCCTATTGCAGAATCCAGTTGCTTAGGTATCAGCCAAATAAAAAGTTTAAGTGTGTTGTGAGGGTCTGTTTAAGTAAAGTTGTATCAGCTAGCACAACCTCTGCGCTGGATGGAATGATCACATGCTTATTACCTCTCCTTCTGTGAAGCCTGTTTACTAACTCAAATCAAGTATAACATAAGATAGTGGAATTAAACATACAAATGTAAGTTAACAGTGAAACCACAACCTACCAATGACGACTATTAAATATTTCTCAGTACATTCTTCAAAATTTACTCGTTTTTCAACAGACAAGCTAAACAAGTCATTGCAGAGAAAGTTTTATTTCTTACTTACACCCTTTTCTGTTGCACGAATATCTATATTTCCGTAAAGTGTTCCAAGACCAATTACTTTGCCACCGTTTGTTCGTATATCAATTTTATGGCTCTGAAAAAAAGTTTAACATGCATATGGTTAGGATAATCATACTTAGAAAACAAGCTATCTTGTTTTTCAAGCTGTATCACCATAACCACCTTGGATCACAAACTTCCATTTTACTGTGAAGATTTCTTCAAGTGATTTCCACATGTGCTGTGTATTTCCTCTGGAGCCAAACACCAAACAAGTCACCTTTATTTGTAACCAGAAACACAAGGGAAAGAAGGATGCTGAGGAATTCTTTATTCTCAATATAGGTGGGTGGGGTTTTTTTTGTTGTTTGTTTGTTTTTTTGTTTGTTTGTTTTTGTTTGGTTTTTTGTTTGTTTTTTTAACCAACAGTAGAATGAAATGCCCCTAACTTGAGACTACAGTAGTGCTTCAGACCTTTTAATGGTTTTAAATAACTCAGCTGTTCAGTTAAGCTTCTATACAAATACAGTAGATTATTTTCTGCACATACAGTAAACAGGATAAAATTAAATTAGATGCTTCAGCTTAATTATCTGATGATTCAGAGAGACATCACAGCTCCTTTGAGGCAGTTACATTAGGCACGTTATCAGAATAATGGTTAAAGAACAAACCTGCCAGACATGTAACTTGAGGGGACCCCTAAGATCAGAAGAACTAACGTATAGCAATGACTGACCAGTAAGGCCACCAATGTTTAAGTAAAATAAAACCACAGCCTACACACATTTATACCTTTTTTTTTTTAACTCTGTCCTTTTTGGGATAGAAAAAGTTTTGATAAGACACAGGTCCCTAAACTTTTTTACCCTAGAATTATCAGACTATGCCTATCCTCTTATAAAAACCAGGCTTTCAGATATAGGTATAAATGGAGACACCTAACAGACAGCAGGATTTGCTGAAAGAGTAAGCAAGTTAAGCATCAAGTAGCTTTTTTATTAAGAGGGAATGTTCCACCAGCTGAAAGAAGCACCGATTTGTTGTAGGGCTTCTAACAAGGGAGAGAGCTTTGAGTAAGGAAGAAGTAAAGGTTGTCAAGGTCATGACAGACATTAAAAGAAAAACACATTAAGTTCAAAGAAAAGAAGGAGAGCGGTGCAGGACTTCAACCAATCAGGCTCAGACATGGTGTGTGGTGAGGAAGCATGGCAGTCTTCTACTGATCATGCGTGAGACACCTGGAAATTCTTGTTACCACTGGCACAGCCAAGGAATCGGAAGTAATCACTGAACACAGAAACAAAACTAAAGGGTCTCCTTGGTCCCACTATCACTGCTAAGCTGACAGACTGTAATAAGAAGTAGAGGAAAAAAAATTAAAAAGTAGCACTGCTTTATCAATAAAAAAATTGGGAATAAATTGTGCTCCTAGAATGACCCAGAAGTCATAGCTGTATTTTGGAATTAATGCTACTATCAGCTGTCATAGAGACTTGGAAGGGATAGGGTGAACTTAGCTTTAACCAACTAAAAAACAATAACCAACAAAAAAAAATCTCAATAAAACAACCCCCAACAAATCTCACTGGTTGGATAATGTCTACCACACTAAAACTACCAAAGTCCATTAAAAAAACCTCATACAGAATGCTCATTTTTTTCTGTTCAATTACTAGCATGCATGCTTAAGGAAAGTAGAGGTCAAATTTCTATGTCTTCTGTAAATACATTATGTAATATACCAAAAATCATCAAGTTTTTTGAATTACTATTTATACAGTCAACTTCTTGAAGTCTGTTGCAAGTTAAATGAATTAGCAGCCATGAAGCTGTTTGCTGGTGCTCTTTAACCCCCACATGACCAGATTTAACTTATTTTGAGTCATTGATCAATGATATTTTGGTCTCTACTGTAAAGAAAAGGTCTCCTGCTTTGCTAGTCAATGAGGTTTATGGACAGCATGACAGTGACACAACATTAACCAGCACTTTAATCCAACCAGGGGAGGGCAGTATCTCTTCAGTTTGCTCAGTAAAGCACATTCCCTAAAGGAGAATCATCTCACTACTTCAGAGTTAAGAAACCCAAGAGGGGTCACGTATCTTCTGTAGAACGTATGCTGAAGCTCTCATAGTAACTAGCACAAAGACAACCAATCACCACTCAGAACCCCAAAGAATACTTTGGGTAATTGATTAAAAAAAGCCAAAACATTATAATCCAACAAAGCTTTGTTTTAACTAGAGTTTCAGCTGAAATCTGCAGTTCTTTCTTGATTCTTAAAATTTTAAATGACTTCTGGGACAAGGCCATTTTCCTCTCACCTCAGTATGGGAGCAAAGAAGCTTCCTGGGGCCACCAGTGCATTGGAGACATTGAGGCACATGCACAGGGGACGGATCACCTTTTACACTTGTAGCTTTTCTGACATTTCTGCCAACTAAGCAATGCTCAAAGTTGACAGAGGAAAAAAGCAACACCAAGCTCCTCTAAACTACTATGAAGCTGTGGAGGAGCTGCTCTCAGAAGCCCCAAACTGGTGACTTGTCATCCTTCTTTTCAGTTTATTAGAGTACTGTTTCATTGCTCCTTGTAGTCTCAAGGAAAATAGAACTGACTTTTTAATTTTTAAAATTAAACATTTTTCACATCTCAGATTGTAGAAGAGAAAAGATGACCAAAAAATTAATTAGCTGTCATGAAAAAAGAGGGTTTTGAGGAAAGACATCACAAAAAATTCTTGACAGTTGTGATGGCATGCTTTGATTACTGTCACTATTGCTGGCCAAAACTACTTTGTTATTTCATACTGTGTAGTTTCTCACGTACTGCTGTTATTATACAACAGAGCCATTTTTAACCAAAGCTTTAGACAGCAGTAACATATAGTACAGTTAACTCTGTTAGATTTTAGTTACTTTTTAAAAGAGTGATATGCTCAATTACACGGAATCTGAAAGACACAAGTTGTCTGTAGTTCACTGAATATGAAGTAAACCTAGCTCTATTATATATTAAATTTATCCTTAAATTCAGTTTTCCATATGTGTGCCATAAAATAATCTCTTATCATGGTAAAGAAAAACGTTGAAAGATTTTTAATCTCAAAAATACTTAAACTTAAGCTTTTCAAATATGGTAATTCCTTTCTTTTAAATTTATACCAACTCCTGCAGGTACAATCTCAATTATTCAAGTTAAATTGATTCCAAACAGCACCCAAGTCTTTGATTATTTCTACAAAAGTCTGTGTCACCAAACTTGAAGTCTTAAGAATGAAAAAAGGCCACAATCATCATATATACAGTATTTATCAGATACATTTCAGTTGGGTATTTTGGACATGTAATATGTAACTTACAACTGAAAATTAACCTGAAGAGTTTACCAGTAGCACTGATACATCAGAATTATAAAAACATGCAGAAAAAAAAAAATAGAAGCAGCATACTGAGCAAGCATAACTATTAATCTACTAACCTCTGTCAGTTTTTTTGTTTGTTTGTTTGTTTTTTGTTTGCTTGTTTGGTTTGGTTTTTTGAGGGGCAGGGAAGGTAGATATCAAGCTTACTACCATCATTGTTTCTGCTGGCTTTGGTTATCATCAACGGTATGTGGACTTCTGACTCCACGTTATTTAGTGTTATTGACTGTGCTGTAACTGTATGCAGTAAACGTGAGGTGCTACACACAGAGTACACTTAGAAATATCAGAGTACTTATCTCCAGAACTGGAATTTAAGTTTTTACACTATATTCCACCACACAATCCCTTTTAAGACACTGACTGAGTGGGGGAGGTAGGGTTCTTTGTACCTTTATTGACTGCAAGACACTAGTCCCCTTCTCCGTTTCTATTTTGCAGTTATCACACTCTATTTTCTGAATCTTCACGCATCCAGTCCCTGATGTTTTGATATCCAAATCTAGAATTAAAAGAGTTTTATTAGCAACAGAATGAGAAAAGTCAGATCTATTTAACACAGTACTTGATCACTTTCTATGGTAACTACATATAGTACGGAAAAAAATAAGTTTTTGTTACTAAAGAACCTTGCAAAGTTTGGCCACACACTTGCAACTGCATGACTAGTCACTATCAACAACTGACACAAAATTTTGTAAGCCTGTGTATAGCCATCCAGCTTCAAGTGAGAACATTAATAGGCAGCAAAGTGACTGTAACCTCTGGCAAGGAATCAGGGTGTGGTCCTTTATTACAGTTTATCTTTTTTATTTAACCCACTCCCAAATTCCACCTCCATCTCTATAGCCACCCTAGTCACCAATTCTATTAGCAATTCTACTGAGACATTTGGGTACCCTCACATAGGTTTTGGGGCAGGAAGGCTGCCAGCCTGTATGAGGCCACATGTAGAGTAATAAGATTTAAGAGCACAAATACATAGGTCTTGCTTAGACCTATGTTGTTTCAACTAGCAAGCAGCATTAAACACAAAACAACAGGTATTGAAGAGTCTGCATGCGTCATTCTTCCCTAGCCTTCTGAAGGCATGACTTACCCCACTGACATGAACAAGCATGTTTGCCTCTAGCCTGAATCACCTCACCTCACTACAGTTCATAGGCTCCCACAGAACAAAAGGCACTAGGTCTTGGAGAGAACTCTTATCGAGGGAGTAATTTGTTTTGACAAACCAGGAAAATCCAAGAGGCAAAGATAAAACACGTCACAGTTTTGCTGCAAGAGTGCTACCTTATTGCCACAGTAAGCTTAAGAGGTTAAATTTAGTGAAGGATGCAGATTGTGTTCCAGGTAACAATTCTCTATGAAAGGGGGCAAGAAGAGGTGGACTAGATAAAACGGCTTTCTGGAAAACCGGCTTATTTGCAGATATTATTTTCTTAGCCTCTTCATGGAAGACTTCCAAGAAAGAGATACTGTGACCAAGATTTTAATCAAATTGTGTGTTTCTTAAATTTAAGCAACTCTAAGAGAAGCTTTGAGGCATGTAAAAGCACAAAACCTGGCAAACTGGACAGGTGACTATTATCAGAGGCTCGAGGGCAAGCACCACAAGGTTTTATGTTGGTAAAGCCTAGACATTTTCACCAGACTATAAAAATATCTGAGTGGTATCTGAACAATTTCAATTTGATGCAGATCTACAGGTCCTGAAGTTGTTGAGACAGGCAGACAAAACTTTTCCATAAGGTTTTGGTTCTCAGGGAGCAGTTGGGTTGTTTAAACACAGTTCCCAGAGACACACGAATAGAGGCACCTCCAAACATCGAAGCTCAAAACAGTATGTCCCTGCACAGCACAAATCTGGAGAGTTCAGAAAGAAAACTATTATTTTTGAAATACAAGCTTTCTTGCTCAGAACTGTTCAATTCACCCACTGGAAAACCCATAGTCCTTAGGAGGGTCTACATCCCAGACTTTTGCTTTTTTCCTTTCAGAGGAGAAAGAGGTCCAAAAGCAAGTTTGCTTAGGCAAATCTTTTAATTCAATCAGTTTGGTAGCCTCTTACCCTTATTACTTCTGTCAAAAGGGGGGAGAAAAAGTCCTAAGATCAGTCAGTTTAGCAGTGATATGAACTTACTAGGACCTTTATAGGAGTAAGGTTAATAAAAACTGATCCCGCAGGGCTTATTATGGACTTAATTTGAAAGGTAGAACAGTGGTATAATCCTAGATGTACCAAAGATGGGTGCCAAGAAAAGACACAATTCTGGCAATTCATGATCACTGCTGTTAAGAAACACCACGGATTCCTGGAAACATATTTTGTGCCTTGAACCTCTGCAGAGTCACAGTGCTTTGCCAGCCTTGATATAAGAATCAGTGGACAATGAACGAAATCCCTGTCTCACAAACAGGCTTCCTGAAGCAAGGGTGACTCCACAAAGAGGCAGGCTAAGAGCTGGATTTAACTTAATGTTAACTAAATTTCAACAAGCAAGGAGGAACAGGATACAGTCTATTTCAGTGCCAAAGCTCAAAAAATGGCTAGTCTGATTCCTCCTTAGCAAAGCTGAGGGCTGAAGCCAATTTCAGCCACACAAACCTCGACGAACACATGAAGATCACTGCGGTGCAAAGGTATACTGGAAATAAAGGTACATAGGGAAAAAAAGACCTGTGGTATCAGGATACAGGCAAGGGTACCCCAGAAATAGCACCTTAAGCGGTAGTATTTGAAACAGACTGGTAAAATACTTATTCTAAAGTGATTCTGCAGCCCTGGACCACCAGCAGTACTTCACGATGATCCATTTCCTTGCTTATAGAGGAAGCTTATCAGTAAGTGGGCATATATGTAAAAATATTCAGTCCAGGAAAAAGTATTTATTGATGGCTACTCTGAGGCTGTATGTCTGCCATCCTTAGGAACAGATGCGTAGGATCTTTTTCCCAAATCATTAATATGTTTAGACTTCAGAAACACACACTGTTGAAAACATTCACATCTGCTTTCCATTAACATTGACAAAAAAAAAAACAACAGAAGCAAAGAGGTCCCAGGAGCTTAGGTTCTCCCCTCATACAAGTAGGCAGAAAAACTGTTTAAGGTATACAATAAAATGATGTTGGTAATTCACCAAAATGTTCAAGATCCATTCAGTTTGCCTAGTTAAGCCCATAAGAATCTACAGTATTTAGCCAAAAAAGGGAAGTGACCTTATAGGCTTAAGTAAAACAGATGTGAAAGTGAAGTTCTCCCACAGAGAGAACTGATTATAAAAAAGAAACAAAAAATAATAATTAAAAAAAACCCCACACTGGCTTATAAGTGGGCCTTGGCCATGAATGCTTGGATCCTGTGCCAGAGGGGACAAAGCTTTTATATTGTATTTGGTGAAGCTTGGCTACTGCTTCAAAACTTACAGTTCTACTTGACTTTGTCATAGAAACCTCTTCTCTCTTCACCAGGGTATACCATGGAAAAGCATTGGAACAGTTTGCCAAAGGAGGTTGTGTAGTCTTCACTCTTGGGGGTTTTCAAAACCAGAGTGGATAAAGCCCTGAGCAGCCTCCTCTGACCTTGGAGTTGACCCTGCTTTGAGATGAAGGTTGAACTAGAAATCTTCTGAGGTCCCCCCATCCAATCTCAATTATCCTATGATTCTAATATAATAGGTTCCTACAAAAGCAAAACATAAAAACCACATGGGAAGACAGGACAGATGGTTCTCAAATTCTAGTTATTCAAGACCCGTCAGGTCTACCTCTGAGTACTTAGTCCATGTACAGTAATCAGAAATCAAAGAGCTAGTTTCAGGTTTAATTAGCACATGCAGTTTGATATGCCAAGTGACAGGGTTCTCTATGTGCTGAGCAGACTCCGAATCTACAGCCACGTGCCTACACTGTCCCTCGAATAAAGAGTCAATATATACATGTGACCTGAAGAAAAATAAACAAGCTAGATTAAAGAGAAATTCATCGACATCTATAATTTATGAAGGTTAACTCTATCAGAGAGGATTATCAGATTGTGTATGATATTGAAAGACAACACACAGCATAGGACAAGACACAAAGAAATAGAGGATCCTTAAGTAAGCAGCCAAGAAGTGCAAGTACATGTTTCCTTTGGCTTAAAACGTGTATTTAATCTCAATCTAGCATCTCCTACACATGCTATTCAGAGTCTAAGGAGTTCTAGCTAACTTGGAGCTTCATGGACAAACTCCAACCTAAATGGCAAAAGCTATTATGAAATGCCTTAACTTCAAAAATGAAGAAAGAAGCTAGAATACTGTAAGTCATTCACATCAGCTTCTTGACTTCTTACAGCTAAGTGACAGAAAGAAAGCTCAGATAAAATGGTCTAAATGGAACAAAATTAACATCCTCCTCGTGCATTCAAATAAGGCCAGAGAAATACCAAAGTGCTTGCAGAGCAACAACGTTTTTTCTGGTTCAAGATGTGTTTTTACAACGGGTAAGATCAGTTGCTTATGCAATGACCTTTAATGGATAATTTTTTCCTAAATAAAGGAAACAACCTAAGCATAAACTACTACTCAGAGAACCCAAAAACCAAACCAGAGCTGCAAATACACTTAAAGTATAACATCACTGACAAGTAGCAGTTCTACTTCACTGAGTACAAAAAAATATTTACATTTTAGGAAATATATCTCCAGATATGCCTGGATAACAGCATGAACAGACAATACTAACATCATGCTAATTATGGAGTGACAGCAACTAGAAGACAACAGTCCAGGGAACCTGCATTACATGAAGTTACCACAAACCCAAGTGGAACAGCTTGGAAAACTACAAACTAATAAAGCCTGTTTCAAGAAGGAAGACTGTGAGACAGTCTGCAGGGTTAGTTGACATTCAGAATATAATAAGAATCTCAAAGACAGGACAAAGGCTAAAAGGTTTGGTGGTTTTTGGTGGGTTTCCCCCCCCCCCCCGATCAATCGGGATTCATTATTGAGACCTTTAGGAAGGTTCCCCACATTGAAACACTTTATGAAGGCTGAGATTATCCAGATCTTAATACAATGAATTCCATTCCCCTGAGGGTCTGGAGTAACACATAATAGTCACTCAGAGATCCTGAAGAAACTGAAATATCAATTTACTAACATCTACACTAACCAGGCACACCTGGTACCAGAGAAATTAAAGGACATTGGGTTTCGGTTTGATTGTCTGTAATCCTGGGATGGAGGCTGTGAATGTACTACATACAGGCCAAGGTAATCTTTGCACTTGCCAAGCAGGAAAAAAAAAAAAAAAAAAAAAAAAAGGAAGGCTGTAAGAACATAACTGATAATTCTTAGGGAAGAGCCAAAACTACAAAAGTCTCTTGGAGAAGACAGCCCTGCTACAGTTCAGTGAAAGAGCCACTGAATATATAGGTAACAGTTGATCTTTTTAAGAGAATGAACATGGACTTTCAGAGGTCTTTGACAATATCCTTAGTCCTGTATTATCTTTTTGCTGTAAATTATGCATCATCTTCAACACTACATCATTTTGGAAATCATCGCAAATACAGAGGTTGAAAAGTTTCAACAATAACACTGAAATTATTCAGACAAGTTAAATGCTCAATGAGAAACTGGAGAAGGATCTTGGAACACCACATACCCGAATCATAAAATACAAAGAAATTGAATGGATGGTATGCTTTCTGGGATAGTTTTCCAAGAGGCACTGCATTTGCCTAGAAGCTCTCACTCTGAAACTGTCCACACATGTAAGCAGACACTTGGAAGAAAGACCCACTGAGGGGCTGAGCTGTAGCAGGCTCAGAAAATACCCCGAGCTGAAAACTGCTGACAGAAGAGAATATGTAGATGAAATATCATTTATGTTTGTCCTGTTTCTAACTCTTCCCTAAGCATCTGCTTATGACTAGTGATGGAGATAGGACAGTGGGTTAGCTGGACTCACAGTACAAATCAGTATGGCCATTCCGACATAGGCCAAGTAAGGCACACCAAGGGCAGGGACAGGGGGGAAGCCTCTGATTCTATTCACAGAATGTTTGTCTCTATATTAGTTGTTAGGAAACAAGAGACCATAAGCTTTGGTATACCTATCTAAGAAACACCCTTTCAGTTATCAAGAGTGTTCCAAAAAAAACTTATAGGGATGAGTAAGACTAGAAAATGAAAGAGAATGCTGCTATGACAAATCCATAGCACTTCTCCATTTTGAATGATATATAGTTCACATCCTAAATGTAAACAATAACAACCCCCCCCCAATAATACAGAAAATGACATAGCAGAAATCAAGGTATAAGGAAAAAAAAAGTGTAAGAGAAGATAAAAGGTGCAAATGTCTCTGCTGTAAGGGTCTGGAAAAGTGGTAGCTTAGAGAATATAACACCATGCTCTACAAAAGTCACAGATGACATAAGAAGTGTAGGCAGAATGAGTTTATTCACCATTTCTCACACCACAACTACAGCAGAGCATCAAATGAAATAAAGCAGCAGTCTTAAACAACCACTTCAAGCAAACCAAGGGACTGGGGTTTTTGTACATCAAAAAGTTTTTCCAACATGGTGAAACTTATACTGCACTGTGTACGCAATTGCACAAATCATTAGGGGAGGAAAAAAAAAAAAGATCACATCAGTAACTAAATACAAATCTCTCTGGGTCAAGTCCTCCCTAAACCTCTGCTCACTGTGGGGAATTATCCTAGCAAGCTTGCCCTTTTCCTTCCCTGAACTCAGAGGCACTGTCAGTATTTCAGTCCAGCACGGATACTTACTCCTTTCAGCCACTACAGCTGTTCTCCCAAGTTGACTGTAGGTTCTATACTAGAAGCCCTGCACACATTTTTGCCTTGGGCCAAAAAAAAGATAATGTGACAGTTGTACTAGACAAGGGAGCCCTTCTCAGCATTTCATCTTTGTTGTTACTTTCCAGACTTTTTGATCGCTGTGGATGGCCACTCAGCGTAACAACCACTAACGGAGGTGGTTGTGTCCAAGAACGCCACTGGAAACATCCCTCGAACTGCAGGTGTACAGAGCGCATACTAAGGACCGTTGTCTACCAGCTGAGCTGCAGTTACTTCTCTGGAATATCAACTGTCAGAGCAAAAATAAGCGGGCATTGCAACTACCACTTACTAGCACGCGTTTCAGCATTAACTACTGCCGACAAAAAAGGTCAACAAGAAATCATGTGACCAACACCTTAGAAGTCGGGAAACACAGAAAATAACGGCACGGTTGGAACCTCTTTAATTAGAGAGGGCGTACCCACTGCCGACAGCGCTTCCAGCCGCAGCAGCGGCATCGCGCTCCCCGGCGAGCCCCACCCGCGGCAGCGCCGCCGCCTCCCCGGGGCTCCGGGCGCCGGCAGGAGCGGGCTGGCAGCCGGGCGGGCAACCGCCTCCCCCATCCCCGCCTCACCCACCGAACTTGACGGGCGTCCTGACGTCCACGGCGGCCTTGCTGTCCACACCGTCCGCGACGATCGCCATCTGCCCCAGCGCCTCATCGTACTCCACGCGGAGGCGGCCGCGGGGCGGGGGGCTGCTGCCGCCGGCGCCGCTGGCGGCCACCAGCACGCGGTCCGCGCCCGGGTAGCGCTCCGGATCCAGCGGGCGGACGCTCACCTGGCAGGGCAGCCGCACCCGCAGCCGCCCCCGGGGGCTGACCGCCAGCGCCCACTCCTGAAGGGGCTGGCGGCCGCCGGCCTCGGCGGAGCCGCGTCGGGGGACTGGCGGCCCCCACCGCTCAGCCGCCGCCCGCAGCGCCAGCGGCCGCCAGCGCGGGGTCAGAGCCCTCATGGCGGCACGAGCCCCCTCGGGCGGATCGCCGGGGCCCCGCCGGGTCACGTGACGCGGAGCTGCCGGTAAACAGGCGGCGGCCCCGCCCGCCGAGGAGGCTGCTGGGAGCCGCTGGTCAGCGGCGCGCGGAGGGGACCACCGCCGCCCCACAAAAGGAGCGGCGCCGGCCGCGCCCATCGGCCTATCAGCGAAGGGAGAAGGCGGGACATTCCCGCCCGCCTTGCTTCTGTTGGGCGGTGGGGCGGGGTGCTAGAGCCAATCAAAAGCGAAGAGTGAGGGCGGCGGGTGGTTGAAGGGGGCGGGGCGGCGTCGCCATAGGAACGCGGGACGCCGCTCAGCGGGGCGGGGTGGCCGCACAGGTGGAACAGGGGCCGGGGCCGGGGCCGGGGCCGGGAAAACCGCCACTACAACGTAGAGGAGGCGGGAGGCGAATCCAGCGGCGCTGAGCCTCGGGGCCGCTTCAGTCCGGTTTGAGGAGTCCCGTGTGGGCCGGGGCCCGCCCTCCCCGCCCGCGGCCCTGCGTGCCGGGAGTCTTCCCCAAGCTCCGCTCCGCGGGGCTCAGCGTGGTGCCATCTCGTTGCGTGAGAAAACGAGGCACCGCAGGACGTGAGGGCCCTTTCCGTGGTGGCCTTGGGCTGACCGTGGTGCAGCCAAGCGGTGGTTTGCAGTGGAAGGGTTGTGCTTCGGCGTTTCGGCCTGCTCAGCTCCCTGATGCGGCAGCCTTTGCAACCGCGGAATTAACACCTGCAAGGAGGAGGTAGGGGAAAGGAGAGGAATGGGAAGGGGGAAATGGCAGGGCTTTGGGTGGCAGCCTTGTCTTTGTTACGCTTAAGCCCACAGTGGGACTGCATGTGTCGAAATGTCCCTGGTCAGAGGATGAAGAAACAGTTTGGCAGATGTGCTGGAAAAACGTGTTTTTTTTTTTCAAAACTGACATTGCGGAGCCTCAAAACTGGTCTCTGTCAAGACAGCTAGGTTAGCATGTTAGTTACTGTGACAGCTTTTTAGCGGTTAACATACAGGATCACAGTTCTAAAGCCAGCCAAATAAATATTTTCCTGAATTCTGTACAAATATATCATGAGACAAGTATCCTTACAGGGTTTTCAAACAAGTGGAGTACTACTGAATTAATTTAAAAAGACTTCTGTGGACTTCATAGTCCACATTATGGTTTTATAATAATTTTAAAAGATGAGATGAGGGATTTGGGATAGGTGATGTAAAGTCAGAGGCTGCATTCTTGTCATAGATGTAGTTTATTGCCAATAATGAGTAAAACATGCATAGGAAGGTACATTGTCTTAGCTATATTGCAACACAAGAAATAATGAAATCTGAGGCTGTTACTTTATTGATTTGCTGCCTTTTGCACTCCATGTGTTGTTTTTCTTCTTTTCCAAAAATAACTCTGCAAGCTATGCAATATGATATTTGGTCATCAAGCTCTTTTCATCTCATTAGCCTCATTTCCATTTTTATCACTGTCTGGCATTGATTATTTAGGAATCTGAAATGAGATCTGAGTGTCCAAGAGGAAAGAAGATGGCACTAGCATTTGGTCCATCTGTAATTTTCACTGTGGAAAGTTGAAAAAAGATTCATATTTATCAATAAAGCCCTTCAAATTAAATTATATTATTAGTTTACATTATTCAGTCTCAAAAATCATTAAATGAAACACAAAAAGGGCCAGCCTACCATATGATAGTTTAGTATAGAAAAAAAGAATTCTAGAAAGACAAAAATGTATCAAGAAATATCTTGGGACTTGATGTGAGAGAGAAGTTATTTTTTTCAAGTCTTCAGAAATAGTTGGTTTTGGGGAAAAATACTACAAAATCCACACTCGTGAGACCAAATGCAAAATATAAATGTTGGATAATTTGTCAGGGAGACAGTTACCGACCTGTAAGGTGGGGTGCAATGTGCTATCATTCCACTAGATGACAGCCAATTCAACAAATAACTCTATTAATCCACTGTTCAAAGGGAGTCTTTGGTTAGGTGGGATTTACAGCTGCCACCCCTTTCTTCCTGAAGTCGGCGTTGCTGTTCCTTATCATTGCCTCCTACCTCTTAAATGTTAGTGCCACTTTCCCACTGCACCCTTTTCCTCCCCGTATCTTGGTATTTAATGCTTCTCATGTAGGCAGAGGTTTATCAGGTTGGGCTCTCTACTATGCTATGCATCATCTTTAATATTGTTGACTTATGCATAATTGAAAACTTTATTCAAGAAACCATTCAGAGATGCTTAAGCCTCAGCTATGTCTATATTTCACTGTTTTGTGTTGTTTCTTTTTCATCAGATACAGTCTAAGCATACCAATGTGGCTAAAAATACTGAATAAAACAGATAAAAAGTAATTGCAAGGAAGAAGTTCTTCCAACTCTGTACATATGAAACCTCATGTATTTAATGCTTTACTTATGCCATCTATAATTTGGCTACAATATTGATTCAGTTTCATTTTCATGCTCTTGATTGAATTCCCGCTGATCCCATTTCAGCTGGTATGGCATGTAGCAGAGTCCAGCAGTAAAATGAGATTTATTTTCATCTTTAATTTTCTGACTTGTCATTTGCAGGAAAAGAAAACTATATCAAATTTATAAATGAAGATTTAATAAGAGCCCCAATTTCAAGATGCCTGTGTGATTCCTTAATTAATTACAATATTTATTAGCTATTTTGTCAGATACTTACTTACAGTGTTGTTGTAAGCCAAAGAATATTCTGTATTTCATGCAAAAGATAACAAAAACTAGACCTTATAAAGTGTTAGAAAATAGATTTTAAAGGAAAACATTATTAGAGATACTTTTAGGCTAAGGTGAGAGAGAGATTTCAAGGGAAGAGGAATTAAATAAAAGAGATATAGAAGAGAGGCTGTAGAAGGAATAAATTTTTCCAACTTTTATATTTGGAATCAATCACAGAATAAGATCAGGCTGCTTCAGGTACCCACAGTGTATGAACTTAGTCTGCCTGGGCAGGATTAAATTCACCCATTTGCTATAATTGTAATGAAGAAATAATGTGACTTCACTGCTAAGGAAAACGGGGCCACCTTGCAGGAGTACTTTTGCTGGTGTTACGCTCATGCTGAGGCTCCCACCTGCACATGCAAGAACACTTCTTTTCAATATCCAGCATTTGGGCCAGGTTCACTGCACACAGGGCTAACCACTTATCAGTGTTCCTCTGTATCATAAGGCTTAAGAATTTTGTAGTCAGGATATTTTTTCCAATTTTATTAAAAGTTCTCATGTGTTTCTATTATGAAATATTTGTATTACACTGTTTTAGTTCCCTTATTTGTATTTTGTAATTTGTATTTTTTCAGTGATGTATTCCTGAACTGCTTCCTTAAGCTTTCTTGGTTCTCAAGTATAGGCTTCAGTGGGTAGGCAAAGCATGTTTTGTTTGTTTTCCCCTCGGTATTTTAGTGTTTGCGTAGTGATGGTAACCATTTCTTCTCAGGGATGGCAGAGAGAGGCAGTCACCAAAGCACACAATGGTTCAGATTTCAGGGATTTTTTGTTTGTCATGCTACCAGAAATTTTCTGAGGAAATTAAGTTTTTCATGGAAACCACTTGAAAAGGGAAGTGGCAAATCTTACTATTCAAAATCTTCCTGTCTTAGCCATATCTAATTAGAACTCAAGCAGATAAAGTCTGTGTGTGGCTCAGGGTGATTCCATCCCAAATAGCAGAGACTTGAAAACAAGGGGAAACAATGGAACTTACAACAGAAATTGTTAAGTGGTTTAGGTATGCAGTATGCTCTCATTTCCCCGAAGTAGTTGTCTGTGAAGTTGTACAGTCTAATCAAACAATCCGTTTTGAATTACATGCATATTATAATTCATTATAGTTATAATGTACATAATGTAATTTTAATTGCCATTTAGTTTTGGCATAGTTTTGTCATTTAAAGATACATCCCTTTATGCTGAAGCACAGGCTCTGCCCAATTAAAACAGGTCTGCTGCTTACAAGACTATAAGCTTTAATTTTTGGAAAGAAGCATTATAAAATAAAATTTTAGAGGATGAAAAGAAGATAACTATGTGATTGAATAAATCCATGGTACTCCTATTTTATTAATAATATCTGTAGGTCTCATCTCTTCCCTTCTCCTTGAGGAAGATATGGTAGAACTGGAAAAGTTTGGAGAAGGATGACAAGGACAGTGGAAGGCAGAGAAGGGCTTTCATGCCTGTGACAGCAGGTAGATTGGCTTCTTCAGCCTAGAAAAAGGATTATCAAATGAAGATATGTTAGAAAAAACCTAGTGGTATAGAAACGTTGTGATTATTCAGTAACTCATGCAGTAAAAGAGCTAGGTGGCATCAAGGAGCCAGATTTAAAACAAACAAAAAACACTCACTGGCTACTCATGTCATACAGGGGTGACATGAAAATCTCCATTCCCCTGGATTTTGCAGATACTAAAATTTTCTGTGAGTTCAAGGGGAGAAGGGCTGGGTTTAGGGAAGCATCACCACACTGTGACTGGAGGACCTGCTCGAGCAGGTTCAGAGGTGGTCCACTAAGATGATCAGGGGCCTGAAGCACCTCCGCTGTGAGGACAGGCTGAGAGAGTTGGGGTTGTTCAGCCTGGAGAAGAGAAGGCTCCGAGGAGACCTTTTAGTGGCCTTACAGTGCTTAAAGGGGGCTACAGAAAAGGTGGGGAGGGACTTTTTATCAGGGAGTGTAGGAATAGGATAAGGAATATTTTAAACTGAAAGAGGTAGGTTTAGATTTGATATGACAGAGAAATTCTCCCCTGTGAGGGTGGTGAGGCACTGGCACAGGTTGCCCGTAGAAGCTGTGGCTGCCCCCTCCCTGGAAGGGTTCAAGGCCAGGTTGGACGGGGCTTTGAGCAACCTGGGCTGGTGGAAGGTGTCCCTGCACATGGCAGGGGGGTTGTAACGATGATCTTTAGGGTCCCTTCCAACCCAAATCATTCTATGAGTCTATGATTCTATGATTCTTCTGTCCCTCCCCATACATCTGGTGTTGACTGGAAGTATGCGGAGCTAGATCAGCTTTTGTTCTGATTAGATATCACAGTTCTGATGTTCCAACTACTCTGCCTATTTTTTCGAATGAATTCAGCATGAAATGCTAAATCCGTTGTCTTTTTTCCAGAGTAATTTTTATTTTTTAAGATTTGTGTGCAAAAGAAGGTAGCATGAAGATGTAGATAAATATCCTGAGGTTTAGATTGGATATTAGGAAAAATTTATTCGCTGAAAGGGTTGTCGAGCACTGGAATAGGCTGCCCAGGGAAGTGGTTGAGTCACCATCCCTGGAGGTATGTGCAGATGTGACACGTAGGGACATGGTTTAGTAGTGGACTTGGCAGTGCTACATTTATGGTTGGACTTGATGATCTTATGGGTCTTTTCCAACCTAAATGGTTCTATGTTTCTATGATTCTGTGCCCCGCTGTTCAGCTGAGGTTCTGTTCATTGCCTCCCTGCTCTGGGTACTGCCCCTGTCTCCTGCAGGCAAATGGGAAGGTGCTCCTTAGCAACTTCCAGAAAAATTAGCCAATTGATCTCGCAACATTGATTGAATGTATTCAGACTTACTTAGCTGATTTTGCCTGAGAAAGTAGTCATAAAGCAGTTCATCTTGCAGAACAGTGTTGAGGAGGAAGGTGTCTTCTCCTACAACAGAAGGAAATAATATGTAACATCTATGGATGCAGCTGGCTGCGGGAAGAGATCAATGTCTATGGCCTCAGCTCAGCTTAACGTGAATTTATACCTATTTGTTTAAACTTGCCTAATCTTAGAGTTGTGTTGTATTAAACAAAAAAATCTCTTGTGAGTTGGAGCATTTATATGTCAGTCTACACAAATTTAACTAACCCAGCTTTAACTGAAACAGGTCAGATTTGTGTAGCAACAAAGAATGAGAGGGGGAATATATTAAGAAACTGATAACTTCCATCAGGAGGGAAAGTAGCACACATGTCAATGTATAATGTACCATCTATAAATCCAGCTGTGAACTTACATGTAATGCTAGTAATTAGCTACTTCCATAAATATTTCCTCTGGACTTAGTCAGACTACTTACACAAGTAACTGCTCATTGTTTTAATTGACTTCACAGACTTTCCAGTCTGGCCTGATGTTATGAGGCTGAAATTATAAATTACTTTGAACGTATGTTCATACAAAAGTTTTAATAAAGTAATTGAAAAGACATTATTTTAACACATACTCTTCAACATACAATAGCTTTTGCCTTCAGCAATAGCAGTGTAAATAGTTTAAAGTTATTCTAATGATGAATTCATACCTTTAATTCTGTAACAATGGCAGAGAAAAATAATGTGCTTAATGATTTTATTTTTTGCCCTTTGTGCTTAAAATTTAAAAAGCATGTTGAAGTTGGGCTTGGATGGTAAGACTGTGTGACTGGTATCAAAATCTTACTATTGCTTTTCTGAACCTGAATCTTTTTCTAATTATTGGCTCAGTATTGGGACCAGCTCTGTTTAATATCTTTATTGATGATCTGGATGAGGGGATTGAGTGTACCCTGAGGAAGTCTGCAGATGACACCAAGTTGGGTGGGGGTGTTGATCTGCTTGAGGGTCTGAAGGCTCTGCAGAGGGATCTGGACAGGCTGGGTTGATGGGCCAAGGCCAATTGTATGAGGTTCAACAAGGCTCAGTGCTGGGCCCTCCACCTGGGGCACAACAACCCCCTGCAATGCTACAGGCTTGGGGAAGGGTGACTGGAAAGCTGCCTGGGGGAAAAGGACCTGGGGGTGTTGGTTGACAGACACCTGAATATGAGCTGGCAGTGTGCCCGGGTGGCCAAGAAGGCCAATGGCATCCTGGCTTGTGTCAGAAATAGCGTGGCCAGCAGAGCCAGGGAAGTGACTGTCCCCCTGTACTGGCACTGGTGAAGCTGCACCTCAAATACTGTGTGTTCAGTTTTGGGCCCCTCCCTACAGGAAAGTCACTGAGGTGCTGGGGTGTGACCAAAGGGCAGTGAAGCTGGTGAAGGGTCTGGAGCACAAGTGTTATGGGGAACGGCTGAGGGAACTGGGGTTGTTTAGTCTGGAGAAAAGGAGGCTGAGGGGAGACCTCATGTCTGTCTACAACCACCTGAAAGGAGGTTGTAGTGAGGTGGGTGTCGGTCTCTTCGCCCAAGTAACAAGCAAGAGGATGAGAGGAAATTGGCCTCAAGTTGTGCCAGGGGAAGTTCAGATTGGATATTAGGAAAATTTTTTTTGCTGAAAGGGTTGTCAAGCATTAGAACAGGCTGCCCAGGGAGGTGGTTGAGTCACAATCCCTGGGGGTACTTAAAAGACCGGTACATGTGATACTTAGGGGCATGATTTAGTGGTGGATTTAGCAGTGCTAGGTTAATGGTTGGACTTGATCTTAAAGGTCTTTTCCCACCTCAATGATTCTATGATTCTAATTTTATACATGCAAGGGCTTAAGACAAAGTTTGAAGGGGTTCATCAGTATATGATAATGTAGTCAATCACTTGAATTGTAGTTCCCTCAACAGAGATTTTTATAACATTTTTGTCGTCTTAATTAGTCTAGTTGATGCATCTTCATACATGGAGCTGCATCTCTTCATGTTCAAAATTAAATTTTACTACTTTTTACATCTGTCACTCTGGAAGGTCAATGCTGCTAAGTGTTGCCTATCTGGATTCTGCACTGACTTGTGTATGAACATTGATGTTTGCTAGAGAGATACTGAAGTAAAGATGCTGGCATTAGTCTTGAGAATCTGTGTTCAGACTTTTGTTATTATTGCTGTCCTGAAGCTGTTTCACAAGACAGTTCTCAGCCTGAGTTGACCTGGGTTCCAAAACAGACTTGTAATTCCCTTTCTCTGCAATTCTGTGTGTTGGATTAAGGCTGTGATATTGTTTGCAGTTCTACAGTTTGAAAGCATGTTTAACTGTTCTGTAAATTTAGAAATCATGCCACCTTTAATTTCTATTTGAATTAGACTATTTTTCAGATACTGCAAAAATACAAATTTTCCACTTTGCTTTTTGAATTTTATATATCCAATTTTGTATAAGCTGAATTTTAAATTTTAATTATGTAGTAGGTAATTAAAGAATACTAAACTTATTTTAATGTCCCATAATCACACATATCTTTTGTTACAGTCTGTTCTCTTCCCTGTTAAAAAGGAGTGGAAACTAGCGCTTACCACACTAGCTTAGGCTGTCTAATTGTTTACCTCTGTCTCAGCTGTCTATAGCCTTAACATAATATTATAAGCTTTTCAGATTCAGAAGATTGTTTTTATTCTCTCTCTGCTCAGCAAATTGGAGTCTTGGTGAGAACTCTTTGTACTACCAGACTGCGAGGAAGTGTATTTTTTGACTCATGTCAACTGTATGTTTCACATACGAGTATCGACAAAAATGTCTACACCCATAAAGCTCTTGGGTTTTGGCATTGTTCTGCTTAGAGTTTCTGCCACTGTGCTTTTCCTGCTGTCTAAATTCTTCCAGTATGTTTAGAGGAACAAATAAAGCAGCAGCAGCAGCCATAAACATGAAATGCATATGCTAATATGTTCAGCAGTTCTTTATAGATGAAAAATTGCTGTCTATTTATAAATGTGTATACTTGTTTATGTACAGTATTTCATAGTTTATTTCTTGGCCTCTATGATGTTTACAGTTGTTTCACAATGTTTTGACTCCTCCAGGAGGGATCGTGAAATTGTTTTTTTTTTCCATAAGCAAATACAGCCTCTGAAATCTCTTTCAAAGTCAAAATGTTCCTGAAGGGATTCCAAACAGCACTGAAGAAAGTCATAAACTTGCTAGTTTAAATTTCACTACCTTTATAGACAAGTGACTTTTCAAAATGTGGATACACACAACACAACATTTTTATATTCATTTTCCCACCACAATTATAAAAATAAATTATATTTTTCTTAACTGTCAGCTTTCTGGCTTTAGAATGCACAGTTGCTCTGGTTGTTTCATTGGAGAAATCTGGTATATACACTACTGAAATGTTCTCAAAATTTCTGCTTTTGATTGTCCTTGATTTATAATAAAAGGTTCTCTTTTAAAAGAGAAAGGTCTCCCATATGTTTGGTGGAAGGCTGAATGATGTCAAGACTGTCTAATTTGAGGTGGCTTCTACATCTTTGGCAGCTGATACAGGTTTTATCCTATTTTTTGTCCTACAGCAGAATACAATGTTCTCTGTATAATAGTTATTCTGCATGATATTTATTTTAGAAGGACCTCTGGTGTCAGGTGAACACTTACACAAGTTGGCAATCTTTATCCCCAGATTTTGAACTAATATACTGTGGTAATGATTTGTCCATTCATTTCTTCTACAGCCAGCTTCAGTGAATTTGTGAAAGAATTCTTGAATTTCTCCATGTATGCTTTGTCTCCACTTTCCACTGTGCTTTGCTCTACAATATACTCCATGGCTCCTCTATCTCTCTATATCATGGCAAGATTTCTGTGTGCCTCAGAAGTCGTAATTCCTATCTCTTCCCTCGGTACGATGGTAATTGCCTCTCTTTAGTTACCCCATATCTCATATATTTCTCCTGAAATGTCTGTTTTGCTTCATGCTGCTTTCATGCAAAGGGTTGATATTTTGAAATGCTTTGAATATACAAAATTTTTAAGATACTGTTATGCCAGAAGATATTTTTTGCCAGCTATTAACTGGCATTTGGTATAATGACAAATGTTGATCTGATGGACATTGCTGTCTTATCAGGGTACCGAGACCATCGTATTCCCTTGTATTCCACCTCCCATTTCCCTCTTCCATCTCAGCATTTTCACACACCTCAGGCAGTTCTGGTGATTCATGCCTGGGAACATAATTCTCAAGTGCTGGGCTGAGATGGTAAACACGAAGTGAAGTTACATAAAGTTATAGTAATTTGATGACAGGTCTCACCTTGCTGAGAAGTAATTAATAAATCTCCTTGATCTAGCTGTTTCTAATGCAAGAATCTTAGAGATTTCTATTCCTAAATGACAGCTATGAAAATGGGGTTTTCCCAAATATAATTGTAGGAAAGTTATCTTTTCCAACAACCCTACTTGTACCATCTTTCTTTTATTTCTCTCTCTGTGTATTTATTAAAAAAAATGGGTTACCTAATTTGAAAAGCAGCTTTCTTCAGGACAAAGCTTACACCAAGCTATGATTATAAAATTTGGATTTTACCCTTATTTTAAAGCTCCTTCCTTTGAGGAAGAAAAAAGGGATTCCCACATTGTACTAGGGATCAAAATATAGCTTGAATCCTGTGATTTTTATTATTACTCTTAGTTCATTTGGATACCTTTCCAGTGGTGTATTATGTTAGCAGAGGTCACAGATACTAAAAATGTAACCCAGTACATAACTGAAATGTTAGTACTACATGGGAGCTGTGATATGAGGAGATTTCAGGAGATCTACACATTTATTTTGCACAGTCTTATATATACTTGGATCTAATTAACTGTATTTTGGTATTTTTGTTACTTCCTAGAACTTCAAACAATGAGTCAGACTGGTGAAGAAAGTTCCAGTTCCAGTGACACAGAAGTGGAAATCGGGAAGGAGCAACCTATCTGTGCTCTAGCTCCAACAGTTTATAGCCGAGATGAGGGATCCACTGATGTAACAGCAAGTCCTGCATTTCAGTGTTTAGATGAGGTACCATGTACCCCAGCTTTCTCTGTCCATAACAGTGCATATTGTGGCCAAATCAGTTAATCTGAAATGTATATTTTGTTGTTAGTAATTGAAGGTTGTTACCGTAGGCTATCTGTAGCTTCCCTATTTCTTCTCTGATTTTTTTTCTAAGCAGTAAGAACATTTTGTGAAGCAGAAGCATACATGGGGCATATTCTTGCTGGGGATGGTGTGCTTAATAGGTAACCATATTATTTTTTGCAGTGATCATGGCCTTAAGGGTAATAGAGAGGTCTTGTTTCTTTAGTGTTTTAGTTCTAGAGATAATTGCATCATGATTTTTAGAAAGGCTTAATAGCTGCAGGAAAAATCCAAGGTAAGTGGCTCCTGAGGCTCTAATAACTGATGATGATAGAAGAAATCTTTTGGAACTCAGTTTACTTTGCAGGATTTTATGTGTTGAAGAAACTTTTAGAACACTAGAAATATTTTAGAATTTAAGATATCAAATAGATATTAAATGGAAACCTTAAAAATGTAATGCCAGAAGAGACATTAAGAGATCATCTAATCCAAAATTTACACTGTAGTAGATTCTATGCAGATATTTGTCTTATTTGTTCTTTAAAACTTTAACTGATGGCGATAGCTCTTTGGGTATCCTTTTCCAGCATTTCATTATTTCTATAGTTTAAAAAAAAAGTTTTTCCTAAATCCCAGTTTAAATTTCCTTTGAAGTGAATAATGTAGCTTTCTTCTTGCCTTTTTCACAGTGACAATGGAGAGCAATCAATTTCTGCCCTCTTTATAATAAAAATGTACATTTCTCTTACATCCTAAGCAGGCTTTGTTCATGCTTCACGGTTTTCTTAGAGATCTTATTTTAAATTGCTTTACCTTGGGCTCTTTCCAGCTTGGATCTGTCAGATCGGTTTGCTAGCCCAGCTCTCTCTCTCTGCCTTGGACCTAAGGTCAGTAGAAAGGAAGGGGCAAGAATTTGTAGTGAAGAGGAAAATAGAAATGCCCCTTTCCTGTCCTGCTACTAGATCATACTGAACGTAGCATGAAGCTGCACAGTCAGTCTCTCTCTAATCTCTTGTGCATTTGAGTGAAGTATACAGGAGGGAGAGAGATTTTCACTTTCAGTCCAGTGCCAGTATATAGTGAGCCCACAGCTTCCAGTATTGTTGTAGCACAAAACCCCTTTTTTTCTCAGTTCAAGGCAGCTGCAAAACTCCATGATTCAGAGAGAGTTGACCTCTCACCTTGCAGAAATCCTCCTGTCTACTGAAACTATGTAAACTGCGCTTTGGGGAGTACTTTATTTTCCAGCTACTCCTGTACTTGTTCTACGGATTTTCAGCTGTGGTAGAATTTTTGATATGTCAATGAGAGGCATATGCCTTTTACAAGATATTTTTACCTCCCACCTTTCCCCAAATAAAATAAAACTAAATGTCATAACATTCTAAAATATATTCTTAATTTCTGCTTTGTTTTCCTTATTTTCAATCATGGTGAAAACTTATTTTTCTGGACTTTTTCTATAAAGTTCTCAGATCATTTGGCTGATTTTTTTTTCCTCAAAAATTCTTTCCAATTAGGTTATTCTGCATGTCAAATTTAAGGCCAACTTGTTTAACTGTGATAACATTGTAAACCATTAATGGGAAATATAGGGTAATTTTAGCATTAGAAGTTGTTCCCAGCTCAGGGAAAATAAAGTCCAGTGGAAAACTGAAGTAAGCAATTTGCATAGGATTCTATAAATGAGGTCCTTTGGTCATTTTGTCAATTTTTAAATGGGAACTATGACTCATTTTTCGTACCATAATTTTTAACAGTTTGTACTTGTGCTTTACGGTTCAATTTGGCTTTTCATCACTTATTCACTTTTCTTCTCTTCCACTGACGTGTTTGTTTTCCTTTGTTGAACTTTATACATAATTCAGAGATAAATACATTACTTTGGTCACCGTAGAGGTCGTTGCATTGGCATTGGCTTCAGCTTCTTGGAATAGCTTTTGGAACTTTTTCACAGAAGCAGCACTGTATCATATTATCTCTGGTTTACTGGCTAGTCACTTATGCCTGCATAGCTGCAAATACTTATCAGAAGGGACTCCTTTTGGTATTATTAGATTTATTTGAGAACAGATATATCCCTTCTAGCAGTAAACCTTCTAGTAAAGCAAGTTGCATTTTTCTCATGTAAACAGCAGATAGTCAAACATAAACAGCAAGAAGTCACACATGCACAGGCTTTCTCCTTCATTTTTAATAACACATAGTAACATTGTTTAGCCTTGTGGGTTAGGTAAAAATATTAAAAACTGGACAGAGGTTTGAACAAAAACCACTCAGTCCATTGTGACTTGCTTCTTTTCACCAAGTGTTTTTATTTATTACCAAGCTGATGTCAGGCTAACTCAATGATTACTTCCACTGCTGTTGGTTAGAGGACTGACGTTCACAAAATGAACTTTCCACTTTTTAGTCTTTGTTGTTATGTTCTTGAAATAAAGGCCTTTACTCTAACACTTCTAATTTAATTTATTGACTTATGAATCGTTCCTCATATCCTGTTTTCTTCTCATGCATATGGTTAGAAATAAATCAATCTGCATCATGTTAATAACTTTTGTGGAAAACTTCATAGTCTAGTACCTGTATGATGAAATAAATATATTACTTGAATAAATGGTACATTAAGATGCAATAAATTATGCTGTTTTCATCTTAAATTTAGTGCATTATAGACCATGTATATGTAATTTCTTAAAAGGCAGCAAAAAATTTGTTTAATTTTGTCAAATACATCATTAAATTTCAAGAGCTATTAATTTTATAAAACGAATATTTTACTAGAAGCTAGCTTTAGCAAAATGGTCTGAATTTATACTCATCTTCTGTATGCAAATTTATTATTTTTTTACAACAGATGGTAATATAATACATCTTACCTCTTACTTTATCCCTATTTTATCCTTGTTACAACACTACTATTACTGCTAAAGCAACACAGGGCATACCAACATATCCATCTGAATATAAAAAGCGACAGAAGATGGCATGAAACTGGATGAAATGCTCAAAATTACAGGATCAGGCAGAATTAAAGTAAAAAAGACCAATTAACAAATTGCCTCCTGCCCAGTGTCATAATTTTTGTCCCCATAATTTTTGCCCTTCCCTGCACTGTATTGTAGCATTTTTTCCCTCTGGACACTCAAGCTGTTCTTTCATTTCCTCCACCTGATCCAGGCTTTCCCATTTTAATGGGAACACAAACAAGCAAAACATCAGTTGTCATAATGATGCTGTTGATGTTTAATATCTATTATAGGCTTAGAATCCTTTTCTGTTGCTTAATTTTTGTTTTGTTACCCAAATCACAATTAATCCCAGACACAAAAAAGACCCCTATTCAATACATCTTTCCAATTTGATAGTGAATCATTGACAGCAACACTCCAGGAACAGTTTTCCATTCACTTTATCTTTGCAAAATTCCAAAGATTAATAAAGTTGATGAATTGCTCACAAAATCTACTGGTTCATCTTTTTGATTCAAGAGACTATGCAAAAACTAGTGTTCTTTGGGTTCTTTCAGTTAGGAGAATCAGTCACAGAGCCTACTATATTTTAATTCGGTTTAGTTAATTCTGTTTAGTTATAAATGAGGTACAAGCTCTTTCTAGAAAAAAAAAAAAAAAAGGAGACATCAGCTGGTGGGAGGGTAGCTTCTCCCAGTTTGGTATCTTTTTCATTTAGTATTATATCAGCAGTTTTTGTTGGGCTTTACTGACGAATGATGTCTCTAAGCTTTCCTATGCTGTGCTTTTTCTTTCTCTTCCTTTTGTTGGTATGTTCTTGGGTTAGAAAGATAGTTATTAGTTCACTCAGATTTATACATGTATTTTTAAAACAGTACCAGCTAAAGGATTCTGCAACTTTTATCTTGCATTTCTTTGTAGTGGACACTGAGGGAGCTATTCATTCTATAAAATAGTGTACCCGTGAATGAAAAGTGCTTTACTATTTACCAGAGTCAGTGAGTAGGTACCTTGTTCAGAAGCTACCCCAATATTCCCTTTATGGTGATAAACATCATCGATTTATGTGCTAAATCAAAAACTGCAGAGGAATAAACTCCTTTGGGAGATTTCGCTGATTGGTCTAATCTTGCACTCTCTATCCTATAAAGATAAAAAGGACTGTGCACCCTATCTGATACCAGCACCAAGTCTTTAATTTGCACTGCTCTTTCTTGATAGAAATCGTCACTATTATGGTACATTTCCTTTTGCTGGTGTCCAAGCATTCTATTGCCACCATCCATCAGGAAGCAGAAAGAACCTTTCACTAATATTTTCCATGACTGTTTTGAAACTTGGAGTCTTTCTGAGATTAATGAACTTCTTACCCCTGACTGCCAAAAGTGGTTGAAGTGCTAATAAAGATGTTAACTGAAATCCTGGTTCTACTGGAATCACAGAGCAAATTTCCATTTTTAACAAAAACCAAACAGTATAGTGACAGTTACTTCTCGAGCAAATTTTGCTTCTGCTGATCTGATGCTGATTAAGGTGGATATGATAGCTGTAAGAGCTTTAAAGTCATGCAGTGATGCACATGTTCAGTGTTTGAATGTGCTTTAAGGGGGGAAAGGTACTTTTAATTTTTCTCTTTTTTCTCATCTGTGCTGCAGGAAATAAGAGAGAGTCACATAAAGGTTGGCTACAGAAATAAGAACCAGTATTTCATGTATTTCTTTGGTGGTATTCTGAATTCTAACAATGCCACTCTAGAAAATATAGCTTTTTCCAATTTCTTTGGTTAACAAGATGTTTTTTAATTCTGTCCTAACCAAGGTTAAATGGTAGATGTAAACAACTTTTTTTTTTTTTCAAATGTCGTTACATCTTTAAATGAAAAAATTCCTAGAAAAGCTAGCTTGGTAGACTATGATATAATATTTTTTTTTTTTTAATATGAGCACCAATTTATTTTCTGTTCACATACAGTATTGTGCTTTGTACTCTTATAAAGTATGGTCATCGGTATATTTTTGCATGGCAACCATAGCAATGGATAAAATGTAAAGCACTGGATAAGTCGTAAAAATCTTAACACAGCTGTTGAATGCAAACAACATTTTCAAACTTAAGCTGGTCCTGGCACACTCCACATTACATGCTTCAAAGGCTCCTGGCACAACAGAAAAGCTGTTTAAATATCTTGGCACAGACAGCAAAGACAGATGTTGCCTCCACCTCCACTCATAGGAATCTGACTGCTAATTAAATAAACCTTTTTTAACGTTGTTGGTATGGTCACTTGGGGAGTCAGCTAGGGATGATAATGTGTCTGTAAGCTAGAGTCTGGGGTTTTTTTGCAACAGCTTTCAGCAAGCAAGCAATAGTTTGCACAGTGAACGTTAAACCAGTCAGTTGTGATATGTAAGTTGATTGTTCCAACTGGTGGTAACTCCTGTAAAAAGCTGTAGCGGGGTGGGGTGAATTTACAGATACCTTTAAACAGCAGGAGTGGGAACAGAGCCAGCTAATGTGCTCCTTCTGTTGAGAGATTCTTTTTACCATTTGAGGTGACATTGTGAGGAAACAAGGCCAGGAAGCTGTTGCATGTGTTCATATTACCACAAAGCAGGTGATGTTTCTGTTCATTTCTGAAGAGCATCTTTGAAAGCGTTTATGATGTGTTATTTCTTCTGAGCTGTTATAAAGTCAAGTGCATATTTCATGCCACACAGAGGAAACACAGCTCCTTAGAGCTCCAAGGCTAGGAGAAGGAATACACTGTAATTGCAGCATTTATGTTTTGGCCTTTTCTCAAAAATCTCTGAGACTTGTGAGACTTAAAAAGAGAAGCATATTGCTGTCTTCTGTTCCAAACCTTTCTGCTTCCCCTTTTCTCACCCAAAATATGTCTTTGAGATCTGATATTCCAAAACAGGGTGATGTTGTACTAAAATTGTGAGTCTACTTGGCCTTGGCTTATGATATTTATGGCAGCACACTGTGTAGTGAGGAAGCCACAGCAGTGTTAACCAAACATACATTCGATAAAAATGTCCAGTGGCGGAGAATCATCTGTTACACAGATCAGGTTATTTTAAATGTTAAAAAGATAATTTCTGGTTTCCTTATTCAAAAAAACTGTATCCAAATACTTCTTAATGATTTGCATGAGAAAGAATCCTTATCTTTGCATTTAGCATCTAGAGGTTGAGCTGCAGAGGTAAGCAGAGGGCGTTTTATATTCTTTCAGAAGAAAGAAATAAGAATTTATGTTTCTCAAAGTGGATCCTACTTCTCCACAAAAATCATTGACTCCATGTAATTGCTTAAAAATAAGTGTACAAAACATACTTACTTTCTACTGTATAGTTCTAAATGTTGGCGTACTATTTCAGCAGAAGTGTAATATTATTTAGACTTGTAGTTTGTCTTGATTGTATGAACATAACTAGGTTATTTGGGATATTTTTTCCAGTTATTGATTATTTCCAAGTGGATTATTTTTTTACTGAGATCAGAAAAACTGATGAACAGAGACTTAAAAAATAATATTGATTCATATCCTGTTTTCATGATTTGTATGAGGGTTGGATTTGACACATCATCTTAAAACATTGTTTTCTGGTTTTGGTTGCCATTGAGGATGATGGCCAAATTCACTTCTGGCAGAAGTATTATAACTCCATAAAAGTTTTATTAAAGCTGTAAATGAAAGAGATCAGTTTACTAAGTGGAATGTTTGCATTTAGCAGGGCCCATGGCTGGTATTGCTCAGCCATTTTTCTTTGAAACTCATGTCAATGTCTTCAGGCCTATGCATACCATATTATTTTTCTCTTATGAAAAAAAGAACACAGAATACATTTATAAAAATACATTTCAAATATCTTTCTTCATAGGCCAGTATTTAGTTCTTATCCCATCTTTTTTCTCTATGAAATATTGAAGTCACATCCTTCCTGGTTTGATTTTTCTATGATTTGTATGTCATAGAAGCTAAGTAAATTTGGCACTTTTTTTTTTTTAAATTTTGGTTTAAGTTATAAACACAGTGTTCTAGGTATGGATTGAGAATGTTCTTAATTTTCTCTGAAAATAATCACAGAAATGCCAGTTTATTTTCCACCAAATTGTCAAACTACTTGTTTGCAATTCACTCTCTTGACTGCAGTGTTTCCTGAAAAACATTAAGGAAAGAGATATTTGCATAAAAAAGGGAAGAAAAAAAATTAACATCACTGCTTTCAGACCTTCCTTTTCATTTCTTCTGGATTTTTTTACTGATTTTTTTGTTTGTTTGTTTAAGCAATGCATAGAAGGCCAACACATTACAGTCTGCTTGGCTGATCACATTGAACAGATGGATTTGTGCCTTTATTTTTTTGGAAACAACCCATAGGAATTTTGTTAGCAAACCTGCTGTTAGTAATCTTCTTCACTAAAATTCACAATTTAAATATTAGCAAGATCAAAACCACAAGTGTTTTCGTATGATAATCAGTGTTACATAGATGTTTTCAGCAAATCGGAAGACATGTTTCGAATTAATAATCTTAAAGCAGAGACCAAGTGCGTTTGTATAAAAAATTGTATGCTTTAATTTGGGGTACTACTTCTATTCACATGCTTTGATAAAACTTCCATGTGATGTGAAAGGTCGTGTGTAATGCAAAAAACAGATAAGTTTACTTCTCCTCTTTCATGTTAAACATACAGGTTGTGTAAACTCTTGATTGGGTAATTACTTTTTTCTCTACCAAAATATGAATAGTTTCAAAAAGATGTCTAAGATTTCAGCCTTTCATATTATCTGGCAGCTGAAGTGTCATTGAATGGATGTCTTAAGAGCTATCATTGCTAGCAGTTACTCTCCTGGAATGTCACATAGTCCTCTTGTGTTGGTCATCTAAAGCTATCTGTGTTTTCTTATTGCTTCAGTTTTTACAGAAAATCAATAAAACAATTCATGAGAATTTTTTTGGTAGTCCCCATAAACATCTATGACAGTAGTACAGCTTTAAAAGTGTGACTTAATTTTATTACCAAGGAGAAACAAAAATAATGCTTGCAACAAGTAAATGGAGTTACACTTTGTAAAATTAGTACATGTCGATGGAGATTCAGCTACAACAGTTCCAGGCAGGTAATATTCATATTTGTGTAACAACATTACACTTCCTTTTTTTTTTTTTTTTTTTTTTAAAGACATTAGACAAGTCTTTTGTAGGTGATATTAGTCACATTTGCTTATTCTGTTAACATTTATGTGTTTTACAAAGTTTCCTTTAAACAGGATAAGAAAAGGACAGTTTCTCTTCTAATAACTTAGCAGGAAAAAGACATTTTCAAGTAGAAGCTGGTTAAATATAATCATATGCAATTACATACTTACTCTTCTAACCAATACTTCATAAGTTGTTTTTTTTTTGTTGTTTAGAAAATCCTTTTTTATCCCAAAATAAATATTCTATAGCTTCAAAACACATTCTCAAAGATTATACATCTTGCAATTAAAATTTTCCATTAGTCTTTAAATTGAAATAAAATAAACCAAATTATACTTCACACTGACATATCCTTCAAAGTATTTACTTCCTGAAAATATATATTAATATTTTAAAATTTAGCAATTGCCACTGTTGCTCATTTGCAAAACTTGTAACCATAACAGTTCTCATTATCATCTTAAAAAACAATAAAGGTCCTATCTGTAAAGTATTAGGTCAGGTGTATACTTTTTTGCTGTTGTTGTTGGTATGTCTCTTTTAATCAAAAAGGCTATGCCAGCAAAGACCACATTTTAACTGATAAAGAAATACAGTCTCAGCATAGTTTATCTGCATCTCAAGATCGGCATAAGCAATATAGCAAAGTAGCCTCTTGCTAAGATAAATGGCATCTCTGCTCAGAATGTTAGTCACTGTAATTATAGAGACATGTCCTTTCTAGGTTAGGCAATAGATACATGTAATCAAATTTGTGCTTGCTATGTACAACATGAGCTTTAATAGTACTATCTCTAATTTGCACTTCCTCAAGTATTTGAAAATTTGATTGTTTCATTTGTTACATTTTAGAAGAAAAAAGTATTTCACAAATTCTCTTTTCTGTTTATAAGTGCCAATGGGCTGTTGATGTTTCTGTGGCTACAAAAGGTGTACTCAGAAAATGGGGAGAACACATTCTTTTCATATCTTCCAGATAAATATTTACAATCTTTCATATAATTTTAAGGTCTAATGGTACCTAGAGTGAGAAGTACTTGAGTCTCTGTAAGAGTCATCTTGTAATATTTGTCTTACCTAAAAGATTCAGGAGGAAGCAAAATGGCACTGGAAACTCTTTTTGTATGTGTTTATAAGCATTATATGCAAAGAGATGGATTCTTCTTGACGTGTCTTCTTCCTACCTGTCCACCTGCCTATATCAATATGCAATAAGCTACATAACGGCTTCTTTCTCCCACAAATGACAAATAGAACCTTGAGCTTGAACAGAGGAACCAAAATGAGCAAGAAATGTTGTCTTTCATTACATGCTGCCTACATTATTTCCACTTGCTTTTATTCATTCATTCACCAACTTCTTTGAATAATCTTTGATAAAGGGGATAAGATTTGAGGAATCATCTTAATTTTCTAAGTTTTCTTCAAGGGTTTTTTTGTGTCTTTGGGCAAACCATGTGGCCCTCTGTTTCCTAGTCCTTTAAAAATAATAGTTTGTAGTATTTTTCCTAATTTATATTGATATTGCCATGGTATACTTTTGAAGTTTTGAAAGACAATACAAAATTCAGGCTATTTCAGAGAGGCTGTTTTACTTTTCATTCTAAGTATTGACAAATTTACATGTTATCAGTTATATCTCTGAGTTATTTTCAGGTTTAAATGTAAGTGTTCATTCAGACACAATTTGTGGAAGACCATTTAAAAGTTTAAAATCCTAAAATCTGGTACATCACAGTCATTAAAGCACCAAAAGCAATGTTTAGAATATTTACATAACGATACCAAGACTCAACCTGTGCTAAGTTTTAACAATAACTATTCAGAAACATAGATGCTGGTTTTAATATATTATATGGGTCAAACCATCTCTAAAAATTTATGTGGAAGTATGTTGTTTTGTCTAGAACTATTTGATGCCAAACATAACTGAATACTTGAATTCTGAGTATAATACTGAGTAAGTATGATTTTGAGTGCAATTCAATGCAAACTAGTTAAGAGAAAGGTGTAGAATTACTGCACAAAACTTTTGGGTCTGATCATGATTTTTACTGATTTAAAAGATTGCCTATATCCACTGGGAGTATCATCAGAAATACCATGCCATGTACCCCAGAAGATGCCATTGCGAACCCCTTTGTATTTCTTGTGGTAGTACTTGCCATTGAGGTTGGCGGACAAGCATGCATCAAACCACCAGCCAGAGCTGTAGTATGCTCCACAGTTTCCTGATGGATACCTATCATTGTCCTTGTCTGGAGTTGTAAAGAACTTTTGATCGTGGTTGTAATGTTTGCTGTAGTGAAGGGCATCTCCTGCTGTGCCGCTATAGCCATGAACACTTAGACGGTACTTTAAATATTCATTGGCCACATAGAAGTGTTCGTATTTCGCATACTCTCTGATACCATTAAAATCTTCAAGTTCAATTCTCAGTTGCATTTCCTGGCCCTTTGTCAGGAGGTGAATTTTGTCATTCCCCAGCCAAAACTCCCTGCTGAGGTTTCCAAAGCCATTTTTGTAGTCGTTCCAGGTTCTGTTAAAGTTAGTGCTACCATCCTGACGCCGTTGCAGCACTGTCCAGCCACCTCCATGTGTTTGCATGTCACAGTAAACTTCAAAGCTGTCATTTCTGGGGTCAGGGCTTATCCTGTAGATTCCATTACTCCTTCTGCCTGCTATGTAATGATCAGCACAGTCTCTTTGCATTATTTGTATAACTGGTGGAAAAACAGATAATGTTAGAATAAACATTTTCAATTAAAAAATAAACATTTTTTTTACCCAGACTGATGTGGCATACAGAACTTGGACTGGATAGACTTCTGCGTAGGAAATAGTTACAATTTCAGTTCTAGGGAGAAACAGGTTTTTTCCATCAAGTTTACTTTATAATAGATGCCACCTAGGATCTCTGCATCTGATAGTTGCCAAAAAAAAACATTTAAATGACTTTTTGTATCAAAACTGCATAATATGGAGGCATTTTGATTGTCTGCTTTCCCTTGTCTCCTTTTCTCTATCCTCTTTATCCTTTCATTACCTCCTGTAAATTCAGCCTGATTTCTTCAGTTGATACTTCTAATGCTTTGTGTTTATGTGCCTGCTGCTTTTTGTGTTTAAAGGTATGCCATCACTCCCTGCCTATAATTTAAATCTTCATCTGGCAGTATGTCAGAGAAAAAGCTTTGTCCATATGGGAATGACTAACCTGGCTATTGTTCAGTTGACATCATTTGATACAGAACATAACGTCTTAGAAATGTTTCATGTGTTAATGTTGACTGTACTTCAGATAGCAGGAAATAAAGTACAATTGTCTTATCTATTGTAGTAATACAATTACTAGAAAGACGAAGCTAGGAAAGTGTTGGTGCTTTCCTGTATATGTGGCACTGCTGGCTTTCGAGTAAGGAAAAGTTGTAGCATCTACCATTAACAGAGCTTTTTCCCACCGATGGGTGATGTATTCTATTCAAAAGAAAAATAACCCCTGGGTTTTCCTGCAGAGGGAAAATTTATTTTTGATCCACAATGTCATCCAGTAATGGCATTGTGTTCAACAGCATGATATTATAATTCCATGTTCTCAAGTAAGTGATACAGAGTGCTCTCAGAAGTTCTGAGTTAAGAGTCAAAACCATAATGTTCATTCCTATTGCAGATTAGAATTTATGTGCATGTTTGTTTGCAGGCTTGAATTGCATATTTTTCCTAGAAAAAAATTAAACAATTACACAAATTCATGAAAAGGAGGAGTGTTTTCAGACTCAGGACTACTTGTTTGGGTGTACAGAAACTGGACATCTATGAAAGCTTATTCTAAATCCACAATAGATTCTCATTTACTTCACTGAACTTTGTGTAAGATCTTTGGTGGACTAAGCTTCAGAGCAGAAATTGACAGAGAATATACATTTCAGCTAAAATGCTTTTATAATTTAATTCAACTCCTATTTAAATAAAGGTTTGCTCTTACTTTCAGTGGAAGCAAGAATAGCTCCTGTATAGGAAGAAGTTGTAGCTATGATCCTTGCTAGTTTTTATAATGTATATACTGCTGATAGAAACACTTCTAGCATCAGTTACTGAAAAATATAAGGCATGATCATATGCTATGTACAGTACTCAACATTTCAGTAAGCGTGAGATGTCCAAAATTAATCTGTTATGAAGTGTTGTACTTGAATTTGATTCATTGCCCACTATAAACATACCAAATACCACTCATTCTTTTTGTGAATGCTTTATATCTGAATTAAAGTGATTGATTTATACTGATTTATATCTGATTTAAGCAGATTGTTGATATAGTAAAAGCATTACCTTTATTATTATTCATTTGTTCTTTTCACACTTTCAAGAATTCCAGCTGAACATACACTGTACCATCTGCAGATCCTTCAATTTTTAATATGGGTAGACAGAAGAACAGTTTTATTTTTAAATTGAATGCTAAGCAACAGAGGCTTAAAAATTGTAATGCAGCCTGATCTTTCTCTGCTTTATCTCTAGAGAACCCTATCTTCATATGTATGATATCTAAGTTAAAATTGTAAATGCAGCCTGATCTTTCTCTGCTTTATCTCTAAAGAACCCTATCTTCATATGTATGATATCTAAGTGGTAGAATACACTGACAATCTAGTGAATATTTCTTGATTTTAAATATTCTTATGTGTGATATAAAAACTGTAAGACTTTTAAAACACCCTCAATCTTCTCTTAATAACAGTCAACATTAGAAAGAAATTATTAGTTATATTTATTAATTTTAATTAGGACAATTAAAAAGTAATACAAAAAAGTGTTTGTCTGAAAACACCAGTTTCCTATTTTATATTGGCTAGATATTGGCTTCATGCTAAGGATTTAGTATTAAAATGATGGTACGTACACTACCCTCCTGAGAAGTACTGTTAATAAGCTTTTTTAGCCAAGCCTTTCAGATATTTGCTACGACCGTAGAAATATTCTTTTATGATCCATATGTTTAAAAATTTTACTAGATTCACTTCATGTTTAATAATGACTTTCAGACTATTGCAGAATAGTTGCAGTTTCACGCTACAAAAAAAAAAAAAAAAAAAACAAACAAACCCATAAAGTTTTCTAAGGCACAAATAGAGAAAATTTACCCCTTGTCATCTAAGGGGAAAATGTATGTAGTTCACTGATGTTTAATATCCTTAATGAAGAGTAGTAGGGTGTAAAATAAAAAGTTAATTTTTCATTTTACTAAATTGAATTGCAAAGAAAAAAGTCCTTTGAATATTCATGTTTTAAATCCCATAATAAAGTCCAATTGTAGGAGGAACTGAACACCTGCAGCTCTCAGTAAGCCTCTAGTGGCAGCTGAAATGTTTCACAGGAGTATAAATAAACACTAAAAGAGCAAATACTTAACTTGTGAAGTTAATAGCACAACTGTTTAGTTAAATTACACTTTAAATTGTTTACCTATTATTTGTAAAATGCACAGAAAGCTTAGATGGATAGTAAGAATTAACAGGCTACATACCAGGTCTTGGTTGCATTGCTGGACATTTAGAAGAACATTTGTTATCAAGACTGTTCACAACAAATGTCAAATTAGCAACTTTGCTGTCAACATAATGTTCTACATTGTTCATATTTATGAGGCTCATCTTCTCTAAACGACCCTGCAGCGTCTGAATCTGGCTCTTTGCATTTTTTAAGCTGGTTGCCATTCTGTTAACTTTGCTTTGCAGTTCCTTTACTCTGTTATCTTGGATTTTGCTGTTTTCTGATGGATTTTCTGCATTAGGTAGCAGGAATTCATTACTACTGTCTCTTTCCTGGTTGTCATCTGCCTGCAGCTTGCAGTCTTGGCAGCATTTCTTCAGCTTGTTTACTGCTTCTTTAAGGGTCTGTACTTCTTTTAGAGTCTTCTCAAGCAGTCTGAATTCTTTGGGTAACTGGATGGTCATCGGAGGCAGATTTATCTGATACGGACAATCCTCTCCTCCATCACATTTCCGATTAGTTTTGAGCTTTATAGAACAAGTGTCAGTAACTTTTCCTCCTTTAGCATCCTCTTCATCTTCTAAAACAACTGCAAAGACATTTGTTAAAGTGAGGACAGCTGTCTTCAGCAAGACTAAGTAAACAAGCAGTTTCATCTTCACAGAGAAACTAGCAATATGAGGAAGTATGCACAAGTGGAACAACTTTATAAGGGCAGCTTGAAGCCTGTGAGTTATCAGACTGCCTACACTGTTCTCAGAAATGGGTGGGAGTGTTTGCATCACGAGTGATTAATAGCAGAGCAAAGTAGGTAGTGCCTGCAAGAGTAGCATGCTTCAGTGAGTATTCCTGACTCAGAACTAGCATATGTAAGCAAAATGATGAAATGCATGTGTGCTGATCACTTATGCAATTTAATTTCATTCCTTGTTCTACAGGGGTTTTCTTTCTGGGGAAAAAATCACTTAGCTCTGTGTTATGACAGTCTTCTAACATCTGTTTCTTAACATCTGAGTGTTCTAAAACTGCTTTTCAAAACTGGACTGTAGTTTTACCACAGCAGGTGGAAAATGTAAAAAACAGCCCTTTCTCAGTTTGAGGTTTATCACAGCAATAGCTTCACTGACACTCAGTCCCCTTATTCCTAAAACTATATAGGTTTATAAATAGAAGTATTCATGAAAATTATTTAAATCCCAAAGCATGTCGAAACACACATACAGTTTTAGTTCCAAACATTTTTCAGGATAGAGTCACAAACTAAGGAGGATGAGCAGCACTTTCTTCTTCATATTTTGCTGAGCACTGCTTAGAATAGTTACATAGAATATTCATTATTTGTATGGCACATCACAGTTAAAATTCTCTGTTATCTGATTCTGAATACTTCTTATTGAACCTTTCTAAGTGAAGGTAAGGAAACTTAAGGGACCCCCCCTGCTTTGATGCATGGGATCCTAGCTGTTAGATTGATTGTCAAGAAAACCCAAAGCAAATCCTGGTGTTCTGAGTAATGTCCTAAATTCTAAATCTGAAGCAAGGCAGAGAGCTAGGGAAGGAGCTCCCGTGGGCCTATCAGTTTGGGGTATTCTTTTTTGTATTCCTGATTTTCAGTTCCTGCTTTTCTTTTTATTGTGTCTTGTATCACCTTTAAGAGTTAATCTTATACTTTGCATGACTAATCACACCAAATGCAATACTTCAGCTCTAGGTGACAATTGTCATGTACTTCCTCATTTTTATCCTGCAGCCACCTTTGCCATTCTCATGTGGTGCCTATGAAATTTTAATGACCAGTGTTGTTTTCCTTCTGCCCCAAATCAACGCTACATGGACATGTCTTTGTGTGTTCATAGCTCAGCCAAGAACCAAATAACTTGCATGAGTAAAGGGTTTTTACACCAGTTCTTGTTTAATTAGTCCAATCTGAACAATTTATTTCCCTAAACCCTATTTGAAATTACTCATAATACAGATTAAACATTAAACAGACATTAGTCACACACATACTCCGTTAAGGTCATGATCTCTGGAATGTTACTAGCTTTTATAGAGAACACAGGCTTATATTGATAGTACAGGAGGGAGGCTTGATAAAAAAAACCCCTACTTATCTAACCTGCTACAACAATTCTTCCATAGCACAATGGTCTGGGCACTTTCTTGAGAAATGGGTTTTGAATCTACCTTTCCCATATTTTAAATGAACATCCCAGAACCTGCCATGGTGCTTTTGGTTATGTGGCAAAACTGTGTATCTCTCCCTTTCAGATCATGATAGTTCTTCAGCAATGAGGTGAAAGACCCATCCCAAACTGTAACTTGGGTGTAAGATATTGACATCGATAATAAATCTTAAAATTTTAAATTTTATTAATAGGATCCTAAATTTTTTTATCAGTCTAAAATCAGGTATTTACAGATCCTTGTTCTCCTGTATGGCTGCTACTGTCAAATTGAGGAAAGCTATACCAGCCTATTTTGAGGGGCTTTAGAAATATATTAGAATTCCTAAATACTAGTTATTTGTGAAGCCATGTTCCCCCTCACTGTTGTTTCTCCAGTTTACAATGTACTCTGCTATCTGCTATGGGACTTTGGACTGGACAAACTATTCTGTATCTGTGAAATTAATAATAATTATCCTTGGTAGACCACATCTTATGAATTGCCTTGAAATGTTTAAATGCTTATCAAATATAGTTATGACTGTTGGGCTGCACTGAAAGCCTAAAATATCATTAGAACTCAGTAACTTCAAGAAGGTCAGAAATTTTAATAATGCTAAATGTCAAAGAAAATCAAGTTCAGATAGCAAAGTGAGCTTTTCAAATATCTTTGTCTTGAGACATTAATTCCTTGGTCCCTTATATACCTTCATTTTGCGATAATTGCTTCCTCCTTTGGATGAGATTTCAGCAATCTTGAGATGCTCTGCTATCCTCCAGATTTTGTTACTAGTCTGATGTTCTGCTGCTAGGCTATCAGCAACCTGTTTGGAGCCTGAAAGACCCATCAGGTATCTGTACGCTTCTTCTACCTGGAGAAGTCTCATAATTGAGGACTGGCCTTCCTTGTTCTGTCAGGGAATGTCCATTCACAACAATTTTTCAGGTCTCTTTTCTCCCTTCCAGAAGTCAGAGTAGTATACCCCAGTCTTTTTTGTGTTTAGTGCCTCTTAACTTCCTTGGGATAAATGAAGCCAGCTTTCAAAACTGAGTTTTTCACAAGTCTTTGCCTTTAGAAGGGGCACTGAGCAATCTTAAACTGTAAGATACTGATGCAGCTTAATGGCAGAAATATTGGACCAAATAAAAATTGAGAACTGCAGTTTGTTTATAAGCAAAGTTTTTTCCCAGATGGGGCTTTTCTAGATCTCTAGGGTGTTCTGTATAATATTTCAAAGTAGTTAGGCAATCACAAAACCCAAAAGCAAATCTTTTTCAACTGTGAAAGGATCTAGCTGAATAACAGCTGATGACCACAAGGGAGAATTTTCTACCAAGGTCTTTTGTTTGGTTAAAGGTCATTTTCTTGTAGCTTTTCATCTCTTTTAGTCTTTTTTTTTAGGAATCTACTTTTCCTCCTGTGGACTGAAGAGATACCTTAATCTTACAGAAATATCTTCCTAAAGATAAGAAGATAACTGAGAGCATGTGATATTCTAAAATTCTACTGAAAATATTAATTCTATTCCCAGAACTACCCAGTGGTTGCAAGGTTAAAGTAGTAATATATTTTGGTTTAACAGACTTGACTGAGGACTATTTATTCAAAGTTTATCAAAAGCAGCATGAACCATTTCCCATGATATTTTAGAGAAAAGGTTTTTTTTCTAGCAGATAATGGAATGTAGGTCAAATAGAGAACAACAAACTTAAGACTGTAGGCAGATGTTAGTTTAACTGGTGACTATGGCAATTTGAAACACAACCGCTTGCAATATGTTTGATTTCTGTTTTGCTGGGTGTTAACATCTCCAGCAGAAGAGTTGCTGCAAAACACCCAGGTTTGTGCAAGCTGTTGTGCAAGTGAATGATTGGTACAAACAAACCTGAAGCATATCTGGGCTCATTCATATAAATGATTTTGGTGACAAAGGTGGAATGTGTTGAGATTCAACTGCTGCCGTAATATTTTTGATGGTTTTTGTGATTCAGTGATTCTGTGATACGTTTTGGCTGAGAAAGAGGATGAAAAGCAATTAAATGTATTTTCAGTTTTTCCCACAATGTGGAATATATACCAAAAGACCACACTAGAAACAAATTCTGATTTAGGTTTCTTTTTTATTATTTCAATTGTTTTATTTTTTAATTCAGTAGTCATTTTTCATGGAAGCAGTGTTTATGTTGTCCACTAGATTGTGGGACTACCCGTTCAACTTCCTCATGTGTCTTACGAGAACACACCAGAGCATGAAAAGGAAGGCAGTCCTAATCCATTTGATTTTAATTATTAATATTCTTATTGAGATACAGATCACACAGAACTAGTAGCTGCATGGATTCCCTATCTGTTTAAATAGGTCTTTGCTGTATTTGTAAATTCTGGTGACAGACAGAAAGAAAACAGTGACATATAGCATATAAGTAGTAGATAATATTTATATAAACAATTGTAAATGTAATACATATTACAAAAATTTTGTGATCAAAGAATATCACTCCTTCTGATAAGGTGTCAGGACCATATTTTAAAGAAAGAGATCCAATGAAACTAAGTTCCTGTTCATTCTGTTTCTCCCACAACAGCTGAAGATATGCCTGCCCAAAATCTAGAATTTACTACTAAATATTTCCTTTATCTGTAGTCACAGAAGATGCTGTAGTTGGCCAAGTATATGGAATACATAAACCAGAATGTGCTTTAAGAACAATGACATACCAAATACAGAAGCCTCTCCCTGCTACATCTTTTTGGGAAGATTCCTTTTTGATTCCCACAAACCAAGTCCAATAAAACCAGCCAGTGTAAGACTATACAGGATACCTGGTATCTTCCCTTTGAGATTCATGGCCAAACAGGTGACAGCAGGAATCCTATCTTCTTTCCTGAAATACCTATCTTACTAGTCTCTTATCCCCCCTTTTACTGAGCTGTTCAAGACACAGTTGGCCACCAGATGCAATATTCTCTCACGTACCGTATCTACTGTACCTACTATGCCAAGTAGGGATTGCTTTTTCCCATGAACAGGGGGACAAAACTACTGTTATGAACTATGCCTTGGGAAAGAATTAATGATATTATTTTCCTAGTTGTCATTTGTTAGTTTTAGAAGGCTTTTCAGCAGTTTATTTTTCATTAAAGGATGCCTGGCTGATCCATGTGTAATTAAAAAAGTAAAATTGTAGAAATTCGGTGTAAGGCAATACAGTACTATAGCTACATAAGTGGGTATATTAATGTTTTTCATGTATGCCTTTAACCCCACTCTCAGTTTTGTCTTGTTTACATAGCTTCATCTGCATATAGATATTTTTGTGTGAAATACTTTGGTGTACACTATGAGCCTTTCAATGGTATATCAGTATAAAAGACTCCATATCAAAATAAAGTGAGTAGATATTAATAATTTCTCATACTCATTTTTTTAGTGTTTTACTTTTGTCTTCTGAGTTACTGGCTTGTTGTATGTGGAACCAATGCAGTCAAGTCACTTTTCTTTAGACAACAAATTTCAAAGAACCATAAACCTTATGCCCTCACTTTGTGAAATAATGACATGCTATATTTAAAAAACGCATGCTATCTTCTTATTCATTACATATATGCTTTTATTGGAATAGGAGAGAGGGCAAAATAATTTGTGAAGCACTTTATGAAATACAAAAAATCACTTTGTTAAATTATTTATTTTAGCTTCCAGATAGAAATTATTTCGAAAGGTGATTTTTTTTTCCTGTAAAAATAGCACTTTTAAGGGAAAACAGATTTACATATATATGTGATTTTATACAAATGTACTTGTTACTTGGTTGTAGTTTTATTTATCACAAACATCAGGAGGGAAATGCCTGACTGCATTTGTGCAACCAATAACCTCATGGCTTCAGGTATTGTTATTTATCACCTAAATTAAATGTTGAGAAAACTCAGTGACAAATCTTTTCTGCTTGAGAGGCTAATGAATAGACTTTTCCTGGGGACTTCCCGTATTTACCCTAAAAAACCTACTGCCTGTCAATATGTATTTAGTTACAGATGAGAGGGATTCCACCATATTTTTTTAACTCTAATGACAGCATTAATTTAAAAATCCTACTGCATTTTCCTTTACCTTCTACCATCATAACTTTTCCCTGGAATAATGACTTAAACAAGGCATATAACTCCCTAAATATCTGCACTATAGCAATTCCTGTATGTACTTTAGATGTTTCCCAATCTACAAACTGGAATGCAGAATGGCATTGAAATACTGATAACTACAATTTATGGTGTAACCAAATATTTACAGTCTTAAATTAGTGATTTTTATCTTCTTGTCTTAAAATACTTAGAAATATGTGCAGAAACCTGAAATATTGTTGAGTAGATAAATTCTAGATAATTTTAGAAGTGTTAGTCTTCTATAACTCTGTATGAATATTTAAGGCATATTGAAAAATGAGCGATACAGATGATTGAAAGTTTAGTGATATTTAGTGCGTATATATAAATTTCAATGCAACACTTTACATGAAAATTGAGTTTAGGTCATCTAAATATATGATGCTTATTCTGAGCTAGTTAGTCATTGGTTCCTTCTATTGCCAAAGGCAAGTAAGAGCCTCACTGAGCATATTTCTTTTTTCTTATAAATGCTGGAAAGCAGTCTGAAATAATTTAATGAGTTAAATTGTATTATTTAAAAGAAATAGAATCTTAAATACACTGGATTAATTATTATCCTCTATTCTGGCATCTCTTTTTGCTTTCCTTATGCTTCCTAAAGTCTACAGGCAATACATTTCAGTCTTCAGCTGCATGGCTTGGAAAAAATATGCAAGTGAGACGAAGTACAGTAGTCAATGTTTAGACTCAGTATACTTCAGGACAAGTCAGAATCTTCTTGTGGGTAAAAAGTAGAAAGAGCTGTTGGTACATCAGCAGAATACAGAGACTATCTTATAACTAGTGCAATATTTATTCAACCACTGCACCCTTATTCAGTCGCTACATTTTCAGAATTTGACAGGACAGAGCCCTGAGGTAACCTGGTCTCTCTTTGAAGCTATCCTTTCTTAGAGCAGGAAGTTGGACTGAATGGCATCCAGAGGTTACTTCCAGCCTTAATTTTTCTGACTCAACTCCCCCTTGTATTACATGGTGTTTATTTGTTGCTTTACTATATGTTGTAATAAAAATAATGTAAACAAAGCAATCTGGAAAGTGAAGTGCGTACTTCAAGCCCTGTAGCAAAATAAAGATGGTAAAAACTGTCCTGTGTATTGTTCAGGGAATCAGATGAAATTGTAACAGAAGTCCTTATGACCATTACATTCTCTGGCATCAGGACTGCTAATTTTTAGAGTGGTTTTCTTGTGTTTTTGTTTTTTTGGTTTGCTTGGGTTTTTTTGTTTTTGCTTTTTTTTTTTTTTTTAAGATAAACATAGTGCCAGAGGTTACAAATACTACCTCTATAGACTTTTAATTGTTTTTGCTTCATTTTTGGATGAACCATCTTGAAGTAGTCAGGACATCATCTTCAGAAGTAATGAGAAGTCATAGAAATTCTTAGAACAATATAAACGATTATATTTGGCCATTTAGAAGCCAAGTTATTATGCTGGATTTTTCTTCATTTTACTGTTAGCATATCACTATCAGTTCAAGTTGATCGCAATGGTGATGCTAAGGACCTGGAGCAGATGCTTTTTGTTTGCCATTTCTGTGTAGACAGTTCTGAACTGTTTTGGTACAAGTGCAAGCTCAGTTATGAACTTGCTCTGAGCAATGGGCTGAACTTGAAGAGAAAGCTTCAGTTCACCTAGTGCATTATCATGGGTCCAAGCTTTTGTCTAGATAATTTGGAGATATCAGGCACAAGCAAGCCAAACATCAGCAGATGCCCCTAGCTTACCTCTTCTAAAGGATGAAGTAGATTCTGTGGAGACTGATAGCCAGCAGTGTGAATAGAAATGCAAGAATCATAGCATGGGTTCAGCAAGCTTGTCTGTGTTGTCCCCCTGCAATGTAGCAATAACCCCTGAAAAATCAATGGGAGATGTTGTCGCCTTCTCCCTAGACTAAGAAACACCTTAGCTGTGTGGTAAGTGTCTAGATAGTGTGGACTCAATGAGGACTTTGACAGAAGATACAGAGCTTTCTGTTCAAAGAGGAGCACTTATCCTTTTTCTTCTCTGAATGTTTAAACATTTAAATATTATCCAAAAGAGTTAAGAAAAGCTCTTCAAATAAACAACACAGAGAAAATTCCAAACCTCACATAGCACACTGGCCAGAAGAGACATTTGCCAAGCAGCCAATACTATACTGAAATCCCAAGTGTATACAAACTATAAAATATATTAATCCCTTGATACTTTTCTGTTGTCTCCTATTATGAGGCAAAAGAGTTGTTTGATGAGACCTTTCAGATGTTTGAAATAAACAGAATGAATACAAATTGTTGGATATTCTATGCATTAAAATAATATCAAGTGTAGTCACAATGTTTTGTTATAATTACAAAATCTACAGCTTAGAATGAAGTGTTGGAAAGTGTTATTACTCCATTCGAGCTTAAAATACATTTTAGTTATTTTGCAATATCTGCAAACATAATTAGAAACACGTGTTAGCTCCATCATTTCTCTGAAATGCAGAGGTTCTAGGGACTTTTGAAATTCTTTCTTAGGAAGCCTTCAAGTGTTTCATAAAGATTGTGAGTAACTGATGTTAATCAGTAATTTCTTGGTGTTGGCTATATTTATCTTCTGTGCTTTTCTTGATGCTATTTATCAAAATAGTGTGAGGAGTTAGACCAACATTCGGATTGCATCATCTTTTTTAAGTTTAAAATTTGGCTTAGTTTTATTCATTTCTGGAGACTCCCGAAAGAATGTTAAAAAGCCTTGTAATTCAAAATGGGGAATGTCAAAGTTCTTAGAGTTCTTATTTATATCATACTTGAGTTACAGAAAACTTATTTTGAAATTCCAGATGAGTTCCTTAGTGTACTGCTTTGAGCTGACTGTCAGAAGGTATTGAATATAATCTATTAACATGGGGAATATAAAAGCCTACTGCACTTAATGCAGGAGTGAGGAGGTGTTGATGTAGTCAGGGCTAGTTTTGCTCACATGGAAGAATACCTCATTTATCAGGTGGGTTGTCTTCCTTCTGTGGTTTTAATTCCCATTCATATTCTGACATCTTCTCTTTCTTACCAACATATCATCTATAACCACCTTCTAGCCTTGGAGAAACTGCTGTGGTTCTACACCCAGGGGCTAGTCAAGCAGGAGGGATACACCATGCAGGTGTACAGAACATCAATCTGAAAATAAGTATTTTCTGTTTTTCTCATGGATTCCTGTATTTAAAAGGTTCCTTCCCAGAGCCAGAACTAGAAAAATATGAGGGATATTCCCTTCCCCTTTCCCCTTTTCAGAAAAATCTTCCTCCACAGTCTTTATCATAGGACAGGATTATCCAATACTTTATTTCATAGGACTTTTCACTGATTGAAAGAAACAAAATTATTTTGGAATTTGGGTTTGGGTCTGGGTTTGTTTTGTTATGTTTTGTTTTTCTGGTAGAAAAGCCAAGCTTCAAATAGCAAGATAACATGAAAAAAGTGTAACAAAATTAGAAAATTACACTCATGTTAATCAGTTAAAGATGAGTGTAAAGTAAAAGAAAGGGTAACTTAGTAGGATAAAATAAACATAACAGAAATTTTAAATTAAAAGGTAAAGATACAAGTAAATCCAGTAATGGGACACATACTTCCATAATTTTTTATGTAATTACATTTATGGGAATATGGGAAAAAGGAAAGCAGAAAGTTGCCAAGCAACCATCCATTAGCAGCTAAATCTTCATCCAACTTTCCAGTAATTCTCTTTTCAGATAAGGAAAATTTATTTTAGTTTATCCAGATGATCTGTCAATTTTGAGTGTGTTTAAAGATGTATGAGGTCCCAGTTCATTGTATAACAAGAAAGAAAAGCTGAGAAAAGCAAAATACTGTTAAGTACAACTGACGTGGAAAGGGACTGGAAGACAACAATTTCAGAATTTACCCGACTGTATTCCAGATGCCAGATTTGAGATCACCAGTATAACAAAATTATATCAGTCCTTTCCAGGGCGTTGTGGTTGACAAAGGACTGAAAAAAACCATCCTCAGTTGCCATTCACAAGCTCTTTTTTTTAACACACTACTCCATCTTCTCACTTGTCCTTTTTCTCTTCAGTATAGCAACATAATTAGTTGAATTAAGGGGAACTACCATTTTACTTACCCCAGCAATATGAGAGCTTCCAAGCAGTAAAATGAACTATGAGTGTGTCTTGGGAGGAGGGGGGAGGAGTGAAACATAACTTCTTTTTTAAATGTGGGATATTAGTCTTATACACAGCTTTTTAAATAGAAACATGGCTAATACAGATCAAACAGACCAGAAGAAAATTATCATAAACCTTCATTTAGAAATGTTATGTTTGAATATAATATGTATATATATAAATACTGTTGGCTATTTTATGATTGCTTATATTATTTTTGTGTTCTTGAATGGTGACCTTTTTTGAACTAACTTGCAAGCTTACTTCCCTAAGGTTGAAATCTGGAAGCTCTAATACTCATTATAGTCACTGCTGCCAAAGTATAGTGTCTTCTGAATTAACCCAGATCTTATTCAAGTATATGTTGTTTAAAATCAAGTATTTTTACAAATAATAAAAAATTTAGGAATATTTCCTACTTTTTACACTGAATTTCCATGTTGCTATTATCAGGAATTTATCAAATTAATCAGTGTAGTCTTCTGTTGCATGTGCAAGATAGGCCATTTTGAGATTTTTTTTTTCCTTTTGAGAAACCTTTACAAGACCCTTGGCACCAGATTTCACAGAAATCTGGGGATTTTAATACTGACCTTTATACAAGACATTAATGCTCTCTGGCAAGTATTTCTCCTATGAAAGTGTAAAGTCTTAGGTACCTTGTACAAGATACCTCCTTCCATACAGCATTCTGTCATGCATATTTATAATTTGCCTGCAAAATCAAATTTATTCTGGATGAGGTAAAAAGCATCAGGGAAGTGAATATTCACTTAAGCCATTTCAAGTAGATTTTTTTATGTGGTTGTGCTAAATACTGTATATGCCTTTTATACTGGTTATTATGAACATAGTATAAATTTTATTTAGTAACTGGTAGGTATAATAGGTACGAATATTTTTACAAAATTACAATAATCCAACTGTTACCCTTAGATTGCAGTTTTACAAATGCTATTTTGATGGCTAAAGGGAAACCTAATAGCTAATATTGTTCCCCACCGTAAGATATTTGTCCTTGTAAAAAAAATCTATAAAACATATGTGAGGAGTTGATCTGGAATGTAATGTCAGAGGCAGTAGCATATCTCCACAGATAGGGGATAGGCAAGGTCTGTGATTACAAGTCAAGAAGGCCAAATGTTCTTGTTTATGTGCAGTGGAATAAAATGTAATATATTCTGAGGAGAAACTATACAGGAAAATTGTTGTAATAGTTACTGTAATTTGCCATTGAGCTGGAGGATGTCCATGGCCACAAGAGGTAGTTTGCTTCGGGAGTGTGAATAACCTTTTCAGAAGATGGAAGGACAATCAATTTCTTGGCTCTAATTCTATTCTAGATATTAGTAGGAACCAAAGTCATCCCAGTTGGAAAACTGTTTACTTCTCAGCCCACCTGATGGCAAACAAGATGGACTCTATCCTTTCTACTGTCCGCTGAATACTGGCTCTAAAAGAAGGTGGCCCATACGCATTTTCAGTACCTTTTGCAAAAAGCTGTTAGTCATTTTCTGCTGACAGTGCCCAACCATCGTTCTAGGTCCCAAGTAGGTACCTACTGTCATTCCAGTCCTATCTCTAATTTTTGTTAGTGTTCAGGAACTGGAAATTTGCTATTCATCACTATGATAGAAACGTGTAAGGAAAACAATTGCTAGCCTCATTCTAGGCATTTGGTGAATTTCTGGAAGCATCTGTTGATTCAGCTAACATAGCTTCTGAGGTTCACTTCATTTACACATCACCCACTATCACTTATATGGGAAAGGCAGCCTTGAAAGCAGTACATATTTGTCCATCAGGGGCATCATCCCTTGCCTAGCTTTACTAACACAAATAATACAATTTTTCTACAGTAGGCTCATGGGTTTCCTCCCTCCTTCCACAACTATTTGTTCCCGTCGAGTGGTTGCCTCTTTCCCTTGTACCTTCCTGAGAATCTTGGAGAAAACAGTGTGCTGGGCTATAATAACAAATCCTGGGATCAGGGTAGCCCAGCACTGACCCTGATGGATCTCCAGATAAAGTTGTGGTGATGATAATTTTTGCAGAAGTCTCACTCCCTTTGACGTGCTAGTATGCTATGCATACAGTGGGTTTTATGTAGTTCTCAGAGCTACATGTCTTCACATTTTGTAGGACTATCCTTATTAGAATAGATCTTTTAGCTCTGAACTGAACTGAGAAATTAAGTCCAAAAGGTGTAAAAAGCTTAAGGATATGAAGAAGACATAGCCTCAAGGACAGGTAAGTTTATTTCTGCAGAAATATTGTCAAACTTGGCATAGGTCTGCAGTGGGAAGATAAGCAATAAGAAAAACTGGAAGCCAGAGGTATAGATCAGAGGATCATGGAGAAAGGATGTTAGAGAGGTACCACCCAAATAGAAAAACTATACCTACATATGAGCCTTAGAAATAGAGGTTGAGATAGAGAGATATTTTCTTTCTCACAGAAGTGATAGTTAATATTGTGAACTTAAGTGAACAGTATCTTTGGATCATAGAGGATGCCAAAATAAATATTTGAGAGCTGCTTATCTTTAATCTCATGCAAACAAATGAAAGACATATTTCTTTTCCTTTTCTCAGGGCCTCAAACGGCAAAGATTGTATTTCCTACCATGAAATATTTTGCAGCAGATCTTAAAAATATGCATAAATCAAACAGTTACCAACAAAATGGCATATTAACTTCCTTTGGCATATTAACTTGAGTTCTGTTTCTTGACCACAGGGCTGGTGCTGGATGGTTTCTCCTGGGTATTCAAGAAAGGGGTGTCTACAGAATAGCCCACATATGAATCTCTTAAATGGCCCTTAGTACAGCTTAGAAAAAGGCCTTTCCCAGGAAGACTTGTCAAACATAAGGTTTGAAGTATGACTTCTGGGATTTTCCTAGTGCTGTAGTAACTTATTTCTTAGTTCAGGAGATCTGCACAACCACATTTCTTGGCAGGTTCCCATAGAAGTTGCAGATTTGACTTGCTGACCCAAAAGGCTAGCTATGGACTTTCATAGGGCCAGATCACCTTACATATTTTTATCTGGATTTAACCTGGTTCTCCTTACCTGTAATCAAAGGAAGGGAAGAAAAGTTTTTCTAAGGAAAAATTCCAGGAGATGCTATTGTATTTCTGCTATGGTATTTCTCAGTGGCAAAACTGGGCTCCTAGTCCTATTTCCTATTTATATTAAGAAGGACTGGCTCATTGGCCCAAACTACTGCTCTCAAGACACCTGAGAGATGGGTATGCTGCATCACACACGTATGGGTTTTGTAGTATTAAATATGTGGAGTGGTTTGATCTTGGTGTTCACTGAAATCCTGCACAGGCATGCAAGGCAATGAATTCTGTGGCTTGGAGATGATCCAGCTCCTCTTTTTGACAACCATATTGCCTGTGGAGACACTTTAAACCTCAGTTTCACCTGTGCAGGCCAACTGGTATATACCAAAACAGAACCAGTTAATCAGTGAGGAAAACAGGTGATTTAGAGCCTGACTTCAAATTCATGACAGAATTATCATGAAATATTGACAGCGACAGAAATCATAGAAGAAATGGTGGTGTGGGTAGCACTGTAGTTGTGACACATTATTCTTATATTTATACTTTATTATTTAAATAAGCATTTTTTATCTGTGTATTTGATTTGGTTGTGTGTTGATTTTGTATGTTATCAAAGACTGTATGAACTAAAAGACTACAGTTATAAGAAGGTGCAGCAGAATGAAAATATTAGTGCTTAGAAGATTTCATAACTGTCTGTTTCTCTTGCATAGCTATTTTCTGCTGGAAAAATCACAGGCACCAGAGTAGCTGAACTTAAGGGAAAGTACACCCTGCTGCATAAGACTGTGATAAGGTATAATACTCCTTTTTTAGACTTTAAGTAGCCAAAGCATTACATATTTAAAGTAATTTTCTGCTCATGCTGAGGCCTAATTATCATTTAAGGCTTTCTTACAGTGATTATTCATGAAGAGGAAGCAAAACCACAAGGTTGAAAAACATTATTTAATAGGAACTTTCAAACTAATCTGGGATATTTAAATACTTGTTCCAACAACATCTTTGTTTTTAATATGATCATAATAATAATGGCAATGGAGGGAAGCACAAACTGTAACAGAAAATATACAAGTTTAAAGTAAAAACACATTTGAACATCATGTAGCCAGAACTGTAACATATGAAAAGGCTGTGACCTGCTGAGCTAACATCATAGAGAGCAACTGAGGAGGCTAAAGGCTTATTTCTAAGGTAAATGAGACTCTGTCATATCTATATAGGTGTGAAATTTACCCTCTTGAGAATATTGACAGTCACATTAGACAGGACTGCTAATAAATTTAGAAGATTAGAACCTCAAACTTCAAAGTATAAATGAAACTTGGAAGTTACATGTAGTAGTTGTGAGTTTGCCCTGCTCCAGTACTTGCTGGAGGAGATAGAAGAGATCATGCTTATAGCCCAATGCTAGGCTTGAACAGGACATGTGTGTGTGGAAGGAAAGAGGGAGGGACAAAGTGGGAAGCTGTACTAGGTGAACAGTGTGTCAGAGAAGAGAGCAGTGATATTGCAAATACTGCAGTGCTACATTAGTATTTTTGACTAATAATTTTGATATTACAGTATACCCATAATTATCAGTAAAATTAGTGTCATGATACTGCTGTTATATTTCTGTGATATGTGCCATAATATCAACCATATTAACAATATTTCACCCCAATCTCCCTGACAGCCCACATCAAGACCTTTATGGCAATTCTACTTATAAGAGAACCATGGCTGTTCAGTATTTGAATCTAAAGCCTAATTTAAGGATTCTAAAACTAACTCAGGTCATACTTACTTCAGCTATGCTGGGATTTGGTGTGCCTCCTGGGAATCTGAATAGCTACAAGTGCTAAGTAATGTAATGTAATGTAATTCAAAAAGGGGTTTCCAGAATTCTGAAAACACAGTTTTTCTTGAGGTTAGCTGAGTCTTCTAGTTTCATCTTAAAATGCAGAGTTAGAATATGGCTCTGACTCTGTAAAAAGTCATAGTATCATAGACTCATAGAATGGTTTGGGTTGGAAGGGACCTTAAAGGTCATCTAGTGCCAACTCCCCTGCCATGTGCAGGAACACCTTCCACTAGACCAGGTTGCTCAAAGCCCCGTCCAACCTGGCCTTGAACCCTTCCAGGGAGGGGGCAGCCACAGCTTCTCTGGGCAACTTGTACCAGTGTCTCACCACCCTCACAGGAAAGAATTTCTTCTTCACATCTAATCTAAATCTACCCTCTTTCAGTTTAAAACCATTACCCCTCATCCTATCACTACACTCCTTAATAAAAAGTCCCTCCCCATCTTTCTTTTAGCCTTATTTAACTATTGGAGGCTGCTATGAGGTCTCCCTGGAGCCTTTTCTTCTCTGCGCTGAACAACCCCAACTCTCTCAGCCTGTCCTCATAAGGGAGATGCTCCAGCCCTCTGATCATCTTCGTGGCCCTCCTCTGGAGTCGCTTGAGCAGGTCCATGTCTTTCTTATGCTGGGGGCCCCAGAGGTGCCCTTAGTGAAGCCCTGTTGACTGTCACTAATCACCTCCTTATTTTCCATGTGCCCTAGCATAGTTTTCAGGAGGATCCGCTCCATGATCTTAATGGGCACAGAGGTGAGACTGACTGGCCTATAGTTCCCCGGGTCCTCTCTATTCCTCTTCATTAAGCGGTGGACATTGTCTACCTGGATTTCTCAGAGGCTTCCTGTAGGGTTTTCTACAGCCTCCTTTTATGGAAAATGATGCACTGAGTTCTAGACAAGTGATCTATGTGGTGCGTGTGGAACTGGCTGACAGGTCACACCGAGAGGGTGGTGGTAAACAGCTCATTTTCAAACTGGCAACCTGTCACAAGTGGGGTCCTCCAGATATAGATATTCAGCCCAATGCTATTTAATATCTTCATAAGTGATCTGGATGATGGGATCGAGGGTACCCTGATGTTTTCTGATGATACCAAACTGAGTGGGGAAGTGGACACTTTGGAAGGGAGAGCCACCCTGCAGGACGATCTTGATCGGCTGGAAGAGTGGGCTAACAAGAACCTTAGGAAGTTCGACAAGAACAAGTATAAGGTCTTGCACCTGGGAAAACATAATCCAGGACTGCAGCAGAGGCTGGGATCTACCTAGCTAGGGAACAGCTCCGTGGAAAGAGATCTGGAGGTCCTGGACAACAAGTTCAATATGAGTGAAGAGTGTGCTGCAGCAGCATAGAAAGCCAACAGGGTGCTGGGTTTCATGAAGAAGGTCATCACCAACAGAGGTAAAGAAGTCATTATCCCACCCTACTCAGTACTTGTCAGGCCACACCTGGAATCTTGTGTTCAGTTTTTGTCTCCCCTATACAAGAAAGCTGTGGACAGGCTGGAGAGGGTGCCGAGAAGGACCACAAACATGATCAAGGGACTGGGAAGCCTGCCACGTGAGGGAAGGCTGAGAGAATTGGGTTTGTTCAGCCTTGAGAAAACAAGGCTTAGGGGAGATCTTATCACCATGTTTCAATATTTAAAGGGTGGCTACAAAGAACATGAAGACTCCCTTTTTACAAGGAGTCACATGGAAAAGACGAGGGGTAATGGGTACAAGTTACTCCTGGGGAGATTCCAACTGGACAGAAGAGGAAAATTTTTCACAATGAGAACAATCAGCCACTGGAATAATCTCCCCAGGGAAGTGGTGGATTCCACAACACTGGACACTTTTAAGATTTAGCTGGACAGGGTGCTGGGCCATCTTGTCTACACTGGGTTTTTGCTGAGAAAGGTTGGACCAGATGATTCTTGAGGTTCCTTCCAACCTGGTATTCTATGATTCTGTGACTAACTCTGTGATTATGTAGATGTCCAGTTTTTTCTTCACTGTCTACAATTAAATTTAAATCTTCACATGAAGAAATATTGCTGCTAACTGTAGGGAGCAACGTCTGGTCTAGATTCAGTACTCAATTCTTGTTTCTGTTTTTTTATTATCTTGAAAAAATCAATACTAAAAATTTTGGTTTTATGGAAGAACTTATGTGTTTCTGTAATTTTATGTACAATTTATGTTTTATATAAGAATTATGTTTGAAATGAATGTGTATTACTGCAACTAATTATATTTTCTCCTAAAGCAGCATACATTCTGTTGGACTTAAAGAAGATCTAAATATTGTATAGGATCTTGTGTCAATAAGTCAATTTATTTTTCCCTTTAAAAGTTATTATGTAAATACATCACATATGAAGTTATTTTTTGTGATAAAGGCACACTCTTGTTTCCTGTTGAAGTCTGTGTTTTTCTTATTTTCTGTTTTAAAAAAGGAAGTGGTTATCTAAGTAGAAATGTTACACAAAACAAAACTTTTTCTACTGTATTAGTTCAGCTGTTTGTGCAGTATAGTTAGTTGCATATTTTGTGTTTTTATAGTTACCATCTCAACTCCACTCTGCAGTGTGATATGTAATTTTATTTTTGTTGCTAAGCCATAAATGTCATCTCTGAGCTAAAACTTATATAGAGAGTTCCTCAATATGGGAGATTCTAAATTAATTAGGTTTAAAATATATTAGATTGCACTGTATTTTTAATTAATAAAAGGCAAAATATAGAGTTCTTTATTCTTCCACATAATTTGTGACTAATTTTAGTATACCATTACACAAAAGTTATAATGTAGTAGTATTGAGAAGACATACACAAAGATTTCTATAGCATAAAGAATAGGTTTATATGTTGTGCATTGTATATGAACTTTCTTACTGCAGTTCACTTTAAGAGTTTCCCATAATAATCAATGTATTTTACTAACAGCCTTTAAGATCTGTTATTCAGCTATCACCATGTAGGTTCCTAAGTATGTTATGAATACCAGTCTCCTAACATTGACAGAATATTACAGTTTGTTGTATCAGTGAAGCTAGTCTTTGGTGATACAAATCAGATCGGATAATTGATCATGTCTGCAAGCCTTATAATAAGCTTCCACAGAAGTCCACAAATATATTTGCAGTTTGTGTATCATTAAATGGGCTACTTTAGACAACGGTAACAATACAGCAATAGCAACATGCAGTTCAGCACTGGGTAGGTGTCCCAGTATTTACCAAGAACTGCAAGGTGCCATATAGCCCAGACTGGGCCTTGTCCTGATGAATACTTCCCTGTTATTGGTCCCCATGCTGATTAAGATCTAGCCTTCAGAACTTCTTAGGGTAAAATGGATTCCCTGTCTCTGCACTGGTTCTAGGAGAACAAACACATTAGACAAATAAATTAGACTAAGCATCTTTCATCTGGTTAAAATTAGATGAGTTGAATCCCACACCAACTCTAGGTATGCAGAAAAAACCCCTCACATCATATTCCACTGCTGTCATGGCATCATAGGACAATTCAGGTTTGAACAGACCTCAGGAGTTCTCTGGTCCAACCTCCTGTTCAAGGCAGGGTCAACTAGGAGGTCAGACCAGATTATTCAGGACTTAATTCCATCTCATCTTGAAAACCTTGAATTAAATGCCGTAGGTAGGTGAAGAAGGATAAATGCAAAGCTTATTTTTCTCATTGCCTTTTTCTAAATTTTTCTGTTTAATATAGTTTACAGGAATCTGAGATCCAGCTGTTGCAGGAAGCCAAACGTCTTAGTGTAGAACTGGAACAACAACAACATGAACTGGAAAAAGCAGAACAGTTCCCTGAAGAATCCTCTGGTGAAGTTTCCCGAATAAGGCAACAACTTCTTAGTTGCCAAAATGAATACAATGCTATTAAAGAAAGAGAGTGTGAAATTCAGTTCAAGATGGAATGGTAGGTGACAGTAGTCAAAAGCTGCTAATTATATCATAGTTTACCTAGAAAGATAATAACATAGAATATAATTTAATGTCTTCTCCATTTTAAGTGAACACGTTTCTTGATGGCTGTTGTCAAATTGTCACAAGCTTTCCATAGTAACAGCAACATTTTATTCATGAATAAAATTACCCCAGTGTGAGATTTGTAGATAATTTTAATTTTAGAACATGCTATGGTGTCCTTTGAAATGCTGTTTAAAGTTTACTACATTGCATGAGTAATGTTTAGGTAGGCAAAATTAACAGGAACAATTCTAGTCTAGGACACTTTTAATACAAATGATAAAGTGTCTCAGAGACCTGGTGACTGGGATTTCATGGAAACAATGTCATAAATAAAACCAATGGTATTTTTTAACATCAGGAGCACAGTGTATTCAGGTTTTTCTATTCAGCTATTTAAAGGAGGAGTAGTACTTGCATATTCTCCTGTCAGAAAAATGAGAGATTTGCTGTGAAAGAAGTGAAAACCTGACATTTCCATAAAAGGAAAAGAAGTCCAGAATAAGCTTATTATTGTTTCTATTTTCATTATCTGCATATATGAGTGTGTTGTACTTGCAGCTTTTATAGTAAAATTACAAAAAGTACTATTGCATTTTTAAAAATATATCCCTATAGCAATGAACTAATACTTACATTTTGTGGTGTGCCTGCTATTTTTACCCATCTTCAATCCAGCCATAGAGTAGTTGGTGTACATAAATACAAATAAATAATGTCAGCAGCTTAGCAGTTAAAACTATTTTTCTGCAAGGAGAGCGGGGGCACTGTACAAACTACATAAGGCAGATTTTTCTGGCAGTTCTTTCTTGATTTTTTTTTTAGAGCCAAGTGTTTGCTCTAAAAGAGAAAGAAACTTGAGAAAGAAGCAAATTGGGAGTGGGAGAAATAAAGAAACATGGAAAGCATCTGGAAAAAATTATTTGCTATGAGATAACTAAGCAACATGAAGTTTCCTGAAATAATTATTAAATACAGAATTTATTGCAGTTTCCAAGCAGTCCAGAAATGAGCTCTTCAAATTTTACCCATTTGTCCTCATATCTTACAAACATTTTTCACTGATTTTGCATCACTTTTCCAAAAAAATATAAGGTTTTATCTATTTAGGGGATGTTTACCCATACTCTATTTTCTACCTCTAGTGAAAAGGAGATTTCTGTCCTACACAAAAGGCAGTTTAGGTATTGTTTCAATTACCCTTGCACGTTTACTGCATTATTTTTTTTTTTATATGAATTGAATATCCTATCTTGCAGATCAAAAATATACTTTTGGGGTCAGTCATACTGTGAAAAATGTTCTTTCACTTTAATAAGAAACTTCCTCTGTTTGGTCGTATGTATTGCATGAGATCAAATCCAGCTGTACGGTCTGACCAGAGGTCCATATGGCGCCGTATCTAACAGTGACCAAAAGCGCAGCCCCCAGCCATTTGTAATGCAGGGTTTCCATGAGCCAAATACAGTTCTCTGTAGTTAGGCATCCCCAGCTGACCCCTCTTCCTTGAACTTCTCCTGTCTCCTCCTCAACTGTATAAACTTCTGGCATTGCAACACCCTGGGCAACGAGTTCCACAGATTAACTCCACAAGAACTGCCACCTCCTTTCTTTTTTGAACTTGACTCATACCAGCTTCATTTCATGCCCTGTAGTTCTTGTATTGGGTGAGACAGTGAGCATCTGAGCCTGTCTTCATTTCCACTGCTGCAGGATGTTTTGATAGATCTCTTTTGTAACCCTTACCCTTAATTTGTCAACTTTCTAAACTGAATTGCTACAGATTATTTGTTCTTTGTTTGGAATCTGTTTTGTGCTTAGTGGTAGCATTGGGTCTTATGTATGGTGTGGGTGTGGAGTGAGGAGGATGTGCCTTGGTTATATGTGGATTTGTTTACTGGGAGAGAAGATACTGCTTTCCATAAATGACAGGGATTTTTATGTTGGAGTAGTGTAGAAAAGAACGGGACTGGTAGAATGCATATCTATGTGGGGAACACATGAGTGAACGTAGTAGGGAAATGAGAAATGAGCTATGAAGAAAAACAGATAATGGGTGTGAATACTTGTTTGTAAAGAAGGGATGGGTTTGGTGGCTGTGAAAAACAGTGAAAATGGATGTCCAGAACAGAGTTGTGAGTAGCAGGTGATCTAATAGTTACACTGATGTAAAATGAAGATCTATATGCCTGATAGTTTTATACAAATAATAACGCGATGTCTTCTGAAACATCTGTGTGCATGGGAGGTATCACAGAGGGGAAGCTGCATCAAAGATGTCGTAAGTTTGCTGTTAGGTGACTGCTTGGTTTCCTTCAATTGTCAGAAGGATAGAAACTCATGGTCCAACATCTCTTGGCCCTTGATCTCTCTGGAGCACAGTTTCCCTTGTTGTCCAACTGTGTTAATACAGTCCCAGCTGTGCTTGGCATTTAGAAGTAAACTTCTCTGTGGGAATTATGACTAATGGCTGTTTAGTCTGAAAACAAGCATATTGCTTATTTACCTTCTTATGTATAGCAGGCAGGTAACATGGAGGGGAAAAGCTTTTGACAGGAATATCTGTGTTTCTAATCTATTGCTTTATCCTTTTCTTAGAAGTCTCAGGTCTTGTCTACTCAGAGATTCTGCTGAGCTGGAAGTGAGAGAGACTCTGCAGATCTGCTTCCCTGTTTCTGTAAGCCTTTCTTTCTCTGAAACATCTCTCTAATCTCTGCTGCCTTTCCTTCCTGCCTCAATTCACTTTCTCTGATAGCTAAAGGCACTTAGCACCCTTTTTACATTCAGATTCAAATCTTACAGCAGTAAATTTTTTATCCTGGAGAATCATATAGATAGACCATAACATTAAGCAAAGCTATTTTTTGTCTCAAGGTCCCTTAGTATTCTGTGTTCTCTTTTCCCTATTTCTTTTCCTATTTGCTTGCCTCTGTAAACAATTTTTTTCTGGGTAGGATACCTTTTTCAACAGCTGAAGGCGGTATTTTATCTTCTGTTTCAATTCTGTATTGTTCCAATGAGTAGTCAACATTTCAAGAGTAAATTTAAATTGCTTTCAGCACTGTAGTATCAGCAGGTTTTCTGGAAATTTGTGACTATTTTTCATAGCTTGAATAGGTAGATGAGGTTTTCAGAAGCAGCTCTGATGCACTTAAGCTGTCGGGGAAGTCACCCCGAGGGTGACTGCGTGGGTGTGGTGTACTCCCACTGTCAGTGTATGCCTCTTCCATTTTGTGTTCCTGTTCTGCTGTACGGTTGTGCTGGGTTCATTGCTAGTGTCTCTGCCCAAGTGCTCAGCACAGGAGGGGGAACAACAGTTGGGCCACTACCCGAATGTCAGAGCAGACTCCAGGAGTATTCTTCCTCTCAAAAACTATTAGGCAAGTGTAATAAAGTAAAAGGAAAAATAGTGATCCCAATTCAGTTCTGGTACAATTGAATTCAGAGGCATGAAGTTTCTTCATATGACTGGGACTGAACAAGCCTCAGTAAATAAGAATATAGACTGAAAAATCAGATTAGCACAAGAACAAGGAAATGATCAATGTGATCAGCAAGGATTTGTTCTAGCTTGAGGGAACATTTCATTTTAATGTCCACATGAGGCTTAGACTCCTGGTTTGTGAGACAAAATAAAGAAGAGCTACTTTTCTTTATCAGGTGATAGTATCAACAGTAATTTATTGTTGAGAAATAATAAATATATCATCTACATTATCATCTAAACCAAATATTTAAAAGCCATTAATTTGCAATGAAAGTATCTATAACAAGAGTTTGTGAGGTTATAGGTGCCTGATTCTTGAAAATAATTTTATTTTAAAGCCTAGGTCCAATCTACAGCCCTCACAGTCATCTGTGCAGGTAGCAAAATGGCTATTCACTGAAATACTTTGTACTATTGCACGCAAGTCAGGATTGCAAAACAGAGTTTGTCCTTGTAGAAGCATTGCAAATATGGAAAATTATTTCAGTGCTTGTAATTATTTCAGGATTAGTCACTCAATAATTAAAAAGTGAAAAGTTAAGCTTTTGTCTATAGTTTTTCTAGTAGAAAATTACAAGACATAAGTATAATAAATTGAGTTACACTTGTTATCAACTAGTCTTGTGACTGTGTTCTCTGATACATACAAATTAATTACAGCTAAGAGCCTTACAGGAATCTCATGCTGGCAGCTTGTCAACTGTGGTATCTTCTACCTGTGGTCTCTAGATTTTAGTCGTGAGTTGCTGAGCAGCTTCTATGGATTGCTCAGCAATCCCAGCTATGTGTCAGAGTAGCTGAAGGAGTTTATTTTCTTGCATGGTGGGATTTGTAATGATAACAACATTCTGACTATTTTGTGAGCTAAGGAACTGCAATGGACCTCTGTTGACAACTACATTTCTTAATCTCTCTGACTTAATTTTTTTATTTCTGTGTCAATTTGCAGCTGTAGACATCTCTCAGGGAAAAGTCTGGAATGTATTTTCATTAATGGTCCAATTTTCCAAGTGCTTTTTTTTAACTCATTACATCTGCATCCATCATAGCTTTTCATGTACAGTGCTGCTATTAAGGTTCATGAAAATAAGTAAGGTAATGTGAGAAACATTTGCAAACATTAATGCTTAAACTTAAGTGTTTCATCTTATTTTCATTATGTGTGTTGTTAAACGTAAAATAATGATAATATTAAAAACCACATGATACTGAAAAATACATTTATCAAAGAAGGGCTATAAACCAAAGGGAATTATATAGGCTTAATGCCAGTTGCAGCTATTTTTTTTGTTGAAGTGATTGATGCCTAAGTATTTTGTAGGCAGTCAAGAGGCTGATGTCCATATATCACAGATTATCAGATTCAAAAGCTAAATGGAAAGACCAGATTTTCTCTGCTTAGTTTACATTAAGGTTCTGTGTCCATATAGCTATTAAATCAGAGACTGAACTTAAAATCTTTGGGGAATTTTATTTGATTTCTTAATCTAAGTTAATTATCCTGGTCTCCCTTTAGAGTCAACAGAGAGAAATATGTTACCTTCAACAAGTACTTTATTTCATCCTGAAATAGGCACCTGGGATATCAGATGACCTGCCCTTTTGGAGGTTCCTGGTTTTATCCCTGGCAGTAAGCCTGGGGATGTCAGCATAGAGCTAACTGTCTGACTTTTGGATATGGGCAGCTGGACCAAAATCAGTGCTCAAAAAGGAGAGGTTTGACTTCTTTCTTTTACCCCCTTTTTCTTTTGACACCTTCGGTATTTTTTGTGTGGAAGTAGTTGGTCTGCCAGCTCTTATGGTAACTTGGTGCTTGCTGTTCAGTATTGCCTTTGTTTATGTCACAGAAAATGAGGTGTTCAAATCGTTTTACTTTTGCTGGATGGAAAAGTCTTTGTTGAGAAACTGAAATGGCTCCACAGGAATCTGTCCTCATGAGTGAGGAATGTGACAAAGGAAAAACAGTGTCAACTTTGCTCTCCCTCCTGATTTTTGGGATTGCTCTTTTGATTATCTGGCATGATATTAAAGAGGGCACAGCACATACTGATGACGAGCAATGCAGTACAACTTTAATCAGTTTGCACAGGACTTATTAATCAGTGTTTGTGGTAGTCAGTTACGTGCATTTGGGCAAAGTGTACATTTGTTGTAATTAGTGTAATTATGCCAGTTCCAAGGAGTTCAACTAGGAAAACGGCTAAAGTGTGTTGGTAATATGAATTGTCCTTATTAACATATTTATACATTTAGGCAACCTGTTGATAAGTGCAAACGTTGTGTTTGACCCGCATGGCATTCCAACACAATATACTCAGTTGTAATTTATGGGAGCAGTACACAGGAGCAGGCCAAAGCTGCTATCACAGAATTGAAGTAGCTCAGTCTTTAATGCAGTTTTATCCCGGTGCTCTCCCTCATTCACTTTAAACAGTGGAACATAAAAGTAGTTCCTGAGCCCCACTGCAGCAGAGAAGAAACCACCTTATGGTGTTTTCTTCTACTTGTATGTACTTGCACTGTACATCTGCAAAATACTGCTATGTCTTTTTTCACTCTTCTGTGCAATTTCTTAAGTTATAATAGATTTTGCAATAGAACTTTTTTTTTTTTTTTTTTTTTTTAATTCTTTTGATCATTTCTTTGGGAAGACTGATCTAAATTAAACTTTTTTCTTTGAAAGATTTTTTTTACAAACTCATTCGCTCTATGGGTTTTCAAACACTGGGATTTAAATTAATTTTTTAGACTTACCAGTCGCTGTATAGGCATACTTGTACTATGCCCATACAAATATACATACATGTTGTAAATCAACAACACCTACACTGTGCTTTTATTTTCTCTTTGCTCTTCATCTGAGCCAGAGTTTGTCCTTCATGTTTGGTGTCGGTTTTGGTTTTGTTTTTTTTTTGGGGGGGGGAATTGCAACACTACCAGCCCAGTTATCTTTTTTGACTGTTTTCTTCCCTTGACTGAAAGATGTTACCTGAGGCATCTAGGTATAAGCTTTGTTCCTTCTGTTGGAGGACCAAAATATAAGAAACATATGTGGTGGGGAGGGAACCTTAAATCAGCACTGATAAAGAATTGAGCACAAGATCTTAGGGATGGTCCTCCATGAGGCTAGCTGCTAGAGGACTGATCTCTCTCCCCATGACCACCACCACCACCTGGAAAATACCTGAACCATGCAAAGTCTTAGGTTACCACTGAAATGTTTCAGAGAAAAAAAAAAAAGAAAATACCAATCAGCTGCCTCTTCTGTATCAACCACATTCAGAAGCAACTGTAATAGCTGCTTTGGGTAGGTGGGGCTGCCTCAGGACTCACTTGCCATAGTTTACAGCTCCAAGTGACACAGCTATTTCATGAAAGCCTGTCCCATTCTCTTAATGCTCCCCTTATTTAAAGACTTATTTATTCCAACAGACCACCCAGAGTCTTAAGGAGGCCTGACCAGCACATCCTCCAGCTGGAGTTACAAACACAAATTTAAGTGATGAAGTTGATTCTTTGCTATATCTGGGACAGAGGATTTGGTTGTTTCACCTATTCCCCAGCTGCAATCTTTACTCCTTTATAGCCTGAGACTCAGAATTGTCATCACAGGTACTAATTACATCGCAAGAACCTGCCTCCTTGTCCCCAATCAATAGCACAAGGACTTAATTAGGTTCAGTTTGGTTGTGATAACATGCCAACTGCTGCAGCCCGTTTACCTCCTATAGGTGCAGAATTGTTCTGTGCACACACTGGGATATATATAGAATAATACTATTGATGTATTTCTTCACTGGGGCTTATTTTTTATATTTGGCAGTATTTAGCTATCTGCCACCAAGAAGCTTCCTATTATAAGTCCAACAAGCTTGTTGGTTTAGCTCCACTTCTGTAGTCACTCCTTCATCTTTCTCAGGGCAGCATTACTAAAAATGCACCAAGATCTAAGAGCTTTCCTATTTTTTCCTTTCTCCTTCTTCTCTCCTTCAGCATCTGTCTCTATTGTTGCCTGAAATGAAATTGCAACATGGTTTTGGATATAGGTTAAGATCACTATGGCTATTCAGTTTAGTTTTCTACTATACCCTGTCGACTTAGTCTACAACCCCTGTCACTTTATCAGGATTTTTCTTCACAGGACCCTGTTCAGATTTTAGGAGCTTTACTTAGTTGTTTACAGTGTGAATGTGTGCTTGAGCAGTCGCTCAAAGGAAGAACATTTCTCACTAGCAACTGCAGTTTCTTTGATGTGTGATGTCTTTGTGGTTATTTATAACTCACCTCCTCTTTCCTTTTGCCTCAGTATCATCTTAAAATTTTGTTTTCCGAGGTTGGGAGGAACTGTGGTTGTAGGGTGCCATCTGACCTATTATACTTTGCTAGTATACAGACAAGGGTAAATGAGGCATAAATGCATCCCTGCAGGAGGGGGTAAGACTAAGAAGAATCAGGTTCAAAAGTTTAGATGCACTGTAGAAAAAGCCTGAATATGTCCAACCTGCCTTTCAGGACTTCCAGTTACCAGTCAGCAACCTTCCTTTAAATCTGGACACCTTTCAGGTGCCACTAATGATAATTCATGATACTTTTTAGTCTAACACAAGATAGGCTTCTATACTTTTGTATCATTTACTATCTTATAGCAGTATTTATTATATCACTAATATATTTAACTCTGTTTTGATTTTCCTGTAGTTTGCAAGAAGAAAAAAGGCTTCTGGAAAATGAATATGAAAGAATTCCAAAACAAAGGGTAAGTACAAAACACGAGGAAAGTCATATTTTATGTTCTGTCAGCTCATACATAAAAACATCAATGAAAATGTTTTCACAGTGTGTAGTTCTAGAGTTTATTTAAAATCTGGAATACATAGAAAAATCAAGAGGTAGATTTTATAGGTCAGGCTATCTTATATCATTCAAGTTTGATAACTCTAGGGCAAGCAATGAATAACTGATTCAGAAAAGATCTGTATTTTCTTAAGTTTACTGAAGAAAATTTTTTACTGTATTCAGCAAATAGATACTGCATGTAAAGATAGCTGCAGGTCTTTATTTCTAGGCTATGAGTATGGAAAATACATTTGCAGTCATAAATTCTAATTAATATATATGGTTTTGTTGGAAATAAAATTCTGCTGGTTATTGATAGAAGAAACACACTTCTAGTAAAAAACTGTATCTCATACCTTGTTGTAAAAAATGTTGTCATTCAATATGAATGATTCTGTAATATCACAAGCCTGAAAAATATAAAAGGGAAAAGAAAGTTAATCTGATATTTTACTTCATTTTTAAAGGAAGCAGATAAGAAAATTAAACAGTTGAAAGAAAATTATGATGAGCTCTGCAAAGAAGTAATCCAAAGGAAAGCGGAAATTAATGCAATAAAGGAAGATACTTCATCCAAGCAAAAGCTGATGTTAATAGATAAGAAAGAAACAGAAAAGCTTCTGGAGAAGCAGGCTAATTTAAAAGTAACACAAAATTAATTGTGTGTATGTATATCTCTGTGGGTGTGCATGTGTGTGTATATGGGTACATGCTTTGTCCAAGGAAACTGTGAATGTTCTGGATATTGTTTGTCATTCCAAATTCATTAGCTGGCATTACATTATGTATTACATAATTTTTCAATAGGCGTGAAACGTGCTTCTGTGCCATGTCCATTATTACTCCATTAGGAAATACTAGTAGTTATGGTTTTGATTTAAAAATCGTTTCTGTAATTACATGTTTGCTATGTTGTATTATTGTAAGCTGCTCTGACATATGCTCAGATGCAAGTTAATACAGATTTATGTGGAGAATTAAAAAACATATCCAGATCTATGCGGCTTTCCTTTCCATGGTATAGATAAAATAATCAGATGTATTAGTAATATTCAAGGATAATTTTTATCTTGCAGACGTAATGAAATCATAAATGTCAATGTTTAGTTTCAAAAGTACCAGCTACAATTCCCTAGGACAAGCTCAAGTAATTAAAGAATATGTTTCCTGGCCATTTTCACATCAGATCTAGGTAAATATTACTTCTGTGAAATCTCATCAGATTAGTCTAACCTTTCTGTTTTGTCACTAGGATGATCTAGTTAAGATCCTTGGTGTTCCAGCACAACTTGGAAAAGAAACTGAGAAGATGAATCGGAAAAAAATGTATGCTTCTAATAAATAATTAAATATACATGAATATGTATGTATGACTTCTTTTCATCCATTCATTACAGAGATGATCGAGTATAGCTGTTGATTAAAACTAGGATTAGCATTTTAAAAAAGCATCTCTAATCCACTTAAAATCCATGCATTGCGCTGAAATATATAGTATATGCAGTGAAACATTGTAAATCTAAGTACAACAAAGAAAAATTTAGAACAAAGCTTGATCAAAAAGTGCTTAACCATCTTACTGTGCTGTGTTACTATATATCAGATCTACTTAGTAGGTTTTTAATGGAAAATAATGTTAGCGCGTAATCTAGGAATTAGGCTTTTTTACAGTTTCTAGTCCCCAGTGACTCTATATTAGCTTATCTCTATTGGCCTCAGTGCAACTAGCAGCTTTCACAGCTAGCAATCTGGCCTGAGCGAAATAATAATTTTCCCTTGATACTTCTGTACCAGCTTTTTAGTCAGAGGTGCTTTGCTGTAAGCTGCTGATATGAATTCTGGTCTCTTATACTTCAACAGGGAAAATGTAAACTGGTAGCCAGGCTTTTCTTTCTGTCTTTTGGGTAGCTGCCTTTTTTTTTTTTTTCCCTGAAGCATGACGTGTGCTGCTTTCTGTATGTGTAAAATCTAATTAGCACTGTGCAGTTTCAACCAGGTCACTTGGAGATCCTGGCAGTCCAACTGCCATCCAGATGAATGATGTTTTTTGTATCATGTTCAAGCCCAGGGTTAAACTGAAGTTTTTGTGTCTCCTGCTTGCAGTCCTTATTTGTAATATAGAAACTGTTTTATACATTTTCTACATTTTTCTATATTTTCTACATTTCTTCTACTCTGCTTAATGCAACTCTGCCATCATAAAGATAAGAAGTTTTTCCTATAGTGATATAGAGAAGCATTTTAAAAATAATGGTACATTGTGTAGTTTGCTTTTAGTGAAGTATTCCACCGAGTCTTTATACTTGTCATATCACAGAATGAACTAACTAGAGTTCCTAGTTTTGGGAATAACATTTAGAAGTGTCATACCCACTTACCTAGTAATGTCAACAGAAATTTGTTTACTATGACTCTTTTTAATACTGTCATGGTGCTAACCTCCCTGTTACTCCCATGGATATCTGCAGTTTTATTGTTGAATTGTATTGGCATTTGAAGATTTTCACTGTAGTCTGCTTTCAAACATATAATGTAGATATTTGTGGTGTTAAAATCATTTTGTGTCTCCATGAAAACTGTCAATTTACATTTTTCCATTTAAATATGTGGCTGAAAATGTTAATCCCTACTGTTTTGTTAAAATACATCCACAGTGATGCAGAAAAGAAGAAAGAAGCCCTTAATGACCAAATAGAAGAGTTGAATGGTACTCTGAAAGCCATTGGGAAAAGGACTGAAGAGATTTTGCAAGAAAGAGAAGATGTAATGAAGGAATTGGATGAGAAACAAATTTTGCTGGATAACAAAGAACAAGAATGCATTACTTTGACAAAATTACTAGAAATTAACAGAGAGAAGGAGTCAGTGGTCCTATCAGACAGGTTAGAGTAGTAAACATTAGCCATATAGTATGGGTGAACAGTTCTCTATTCTCAAAGAGCTATTTCTTTCCTCTACTGTATTGTTTAAGTTTTCAAGTTTTATGTTGCGACCAGCGTAGACTAGAAATTATCAGGCTTGGGTTTGACTTCAGAAATGTTTTTATAAACTACTGGAATCTAGGATCTGGCTTGAAGAACAACATCAAAAAGCATAAGCATTTAATAAAATCCTGGGAGAGTGAAACTGGATTTTGCTCTGAAAGGGAAATTTTTAAGAGGGTTTCTCTCTCCAGTGAAAATATATTTTTTTTTTTCTGTGTAACCCACAGAAAGTAAATTGAACAAGAAGAAGATACAACAGCATTTTCATTTTCAAATGAGGATCATAGATTTCTGCACCCACGTACTATTGAACTTCAGTGGGGACTGGTCACTCATCTCTTTAATGTTCCCTTGAATTATGAGCTTACATATATTTGGTAAAGTAAAATAAGCTGTTACATTGATTACAAGCTTCAGATGATTCCTTTTTTGCAGAGGAAGATGTATAGCTGTAATCATGGCCATATGCTTAGTAACAATGCTTTTGCCTTTAAAATTTTATATTAAAGGATAGTGGCACTTCAAATTGAAATGTTTGAGTGAAGCAGACATGTAAATATTCCCTCATACTAAAAAATGTGTTTTCTTCTTCTTATAAGTAATAGTTTCTCTGGAATTTTTAGCATATTTAGAACAGACTGTGAGACCTCATTGGCATCATTAAGAATAATATAATTGATTAAAGTTATAAAAATACTATCTTTTTAGGTAATTTTTGTCAGTAGTTTTTGAGTTTATTTTGCTGCTCAGCCATAATGATGCAGTACTCAAAACCCATTAAAATGATCATGCTTGTTTGCATGCATGCCTTGGTCAAGTTACCTATTTCTAAAATTTTGTGTCTATCTATATAGAGCAGCTCTGGAAGATAAGTTAAATAAATGTGTCTTGGAGAAAAAAAAGCAAAATGATATTCTCATTCAGAAGCAAACACAGAAAGACAGAGAACTGAAAAATTTAAAAAAGGTGGATTTGGAACTGAATATGATTTATCATTCCTTGGAACAAGATAAGTCCCATCATAAAAGACTCAAATTAGAGGTCTGTATGAATGCATTGATCATAAGGATTCTAAATTTTGATGTAAGAAATCTGTCTATGAAATCTTTTGACTGGTCCTAAAAGGGGGGGAGGGGAGAAGACTATTTTAAGTCTTTCTTAAGTGTTTCTACAACTAGTAAAGAAACCTATAGGTGCTCTGGATGTAATAAAAATACTGCACCAAGATATATTTGGCCTGTTCTTAAGAAATGGGTTTTAGGTGGAAGCATCCTATCAAGGAGAGCTGGGAGATTATATTGGCACCGTGGTGTCACGTCTTCCTTTAAAGCACTGTAGAATTGTGGTCATTTCTGAGCAAAATAATGTAGTGACTTGCCCATTGGCATCAAAGCAATTGGTATCAGAAAAACAGCCAAGCACTCCATAGCTCCCAAATGATTAAAAAATACATATTTTTTAAATTACAAGGTTGTTTGTACATTACTGTAAATAATTTATAACGTATTTAACATTATTCCAGGGGACAGGAAACTAGGACTATATAAAGTTTGGGATTAAATAATATGAAATAATTCCCTATGTTCTCTTCATTTCCACTCAAATTTCACCTTCCTCATTTCCTCCCTGAATTAATATTTGATCCATTCCTCTTCCCATACTGATTTACTCTTTTCTGTTTTATTTGTGCCTTCTACTATGCAGTTGAGATAGAAGTGGAATTCTAAGCAGTATATTACTCCAGAAGTCACAGGATGCTGGAAAAGTTAAAATATTTTAAGTTAAAGGAACTACTAAAGCCCAATTTACATTTATTCATTGTGATTCACAAGAATTAATTGCTAGTATAAAAATGTGATTGCAGAAGCATCACAGTACATCAGTGCGCTTCCCCAAATTTCTCCTACTTTAAATCACGTGCTAAGTGCAGAATGACTGGTTTGTAGAATAAGGAAATTACAGGAACACTTCCTTAAGATGTGTTTTTCTTCTTAGTAAGTTGTGAAAGTTCAGCTATTGCTAAACGCCGACATTCTGTGTGAAAGAGAACTGGCCACTCCGGCTGCTGCCAGCCCTGGGCAGAACTGCTGTTCCTCTCCTCGCACGCCTCCCCTTCAGTCAGGCCAACACAGAGACAGCCAAAAGTGCCTAAGTTTAGTCATGTCTTATGTGAACAGAAGTCCTTAATGGATTAAAGATGTTTATATGAGCTTTCTACTTTTAGACTCAAGAACTTGATGGCATCTCTAGAATCCCATCTTGAAAACGTGGAAATGCCTACTTACAGACACTACAGCCTTTACACAGCAGAACTTGGTTAGAATAGGTTTTATTGACCTTTTATCAAACCTAAATCAAATAAAATCTCATAGTTGGCAGCTGAAACCAAAGTAACTCCACAGTTTGACCTATATGGTGCCTCTGGTTTCCCTTTCCTTTAATGCAAGTGAGTAACATCTAACTTTGTAATATTATCAAAGGAGTGAAAACCATAAGTGCAAAACATCTCATTATCTGTATTGAGGTGTATTGTTTTGATCTGTGGCATCTGGTTGAGATCTGAGAAAGATACCACAGGCTTGCATGTATTGTCTTTGAATAACTTCCAGGTGTGTCGTTTAGTGTTTTTCCCCTACCTGTATGAATTACAGATTTGTAATTACAGACAGGCAACATATGCCTGCTGTATTTATTTCTTACTTATAACCGTAAAGAATTTTTAAGTGAAGTTAGTCACTGTGAGGCCAATACAACCTTTAGCCTTACAAGTTGTATCCTGCAAGTAGTTGTAGTGGGATTGTTCAGATATATTTTAGTCAGAGGGTAGTTTCTAATGTGTCTTCCTTCACACACTTCATTTTATAATCTGATTGAATAAACAAATTTTCCCATAATGTACCAGAAAAAAAACTGCATAACTCTTTGTGTTGTTACTTTTGACTTCTAGAGCCTAAGGAAGAAACAGAAAAATCCCGCTTTAATAATTAAAAGAAAAGAATATGATATCAAATCTACACAAATGTGAAATACTGCCTGTATTAAAATCAGTAGTAGATCTATTTTTTTCTTCAGTGAGATCAGAATTTTACTCAGAAAATCCTATGTGAATTTGGAAGGTGACCTCTTTATATAGTCTGTCTGTGGTTTTTCCTTTTTTAATGACAGTTTAGTATCTGAAAAACATAATCCTTAAAAATTCAGTACTTAAACTGGTCTTTGTGAAGTTTAGTGTTTATAGTTAAATTCTTAAAAGAAAAAATTGAGAAACGGGTATATCACTGAGGAACTCTACTCAGTAAAGAACTCTTGGAGTAGCTATTGTAACAAGACAGGAAATTCATTTCTTGATTTGTGTAACTACTTCAAATGGATTATCTGCAGTTTACATTTTTCACATCTTCTGTTTACATCACTCAGTGTGCTTGGTTTATTTTTGTAGGCAGAAGCTATCCCTAAAACTAACGGAGTATTATTAGAAAGAAGACGAGAACTGCAGAAGGAAATTGAAATGACCAAGAGAAATTTAGCTGAACAGGTGCTGAGTTCTGCTTTCTCATACTTTTTCACTATAACAGTTGGGTTTCAATCATGAGAATAAAGGGACTGTTTGAAGAAAAAATGATGGGAGTTTTTAGCTGCAGCTTTATGGTGAGATAACGTGCAATAGTGTTTGTTCAGTTTTAAAGACCACTTGTTTGTCATCTTTAAAAAACATTTTTCGGTGCTACTGGCCACATATTGGAAAGCAGAAAGCAAATCTACTTTTTCAGTTAAGTCTTTCTGAATATCATTAACGACATTACAACTAGAAATATGATGTGTATAAATTTCCTCTGGATATGGCACAGTGTTGTTAAAACAAGGGCAATACAGTATTTGTACATGAATAATTTTTCATCTTCAGAGTTTTGTAATTTCTGGATGTCTTGTCTCTACTCAGCACAGTCATATATAGTGTGGAAATGCAGATGTCTTGACGATGAGACTATTAGTACTTGCCACTATATAAATGACTATATAAGAAGCAATATATTTCAGACATACCTTCTTCTTAAGATTATACCTCCTTATCTTCTTCCCCTTATATCCATTGTATTTTTATGGTGTCTTTGAATTCATTAGCATTATCAGGTGGGATTCAGCTTGTGTTTGAATACATATATGTTCGGTATCTACATGTTACTATCAGTATATGGGATATGTATCTATTGTGCAATGATAGTCAATAACAACTAGTCATGTAGTCAGCGGAGCCCAGTAAACCATACATTCATCTCCTCCTGAAGAGGTTAGCCTACACTAGATAGAACAAACAGCTCTTCAGATTTCACTGGCTGTATTGAGTGTATCAGCATCTAAATACTTCACTCTCTTTCAAATGTCTAAATTCGATCTCTTCACGTGAAAGCTCAGTGTTATCCATTGTGTAGTACGGACATGTCAAGACCTGACAGTAAGGTTATTTGAAGGTTATATGGCCTTAAGGAGCCATTTTGTACCATGGGAAATAGCTGAAAGACATGCTAGATTGAGGAACAGAAATGCTTCTAGAAGATAAAATGTTTTGACATGTTATTATAAGGATTGTGTATGGTGTTTTAGCTGGTATTTTAAAGCTTTTTTTTTTTTTTTTTTAATCAGTGTAGTCTGTATATATGTGTACTTTGCAGATAAACCCAAAGTATTTTCGACTTTGGGTTTGCCAACACTGATGCATCAGTGCATAAGGAATTGAATTTAATTTTCTTTAGGAAATGATGTCAGATATGGATGCCCACATGTTAGAAGCATGTATTGCTGAAGAAGGCCGTCTTTTCAAAGAGCAGGAGAAATGCAGAGATGAGTTATCCAGACTTGCACATCTAACTTGGCTCAAGGTTGAAGAAAGGGAACAGAAATCTAGGGATGTTCAGAAGGCCCAGGTAAAAACTTACCTCATATAATTGAAAGACTCTTCTAATGTGAAAGTTGGTATACGGAGAATTAAATTACTAGTGAGGAGACCCTTATTCTCATTTCCCATTTTATTTTGAAGTTCCATCACAACACAGGAAGCTCACAATATTCTGTTGCTTTATTGTCAATTTATGGTGCAGTAAAATAGTATATTAAAATACCATACCACAATTGAAATAAGGTATTTGAAAGGACATTTCCTTTCAGGCCTATGGAATAAAGAGTCAGAAAACCAGATAGCCTCAGCTGAGATTCTCAGAAGTACAGCAATGTGTTTTACTTTACAAATACATGGATATTAAAAGATAAACAGAACTGCTATTCATTCCAGGGAGAGGCAGCAATTTTTATTTTCCTGACACTTTTCCAGGTGAAAATTGTTATATTAATATGAAGAAGGATGGAAAAGAAACTTCTCCTATAGTCATAGAAACTAGGACTGGTCATTAGGTTTGCTGCTTGTGGTTTGCTAGCATTATAATATCATGTATGTGCTGTGATGTTGCACAGTTTATACTAACTACCAGACTTGTATATGGAAACAAAGTATTTATGCTTCCACAATGTATGTCTGTATTCAAATAAATTAGATGAGCTACCCTTCTAGCACTTTGGGAATCCTTGAGTGTCTGTAAAAATAAACAAACATGCCAGGCTTTGCACCTTGCATAAAAATCAGTCCATAAACAGATCAAAACAATAAACAGTACAAAGTAATGAACACACACACACACACACATGCCCAGAATTGCAACCCAACATGCACCAGCTTTTTTAATACCGATCTCCCCCCTCCTGATACTAGTGGGAGGTGAGAAAAGGCCTGCCCATTGAAGGTGAATGACATGAGGTATTAAACACTGAACACAATTGAAAACAAAAGGTCCAGAGCTGTAACAAAATGTAAATGTGTTGTTCTACTCAATCACCAGTGATTGCTTAAAAGCCTGAAAAGAGTAAAAAAGAACTTACATTTGAAAAGGTACAATTTCAGTGGTGCATATTCCAAATAATTATATAGGGACAGAACTGAGAGCCTGATTCATAGAAACAGTAGAACTCCAGATACAAGGGACCAAGCATTTTAAGATGCAGCATCAAATTATCTACATTAATAACGGTCATTATAAGCTTAATATACCTAGAAAAACTGTGTTCTTCAGTGTTGTTATAATAAAAGCATTTCATTATAATTAGAATAAATTCTTAGAATAATCTTGCCTCCCTGTCTTTTCCTTGTTTAAGAGGAATAGCGGTTCTAACTCATGTCTTTTAAGATATTTCTTGGATATTTCTAAAATGCTCACTAAATTCTATTTAAATTTCAGATAAAACTCCAAAATGTTATGAAAGAAATAAAAAGAAAGGATCTTGAAATAAGAGAGTATAAAAAGAGGAAAAGAGATATCCAAAGACAGTAAGAAAATAATAACGATACATTCACTAAAAACGCCTTTTAAAGCAATTTTTATGCAAGTAATGTAGGCATAAAATTATAATAATTATTTCTTTCACATTTGTCATTTCTTCAGACTCCGAGAATTTGCTAAAATGTATGATGTTATACAAAATGAAAGGAATAAATGTATAAATTTGGTGCATGCTGCTCAGCAGAAAGCAAGTGAAATTAAAAACCGGGTAAAATTGCTAGGAAATGAAATAGAAAATTTAAGGAATACTGCTATAACCAAGGAAAGGTGAGTTTTAAGCAAGGTATAGATGACAATTATAGAAATGTAAGATCAGAAAAAAATCTTAAGAGATAATCTAGTCCAACTTCAGCTATGCCTATATCATCCTTGATAGTTATCCTGATTTTTAAAACCCGATTCAAAGATATTTAACAACACCCTTACATAATCTATTCCAATCTCTTGTCACCCTAACACTTTACAATTAGCTTGGGTGTCACTGCATGGCACAAAGCATTTCTGAAGTTTGTCTGGATACTCTCTCACTTTCCTGTCCTTTGAAGGGATAAATTGTCATTTCATTTCCTTTGTATCACAGTTCTTGAGCCTCTAGTATCTGAATTATCATACTATTTCATTCAGTATGATCAACACTGTTGTACTCGTACTTGCTCATCCTTAGTCAAAAAGAGGTCCAGTACCTATGTGATTCCACAAAAGACTGGTACATGGTACTATTAAATGCATCACTAGCTAGTAATGCGTCTGTCTAATTATTAAATTAGAACAAACTGGATTTCTTGGTTCAGACTCAAACTGAACTTTATTGGATAACATTTATTTCAGACCAAACAAAATATGGTTTCAATTTCCAGGCAATCCTAGTCAAAGTGAAAGATTATATTCACAACAAAGAAGATGAGGTGAACCAGGGGGCGTAGGTGATTCTGCTTTTTCCTAGACCATTATTTAGTGGGGATGTCTTTTTGTTATCCTAGTGAAGATGTTCTGCAATATATACAGAATGGCAATGTCTCTGAAATTGGTAGTTGGGAAAGTAGGAAGCTAGTGAATCGTTAACTGTGTATGCAGAATAGCACTGCTGAAATTGAGTAGTTTAAAAATAATTTGATTTTCCCAAAACTTTGTTTTTCAGTGCCAAAAAATTGCAGAATCAGACCAAAGAATGCATTCAAGATACGTTCACTCAAAGTATATTATGAATATCCAGGTAGCTTGATTTCAAAGTCATGACAGAAGTAGCTAGAAAAGAAGTGAAGCTTCAGTGATTTAAGTGATTTGTCAAGATGCACAAGCTGACATTTTGTGCTAAAATTTTTGTGGCCTTCCCAATCAATCTCTGGTGGAAGGAGGGGGAAAACAATGCTAAGACAGCAGACATATGTTGACTAGATTTCATAAATATCTAATTATTATAGAGGACCCTACTCCAGTATAGATCCCACAGATGTTTTGATCTCTGCAAACCTAGTTTTAAAACTAAGAGGGGGTACTGAATTATCACTAATTCTCTTCCCTGTGGAAAATATTTTTAATCCCAGTAATAGAATTCAGTATCACCGTATCACTGACCTAATTGCAATATACACTATTTGAAAGACAGACAGAATATCAGTCCAAGTAAGAGACAGTTTTTTTTCAGAAGAGACTTAATAACACATTGCATTTCTGCAATATTGTAATGCTTTCAGTCTGAAATTTGCTTTACAGTAGTTTAATTCAATTTAGTAACACCCAGTGTGAAAGTGTTATACACATGGGGAAAATGAACCAGGAAGAAGCTCACTGCTTTGCAGAGATTAATTCAGCAATGTAATGATGGAGCCCATGAAGGGAGGCAGGACATCTCATCTGCAATTCTGTATTTCATCAAGAGACTATGCTTCTCCTTTCACTACCTCTTTTGTATGTTGACGTGACTGTTCGAGTGTAGATAAAATAGTAATACTTGATCAAGAAGTGATACTTACCACAATCAAATGCAGTAACGCCAAGTTCCACATTGTGAGCAAATGAGCGATCTGTGTGGCAACAAGAATCTGTATTTTAAGTGAGGGACCATCATTCAGTGGCCAGCAAGGTCGCTGGAAATAGTGAGTTCTGTTCTTCATTTTTATGGGTCTAAAATGTGATCTTGTCCCTAACCTTTCATTTTGATTTTTTTTCTCATCTGTCAAACAGAGAAGCTGATAATTTTCTTTCTTGCATGAATGTTGTGATACAGTGTTTTATAAACAAGAAACTTGAAGACGTTTGAATCACAGCTTCAAAATTATTTAAATATCGCTCTTTAAATAAGAGGACTGGATTTCTATACATTATGACTTTGCATCACAGTTTATGCTTCTGCTCTTGAACTTTATTTCTTATGTCCCCTTGAATTACCCAGTGAAGAAGAAAAGAGCTGTAGTGCAGTGCTCTGTTTATAGCAGGTTTTTGGGACATAATCCAGTTCTTTTCAAGCTGGAAAAATCTTGCAGAAAGAAGCTGTTTTCAGGGAGTCTTTCTGCTTCTTGTAGTGCTTCTGTGAAGCAGAATGATGTAGAAGATCCTTTGTGTATTTGACGAATTAGTTTAAGCTCTGCTTTTAGTAGCTGAAATTGTTTTCAGATTGAAATGACTAAAAACTTTCCTACTTTTCTGTTATGTTAAAGAAAATTGCAGAAACAACATCTGAAGAATACAAATAACATAGCAATTACAGACAGTCTCAAAAGTGATTATTGCAAAATTGTACAGATCATACATGAGATGAAAGAAAAGAAAAAACAACAGTGTCTGGATCTTGAGAGACTCACCAATATGGTCACCCCCATTGAAAAGGAAATTGTGCAGCTACGCAAAAAATATGAAAGGGCTATTCAGCAACGAAATGAGAGGTATATATATAAATTTGATGTAATATATTGTTTAATTCATGAATCTATAATATTTTTCAACTTATGAGCACTCCAAATTAGGAATACTAAAAGACTTCGTAACTATAATGTTTCACTAAACAGTCTGCCTCACTGCAATGCCAATGCTGCTTTGCATGACTCAGCAGTTGTTTCTCCATTGGTGATGATGTTAATTCTTCAGAACTACTATTAAAAAAATATGATGGAATGGCTGCTGATTCCCTTAAGAACTTGTAGCCTCCTGCTCTGTTTGTGCTTTGTGTGCAAATAAGGTGTGAAAATGTAAAAAGGTGTAAAGCTCCCTGGTCATGATAATCCATTTTTAAATGAATGCCGTGGAAGGCTTGAAGAGCTTTTAAAATTATATATGAGACTAGAGTAACCTTTGCAATTGTTTGTTCTCTGATTTTCCCATTGTAATTATTTTGTTACCTATTTAAAATGTTGTCATGATATTAAAATAATATTTGTGAAAGCATTGTACACTTTCCCAGATTATTACTGTTTCAAGGTTGCCAGTTATGTTCTTGAATGGAATACACTGAATATGAGTCAAATTTTTTTAAATTTTACATTTTACTGTTGGACTTATTACAGTGGTCTTCTGCTCAGAGATCGAGAAGAGGAACTGTGCATTTTATATGAAAAAATAAACATTCAAGAGATGTTGTGTAGAAATGGAGATACTGAGATGCAAGTTATGGATGAAGAGATCAGATTTTTGAAGCTGAAGGTAGCTGAGAAAAAGAGACAGATTAAATTGTGGTTCCAAGCACTCCCAGTGAAGAATGCCCTCGATGCACATCTGGTGGTACTTCAGATACAGGTTAGTGGGAAAGCAAGCCTTTTTTCTTCATCTGTATTATTCTGTATTTTAAAACTTAAGGTGATTTCATAGGAAACAATGTGTGGATGTACAAGGTTTATTAAAACAGAAAGTTCAGTAATACACCTGCCTAGCAAAACACTGATGCTTGGTTTTAGCTTCAGATATGTGAGCTTCTACGCTTATGTGTAAGTGGCTGATGGACTTTGTTAGGCACATGCTGAACGCTTCCTGGGTATGAAATCTCAGCTAACCCTCCCCATAGCCTGAAATGTCAGTTTGACTAAGCTGGAGAATGGGAGTCATGGGGAAAAAATGGGAATGTAGATAAACTTTGTTAAAACTGTATTGATGGGGTAGGTGGAGGGGTGGGAGCTATACTTAGCTCTTCAAATTTCTAAAATAATAACTCAATTCACACTTGACCCTGAGCCTACTCTGGAAACTGCTGCCTACAATGATATAATGCACATATAATTTCTTCTACACAAAAACAGTGTAAGTTTTAGTTCCAGTTACAAAATGACATTAAACAACTAACAAACTGCAGTGTTGGAGACATTCCTTCCTTGCTTTCTGAAATGGCTCATTTACTTTTGACCTTATCTCCAGATGGTAATTTTTTCCATACATATTCTGCTAGTGCCTGCACAAAATCATAAGTTAGGGTGTACCATTGCCTTTCATAATTGAATTGATGGGAGCTGTGACTCACAGTTAAATAGTGCTTGCACTATTCTGTTACTTCTGGCCTTTTAAAGAAAATGGATGCTCTGCTAAAAGAATAAAAAGTTGTACAATACCTTTTGCAAATCATACCCCAAAGAACTTTACAGTGCCATTACAGATTTAAATGATGAACAGAATCAGTATGAAAAAAAAAGAGGATGAAGATAAAAAAAAAAAGTTTTCAGGTAAGATTTAGAATGAGACTGACAGTCACTGGGTCAAATACAGTAACAAAATGCAGATGATTTTTGTGAACTGAAAGAGTCAATCATGAAACTTTGCTTTTTCTGTTCTGCATTCCTAAAACATTCTCCTTTGTGATGATGGTTCATGTGAAACCTAAAATCACCCTTAAAGAGGGGGATATTGTTACAGGTGCTTTAAATCTTTTTGCAATCTTGACATAAACTATAAAGTAGGAAAATACAGTGGTGTGATATGGAGTACTCTTAATAAATGTTCCCAAGTCAGGGATTTCCCAGTGAACAGCGGCAAATAAATAGTTATCAGCCTGTAAAATGTAAGTAGATACTGTGGTTTCTGAATATTACGTGGTTCAACCTGGCCATTAAACCAGACATCTTCTTATGCTCAACCGTTCTAGCATTAATACTCTTCCTCCCACTGCCAATAACCATTATGTCTTGTGAGAAACAGTTTCAAATTGTTTGGCTTTATCTCCACGATTTAAATAAAAGCCATAAGCCCAAATCTGAATACTGGTGTTGGTTGCCAAATTCAAATTTCCTAATTACTGTATTGATTACAGATTTTATCCCATATTGAAATTGAACTCAGAATATGTTCAGTTATGATGTGCAAAGGATCTTACGATAATGATCATCTGGAGGAAACTTTGACTTGATGTGGTAAATACAGATCTAAATCCCTTGTCTTGCCTGTGAAACCAACCTCTGAAGACAAGCTGAAATCTGAAGAGGTGGTAACAGGAGCTCCTTTTGGACTACCATTTGTCTGTCTTTCAATTTAGATAATTCTAAATGTTCAAAGAGAGGATCAGTGCACCACAAGACTATGAGACCCTGATTTTTATCAGAGGCCCTTAGACCTGCTATAATGCAGACTGCAAGTCTCATTTCTGAGTTCTCTTTGTTTTTATTTCTCCATTCTGTTGTGACCTTGTGTAGGAGCCAGAGTGCCTAACCTTAACTTCGTGTTAGGAGCCCACAGAACAAATTATGTAGATAAGTGAACAAGGTCTCTTTATTAATGGAAAGAACTGGGTGTCTTTGCCTCCAGAAGGAGATCCTGATAACCTTGCTTAGGGAGCAAAATATTCCTCTTGGAGATCTTTGTTCTCAAGCCATCTACCTCTCCCCATCAATGGTAGGAGAAACTTTGAATCATATAAGAAGGGTGCTTCAAAAGGCATCTACAGTTGAAATACAGTTTAGATCATCTGAATTAAGCAGGCTGAATCCTGTAACTATTAGATTTCCTTCTTCCCTTTTCCTACCCTTCCTGTCTCCTTAAGTCTTGGGTGTTTTTCAGACTTTGTCATCTTAGTCTTATCTGTCCAATTTTTCTCCTCTCCTGCATTTCCCAATCTTCCCATTGCCCCAGAAATTTTTCATTTTTCTTGCTCCACAGATGAATTAAAGTTTGTAGTATTGAATGCTGAATGATTTTCCAACAACAGATATACGTCGTTGGTAATACTTCAAATATATAGAGAGAGATCTGAAAGGAAAACAAGATTCAGTCTTACAAAACAGAAAATATTTCAGTGATTGTTATTTACATTTGACTGAGAGATTTTGAGTTTTTTAGAAACACTGAGTCTAAGTTCTATGTATTCTCACCAGATGCTTTAATCAGCACTAAATTAGCTGTTCTGAGATGGGATATCTATTTCTGTTAGGGATGTCTCTCTTGGAAAAGATGGATGAATGAGTACATTGTATTCAATAGGCCGCAGAAACTGACCCTCTATCCTGGTGGCTGTGGTACCCACTGGGAACGGGAACAGCACAGGTCAGGGCTGTGTGCCAAGTCAGAAAGAACAGAAGTTTCACCTGTGTCTCCTACATTCCACATGAGCTGCTTAATCATCAAACTGATGTATGTTCCACTCGTATGCTTTTCACCAGAAGCTGCGTATTTCCACAAAAGAGCAAAACATAGGTGAATAGGTTTTAGTTACTGTTGTCTTAAGCAATACCAGGCCTCCTCTAAGCAAGTGCTAGTATGTGGAGTAGCTATTTTTGTTACTATCAATGTAAAGGATTAAAAATAGAAATATTTAGAGGTACTTCCTTCATCTGACACAAAAAGTACCTGTTGAGATTCTAAGGTGGTTTTCTCTGGGCAGAAAACTATGTAACTTTTAATTGGGACTGCACATCAAGGGACTATTACTGCTGGCTGAAATGACCCATGAAAACTAACCTGCCTTCATGCACCAGTGAGAAGTACTTACCATTAATCGTTAATTAGTCCAGCACATAGACCTGCTGAGCTGTCAAGATGCTGTAGATGGGGACTTCAATGCCTCAGAGTTCAGCTAATGTACGGGGACTGTTAGTTTATTTTCAGCATTTGGCATCAAAATTTGTCCAGCTTTTAATACAACCCCATGAAAATCTCCAGACTACATCATCACAGTCATAGAAAAATGGGGCTAGCAGAGAGGTAACGAGTTTATCTAGGCAATCCTGCTCCTACTCCAGCATCAGATTGCCTGTCATTCCTGAGAGGGCTAAGCTGTTCTTGCAAGCCACCACTGGGAAACCCCCGTTTTCCCAGCAAGCTATCCCAGTCCTTCCTTAACAATGGAAAGATTTTCTTAACCTTTACCCTGAGTCTTTCTTGCTGCTGTGTCAGAATAGTGATTTGTATTCTGTCCATCGGGGACATGACAAACGGATCATTCTCTTTGGCCCTGCAACATTTCAAGTTACTGGAAGAAAGTTAATCATATTCCTCTCCCATCCTTTTGCTAGGCTACACATCCCTGTTTCTTTCAATTAGCCCTTACAGATTTTCTGAGATCATTCTTTTTTTTTGCATTTCTTTTATTTTTAGCAACTTGGTCTTTATTTTTCTTGAGGTGCATTGCCTAATAACAGTGGCCGAGAGTGAAAGGATTCATTCAGGCATCATGCAGGTTACATTCCTGCTTATGTGTCCAGGTACAACTGTAGCCTTTCCTGAAGTATGACATATTGATTCATTTTCACGTAAATGTATGCAATAACCAGACCCTTTTTTAAAGAAAGGGTATTTAATTAGTTGACCTTGATTCTGTATTTGTACAGGTAATTTTTCCTGCCTATATAAAGCACCTTGCATTAGTTATTTATCTTTTGTTCAGACCAAGGTAATTTTGAATTTGAATCTTCTCCTCCAGAAAGTATTTGTAGTCTCTCCGAACTTAACCTCATTCTACTGATGGAGAATTTACCTTATATTTTCATCAAGAACCCCTTTCCTCAGCTTGTTTATGAGAATGTCATATGAAACAAGATCAAAGTTATGTAAAAGTCAAGATGTATGATACCTACTATTTGTCATCCACACACCTATCATAGCAGGAAATTGGTTTGGTTTGGCATGACTCAACACACCTGTGTTGGCTGTTATTCTTACCCTTTTTCTTTTCTAGTTACCTACAAAGAAAGCTTAATGATTTGTTCCAGATTTATTCTGCAGAAAGTGAATATAAGTTATCTATAGTTCCATAGCTCCTTTTCCCTCCATTTTTAAAATAGGCATGATATTTCCCTTTTCTAGTGCTCTACATACCTTACCTATCTTCTCTGAGATTTCCAAAATAAGCACTGGATCTCTGCTTTTTTAGACCAGACCCTTTATCAGGGCATGTGTTCCCTCTTGTCTGTTCATCCTTCAACAATTCCTCCTGACTGATTACAATCAAACATAGAAAAGCCTCTCTTGTAGAGCCTTTTCTTATCCCCTGTATCAAGTCCACTCCAAGAAAGGAGGGATTTTTTTTTTGAGACTTAGAATCTCTTAGAACTCAGATAAATTCTTGTCCAAGGAAAACACTACAAATGAGGAGAAAGATGCCTATAGTCACATCACTTAAGAGATGCTTAAGCAGACACAGAATAGTGTAGTTATCTCTAAATTTGCTTTATTTTCTGTACTTTTGGATTAACCTGCATCTAATCACTCCCAATTCATAATACATTTAAAAGTAATATTTAAATTTAACACGAAGCTTTTTATGGATTTTTTTTTTCTAGTTTGGACAGTTTTTTTGCTGCAATAGTCCTTCTTCTCTAAATTAAAATTAAGTATTCAATCCTGCAAAATGTTACTTGGTGAGCTGTCCCTAATCTCATTAAAAAGGTATAAATGCCTCCAACGAGGCATTTTCACGTGAGTTAGTGGTTGAGAAATTTGACACCAGATAGGAAACAGCACTGGAAGCATAGCTGCATCCTGTTGTTTGTGCTGGTCCTGCTTTTACATTCTCCCACTGTGTATTTTGGGGCTTGAGAGTTTGAGTTGTTTATAATTAAAATAAATCATTCAGTACCCAGTTATGCATTGAATCATGGTTTGCCAAGGAAATTGTTCATTACAGTCATTTAAGGTTTTCACTTTGCCTGCTCTTAGACAAAATGTAAAAGAAAGAGCTGTGTGAGGATTTTTACCAGAAGTGTTTAAGACAAGTGTTCTGGTAATGTTCCATTACCACCCGAAAAGATCTGTCAGTTTCCCCTTTTCCAGTTAAACATGAATCCTTAACTTCCAGTGAACCAACCCCATCCCGGTAGCAACATCGAAACATTTATATTTTTAGTGACTGTTCATAACTTTGAGAGCCAGTGACCACTTATTTCCTTAATCATATCATCACCTGCAATTGCTGCTTAGCATTTAGAGCAACTTACTTGGGTTATGTTCTGTCAGTGCTAATAGATCAAGGGTGGAGTGACAACGCACTGACAGATGGCCAGGTGCATATCGAAGCACAAAACCTCACCACTGTCAGTCTTGCAAGTCCAAACATGAAGAAATGGTCCCTGTCACTCCTTCAGTGAGCGTTTATGCGAAGCATGGATGTCCATCTAGTGTGTTCTGGGAAGTGTTATTCCATGGGAAAGGCTCACGTCAGAAAGGTCAGGGAACACCTGCCTCTGGGTCCTGGGAGTACCGCATCGCTCAGTGTCACCGCTGAGTCACCTCAGGACATGTGCCTGGGAACTCTGATGTAGACAACCTGGATGCCTGCGGGGATGAGAACTTTTGAACACGCCAAACATTTGGTGTATTCCTGAGGATAAAAGAAGTAGCCTGAGGACAAAGAAGCAGGGAGAACTCCATTTCTGGGAGACAGAAGGGTTTGCTTCCATCCTGCAACTGTCACAACGCTGTCTCCTTTAAAAAAAAATTTAAAATGGTTCATAATCCTCTGTATTAACATGTCTCCCCCACCCCAGCACGAGGAGATCTTGCCTGTTAGCGTTGAGAACATCTGCAGGGATGTGCTCAGACTGAGAGCCCCACGGGAGCCCCGGGCGCCCACAGCCGCCCCGCACAGCCGGAGGCACCAGCTCGGCCGGGCTGCAGCGACCTGGGGAAGGACACGGACACCGGTGGGAGCTCCCACCCTTCCCCAGTGCCCCTCTCCCTCCTCAGGACCGGGCTGTAGCTGTGGTGGGTCTCAGCTCGCCGCCCAGCCCCGGCGCCTGCGCTCCGTCCCCCGCCTGCGACAGCGGCTGTGGGGGTGGCCCTGAGCCCACCTCGCTACGGGCTGCAGGACGGGGTTTGGTACAAACCACCCACAGCTTTTCATCCAGGCGGCCCAGCAGAAGCTGAAGAAGGTATCGGTCCCTGGGACAGCCTTCTTCTGACTTACCAAACGTGTTCAGAGATTAAAATCGTCTTCCAGTCCAGGGCTCTTGGTGTGATACCGGTGGCTCAGAAAAGTCTCTTCTCTGTGGCTGAATTATTTATAAACAATTTCAAGTGGTTGCGTTGCACATGGAGAAGGAATCAAGGGAACAAGCATTCAAGACATTTAAAACATTAATAAGATGAGGCCAATTGATATTTGTGCATTATAGGAATGACCTTCCGTGACACAATCTACTGTTTTTCAAATTCCCGTTCATTAGCGTTAGGACAGGAGGATGACGTATTTCCGCCTCTGGTTTCATAGGGAGACGTTTCCCAGTGTTTGACCAGTATCATTTTGCTTAGCCCTACACCACCCAAGCATCCCAAACATCTCCCGGTGCTGGCAGTGCAGCCACCCCAGCCACGATAGTGCAGTTCTCCTGGTGTAATTCAGACACACTGAGACCTTCCATCGCTGGCCACAGAGTAACAGCAGGGCTTTTGGCTTCTTGTCTGAAAAAATAACTTGTGGCTTTTTGCTTGCTAGTATTCCCAGTGCAAGGACAGGATTAAACGGATGGAGGAAATCTTTGCTGACCCCATGGATGAGAGTAGAAAGCGAGACTTGGGAGGGGAAGACCCATCTCCACCTGAGCTGCTAAAAAAGATTGAGCAGGTAACAACACTTCCCACGTCATGAGCTCTCCCACTGTGGTTGACCTCTTTTAGAAAAAGCAAATGGTATCTTTTATTTTTAAAATAAGCTTTCTGTAAGAAGAATTAAAATAATTTCGATTGGCTAGTAGGAACTCCAGCCCAGCGTCTGCTTTCCAGGACAAGTGGACATGGGACATTTTGATTTTTCCCAGCAGCGGCTGGCGCGGGGGAGCTCTGTGGGTCACACCTGGCTCCGCAGCGTCCTCGCCCAGCTGGTCCATTCGCACCTCTGGCACTTCAGCACAGAGGCTCAGGGAAGGCACGGACAAGGCAGCAGAAGGAAATAAATGCAGAAGAGTAAATTGCTAACAAACGAAGTTGTCATTCGACTGCTGCTGGCTATTAGCTGTTCCACCACCATACAGGGGCTGTGAGCGGGAGGCAGTGTCACAGAATCAAACAAACATCCTCCTCAGGCTTTGCCTTTGCTGCTTTGTTTCCACAAAGCGGCAGCCAGGCAGCTGCGCGGCCGCAGCGTGGCCAGTGACGGCCGGGAGAGGCTTCAGAGGGGGCACGAGGGCCCAGATGAAAGCCAAGTTCAGGGCACGTCCTGGGGGGAAGGTAAAGGAATGGGATGAGCAACCATGATATTTTCTTATATATTTTTGTCTCTCCCATTTATAGGGGCGCAAAACTCTCCCCACTGTATTTAGCATTCAGGGGGATTGGCACAGGGCTCTGAAGGTATTAGGGGAACAGCAAGCTCGGAGCAGTATGCACCTAAGTCCTCCTTTTGAAATCCAGTTGGTAAAGCTTTACCATGAACAACTCTGCTTGAATCACGTGAGCTTTTTACTTTACTGTCCCCTGTTCCTTGACAGGAGGGAGCTCTGCATAGCCAAGCAGGCTACAACACAGCCTGCTATTACCAACCTGCACATTAAAAAAGCCATGTTTCTTGGGGTTATAAGTTTACCTTCTCTCTTTCAACCTCTTTGTGTTTTTAAAGTCCCTTTAGTTACACAGTACCTTCAGTCTTCTTTTCTTTTTTTTAGCAGCAGAAGGGAAAAGGTCTGATTTAAAGCAAGAGTGGAAACCTCAGTATGGCATGACTCAGGGAAGCAGAAGTTTAAAAAAAAAATGAAACAAAACGAAACAAATCACTAGAAAAAAAATCATTGCTTTCAAGAAAATCACAGCAAGGTAGTAATAATGCTGGTGTAAGCCCCTGCCCCCCAAAAAGGGCCTGGTCTGATATGGAAGAACTGTATGGCTGACAGTAACCAACTGAACCAATTTTGGCTTGATTCTTGGCAGAGAGGGTGAAAAATTTGAGAAAACTGATGGTGGTTATTTATGGCTGCTCACCGATATTACTCCAGCAGTTCCCAAAGCAATCACAGGGACACCCTGTGCTGCACCTTCCCCTGACATTTACCTACACCCTGTATACTCCTTGTCGCTGCAGCTAGAGGTGGAGCTGGTGCAGAAGGAGGAGAAGTTGCTGGAAACAGATTTTCTCTACGAGCACGTTTGCCGGCTGACAGACAGAACGCGTGCCGCGGCAGAGAACGGGAAGCAGGACACACTGCTGCTAGCTAAAAGGGTAAGAAGGGCATTGCACGCTCTGCTTGCTGTGTGATACAAAATGAAATAATATCTGGGCAAGAGGTAAGATGACTCACTTGCAAATTACAAAAGTAGCTGGAAATAGTGACTGGCAAATCATATATTAGTCTTCAGAAATTACAGACATTTTGTAGTAATGGTAACGGAGACATACCAAAAGCATCATGTGAGCGTACTTTCTTTTTGAAATAAAGTTGCACCATAAATAGTACCTTTCACCAAAATGTAGGATTAGTTCTTTCACAGGTAGGTGCTTAGAAACTTGGTGGAATCTTCCTTTTGCACACATACTTAACAGACTTTCCCCAACAAACATGTCAAAGGCTAAAGAGAAAGAAGGAAAAGCCAGGGAAACTCTACTCCAACGTACAGAAAGATAAACTTGATATCTGGCTCAAAGTTTGTTATTTAGGTAGGGAGAACCACACAGGAAAGAAATGCCACTTTCAATACAGTTACTTTTATATAGCTATTTCCTTTTAGGTACCAGTAATATGGTTTAGGGAAGAGCAAAAATCCTCTTACCTCCATGTCCTTAATGAAAATGTTCCAAAGGGAACAGAGCTAAGTGAAAGAAAAAAAACCTGCTAATTAATGTAAAACAACTCCAGGGATGACTTTTTTTGTCTCAGGTGTTAGGTTTGGCACCCAGAAAGGCTTAAAACAAAACACATCTTTAGTGTAAATCTTTAATTTTCCATAGAGGAATAACATGGCTGTTATTTGGGATTGTGAAAACATGGCCATGGACTAATAAACTACTGTAAAAACGGCAGCATGCCAAATGTTACATTTGCAAGTGCTCTGACTCTCCCAATTCCCTATTAAAGAGTATTTGAGTGTTGTTGGGTTTTTTTGTTTAAGTAGTCTCCTGTCAGACTCAGGATTCCTGTTCCATTCCTTTTCTATTCCTCCCCCTGCCAATGATAACTTCACAGTGTGCAGCCCTGCTGTGTCTGCATTATCACTCAATTATCTTGTAAGGATCGAGCTTATTACGCCTTTATCATAAAGTTAATTTTGCATTAATTCAATGAGAATAGGGATACCAGGCCTTTAAGGGCAGGGGGAGTTTTGTTATTCAGCTGAAAAGTGCAGGAGGTAATTACAAACTTGCTTTTCTGTATCTTGGAGTAAATGTGACTTTTCATGCTGCCAATTTCGGTGGTTCCAAGTGTACACAGAAACACACATCCTGTTTCATTAAGTCATTTTCAAGTACGGAACTACTTTTTAAGACCTTGTCAAATTAGACTTGTTTTCGCATACCTACCTAAGTGTCATGCCCAGTAAGTGTTTAAACAGAAGCCCTTACAAAAATGCAATTATTACTTATTCCAGACAAACGAACTGCAGAAGAAGGTAAAGGACAGAACCCGGAAGATGATGGCTCTCCTTGCAGAGCTATCCATGAAGCAAGCACTTGCCATTAAACTCCAGCAGGAAATGAGAGACAGAGAACAATTTTTGATGACTGTTTCCTCAAGGATAGATCAAGGCCTTCCCCCTCCTAAAGAAACAGAAAAAGACTGGTTGAAGGTATTACGGAATGAGAAGATGCAAAAAGAAGCAGCTGAAGCCAGAGCGAAAGTAAGTTTTTGCCATACATTCCAGTAAGATCCTCAGCCCCATCTTTTCACTGCTCCAGTTTGTGTCTCTGAAAGAGCTGAGCTAGCTCACGCCGTAGCTGTTTGCTGCCAAACACGGAGCTCCAGGAGTCGGAGGAGATGATGGCACAGACAGAGACAAATGCTGGAGTGGTACATTGTGGGTGTGTGGAGTTCTAACTGCAGCCTGGCAACACTGCTTAGAACCGGTCGTTGAATTTTAAGGAAAGAATACACTAAGAGGAAGACTTACCTTCAATTATTAAAGTAATTTGTGTGACCGTGTTTTGGGATGATGGGCGAGGGCGCCATCGGTGAAGCACTGCTTGTCATTTGCTTTCAAGGTAAAGCTGCAAAAGGTGGGGTGTGGGGGTCAGGAAGAGAAGTTTAGTGTCTTCCACACGCCAGACACAGTGAACATCAGATCAGGAGTAGGAAGAAATCAGATTGCTGGGCAGGAGGAAACTGAGGGCAGGCAGGGCAGCATATCAAACAGTGCTTCAACCTCTACCCTGCGGGATGCTACGCCTCCTTAGCTGAGACCGTCAGTGATCCCGGAGCAGAGAGCTCCCAGAGAAGTGTAGGAGTGAGAAGTGCATGCTGAGGGAACTCTTGCTGGCGGGAAATTAGCTCTGCTATATGACTCCTTTAGCTGATCACTCCAAGGGAATCTGACAGGCACACAAAGCTGTGAGAAGAATAAACTGTGCATACACTTAAAGAACATGAAGTCACACGGAAGTGCTGCAGCAAAACTGGCTTAGAATAAGAAACTTCTCTGTCATTAATATTTCTCCTCACACTGTGACTCAGTTTTTCAGTGCTGTGGATACAAACTCACTGCAGTAACAGTATTCAGGACCAGCTGCTGTCGGCATAAATACAGCCGGATTTTGAAGCATCAGAACTATTGTCGCGTTCCTGAGATGTTCTGTGCACACTTATTACAACCTTTAAAAGTTCATTTAATCCGTTTTCTTCACAAATAACAAAAGCATTACAGGCTCAAAGTGTGCACTATTTAAAAGGACAAATCCACATCTAAATGGGCAGTAACTCACGCTTTCCTTTTAATACCCCGCTGGGTTTCCTGGTCTGCCAAGGACTAGACGGACAGTGTTTCCTTTGTTAGGCATTCTGTACACTGGCTCAGGAGAATCCCAGAGTTTTAAAGCATATAATCACTATGTGATCGAAATGTGTTTCTTTCACAGCATGCTGCAGCAGGGGAGCAAGCTGCAGCACCCGACTGTGTCCACGTGACAGCTGAACAACGCCCAACCGCCTACGTCCCGGACGACGAATACAGCCTCCCGCTGCCGCGGCCCTACGGCGCTCTGGCTCCCTTCAGACCCAGTGATCCTGGAGCAAACATGAGACATTTCAGAAAACCTGTCGTAAAGCCAGTCGAAATCTGAACAGGCAGCACGCACCTAAAGCAGGAGAGGCCACTGCTGGCCGCTGACTCTCAAGGGCCAATGGCATTTATAGTGCACTGAAGAAACGTTCATTAGTGTTTAGTCAAATTCCATACTGAAAACAAAGTAGCTGTTAACGCCAGAAGCGTAGCTAAATAGTCAGGGATTCAAGTTCCCTTCTCCTGACAAGGAGGAGCCTGCGATTCCCAAATGCAGTGCAGTATTTTAAAACGTTAAGAAAAATGAGTGATCATCATACTATGCTTATTGTTTTTTCAGGTGAAGTTTTATTGCATCTGATTATAGAATACATTCCATTAAAAAGAAAAGGCTAGGAAAATCTTCTCTTGTTATTAATACAACATGAACAAAGTCCCCATCGCTTATACAAATACACCAACATAGCTTTCTGCACCATGGGACTGGAGTTTACACTTGCCGAACAAATTTTAATTATATTGAGAAAAATATTCCCTCTCTCTATGCAGTTACAGAGAAAGCTAAAACTCTTCCTCCACTGATGGCAATAACAAGGGAATTACCAGGAACTTGCTAAGTCACTCCTGAGAACTGGATCTTATTATTTCTCTGGTAAGGAATGGGAAGCATCAGTGGAAACTGCTCAGATAGAATATCAGTGTTTGCTATTGAAAACCTGCAAAATCTACCAAACTGTCAATGAGTTTCACTAGTTTAATCGCCTGAAACAGAGAGTTGTTTTTAAAGCCAGTAAAGATTGCAGAAAGCCTGCGTCTCAGAACTTAAGATTTTCTCTGCATAGCAAACCACCGTTACTATTTTACATTAATGTCACAGTTCAGAACATTAAAAACAAAAAACAAAAAACAACAACCAAAAAAACCCAACCCCAAGTAACACTGGTTCAGTTATGTATACATAAAAGTCAAAAATGAAGGAAAACCAAATCTCCATCATGTCTTCCTGAAGCTGAGGTTTGAACTGTATCACTAAAAAGTTGTAAGACTACAGTTAAGTAAAACACTGTCCAATCCACCATTAAGGTAAATTTCTAAAGAACTTTTTTCTTATCTTGTATTGCTTATGATGTATTATATTTACCTTAAAGAACCAAACCCCAACTCTGTCACATGCACTTTGAGAAGATTATATTTTGCATTAATTACAAAGCTGAATACATTAAGATCCAACTCCAAAGGCAGAAGTACCATAACACACAACCACCACAAGGAATGAATACATCGTTACTGAGGCATTATATACAGAGACTGATTCATCATTTGTTATTCTTAACTGCTTTACAGAAGCACAGCAAGAAATTCTTTTATTATCTAAATGAGTAAACAATTACCAGTTTCTTGTTACTGTACAATACAACTGGACTACCTTTTTCAGGATTGTCTATCTTAGTAAAGTAACTGACATTAATTCCAATTTTCAACACATGTTTTGGTACCCAATGTAGTTCCCCTTATTTGCCCACTTCAACATGGAGCCACAGATATCTTTCGTTGGAAACCTGGGCTTCTGTCAGACTAATTTCTCTAGGATTAAATCTAGAAGTCAGTGATTTCAGCCTTAATTCATTTCACCAAACAATATTTTGAGTAGTTTATGTCAGTAATGGGGGCTACACAAAACTGCAGATTATTTGGGAAACAACATAACATTTAAGTTTAAAACAAACACCAAAAAAAAGTTAGTTGCACACTGCTGTGTGAATACTCTTTATATAAAGAGTAGCACAGTTAGCTTTCTTCACTAGCATGGTACTTCAGGAATATTTGAGGCCCAAAAGCGTCATAGTGTGTCTGAGTGCTGTTTCCTCCACAAATCTTACGTTAACGTGTTCTTGTTTTTCATATGGATGCACATCTAGAAAAACATTGCGGGAAAGTTAGTATTTGCAAACTCACAAGTGCTCTTGTACACATGGTTGTGCAGTCTACTGAACATCTTCATCTACAACACCAAAAGGTAAGGTAAGAATTGGACTTGTGTTTCCATTTACACAAAGCACCTACAGCTTTCGGTGGGGTCGTTTGGACCCATGGCAGGAACTTTCCTCTTAGTGGGATGTAAGTAAAGGACAGGATTCCCATACTAATTCTACACTGGAGATCCAAAACAAGATTTAAGCACAGTGGCTACGTTTGTGCTAGTACCTAAAAAATGGACTGGGGCATATTCTCATATGCTCCTATATGGTTTAAGTCTTCTTCCTCCCCAAATGGGATGATATCCATACATGGACAATCTGTTTCAGCCTCCAGGTCCTTAATCTGAATTTATTTTGCTTATTAGTATAGGCACAGCCAGTAATGCTAAAAAATTTAATGCTTCCCTTAATGCACCTTGCTTTTTTCAGTGGAATTCAAAAGCTTCATATGCTTATGAAGCAAGTGCCCTAACCAATTTGAATTTAATGTCAAAAAGAGGAACAGCGTTGAAATAAAAAATGCCTGTTAATTCAGAACAGCTCCTAACCTAGTGATCTGGTTGCTCTTTTCTGAGGTGGAAGATCTGATTTTGGTCGCCTCTTAGCCACCACACTGTTTAAATAAGGCACAAGCCCTTCTGCCCACTTGAACACAGAGTAACAGTTACCACCACACTGCACATGAACCGTGTTTCACTACATGTGTTCTGAAAAACGCAACTTTTCTAAGGGGACTTAACAGAAAGGATTTGGATGACAGGATATGCAGTGAAGCAGCCCCCTGACAATTCCCATCAGCAGAAAAATGACCAAACCCACATGTTCAGACATCACTGGAATTTTAGAACTCAGTTATGTCAATATAGTTGGGATACGGCTGCATGTGAGCAAAGGGTAACAATTACTGATCTTCCAAAGTACAGAATTAACGTTACCTTGATTCTCTACATCTGCCAGCATATTAGTCAGGTAGTTAAGTGGCAAAAACTCTACAGGGACTGAGAGTCTCTCAGGGACAGGCCTGCTACACTGTAAGGGAGAATATTTCAGGTTAGTTCACAAACTTCCACGGTACCAAGTTTCAGTGTTATCTTTAACGTGTTATAGTCTAGAGAAAGGTCAGGAATCTCAATGCTGTCAAAGCAAAAGATTTTAAAAGATGGCCTATGGGCTCTCACCTGCCTGTTCCCCAGCTTCTCGAGCAAAAGTTTCACGTATTTCCGTGCTATGAAATTAGCATTTATGGGATGATTCCAGAACTGGCGGACCTTTTGACCAAGAGCCTAGTAAGCAAAAAACAAAAACCAGAGAACATAAACATGGGACAATGGAAGCTTAGGAGGGCGAAAAGGAGGAAAAAAAAAGGAAACAAAACCCAGGCTGTAACACAGCCTGTTTTGCTTTCAGACATTGATGACAAAAGCTACGAGGTCATCACCTGCCTTTCACTGGCAGTAACTAAGAGATTACAATATGCTCTCAAAAACATGGGAAACAATCAAATCCTTGCTACTCACTGAGCTACTCAGTAAGTTTCCATTAATCAGTCTGTCCCATTAGCTCTGTCCCACTTCGCATGTGTACTTAAATATCATGTGAGACTTAAAATGACCATTTATCCTTTACTGTGACTCTAAGAATGCTTTAGAACCATTCTTCTCCCAAAGAAGAACACAGACACCCCACTCCTCGCTGCTCCGCTCGGGACAGCGCTTCTGTTGGGCTCAGTCTAAAGAATCTCACAAAAGCAGACTGCCAACCAGGAGAGATACTGCGAACACAATTTGCATCCCATTATTTAGAACACCATCCTGGGAATTGATGACATTGAGTCACATTCCCAAAGGCAAAAAAGATTCAAACCCAGATGTCCCAAAGCTTCCAATCCTAACCGCTAAGCAAACAAATATGAACACACTGTGAAATTAGCTCCACCTTCTGCTATTTTCCCCAGCTAGACGTTTTTTTTTCACCCTCGCTTTCAGCTGTATTGCAGTACAGACTACTGAAAGAGTTCATTTAGGAAACGCTGGACAGTTTCAACGGTGCTTAAATACTTGCTTTTGATGCAACTGAAGTTATCGAGTGAACGTAACCTGCTCAAAATAGTCCGAGTCACCCCAAAGCATCCTTTTTGGCAAACAAACTATTCTCTGCAGTTTTTCCCAAAGCTCTAAATAGAAACAATAAGGCACTGAGTCTGCGGTATGTAACTAGCAGTACCCATCCCCCAAAGAGCTCACAGCTCAGCCCTTCACGTCAAAGCACGGCTGGAACTGCGTTCCCCACACAGCAGGCCCGGGGCTGACAGCTCAGCGCGGCCCCCCGCTGACCCCAGCTCTCCCACCCATGCCCAAAACATGATACAGAGGACAAAGAACCTCCTGTGGAGTTCTCTCTCCCTATCCCTTTCTCAAAACTGCTGCCCAATAAAGAAGCCCTTGTTAGAGGAAAACCAAAGCAGCACTTCTGGCCATTTGAACTATAATTTAACAGCCCATAATGAGCAAACAATAAGCAACTTATGTTGAGAGCAGCCTGTTTTACAGCAAGGCAGTCCCCGAGGGGGGATCCCTGGTTTTCCTCTGCTCACTGAGATGTGGTGCTTCCTCTGCAGTACCATGGTACGCACTAAGAACTGAAGGGCAGAAGGAGAAGTTGATCTCCCATTCTTCTGGAACTTTTAATGGAGCATCAGTAATTAGTTCCAGCATTGTGGTTGAGTCACCTTACCAATGGGTGAGGCTGGGAGGTTGTACAGAGGGGGATCTTGTCACCCAATCCCTGCCACAGAGTTCTCATATGATCAGATTTTACAGCTTTTACTGTACCAGCTTGAACATATTTGATAAAATGAATAAAACCAAATGCAAAGGTCACAAGTGAGAAAGGCATTTGTGGATGCTAAAAGCCACACACAAACCCCCCATAAATCCTCTTTAAGACACATTAAATCCTTATTGCTTTATGCAGATGAGTAGTCAGCAGAACAGTGTCAGTCTTGTCTATCTGATTCCTGCAGGGTACTGGAGACACCACAAGACACTATGGACAAATCTATAATTTATCAGGGTACCCCACAGGTCATGAGCAGCAATGGAGAAACCGTGGAGGTTCAGGCTGTACCTATGCCCTATTTGAAATCACAGGTAAGTCTTCCGTTGGCTTGATCCTATGCACAGGGAGGAATTTTCTATCGATTCCAAAATTCAAGAAGTAACATCCAAAGTCATTAGTTACCTCAGGAAGCCTCATGACAATACTGAATTTCAGCTTCTCATTCTTTTCAGTGTTGTCCAGATCTGTAAGAGAAAGGAAAAACGTCACAATCAACCAACCAGTAACCACACAACTAAAACTTTCAACTTTCGCTGAAGACATTCTGAACAAGTATCATCTCTATAATGAAATGAAAATTTTACTTTTAAATAAGGGCTATTAAGAGTGTTATTTATGTTTATATCATTTATATAAATATTCTTCTGCATATTTGTATGTAACCACCATTTTATATAACAATTTATACAGTCATTCAAAAGTATTCTAAGTAGAACTCCCCACACTTATATTCCATTTATCAAGATCAGGGACAGATTAATGCAGCATATTGTGCTGTCCCTGTTCTTGAACACCAGAGAAATAGCACATTACAAGGGACCATGGTTGCAGCTGCGGTGAAAGGCATTACTGCTGGAGTCTTATCATGGCGCTGCTGCATCCAGGAAACTTCTGCTACACAGTTATCCCTTCCTCCCTTCTTCTCTAGAAAAGGCAGTTAACATGGGTGCGATGCCAACCGTGCCTACAACTGCCAGTCTGTCCCATTCCCCATTTCACTCGGAAGCCGGAGGCCCCAGTCACTCCCACTGCACACGTGCTAGTTTGCTCCTAACCCTCTCTTGTGGAAACAAGCTACTTGGCTCCTGCTGAGCAGAAAGCCACACACAGAACATGACCTGCTCTTGATGACTACACTGGTTCATATAGAACTTATTTTAACTCCTGCTTTTAGTTAACATTACATTATATTTAGAAGACATCCACAAGCTCAATATTTACTACAAATATTGGGATGCTGTGTCAAGTAGAAGTTTGTTTGCTTATTTTGAATTTTTACTTCCTAGCACGGAGCTTCTAGGCATTTGCCAATCCCAGCACTAGGATTATCTTAGAATCACAGAAACATTTAGGTTGGAAAAGACCTTTACGATCACAGAGTCCAAATGTTAAACTAACACTGCCAAGCCCACCAGTAAACCATGTCCCTAAGTGCCACATCTACTCATCTTTTAAGTACCTCCAGGGATTGTGACTCAACCACCTCCCTGGGCAGCCTGTTCTAACGCCTGACAACCCTTTCAGCAAAAAAATTTTTCCTAATATCCAATCTGAACTTCCCCTGGCACAACTTGAGGCCATTCCCTCTCATCCTCTTGCTTGTTACTTGGGAGAAGTGACCGACACCCACCTCACTACAACCTCCTTTCAGGTGGTTGTAGAGAGCAGCAAGGTCTCCCCTCAGCCTCCTTTTCTCCAGACTAAACAACCCCAGTTCCCTCAGCCGTTCCCCATAACACTTGTGCTCCAGACCCTTCACCAGCTTCGCTGCCCTTTGGTCACACCCCAGCACTTCAGTGACTTTCCTGTAGGGAGGGGCCCAAAACTGAACACAGTATTTGAGGTGCAGCTTCACCAGTGCCAGTACAGGGGGACAGTCACTTCCCTGGCTCTGCTGGCCACGCTATTTCTGACACAAGCCAGGATGCCATTGGCCTTCTTGGCCACCCGGGCACACTGCCAGCTCATATTCAGGTGTCTGTCAACCAACACCCCCAGGTCCTTTTCCCCCAGGCAGCTTTCCAGTCACCCTTCCCCAAGCCTGTAGCGTTGCAGGGGGTTGTTGTGCCCCAGGTGCAGGGCCCAGCACTGAGCCTTGTTGAACCTCATACAATTGGCCTTGGCCCATCAACCCAGCCTGTCCAGATCCCTCTGCAGAGCCTTCCTACCCTCAAGCAGACCAACACCCCCACCCAACTTGGTGTCTTCTGCAAACTTACCGAGGGTGCACTCGATCCCCTCATTGAGACTGTAGGTAAAGATACTAAATAGAACTGGCCCCAGTACTGAGCCCTGGGGAACACCACTTGTGACTGACAGTCAACTGGATTTAATTCCATACACCACAACTCTTCAGGCACAGTCATCTAGCCAGTTTTTTACCCAGAGAAGAGTACACCCATCCAAGCCATGAGCAGCCAGTTTCTCCAGGAGTGGAGAAACCTTATCATAGAAGGAGATCAGGTTAGTCAAGCAGGACCTGTCTTTCATGAACCCATGCAGACTGGGCCTGATCACTTGGTTGTCCTAGATGTGCCATGTGACAGCACTCAAGATGATCTGCTCCATAATCTTCCCCGATACCGAGGTCAGGCTGACAGGCCTATTCCTCTTGTTTCAAACATAGTTGAAGCAAAACCTGAGGACTGGATAGCAGACTAACTTCCTTACACATAGGTGTGCACTTTCATAGAGTCACAGAAATCTCCCAACAAATTCTATGATCATCTTTAGTATTCACCTTTCTATGTCCCAAGCGGAAAAACTATAAACTCAAATTCTCCCCAAACAGATATTTCTTTGTCTACTATGAACAGGCTCAATCATATAATCTGATCCCTAATTTGCTCCTTTCAGCTGTGCAACACCATCAGCTACAACCCTCACTGAAACAACATGCTGTGAGAAGAACCAAGTCTCCTGGGTGGTAAATCCCGTTCTGAAAGGACATTACTCTCAATTAGTTGGCTGGTAACAAACGAAACATGAAAACTCAGCATACCTTTCAGCAATTTCTTTACACACGTTTCTGTCAAATGCAAGACTCCATGATCAATATAGTGCAGGAGGGTGTGCAGAGGGAGACATCGAACACCAAGCCCCAAGTGTAGAGTGTGAAAACCTATGGAGAGACAAACTTGTTTGGTAGAACAACACATATTTTTTTCTAAGTCTGTATTAGAGACTGGCATTAGTCTTGCTAAAGCAAACAGTCTCCTTATCTTCTAACTGTTCCTAGTTGGTGAGGAAATCAGTTCATCAAAAGGCATGTAGTCTTATTTAGGCATCCTTTAACTCCTCTCAAGTACAATCCAGTCAGAAAGAGGAAAGCCAAAAGGACTGAAAACAGACATTATAGTCACGCACAATCATTAAACATCTCCAAGCTATTGCCTTATATCTGAATTGTTCTATTAATTTGGCTTTTACCTCCCTCTTTCCTCCTAATTAATCAAAACCTGAGGCCTCACCACCCTCAGTATGTGGCTGCCACCCACAGATTGCCACAGACAGTATTAAGACTTCAGTTTCTCACTTAACATCACCCAGATGATGGTCTTGTCATCACGTGACAGCATTACATGGCAGTATTTGCACCCACACAGTGTAAGTTTGAGCGACAACCTCATATCAAGAACAGTTTCAAAGACTGAAGACAGATCAGGAAATACAAACTAGAAAGATTCAAACAGAATCAGAAAGCATTAAGAAGTTAAGAAGTCTTTCCCTAACAAAAATAAGCAAGCACCTTGAAAAGACTCTAAGCGACCATGAGGAGCTCTAGGAAATTGAAGTCTACTGTCAAGATCAGCTCTTCTATCAAGGCTGAAGGTAATTCTTTCAGGATAAGACTGAAAAATATTAGCAGGGCAACAGCATGAGAAAAAACACTCTTTTTTTGCTCCAGGATAGGATTTTCCCTTGTAGCCCCTGACACTAAAGTCCAGTTGTCTAAGAAAAATATATAAATGAAAAAAGTCTTAATCTTAGTTCTAGGCTAAGACTGCACTCAAGCATTCCACTGGAAGCTAAACCCAGAACTAAACCTCTCATTTGTTGTCTCTATTTGCAGTAACTATTCAGTTTTGTCTCATTTCACTTACATATGTTTATGGAGGGTCTTTCCCGCTCTGTCTTGAATAGATTTCAATACCACCAAAGCTAATTTGCCACATGCTGCACCTAGTGCTCCTCTGGGAGGAATCTATAGCGTTGCTGTCCTCACTTATGATTAAAACAGGAAAACACAGGACTTACCAGGAGGTAAAGGCATGCACATGCCATTTGCAGCTTCTAGAATCCGACTCATGATGTGGAACACCGCAAACTCTCCTGCATTTCCTCTCTCATCACTGTATTTAACAAAGTACCAACATATTAGGAACCTGAGATGCCCACACTCTCCTGGAGATATGGTCAATTTGTTGTACTACATGTGCACTAAATGCATGCATTTTGGGTGAATTGCCATTCTGTTTACCTAGGTGTCTGTCACCTAGCAGCACTGGCTGTTCAGTGTTGACACACAAAGTCTCTGTGACATCCCCTTTCTCCTTCCCCCACTACAGCATATTTCCAAGTCTCTCAGCAGTACCTGGTATCAACAGCAATAGGTGGTTTTGAGTGCTGGTGTAGGTGACCCAGCTTTTATAGGTGTTTAACACCCATTACCCACCCTAAGACCACAATGAACTCAGCAACTTTGAACTCTAGCTGTAAAACTGCCTATATGATTAATATTTGTGTCAGCTTACAGAGGGCCAGCAGGCTCATTAAAAAAAAGTACATGACAGTCATACTGACATTCACAGTAGAATAAGCACTAACTATTCAAGCGAGTGGTACTGTTGAAGACCAAAATTATGCCCATACTTTAAAAAGCAGGCTGAAAACTTTAACAAAGGACTTGCTCACAAGCAGAAGATGCAAGAATGAAGCTGGTATCTCCTCCAAACCTCCTTCATTATTCGATGTACTAGATTCAGCTAAAACAAAAAAGAAAAGATTGAGTGTTTCTAGGAGCCTATGTACAGCAGGCCCTGAGTCTTCTTTCATTTCACACACCAGTTTATGTTAAAAAATTCTCATGGGACTCCTACTAAGACTTCAGTATTCGTCTTTTTTTTTTTTCCCTAAAGGCTTAAAATTTGAATTGTAACTGAATTGCCCTATTCCAGAAGTTTAAAGTAAGTGCTTCCAGCTGACCAAAGGATTGTGCAAAACATACAACATCTTAACACACTGTGCTTCTTGGTGATCAACTGATCTCATGCTCTTGCATGAAATTCTCAAAGATCTGTTTGCCCTGAAAGCAAAAACTCAGTGTCTAAGTGGCTGAGCATTTGGCAATGAAAGGTCCCGAGGGCCCACACAAAACTGGATGATGCTGAAGACAACAGAATACTCAGTTTGCTGAGAAAAGTCTGCAGGAGGAATCACAGATCGTCCTGGCAAGGAGACATGACACAAGCAAATGCCTCTCCTTCTCTATTGAGTTTTCTTTTTGTTCACAGTGAAGTAAAACAACCCTTTGGTCCATATTGTTGCTGCTTTGTGCTCCCAGGCTGACCGCCAGTACAGACTGTCAGTATACAAAAGCCACATGCCCTGTTCTCACTGGGGCCTTCTAAGCTTCTGCAGCTGAGAGAAACCACACATGAAGGAGTTGAAATAACTTCCTCTAGCCAGCCCCTCACGGTTGTCACATGTAACCACTTCCATATCTCAGTAACAGAATTGAGACACTTCCTCTATGCCTTTTATCTTTGGGCCTCAAAGTGCACTAATCAGTCAATCCCAGGAAACTCTCAGGAAGCAAGTCTGACCCCTGCTTTGCAGGGAGGTGTCACAAGAAGTTACAAACCTTTTTTACCCCAAGATGGCCAGAATCCAGGAACCCTTTTTCCCCACTCTCTTTTCTCCTCAGGCTATGCCCTCTCCAACCTCTAACTTGTCACAGGCTCTGAGCAAGAGAGAAGCAAGACACACAGGAGAGGTTCATATGCAAAGGCCAGAACAGGAGTATTGGTCTTCAACAGTGCTCCTGAGTGCTCTCCTCCATACCTTGGCCAGAAAGCTCTACAAGGTAGTACCTTTTCCCTCCACTCTCCACCACTCCATCCAGCCTTGCACAGCTACCTGATGCAGAAAAAACACCTAATACTTTCCATCTTCATACTTTCTGGATGCAGTGGAAAGCTCCAGTTTAATCTTCCTGGAGCATGGCAAGTTTTCTCCACTCCTTTTCCAGGAAATAAGTGATTTCCAGTTTTCAGAGAAGGGTCACAAGAATCACACCTGCTGCCAGAATGACTTTCATCTCTGGCCAGCACATAGGCTGCAGCTAAGGCCTCTGTAGCAGGAGCTACAGCTGGATCTGAAGATCAGTGTTGAGATGACGGGAACGTGCTTACAAACTCCAAAATCACCTCTTATTATTTGTGCAACAAAAATTGTTTTCATGGTTATGATACTCTAGAATCAATATTCTTTACTTAACAATACAGGAAACTGTATGGCTTTCAAAGGGTATAGAAAGACAACAACTTAAGTCATAGTCAACCTAGCTATCACAACATACTTAAATACATGTATGCCTGAGACATGACACCCTCAGCAACAGCACTACTCAATCCGGGGATCAGTATCTACCATCTACAATGGACATCGTAGAAAATACATCAGAAAGAGAAGCCATGGCTCAAACTCTTTTCAGTATCTAACACACAGAGTAACGTGCCTGAGAGAAAGGAAACATCTGTTTTATAGAGGGAGTACTGGCAGCTTCCTCCCCAAAGCTAGCAGTGTGTTTCTGGGGGATGCAAGTCAAGAGCTAAACCCATACTTCATGGCAAAGCCATTTTTAATTTAGTAACAAAGACTTATAATATGAGGTTTTCCTGGGCAAGTATTGGAAGCCATTTCCCTTGGAGTGCTCTAAACTAGTGAGAGAACTCATGATCAACAGTGAAGCAATGCATGTAGTAGGGCCTAGGCTGACATTTGCAAAGCAGCCTGCTGTCTTGAATCATCTACATTTTCAGGCAATGGTGTTGAGTAGACTGAAGTTCCCCTAGTGTTATTTGGAACCGCAAGTGCTCAGCTCCTGTGGCTGCTTCTACAGGAAAGAAATGGATGCAGTCAAAGAAAAGAATCAGGGGCAAACGTGAAAAGGGAATGAGACAAGGTCTTGATGTCTGTCTTCCAGATCCCCCTCCCATGCAGGGAATACGAGGCAGTCCTCCTCCTTCTGAGGAAACTCAAATCCAAATGGTGCCTGTCTTCTATTGCTCTAAAGTTGAAACCACATCAGACGGTAGCTAGCCACAGACATCAGTGAAAAAGGTGCAGCCACTGCAGTGACTTCCAGAGAAATTTCAACAGTTTATTCTGGTCTGCCTCCTTCCTGTGCCACAGCCTGGCTGTTCACTCTGCCTTCCTTTCCGCTTGCTCTCAGGGCAGCAAATGTCATACTGCTTCTGTAAGTTATTTCTCCCCTTTTCCTGCCCCACTGAAATGAAGAGAGAGAGAGAAACAGATAGGGAGTAAAGCTAAGACAAAGTGATTGCAGGAGCGAGAGAGAATACGGACATACAAGCAACTGCTGCAGGCTAGGTGGCACGTGGACTGTTCACCAGCCATATTCAGACTCGGCAGACCTCCTCAGCAAATAAGGGAATTCCCACTGGGACATTTCATTCACACTTCCCCACATTACTTCTCTGTACACAAATACACCCAGTTCTCTGACAGCAATCAGCTGCTAGCCTGTTTTATGAGAAACTGTCGATGCTCCCATGTCTTGGCTACTTCGACTTCAGCTGCAATTGATTTATAGAGTGGCTACACACCACGGAGCCCTATTCTCAGCCACTCCTTTGCTCCTGAATGTAATAAAAAAATATTTTATGACAGCAGACAAGCAAATAACTTCAAGCCTCTTCCATTAGTTTCAGCAGCTCAGCTACATGCTGCTGATGCTACAGAAAACTGTCGGAATAATCAAAACAGTTCATTCCCCTGAAGAACTTTCCAAACATTTAGGATATAGAAAGATTTAAGACGTAAGAGTTTCTAGCTAAGGTTCTTACTTTTAGTGATATTAAAAAAAAAAAAAAAAAAAATTAATCCTGAGAGTTTGCTGATGGAGAGGGCTCAGATCTGTTTTGATTGTAAGATTTAGTCTGCGGTAATTTAGTCTTGAAGATCAAGGCTGGATAAGTGTTTTCATATTTTATCTTAGTTTACATTACGAATGAACAAATGATAACTGGAAAATGAATGAAAGGAAAATAAACATTTCACTTGTGCTTTTATTCAGCACTGTTTTCAGGTACAAAGCTTTGGTTCATGCTGTACTGTTCCCTATTTTAATCAGCCACTAGTTTTAATTTCTTTCCTGTAAAGATACAGAAAACAGACTGACAATTACCAGTGAAACAACCTGTCAAGCTATAGAGCCAGGCCTGAATAGAAAAGCCAGTAACCTCAGTGGAAGCTGCAGTGGGTCAGAGAACACCGTAACACTGAGAGCACAGCCAATTTACACAGGACTTCTGAAAAGATGCAGGCACCAGTAGCCTCGAGAAAGTTTTCCAAGATTTCCTTCCCTAGAAAACAGCACTGTGGGGAGTTTTTACTGAACAGTGTGGCAGGGCTAGCACAAAGTACTTGACTTGCTAGTTGCCATGTGAGCTTTTGTGCACTCTGCATTCTGCACTTAAAGGACCTGATGTTGAGACAGACAAAACCAGGTACAATAATTTCTATGCACAACAGCCACAGTTTTTACAGCTTACTTTTTTTTTAAAAGTTTCTCTTATGAGGATGAAAGCCAGAAAAGTAAGATTTGGAAAGCAAATTTTCACTGTAGTTTACATGGCTTTCTTCAGACAAAACTGTCTCTGTTACACTCACAAAAAGCCCATCAAAGTCAGTATGTAGGAGCAGTGAAGATTTACTCTCATGTCATAATAGAGAAATATTTTTTTCTTGATCTGTATTTCCCCTGATGACACTTTCATTACATGCAGCAATGTATTCTACATGAACAAAATGCATCTAAAGACCATTCTTTCAACTTTCAGGATGAGTTCACATTTTCACTTCTGAGAGCAGACCATATTTGTACAAGCTGTAAAGGGAACTGTTTCTTCCGTATTCTGAGTGACCAATACAACTCTTTTTAATATTATTTAAGTATTATTATTTCCTTTATCAATATATACAATATTAAACATCAAAATATGATTAAACATCTTAAAAACAATCTCCTCCCATCAAATGCATGCTATATACACACACAGTACATACACAAGACACTAATCTCAACAAATAAATGCTTGCTCACAATAGTGACCAGGAAATCAAACTAACCAGGTTTGCAACGTAATCCAAAACAATTTGGTCAATCTTCTTTTTTCCTACATACTGTAGATGTCTCATAAGGTGATCCTTTAGCTGAGCAACCATCTAGAAAAAAAAGTCAATAATTCAGTGTCCTTGGGCATCTTCAAGTAGATGTAAAAACTCCAGCAGGTTCAGGGCCTGATCAACAGGCATTAGCACAACAAAAGGTTTCTCTGTTACGAAACTCCAGAGCGAGATCCCAAGCTACCATACTATCTTGACAAATTCAACAGCAGATGTGAATATTCAAAATGGTTACTTGGTGCAAATTCAGCAAAATAAGTGCTATGTTGAACTTTCAGTGACATCGAAGAGAAAAAGCTTACAGTTCTTGCACCGCTCTGGGTCAAGCCAAGTGAACAGGGTGAAAGAAGGATTTTAATATGAACACTGAATCCTGAGAATGTAAGTAATTTTTTACATACAAATAAACCCGAGGGATTTTACAATAGAGAAAACCAACACAATTACAGTTTGTGGTAGTACCCAAGAACCTGAGAACCTAAGTGATTAATGGGAACTTCAGATTAAACATTAATTGTAAAGTCTTTAAAATCAGGTGTCTGTTATCATACAGTTCATGCCAGTCCCTACCTCCTCCTCTCTGAAATATTCTCTGACCTCATGTAGCTTTGGATTGCAACTCAAGTCCATGCTGGTTCTTTGATGAGAATTACTATGAAGTATTATTTGTTTCAAAGCTCAGAGTAAAACTGAGGAAAATAAAAATCTCTGTCTCAAAGTGTTTACAAGTAGATTAATCTCAGTGTGTCAGGACAGCAATATAGGTATTAGGAAAGCATACAGTAAGGGCAGCAGTGACCTGCTTTTTGGATCTGTCTGAAAAAACTGCAGGGAGGGAATGTAAAGAAGCTTCAGAGACCAAGAGGCAAAACTTGGAAACAAGGGGACAAGACCGCAAAGAATGAAAATTTGCCTTAGATTTTGACGGACAGGACAGTGTTGATATGCTCTTCACAGATGCAGTGCTGAGACCTTCCAGTACATGCTGAAGAGTTTTATTTGGTTTTAATATTAAGAGAACAAGAGATAAGTGAAGATGTGTATTTAGACAGAGGGAGGACAGGCAGGGATTTGAGATTGGATTTACTACCCAGAAGCATAAGGATGGTCGATCCTTTAGGGAGATCATCTGTGTAAACAGTGCAAAAGAGGAAGGGACCTCAGAATAACTATAGCAGTCCCAGGAGCGAGGTAGAAGGAAAAGGAGACAGAAAAAAGGTGTTAAATTGAGGAGAAAGAAGATCTGTGATCTTCTCTTTGAGGAAAGTAGTGTGTGGGGAAAACATTTATACATGTTTTAAGGATGTAAATTAGTCCAAAAATAACCGACAGATTAAACATGAACTCCAGGATAACAGTTTCTAGCCAAAGAAAAGTTGCATTGGGAAAAAGCATTTTGACAAATCAACTTTCCATTGCTGTTTTTCCCCCTATGCCTTATGATATAATGACCTGTTAAGATGCTATCATGACTACGAACTCTAAAACTTAGGAAGTACCATGTTTGTCCTATAGCTACTCTGAGTGAGCTTCTACTTAGCACTGGAATTTATAAGCTTATTCTTTACATTTGTTGAGGCTGTGCGTCCTCTAGTGCACATGTGACAAAAGCACATACCAGTCCCATCAGTAATTGCTGCTGATAATCCTCCTCTTGAAAGAGTGGTACCAGCCTTTCCTCTGAAATAAACAGAATAAAAAATCACTCAAGGACACGACACTATAGGAAATACCACGAGGCTTCAACCAGTTTCAAAAGTACTTAGAAACATGCACAAACATACAGAAGTGGTTTGATCTACTCACACAACTAAGGTAGTGAAGAATCAAGGACAGCATAAGAGAGAACTGACGAGTGCAAAATAACCCTGTATCTGCCATCTTCCCCCTCAAGTGCTTAACACAGAGAGAACACAAGCCTGTCATACCACTTTTATTTGCTTTACTTTTTTCTTTGATATTTAAGTAAGAGTTATCACAGTGTGGTGATTCAGTAGAGGGCAGATGCACACCTGGTAACATCAGTGCAAATGAATGTGCTCGTTAGATCTTGTCATTTACAAACAAACAAGGTAAAACAGCTGCATGGGTTTTCCAGGGAAATGGCTAGACAGAAAGTAAATACTCCACAGAATCACCTCCCACTTTCCTAGTTCCCTCCCATGGTCTGGCTGCTTGTTATTTAGATTTGCACACTGCTATGTAAAAGAACTCAACTTTCCTAACTAACTGGAAGGAGGTTACAGTACTACTGAAATCGAGGAGCCCGTATTTCCTAATCAGTGCTTCCTGTCTACTAACAGCAAAGGAAGAAAAACAATCTCCTATTTCATCATGTAGCGTAAAATCAAGTCAACATTTTACATATCCAACTGCTAAACTTTTACAAAGTTTTTTCCAGTCATCTTTGCTCATCTTGAAATATATTTAGTCGACCACTGAGCTGCACAAAGATATGTGTTGCTTGATTTTAAAGGACCTGAAGAAAAATCTACAGGGAAGATATACTACACTGATGCTTGTTACCGGCTGGCAGCTATCTAGAAATTCTCTAGTACCAGTTAAACATCTGACTTCTTTATCAGTAAGCACCTTTGGAAAACACGAACCTGAGGCCCACAAAGTTTATACAAAGTCCCTCCGAGTCAGAGTCCATAGCTATAACCAGCAGTGGTGCAGACGACTGGTGTTAGGGGCTAGAAATGAATGCGCTGAAAATTCTTCATAATAAAAGGAGTGAGCAGCACTTAGATCAGCATCATTTCACAGCACACACTGGCAGGACACATAGAAGGCAGTGGTGTGTGAACAGCAGAAATATAATTTACTACTAAATTCAGTTTTACTTATTTGTGACAGAGGAACTGAGCATCACAAACTCAAGTGTTCCTGGTTCTAGGAAAATTCATTACATGTGCTTTCTCTACACCATGTTTTTTCACCAGCCATAATCTCCTACTGTACACAAGTTTTAGAGTTGCAAAGGCAACTCTATAAGTGGACAAGACTCAACAGTAATGGGGCATCATTGAAACTTTGCTCCAGGAGAAAAATCCTGAAGAAGAAATCCTTAGCCAGACAAAGGTTGACTGCTTATGTTGTTAGATCTAATATGAAGCAGGAACCTTATTTTCAATGGTTTCCTATTGAATAACCACACATCTTAATGCCTCAGACTCTTCAGTGCTGAAAACAGACAGAGCAATGTATTTTTAGCCAACAACAGCTAGATGGAAATATTCTAATAAACCTTACAGCTAAGGCCTACATCAAGACAAGTTTTACTTACCAGAGTCCCAAGTGTCCAGATGAGAAAGCACCCTGGGGTTTGAAACAAAAATTGGCTTGTTTCATATGCATTACTCTAAAGGATTTGATAAGGACATTAAAAAGCTTAAATGGCCCTTTGATCTTTCAAAGGCAGCTAAAGAAATTCAAGAACTGTACATGTGACTACATTTAATAAAGATATTAAATAGCACTAAAAAAGTTCAAATTGTCCAGGTTGCATAAGAATAACTCTTCACATCTACCATAAATACCCTAGCACTAGAGACCTGGATATTTCAGATCATGCTGCAGTGATTACAAGGATTTCAGTAACTGATTTTCAGCTGGATAATCTTCCTTAAAATAATCTAATCAGATACCTAATCAGCTATTTAAATAGCACATTAAATACTTCAACAGGCTTCAACAAAATAAGAAAGGGTAAATGTAATAGCAAATAGTACCTACTTTTTGGCATTTTCAAAAATATTCCTCAAATATGCTGTGGTGGTTCTCTCCTCTCTCTGGTGTGAAAACGAACAAAAATCCCCAAATGAACAAAGTAGAAGGCCAAATAAAATACTCCCTGATAAAATGCAGATTTAAAATGAAATTGGTTTTCCCTCTGAATGCTAAATAAAGCATGGTGGGGCTTCAACCCACCTTCCAATTACCCATGCTCATAGGCACTCACACACATCTAACCTGCATGGCAAGACAGGTACATGCAAACTCTGCTTTTGTTTAGTTTCTTACATTATTTTAATAGAGTAAGACTTACAGGCAATCACCTTATAAGTAAAATGACTGCAAGTCTTTTTGCTTCTCAATCAGATGCCCATTTCTTTATCCTCAAAATAAAAAAAAGCCAACACTTATGTGTTTGGCTTTAAAACATCCACTTCAGAGGCAGCTCTGGAGACTGTTCTGGTACATGCCTATTTACCTCTTCTGAAAGGTTACGCCATTCTCTTCTGAGCACGTTACTGTGGTAATGCAAGTGTGGCTCTGCATACTTCACACTCTCCAAGTTTGAGTTGAGTTTCTCCCAGAAGCCTTTGGAGTTTTGGAACTGCAAAGTATTGCAGGGAAAGCATGAATACAGATTGCACTCTTCAAGAAATACCTAATCACCCTCCCAACTAAGCGATTGGAAAGAACTGTGATTAATGTAGCTTCATAACAATCTAAGTGAAAAAAGTTAGAAGCAGTTACTCTATTTTTTCCCCAGTACTTTTATTTCCTTGATCTGATGGCAGGGGTAGCACTTACTTAAATTTGAGGTCAAGATTTGGTGCCTGTAATGCAGATACTTTGCCACCTCAGGATACTTTTAAGTCACTTGGAAGAAAGGAGTACTTCCAGGTCGTAATTCAGCTGACCTATTTCACATGTTGGGGGTGGGATGGGAAGGACTGCACCACAGACTACACTAGCCCTACTGCCTAGACTTCCACTGACTAAAAGGAGCCTTAGGCAACTGACTTAGATGTGAATGTTTACATTTGGTCAAATAAATCCCATTCCGGGTTTCTAGTAGTTCCAAATAGAGGAACACCACCATAACCCTGGCAGCTGCAGGCTCCCACTCTTTTCAAGCTGCATTAATACTTACATTGCAAACATCCATTTGCCAACCTCAAGTAACATTGCCTCATCTCAGAAAAGAAACAAAAACCAAACATTTCCATAGCAGTTCTAATACCTTTGACTCTAATGCTGAAATTAATTTAGACTCAGCTGTGAACAGACAGGAGGAAAAAACCCCAAACAAACACACACTGGTTTCCTGAGCTAATTCTTGGACTGGGTATAAAGATTTGAAGCCGCTGTTTATAAAGCGGGAATGATGTTATCATTGCTGAGGAAGAGATGAGATTAAGGCAATTCTTTCTGGCAGTTTTAAAAACCAAGAGACTAGCTGTTCTTGCCCCTCTTTATATACATCTGTCTCCCAATACAGACACTGCAGTAGTGATATTTGAAGGAAGAGAAGTTTGACTTCACAATATTCCTCCATCTTGCATTAACATGTTGGATTTTGCTCTTTCCTCCCTACTTTTCTCCAATGACAATAACTTTAGAAGAAAGACTCAGAAGCCTTTAAAAACACTTCCTACTATAAACTACAATTTGCCAATGAAAATAAATTGCAGAGACTCAATCCTGCCAGCCAATCCCTCTTGCTGCCAGTGCTGATTGTCGCTTTATTGTTGTAGCTGTAGCAGAGAAAAATAAATCTAATTTTTGCATCATGTTAAGTTATATTTAGCAGCTGGGAACGTGGAGTGCATATGGCACCATATGTTCACCCTGCTGGAGCTAACTAACAAGATCTACAACCTACTACCACAGTATGTTGCCTAAATGTTACCAATATGAAATCAGAGAAATATCAAGGATATAGCCTAAGGGTATCATCTAGTGACCAATTTATGCAACTGCGACAGCACCACCACTGCAAAATTGCATTCAGGCCACAATGGATTTTGTTTGATGTGTGGCAGGGGGGAAGCAAGACAGCAAGTTTCTTTCATATACTGAATCTGTAACAGGAAGTGGTAGACTTCAGAATTAAAAGCAGACACCACTGAAAACCTGCACTGTATTAGATCTCATTAAAAAGTCAAAAGTTTAAAGTAAAGGATTATTTTAATTAAATCTGTTACTTCTTGAGGATCATCAGAGCAAAGACTAGAAAGAGAAGGCTCCTTTGTCTCAGGTGGTATATATTTTGCAGACATTTTGAGAGAGTCAAGAATTAATACATAAGCATGAACACCTAAAAGACACTGTATTGCCATAAATCAAAGCAAGGCCCAACCAGGTTGCAATCCATGAAAAGCTCCCATGAAGCCTTTCATTAGTAGTTTTTCAACTGAAGACAAAAAGAGCTCTCTGCTATACCCCTCTGAAAGGAGGCAGGGTGGCAATGACCTTTAAGAGCTATATGTCCTCTCCGGGGAAACTGTAGTGCTATGTCTCCCCAGCAGTGACGGTATTCCGAGAGCTGTGTAACTAACTGAAACGCCACTCGTCACCCCAGTGGCTCAGCACAGCATGAGGGAGAGGCTGCCTTTTCCTGGGATGATCTCTCTGGCAATTGCCTGCACTACACATTTTTCACTCTTCCCCTGGACCTCCTCCTATTTTCTTCCCTTCTTCTTCCTCCCCTTCTGATCAAGCCTGTTTGCACCCTTTAAGTCTGGTTTCTGTATTTAAAAGGAAAAAAAAAAAAAATAAAACCCACTCTTATTAATTGCAATCCTTATGTAGTTTTTTGACAATTGCACCGACTGTTCCCCATTTCTCAGACTCTCTCAATATCTCTTGCTGAACAGTAATTTAGTGATAAAAATACACCTATTACCCAAAACCCATCATTTTTTTTTTGTGAGTATGGACATATCCTTCCCAAAGGCTCTCAACAACTCATGAGCTTGAGAACTCCAAAAAGCTTCTCAAGCAACAATTCACCATTGCCTCTGTGAAATGCCATAAAATCTTTGCAAAAGAAATACTACTTGTAAGACCAGATTTGTGACCAGGGTCTGACTTGTGAGGCCAGCAACATACACCAACTGAAACACCAACAACTGACCACCTGAACTTGAGCCATGGTGGGTTTGTGTCACTGGGGTGGTACAAAGCAGCCAAAGCACTAAACCTTAACCTGTATATTATCATCTTTGTCCTCACTCAAGAGTCAGAGCAATTTGCTGTCAAAAGTAGCAGGAAATATTTGTCTTTCGTTCAACTCTGACCTTTTCAATCTGTTTAGGTTTCAGACAGAAATAGGAAATGAGTTCCACAATCAGGAAGTATAGCTGCTAAAGGCATTTACCCCCAGGGGCTTGAGGTTCAATCTCAGACAAATTAAAGGCCTGCCAACTTTGACCTCAGTGAATTACAGGGATTATCTAGCAACAATTTTTCTCAAGATCTGATTTTCCCAGGTGTCCCAGCTCTCAGGGCAGCCTTCCCAAGCAAAGCATGCAAAGCCCAATTCCCTGACAGCAGTCATGTGAATCTGCAGCAGCACAGCTGTGATGCACTGTTGTGGAATGAGTAGTGGGTAATTTCACTGATTGTAAAAGATTTTGTGAACGGTGAAGCTTTATAAGCACTAGGGAGGAAAGACCTCGTTAAAGTGGTACATGAAACAATATTGTCATGTATCCAGAGTCTACTCCCATGTGTTGCTGGTACAGTTGAGTCCATTAGCCCTCCACAGCAAGCTGCTTACTAAAAGTCTCCTTCAGATTTTGTAGGGGAACACTTAGGAAAACTACAAGTATTTCTCTAAACTGGAGCTGAGGGAGTGGAATGGAAGACGGGAAGAATCATTCACGCTGTTTTCAACGGAAAGTACAATTTCCTACCCAAATAGCATGTGCTCTCCCCATGCAGCTCACCACCTCCTCCAGGCTGTGTAGGAATTTGTCTAGATTTAGCTAAGCCAAAGACCTGACATCAGTGCAACCACAGGATGCTCTGGACAAAACAAAGTGAGAGGGTCATGAACCACTGGTACCAACAGCAGCACAATGAAATACCCTTCAAAGTGGGGATATGTAGAGATATGTGGAAATCCTACATGTCTGTTGTGCCAAACCTACCTCCAGCTAACAAAGTCACAAAATGAAGAGGTATCAATCAAATCTAACAAGACTTAATTCTTGGAGGATCTTCCCTGTTGAATGGAAAAAGTCTCTTCAGAAAGGGGGAAAAAAAAAAATCATCTTTGAGCTAGCAAACATCAGTCTGAATAACTGACATTTTAGTAAATGCATAAGTCATTTCAAACAGGGCAATTTTCTGTTCACCCCTATTTTTGGATAGGACTGTGGGGACACTGCTTCATTAGTACTTAGCACATCTCCACCCGCCCAAAGGAAAAGCTCCTAGTCTGCAAACACAAATGTGGCTTTATACTGGAACTTACCTCTAACACAGGTAGAGAAATAATGTCTGTTGCACATGTTACACCAGGGATAATCTATAAATACAGACAAATTATAAGAATGTAAATCATTTAGCATAAAGCATGGGACTGTTTGGTATCTCAGTGAATCTTCATTACCCATTTCCTTTGTGAAACTAGTTAGCTAACCAAAACTGTACATTCAGTTTTGCCAAAAAGAAATAGGGAATATGTTTCTTTTAGTCATCTCATTTTAAAAAAAGATAGCATATTAGAACAGTGTCAGATCAGAGAAATTAAAATAAACTATTTGCTCTAACTGTAAAGTCTTGCCTAAAGTTATTTTACTTCTGCAAACTTACTCATAAATCTTAATTCTACTGATACTGTTTGTCTTGGAAATAACTGCATGATTCTGCTAGTTAAATATATTCTGTATTCATTATAAACCTTATAGGATAAGCGATACATTAATACCTCACTATGAAAACAGAGATTTAATCATCCATTCAGTTACAGCAGCTGTTCTTGTTTTATAAATGCTTTTATTTGTTGACAAAAAATAGGACTTGCGGAAAACACCACTATGGCTAAGACTTGCCAAAATAAAATGGGCATAAAGCAGAGAGATGGATTTAGAGCATGTCTATGAAAAGATAAGGCATCGAGTTAAAGGCTGTATTAAGGGAGGAAAAACAAACTCCCCCTCCAGCTATTAACTGAAGTACCAGCTGTTATCTTACCCCAATCCAGTCAAGCAGTGATGTGTAGGGCAAAAGTTTATCCAGGTCGTGAGTTTCTGGACACATTCTGCAGTACAGAGAGGCTGAATGCAATGTAAAAAGAGTTTATACAATTTTGCCCTTATAAGTATCAGTTAACAAGAGTAGGCTTCATGGTCAGTTCCTTGTCTAACACTTTTTTAGGGACAAATCCTGCTGCTCTCTCTGAAACAGCTTCCTCCATGGTGGAACTGGTCCCATTCTGTGCACAAAAGGAGGAAGAGAAGACCAGATGGCTGCAGGGCCGGGTCAGCTGCTTGGCTACAGCTCAGCGCTGCAGGGGTCCTTTGTACAAAGGCTCAGGGCACAGGACACGCACTGGCTAGGCTGGGGAATCAGCTATTAGACAAGAATATCATGATATGCCAAATCCTTATGAAAAAATGGTTTGGGCTAGGCTAGAGGAGATTTGTTCCTCCACTCCAATCTCAATTATTTACATCCCAGACAACCAAGACAGGAGCCAGATGGAGAATTTGCTCTCCAGTGACCCAAAATAACAATAAATCTACTTGTCTCACTAGACAGAAGAATGCATTTGAAAAGTTTTAATGCCAATCCGATTTTGAGAGATCTATCTATCTTCTAAACTACTGATATTATCTCTAACACCACAAAATGCAGGTCAGTTAACATAAATCATAACCACAAAGTTTGGACATAAGAGAGGTGGTTTGTGACACTGTCACAAGTAGGGTATGCAGGGAAGCTGGGTATGCAGGAAATACCTACCAATGATAAATTCTTGAATGGGGTCAAAAGAATGACACGTTGACAGGTTGTCAGAAATCCACCAAATAATCTGTAAGAATGAGAATGGGGAGTTTGTCACATCCCTCTGCTTAAGCATGTGTAGTAAAAGACTATAGAAACTTTGGTTTTGGTAGTAACATTTTGTATGAAGTAGTGATACAGAGATAAATGTTTCAGGACAGCCTTGACCAATAAAGACACTTGGGCAGCCCAGCTGATGAGCCCCATGGCACTGCCTAAAGGTACATGTGAACCAGGACGTTTCTTCTTCGGCTGCCATCATTCATGCCCTGCCCCTGCTTTGTATAAGACATCGGTCACCGAAAAAACCTTAGAGGAGGTTCTTTTCCCACCTGCATTTCCAAGTCTTCCGTGTGTTGGAAGTACAGCAGGGCACAATGCAGAGCCGCCAATCTCTCACCGTCCTGTTTGCTGTTCTGTAGGAACTGTAGTAAGGCGCTGTCACTGATGCTCACGGCATACATACTTCCTGCGCGGCAATCCAAGACTGTTGACACGAGTGGAGATTGGATGGGGCAGTTCTGCAACATGTCAATTCTTGCATCCTCACCTAAGAACATTGGTTTGAGAATAAAAAGGTCTAAGAACATGAAAGTTGGCTGCTACCAGTATTTCTATTACGACTCCCAGGTCCCCAGCAGTAAGGAAGAGTCTGCCTCTTGTGCTAGCTGCCTGGTATTATGCTGAAGAGGGAGAGGAATGGTGTGGCTGGGCAAAAGAAGTAAGTGAGGAGCACAGTCCATACTCAGTTCTCTCCCTCCCTACTGCTGAAGCAGAGAAGGTGTACAGATTTGAGGCTCACAATGCTGTCATAAGACAACACAGGATGGAACAGAGAAGGGCACAAGGCTAGTAATAGAAATTCAACACTAGAATTAGCATCTAAGCATATTGGTACAGTTCAGAACTGCTCACATGCAGAATCATGATACAAACTTGTATTGATGGACCTGTTACCATTAATCCCAAAGGCCAGAACAGGAAAGTTCTGCTCTATGGTTACTGATAGAAGCATCAAATCAAAATTACTTTAATTATGCTAGTCTAAGGTTCATCACCACAGTATTATACAGTAGGATTCCAGACCCTTTGCATGAGAGAAATCGGGTCCACCATGCAACAGTGATGCTTTCCACTCATTTCTAGCAGAGCAGTATTTCATTATCTATGTACAACAGGTATTAGCTTCCTGTGATGCTGCCCCTGCACCAGTTCCCACTACTCACCCCTCCTTCACCCAATCAGAAGAACACTTTTCTGTTTTCAAACAAAGGCCCCCCACTTCTAAAAATAACCCACTTCCCATAAAGACATGTTTGTTGGAAATGAAATAACATGCCTCTCAGATGAGACTAAATCAAATTGCATCAGCCTGATCAGGTGAAGGAAACACAGATTTCCTCTCCCCACACCCTCCAAACACACACATTTAGAGCGACTCAATTGGAGGAAGGAAATGTAAAATCAAATTTACATCTCCATGTGAAATTTGAGAACAGTGGAGGACCAAGAAGCATGTGAAAAGATGGGGGAAGGGAAACTATGAAACCAAGGCAAAGAATTTCAAATTCAGTGAAAGGTCTTCCATTTCATAACAAGCTAAAAGTACGTAATAGATGAAGTATGAAATGACACTTCAGATTCTCTTTTTAAAATGAAAAGTGCAAAAATACCATTCTTATTTTTTCAATCTCTCCTTCTTCAGCACACTGTGCAATAAAGAAAACATTGAAAAATACAACGTTCATGTAGAGATCTGAACAAGTTTCTACTACAACAATAAAATTACTTCAAGCAGCAGTTTTACTATACCTGTCAGAAATAAACTATAGCACAGCAGGTCAGGATGCTGAATATTCAGGAGGTGCAGGAACTGGCCAGGCAAATAAGCAGCCACATAATAGTCTATTTAAAGAAATAACAGTGGTCAATTTAGCACTTGTTCACTTATTTGCTTTAAGAGGCTGCTTCACATGATTCTCATCTTGGCCCACTTCTCTCTGATGGAATTGATTATATCTAGGAAATATAAAAGGAGTTAATTAAAAGCTGCTGTTGTATTAACACCGGAAACACTAGCAATACATTTGGGTTTCCAGAGGAGGATTCAAGAGGCTTGAGACACTCAGGAACTCAGCAGCTGATCTCCAGAGCAGACTGAAGCAATTTCAGAGGAAGTTGCTTAGCAGTAGTGAGGTATTGCAGTATCAAATGCCAAGTATAAAAGTTAAGCAAAAATGCAGAAAAATAACACAATTACTTAAAGTCAAGAAAAAAAAATCCCTTCCTTCTAGGGAAGGGTTAGCCATTCGTCTCCCTGCTGGGGACAGAGAATGGCAGGCACGCAGGGAAGTAGCACAAGTAACCTACCAAGATTCATAAAGGCCACTTCCTTCAATTGATGAGATTCTGTTCTTTCTAGAGAAACTGTAAAAGTTTTGTTGTAACCTGGGGAAATATAATAATACTTTTTAAAAACCCAAACAGTAAACACCATCTGTTACAAGCCAAGTATGATTTTATAGCTAGAAACTTCAGCTGTGCCAATACACCCAAACAGGGATATTTTAGACTGCTTTACGGGTTTGTCTGCACAGATAGACTTCATCCTAAACAGAGCTGCTGCATACTTAGTAGACTTGCACCCACACAATGCAGTTCTTTAGTATGTGGAAACTGGCCATGCACTGCACAGCCTATGTTTGTGTTTAAAGAAGCATTCTACCCCAGAGCAAGCTTGTGTAAAAATACCTCCCCCCCAAAAAAAACCAAACAAAACCTTTAGGGAGCTGTGCTTCGCATTTTGGTGCTCTTTCAACTGCTTTAAAGAATTTCCAGTTTGTTTATCTGCATGCCCTTTTGCTGTAATTTAGTTCAGCTCTGTTTAAACATAGACTAATTTCAGACATGCTGTGTTTGCATGGGCTTTGCATCAGCACAGCTGTTATTTTATTCTAGACTTGCACCATACTTCTTCTGGCATCCCGTAAAAATGACATAGAGCCCTCAAACTTCCTTGACCTCTGAGAAAAGCTGAAGATTAAAACAACTAAGAAGACAGTAACAGGCCCCTAAATGTCCATGCTGCAATATCCTAAAGGCTGAATGGTGTCATAATCAGGATGCTACTTAGAAGTGCATGAAAATTCAAGATAAGATGATAGATCCACAGTTCACAGGACCACCAAATAAAAAAGGTAGATCATAAGCCATGCTTCAGCCACTCATCCAGGACTTTGATACCTGACCCTTGCAGTGAGATATGCACTATCTGTGTGCTGCAAAAAAAAAAAAAAATAAGACCTCCAAGACCAACAGCAACCCTACCAATGAAGGGGCATCTAAACCAAAGTTTTTCACACAAGATATTGACTGGAGTTTGCTTGCAATCAGTCAGTATACTCATGATCACCACCCTGCTACTTGCCAATGCAAACATATGCAAGGTAATACCAGCACTGCAGAATATACATGCAACATCGTGACTTTAGTGTTTATACTACATCAAGTGACTGTTTTAACAGTGGGCAGGAAACTTCTAAGTTTACAGATGCTGCAGCACAGGCTGAACTCCTTATGTGCCTCCAAAATGTGGTTTATGGACCTGATATACCACTGCTTCTGTGGGTCATCTCAGGACCAGTCTCAGAATTCCCTCATGACTGATGAATCTTTCATGAATCCACAAACAGTGCTGCACCAAATAACGCCATTCCTTGAAAGTAATTTCAGATGCAGCTGGTTAATGTCACCATATTTACACTCAGTTTCTTCTGGGTAGGGACATTGAAGGGCCATGGCTGGCTCCAAGCAATGCAACCACCCTTCAGCTACACATCAAGTACACCTGGGGAAATCAGCCTTTCATAACAGTACAATGCAGATTGCTGCCACACCCAGAATGGACTTTTCCAACATGTTAATGCCTTCAAGAACACAAAAATGCAGTTCATTCAATCCCACATTCCAGCAGCAAAGCAACATGTTAGTGCAGTTCTGACATATGAAGTTTCCTGACACAAGAAAGCAAATCAAGTAAAACAGAAGTATGACGTCCACTTGAACACAGTTACTCCATACTCCATATGCAGCTTCTCAGCTGAGAAATAACTTGCCTCTCTCTCCCATGTATCAAATGAGTAAGATCTTGCTAATGGCAACTTTTATTCTGATCAGAATAAAACAATGTTCTTTATTCCTTTCAAGAAAAAAAAAAAACAGGTCTTAAGATTAAGAGCTAGAGCACTACTTACATAGCAACTATTCGTACAGTCAGTAAGTGTCGCACCTCTTGCTGTGAAAATGACATGTTGAACTAGAACTCTGAACAGACATTGAAGGGAAGAGCTGTTGGCTCTATTTACCATACAAATGCCTTATGGCATAAGTACAACACACCTGCAAGCTCTCACAGATTTCACTGATGTTTGTGCTCAGCACGCCGGAAAGTCTGGCTAGAAATAAGGGACCAAATTAATAGCCATTCATGAGGCCACTGGTTTGAAGCTATTTGTTCAGCATGAGGTGGGAAGTCTACAGCAGGAAAGTCAACCTTGCAGCTGAAGGCAGGTGCTGCCTTTAAACACCAGCCACAGTAGTTTGGCTGCAAACTTTGGTAGTTGCTTGTTTTGCAGTAAAGTAACGTTCTCCAAAATAAAGTTTAACTTAACAGGCTAATCTTACCTTTATGTAAAAAATATATGGAGTACATTATTTCATCTGGAATATCAGAAGCTAGACTACAACACACACACAAGCCTCCTAAAAAGACAAAAAAGGAAAAGAAAATTTACTTGTCAACCTGAATATCTAGACATCTTCACACTGCACAGAACTAAAGCAAGACTGTTTCAAATTAGAAACTAAAAATAATCTCTCAAAAAAGGTAAAGATTACAGAAAGTTACATTACACAATTCTAACCATCATATACCTAGCAACACACAAAATAAAAGAGAACAGAGGAAGCAATATGGCATAATGGAAGCCTGGGTTCTGACAGGCCAGTTCTTTTTAGAAGTACATTTTTAGCCCTTCCCAGTAGAAATCACGCTTGCAGCCAGAAAACTAATCAAGCCTTTCTCTCCACAGGCTGCCTCAATCTCCAGATATTTTCTGTTTGAGGAGTGTCAAATATACACAGAACAACATAATAAAACACAGTTTGTTTGCTTTCTAAGTGACTTCATATTGGCGGCAGCATGATACACTACTTAGAGCTTTCTCATACTAGAAACAACAGTCCTTTCTCCTCTTTCCAGCCCAAACAGCCATTTATTCCTTCTTTAGGACAGAAGTCAGTCCTTGACACAAGCTGATTTCAGCCAAGGTACTCTGTGCAGGAATGCTCCCCCCTCCCAGCCTAATTCTAAATCAGACTGATACTGTTTTGACTCCAATGGATGGTAGCACTCCCCCCATCTCTTACAAAAAAATTTAATCCACTTACTCTTGATGCTTTGGCAAGCTGTTTTGGCATTCACATTAGAAACAGATTCCAAACCACATTATCCCAATGCAGTTGGGAAGGCTGAGCCACAATTATGACCATTCACCTTTTACCTTTATTTAAAGTTTATCAATTAAAGGGAAAAAAAAAAAAAAAAAAAAAAAAAAAAGGTAATACTAATAGTTATTGTTCTGTAAAAAAAAAGTTTTATGTATACATTGTATAAAGAAAAAGGCACAGTACAAAAAACCCACATGTAGTGTGCATTGCTACCAAGGTATTTTACTTCGTTAAATGACTCATACTTCAGACCACACGGCTGTACCATAGCTGTGATACAGATATGGCTGAGGCACTTCGCACATCTGGGGTAGGTAAATACTTTGTTCTGAGATGTAATTTTTTTTCCTGATTATTCTTAGCTGATTGAATATTGTTTGGTACAATTTTCCTTGGATATTTGAGTCATTTAGACAACATACAGGGCATTTTGCCAGAGCACTTGGCATCTTCCAGAGCATACACAATTTTTAAAGTAGCAGCATCAGGACTCACGAGGAAGACTGGAAAAGCTCCAGCAGCCCACAATGCTGTTTTGTTATCAACAGCTCCCTTCCAACACTGCAAATTTATTTTTTGTATGGTGGAGGCTAGTGTAATTGCTCAACATGCAAGTGAGTCTGTTCAGACTGAAGCGTCAGTGGGTAATACATGCAAGCTGATCACAAAAACAGTGGATATGAGAAACTAGTAATATGACATGCATCTTTCAGTGCTAGGATACTGGTTCAAATATCAACAAACTGAACTACAAACAACAGAAAATATCAAATGATGCTTCATTAATACAGACAGAAACATGACAGTCTCAGATCAGCAAGTGTCCAAGCAATGTTACATCTGATATAGTTTTGGCAATCCCATTAAAAGAGATAGAGACTGAGAATATAAAACCAATTCCTTTCCTACTATTACCAGTGCTCTCTGCAAATTAGACCTGGGTTGTGCTGATGCAAGGTGTGCTTCTTATCCTATTGCACTTATGTGGTGTTTCATGCAAAAGCAGAACCAGGTCTTCTACATTATCCACTTCAAGATCATCTGCAGTTAGAGCTGTAGCTAAATGCCATGAGGTGAAAAGACTCACATGAAGATATATTTGGATAGACTCTTATCTTTTCAGAAATAAACGTGAAAAAAGATATCAACCACAAAGTAAAAAAAAAAAAAAAAAAAAAAAAAAGAAGCATTTAAAAATTAAGTTCTACTCATACAGGGTAACAGGGAGTTATTACAATCAGTAGAATTAGGGAAACAACAATTACAACTGTCACTTGATAAAGAAACATCATACTACTGAAATTCTAAGAGTCACCCATGAAGACACAAATTTTTCACTTCAAATTCCTCATTTCTGTTCAGGCAGAAGAGTAAGATGTAAGGCTGCACCAACATCTCAACATGGCATCCAAGTGTCACAATTCAAATACATCATTGCACCAGAGCATTTTGTCCAGTTGCACTGCCTTAGGAGTCACTTGCCTCACCTAACTTCAGGCATCCAAACATCTCTCATTTAGATTCCTATACAGCAAATGAAAAAATGTGGATAGAAGCAATCATCCTCTCATGATGCCTATTTTTCTTTACATGCCTATTTTTCTATGCAGTCCACATGCTTAACCTTTAGGTAGGTAAAGTTAGGTGACAGTAATCCAAGGTTTCTGTCATATTAGTGCCTTCATTTTTTTTTTTAATACCAAGCAAAATTAACCGAAAAGTACTTCTGAAGTGCTAAAAGAACACATAACACCCCAGCATTGTTTAAATAACCAATGAATTCTAGACATATAATGTTAATTCTGAAACTAGAGCTGCTTGATCTCAGCTAATCTAGAAGTACATAGGGGTTTTTATCTGGAGACATTTTGTCTGTGCTGTGTATAAGGAACAGGGCTACTTTTCTTCTGCTGCGGAAGTTTGAGAAAGGAAGAGTGATTTCATTCAGAGTTCAGATTGGCAGTAGCCAATAACAGTTTTATTAAATGGGAAATTGCATGGAATATTCCAGTTTGAAGTTATGCCAATTATTCTTTGCCAGAGATGTCTGAATGGTACAAATATGGGTATCGGCATTAATATTTGGAGCATGCTAGCAGTTCCACAGAAGGCATAGTTTGCGCCCCAAAGAGCCTGCAGTCCAGTTTTGTAAATCACCACAAACAAGAGGCACAAAAGGGAACTTTACTGTGATTACCCCCAGTGTTCTTCAACAACTAGATATGGTCTCAGTGCCAAAAACATTTGTTCCAAACTGTTACTCAAAATGGGTTGTGCAAAGTAATCCTTGGTTTCAAACAACATTCAATGAAAAGCCACATACAATAATCCCATTTAGTAAGTATAATTGTCAAATTATGTGTTTTACATTAAGTGCAATGAAAAGCGCATGTGAAAGGTTCCACACAGAATTTAAATACTGTGATGCCAGATGGAAAAGAAGATTTTTACTTCAGGGTAACCAAACAACAGTCTCATCGGAGGAAAAATGAATCTCATCCTAAACTAAAAGGAGGTGCTTCAATCTGAACAAACCCTGGAGAAGTATAGGTTTAAAAAGAAACATATATATATAAATATATATATATATATAAAAATACATATACACATACACACACACACAAATCTATTGCATTTTCCATTACTAGAGTGGCTGTTTGTATAAGAAATAGTCTGTCTTGCTAACAGAGAAAAAACAGCCTAGACTACATTTGGTAGATAGAAACTTGGCTTTCTCTTATTTCTATTTTCTTCCCTCTAATCTTTTTAGTCGTGCTGCCTGCCTTGGTAAGCAAAAAATCTGTGTAATGAAACTGTATTTCACTTGAATTGCATTAATGATCATTTCAATGCAACTGGCAACCTTAGGAATTCGCCCGTGTGCATACAGCACACCTTAAGAAGTGAGATGTAAAGCCACGTTTGCAACACGTCATATCCTTATACAACTCTGCAGACTATTCAAAGGTTAATCAGATACCATCTCTGCTTGGTGGTATGGTCTAATTTAGAAGCTGAAAATACAGGCATCTGTGATGAACAGATGCCTCTTGAGACCAGTTTTTAATCAAAAAAAAAGCTCATAGCATGCATTAGGATGCAGGGAGACTCCTAAATCCTACAGGTTTAAAGAACATTTTAGGTTTAAGGAAACATATATATATACTAAAGACTTAAGTATCACGTCCTAAATTTAGTATCACATACTTGGACCTAAGTATCACATTTTAACAGCAATATGAAGCTCTTAGAGTCTGTACTGCACATGCTCTGTTTATGCCCGTCCACTCTGTAACCCAATTATATACTATGCCAGACATCCAGACAATAGACCTAGCCAAAACCTTCCTTGAATTTACTTTCTAACACATTTTTGGTCATCTTTAACATTAAATTGCTCTAATGTAATACACAGCCATGCTTTGGTACCACCTGTGTTCTGAAACTAGCAGAAAATGATACAGAAAATGCTAAATGGGCTTAGATGGAGATATTTCACCACATAAGCGCATGATAACACTTCTTTGAAGCTGGACTACCAGAAAATTTCTGGGTGACGGGTGACTGTTTTACTGCTGGTGTTGATATATAAAACCCTAGGTGCTGTTCAGCTCAACTTGGAATGCAGCTTTCATAGGGTAAAAAACTTAATGAGAAAAATAGTGCACAGTTGCCTTCTCCCTCTCCTCAGTTACCTGTCAAGTATACTCTGAAGGAAGAAAAATCTCAAACTCATGCAAAAAAAAGCCACATAAAAAATAGAAGTATATATGCCTTATGAAGAAATTTAGTAATCAATTATGATTATACTGCATGATAATTAACAGTGCAGATCATTTTGACAATACTTGTATTTATTCATTACCTGCTTTACTTGTAAAAACCTGAAGATTCAAAGATTTAGATGCAACATCTTGGTCTTGACAGTAATCATATCCAAAATTCACAAGTCTATGAGCAAATAAAAATCACTAAATAAATCACTTCTTCATCCACAGCAATTCATCACAACATAAAGATCATGAGAACAGTCATTATGTAATCAAAACATACTAATTAAATTATAATAAAATGTTCTCTAATGCAAATTAAATCAGGCTTTAACCAACCCGCTCAATGCTGTTAGAAATTAGAATCCCAAAACTGCATGGTTATCAGAAACCAACAATTTGGAATAAACCTGTGAACTTCATATTCACTTACTGCATCATTCTCCACCCATTTCTATACTTTGAAGTGAAAGCAAGTTCTGATAAAGTACTGGAAATCCAAACATTCATCATACCTGAGAACTCAAAGGCTTTGCAGTCTAACTCTACCATTCTTATGTCTGTAAAGCAACATTTTGATCTGCAATTAGGCACACTAATTTCAGCAAAAATACTCAAAGAGGAAAGCACAAAATCACACTCATGTGAAACTTGTTATACCATGACATTCTTTTTCAGTCTCATGTTGCTTGTGCTTTAATGGTTTTATCTATCTTTAAAATCTGCAAGTCCTATTTTTGCCATGCAGAACATGCAACAGAATATTGTAGTCAGTCTGCTTTGGCTTTTTTGTTTCGTTTTTTTTTTTTTTTTTTTCTTCCAGAAAGGATTGTGATCCTGTAAGGGATTTTCCCCTAGGTCTTCTGCAAGAACTTTGAAAGAGAAATTATAACACTGAAGCTCTTACAAGAGCTGGATTTTTTCACTACTAACTACAAGATACACTGCCCTTTTAGGGCAACCTGTGTGTGCAGTAGCACTACACTGAGCCCTCTTCATAGCACTGAGGCATTCTGAAAGCCACAGTTTGGGCAGGGTGGGACTCAGCTACCTTCAGTTATTGATACCTGATCTAGTAGCTTTGGCCTCTCTTTTTATTTACAAAGAGAAACAGGCCTTTTTGGAATGTAAATTCAACTGATTGAAGACCGATGAGGATGAGATGAATTATGACTGAGAGTCAGACCATCCTAACTAGTTTTTCCTCAATTAAAAGGGAGCCTTAAGATGACAAGCACAGACGCAGTCATGTACACAGTAGACACAGATAGAATCAGACGAATCTTCGCCTTTGAAAGTGCTATTCCCAGCTGCCTGGGAATAGCACGCTGGAGGAGAAAAGAGACAGGCAATACCTCATAGGCTATAAAAAGAAGCTACTGGTCTGGTTAACTGCCCAGTAAAATGTAACAGCAATTAAAAATGGAGAGCTTCCCTTGGCACGAATTTTGACATCACTACAACATACCCAAGATTAAAACAAATTAATTTAAAAAAGGTACAGAATACGCAGAAGACAGGTTGCTTAACCTACAGCTAGCTCTTCAGACAAATAATTTTTTAAAATGACACCAAAAAGCAGCGAAGGATTAAATTGTATTTTACAGTTGACCCTGATGAAAATGAGAGGAACTGAAGGTTTGGACACAGTGTTCATATTATCCTTATGTTCCAGTACCATGTTGTCAACTGCAAACAAAGACACTGTGGTTTGGACACAAATTTTACTTAGAGCTATAAAACATTATTTTATATATTATAAGGAAAGCAAAACAAAACATAAAACCCCCTTACTTTAATTGTGTGTCATTTACAGAAATATCCAGGTGTGATTCCAGCTGTTAACCAAAAACAAAAACAAACCTATTTAGTGAGGTCAATATACTACAATTAATATTTCAGTCCAGTAAAGTGTGTTGAACTCATTTCACTAGATATAACATTTTAGCAAAGTTTATTCATCCTCCTCCAATAGCTCCCAAAACGATGAAATAGATTCTTAAAAAGAAATTGCGAGATATTTAATCCTCTGCATTAAATTTCAGCCACTGAGCCAAAAGCCTAGTAACAATTCCATGTTCAACAGTTGTAATTTTTATGTTCTGTTCTTTGTATTTTGGCCACAACAGATTTTCCTGTCTCGCTTAAAACTGACATAAAATTAGCATGTGGTTCCTTTGTCTAGTGCATTTGATAATCCTGCTTTTCAGTACTTGAGTATAAGATCAGTATAATGTTATGAATGTCACTCACTTCTAGGTCAAAATCTGTGCAATTCCACTGAAGTTACCCTACTGTGGCACAATCTGAATCTGACTGAATATATTCTTGGAAAGAATATAATGCGAAAAAAAAAAAACAATCAGAAAAACAAATCCCACTTTTCCTCTGCAAAAGTTCCAATAACAAAAGACACTGAAATAGATCTCCTTATCAGTGCCTGGAACACATAATTACACCCAATTCAAAACCACTGTATAATAAAACACTAATGACTTACTATTGAGTTAAAATTTTCATCAGGATAAAACTGGACACATTTTAAAGTACTCCTTGATCCCTGAAATTAAGAGGATGTGCTTTGTAACTGATAAAATAAAAAACATATCATATAGACTGAAAAGTGACTGGATACTCCACAGCACTCTACACACTCAACCTGCTTTGCTAACTGATATGCACAAATTAGGTGACAAAAGACGACTTTAAAAACCACATATAACCCCCCACAATAGCACTATGACATGCTTCCTTCCTGTCCCAGATCATTATCTGCCAATCATCTATAATTGCGTGGGCTCCCACTTGAAGCACAACATTACATGTCACACACACACACACACACACACACACACACACATATATTCTAGAAACTTAAAAAAAAAAAAAATGTTTTCCATAACCACCTATACGGCAGAAGGAACTATATCTTACTTTGGTCAGTTCAGAAAGGGTATCTCAGAAACAACAGGAATATATTTCTCCATCACAGTTCTTTTCCCGTTATTTCCTAACACTTGTATATTTTTGGTGGCTAAGAAGAGTTAAGAAAAATCAATTTTCATTTATGTACAATACATCAAGTGCAAATAGTCTCTCAGTCAAAACAAAAAAAAACCCAAAGAGTTTCTGCATTTCTAGCCAAGAACCTGCCCTCATTTAGTCACTTAGTAAGTCTTGTGTAGATGTGAATTTTCTAGAACACACAATATGTTTTGGTAGATTTAGATCCTTTTGAAGAAAAGAGCTTTTTAAAGCCAAAAGACCTAACAAACCCACCCTTTTTTATAGAAAGCACCAAGATCACCAGTGTTCTTGCAATTTACTATGCACAAATACCAGTTAAGGCAAGTCTGGCCTTTGCTTTAGGTTGAGGCAGGAACAAGACAGACTACTATAATTAAAAACAAATTCACACTATTATTACCCCACACACTCAAAATTTTACTGTCATGAGACAGGCAGGTACAAAACTACTAGAATTAACTTTCATCTCACCTTTGGAACAATGTAGAAGAGCCTTTGTTCCATCATATCCCATTGTGCCCAAATGAGATCATCTGTAACTCTGGCTCTTGGAAGCTGACCTGCGTTCTGAATCACCTAAAAGGAAAGCAACAACATTAGAAGCCATCAAATAAAGTTCTGTAACAATTACGCACAGTCTGTGCTTCAAAGAGAAAAGCAATGACAGAAGAGGCACAAATACTAAGGTGCTTGGAGGAAATAAGCTACTTGTTAGTTGTACAAAGTCCACCTTTGTTGTGTGCGAGGTGCTCAGTTTAAAGAGATCAGAAGCACAGTTTTCGAGGTATACCTACTACCAACTATTTTCTTTTGAGATTTCCTTGCTTGCAAGAAATTCATTGCTTAAGCTGCTCAAAGTGAACAAAGAAAACCAGACAGCACTCTTCATCATAGAGGAGAGAGCAGAACCAGCTACGTTAACTATTGAAGGAAGATGTGTTAGCTACAAAAGGGATTTCCATCCAAAGTCTCAGCCACGTGATACAGAGTGCCAGCAGTAGGGAAAGGTCTAGAATTGTGGAAAACTGTTGGCATTGTACAAATGCACTCTTGAAAGATGTAGGGATATTTCATGTCAACCAAAACAAATCTGTTCATTAGAAAGACATCAGATTGATCTGTTTTTTTCTGACAACATTCTTAGTCTTTACTCCACTACCATAGTCTAGCATATAAATCCCATCTGCTTTAAAAGCAGCGATAAACTTTGAGAAAACCATGAAAGACTTCAAAGTGATTGCAAATCAGGACCTTAACTTTTTTTTTCCAACCTGACATTTGTCTCCATAAAGTGAAACACTGGCTTTTGTGACACAATTCTTTACTATATTAGATGTATGTTTATTAATAAGTCTTTTAGGCAAAATGTTCACAATTTGTTGAAGACAAAATCATTTTGAAAACAGGAAAAAGAGACTGGAACATTCACAGTACTTGGAGTGTACCTAAGTTTTATGTCTTTTGGTTTTTTGCTTGCTTTTTAAATGAATGCTTTACTGGGACACACTGACTCCCAAAAGGCTGTTAGGAAGGTGACTCTGGAAATATTTTAAATGATTTAAAAATGTATATACACTATGTTTACTCCCAACTTCTAACATATAGAAGCATCCAGCAAACAACAAACAATAAGTAACTTTCCTCATAGATTACAAGGTATACAGGTTTTTCAATCAGCTCTGTGGTTAGCTGCATATGTTGCCATTCTATCGATACTTTCTTTAATACATTCTGTGCTGCCCAAGTATAAAACTACAAAACCAGCTAAAATTACAGATGCTTTTCAATTAAAGCAAAAAACCTCAAACCCCAATATTTTTCAAGTCTTACCACTTTGTGTTCTTCTTCTGCAACAACATGAATGTCAAATTGTTCAATATCTTTAAAACATATTAAAAAAAATAATTACAAACATGCATTTTTATATGCTTTTATATACAGTTTATTAAACAATCTCACCTCTTAGAATTCTGTAAGAACACATTAGGGCCAGGAAAGTTCAACTCATTGCAAGAGGAAATCTATGTTATATGAACATAGGCAGAGACCTGGACTCTCTTCCTTTCCTGAGCTGAGGGTGGCCCCAGCCATACCACCTCCTGGAAGCAGTTCCCTGCCCACACCAGCGCAGCACCGGCAGGAAGAGTGCTAACTGAAATAAGCCAAACCAAGACAAGAAGCACACTTATAAAGAGCGTGCAGAGCTGCATGCCTGTGCCTGAGACCACACTACAGCCCGGTTTCACTTCCTAGCATGAATACCAGCTCACAGTCCTTTCCCAGGCACAATTCCTAAAAGTTATTGGTAGTTTGCCTGTGTGAAGGGTGCAAGATTCACCCAGCAGATGTTATAAATGTTTCAGATACAGTTCACAGCACTTTGTGAAAGTCTGGCTACCTAAAGGTTGGTGTCTAGCTTAGCAGAGATGTGCCTCTCCAAAGAGATGGGAAAAGTGATCTCACACTATAAGACTGAAAAGCAAGAGGGATAAACAACCTTTTCCAAGTGTCCACCTCTACCCAATTCCCTCCCATTAGATTAGGCAGAACATGCAAAGTTAGACAAATCCAAGAAATTATTGTTCTTCTCTTATCCTACTTGTCACACATTAAATGACAACCCATCTCATAGTCAGTTGATCTGCCCTGAATATATATAGGCTGCTATAAAAGTCTATTTTAGCTTTTTTAGAAATAAAGATAACTGCTAAATGCATGAACTAAGCAAATAATTGCAGTCAAAGCTGGACATTCTGCTCACACCAAAAAAAAAATACCATTAAATTATACAGTTTTGGAAAGACTTTATTTTTTCATTTTCCAATAAAAGGCAACCAAAAATATAACCTATAACCATCATTTTAAAGTAAAAGAATGACAAAGTACATCCAAAATATGAACTCACATTTATCTTCTGAAACCAGCAAGAGGCGATTTTCTGTAGAAGTATTTCTGTCTTCAACTGGATAAAGAAACTATAAAGTTTCACAGAAGTAAATAACCAAAGTAGTTTAGAACACTTATCCAAAATGTTGGGGTTTTTTTTAGCTGGATATTTACATATTTTTTAATTACAACAGGCATGCTAATTATATTTAATTAATAAAAATAGCTATTATTACAGACTAATAGTCACCAGTAACTATAATTGCAAGCTTCAAGGGATTGAAGAGAAATAAAAAAGCAGCCTGCATGTCAGAGACATTCTACATTAAACATTTCATGAAATTTCTCATTTTTTTCATTCTATGAAGAAACACAGGCACACTATAACAGTTGCAAGATAACACAAGATATTTCTGCACTCAACCACTTTTTTTTCCTAGCATAGTGGATTAAAAAGGTTAAAGATTAGTTGAATAATTTACCTGTACTCGAACACAGCTATCCACAGCCTTTAGGACTCTCACATTATTAATGGGATGAATTTCAATTAGCAAGGTTAAATACTTGGATACTGCAAAAAGAACAGGTTTTAGATAACATTCTTTTTTATACACAATTTTGTTTTCTGAACAGAAATTACATGGGAAAAAAAAGTAAAAGGGTATAATATTTACAACAGTATTAAAACAATCCACTTGTAGTACCTGACTGTAATAGCTGACTTACTCTTTCTTCCTCTGTATATTGACAGAAGCTGACAGCTAAGAGGAAAAAAAAAAAAAACACAGCCACAGTGAGCATGCATATTTGTTATTAATCTCAGTAAACATTCTTGGAAAGCAAGCATCACAGATTTTTTTACCAAAAACTTGTATGTTAAAGGAACTACAGAAGCTCTTCTAGATGTAGGAGTCATGTATAAACGCAGGAGGGGGGAAGTGAAGAAAGGGTCAGTGTGTCTTAGATTTTTAACAAAACAATATCGTTACAGCTGTGGCTATGTTGTTACATTATTTGGTTAGAGATCCACTGGTATGGGTCAAAACAGATTTAAGTAATTCTAGACCCAAATGTATCATCCTACTGAACTAAATCATCTTTACTGTGACAGAAAAAAATTTAATGATAAAACATATATTTACCCAATAACGTCCTTTCATTGTTGATCGAACAACTGATTATGTGTAGATCCCTCTCAAACATATAGAGGTGCTATAGAGAAACATATTAATGTTAATAAGTTATCTTTTTTTTTACCTATATAAAGAAAACCATCTAATTACTCCTCCCTAGGAAAACACTAATGACCAGTACACCATTTTTTTTTTTTAAAGCAAATCATCTCACAGCCAGAAGAATCATATTTTAAGCCTGAATTGTATCACTTCTCCTTTTTCTCATTTGTTTCTTACTGGCTCTTTTGAGCAGTATGTTGCCACTAGAGCAGCACAGCAGACCTTCATGTAAATATGAAATTTCACCCATTTTGTACTGTTATGGGGACACCTGCAAAGGCCTGTTATCATGACTGCAGCCACTGAATTGCACTACATTCAGTTTTAGAATAATTTCTTACAAATGGTTACACCAAACAGATGGAGGATGCACACATAACAACGAAAACCCAAAACATTTATTTCTTAGCACACATATTCAGTCTGGAGCAGAAAGGGCTTGAATTGGTTGTTTTAAAATAAAGATTGCAGACATGATGCTTTACTACTCCCAAGTCATTCAGATGTTTTGTAATGTTCTGCATCTCAATACTACCGAGCATCATTCGAATACCCTCTCTGGTCTCTCTTCTGTTTCAAACAAGCATATACTCCTTAAGGACATAACATACTGAGTTTCAAGGCATCAAAATCTGCAACACTACAGCACAGTCTCCATCAGGGAGAAGCCCGGTATTACTCTCACCTCATTTTGTTTAGTTTGAAGATCATACAATCCAATGTGAGTATTTCTCTGATTTCCCTATGGATGAAAATAAATTAGTACTGGCAGTGTGAATATATAAAGTTAAAAGTTGCTTTTATTTTTTTCCCTACCTCCCTCTCCTCTTCCCCCAGCCCACTGACACACATCTTCACACACTTCCCTGTCCTATAAGCACGCAGTTAATTATCTAATTCCAAGAAAGCGAGGCAAGAAGGAGAACAAAGTTGGGGTTTTTTTTTTTTCCTTTTAGAACCAACACGAGATAAAGCTGAAATGTAGCCAACACACAGCCCACAAGCCGTTGCATAAGCCAAGTGCCTCTCTCTCGCTTTGGTTCTAAAGTGGTTTTAGTCCTAGGCAGCAGGGCCAGGAAGAGCGATGTCCATACAAGAGTGAAAGGGGATGCAAACGGCCCCCCGGAAGATTTAAGGCTGGTATTCCAAACTTCAACTCGGTGGGTCATTGCTCCAAAAGGGAGCATGGAAACATCAAACATCACCAAACTCAGATTCTAGTGATCTGGCTGCAGGCTGGAAAAAAGGATTTCAACCCTGCCTTAGGAAATGATTGTTTGAAGGCTAAATCTATTTCACAAGTTCAGATGACACCATTAGCCTGCTGCCTTAGAAAATAAACACAATACACATCCTTTCTAGCTTATTGATAATAACATACAATGATTTTATACAATTCAAAACTTTTCTTCTTGGTAATTTTTAACATGCTTTAAATTTTCAAAATATTTTTTTAAAAATGTAAAATAAATTCTGCTTGGTGGCATATATATCAAATCAAGCTGAAGTCCATTAATATACTCTAGGTACAGGCACTAAATTTCTAAACTGTTGAATTTCAATCCAGCCACATAGGTTTCTAGTCAAACAGTGATCATCCTTGTTTTTAACTACAGCTTGGGGGGAGAGGGGAGAAATCTGTGGTTATTTACAAAGTTACGACATCTTGCTTTGTGAAGTTAAAACAAAAGCCTGAGTATTCTCTTCCTAAGAGGTCTATTTCTGAATGTCTCATTATTGTTATGGCAATGACAAAAGTATTTGACTTCTGACTTAAACATGGAAAACAAAATGTCTTTACATTAAGACATAGGCTTCAGTCCTTCTAATTTAAGGTTAAGCAAGTGCTTTCACAAATAACTGTTCTTTCCAAGTGTGTCTGAAACGCTAACATCCTCTGTACTTAGCTACTGAAAAATACACAAGACCGGTAACAGAACTACATCAGTGCCTATATTTGTGCATCAGCTAAGACACTTGTTTTCATATTTACTCTAAAGATTCTTGTATTGCATTGCAAAATAAAAGCACTGACACTAGAATTCAATTCTGTTAAAAATACTTTCCACCAACTATTCATGTCACAAAAGACAGACACTGTCAAAACTACAGTACAATGCAAAACTCTAAAAAAGAAGCTTTGAAAATAAAGCTCATCTTCCACCTTTCCCTGATTTCATGCAGAATGCATTTGATTTTCTTCCACTTAGCAAGACAAAGGTTATTTTCTGTTTGTATCTATTAGGAAACACACCAGGGCAGCTCAGTTTAGTTTACATGGTTGTTTGTGTACTACCCTCACTGATAATGTTACAACTAAAGTTTGCTGCTATAAAATCAACAGGAAAGGCTCACAGACATATAGCTGTGTCTTGCTAACGTGGCAGCCCATTAGTTATAAATAGTTTATTACGAAGGTAGGAGAGAGAGAAAAATTGAAAGAGATGTTAACCTGCCTTAACAACTCAGTAAGAACTGTAGTTTGTTAGAAGCTGTAATTACATCATGATTTCTCCAATGCAAGTTTAAGGAAACAGGACTAACTGCAGACACTAAAAGAAGTCTGTTTTCCTCAGGTAAGATTTCTAGTGTGATGACGTATATTAGCAGAACAAAATAGCAATGCACACAGAATACTTATATTTTAGAACGAGTTTGCAAAAATTTAAAAGTAGTGTCAAAACGAGGCCTAAAACTACTTGCCATTCACTACGATGCATACATACACCAAGACTTCTATGTAAACATGAATGGATACTCCTCTTAAAAGGTTTGCAGATGACTCTAAAACCACAGAACTCTATCCATACGTTAACAGACTGTTTCAGAAAATGAAACATTTGGACTGAATCCTTGTTAGGTCAGTAGTAGAGTGTGAAAAGACAGACACACAATACCCCCAACACTTGCTGTTTCTTAGCATTCTACTCTTGAAATAGGAAAAAAAAAAATCAGTCCTGCTTTAAAGAAAGTATCCCAGTCCCAAGGTGTGACTGCAGCTGACACAGACGTAACTGATTTAACAAAAGCACAGGCATCAGGAAAGGCTCAGTGTTAGCAGCTCAGGCCCCAGCCTGTTCAGGACATCAGGTGAGTGCTATGCAGCTACAGCCTGGGCCACCATGTGTGCTCCTACCAATATACAAGCCACCCAGACCAACACGAGCTTTGAGGCAGACATACCCACGTTTTTATCATGCACACAGACAAGTGTAGATATACTGACTCCCATTGACATCAGTAGCATCTAAATGGGTACCAACATTTTCAGCTGATGAGCAGAATTTTTACTGATCCAAGAAAGAAAGGTATACCACACACTATGAACAACTTCTCTCTGGGAGAAGCATCACACATTTAATGCAATACCACCTTAATATACATTTGTTCTTTGTGAGAAAACTCCAGGAAGTATCTTCCAGTTTGCCCATTAACAAGTGTAAAAAGCACAGTAGAAGCAAACAAAATGTCAGCATCCTTCCCAATAGAGGAATAAATAGATGCTGATTCTTCAGCAGGCTGACTCACTCGGGAGAAAAAGCTCAGACTACTTTTATCATGGTAAGAAAACAAGAAAAGCAGCAGCAGCAGCATCTTTTTCAGGACGGCATTTCAGAGGTGAAAACTGCAGCACAGCTGTGCAATTTGCTAGTTCCAGTTCTCAGGCTTTGTCATTCAGCCACTCCCACCACACAGGCTGCAGAGGTCACTTTATTCCCAAAATTAGGAAAGATAAACTACAGTGAACATTCTCAGTGACTTCCTATGCAACCTTTACCCCTAGGTTCAGGGAATTAAGCCTAGGTCTTTCAATTCTCCTGCCAGTCATTGCCCCATTCAGTCAATGGAGTCTAAGGTGTATCTGTCCACCTCCTCCACCTCACACACTTCCTCCCAGAGTACGAGTGGCCAGTTCTCTAAATTCCACCAACTGTATTGACCAGATTCCTGCTGACTACAGTGGGAGCTTAGACACCTAGCATGCAAGCAGACACCTATGTTTAGATGTGTGAAGCTTGAGCTACAACGCATCCCTAGTGCCAGCTGCAAGAGCCTGAATAACCTACAAGGTAGTAGAACTCTGCCCAAAAAAGCGTAGTGTGAGATTCCACAGATGCTAGAAAGCAGAAACACCACACGTACAGAGTACTAGATCTCTCACTGGGAACTAGATGGGTTACTTTCATTAAGTCTTTCTAGAGTTTTGAGCAATGAAAAAAGCCTAAACTTGACACATTCTTTAGTGTTGTTTTTATGGTTACTGTTGTCTTGTACAGATTCCCCTCCCTCTGCTTGTACTAAAGGAAACATCCACCCACGGTTAAAGTGTATTATACCTTCATGAAGGCCTCACCTCTTCCCTTAACCCTAGGGAAGCTGGAGAGTTTTAGCCTTGTTGAGCCAGAGGGGAGCAAAAGGCAGCTCTATTCTACTGGAGTCTGCTATCTCCAGTCTGTACTCTTCAGAAACCAAGATCCTCCAGAATCCAGCTGGGTCTACAGATTTCTCCAAGAGGCCCAGACAAGAAGTACAGCTTCTCTCATCAAGGGGAAACCTCAAACCATTTAAAAATCTCTTGGAACTACAGGCGTTTCAACCTAAAAGCTATATATATGCCACGGAGAACAGAATCCTATGTTAAAAAGGATAGCTCTAGATACTTCAAGACATCAGATAAACAACGGTTGTTTCAGACTACTTGCAATAAAGTGCTATAGATGAATCTTAAAAGTAATAAAGAAGAAAGGCAGAAACAGAAGTAGTGTTAGATAAATGACGTCTTAACATATATATTGGTAGGAGGAAACCTATTTAACTAACGCAGTGCACATGAATGCAATAGTCAGACTTCCCTGAGAAATTCTGAGGATGAAAGAATTTGCTGCTTACTAAGAGTTTATCCTTCAAGGTAAGATTCTGGTCCTCCCCCAAAAAATCAACAGCAAAAACCCTATGGACTTAATCAGGTCAGTACTTTGCTTCAAATTTCACCATTCTTAACCTTTTTCTGAAGAGGGGTATCTTCCCATTGCCCAACACCCCCAAGTTGTAATCAATCAAGTTTTCATGCTCAAACTTTCACTGCAAACAGTTTTAAACTAGAAGGACTCAATTAGGCATAGACACACATACAGTGTTATTCTCTGCTATATTTTTATTAAGTTCAAAGACAGACTTACCTTCCAGGTATAAATAATATTTCCATTTCTTTCAACATTTACAACGTAGAGTGCTGATGAATTCTCAGAAGTATCTGAAATTATAAGTATCAAAAGGTACAGGATTTTCATTTGAGCTGGTTCATCATACAATTTATACCCTTTAAGCAAAGATACTAAATGCATTTCTACATAAAAATACTTCTTTGTATACATGAAAATTATTCCCTTCAGAGAGAGAATATTTCTTACACTGTGATTTAAATCTGATAAACTCCAATACAAAATAGTTAAGGGGTTTCAAAACACACAGGAAAGAATTCTTTATGTAAATCCCTAACCCTTCACTATAACTGTGACCCTAACAGCCACTACCTTTTGTGATGAAAATCGCACGTGCTTTTTCACTATCTTCCATTCAGAGAAAAAAAAAAAAAAGTTTGCATTTATTAATTATACACATCATGGGGTTCAAACAGTTAAGTTGCACTCCAATCCTCAGAACACTACAGGGAGACAGAACTAGCCCGAGAAAGTATCACTTGCTCCCAGCTGCCCCTTCAGCATCCCAAAGGAATGCCTTGAAATAAACTATATCTTTAGAGGTTAGTTCTACAACAACACCACCACACACCCAACCTATGCCCCCCAAGCCCCTACACCCCCAAAATAAACAAGAACCACAAGATTAAACATACCTACAGGTATGAGGGAATTAAGCAATGCAGGACAAAAGATATGATGTGGGGTATGAATGAAAGACTCAGATTAAAAGGCAAACAGATGAGCAGGAAGCTAGGATGGACACAGAAAGAGAAGAGCACATCTGGACAAAACAGCACAAAATAATAATTAAGGAAAATACCAGAAAAAAAATATAAAAGATCATACTGAAGGTGACAAAAATGCATGCTTTCCTGATGATGCTTTTCTGTTTTCTAATTATTGCAGCCACCAAAAATGTGTCTATCTCGGATGGAATGTTCACTAAAAGTGGAAATTTTGCCCTTAAAAAGGTTGACAGCTGCATGACTGGTCCTAGTTTTAAGATAAAGGTAGCCCGTGGTTCAATAAACAACAACAAAAAGAATTCTCCACAAGTCTCAGCAAGCACTTAGTCAAGTTCAACACCAGTTACTCTGCAGTTATCATAAAGCACTCATAGAAGGAAGACAAGTGAAAATGTTCACACAGCTGATATTATAAACTGGCTTGTTACAGCTTGTAGTGATAAGAAAAAAAAACTTTTTACAAGTATTATCAGAAGGAAATAAAGTGTATTTTGTTGTGGGAGGACAATGAAAATCCTTAGTGTACATTTAACAATGCATCACTTTCTACTGGTTTCAGATCACTCAAATTACACTACAATACCACTACATTAGGGATAGCTGGTCACAAGTGAGAAAGCCTCAGGTAACCATATATTCTGCTCTTCCTTTAGTGGAAACTTCCCGTAATTTAACCACCACCTCAAACTTTCAAGATGAGTACTAGTCTCCACACTTCTCTCTCACACAATACTTCCTCAGAACAGAATTTAGCTAGAGAAGGTCCACAATAAATCTCTATGTCGATGAATTTCTCTATCACCCAACACAGAGATCTAAAAGGTATTGAAAAAGTTTGGTGTCAGAAGCAAGCTTCATGTCATTGAACATTGTCAGTGGGAATATGGAGCCAAAGAAGTGACAATCTCTGCCCTTGGAAAGTCCTGAAGTAAAACTCTGCATGTAGAATGACTTCTTCCTCATCCCACAGTTTAGACCAGCAGATGAAAGGCTGCAAAAGAACCAACCCAACCTGCCTGCCCAGCAAACAACTCTTATCAACACACTGAGGAGAATGCAGTGTTTGATTTCCTGAAGGCCATTATATGCAGCACATACAAAACTAAGTGGAATAAAGAGAACAAGGCCAGTTCTCTTCACATGCCACTCTGCTCCCATCATAGCTACTGCCAGCTCTCATGCCACTAGAAATTCTTACACGCTATCAAGGATTTTCAAGTCCTCAGGAAAGAAAATAATAATTATGAGTAACTATAACATCTGAAACCACTGCCACAGAAGTACCATGACTCCTAAAAATTACTTGCTCCTGTGCATAGGTATTTCTTTGATGTTTAAATTAATCTTTTCAAATTCCTGCCTCCTGCCTTCAAATTCCTAATAGAACAGCACTACATCAGGAGATAAGTCAGTATATACAGAGAAAAGATGAAATGCAGTGCAGCAATGCTGGTATCTGATCAGATGCACCTTCTAACCAAGATTCTTCTGATTCTGTATTACCAAGGGCATTTACTAACGAAGAATCTATATTACATTTTAAAAAGCTGAATATAGATGTCCCTTTCCCAAACACAAGTCATCGCTGTCTTGAGAAGGTTATGACATAAATGCATAGGTTAATTGACTCATTGAATTCATCACAGATGAACACATAAATTCATAGATGAATTGATTATGCATGGAGAATTTCAGAATTTTACCTCAAGGCCCTTCAGTACACCCTTTCATAGTTGTTCAGTAATCTAGTATATGTGAAATATTTTTTAACAGATTTTATAAATAATATCTTGGTAAATAATTTTCTTTTATAAAACCAAGAAAAGCTAATACTTTCTGGTTTATCTCCACACAAGTTCTTATGAAACTATTTGATGACAGCCCCTCAACATGGAAAGCAAATGAAGTATTTTCATTAAAAACAACTAAAGGAGTTGAGATTTCAAGTTCATCACAAGGTGCATCAATGACCATCTACTTCTACTGAAGTAATACTTATTACATTATTATTTTTTTTTTCAAACTAAGGTTTCCACCAGTTTTTGAAAAGCAGAACCGAGCCAGCTGCCCTGCAGATTTATGAGAAATACAACCAAAAAACCACAGGGCCAAGAATACAGAGGGGTCATTCTTTTTTCCAACCGCGACAACAAGCGCTCGCAACGTTAGCTACTGCACACTGCTGTGACAGCTAACACTCTGTCTAATTTTAACTAGTAATTATTTACCACATAGACAAAAGTGTTTGTTTTTTGTTTGGTTGGGGTTTTTTTTAATCGCCCATAAAGGGGAGTAGTGTGGGAGAGGGAGCCGTGTTAAAAGCCTTTTTTTTTTTTGGGGGGGGGGGGGGGGGAGGGGGAAGAACACAAAACCCAAACAAACGCGTTTGGCTTTTTTTTGGCAGAAGAGATGAACAAGCTGTGGAGTGCAGCAGGCGCGCAGAAATGCTTTCCACACGTGAGAAGGTCCACGAAGACATCAAACTCGCCCGTATCTCCCCCGCGGACAGGAGCTCACTCCCGGGACCCGGCCGCTCCCCGCCGCCGCCGCCGCCGTCGCCCCGACCCTTCCGCGACGGGCCCCGGGGGAGCCGCGCTAGGGGGCGGGGAGGGCGGTCTCGCCTCAGGCCCGGCCGCTCCGCCCGCTGGAGAGGGCCGCGCACGGCGGCAGCTGGGAGGGAGCGGGCGGAGGGAGCGGGCCCTCCTTAGCCCTCCCCGAGGAGCGCGGGAGCGGGCCGGCCGCCGCGGCGTTACCTAGAGCCGCGGCCCAACCCCGCGCCGCCAGCCAGGGGACCACATCCCTCTGCAGGTCAAACTCGGCTACCAGGTGAAGCAGCATAGCGCTCTCCTCTCGCACTCAGGGACGCGGAGCGGCCGCGACCCCTCTCCGCTCCGGCGCCGGAGCTCCCCACTCTGCTGCACCGGCTCCGGCTCCGGCTCCGGCGGGGCGGCCGCTGCCGCCATGGGCCCGCCCACTCGAGCCGCCTCCGCGCCCATTGGGCGCGGCGGGTGTCACTCAGCTGGCGGCGGCGTGGAGTGGCTGGGCGCGGTCCCGCCTCTCTCCCCCCCTCCGCCGGCGGGGCGGGCGGGCTGAGGGGTTCCGGCATACTCCAGGGTCCGCCGGCCTTCCGCTTCCTACCGGGAGGCGGGAGCAGCGCCCCGCAGGGCCCCGCGGCCTCTCCACGGGGCGCAGCCTGCGTGCAGGTCACCACGGGGCTTCAGGGGGGCTCGTTTGCCCCATGGAGCTGTCGCCCAGGCTGTTCCCGAGTCATGCCGCTAGAAGGGGTGATCCTTTCTGAAGCTTCACTCTCAGAGTGCCTTAAACAGTTGCCTGTGAGTGAGGGCTGGTGCACGCTGACCAGAAGGCCCCAGTCATCTGTTACCCTCTTCGTGTCCCTTCTGGAAGTGTTGTCTGCTTTCCAGAATTTCAAAAAGCGTCCCTGTTTTCTGAGATGATGCACTCTGAAATTGCATGTTGAATAGATCAAGTCTCTTTGTACGGACTACTTTGGCAAAGCTCAGGATGTTCTCGGAGACTAGGCCTGGCCTGATCCTGCTTTTCATCTGTCAAAGGAGGTAAAGTTTAGTGTAATCTTAGGGACTTTTTGTGGTTTGTTAGCTTGGGGTTTCTTTAGCTTTTGAAAATAGTTGTAGCACTGATAAGATACTACTCCATGCCTATAGCCTGCCTGTAATTACCATTTCCCTTCTGACATGCACTGTCTGATGTCAGCCAGCTAAAAGCGACATAAAAGTGGATAGGCAGTAAGAGCACACACCAAGCTAGACATATGCCGAGTACTGAACAGCTTGAGCCTGTTTAAGAGGTAATCCAGTACCAAGATTTTTCCCTTAATTGCTAAACTTCGGAGCTATATAAAGGCCAGAGGAGAATCAGGTATGTCTGCAAAATGAGGATGAAAGGCAAGTTGATAACTGAAATGCAAAGCAGACATATGCCTTCTTTCAAACTCCATATTGCCAACTTTTACAATTTTATCACAAGTTTCATGGTCAACATTCTTTTTAAAGCTCCTTGCATCAGGTGGTTGTACAAGAATTTCAGCTTATTTTTTTTTTCACTGTTGTGAAATAAAGCTTAAAAAGGTGACCGGAATATTTATTTCAGAGACAAAAGTAAAAAACAGAAAAATGGTCCCAAATGAATGCATTTTTTAAGAGATGAGGTGGGGCTAATTCGTTATTATGTGTACTTGGGAACAACACAACCAGAGAGGCAAGCAAAGGAAGGAAACAAAGCCAATGAAATGACTGATTATGTAAGTATGTGCAAAAAGGGAATTTTTCACATGGAGAAAATCTCCTGTGCCCAGATCTATAGAGTGCATTTGAGGCCAGTATGAGGCCAACTGTCAGAACTTTTGCTTCTGCTCTAAAGCAAAACAAAAATGTGGAGATGGGTAACAAAGTGTCTGTCTGTAACAGCAAGCACTCCAAATGTGAAAGGAAAGAAATAAATATAGCTGCCTAGTTTGATGGTTCTGCATTTAAAAAAAATTAAACAAACTCAAAACAACTGTCACTGTTCTCGTTTCACAATCAACTGTGTCACTTATTATAGTTCTTGAAAGAGAGCCCACATAACTGATAGATGAATTATTCTCTAATATTTACAGACTGAGAATCATATGACAATTCTGTTCCTCTTGAGTATCTTACACAATATGTGAAAGGCCTTTCAGACAGTAGGAGCTGCATGGAGTTGACCAGAGCAACTCCTGGGTCTGCCATAGAACCTAAGCTGGTTAATATGATTAAAGAAAATTGGAAATGTTCTTAGATGATGTGAGCTGGTGAGTAGCTATGCAGACAAGTGAGTGTGGAAGGGATCCATTCACTCATGGCCTGAGCACAGGATCCATTCTACAGTCCTTATTTTGGTTAGGAGTGGAAGAGTTTCTACAAGCAAAGACTTCACAGTCAGGTGTGCAGTAGTAAAAAGCTTTCTTGTTGAGGAAATAGTTAACAACAACATTTCCCCCTGGACTGTGTTTTCACTGCAAAGGACTCTTCATTATTTTTGTATGCCAGATATCTTTGCATTATCTCACTGCAGCTTATAAATATGCTTTCTGGAGACTCCTGGCATAGAGTGGGACCTTGCTGACAGCGTACCATGCCGGGAACTTGAAGCTTCTCTGATGCTAGTCCCAGAAACCAAGGCAAGAGAAATTCTCTCAGAAGTTTCCCTATCTTTTCAGTGAAAAGGAAGTGGTAGCCTGACAGATGAAGAGATTTGAGAAACAGGAAGGGATAAGATGATTCATGATGACTATCAGAATTTAGAGGTACAGAAACAGGAGAAGATCAGCCATGTAGAGCTGGGGAAGACGATACCAGCAGGACCTGAGAGAATTGATAGGAACAAGGAGCCAGAGCAGAAAGTAATGAGGAAGAGAGAATCTGGAGAGACAAGACAAAGCTTTATAACCTGTGTAGAACTGAAGTCAGTCTTACCATAATTGAAGTCAGGATTCTTAAGTTTCTCTGTTGTCCAGCAAATTATTTGAAATCCACTATTTTCCAGTGGCTTATCCATGTAAAAAGACAAGATATTCTGGTTTCTTTGGTTCAAGTGATAGAGGTTTCCTTGTGACTCTTAAAGGTCCAATAGTATGACCCTTGGGATTGTCATTATGATTCAATGATGTAATTATCTGTGCTTTCTCAAAAAAACCACACACAATTATATATAAAAAATGGCAATAAACCCACTTCTGATTTAGATAACAGGGTCATTCGTTGTATCTTTTTTATTTTCCAAAATGTAATCCATGCTATGAACAAAATAAAAGGGGAGTCTTGAGGAAAATGGACTGTGTACTACAAGGTGAATAATATTTCAAAGAGAAATAACTAAGCCTGCATAAATGATGCTTTTTTTGCAATTTCTTATTTTTCAGAGCTTAATTTACAGTCATGATATACATTAGGATTACATATATCCACATTCAGTTGCCAAAAATATATTTAAGAGAAAGCAGATGGTTTGCCTGCCTGTTTGTGTGTTTATATAGTACAGAGGAAATACTTCCAATCAAATAAAGGAGATTCACAGTAAATGGAGAAGGTAATGCAGTTTCTGAATTGATTAACTTTAGCAGTCAGACTTTTTAAGTTATCCCAGGAAACATTGTAAAATGCTGACAATTCATGTCAGCATTAACCTTAAAATGAAACTCAGAGTGCCTGCTTACTAACATGTACAAGATACCTCATCTTTCAAGAAACAGACAGTCACAGATTTGAGGCTGTTCAGTCCTACATTTAAGGAACAAGAAAATGATCTTGCATAAGAATTTGCAATGCCACGAAGAAAACTTAATCCACTGCTGCTCTTTCTCTGCAAGATACCACTAAGTGTTTGCTACAGCCACTGTCACCTGAATAGCACCTAATACTCTGAAGTTGGATGGGGTTTCTTCTTTCTCTTCCTGTATTCGCATTGTTACCTGCTGGCTTTATATTCTACCTTTAATATCGATTTCCTTTACAACTATAACATATATTTCACAGATTTAGAGCTCATTATGTAAAATTCATTATACCCTGAGCTGTAAGTCTGGCTGTGCACATTAGAGGCCATATCTACAGGCCCAGATATCCAGGTTGAATTCCTAGAAGCACAACACATTCCTAAGAAACCACAAAGCTGACTCATTCAGAGTACATCATGTAGTAACTCAGTACAATGTATCATGTCACCTCAACCCTGATACATAAAATTAAAAATTTGATGCAAAAGACTTAAGCATGTAAAAAAACCCTCACACTTTCTTCAGCAGGCTTTGAATTAAGACAGAGGGCCTGATATATTCTTGATAACATCTGCCAACTTTGCTAGTTGGAGAAAGAAGCTCTGGATTTTAAAAAAAAAACAACCCAAATTCTTATCTCTGCCAAGTACAATTAATGTTATAACCCATTTCTGACTTTTGCTTCCTTTTTGCTTGCACCATGAAACCAAACCATGAATTTCACTTTCTATTTATACTCAAGTTTCCTTTTATGATTATCACGCTCAGTTACTTTGGGTTTTTAGAGCCAGGCTGAAGCTGTGTGCAGGCACAGGAGCTAATCCCAAGGGAGCAACCTCCAGGATAGGGTTGTGAAACTAAAGCTCTTAATAAAAAACAACAGATTGAATTTTTCTATCTTTTTTTTTTTTTTCTTTCTTTCTTTTTTTAATCAGGAATTTGTTCCCGCCTTAGTAATAGCATAGGATCTCCCTCACATTTCTAGCTGGAGTGAGACTTGGCCATAGTCAGGCAAATCATGAGAAAGCAGTAGTGGCCCTACTGATCACATTGTAAGCAGCATCAGCATTTTTTTATCACTAACAACATTTTTTGTGCTAATTGCATATGTGTCTATCATCCCTTTTCAAACAGTTCTCGTGGCAAGAGTTACAAAATCATACCAAGAAACAAGTGTGGGACTGATGAGGCATTGCCCGCCATCCTGGCATTGATGGGTGTAGCATACCTCTCAGCTTTCTCAACAAAATAAAGCTTCGTTCATGGAAAAAAACATATGGAGCCATAAATCATCTATGTGTTCCATATCAGGAAATTATACTTAAGAGTTCTTATGAAGAATGAATATCTGAAATAATTATTTAAACACATGACAGCCTGGCAAACAGCTCATGACTTATTTGGGAAATATTGCTTACTGAGGGCAGCCTCTTTTCCCGCCATTCCAGCAACAGAGGGTTTATTGTCATCATGTCTAGACAGTTGTTTCCTTGAAGAATGTTTTCAGCCAGTCAAACACAAAATATATAAATAAATTGTTTTCCTCAAGGAGGTAGTCAATATGTTTATTAAACCCTCTCAGAAACACAAATAAGATGCAATTAGAAATCAATATTTTGGTAGTAAAAATAAAGCCTGCGATTCAAGGGTGGTAAAGTAAAATACCTTTATTTCAGTGTGTGACAATAACATTTTTTCAGTGTCTTTAATCAGAATATCAGCATAAATTGTGGTAGTTTCACTGAAGTCAGTCAGCATCTGTTACAGATGCCAGTGCTTCAGGGACGTGTTTTCTATGCTTTGTTTAATAATTAATCATAGGAAAAATAGTCTTTTAACTATTAAGGAAAAAATTCCATCTTGCTGTTTATGCTCAGATTGAACAGCACCTTCTTCTTTTAAATAACTTCATCGAAGTCAATAATGTATTCATACCAATAACATATTTCAAGTCAACGAGGCTTCTGAAACAAGGTATTCCTCAAAGCGAGGTGGGGAAGAGAAGGGGACTTAACGAAGTCACTGACTGTCGTCCAAGTGGCCTTTTTGTTTCCGCTCCTTCTCCCTCCATGGCCCAGGCTCTGAGGCTCCTTTGTTCTTGCCACAGGCTAACCCCTGCTAGTGCTGAGGAAATCTCTGTGAGACACACTGTCTCAACAGCTGTTGAAGGAGCTCTTTGCTCTGTGTTTATTCTTCCAGCTATAGCCTCATTAGGACTCGTCAGCAGTGTTTAGAAACTTGCCCTTTTTTCCTTTGTGATCTTTCAGTTTTGACTTCCTTCTGCATTGCAAGAGGACGGTGTAGATACTCCTCAACAGACTTTTAATTCTTTTGAGAACAGATATAATGATGCATTTACCAGCAGATCAGTTCCAATTTCTTCCACTTTTTAGGTGTCTTTTCATTCTCATTGTAATTTTTATTGTAAAATGTGAAAGGAATATTTAGCACAAATGTATTCCTTCGAAATGTAAGGCTACAGCGTGGTAGAGTGGAGACTACAGACAGGGATGGCACAGGATGAACACATCAGTTGAATTTTGTCTCATTGAGCTTCAGACATTTTGAAACCAGGGTTCTAGTGTGAGTTCTTTGTATAGTCTCCTGCTAGTTAATGGAGAAAGATAAGAGGGCAATTGATAGAAACTGGTTTTGGCATTTACTTTATGGTGTGTTTTGTCCAAGTCTGGATGCTGGGTCTCCTGTCCTCTCTCATCTGCTGTCATGCCTACCAAGAATGTGCAGCTGGAGGCCTGGAGGAAAGCGGGACTGTCCCTTTCCATGTCTGCCTCCAATTAGATCATACAATGTAATATGGAAGGGCACCCTGAAGGTGTGGTTTGATGAGCAGCTGATCTAACAACTCATGACTGTTGAAAGGGTGGTCCCAGACATCTTCCCTTCTGTTTTTTTTCTCCCCACCCTCCTCCCCAGGTCATCCAGCCTTTTTGTTTGCCAGCTCTGCTGCACATCTGACACCTCTGTGAGCCAACTCTACTTGCTAACCCACTAAAATCTATTCACTATTTTTTAATGGTTTAATTTTTTGCCAGGTTATAAAGGCATCTCCAGTCACAGAAGGCTTTTACAAGTGCCACAGCCATTGCAAAGGGAAGTGGCGGTAGTGTGCAGCTGGAGGCAGGGAGAGGAACAGAAGAATAGAAGACAACCCCCACCGTATTGGTAGCAGTGAGGTGTTAAGACCTGCATGGCTCATTCAGAGCCTTTGCCAAATGCTTTCCTCTGACTCTCAAGTTGGAAGAAGCAGTCATTTTTGTCCAGCATTGCTCTGGTCCATTGCCCAGCCACTGCTGACATAGCTTCCAGACCAGAGAATTGATCCAACTGAAAAATAACATTGTGGGAAGAACAGAGGAGGTGGGAGATCTACTTATTAAGTTTACTGAACCCTTATGTCAACAAAAATGAAGATACTCTACAGAACTATGAATAACCACTCATGCTGGGCAAAGGGCCTTGGGGAAACAGCTTTTCCCAATGTTGGTGCTCAGTTAGGCTAGTTTAAGTTCATGTCAAACTACAGCCTTAGGACGGGGTTAATAGCCCATGGAGGCACCTGCTTCTCTAGACTTAAAATAAAAGGAGTCTAGGTATCAGCTCTTAGCTGACGTAAGTCAGGTGAGTAAATCCCATTCTTAGCATCCTTGGCCTGATTTCCTGTTTCCATCAAGATCAATAGAAGCTACTAGTTTTTAGTACCTTATTTTATGCTGTAACAACCATTCCTTTAATACAATGCAACACTTTAAATACATTCAAATTATTCTTTCAAAATCTGAATAAATTTCCCTTGCACATCCTAAAAATGTATTTTATTTATTATATGTGTTGGTTCCAAACAAATGCCAGATTAATAAGTAGAGAGGCTTGGGTAGGTGTACGTCACTAGTCACTCAGTGGTTTCTTTTTCCAAAATACTTCCAGAATTCAATCTGACCTCTTTTAACAATGAACTATTTATAGGATTCATAAGGGCCATATCCTCCAACCCTGACTCAGCCAAAACTCACCAGTGACCTTGACCTCCTGTAGTCTATTCTTATAGCCTTACTCATGTGAGGAGCTTTTATTCACTGACCTGACTTGGGGAGTGTGTTCTCATGAGTATGATTTTACAGGCTTGGTTCCCAGCTCAGTGGCACTTGGTAAATGTCACAGAATCAAGTCCTAAGATGCAGATATTATTTTTACAATGTTATAGATGCAAAAACGTGGGAAAAATATGCATCTAAGTTCTGCTTCCAGTACCACAACAGAGTGTAATTACATTAGGTTTTTACAGCTACAAATGAAAGCATTGATTTCTCCTTATTTTGGAAGAGAGTGCATATATTTCTAGAAGAAAGCAGTAACTAAGTTTCTGAATTATAACAATTATTATGAAATAAAGTAGTTGTTTTTTCTCAACAACATATTATTTTAAGTAGAATATTGTTGCAGTTTTAGGTGATTGTGGTAGCACAGTATGACAATGGTAATTTTTTGCATCTTCTTCTGCAACATCTAAAAAACTCATCATCTGTAACTAGTGTTGATGTCCCTAATAATTTTCTATTTTATATTCTGATACAATACTTTTTTAGAAGCTGATATATTGTCATTAGAAAAGCTGAGTAACAAGATGTGTTACCTGTATGTAAAAAAAGTACTCTTAGCAGTCTACTATCTCTCAGTTTGTTTGAATAATTTTTCCAGTTATAGAGATTATAAATGGGTATACTTGATGTGTCTTCTTTCCAGCAGATATTGTGTTACATAACTCTTCCATTTAATTTCTTATTTTCTCACTTTGAAGTGTAAGAGTCCAATTTTTTAGGTGCTTTTTTAAGTCACCAGTGCTTTTTTCTTTCACATCTGAACCACTTCTTTTTATTTCCTTATATTTTTCGGTATATAGTGAAAGTGTATTTACTATATACCTGAATCATCAGTATATTATATGGTGGTCTTTTGTAGCTCCTGTATTTTATTTGTTCTTTTGAATATAAGCAAGCAGTGAACAAGTATCTTCAGTTAGCTGTCTACAATGATGCCTAGGCCTTTTTCTTGAGTAGCTACAGTAAAGATGGGATCCATTATGCTTATGAGTAATTGAAGGAATTCCTTCCAATCAACACTGTCATGCATTTATCATCATTTGATTCTATTTGTATATATTACCAGTTAGCCTAGTTTCACCAGTCCTTGGAGATTTTTGTATTATTTTATAGTTCTAAGTAAACTTTGTAAAAAAATTTGGTAATCTGCAAATGTTGCCAATGTACAACATACTTATTTTTCCAGGTATTCTATAGTATAGATAAATACCACCCCACAGCTAAGTGGTAGCATTTCATTCTACAGTATTTGCCTTCCTCTGTATGCTTAGTGAGATGTACTTGATCACTGTGATAGTAGCACAACTTCTTCAAGGTTTTCTTGGGGATCATGTAGAAGGTGCTTGCAGGACACACCGAGTTTAGCATCCTTCTCCTCTTGTTTCTTTTCCTAGCTTCTTCACACTGTGACTGTAATTGCCATGACTCATTGTTAAAAAAAAAAAAAAGTCTCAGAGCCACATACAGTCTTGGTGGCACATTGCCTTGCTGCTGAAGACCCACAAACAGCAGGGGCAGAGGCAGAAAGAAGTTGCCCTTTATCAACCGTGTTGGAAGCTGAGGCTCAGCCTTTTTTCTCTCCCAAGGCCATGGTGAAAAGCAGACCGTGTCTGCCCTAACTATTCCATTACTGGCATCAGAGGGGACAGTTCTGTTACTGGACCTCAGGACAATTCTTGTCAGCTAGGTCAATACTTACAAGCAGTACCTACAGGGGGACTTACTTGCTTATTCGTTAAATGGCTAAACACTACTCACTTTTATCTGTTCCAGCTCCTTCATGTAGTCCTCACGTTTAATGACCATTGACACTAATGTCCAACAAACAGCAGGCTTCCTATCTTGTAGTTTCTTTTTTTCTAAGGTTTCCACCCTCCCTCCATTCCCTCCAAAACATGGCTGCCACAGATATCTGTGCCAAGTTCCCTACAAGCATATACTAGCCAGAGTCCTCTTCCATCTTTTCCTCTGTGCCCTCCTCTCTTTTAACCTCAGTCAGAAAACACAAGCATTGAAATCATCATATCTGGCATGCTTACAGCTTCCTAGCTGCCCTGGTGTCTAACCAAAAGTCTTCTTTTTTACTTTCCTCTTCCTCTTTCTCTCATCTTGGGCTACTGGCTCCTCATTCCACTACAAATGCCACCAGTCCCAAACAGAAATTCTACAACTGGACTTGTTTCTACCACTTCCCACAGCACCACTTAATTGTTCTTGTCATGGCAGGAATAAAGAAACTGAAAATTTATTTAACATTGCATATAGTTTGCATTGTTGTATCTTCAGAAGTGGTCAGTTCCAAATGCTTCTGAGAAAGCTGCAAGAAGCCCTGAAGTTGTCAACTAAAGATATTATGCTTGCATCTTAGGTTTTATTCTGATCTCTAATAGTCAGAGATTGATCTATGCCTCAAAGTCTAATATTTATTATTCCAGGGAATTCAGATTAATTAGAACTCTGCATATTCTTGAAATCCATAGAAATGTTTAATTCCTTTTTAACTTTTAGGCTCAATGACCTTTTTTATCCACAGCATAATTCCAGGGTACATGAGAAGTAAGGTAGAAGTAAGAAGGAGAATTGTTTAAGAAGCTGTCATCATCTAGTTGCTTTGAACTAAATTCAAACTTCTGCTCTAACTTCCCCATAGCACTTCTTAGTCTTCTGTGTTCTTTCATAAGTTAATCACAATTAATCTTTTAAATTTGTCTTCAAAGAAGATGCTTTCCATGCTCTGGATCATCCGTATAGCCTTTCCTGAATATCTTCTGAAGAAGGCCATTGAAAAACTTTCTTTAAAAACCAAAAATAAGGTGTATGCACTTGTTTTTCCATTTTGTCATCACACTTGGATGATAAGGAGCATGGTTTTCCTTTACGTGGTCAGAACTGTTTGTCCTGTCATGCTAGTGGTTAGGCCTTTTTTAAGTCTGTCATTAGAGACTATATCAACTGCTTGGCCTTGTAATAGACTTTTATCTTATAATTTCTATAAATCTTTACAGTCTTAATTTTATAGATATACACACACGCTGTTGTGGTTTGACAGACTTATAATACTATTAAATAATTAGATGATTTAAATGAGAAAGTTTGTATATTAGCTCATGAACTTTCTCATTCTTAAAGTGTAATTGGATGTATCCTGCCTGGTTTTTATTTTTAATTTATCAGTTTATATTAACATCTATGTTATTTATTCCGTAATCTTTCTGCTGTTGTTGCACTTCTATTACAAGAGAAGTATGATTTTAACCAATGTTCTCTGCTAGAAAAAAGGCTAAACAGGGGTGGTTATTTGTTTGCATAAAACTTCAGACTAACTGTGCCAGTCAGATCAAAGGTCCATCTATTTAGCATCTTGTCTCTGACAGTAATAGGTACTAGGAGAAAGTATATATAAAAATATAAAATATTTTATTTCCTTCTGTTTGACTCTTCTGGATTATAAAAATCAGGGATCAAGGCAATCTGGAACCTATTAATTCTTTTGGCATCCAAAAAATCCTATGAGAATTAGTTAAATGACTTAATAAATGTGAAGTAGTACATCTGTCTATTTAATTCTCCTGCCTGATAATTCTGTATGATGTATTCTTGATTTTATATTAAGAAAAATAGTGCATAATCATTCTTTAATCAGGATTTTGTATACATTTATCCCATTTTCCTTCCTTATCAGCTTTATTCCAAGGTGAGGAGTCTATTTAATGTCTCACCATGTAAAATCTATCCCCTATATCCCCTACCTCTTATCATCCTTATTACACTTCTTTATGTTTTTCTGTGACTGCATATTATATTTTAAATGGGATACAGAGGCTTTATTCTTTGTAATTGTTGGTTTTATTTTCTTGGGAGTTACACTGATCCATACTTTGTATCTTTAATTCCCTATAATTTGTTTTACGTCAATGCCTATTTGCTTGTCAAATTCTCACCTAGGTCTTCTGATTTTCATTTTATACTTTACTTTCCATAAGTATCTCTTATGAAGGCATATAAATGAGTGGTTTACTTTTCATAGGCACAAAAGCCATCTAATGTTAATTATCTACTGTAGTTCACACATTGCTTTTAGCTTTAGCCCTAGGACAGGTAGCAGCTGTCTAGGATGGCAGACTGGTGGGGACAGCAAAATCGCTGTAGAAATGGTCTGTACTTGGCGCCATCCACACTGAAGGCTTCAAAATATCAAGATGAACTGAAGTCCTCAGCCTCAGTAGTAAGACACCATAGCATCATGTGAACCTCACGAGGTTCAACAAGGCCAAGTCAAGGTCCTTCACCTGGTTCGGGGCAATCCCCAGGATCAGCACAGGCTGGGGGATGATGGGTTTGAGAGCAGCCCTGCAGAGAAGGACTTGCGGGTATCAGTGATTGAAAAGCTGGACATGAGCCAGTGTGTGCTTGCAGCCCTGAGATCCAATTATGTCCTGGTCTGCATCAAGAGAAGTTTGACCAGCAGGTGGAGGGAGGGGAATTCTGCCCCTCTACTCTGCTTTTATGAGAGCCCACCTGCAGTGCTGTGTCCAGCTCTGGGGTCCTCAGCACAGGGAAGTCATGGACCTGTTGGAGTGAGTCCAGAAGAGGGTCACAAAAATGATCAGAAGGATGGAACACCTCTCCTGTGAAGAAAAGTTGAGAGAGTTGGGGTTGTTCAGCCTGGAGAAGACTCTGGGGAGACTTTATTGTAGTCTTTCAGTACGTAAAGGGGGCTTATATGAAAGAGGGAGAAAGATTTTTTTACCGAGGCCTGTGGTGACAGGACAAGGGCCGACAGTTTTAAACTGAAAGGGAGTAGATTTAGTTTGGATATAAGGAAGAAATGTTTTACAATGAGTGTGGTGAGACACTGGCACAGGTTGCCCAGAGAAGTTATGGCTGCCCCCTCCCTGGGAGGGTTCAGGCTTGGATGGGGCATTGAGCAACCTGACCTAGTGACAGGTGGCTCTGCCCACAGCAGGGGGGTTGGACTAGATGATCTTTAAAGGTCCCTTCCAACCAACACCATGCTATGATTCTATGATCACTTGCCAAACCCATTTTCTTACCTGCATCTTGCCCAGCAGGAAGAGAGTGGCCACACAAAACAGCAGTGCCATGCAATTGCAGTAGGGTTTACATGTTCACACATCCCTGGTGGGGACTGTGGGTAGAGAGATGTGGAGGGTGGTGCTGGGCACACAAGCAGTGAGGCTGTGGTTCCTGGTTATGGGAACAAGAAGCTTGCTTAGTTTTCATGCTCTGAACTGTTTAAATAGCTTCAATTAGATATTCTGAACTGCTTTCTGGACTGAGAGCCTAAGGAGGTTAGCTAATGAGTTGTACGTCCCATGTTGTGCAGAGTGAATGTTTCCATACAATTTTATTTTAAGAACTCCATGAATAATAGCCTTGAGTGATATTCTCAGGCTGCAAAAAACCCATTTACAGCTTTAAAAAAACAGTTTTAATTATTTAAGAGCTAAATGCAGTAAAGAATGCCTTAATTCTAATCATCTGATTGTTGTCTGACCTCCATCTGAACTGAGGTTACAGTTGTTTAGGTACCCTAAGAACACATTGCTATTTTAACTTGTTTTATTCCTACTATATCTAACATGAACTCTGAATATTCTAGACTTAAAAAAAACACTTCTTTTTGTTAATTACCACAATCTTATTCTTTATCCTACACTTTAATCCCTGGTACATTATCTGTGTCAATATTAGTCTCCTTTTCTCAAAATCATTAAATAATATTTTGGGCTCTCAATATAAAGGTCAGCTTCATAGGTCATTTTAAATATCAGTACATCTCAAATTGCCTGGACTAAAGCCAGTGAAG